>NC_134081.1:93218533-94484341 GCF_000715075.1 Nicotiana tabacum
CTTTTGAGAAAAATACACTTAGAAACAGTTTTTAAAAACTTGGCCAAACACTAATTGCTGCTCAGAAGTGCTTTTCAAATTAATTAGCCAAACACAAACTGCTTCTAACCAAAAGTACTTTTGAGAAAAACACTTCTCAAAATAAGCTTATTTTTGCAGCTTGGCCAAACAGGCTATTAGTCTACAGCATGAGTATGATATCAAATCAAAAATAAGTCCTAGTTTGTTTATACCCTAGATCCTACATCCAACGTCGAACCAAATCTAATAAAGCAAAAAGTCGTGGAGGCCAGTTTTGTCGAATGCTATCTTCAAGAGCTAGGTGCAAAACAAGCTGAGTGCTTTCTTGCTTACATCACACTTCAGTGTATATGCACGAAGGGGCTACAGTGTGAATCTCATCACCAATAAAGTCTGTCTTGAAGAGGGCAACACTAAATAAGAAATATTTCACTTAATTGAATTTTTTCAATTCTTTAGTCATATAATTGTTTTATGTTTATGGTTATTATCCTCACTTATTTACTCTTTTCGCTTAAAGGCCTAATAGGTCAGTGCTTTTGTTTGCTTTCGCCTTTTATAGTAATGGAGGAACCAAAAGCGAAGGAGAGTTACAGTCCTTCCAAAACAAAATCTGCTATGACCAACTGAATAGACCCCATTTGAATTTATTTTTAATAATTAATATAACAATCGTTCATATCTCTCTCCAGCCTTTCTCTCCCCGTGGACAAAAGTTGTAATGACTTAAAAGACAATTATGTAAACAACCCACACATCACAGGCACCTATCCAGCAAAAAGCAATCAAGGAAAGCAAGAATCAGAAAATCACAGCATCACAATTTAGCAGTTATTTCTTGTTGCATTCCATCAGCCATTGGATTATTCGGATTTTGAAATCCGGCTTCATTGGCACCGTCTATTTCAAAAGGAGCATGGGATATTTAACTATTTACCAGATTAAAATTCAGTCCAAGCATTTACCAAAGGATGTGATCAAGAGGAATAATTTCTTATGAAGATAATCAGGGCAGATGAAACTGCATCAATCAATTATCTCATTAAGATTGGTTCTGTAGCTGTTCTTATAATGATTATGTAATATCTAATTTCAACAGAAAACTCTAGCATTGAACATCATTGTGTTCAAAAGGGGAGCTACAAGATATTACATCACATATAAAAAAAAAATTCAAACCTGATCGGCTACCACTTCAACAAGCTCCAATTCATGGACATGCCATTGTCTAGCACTATCTGAAGGAAGCATCAAAACCATCAAAGCATAGCGCTTCGTAGAAAGTTCAGGCCAATCATTAATCTGAAAGTTCGAGAGATGCAGAAGGGGGACCCTGACAGCAACCACCTCACCTGGAATGTACTTCCCAGCAGGTCGAAGCCTTGCGACGGGAGAATTTGGTGATATTTTAACAGCATGATTTGTACTGAAAACTTGATTAATTACAGGAAGTTGTATAGGTACTGTAAATCCAACTGGATTTTGATGACGTAGAGTGTAAGAAAGTTGAAGCTCCAGTCCAGTACGAGTTGGCATCCACAATGCACACTCTTCCAGTGCCAATGCTCTTCCAAGCTCAACAAGTGTAGTCTTCAAAATAGTATGTCTATCCAGAGTACTTCTGATTTCATGTGTAAGCATTCTAACATACCTACCCGTCTCCTCCTGTGTCCGAATAAGACCCATTTCACGATCAAGCTCTGCCGCTTTGTTTTTCAAGAATAGCTCCCTAGTTTTGACACTTAATAGATCCGGAATGATGTGCACAAGCATGAGAGCCGTTGCACATGATACCACAGCAGTGAAGACCTTTGCGGTAGTCATCACTATTGCCAAAGTCCTTGTATGGGGGGTAGATGTCCATAAGTTGATAAGATGTGTTGCTCCACAAAGAACTATGAAAGCACCAAACTGCACGAGTACCCATCTATATGGAAAAACTGCCGATTTCTGGACAAAGTATACCAACTCGATTGGGATAGAGAAATAAGCAACTGCGATGAAAAAATCGGAAATGTACTGATACTTCATTAACAACTCATCAGCAGGCCATTGTGGATCAAAGCAGTTACAATCCATGATGGACAATCACCTCAATAAATCACTCTCTCTATTGTATCAACAGCACTGCAGCATAAGGACATCAATTCATGAACAGAAAGGGATTTAGCCCTCAGAAGGATTAAATAGTCTAGAAAAATACTAATACATCAGCTAAGTTGGTCTCAAACTTAGTGTATATAGCTCCAAAAGCAAAATTAACACTGCACACATATACATTTAAAAAGAAAGACTTTATTTTAGTAGCAACATAGTATTAATATGTATAGATACAAAAGGAACAAAAAGCAACTAGGCAGGATGGCCACCTGCAAAAAGTTGTGTCTGAAGTCCATTAACAGAGTATACATCATCCAGTGAAACTCTCTTTTCAATAGTTTTTCACAAATGATGATATTATATAATTAGTTATGATTATAATTAATATCATTATTTGATAAGTATACATGATGTAGTTATTATAACAGAAGCGGAACTGGCTAGTAAATATTGTCGCGACTGTTAGCTCTTCACTAGTGTGCCATGGCAAAATGCTGCACCACAAAAAAGGGTACGCCACCTCATTACTCATTCAAAACAACCTATTCCACTGCTCTCCACATAAAAAAAATTCAATTATCACGTTCTGCCACTAAAACTGGAGCCTATTAGGATAGGTGATTTTGCTTTAGGATTTATATTCTAAATAAATTGATTTAAAATGCTTAGAGAACGAAAATTAAGGTCCGGATAGTAAGATCATGGTGAAAATCAATCAAATTGTTATACTTCCATCCCAATAAATGAAAATGAAAACCAACAATTGAGTAATTAAAAATGTTATCTTTATTCCTCGAAAGGTTGAACAATTAATGGATTGGGAAAAGGATTCAACTTTACTGACTTCCGTCCCAGTAACTAAAAACCAACAATTCAGTAACAAATATTTATTTCACTAGCCTCAAAACGTTGAAAAAATTAATGATTAACACTCAAAAGCAGATTATTGCAACATCACAACTTCAAAGCGCAATTATTCTATCAAAACTTAAAGTATAATTAGCTTCGTAAATTTGCTTTTAAGAAAAAAAGAAGAAGAAAAACTTTGTAAAATAAAGGAACATAGCAAGCCACGTCGCAATTCGTATTCTGGATTAAAATTACGGGGAAAGGGATTAGGGTTACTGTCACGTAAGAAACAGAGAAGCGAATAGATAAAGAACTTACAACTAAGTATCGCCGGAGAAGAGATTCCGACGACGTCGCCGGAAACACAGATCCTATTATGCCGGATTAAGCAGAGTTAAGTCATCCGCCATTAAGTTAAAATCAACCGTTTAGATTCGGTGCTCAAATTAGTCAAATTGAGTGACATCATAAAAAACCCACTAATGGAGGTTTTAATGTCAAACAATATTTTCATTTCCTATTACCAAAAAGGCATTTGGCCGCAAATGTCTCTTTTTGTCCTCTGTTGGCTTAATGGGATGTTAAAATTCATTTAAATAAAAATAAAATTACCTCACTGGACTAATGTCAAAAAAAAAATTGACATTATAAACGGTCATACGAAGGAATAAGGCACAACTGTTATAAATATATTATATTATAGATGTTCATTTAGTACTCTGTTGTAAATAAATTTTCTGAAGAACTTTATCCATATGAGAATTTGTCGTAAATATGTTTATCTATTTAGTACTCTATTGGAAATAAGCCTTTTGAAAAAGCTTATCATTTTGGTACTCCATTATGGATAAACATTACCTCCGGTAGAAGATTATCTATATCTCGTACCGTAGCAGCTTGAAGGAGCAGCTTACACAGCAACTTGCAATAGCAGCTTACACAGCAACTTCCTTTATTCTATAAATAGAGTAATTTTCAGTTTATTATGTACATAAGTTTGAAGTTTGAATAATATATCAGTTTCTCTCTATACTTGTCTTTACTTTACAGTCTTTATTTTATAACAAGTTATCAGCACGAGACTCTGCCATCTCGAGCAAATACTTTGTAAATATCAGAGGTACGAACTTTCTTTTTCTAAATAATGTCAAATCTTTCTAAACTTTAATTTGTAACCCTGAATATATCGGGCAAAAGTTACATGTCTTGGGTGCTTGATGTTGAAATTCATCTTGATGCGATGGGTCTGACAAACACTGTCAAGGACAAAAACCAAGCATCAAACCAAGACTGTGCCAAAGCAATGATATTTCTACGACATCACCTTGATGAATGCTTGAAAATGGAATATCTCACTATTAAAGATCCAGTAATACTGTGAAATAATTTGAAAGATAGATATGACCCCCTGAAGATGGTCGCTCTTCCACAGGCACGTTATGATTAGACTCGTCTAAGGCTACAAGATTTTAAATCTATCAATGAGTATAATTCTGCTATGTTCAGAATTATTTCCCAATTGAAACTATGTGTTGATAATATTACTGATCATGATATGTTGGAGAAAACTTTCACCATTTTTCATGCCTCGAATATGCTCATGCAACAGCAATATCGAGAGATGGGATTCAAAAAGTATTCTGAATTTATTTCACATCTTCTTGTAGCCAAGCAACATAATGGGCTATTAATGAAAAACCATGAAAGCCGGCCTACTGGTTCTTGTCCATTCCCTAAAGTGGATGAAACGAACTTCCACCAAGCTAAGCCTGGAAGAGGACGTGGACCCAGTCGTGGTCATGGCCGTGATCGGGGAAGAAACTCTAATCACGGTAATAATAATGCACCAAAGAATCCTCCTCACCACCACTAGTGGAAAAGAAAGGAACAAAAGCATGAAGCGGTGCAAGCAGCAAAGCCAGGAAATGCATGCTATAGATGTGGAGGAAAAGGGCACTGGTCACGTACATATCGTACGCCAAAGCACCTTCTTGAGCTTTATCAAGCCTCCCTGAAGAAGACAGGGAAAAATGTTGAAGCAAATTTTATTTCGGAAGATGATTTAGACTTCATGCATTTTGATGTAGTTGATTACTTTGCACTCCTGGAAGGAGAAACAAGTCATGTGATCGGTGATGAATCTTTAGAGATATAAATATTTTAATTTTTGCTGTTTGTAGTAGATAGTATGGTTATGTAATTGTTGTACATAAATAAAAGTTATGCTTTGATAATGATGTTTACTATCATATTTATTTTGTTTATGTCATTTTGAAGAATATGGATAATCCTCAAATTATGTTTGGATCAAAGACCAATCATGAAGATATTTGTGTAATTGATAGTGGAACAACTCATGTCATATTCAAATATCAGTAATACTTTTCTTATTTGCATAAGTAAAAAGCAAATGTTTTAACAATTTCTAGTAATATAAGTTTAATTGAAGGCTCCGTAAGAGCCACTATATTTCTGTCTAAGGGAACGAAGCTTATAATAATAATGCATTATTCTCCTCCAAGTCCCGAAGAAACTTGTTGAGTTTTATAGATATCCGCCGAAATGGGTATCATGTTGAGACGATAGATGAAATGAATATGAAATATCTTTGTATTACAAGGAATATTTCTGGCTAGAAGTCCATTGTAGAAAAGTTATCAACTTTATCTTCTCGCTTATACTATTCAAAGATTAGTACAGTTGAAGCACACTCTATCGTAAACCAGAAGTTTACTGATTCAAATATTTTCGTGCTTTGGCATGGCCATTTGGGCCATCCTGGATCAATAATGATGAGACGAATTACTAAAACTTCGAGTGGGCATCCATTAAAGAACCTGAAGATTCTTATAAATAATGAATTTTCTTGTGATGCTTGTTATCAAGGCAAAATGATCGCTGGCATTGAATCCCCTGCCTTTTTAGAACGAATGCATGTGGATATATGTGGACCTATTCACCCACCAAGTGGTCTGTTTAGATATTTTATGGTCCTAATAGATGCATCTTCAAGATGGTCTCATGTATACCTACTATCATGTCGCAATCTGGCGTTTGCAAAGTTATTAACCCAAATAATTCGATTAAGGGCACAATTCCCAGATTATCCCATAAAGGCTATTCGCCTTAATAATGCTAGAGAATTCTCATCCCAAGCTCTATCAGTTGGGAAAAAAATGAACATCATGTAGCTTATGTTCATACTCAAAATGGCCTTGCAGAGTCATTTATTAAACGCATGTAATTGATAGCAAGACCACTACGTATGAAAATAAAATTGCCCACTACTATTTGGGGTCATGCTATCTTGCATGCAGCATCACGTATCTGTCTCAGACCGACACATTATAATAAATATTCTCCGTCACAATTAGTTTTTGGTCATGAACCAGATATTGCCCGTCTATAAATTTTTGGATGTGCTGTATATGTGCCAGTAGCACCACCATAACGCAGTAAGATGGGCCCACAGAAAAGATTAGGAATATATATTGGGTTTAAATCACCCTCTATTATTCACTATCATGAACCATTGATGGGAGATTTATTTACTGCTTGATTTGCAGACTGTCGGTTTGATGAAACAAATTTCCCACAACTATGGGAGAGATAAAGGAAATCAAAAGAGAAATCGTGTGGAAAGTTTCATCGTTATCTCATTTTGATCCACATACCCCTATATGTAATCAGGAGGTCCAGAAGATCATCCATTTATAAAATATAGCAAATCAAATGCCAGACGCATTTACTGATTTGAATAGGATAACTAAGTCACATATCCCTGCAAAAAATGTGCCTATCCAAATTGATATCCCATCAGGACCATCTACTAGCATGAGAGTTAGTGAACCTAAAGCACGCCTGAAGCGTGGTAGGACTTTGGGTTCTAAGGATCGAAATCCTCGAAAAAGAAAATCGACAAATGATAATGATACTATGAAAGGATATCCTGAAGAGACCCAAAATCTGATTAGTTCTGAGATTCCTGAAGAAATCAATAAACCCAAGACTCAAGTGAGCGAGGAACTTTTAATAAATTCTACTGGCGATGGGATTAATTTAAATCGATCTGAAATAGTGGTGGATAATATTTTTCCATATAATGTTGCACTTAACATTATGGAAGATAGTGAGGAATTTGAACCTCGATCTGTCGAAGAATGTCGACAAAGATCTGATTGGACAAAATGGCAAGGGGCAATTCAATCATAATTGAACGCACTTGCTAAAAGAGAGGTCTTTGGACTAGTAGTCCAGACACCTACTGGTATAAAACCAGTTGGTCATAAATGGTTTTTTGTGCGGAAAAAATAACAAAAATGAAGTTGAAAGATACAAGGCTCGCCTTGTCGCACAAGGATTCTCACAACGACCTGGAGTCGATTATGAAGAAACATAATCACCCGTTATGGATGCCATAACATTTCGATATCTCATCAGTTTAGCCTTACGTGAAAAACTTGAAATACATCTAATGGATGTGATTACAGCTTATCTGTACGGGTCACTTGATAATGAAATTTACATGAAAATCCCTGAAGAATTTAAAATGCCTGAAGCATATTCAAAATCTCGGGAAATGTACTCAATTAGATTACAAAGATATTTGTACGGTTTAAAGCAATCTGGGCGCATGTGGTATAATCGCCTCAGTGAATATTTGCTGAAAAAGGGTTACATAAATGATGTTATTTGTCCATGTATTTTTATAAAGAAAATGGCATCCGAAATTTTTTACAGTTGTTGTTTATGTTGATGACATAAATCTTGTTGGAACTCCAGAAGAGCTCCAAAAGGCAATTGAATATCTTAAGAAAGAATTTGAGATGAAAGATCTTGGAAAGACAAAATTTTGTCTTGGTCTGCAAATTAAACATTTAGCAGACGGGATCTTTATCCATCAATCTGCCTATACAGAAAGGGTCTTACAACGCTTTTACATGGACAAAGCGCACCCGTTGAGTACACCAATAGTTGTTCGATCACTTAAAGTGAAGAAGGACCCGTTCCGACCTCCAAAAGAGGAAGAAGAACTACTTGATCCTAAAATACCATATCTCAGTGCAATTGGTGCACTTATGTATCTTGCTCACGCTACAAGGCCTGACATAGTATTTTATGTTAATTTAATAGCAATATACAACTCTTCTCCTACAAAGAGACATTGGAATGGGATTAAGCATATTTTATAATATTTAAAGGGAACTCTCGAGTTGGGTTTGTTTTATACTAACAAAGGTAGTGCAGATCTTATTGGTTATGCAGATGCATGTTATTTATATGATCCCCATAAAGCTCGATCTCAAATCGGGTATGTGTTTACATGTGGAGGTACTATCATATCATAACGCTCCACAAAGCAATCACTTCTTCAATTCATGCTGAGATAATAGATATTCATGAAGCAAGTAGGGAATGCGTATGGTTGAAATTAGTGATTCATATTATTCAAGAAAAATGTGGTTTGAAATGTGATAAAAGATACCATAATTTTATACGAAGACAATGCTGCATGCATAGCCCAATTGAATGGAGGATTTATAAAAGGAGATAGAATGAAGCACATTTCACCAAATTTATTCTACACACACGATCTTCAGAAAAATGGTGACGTTGATGTGCAACAAATCCGTTCAAGTGACAATCCGGCAGATTTATTCACTAAATCTTTGCCAACTTCAACTTTTGAGAAGATGGTATACAAGATTGGAATGCAGAGACTCAAATATTTGAAATAAGGTTTAGATGAGGGGGAGTAAAACACGCGATGTACTCTTTTTTTTCTTACTAAGGTTTTTTCCCACAGGGTTTTCCTTATAAGGTTTTTAATGAGGCATCTAGCAATGCGTATCACTAAATATGTGTACTCTTTTTCCTTCACTAGGATTTTTTTCCTACGAGTTTTTTCCTAGTAAGGTTTTAATGAGGCACATTATCTTTTAATGAACATCCAAGGGAGAGTGTTATGAATATATTATATTATGGATGTTCATTTAGTACTCCGTTGTAAATAAACTTCCTAAATAAGTTTATCCATATGAGACTCCGACGTAAATATATTTATCTATTTAGTACTCTATTGAAAATAAGCCTCCTGAAGAAGCTTATCATTTTGGTACTCCGTTATGGATAAACATTACCCCCGGTAGAAGATTATCTATATCTGGTACAGTAGCAGCTTACAAGTAATTTACAAAGCAGCTTACACAGTAGCAACTTACAAGCAATTTACAAAGCAGCTTACACAGTAGCAACTTACAATAGAAGCTTACACAGCAGCTTGCAGTAGTAGCTTACAAGCAACTTACACATCAACTTCCTTTCTTCTATAAATAGAAGAGTTTTCAGTTCATTATGTACATAAGTTTGAAGTTTGAATAATTTATCAGTTTCTTTCTATACTTGTCTTTACTTTACAGTCTTTATTTTATAACAATTATCTAAATGTATTATTGTCAGGTAATATAATTTTTTTTTTTAAAAAAGAAGATATTTCCTGAACTTCTAATTAAAGAATAGCCATAATCTAAAAAGGTATTAGCTAATCTTTTAATACTAGGGAACTTTACATAACTATCACACTTTAAAAGAAATATAACAAATTCGTAGCATGAAATCCAATATTACAGTTGTGGCAGGAAAATATTTATATTTGTAGCACACAGTTCCATTAAAATAGGAATATTAATTATTAATCTCTAAACATAAGTAGTTTGAATGGAAAGTCAATAATTCTTTGTACAAAAATCATGCCTTTTTTCTCTTTATCTATTAGCTTTCCTTCTTTTTCTTCATTTTCTTAATTTTATTTTCTGCCGAAGCCAATATATTTTCTAAATTTGTTCCATTCGTTTTCTTTTTAATTATCTTTCTTAAGTTTTTCTCTTCCTTCTTTCTTCCTTTCTTAACATAAAGATCTTACTTCGATAATAATATACGTTAATATATACAAAGCGTATATAAAAAAATATATATTGAATTAACACATATAAAATATACAAAAATATACATAAAAATACATCTTCAATTAAGATGACATTTAGACATGTGAAATATACATAAAAAATATATCTTAAATTTAATTAAGATAGCATATAAACATACAAAAAACATATATATAAAAAAAATACATCCTGAATTAAAATGGCACTTGACATATAAAATATATTTGAAATATACATTAAAAATATATCGTAAAATAAGATGGCACTTCACAAATAAATATACAAAAATTATATACATAAAAATATATTTTGAATTAAAGTGATACTTGATATATAAAGTATAAAAGATGTATAAATCAATACATCTTGAATTTAGGTGGCAATCACATATGCATCAAGTTTTAAAAAATGGAGTGAAGAAGATGAATGTTGGACTTAATTTTTGTAATATGCTAATAATGAAAAAAAGTGCTCTTTATGGAATAAACAATAAATGATGCTATTTTTTTAAATAATAGTTAAAAAAGGATCAAATGTGTAAAAACTATCGTATAATATTTCAAAATCAAGATAGTATTATGAACTTTTCACTTGTTTATGTTCGAAATTCATGACGTCATCTGGTGTTTTCCCTTTAAAAATAGCTACTTTTCAACATATTTTCAGATAATGACTATTTTCCAAAAATTAATCCGAAGAGTGGCTAGTCTATGCTATTTTACTTCATTGTCCTAAATAAATCCACGAAGATGGGGCTATTGGACATAAACGTTACTAATGCTCGTTGATCCAGCCCAGATAGAAGAAGAAGGTTTACAAAGAAGTGGGCAGTTTTGCCCCACTGTAGAGGCATTCTGAGAAAGCTCAGTGGTTGGGCAAATTGGCTGTCGCCATGTCTTTAGTCTTGTCCCAACTGATTCAAGATTCAACAACAACAACCAAGTGTAAGTGGGGTTTGGGGAGAATAATGTGTATGCAGATCTTACCCCTACTCCAGAGAAGCAGAGATGTTGTTCTATCGGCTCAAGAAGATGAAAAGAGACAATAGATTAGTAATAACAACATAAGCCAGAAAGATAATACCAGCATCATAATAACCAGAAAATAGATGGAAAAACAATAACAATAACTAGTAACAATGACGGTACTATAAAAACAAAAAAATAGTTTGATCTGTTGGTAAAAAATAATATAAAGGGCTTTTAATACGTTTGGTCTGTTGGTAAAAAATAATTACAACTGCTATTTAAATATACAAAAAATATTAACAACAACAACAACCCAGTAAAATCCCACTAATGGGGTATGGGGAGGGTAATGTGTATGCAGACCTTACCCCTACCCCGAAAGAGTAGAGAGGCTATTTCCGAAAGACCCTCGACTCAAAAAACAAAAAAAACAAAAGGACAAAAAGGGAGACAATATTAGTATCACAACAACAATCATAGGATAAATATGAACACCGTGAAATCCATAAGAAAGATGCAAAGCAAAGGGAGACAATATTAGTAAATATTAGTTTCACCACAACAGTCATAAGAAAAATAGGAACACCATGAAATCTAGAAGAAAGATGCAAAACAAAAGCGATAGCTAGTAAATATGACATACACTGAAAAGTGAAATAGTAAGCCACAACATTCCCACTAGCTATCTTAGACAAACACCCTACATGGCTAGTCCCACCATGATACGAAGTAAGGCATGACTCAACTACCTCCTAACCTACAACCCTAATACTCGACCTCCACATCATCCTATCAAGTGTCATGTCCTCGGAAATCTGGAGCCTCGCCATATCCTGCCTGATCACCTCTCCCCAATACTTCTTAGGCCACCCTCCACCTCTTCTCGTGCCCTCCGCAACCAGCTGCTCACACCTCCGTACCGGAGCATCTGGGCTTCTCCTCTGAACATGTCCGAACCATCTAAGTCTCGCTTCACGCATCTTGTCATCAATGGGAGCCACATGCACCTTCTCCCAAATATCATCATTACTAATTTTATCTATCCTAGTGTGCCCGCACATCCACCGCAACATCCTCATTTCTGCTACTTTCATCTTCTGGATATGTGAGTTCTTAACGGGCCAACACTCAGCCCCATACATCATGGCCGGTCTAACCACCGCTTTATAAAACTTACCTTTGAGTATCGGTGGCACTCTCTTGTCACACAGGACTCCAGATGCTAACCTCCACTTCATCCATCCTACCCCAATACGGTGTGTGACATCCTCATCGATCTCCCCTCCCCCCTGGATAACCGAACCAAGGTACTTAAAGCTGCCTCTACTCGGGATGACGTGCGAATCAAGCCTCACATCCACGCCCACTTCCCCTGGCTCAGCGCTGAACTTACACTCCAGGTATTCCGTCTTCGTCCTGCTCAGCTTGAAACTCTTAGACTCAAGAGCCTGTCTCCAAACCTCCAGCCTCTCGTTAACACCCGCTCGCGACTCATCAATCAGAACTATGTCATCGGCGAATAGCATGCACCATGGTACATCCCCTTGAATATGGTGTGTTAACACGTCCATCACCAGGGCGAATAAGAATGGACTGAGCGCAAAGCCTTGGTGTAACCCCATACAAAAAATATTAATTAAATATATATAATTTTTTTTCCAACTATTATTTCGGAGAGGAGAGATGATCACCCAAATATAAATAAAAATAGGGAGTAGTTTTCAGTTCTTGACAGAAAAAACTCTACACATTGTATATCAACTCAATTTGGGCCTAGAGAACAGACAGAGAAGTTAACTGAGATTTTAACACAAATAGCCGGTCAGATATATGGATTATACAATAATTATATAAATTTATATACATATAATATTTGAATTATATATATTATATATTAGCCGACTATTTTTAATTTAAGCGATTAGATGAGCAGCTATTTGAATTAATTTTTCAAGTGATCTTGATGACGGCCCGATTGAAAATTTACAACCAAAGACGTGGTTTTTTAGGCTGGGTGATTATGGGGCTGCCCACGTTTGGTCCATTTCTCAGCGCCGTTGATACATAACGTTTGGGACTTTCCAGAAAGCCCAGCTGATTACTTAGTTCATATAATAGCGTCATATTTATTCTGTTAAACTAGAACCTTCAGACATTTTAAAATCTACAAGAAGTTATATGAATCTTTATTTAGGTAACCTTTTTTTCTCTATAATAAGTTTTCTCTAATTTAACACTTTAAAGGGCAGCTCGGTGCACAAATATCCCGCATTCACGCAAGGTCCGGAAAAAGTCGTACCCCAAATGATATAATGTAGACTACCTAACGCAAGCATTAGTGGTTGCTCGAACTCGTGACCTATAGGTCACACGAAAACAACTTTACCGTTGTTTCGAGATTCCCTTCGTTTCTATAATTTAACACTAAATCAAATTTTTTCTTTTGTTAATATCTATAAAAATTCACGTCAAGACATTCATGTGATAAGAAAAATTATCATAAACTTGTAGACAAGACTATAAATTTTGACTTTAATTGCCAAACATAACTTAGCTGTCATTAGCAGAATTAGGCGCTTGTAAAGTATAGTAATCGTGTGCAAACAAAATTTCACCTAATGCTCATGACGATTAGGCAAGTCAAGGCAAACTCTCCACTAATGTGTAAATGTTCATGACAATTAGGTAAGTCAAGGCAAACTCTGCCCTAATTGTGTAAACTTTTACAATGATTTTATATTATATTTTCCTCCTAATTTCTTGCACTTTCTTTTTCTTGTTTTCCTTGAAAGATATATGAAGAAAAGCCAGGTACGCATCAGGAAAATAGCACTAATCGCACAACTAAAACTAAAAGAAGATGCATGAGGTAATTGAATCACTTCAGCCAATGGAATTTAATATGGATGTTCAGAATGTAGCACATAACTACAAATCTAAGATGCAATTCTTACATTATATTATGTTGAAGTTTAGACGTGGTAGAAATACTTTGGGTACATTTGATGGACAATGATTTTCCTAGATAAATTTAAAAAAATTAGTATGACTTTCGTTAATAGGTATCAACCTCTTACTCAAAATAATCACCAAATCACTAGTCTTATAAATTGTTTCTATATTTTTTGCTTATTAATCTATTATCGAGTTGTTGAAACTGCTTGTTGCTATTGCTTAATTATTTTTCATATTTTCTTGAGCAGAGGGTCTCTCGAAAACAGATTCTCTATTCTAACAACATAGGAATAAAGTCGGCGTACAATCAACTCCCCAGAACCTACTTGTGAGATTACATTGATTTTTTTTTATATCAATTACGCCGTATAGTGGCATGGCCCTATCATTCAACCAACAAAGAGTACAAAAATATGAAGGGGACCTATGTTGTTACCCCGCACAAAGGAGGCAACGGCTACCCCTATTTACTAACTATTTACTGTCCTTATGCATTACATACAAAAACAAAAGTGCGTTGTGCAGTTTGGCATATACACCATTGCATATACAATCACCTACCAATCAACAAAAATTCTTCACAAAAGTTTATGCCTTAGTGACACCATCCGGATGTAATCCAATGTGTAAGGTCCAACTGCAGAAGAAGTAAGAGCATGATGGGAGAAAATAAGAAGTTCTTCATTGTCAATGCTTCATTTTGCTAATGCATCCGCAACTTGAAATGAGGAAAAAAATACTTGTAAATTAAAATATATATGGAATAACTCGTAAATTTGGTTTATTTATATGCAGTACACTTTTATGTAATGTATAGTTAATTAAATGTATACTAGTGAAGCTTATTTAAGTTTTATCTATTAAGAAAGTTCAAGGAGTGTTAATAAAAATCCTAAAAAATTAAAATTACTAATGACACAAAAAATTAAGAGTTGTAAATTGAGAAGGTAAAAGAAATGTAGTTATTACAAAGACCACTTTCTCTTTGCCCATGCCACGCAAATTTGGAACTTTTTCTGAATTTTTAGTACATTATCCTGCCATTTAAAGCATGATTTTATGAGATATATTTTTCGTTGAGTAACAACAACATTACATTAGAGATTAAAACAGAATTTAAGAAAGAAAATTAGTAAGTATTCACGTAACATTTGAATTGAAAAACCAAAATAGTTAAAATCCTAAAAGCAAAAAAATAATTGTTGTACGACTTCACCATTGTACAAAACAGAACTTTCAAAATCATAGAAGCATTAGTTGACACATTAGACTTTAAAGATGATAAGGAACCAAAACCAATTTCATTTAAATCCTAACTATAAAAGAATATAATTACCATTTAATCTACAATTTTTATTTTATTTTTCCCTCATACTATTACTAAGGCGAGACTTCGTATCCTTCTAAATTGTTAGTAGATTTGGACCCCCTCTAAAATAGCTATTGCAAATTTACAATCTGTAGCACAAATAAAAATCTTAACTACTTCAAATTATCATACAAATTTACTGGACCTACTGGCGACCTTCTCAGAAGTTTTTATCGTCTCAAACTCATTTTAGTCATATAATAATAATTTTCTTATACTCAATCAAAATATTCACAAAGCTTACCATATAAATAGAACTAACAATGCAAACCATTCTCAGTAAATGATTTCCTCGTTGTAAATCAGAATATTAATGAATTTAGTTAAGTAATGAGTGATGTTTTATTTTGTTAAAACTGTATTTAATTTATATACTTAGATACTGAAGGAAAATTTACTCTATAAATGACATGTAACCTATTGTAACATGTTATTTTGTTATAAATTTATGACATTATATGCCTTGTTAATTTACCTTCTAACTAGCTAATTGAATATTTAAATTTCTTGGCACAACCATCACAATGTAAGAGCCTTTTTGGCCAAGCTTCTAGGAGGCCAAAAGTACTTTTTTTAGGGTATTTTTTCCCCTAAAAAAAGTACTTTTTTAAAAATTGAAGCTGTTTGGCCAAGACGGAGAAGCACTTTTGGCCAGCACCAGAAGCAGTTTTTCTGCTTTTGGGAAGAAGCAGAAAATTCTAGCTTATTCCAAGAAGCAGAAGCAGAAACAGAAAATTAATTTATTCAAGACAAAACTATTCTCACTATAAATTTATATTTTTCAAATTATTCTATCACGACCCAAAATCCCAACCTGTCGTGATGGCGCATATCTCGATACTAGGCAAGCCGATAATCTCGATAAAACACAATTTCTCTTTAAGTTTGAAAATACAATAATTTAATACAATACAAAATCTCACAACTACTGACATGAACACTCCCCAAAATCTAGTGTCACTGAGTACATGAGCATCTAATATGAATACAAATCTGAAAAATACGGTTTATAATAGTCTGAGACCAAATACAGTAAACAAGGAGATAGAGAAGGAGAGACAAGGTCTACGGAACACGGCAACTATCTTCAAAATCTCCTGAAAATCAACTGCGTAAAATGATCAACACCCGCTATGTCCGAGAACACCTGGATCTGCACACGAAGTGCAGGGTGTAGTATGAGTACAACCAACTCAGCAAGTAACAATAATAACTAAGGAACTGAAGATAATGACGAGCTACACAGTTATAGTTCACTTTCAGTAATTCAAGCAAAGAATAGACATACTTTCAAATCCGGCAGTTTAAGTCAAATCAATTTTTTATACAGTTCAAGTTCATGTAATCCGGATATAAAATCTTTTAGAGATTTCACAACAATGACAGATAGCAACCAAGTGTAACAACAAATGCAAAGCAAGTACAACCTCTCAGACAACAATCACTCAACTCATCACCACAACTCAACCACTCGGCTCTCAGCCCTCAGCACTCACACTCAATGGGTACCCGCGCTCACTGGGGTGTACAGACTCCGGATGAGCTCCTACAGCCCAAGCGCCATAATCTGCACGGACAATTCACGTGCTATAATATCCTGCACGGACAACTCACGTGCCGTAATATTCTTACCTCACCGACAGGCCCTCGACCTTACTCAGTCCATAACCTCTCTAGTCTCTCGGGCTCTTAGAAATCACAAAGATCAGCCCAAGCAAAGATAACATAATGCATCAACAAATATCAAGAAAAACTGAGGTATGATACGCAAGTAAAATCATGACTGAGCATGAGATAGAAATTAGCAAATAATTCAATAAGTACGTGACCTCTGTGGTTCCCAACAGTACTATTACATAGCCTAAGCATGATTTGTAACATGATTTACAGTCAAATTTCTTCAACACATAGAGAGCATATAGCTAACAATACATTATTCAACTATACAGTTTCCACGGAACGGACCAAGTCCCAATCCCCTTGGTGCACGCCCACACGCCCGTCACCTAGCATGTGAGTCACCTCCAAAATAATCACATGACACAAAATTCAGGATTTCATACCCTCAAGACCAGATTTATAACAGTTATTTACCTCAAAACATGAAATTCTTTACTCTGCTATGCCTTTGCCTCGCAAATCGGCCTCCGAATGCCTCGAATCTAATCACAAATAATTCGTTTCAGTCAATAAAATTTATTGGAATTAATTCCATAAGAAAAACCAATTTTCCATAAAAATCCAAAATTTAGCTCAAAAATCGCCCGTGGGGCCCACGTCTCGAAACCCGACAAAAGTTATAAAATTCGGAAGCCCATTCAACTACGAGTCTAACCATACCAATTTTACCAAAATCCGACCTCAACTCAACCCTCAAATCTGCAAATCTTATTTCCAATTTTCTAAGTTCCAATCTCCGATTTACACCTCAAAATCATGTAATCTAGTTGGATTATTCAATGATAATTCAATATTATGGAGTAGAAATGATCACAAGGGACTTACCTCAAATTTTCCTTGAAAATCTATCAAAAATCGCCTCTCCTCAAGCTCCAATTTGTCAAAAATGGCGAATGAGACGAAGTCCCATGCTTTATAATTCTGCCCAGACAGCCTCGGTTTTGCCTCGATCTTGGCCTTCGATTTTGGCCTTCGATCGAGGTCCTCGATCTTGGGTCTCGATCCTGGGCCTCAATTCTGACCCTCGATCCTGGCTCTCGATCATGGCTCTCGACCCTGGCCTTCGACCCTGCCTTCGATTGTGGCCCACGATCCTGGTCTTTGATCGTGGCCCTCGACCCTGGTCTTCGATCGTGGCCCACGACCCTGGTCTTCAATTGTGGCTTCATTTTGGGCTCGATTCTAGGCTCGAATCTGGCAAAAGAAATTTCCAGCAAAAGGAAATTACAACAATTATTGTAGTTCAATTTTTGATTCGTTAACCATCCGAAACTCACCCGAGGCCCTCGGGACCTCAACCAAATATATCAACAAGTCCTAAAATATCATACGAACTTAGTCGAATCCTCAAATCACCTCAAACAACGCTAAAACCATGAATTACGCCCCAATTCAAGCCTATTAAACCTTGAAATTTCTAATTTCTACAAATGACTCCGGAACTTGTCAAATCACGCTCGATTGACCTCAAATTTTGCACACAAGTCATAAATGACATAACAAAGGTATTCAAATTTTCGAAATCAGATTTCGACCTCAATATCAAAAAGTCAACCCCCGGTCAAACTTTCCAAAAATTTAACTTTCGACATTTCAAGCCTAATTCCACTATGGACCTCCGAATAATTTTTCGGACACGCTCCTAAGTCCAAAATCACCATACGGAGCTATTGGAATCATCAAAATTCAAATTCGAGATCGTTTACATATAGGTCCATATCCGGTCAACTTTTTTAACTTAATTTTTTAATTATGAGACTAAGTATCTCATTTCACTCAGAATTTCTTCCGAACCCGAACCAACTAACCCGATAAGTCATAAATCAATTACAAGGCATAAATTGAGCAATAAATGGGGGAACAGGGTTATAATATTCAAAACGATCGGCCGGGTCGTTACATTCTCCTCCTCTTAAACAAACGTTCATCCTCGAACGGGTTTAGAATAATACCTAGAGTCTCAAATAGGTGTGGATATTTGCTCCACATCTTCTGCTCAATCTCCCAAGTAGCTTCTCCGGCTGGCTGGCCTCTCCACTGCACCTTCATTGATGCTATGCTCTTTGACCTCAACTTTCGAACCTGCCGGTCTAAAATAGCCACCGGCTCCACATCATAAGTCAAATTACTGCCCAGTTGTACTGTACTGAAATCCAGAATATAAGACGGATCCCCGACATACTTTCGGAGCATGGATACATGGAAGACTGGATGAACACTTAATAGACTAGGTGGCAAAGCAAGTTCATAAGCCACCTCTCCAATTTTTTTAGGTATCTCAAAAGGCCCAATATACCGAGAGTTCAATTTTCCCTTCTTCCCGAACCTCAACACACCCTTCATGGGTGAAATCTTGAGCAGAAACTTCTCCCCAACCATGTAATTAACATAGCGGACCTTCTTGTCGGCATAACTCTTCTATCTAGATTGCGCCGTGCGAAGCCGTTCCTGAATCACCTTGACCTTCTCTAAAGCATCCTGAACCAAGTCAGTACCCAATATTCTAACCTCACCAGGCTCAAACTAACCCACCGGAGACCGACATTGTCTCCGGTATAAAGCTTCATACGGAGCTATCTGAATGCTTGACTAGTAGCTATTATTGTAAGCAAACTCCGCAAGTGGCAGAAATTGATCCCAAGAACCCCCAAAATCAATGACACAAGCGCGTAGCATATCCTCCAATATCTGAATAGTGCGCTCGGACTGCCCGTCCATCTAAGGGTGAAATGTTGTACTTAACTGAAACTGTGTGCCCAATTCTCGCTGCACTGCCCTCCAAAACTGTGAGGTAAACTGCGTACCCTGATCTAAAATAATGGACACCGGCACACCGTGTAGGCGAACAATCTCGCGAATATAAATCCCAGCCAACCGCTCCGAAGAATAATTAGTACCGACTGGAATAAAATGCGCAGATTTGGTCAACCGATCTACTATCACCCAAACAACATCAAACTTTCTCAAAGTCCGTGGGAGTCCAACTACGAAGTCCATGGTAATACGCTCCCACTTCCACTTCGGAATTTCAAGTCTCTGTAGCAATCCGCCTGATCTCTGATGCTCGTACTTTACCTGTTGACAATTTAAACACCGAGATACAAACCCAACTATATCTTTCTTCATCCGCCTCCACTAATAGTGCTGCCTCAAATCCTGATACATCTTCGCGGCGCCTGGATGAATAGAGTACCGCGAACTGTGAGCTTCCTGGAGAATCAGCTCATGCAAACCATCTACATTAGGCACACATAGCCTGCCCTGCATCCGTAATACACCATCATCTCCGATAGTGACTTCCTTGGCATCACCGTGCCGAACCGTGTCCTTAAGGACAAGCAAATATGGATCATCAAACTGGCGCTCTCTGATGCGATCATATAAAGAAGACCGAGCTACCACACATGCCAAAACTCGATTCGGCTCGGGAACATCCAATCTAACAAACTGATTAGCCAAGGCCTGAACATCCAAGGCTAAAGGCCTCTCTACTACCGGTAAGTATGCTAAGCTACCTAAACTCTCTGCCTTAAGACTCAAGGCATCGGCCATGACATTGGCCTTTCCGGGATGATAGAGAATGGTGATATCATAGTCCTTAAGCAACTCCAACTACCTTCGCTGCCGCAAGTTAAGATCCTTCTATTTAAACAAATGTTGTAGACTCCGATGATCGGTATATACCTCACACTGGACACCATACAAGTAATGCCGCCAAATTTTCAAGGCATAAACAATAACTGTTAACTCAAGATCGTGGACTGGATAATTCTTCTCATGTACCTTTAACTGCCTGGATGTATAGTCAATCACTCTACCATCTTGCATCAACACTGCGCTGAGACCAATACGCGATGCATCACAATACACAGCATAAGACTCTGAACCTGTAGGCAACACCAATACTAAAGCTGTAGTCAAAGTTGTTTTGAGCTTCTGAAAGCTCTCTTCACACTCATCCGACCACCTGAATGGAGCACCTTTCTGGGTCAATTTAGTCATAGGCGATGCAATAGACGAGAATCCCTCCATGAAGCGACGATAATAACCGGCCAAGCCGAGAAAACTACGAATCTCAGTAACTGAAGACGGTTTGAGCCAATTCTGAACTGTCTCTATTTTCTACGGATCCACCTTAATTCCTTCACTGGAAACTACATGTCCCAAGAATGCCACCGAACTAAGCCAGAACTCACACTTAGAGAATTTGGCATAAAGTTTCTCCTCCCTCAGCCTCTGTAATACAATACCCAAGTGTTGTGCATGCTCCTCCTGGCTACGTGAATACATCAAAATATCGTCAATAAATACCACTACAAATAAATCAAGATATGGTTGGAATACACTATTCATCAAATGCATAAATGCTGTTGGGGCATTGGTTAGCCTAAAAGACATCATAAGAAATTCATAGTGGCCATAACGAGTTCTGAATGCCGTCTTTAGAATATCCGAATCCCGAATCTTCAACTGGTGATACCCAGATCTCAAATCAATTTTAGAGAACACCCTCGCTCCCTAAAGCTGGTCAAATAAATCATCAATACGTGGCAAGGGATATTTATTTTTGATTGTAACTTTGTTCAACTGCCTATAATCGATGCACATCCGCATAGTACCATCTTTCTTTTTCACAAACAGAACCGGTGCACCCCAAGGTGACACACTAGGCTTAATAAACCCCTTATTAAGGAGTTCCTAAAGTTGCTCCTTCAATTCTTTTAACTCAGCTGGTGCCATACGATACGGAGGAATAGAAATGGGCTGAGTGCCCTGTACCAAGTCAATACTAAAATCAATATCCCTGTCGGGTGGCATAAACGGCAGGTATGCAGGAAATATATCCGGAAAGTCTCGCACGACCGGAACTGAATTAATAATAGGAGTATCAACATCAAAATCTCTCACAAAGTCCAAATATGACAAACATCCATTTCCAACCATACGTTGGGCCTTCAAATAAGAAATTACCCTACTAGGAACAAAATCTAGAGAACCTCTCCATTCAACCTTTGGCAACCCCGGCATCGTCAATGCCACGATATTTGCGTGCCAGTCCAGAATAGCATGACATGGAGACAGCCAATCCATACCCAGGATTACATCGAAATCAACCATACCGAGTAATAAGAGATCAACTCTAGTCTCCAGTTCCCCAATAGTTACCACACACGACCGATGCACACGATCCACAGTAATAATATCGCCCACCGGTATAGATACACAAACAAGTGAAACTAAGGACTCACATGGCATATCCATATAATGAGAAAAATATGATGATACATATGAATAAGTAGAACCAAGGTCAAATAATACAGAAGCCTCCATGTGGCACACTGAAACAATACATGTGATCACTGCATTTGAAGCAACAACATCTGGCATGGCAGGAAAATCATAGAATTGAGCATGCCCACCACCTGATCGGCCTCCCCCTCTTGGGCGACCCCTAATTGCCTGACCCCACCCCGAACTGGCTGGGCGGGTGATGTAACTGCTGGTACTGGTGCCATTGGTCGAGAACTCTGCTGTGGAGCCCCACTCAACAGCCTAGGACAATCTCTCTTAAAATGACCCAATCCTCCGCACTCGAAACAACCCCTCCTCTGACGGAACTGCTGCTCCTGATAACCCGAAGAATTACTTGTAGAAGCCTGAGCAGACGAGACATGATGAGAACTCTGCGTTAGTAGTGCACTGAATGAAGACTGGCCTGAGTGAGCATTGTAGAACCGTGGCTAGCTGATGCACCACGATGAGCTAGACGACCCGCCTGAGCATGTCTGTAAGAACGGCCCCTACAGCGGTAAAACTGATCCCTGAAGGAACACCGCTGAAATCACCGGAACTACGAGGCCTCTTAGCCTCCCTCTCAACCCGCTCCTGGTTGCGAACCATCTCAATCTGACGAGCAATGTCAACAACCTCATCGAAAGTAGAACCAGACACTCTTTCTCTAGTCATGAGTAATCGCAGCTGAAAAGTGAGTCCATATATGAATCTCATGATCCTTTCCCTGTCTGTGGGAATAAACTAGATAGCATGACGGGCCAATTCTGAAAATCTCATCTCATACGGTGTCACGGACATATCTCTCGGATGAAGCTGCTCGAACTGCCTGCACAGTTCCTCTCTGCAGGACTGAGGCACGAACTTCTCCAAGAATAGACCGGAGAACTGCTGCCAAGTAAGGGGTGCTGCACCGACCGGCCTACACCTCTCGTAAGACTCCCACCATCTGAAGGCAGCCCCAAAAAACTGAAAAGTAGTGAATAGACCCCACTGGTCTCTAGAATACCCGCTGTCCGAAGCATCCGCTGACACTTATCCAGAAAACCCTGGGCATCCTCTGACTCATCACTGCTAAAAGGTGGAGGTCGAAGCCTCTCAAATCTATCAAGTCTCCTCTGCTCATCATCTGCCATAACAGGAACTACCGGGGCCTGAGCGGCTGCAGCCGGCTGGGCTGGTAGTGCTCCCGGTATATGAAGTTCCTGTGCTACCTGATCTGCAGTACGGGCAACAGGGGTATGAGTACCTCCCCCGGTGTGAGAAGTGGCAGGTGCGGCCTGAGCCGAAACCACCTGAGCAAGACCAGTGCAGGCTGCCAATATCTGGGCCAAAGTCTCCTGAAGGCCTGGAATCTCAATGGGCACAGCTGGTGCCTGAGCTGATCCTGTCGGCTCAGCTATATCCGGAATCTGCTCCTGAGCTGGAGAAATTGGTGGTACTACAGGTGCTGGCTCAACTATGGTACGAGCTATACCTCGACCTCTACCTCGCCCCCGGCCTCTACCACGGTCCCGGCCTCTCGCGGCCCCAACTGGTGGCACTAGTGGCTGACCATCCGATCCGGTAGTACGTGTCCTCAGCATCTGTGAGAGAATAGAATAGCATAAATTTAGTTTTTAGAATCAACAATTTCGCACGACAGAATACAATGAAGTGAAATTTTCCTAAGGGTTCTGCAGCCTTTCGAAGATAAGTACAGACGTCTCTGTACCGATCTACAAGACTCTACTAAACCTGCTCATGACTCGTGAGACCTATGTAACCTAGGCTCTGATACTAACTTGTCACGATCAAAAATCCCAACCTGTCGTGATGGCGCATATCTCGATACTAGGCAAGCCGATAATCTCGATAAATCCCAACCAAGTGTAACAACAAATGCAAAGCAAGTACAAACTCTCAGACAACAATCACTCAACTCATCACCACAACTCAACCACTCGGCTCTCATCCCTCAGCACTCACACTCAATGGGTACCCGCACTCACTAGGGGTGTACAGACTCCGGAGGGGCTCCTACAGCCCAAGCGCCATAATCTGCACGGATAACTCACGTGCTATAATATACTGCACGGATAACTCACGTGCCATAATATTCTTACCTCACCGACAGGCCCTCGGCCTTACTCAGTCCTTAACCTCTCTAGTCTCTCGGGCTCTTAGAAATCACAAAGATCAGCCCAAACAAAGATAACATAATGCATCAACAAATATCAAGAAAAACTAAGGTATAATACGCAAGTAAAATCATGACTGAGCATAAGATAGAAATTAGCAAATAATTCAATAAGTACGTGATCTCTGTGGTTCCCAACAATACTATCGCATAGCCTAAGCATGATTTCTAACATAATTTACAGTCAAATTTTTTTAACACATAAAGAGCATATAGCTAACAATAAATTATTCAACTATACAGTTTCCACGGAACGGACCAAGTCCCAATCCCCTCGGTGTACGCCCACACGCCCGTCACCTAGCATGTGCGTCACCTCCAAAATAATCACATGACACAAAATCCGAGATTTCATACCCTCAGGACCAGATTTATAACTGTTACTTACCTCAAAACGTGAAATTCTTTACTCTGTTATGCCTTTGCCTCGTAAATCGGCCTCCGAATGCCTCGAATATAGTCACAAATAATTTGTTTCAGGCAATAATATTTATTAGAATTAATTACATAAGAAAATACTAATTTTTCATAAAAATCCAAAATTTAGCTCAAAAATCCCCCTTGGGGCCCACGTCTGGAACCCGACAAAAGTTACAAAATACGAAAGCCCATTCAACCACGAGTCTAACCATACCAATTTTACCAAAATCCAACCTCAACTCAACCCTCAAATCTGCAAATCTTATTTCTAAATTTCTAAGTTCCAATCTCCGATTTACACCTCAAAATCATGTAATCTAGTCGGATTATTCAATGATAATTCAATATTATGGAGTAGAAATGATCACAAGGGACTTACCTCAAGTTTTTCTTGAAAATCTATCAAAAATCGCCTCTCCTCAAGCTCCAATTTGTCAAAAATGGCGAATAGGACGAAGTCCCCTGCTTTATAATTTGGCCCAGACAGCCTCGGTTTTGCCTCGATCTTGGCCTTCGATTTTGGCCTTTGATTTTGGCCTTCGATCGAGGTCCTCGTTCTTGGGTCTTGATCCTGGGCCTCATTTTTGACCCTCGATCCTTGCCCTCGATCATGGCCCTCGGCCCTGGCCTTCGACCCTGCCTTCGATCGTGGCCCTCGACCTTGGTCTTCGACCCTGCCTTCGATCGTGGCCCTCGACCCTGGTCTTCGATCGTGGCTTGATTCTGGGCTCGATTCTGGCAGAAGAAATTTCCAGCAGAAGGAAATTGCAGGAGTTGTTGTAGTTTAATTTTTGATCCGTTAACCATCCGAAACTCACCCGAGGCCCTCAGGACCTCAACCAAATATACCAACAAGTCCTAAAACATCATACGAACTTAGTCGAATCCTCAAATCACCTCAAACAACGCTAAAACCATGAATTACGCCCCAATTCAAGCCTATTGAACTTTGAAATTTCTAATTTCTACAAATAATTTCGGAACCTGTCAAATCACGCCCGATTGACCTCCAATTTTGCACACAAGTCATAAATGACAAAATAGAGGTATTTAAATTTTCAGAATCGGATTCCGACCCCGATATCAAAAAGTCAACCCCCTGGTCAAACTTCCCAAAAATTCAACTTTCGGCATTTCAAGCCTAATTCCACTATGGATCTCCGAGTAATTTTCCGGACACACTCCTAAGTCCAAAATCACCATACGGAGCTATTGGAATCATCAAAATTTAAATCCGAGGTCGTTTACACATAGCTCCATATCCGGTTCACTTTTCTAACTTAATTTTTCAATTATGAGACTAAGTGTCTCATTTCACTCCGAATTCCTTCCGGACCTAAACCAACTAACCCGATAAGTCATAAATCAATTGTAAGGCATAAATTGAGCAGTAAATGGGGGAACGGGGTTATAATATTCAAAACGACCGGCCTGTCGTTACATATTCCTTATTGATTTAAGTTTTTTTTGTTTCTAGTTTTTGCCATTCGTTTAAATTTAATGATATCATATACATGAATCATATTGTAACTTTTCAAAAATTTTATTGACTTTTTTAATTTTTTAATTTTTTCTTTGTGTAATATCTTGTAACTTTCCAAATTATCTTCATATTTTCTCACACTAAAGCAAATTATCTACATCCTTCTTTGGATTATCAATTCTCTTCTTACAAATAATTATTTATAATTTTTTCTCTTATTGGCTATTAATTCCCCAATCTTTAAAACTATTATCAAATCTAATTTGTGAAAATTACCTACAAATAGGTAATAATTTTATAATTGCATCACATAATCTATATATTATTAAAAGAAGAAGAAAAAGTCTCCACATTAAGCCAAATGGCAGCCTCGCAATAGACCACTTGGCAATTCATGACAAAGTTAGTTAGGTTAGGTAATATTTTTTTTTGAATTTAAATTTAAAAAAAATTAAATTATGCATTATGTGTTGTTAATAATTAGTTACTCTAATTGAATTTGAATTTAAACATACTTAACTATTATTATTTTACGAAAATAATAATTTTTTATATATTTAAAATTATTTTTATTTTACGCTCAATGCCATATTTCAAGTTTGACACTCAAAATTATCTTGTTACAGCTACCATAGTTATACAAAATTTTATCCGACAAAATTCTTCTACCGATAAGGAATTAAACTATTATGCTAATGAAGACATTACTGTAGATATTGAGGAAGGAGATGGGCCTTCTGGTATTCCTTTAGAAATGCAAGGCAAGTATTCTACTAATATAGAAGCGTTGTGTGATAGAATTAAAGATAAAATTATTGAGAACTGTTATAATGTGTGAGTGACTTTGCTTATTATTTCATGGTTGATTATCAATACGTAGTAATTTGTGGAATAAACTTCTAATTCATACTGAATGATGTATTTTGATTATTCAAATCATCATATCATGCAATAAGTAATTATATTAGATAATATTATATGCTTTGGTATAATTATATATGTTATATTGATTTAAATCTTTAATATGTATGTTTACTTTATATTTTATATTTTAATAAAATAAAATAAAAAATAATAAAAGTCTTTTACAATAAATATTTAAGTTTATTTTTCTCTTTAAAATAATTATAAGACCTTGATACTATCTTTTTTGGTAATTTGACACTCAAAAGTACTTTTTAGAAAGATCGACCAAACACAATTTGTTTACCAAATGTTGCAAAATGTACTTTTTAAATGAATTGGCCTAACACAAATTATTTTTTTTCAAAAGTACTTTTGGATAAAGCACTTCTTGAAAAAAGTATTTTTCAAAATAAGCAGTTTTTGGTAGTTTAGCCAAACGGGCTCTAAGTCAAGCTTTAAGACAATGGCGTGGTGGGGTTGTTATTCTTTATTTTTCCAAGAAAGTCACTACCAAACTTGTTCTCCTCGGAATTCTTCTTCTTTTCTCATCCTTATTTGCTTTTGCTTGTTTTTCTAAAACAAAAAGGGAAAAATAAATATTTGAGTATTATGAACCAAATGGAAACAAACTAAAATTTTAAGAAAGTGTTGGAGACAGAGTTTGTTATGAATGTAAAAGAGTTATGAGTATTAGAAAAGAAATAGATTAAGACAAAGAAAAAAAAATCTAAGGTAAATAGAAGAACATATATAGTCGTGAACCCAAGATTAAAAGTAGAAAAGATCTTTGTGCATTTACCTTAGCTTGTTCAAAAATAAAGAAAGAATATTAAAACTTTATCCATTTCTTGATGGCGTTCTTCTTCTGCACTCTATAGCTTTGTCATAAAGGGAAAAAAGGCATAATAATTAGGTAGAATGAAGTTGTTGCAAGAGTAAGCCGCTCTAGTTTCTTCGTAAATTTTTCAAGAACTTCCTTAGATCTTGCTTTGTCCCTCTCCACTGCCATCAGAAACTATGATGATGTTGTATATAACCGCGCACATCAGTTTAGAAAATTATTTATTAATAATATAAAAAATTAATTTCTACCGTTACAATTTTAGGGCGAAGAACGGAGAAGACTTAATTAGGATTTGGAATAGAAATACAATATGAGATTAGAGAAAGAAGCGGAAAAGATACAGATGTAATTAAGAGATTGTGGAACAGGAAATTATTTTTGCTAATTATATTGCAAGCAAATGGGCGGTTGAACGTTCAGTTAGTAGTGACGTTTGGACTTTCAAACATTAAGAGGTGTTTGATACACAAATTACACAATAAGCTCAAGAACAGTTCGGCTCAATGCCACATCAGCTTGGTAGTTAAAAGTTAGTTAGGGGTTAGCTGAAGTTAGTTAGGCAATTAGAGAAAGCAGTTAGAGAAGGATTCTTTGAGTTGTAATAAATAGTAGTCAATTCTCAATTCTTATATAGCATTGTAATTCATAGTTACATATCATAATCAGAACTATTATACTTCTCTCTAAATTCTCTCTCTCTCTCTCTCTCTCTCTCTCTCTCTCTCTCTCTCTCTTTCTCTCTTTACATTTCTTCTTCTTTACAACTCCATAGCTGAACTCTCGAGTTTCTTGTAACTCCTAAAATAGCTGCTCGATCCTCGAATTCCTTGCTGAATTCCTGCAATTGAGTTAACAGTGGTATCAGAGCTGATCATCCTCGGCAGTCATGGCGAAAGGTGTTCGATCAAATGACACATCAACAGAAGAACCAGGGAATTTACGTGAATTGATACAGAAGTTAATTGCAAATGTTGGGGCTTTATTTGGAGAGGTCTCAAATCTGAAATGTCTGGACTAGAATGTTCTTGAACTAAAGGAACATTTGACTCATTCTGGAGAAAATCGAAGGGATAAAACTCCTATACAATATGAAGGCGAACCATCTGATAAAAGGTCACCAAGAAAAAAGAGTCCTGCCAGTTATAACCATCACAACTCCAATTTCTCGAGTCGATCAAGGATGAAATTCTTGAGGTTTAATGGGGAAGATCTGAAGTCGTGGCTATTCAAAATTGAGCAATTCTTCTCCACGGAGAAGGTTCCTGCTGAAGAAAGAGTGGAAGTGGTTGCAATGCAGTTAAAAGGTGAAGCTATACAGTGGCATTTAGCATTTATGAGGTATAGGCAATATCTCCAACCAGCTACATGGACTGAGTATGTGGTGGCATTGGTGGAAAAATTTGGAGTGGACTTTGATGATCCTATGGAAGAGATCAAGAAGATCAGACAAACAGGTACTGTCAAGGAGTACCAAGCTGTTTTTGAAAGGAATCTCACGGGAGTTAATCTGTCACAAGAAAATACCATTAGTTATTTTTTTGGTGGACTGAAACATGAGTTGAATATTGCAGTAAAACTCATCAATCCCACTACCTTATCTCAGGTGTACAAAACTGCTAGGATGCAAGAGGCTTATTTAGCTGCTATTAGACAACCTTCTTCAGTCAGCAATACACCAACCAGTGGCCCCAGAAGGATCATGGATCAAAGAAATAATAACAGACCATTATTGCCAACTCCTAGCCAAGGTAATGCTGGGACTTCTAAAGGATTTAACAGAAGGAGTTTGAGTCTAGATGAGATGAATGAAAAAAGGGCTAAAGGTCTATGCTACTTTTGCAATGAAAAATATGTAGTGGGGCATAAATGTAAGAATTTGAAACAGATATACTTACTTGAATTAGAAGAATCAGAAGAGGGGGTGTTTTCAGAGGAATCAGTGAATGAGTTAGAAGAGCACGAGATGGAATTGTCACAACCAATGGAGCAGATGGAAATTTCCATTCATGCTCTGAATGGATCCTTGGGGTACATGACACTAAGAGTGACTGGGTATCATTCTCAAAAACCTTTGCACATCTTAGTGGACACAGAAAGCTCTCACAATTTTATGGACCCTGAGTTAGTGGAGAGATTAAAATTATCTGTGAGAGCAATTACACCACAGCTAGTAGCAGCAGCCAATGGAAACATGTTAAAGGTGGATAAAGTTTGCAAAATCTCTTGGCTTCTACAGGGAGCTGAATTTTCTGCTGAATTCTTGCTACTGCCCTTGGGATCTTGTGGGGGTGGTACTAGGAGTTCAATGGTTATTAACATTGGGGGATATCAAAATAAACTTCAGAACACTCACCATGGAATTCTATTACAAAGGAAGGAAGCATGTACTTAGAGGATTAGGAAAGCAAATTCTAACTCCTGGAGCTGGAAAGTTGGCTAGAATTTCAGGTAAACAATATGAATTATGCATGATACAAGTAATGCCTCCTATGTGTAATGAAGTACAATGTTGTTCTTTCGAAACTAAAGAGACATTTGAACAAGATCCTAGTCTACTGAACTTGTTAAATGAGTTTAGGGAGTTGTTCAAAGAACCTACACAACTGCCACCATCTAGAGGAGTGTTTGATCTTAGAATTGTCCTTCAAGATAGAACTAAACCTATAAACAAAAGACCATACAGGTATCCCTCAGTCAAGAAGGATGTTATCGAAACCTTAGTAAAACAGATGCTAGATCAAGGTATTATCCAACCAAGTAGCAGCCATTTTGTTGCACGTGTAGTTTTGGTTAGAAAGAAAGATGGTACCAAGAGGCTGTGTGTCGATTATAGGGATTTGAACAAGCATACAGTAAAAAAATAAATTCCTTATTCTTATTGTAGAAGATTTACTGGATGAACTAGGGGCATCTGAAATCTTCTCAAAGATAGACTTGAGGTCTGACTATCATCAACTAAGAATGGAAGTTGAGGATGTACCAAAGACTGCTTTTAGAACCCATGCTAGCCATTATGAGTATTTAGTAATGCTCTTTGGGTTGTCAAATGCTCCCGCAACTTTTCAAGGATTAATGAACTCAGTTTTCCAGAAGTTCCTTAGGAAGTATGTCTTAGTCTTTTTTGATGACATACTGATATATAGCAGCAATATGGATGATCATCTATTGCACTTGAAGTCTATTTTTGGAGAAATGAAGAAGCATCAACTATTTGCTGAACAGAGCAAAATGTTTCTTTGGGGTTCAAAAGATAGAATATTTGGGGCATTTTATTACTGTTGAAGGAGTTTCAACAGACCCTCAAAAGGTAGAAGCTGTGAAGGAATGGCCCTTACCCACTAATGTTAAACAACTTAGAAGATTCCTTAGGCTAGCTGGTTACTATAGGAGGTTTATCAGAGGGTTTGGTTCCATTAGCAAACCATTAACCGACCTTCTCAAGAAAGATAATTTCAAATGGTCACTTGCTGCTTCAGAAGCCTTTGAACAGCTGAAGACTGCATTAATTCAGGCTCCCGTATTGGCATTACCTGATGCTCACAAGACCTTTATTGTTGAAACTGATGCAAGCGGACATGGTATAGGGGCTGTTTTAATGCAACAAGGGCATCATATTGCTTTTATCAGTAGAGCACTCTCTCCCAGACATGCTGCTCTTTCAGTTTATAAGAGAGAACTTTTAACTATTGTTCATGTTGTCACAAAATGGTCCCAGTACCTACTTGGTCAAAAATTTATTATAAGAACTGATCATAAGGCCCTTAAATTCCTAATTGAGCAAAAACTACACAAAAATTCTCAGCTTATGTGGCTAACAAAGTTGATGCCTTTTGACTATGTTATTGAATACAAGAGATGAGTGGAAAATCAAGTAGCAGATGACCTATTTAGGGTACCTAGAGCTGAGTTATTCTCTTTAGTAATCTCTACAACTAGTTCAGGGCTGCTGCAAGCTATCTTTGATAGTTGGAATACAAATGTTGATTTGAAGGCCCTCATTGAATAATTACAGACCAATCCAGACAGTAACAGTCAATTTACATGGACTCACAATCAGTTGAGAAGGAAGGGGATGCTAGTAGTTGGAAAGAACCCTCAACTTAGAAGGAGTATTATATCATTATGGCATTCTACCCCTTAAGGTGGTCACTCTGGCATAGAAGTAACACTTAAGAGGATTCTATCACTATTCAACTGGAAGGGGATCGGTGAAGATGTCAAGCTTTTTGTTTTGGCAGCCTACCCTGACTTTTTGCAACCACTCCCTATTCCTGAGGTAGTTTGGTCTCAAATCAGTATGGATTTCATAGATGGCCTTCCTAAATCCCATGGATATGAAGTCATCTTAGTCATAGTGGATAGATTGAGTAAATATAGTCATTTTATTCCTTTGAAATACCCCTATAATGCTCAGTCTGTGGCTAAGATATTCATAGAGATCATATACAAACTACATGGATTACCAAATTTCACAGTGAGTGACAGAGATGCAGTATTTTTAAGCACCTTTTGGCAGGAGTTATTTGCAATTCAGGGAGTTCAATTAAACACCTCGACAACTTATCATCCTCAATCAAATGGCCAAACTGAGGTCCTAAACAGGTGCTTAGAGACCTATCTAAGATGTTTCTACTCTGAAGAAGCCACAGATTGGTATTCCTATTTACACATGGTTGAGTATTGGTATAACACTTCCTTCCACACTGCCATAAAACTACACCTTATGAGGCACTTTATGGAAGGCCACCACCACTTCACTTACCCTATTTACCAGGAGAATCAGCTTTCACTGAGGTTGATAACACCTTACTTAATAGGGAGATGAAGCTCCAATTATTGCAGCATCACCTATTGAGAGCTCAACTCAGGATGAAACAACAAGCTGACAATCATAGAAGTGACATGAATTTTGAAGAGGGAGATTGGGTATACTTCAATGCTCAACCTTACAGACAAGTGACCATTACCTCACAACCTTTCCATAAATTGGCTTCCAAATATTATGGACCCTTCCAGATTGCTAAGAAAGTAGGCCCTGTGGCATATACCCTCTTATTCCCACTATCAGTTAAAATACACCCCACTGTGCATGTTTCTCTCCTGAAAAAATACTATGAGTTACCTACACAAGTTACTTACCCTCCTACCAATGACATTGCTAGTCCTCATTGGTCTGAGCCAGAAGCTATTCTGTAGAGAAGGATGATTAAGAAGGAAAATAAGGTTGTTGTTCAGGTTTTGGTTAAATGGGCTGGATTGCCAGCTGATAGTGCTACATGGGAGTTTTTTAATGCCTTGAAGATTAGGCGTTCCCTCACTTTGATCCTTGTGGTCAAGGATCTTCTCCAGGAGGGAGTATTGATACACAAATTATACAGTAAGCTCAAGAACAATTCAGTTCAATGCCACGTCAGCTTGGTAGTTAAAAGTTAGTTAGGGGTCAGCTGAATAAACAATAGTCAATTCTCAATTCTTATATAGCATTGTAATTCAAAGTTACATATCATAATCAGAACTATTACACTTCTCTCTAAACTTTCTCTCTCTCTCTCTCTCTCTCTCTCTCTCTCTCTCTCTACATTTCTTCTTCTTTACAACTCCATAGCTGAATTCTCGAGTTCCATGTAACTCCTCGAACAACTGCTTGATTCTCGAATTCCTTGCTGAATTCCTGCAATTGAGTTAACAATGTTATTTTCTTTCACCAAGAGGCGTTACTGTATGAGAGGAATAAATGCCAATAAGATTGTGAAAAAAGATAGGTGTAATTCCTTATTAGTTTTTAAAAATAGCATAAAATAAATGGGAATATAAGAAGAAACAGAAGGGAAAACCCCAAAAATTTGAGAATAATAGATAAATGTGATTCTTAGCCAAAGAGAGGTGCCAACTCATCTTTTTTATTTCCCTCCTTTATATATATATATATATATATATATATATATATATATATATATATATATATATATATATATTATTTTTTTATTTTTTGATTTCCCACTGTAAAAAAATTTCAACCTCATAAACTTATAAGTTTATTGCATATATTATCATTTAAAACGCCATTATTGTTTCATAACTATAACATCATAATTCACTATTATACACCACAAACCGTTACAATTCTCACCATGAAATATCTCTGTGAAAGAGAAAGCCAACTTTTTAAAAAACAAATTTTTGCAACATGTCAAATTCTTCTTCGTTCAATGAAATTTTCATTCATCCTACCAGACATAAAGAAAGATTCAGTGATATGCCTATCATTTTCATAAGCTATTACATAACCGTTGATTAATTGAAAGTGTGCAATATTGCTATGTTGGATCAATCTTTGGCAGCAAAAAAGAATGTCTTTTTCAATTACTTTGGGTGTCAAAAACGCGGAGAGGGACACGTACTCAGTTGACCAAATGGTTTTTCACCTTCAATTTTAATTAAACACGTTTTAGTGAAGGTTCCAAAAGAGAAGATTCTAAATTCCATACGTGTCAATTGTTGTAAGCTTGGCTTAAGCTTTGGGCAGTAGTTTTAACCGTTGTATTATTTGTTGCTTTTTCTAATATGTCTTTATTCCTTTAAAGAGAAAGATAAAGAGGAAGAAAATAGAAGTGCGTAGGGTTTGTCATTTTTGTATGATTATTATGGATGAATTTTCCTCGTTTTTCTCTCTTAGGTACTAACAATGAAGTCAATTTAATTCCTTTTAATTTCTATATTTGGTTTAATGATGATAATAAGTGCATTCATATGTTTTGATGATGGTCCATGTACAAAATCTATTTAAGAAAGTAGATTGTGTAGAATTAATTAAAGAGATAACGTATGCACACACCATAACGTAACTAATGGGAGATTCTAACACTCTCCTCCTCGACATCTCTAGCATAGTAAACAAAACATGAGGGCATCAAATATCAAGGATGAGTGTGACTCTAATATCATATTAAGTAGAAAATTGATTTTGGATTTAACTCAAAGCTAATTTACAGTCTCCAACTTCGTTTCTATTCATCAAACACCTTCAAAATTAATTGACCCGCCATCTCCTTCCTTCAATTGATGCCTCGTGAGAAGACAAAGATATGCGTATCATGACAACTAATTTGGTGAAGTTTGTGGTGTTATCTAATACAATTAGTGGTAACCACACTCTAAATTAATTATTTATCCCAGTCTGAACCCATGCGTGGCATGCGTTGATGAAACATAAGATTTGATAAAGTTTTGTTAGGTTAGATATGAGTATAAATCCAAAGATGCAAGCAAATGTTGGTTAAAGTTCGACTATAAAATATCAAGGTATATAAAGTTAAGTTATCAAAATAAATTAAGTGACGAGTCACATGCAAAATGTTTAAGTTAATGACTGTAATCAAACAACAACTAAATCAATACTAAAGTAAACTAAATATCGAGGTATCCGTTTGTATGTGCATTATTTATATAAACCGGGAGCCAGGTGCGAAGCTACATATCACCCATATAGTAGCTGCGAAATTTCCTAGATTTGGTGTGATATATAAAGGCAGTGTAGATCTTTCTCACTCATTCTAGAAGCTATCACCAACATCAAAATGCTCTCAAAACCCCTTTAGAACTCCCAGAAACAGTCTAAGGCAGTCGAAAGTGAATCTAGTAGGATCTAGCATGAAGGAGTTTGAAATCATCGCTATAACCAGAGGCGGACCCAGGATTTTTACGGGATGAGGGCACATTATTCTGCTCAACTAGTGCCCCTAAATACTTTTAGTGTTCAGGGTGCCAACTGCTTTAAATTAACCATTTTCAAAGTATATATATATATATATATACAGAATTTCGGCCGAAGTTTATGGGGTCCGATGACCCCTTACCCATACACATGGGTCCGTCTCTGGCTATAACACCCATTATCTTGTTGTATTGATTCTAGAGATCTCGTCGATAAATTATATTGCATATATAGGTAAAATATTAGGTTTTAAAGGTATATAGCATATATTGAACACTCTTTGTTAGAAAACTTTTTTTATTTTTTTCAATTTTGAACACCCTTGAGAAAATATCTGGCTTCGCCGCTGCTGGGAGCAAACAAAACTAGAAGAGCAGTGGGAGATCACTGAAGTGAAAAAAAATTAATGTTGTTGAGGATAATTGTTTATCCTTGACTTACCTACCATTACTAGACTAATTAAAAAGATCTTTTAATTTAATGACATGAGCCTAAGATTTAATTAGTTGAACAAAAGTTCCAATAGCAGAACGCGTTGTATCCAATTTTCGGAAGACTTGCAAAGTAGGAATGCAGGTAGCTGTCTATTTCCAAGCTTATCTTTCCTGGAAAAAACACTTTGTTTACTTAACTTGTCCTTCCAACCAAACTTTTAATGGTCAAAATATTCCTTTTAAGGTGGATAATATATGCAGAATTTAGCTACACAATCTTTGGTGATCTAGGAAAGATCTATCACTTACCTGAAACTTCTAAATACATGTAGTTATCTACACTGCACTAGACATAGTCTTACTCTTAATTATAATATGTTTTTAGGGAAAACTGTAGAATATATTTAGTTTCTTTTTTGACAATATATACTATAACTTGATTTCCAATATATTATACCTTAGTTTACCATGATAAGTTTTAGATTGAGAAGCGCTTTAAGTTTTTCTCTCCGTATTGTATACTATTCGTCTAACAAGTAAGATATTTTCCTTCCAAGCACAATCAAAAAGCCCTTACAATACAATGGGGCGGAGCGCTAAGAAATTTCTGCGTTAACACTCCCAAATCTAGAAATCCTAACCATCCCAATATTTTCACTCAAATTTCGTGAAGATAATCTTTTTTGTTTTTGTTTATGAGTTTTCATTATAAAAAAATTCCAAAAGATTATGAAAAGAACCCCATCTACATGTCAACACAAACATCGATCATGCTATGATTCTTATCTATTATCACTTCAAGTGACTGCATAGTACAGATCCAAGATTGGACTTTGAGTTATCCTCTAGTCATATCTTACTTTCTTATATTATGAATTATTGTAGGCACTAGGGAGTGTGTAACGGGTAAGATCGATGTAGTACAAATATTGAAGGAACACATGTACTATGGTACATTGAACGTGATTAAAAAATATATAATAAGTAATGTCAAACAATAAAATATCAAAGAGCACCAAGGTCTATATATCTGCGGTGAATGTAGAAATTAAATAGATAATATAGCACAACCGCATAAAAAGTTAAAAAAGCAATTCAACTCTCTTTTACTTGGTCCCTTGTGCTTCTTAAAATTGCATCCATTTCCAATAATCTACCCATTCGTACCCTGATTGCATCATATAATTGTTGTGCATCAATACAAAAACTTTCAAATGTACCTCACGTGGCTTCGATCTCTCTACGGTTCACACTTGCCCCTAAGCCTGGCTATTTGCTATATCAAGTTCCTATGCATTATGATATGATAGAAGATTTTTTTTTATGCTCATTTTGTTGTCATACTTTTAAATCTGTATGTCGAAGGAAGCCTTGGAACAATGATAAAATTATTTTTATGTGACCTAAAATTAAGAGTTCAAACAGTGGATCAGCTAATAATATTTGTATTTGGGTATGTTGTCTACATCACACATTCTTGAGGTGCGACCCTTCCTTGAACCATGCGTGAACACAAAATGCTTCGTGCAACGGGTTGCTCTTCTTTTTTTACTTTTATTCCCCCTACTTAATAACCGTTAATGATATAATCGACCCAACTAATTATTTGAGACTGAGATGTTGTTATTGTCTTTGATCATCAATCTCTCTTTGGAAGCTCTGAGTCTCTAGAGGATACCTCACTCATAATTCATATGTATAGGGTTTAAGTGCTTAACCACTATATATATTAAGCATTTGTTAATTGGAAATAAACAAGAAGATGATCAATGTCAATTTCGATTGGTCCTTATTTCAACCAAAGCTCACTCGTTAATTATATAACATGATATCACAAGATAAACATTTTTTATTGTCAAAGATAAACTTCTCTTGCAAAACCATTGCTTATAGAAATATAATAATGTGTAAAAGATGGAGTCTTTTCAAAAAAAGGGAAAAAATTAATACTGCACGTCTTTAGTGTTAAGTCCCATCAGTATTGAAGAGGGGGAGCAATGGCATGTTTAAACTGTTGCAATTTGAGGTTGAGGTAAGAAGACATAAACTAGTTTTTGTGTACAAGTGTAATTAACGGCTGCAACCCAAGTGTCCCCTTTTTCTCAATCGACTAGAAAAGCATCAATTGGATATTCCCCTCTTGCAATTATTAAAGTTTTCTGATAATATTAACATAATCCTTAATTAATGGTTTTCTCCACCAAAAAGTTCCATTAATTTAGCATGTAAGAAGTGGAAAAGGGTTGAAAATTTTATAATTATTTTATACCCAACATATCTCTTGTCTTGTCCATGTGCATCATTCATTATGCAACAATAAAAGTAAGTCAGACCCTCATTTGATTAATGCTTTTAGGAAAAGTTTCTTTGCAGTTGTTATTATATTGAGTAACATTGTTCTTGATATACGTTATGCAATAATTTAAAATTGGAATTCCCTCATATGCTTGTCTATTTATCCTTTTAGGTAGTTTCAGAATATTAAAAATTCTATTCAAAAAAAAAAAAAAGGTTTCACACATTATAAATGCTAAAAAAGAATCATTTTTATTAATTTCAGAATAAAAGTATTATCTACAAAATGTTAAGGGATTTACTTTAAGTTTTGACTTTGAACTTTAAAATGTGTAGTTCAACAACAATAACTAACCCGGTGAAATCTCACAAGTAGAATCTGTGGAGGGTAGTGTGTACGCAAACCTTATCCCTACGTTATGTGTAGTTCAAGGAATTTAAATTCATAAAATTTGTAAAACTTGCATAGAAATATTTATATGAGAATATCTTCATTCATTTTTAGACATCTTTAAAATAAAATAGTGTATTAATAGTCATATGTTTGTTTCCATTGAGAAAGAATATCGTATATGTTGGGAGAGACTGCATGTTTTCATTCAAAGTCAGCTTGTATTGGCCAATACATTGGTGAAACCCAACATTTGTGGGTCAAATAATTATGGGGCCCAAGACATTTAACCGACAAACAAAAGACCTGTCTGTGAAGCCCACTTTGACCCACCAAAGATGGTAAGTTTCATTGCCACACTTTTCCGTCGCGGCTCCAGGATTAAAATTTAATAGATTCAATTTTGTATTGTACTAATTAAATCATTAAAATTATAGGTTAACTTTAATATTTATTAAAATTTTAATAGATTTTTATATATATATGAACTTTGTGTCAAAAATTATATGTTCAGATAAACCCATAGTCCAAAAGCTACATCCGCCCCGGATAGGGGGAGTCACCATTTTGTCAGCATGCATTTTGTAAATTCTAATTCCATTGTCCATGCCTCTGCGCATTGGCAAATGTCAATACCAAAAACCAGTACCAACTTGTTTTGAAATTGGCTACCTTAAGAGCTTACTATCACTCGACAAGAGTTTAAGTGGGTACTGTTTTTTTCTCATTGTCATTGTTCATGCATTGCCCTTAATATTTGGGTAAGAAAGAAAAAGATAGCATTGTCTCGTGTAGAGGTGATAAAATGGTTAAAATAAAATAGTTATCCGTTTATATTATCCACTAAAAAATGGGTTAGATAATAAACTTTTTAAAAACATGTCAAATATGGATAAGAATCATATTATCACTTAAAAAATGAATAACCAATGGATAACTAATGTGTTTAACTTTTATATTTGTAAAGCCTCAGATTGGGGGTTCCTCAAGTTTGGGAGACTATGAATTCTCCCAAGAGTGATCTTATTCAACAAGTCATGGATAATATGAATATTCATATTATCCGCCGGATAACCCATTTTTTATCCGCCTCAAATACGGGTCGGGTCGAATAATTTATCCGTTTTCGAGTCGCTCATATCCGACCCGCCCGTTTTTCACCCCAATCTCATGTCAGCTAGGGGTTATGGTGACATAGAAAGGGTGTGGCGATATGATAAATATTCCTTTACCTTTAATCAGAGATTAATTTTCGAGTCTTCTTCCGTAGGAATTGTTAAAATCTCTAATAATAAATCTTCTACGGTGCGAATCCGCTAATGTTTTATGAACACTGGATATTTGAAGCAGAAAAAAACACTTCAAGTAATGAGAGGATGCATGTAGTCATAGTAATTAAATGCAAACATGTTCATTAGTTTCTACTCAAATTATTCAAGTTATTAATTATTTTTGTTGTCATAAAGAATTAGTGACTGCGATATTGTCAAGGCGGAAGCTGCAGATTCAATTGATTCATCTTTATTCTAACGAATTTAATAAAGATATCAATTTCAATTTATTTCTCGATATAACTTTTCAGGAGTGGTAGATTGATTAGGAATTAGGGCTTGCCGGCTTAGTTTTGAAAATCCAAGTGGCTACTTTTGACCTGCTAATATGAAATACGATAATATGGGCTGTCCACGTAAGAGTACACCTGTTCTTGAAATGTCATGACGTGGCCAACTTGATTTGCTCCGTCCAAAAACTCCAATTTTTTCTCATTGGGGTGCCGTCCGTTAGCTTTCTTTTTCACATTTCCACCAAACAATCATTTTGCTCCCAATTATTTTCATTCATTCTCACAAAAGATGGAAAGAAGAGAAAAAGGAAATGAAAAGGGACATTGTATTTTACTCGTGGCTTACATGTAGAGGACCAGCAATTAATTAATTGGGTATAGTGTCCCCAAAGAAAGGTTGCTTAGCCTAATTATAATTATAACGATGACACTTGTTCGTCTTAATTAGTCTAAAATACGTACTTTTAAGAAACTTCGTCGACAATATTGCACACGATTGCCTTAGCCTAAACAAAATTCTTGCTGGGAGTTGACATACGATATTTTGCATATTCTATGCCAAGTATAGTAATTATCTTAATTAGTGCTGGATCAAAAGAGAAAATTGAGGTTCAGATATGGTTCTAACCTAATTAAGTAATTATCTTGTTTATCTTGATCAGCAGTCTTGTGAGTCATGGATTGTTTGATTGACACGCATAGTTAACAACTAAATACGGTATAATCAGAAAAGAACAAAAAATAATTAGCATCGGCATATGTTTTGGCACAATAGATTTTGTTTTTAAATGAGATGACATTTATCTGCACAGCTTATTGAGTATTTGTTTACTCGAAAAATCGGATAACGTTGAATTTATGTATGGTTCTAAGGGTAAGTAGATTCCTTTGATCTGAAGATAACAATACACGTATTTATGATGCAAGATAGAAAATGATGAACAAAGATACTTAGTGAGCTTTAGAAAGATAAACACAATGAATTCTTAATCCCAGGAAAGATGACTTCTATTACAATCTATCATGCCTTTTATAGCCAAGGATCACTACTTTATCTATAGCAACATAATGGAATAATATTACTAGTGGAGGACCCATGATGGTGTGTCTCCTCCTTAATTCCCGCCAAGATTCTCTTCTTTGGTGCGGTTGTAACAGCTTTTTGTCTGTGAGCTCGATACCGACTCGAGCTCGGTGTCGGATCAGAACCTCGGCCTTGGTTTCGAGCTTGGTGATCACTTTCGGACCTGTATCGGTCGATGTTACCTCGGTCGATTCGGACGCCCCGAGCTCGACGCCCCCATCTCGGAATTCGTTCGGGTTCTCCATGAAGATACCCCTTGACTGAGATGCCATCCTCGATCGATCTTCATGATCGAGGATCGGTTTTAACCGTATACAGATAGCCCCCTCGTTTCTTGGAAAGGAGATGACGAGAAACGGTGTGATTTCCCTAAGGTTCGACCGAATCAATGATGACGTTTCTATCGACTTTGACTATGACGTGCGTGATAGCTATCCCATCGATTTGGTTTTATCGAGGCATTTAATGAGTGTCAGTCGGTGGTCGGCCACCGCTAGAAACGAATCGCCATGCCTTATAAATAGTTTTCCCATATAATGTTTTTCACTTTTGTGCTTCCTCTTTTTTCAAATTCCCTTTCATTATTTTCTCTACTTCGTTGCTTTAGTGCCGCTTATACCAGAGTTTTGGTGTTGTCCCCTCTTTCACCTTCCTTTGCAACTTTTTCTTCTCATATTGATGGCGAAAACTTCAAAAATCGTACCTCTCAAGGAGAAAGATTCCTCCTTACGGCCGTGTGACGATAAGGCGCTGGCGGAGCCGTCCGTTCAAGATTATATTCCCGGCCCGTGTATTTTAAAAACTAATTTTAGGGTGGAGAACCCTTCGTCCGTTCCAGGTCGGTGTGAGCACGTATCGCTGTATACGTGCTCTATAGCGGAGGTTCAAGCTAAGAAAATCGATGAGCTTGAGGTACGACTTGTTGAGTCTAAGGCGGAGGTTGAGTCATCGAAAGTTTTGGCGGATAAGTCTATTGCTGTATATCGAGCTGATACTGAGGCCGCTCAGGTGGAGGCCAGGGAAGCGGCGAAGATTGCCGATGCTCGAGCTCATTGGGTTGCCGAACTTGTTAAGTGTAGATCTCGGAGGAAGACCCTCGAGGAGATTCATGCTCGAGGTTTCGACCTTACCGAAGAGGTAAAAAAGGCAAAAGAGCTTGAAGCGGAAGCGGAAGCCTTGGCTTCTGATGATGATGACGATGATAACGATGATGGTAGCAAAAACGGGTCCGAGGGTGGGGAAGACCCCGACCCAAAAGCTTAGAGTCTAATTCTCCATATCTATAAATTAATTACGTAGGCAATTTTGTATATATATGACAAGGTCAATTTTGATCGATCAGATTTGGAGTGACGTTTTGCTTGTTGAGTTGATGATAATGTGGTGGTTAACGTAAACTCTGAGTAAACGTAGATTTTTCAATGTTTCAAACTCGATTGGGTCCTTGTTCGAACTCGGCAGCCCGTAGGCTTTAACATTTGAGTGTTTATTTCGAACTCGATATAGAAGTAGCCCATGGGCTTAATATTCGAGTGTTTATTTCGAACTCGAGATAATGTGGTAGCCCGTAGGCTTAATATTCGAGTGATTATTTCGAACTCGAGATAATGTGGAAGCCCGCAGGCTTAATATTCGAGTGATTATTTCGAACTCGATGTTGAAGTAGCCCGTAGGCTCAACGGTCGACTTAGTATTTCGAACTCGATATAGAAGTAGCCTGTAGGCTTAATATTCGAGTGTTTATTTCGAACTCGAGATAACTCGATATGTCTGTAGGCTGGTTGCATAATAAATCTCAAGTCATTGTACATATGTTTTGGGGCAATCTATATGAGCATGGTTCATTTTGACCATTTTGGCTCTTATAATTTTTCCTCTATTGTTGTGAGAAGACTTTGTTGCATCTGAACTCGATGTATTTGAGGGCCTGGTGCCCCCCCCCCGGTATTCGAGGCCGTTCGGGCTAAGGGTCGAAAGCCTCAGATACTGTTTTAAAAGCGCAGCACGATCGATGGTTGCCTCATTAAAAACCTTGCCGCAAAAACCCATTTGGGAAGAAACCGGTCTAAGGAAAAAAGAGTGCAACACGTGCTTTTGAGTAAAAGAATACTTCTGTTCTTTGTTCGAACTTCTGTACGGGACAGTTGAATAAATATGGGAAAGGTCGGACCTTAGCAGTAGTACCGTTTTAGATGTGATACATTCCAACTGCTTGATAGCTGTTTGCCATTATGATGCCGAGCCTGTATGATCCTTTCCCAAAGTTCTCGAGCACCTGGTACGGTCCTTCCTAATTTGGTCCTAGTTTTCCTTCGTTTGGATTCCGAGTATTGATGGTGACTTTCCTTAACACCAAGTCCCCTAGCTTGAAGTGGCGAAGTTTATTTCTTCGATTGTAATACCTTTCGATTCGTTGCTTTTGTGCGGCCAACCGGATGAGGGCAGCTTCTCGTCCTTCGTCCGATAATTCAAGGCTGGTGTTCATAGCCTCGTTATTTGATTCTTCCGTCATGAATCGAAATCTGGGACTAGGCTCTCCGACTTCGACTGGTATCAATACCTCGGAGCCATATACCAAGGAGAATGGGTCGCCCCTGTACTAGATTTAGATGTTGTTCGGTATGTCCAAAGGACTTCGGGCAGGATTTCTCTCCATTTTCCCTTAGCGTCGTTCAATCTCTTCTTCAGGTTTTGAAGAATAGTTTTGTTTGTTGATTCGGCTTGTCCGTTTCCTTTGGGGTGGTATGGGGTTTCTAGTATCCTTCTTATTTTGTGGTCTTCGAAGAATTTTGTGATTTTGTTGCCAATGAATTGCTTCCCATTATCACATACTATTTCGGATGGTATCCCGAATCGGCATATGATATGATCCCACAAAAAGTCGATAACCTCTTTTTCTCTTACTTTCTCGAACACCTGCGCTTCAACCCATTTAGAAAAATAGTCAGTCATAAACAAAATAAATCTGGCTTTACCTGGGGTCGATGGTAGGGGGCCGACGATGTCCATTCCCCATTTCATGAATGGCCATGGGGATAGGACCGAGTGAAGTTGTTCTCCGGGTTGATGGATCATTGGAGCAAACCTTTGACATTTATCGCATTTACGAACAAATTCTTTTGCGTCTTTGCCCATATCGATCCAATAATACCCTGCTCTGATCACTTTTCGAACTAACATGTCGGCACCTGAGTAATTGCCACAAGTGCCCTCGTGTACTTCCCGGAGGATGTAATTGGTATCTCCCGGACCTATTCATACCGCCATCGGTCCATCGAATGTTCTTCGATATAACGTTCCGTCCGCAGTCAAAGTAAATTGAGCAGCTTTAGTTCGAAGGGTCCTAGATTCTTTGTGGTCTGAAGGGAGCTTTCCATTTTTTAAGTATTCAATATACTTGTTTCTCCAATCCTAGGTTAAGCTAATAGAATTTATTTCGGCGTGCCCTTCTTCGATTACAGATCTTGAAAGTTGAACGACAGTTTCCGAGTTCAAATCATTCACCTCGACCGATGATCCCAAATTAGCAAGCGCATCGGCCTCGTTATTCTGTTCTCGTGGAACATGTCGTAGACTCCATAGTTTGAAATGGTTCAAAGTGATAAGTAGTTTGTCCAAATACCTTTGCATTCTACCTTCTCGGACTTCGAAGGTTTTGTTTACGTGACTCACCACCAGCAAAGAGTTGCAACTGGCCTCAACGACCTCCGCTCCCAAATTTCTAGCTAGCTCGAGACCTGCAATTATGGCTTCATACTCAGCCTCGTTATTAGTTAACCTGATAGTTTTAATAGCTTGCCTAATAATGTTACCCGTGGGAGATTTTAAAACTATGCCTAGCCCGGACCCCTTTACGTTCGAAGCTCCGTCCGTAAAGAGGATCCATGCCCTCGTCGATAAATTTGATTTTAACAGTAGTTCTTTTTCGACTTCGGGTACGAGGGTCGGCGTGAAATCGGCCATGAAGTCTGCTAAAATTTGAGACTTGATGGCCGTTCGAGGTCGATATTCGATATCATACCCGCTGAGTTCGATGGCCCATTTGGCCAATCGGCCCGATAGTTCAGGCCTATGTAAAATATTATGAAGTGGGCAGGTGGTTAATATGCTTATGGGGTGGCATTGGAAGTACGGTCGTAACTTCCTAGAGGCGCTAATCAGCGCAAGCGCCAATTTTTCCAAGTGCGGATATCTAGTTTCCGCTTCCCCTAAGGTCCGACTTACATAGTAAACAGGAAATTGCGTGCCTTCCTCTTCTCGAACCAAGACACTGCTTATGGCGACTTCTGATACTGCTAAGTACAGGTAAAGTTTTTTGTCGATTTTTAGAGTGTGCAGCAGCGGTGGGTTCGATAGATATCATTTCAGTTCTTGTAACGCTAGTTGGCATTCCGGTGTCCAAGCGAAGTCGTTCTTCTTTTTGAGTAGAGAGAAAAATTTGTGGCTCCGATCTGATGATCTCGAAATGAATCGGCCTAAGGCCGCTATTCTTCCTGTTAACCTTTGTACAGCTTTCACGCTGTTCACGATGGTGATGTCTTCAATGGCCTTGAATTTGTCTGGGTTAATCTCGATTCCCCGATTTGACACCATGAAGCCGAGTAACTTACCCGAGCCGACTCCGAAAGCACATTTTTCGGGGTTGAGCCTCATATTGTATTTCCTCAGAATATCGAATGTTTCCTGCAAATGGGTCAAATGGTCCTCTGCGCGCAGGGACTTGACTAGCATGTCATCAATATAGACTTCCATTGATTTACCTATTTGTTCTTCGAACATTCTATTTACTAGGCATTGATAAGTAGCTCCTGCATTTTTTAGCCCGAAGGGCATTACGTTATAACAATATGTTCCATATCTGGTCACAAACGAATTCTTTTCCTGGTCTTCCGGGTTCATCTGGATTTTATTATACCCGGAACAGTCATCGAGAAAAGTAAGGATCTCGTGGCCGGCCGTGGCATCGATCAAGTGATCGATGTTGGGCAGTGGATAAGAATATTTGGGGCATGCTTTGTTCAAGTCCTTGTAGTCTATACACATTCTAAGTTTGTTTCCCTTTTTAGGCACTACGACCACATTGGACAACTATTCGGAGTATTTTACCTCTCTAATGGATCCTATTTTGAGCAGTTTAGTTACCTCATCTTTTATGAATGTGTGCTTCACCTCCGATTGGTGTCTTCTTTTTTGCTCACCGGTCTGAATCTAGGGGACACACTTAGTCGATGTGTCGTTATGTCTGGCGGGATTCCTGTTATATCTAAATGGGACCAAGCAAAGCAATCGATGTTATCGATAAGAAATTGAATGATTTTCTTCCTGAGTTCGGGGCTCAAACCCCTTCCTAGGTATACCTTTCGTTCGGGCCAGTGTTCGATCAAAATGATTTGCTCCAATTCCTCAATAGTTGATTTGGTGGCATCGGAGTCATCGGGGGTCATGAAGGATCGAGGGATCCACTGATCATTATCTTCTTCGATGCTCTGCTTATTTGGCTGGGTCGAGGCCGATGTCTTTGGTTGCTATTTGGCGTTCCGGTCTTCGACTGTGCCTCCTTTTGAACCCGATCCATTCACCGGCGAAGACGAAGATATTGGTTTTGCTTCCTCGACGGAGAACATTTCCTTTGCCGCTGGTTGTTCTCCGTACACTATTTTGACACCTGTCGGTGTTGGGAATTTGAGGACCTGGTGTAGGGTCGAAGGTATAGCTCTCATGTTGTGGATCCACGGCCTTCCGAAAAGGGCGTTATATCTCATATCGCCTTCGATCACGTGAAACTTTGTTTCCTGAATTGTTCTGGCGATGTTTATCGGTAGGGTTATCTCGCCTTTGGTGGTTTCGCATACCATATTGAATCCGTTTAAAACCAAAGTTGCGGATACGACCCGGTTTTGTAGGCCGAGCTATTTTACGACCTTCGATCTGATGATATTGGCCGAGCTACCTGGATCAATTAACACACGCTTATTTTTAATTTTATTCATGAGTACGAATATTATCAGTGCATCGTTATGGGGTTGGATGATTCCCTCTGCATCTTCATCATTGAACGATAAAGTCCCTGAGGGAGTGTAATCTTGAATTCGAGATCGTTTTTCTCTCACAATCGACGTTTTAGTGCATTTGAGCATAGGTTCCTGAGGGGTATCGACGTCGCCGATGATCATGTGAATGTTGTGCTGTGGTTCTTCTTCTTCGTTTTGCTTGCCGAAGTCCTTGTTTTTAAAATGGTTCTTCGCCCTATCACTCAAAAATTCCCTAAGGTGCCCTTTGTTGAACAAGCGGGCTACTTCCTCTCTTAGTTGTCTGCATTCTTCCGTTTTGTGACCATGGGTGCCATGATACTCGCATATTTGATTGGGATTCCTTTAGGCCGGATCGGTCTGCATGGGTCGAGGCCATCTGGTATCTTTGATGCGTCCGATAGCCGATACGATGGCGGATGCATCGATGTTGAAGTTATATTCCGATAATCGAGGAACTTCTATAGGATCGGCATATTTATCAAAGCCTCTCTTGCTCATAAGTCCCCGAGAATTTGGCCCCTGATCATACCTGTGGATATTCCTAACTGTCTCATGTGCCGAACTGTAGTTCACCCGATCTGTGACGTACGGCTGGTATCGGTCTCTGTTTGACCTTTGTTCTCTGTTGGTTTCCTTCAGAATTTTAGTGGTTGCGTGGTTCTGACGCGTGGGTTCATACGGAAATCCCAATTGATCATCTTCGACCCTGATTTTCGATTGATACCGATTGTGTATATCCGCCCAAGTTATTGCAGGGTATTCGATCAAGCTTTGTTTCAGCCGACATGATGCTGTCGAACTCAGTCCGTTCAACCCTTGGGTGAAAGCTTGTATGGCCTAGTCGTCTGTGACTAGTGGCAAATCCATGCGTTCCATTTGAAATCGGGATACGAATTCCCTCAGTATTTCGTCACCCCTTTGTTTTACTTTGAATAGATCTGATTTCCTTGTTGCGACCTTTATGGCACCAGCATGTGCTTTTACGAACGAATCTGCTAACATGGCAAAAGAATCGATAGAATTTGGTGGCAAGTTGTGATACTAGATCATTGCTCCTTTTGCGAGGGTCTCTCAGAACTTTTTCAATAATACGGACTTGATCTCATCGTCTTCCAAATCGTTGCCTTTGATGGCACATGTATAGGAGGTGAGATGTTCGTTAGGATCGGTCGTACCGTTATATTTGGGAATTACGGGCATACGAAACTTTTTTAGGATCGGTTTCGGGGCCGCGCTCGATGGAAAAGGCTTTTGTATGAATTTCTTCGAATCGAGCCCTTTCATCATGGGCGGAGCCCCCGGGATCTGATCGATCCTAGCATCAGATGTTTCAAATTTTTTATCGTTGGCTTCGACTCGTTTTGTGAGTTTCTCGAGCAGTTTAGCAATTTCAGGAGCGGTTCCTGATTCTCGCTCGTTCGATTTCACTGTGTCGGGCTCCGTTCTGGGGGTTACTTCTCGAAGAAGTGGATTGGATTTTGGATTACTTTGCATATGAGTTTGGCTCTGTAACTGAGCTATCGCTACTTGTTGGGCTTGTAGCATTTTGAAAATCATACGCAAGCTGACCCCGATTTCCTCCGTGCTGTGGGTGTCTCGGGCTATGGGTCGAGCGCCACCCTGAACGCTTCTTTCCTGCCCGAAACGCTGATTCGCTTTTAGAGCTATTCGTGAATTAATATCTACTGTTACTTCGGCTCGAATTTCGGGTTCCTCGATTCGAGCCTCGTTGCCGTTGTTAGGTAGCATTTCGGCCACGGGCACCAAGTTGTTGGTTTCATCCTGAAGGCCGGCTTCGAGGTCGATTGGCAGAGCCATTGCTGGTATGAAGTTGTAAGCTGGAGTGTACTGTATATTTGTATCAAATAATCACTTGTTATCCTTAGCCCCACGGTGGGCGCCAAACTGTTTACCTGAAAAAGCGGATAACATTTAATTTATGTATGGTTCTAAGGGTAAGTAGATTCCTTTGATCTGAAGATAACAATACACGTATTTATGATGCAAGATAAAAAATGATGAACAAAGATACTTAGTGAGCTTTAGAAAGATAAACACAATGAATTCTTAATCCCAGGGAAGATGTCTTCTATTACAATCTATCTTGCCTTTTATAGCCAAGGATCACTACTTTATCTATAGCAACATAATGGAATAATATTACTAGTGGAGGACCCATGATGGTGTGTCTCCTCCTTAATTCCCGCCAAGATTCTCTCCTTTGGTGCGGTTGTAACAGCTTTTTGTCTGTGAGCTCGATACCGACTCGAGCTCGGTGTCGGATCGGAACCTCGGCCTTGGTTTCGATCTTGGTGATCACTTTCGGGCATCGATGTTCGGGACCTGTATCGGTCGATGTTACCTCGGTCGATTCGGACGCCCCGAGCTCGACGCCCCCATCTCGGAATTCGTTCGAGTTCTCCATGAAGATACCCCTTGACTGAGATGCCATCCTCGATCGATCTTCATGATAGAGGATCACATATGTTTTGGCACAGTAGATTTTGTTTTTAAATGAGATGACATTTATCTGCACAGCTTATTGAGTATTCTTAGTTTGCCAGCTCAATGCTGTCATCATCCCAATCTCAGTCCTATTGTTGCTTATTTCTTCTTGTTTTGTTTTCTTTAGAATGAAATCCAAGATAATTTAGCTTCATTATATGTAAGGCCCGTAAAAGTTTTCCTGAAAATCCAAGTTCCGTGATGCTAAAGTAGGCATGGAGGTTATTAATCGTAGAAATTCTTGGTTCGGACTTTTTGAATTGAACAGTGCACTGGGAGTTAAAGGAAAATGTTGGACAGAAGTATGCATTTTTGCGGCCGCAGAGTGGGGAAGATTTCTGGAGCATTTTTTATGCCCAATTTCACGGCCATTATGCGACCGCATAACCGTTTCACGGGCCGTATTCTTGTCGCATATCCCGCCTTGGAATTTTTCGGAGGGAGGTTCTGCAGTGCACTATGAGATTGCAAAACCGTTCTGCGATGCATTATGCGACCACAGAACAGGTCTGCGGGCCGCATAGTGACCGCATACCAGATCAGTTTCTTTCCAGTTCTGGCCCCCATTTTCGCGGTCAATTCGCGGACCGCATAACCACTATGTGGTCGTATATGCGACCGCAGAATCTGTTCCGGAGCTTCAATTTGGGGGGTTTTTAAACCCGACCCTATTCCGTTAAAACACATCCCATTGATCATTTTGATCATATTTTCATATATTTTTAGAGTGAGAGAGGGGGTCCTAGAGGGAGAAGTGATCTTCACCTAATTGTTCTTCAATTCTCACATAAAACCTTGAGGATTATCAAGAGAGGCACCTAGGTCTTCTTCCTAAGAGGTAAGATTCTATCACCCAAACTCTTAATTTCAAAATGTGACTAGAATGGGCCATTAGTGAGGTAATTCATGGGGATAAGGGTGCTTACTTTGCATGCATGTGTTCCTAAGATATGTGGGAAGATTGTGAGCTAAAACAAATGATAGAGAATGGGTTGGGGAAAGATGGAATCTTCCACAAAAAGGGGCTTAAAATATTGATGCACACCTAGTATTTGATAATATGCTCAAATGAGCTAAAACCATGTTCATCTTCCTAATTTTGGTTCAATTTTGTTATATTGCTAAAATAGATTGAAGTGGTTAATATTCCGGAACATCTTAGAGTTTTAAGAAGCTCAATTGAGGTATGTTGGCTAAACCCCCCTTCTTCTTAGAATCGAATCCCACGATGTTCGTGTAATTGGAGTAAGCCCTTGATCATTATAGAATTGTCGATTTATAATGTGTTTGTATTGAAGGATGTAAGTTCAATATTTATTCTAAATGCTTCATCATATTATCTTGTTATTGAGGATGTGTTCAAAATTGTGGAATATGTGTTAGAAATGTTAAGACTTTATGTCAAGATCGAAATAAAGGTTGTTATGCCCAATTTGTATGAAAAGCCTCTATGTGCCTAAGATTCCCAAATTGCTCATATGTGAATTTAATGTCCTAAATGGGAAGCCTTTTTATTGTTGATGATGATAATGATATTGAATGTGGAAAAGGGGTCTGGAATTATGAAATACAGCCAAGTGCCAAGAATGACTTTGTAATCTTGATCACTAGTGCCAATGAATTGAAATATATGAAAGAAGTATGATGTGAGATGGTTGAGTGAAAATGGTAACGTCTTGGGTGAGACGGCCTAGCCGATCGGGCCGTGATCGGACGCCATGCCTCACACATGGTGGTACTGTGCTGGAAATGATAATTGAAATTGTGGTTATGGTTGATGTCTCAAATGAGACGACCTAGCCAATCGGATCGAGATCGGACTCCGTGTAAGAATACAGAGGCATTGTGAATTGTGGAATATCGCCACTAAAGATCACTCAACCTAATACTGTGGAAGTTGACTTGAAAACTTATGTAACCTTTGATGTTTTAATATTATTTGAAGGCTTTTATTGAATTTTTGTCTGTTCCTCTTATATTATTATTCATTCTATTGAGTTGGTGTTTAGCTATACATACTAGTGCTATTCGACGGTACTAACGTCCCTTTCGCCGGGGGCGCTGCATCTTTAAATGGATGCAGGTGGTTACATAGCAGATAGTGCTGATCACAGATAGTGCTGCATCCTCTTCTCAGCGGACTCGGTGAGCCCCATTTCATTCAGGGGTCAAGTATTGTACCTTTTGCTTATATTATGGTCACTTTTGAGGTATAGTCGGGGCCTTATTGTCGGCACTATCTTTACTCTCTTTTGTATCTTTAGAGGCTCCGTAGACACTATGTGGGTTGTATATGGGTGTTGGAAATGTTAAACAAGTTATGTTGTGTTTGATCACTTGTTCCTCTCGAACTATAAGAAATATGTATTTTGAGACTTAAAAGGCGCATTGACCAATGAAACGATTTAGGATTTGTATGAATGAGATTCCTACTGTATAATTAATGAAATCACGTCTTTTCTTTATCATGGGTTAATTGGGTAGAAAGTATCTAACAGGCTTGCTCGGCTGGGTTCGCTCGGTTGAGCATCGGTCGCTCTTCCCGAGGTTGGGGCATGACAAACTTGATATCAGAGCCTAAGGTTTTAAAGTGTCCTAGGATGTCTCGGAGCCGTTCGGTGTGTTGTCGACCACATCTATAAGTTGGAGGCTACTTGGACATTTAGGAACAATACCCTTCTTTGATATTCTGGATCGTGTGATGAAACTAATTGTGCAATTGTTCCTCCTCTAACTCGTGCATTCCTTTAAATTTCAGTATATGGCACCTAAGAAGAGATAAAGAACTGGCCAAGGAGCCAACGCCTCCTTAGGAGTGGCAGTTGACCCTTTATTCGATGATGCGGGTGAACACCCGAGGGGTGAGGATAATTCCCCGACTGCTACACTACCTGATTCCACTACACCGGCCAAGGCCACACCTGTTCCTACACCTACTGAGGGTGCATCGGTTCCCCCTACCGATATTCCGATTCCACCTCCAGCCCTAGCTTCCGGTTCTGGTATTTCTGATGGGGACCTTAGGAGAGCTATTCAGATGCTGACTCAGATAGTGGCCTCTCAGGCCCAAAGGTCGAATGTTGCACCCACATCTTATAGCCAACAAGGGGATTCTAGTGGTTCCAGGGTGAACAGGTTTCTGCAGCTGGATCCTCCGGTGTTCACGGGTGCTAATCCCAAGGAGGACCCACAAGACTTCATTGATGAGATGCATTAGACTCTTCGGGTTATGCGCGCTACTGAGACGGAGGGAGTGGAGTTGGCCGCCTACCGCCTGAAAGGGGTAGCCTATTCTTGGTTTGAGCTATGGGAGGACTCTTGGGAGGAGGGGAGTCCTCCAGCGAGATGGAGTGAGTTTGTTGATGCCTCTATAGACCATTTCTTACCTGCCGAGACTAGGGTAGCCTGTGCCGCAGAGTTTGAGAATCTTAAGCAAGGGAGTAGGAATGTGTGAGAGTATCACATGGAGTTCGCACGCCTGTCAAAATATGCCATTCTCATGTTGCCTACTATGGAGGCTAGAGTATGCCGGTTTGTGCAGGGCCTTAGCCCCTTGATTATTAATGAGGCCGCTACAGCTGCCTTGAATTCAGATATAAACTATGGGAGGATGGTAGTATTTGCTCAAGCTACAGAGAACCGTAAGTTGAAGAACAAAATGGAGCGAGAGGGTACCAGCAAGGCCCGGTCCGCGGGCAACTTTGGAGAGTTATTCGGTGGGAGGAGGTCAGCTTTTAAGGGAGGGTCATCAGGGCCATCCCAGTATATTGCTCAGTCTTCAACTAGTGCAACGCCAGTAGGGCCCAGTCACCAGCAGGGGAGTCATTTCAGGCCCAATCAGGGTAGTAGGGGACCTCACCAGCAGGGCCGATCAGGAGGGAGATTCCATCAGCAGCGGAGACCCTCATGCCCTAAGTATGGGAAGATGCACTTGGCGGTCTGCTACATGAACTTACCTATATGTTACGGGCGCGAATTAAGGGGCCATATTCAGAGGGAGTGTCGTTCATCCCGCCAGGGTGCGGGCAGGGGCACAACACAGCCATCCGGTTCTGCAGCTGCTACATCTTCAGCACACCCTCCAGCTCGAGGTACTCCAGTACCAGCGGGGTGTGGTGCAGCTAGGGGTGGTGCGCAGAGTTCAGGAGGACCCAGCCGTTTCTATGCTATGAGCGGTCGCCAGAATGCAGATGCTTCTCCAGATGTTGTCACATGCATATTGACGGTCCAAACTCATGATTTATATGCTCTTTTTGATCCTGGTTCCACCTTGTCCTATGTTACCCCTTATGTTGCTATGGAACTTAGGATAGAACCGGAGCAGCTTCCTGATCCGTTCTCTGTATCGACTCTGGTTGGCGAGTCTATTATGGCCGCACGGGTTTATAGGGGTTGTGTTGTCACGGTGCGTGGTTGGGACACCGTGGACGATCTCATTGAATTGGGGATGGTTGATTTTGATGTAATTATGGGAATGGATTGGCTTTATTCATGTTTTGCTAAGCTCGACTTCCGAACAAGAAATGTGAGGTTTGAATTTCCTAATGAGCTAGTTGTTGAAAGGAACGGGGATAATGTGGTGCCGAAGGGTAGGTTTATTTCTTTCCTTAAGGCCATAAAGATGATTAACAAGGGGTGTATTTACTATTTGGTCCGAGTTACGGATACCACTGCTGAGGCACCTACACTCGAGTCTGTGCTAGTTGTGAATGAATTTCCAGAGGTCTTTCCTGATGAGCTCCCTGGGATTCCGCCAGATAGGGAGATTGATTTTGGGATTGATGTGATGCCAGACACGCAACCTATATCTATTCCTCCCTACAAAATGGCACCAGCAGAATTGAAGAAGCTAAAGAAACAATTGAAGGATTTGTTAGAAAAGGGTTTCATCCGACCGAGTGTGTCGCCATGGGGCGCATCGATTCTCTTTGTGAGGAAGAAAGATGGATCACTGAGGATGTGTATTGACTACCGGCAGCTCAACAAAGTCATAATCAAAAACAAATACCCACTACCAAGAATAGATGATTTGTTTGATCAGTTACAGGGTGCTAGATACTTCTCCAAAATTGATTAACGATCCGAGTATTACCAATTGAAGATCAGGGAATAGAATATTTAGAAAATAGCTTTCAGAACCCGGTATGGGCACTTTGAATTTTTAGTAATGTCTTTTGGGCTAACAAATGCCCCGGCAGCTTTCATGAATCTTAATAATCGGGTTTTCAAGACTTTTCTTGATTCCTTTGTGATAGTGTTCATTGACGATATTCTTGTGTATTCACGAGGTCGGGAGGACTATGCCTATCATCTCAGGGCAGTTTTGCAGACTCTTCATCAGCACCAATTGTACGCGAAGTTTTCAAAGTGCTAATTTTGGCTAGAATCTGTCACATTCTTAGGTCATGTTGTCTCTAGAGAAGGACTCAAGGTGGATCCTCAAAAGATTTTAGTAGTAAAGAATTGGCCTAGGCCTACAACGCCAACTGTGATTCGCAGTTTCTTGGGCTTAGCAGGGTATTATAGGAAGTTTATAGAGGGATTCTCTACTCTTGCCTCTTCGTTGACTAAATTGACTCAGAAAGCAGTTAAGTTCCAATGGTCTGATACTTGTGAAAGGAGCTTCCAGGAGTTGAAATCGAGATTGACTACGACGCCGGTGTTGACCCTGCCAGAGGGTACAGATGGATTTTTTGTTTATTGTGATGCTTCAAGAATTGGGCTAGGTGTGTGTTAATGCAACACGACAAAGTTATAGCATATGCTTCTAGGCAACTCAAGAATCATGAAAAGAATTAACCAACACATGACTTAGAACTTGCGGCAGTGGTTTTTGCATTGAAATTTTGGCATCACTATTTGTATGGGGTCCATGTAGAGGTATTCACGGACCACAAGAGTCTTCAATATATTTTCAAATAAAAAGGAGTTGAATATGAGGCAAAGAAGGTGGCTTGAGTTACTCAAGGATTACGACATTAATATTCTGTATCACCCGGGGAAAGCCAATGTTGTGGCGGATGCGCTTAACCGGAAATCTATGGGTAGTTTGGCTCACTTTGAGGTATATCAAAGGCCATTGGCCAAGGAAGTCCATCGATTGGCTAGTTTGGGAGTTCGTCGTACGGACTCTAATAGAGGAGGGGTAAGTGTGCAAAATAGGGCTGAATCATCGCTTGTTGTGGAAGTCAAGGAAAAGCAATACAACGATCCATTTTTGGTGCAATTGAAGGAGGAGATTCAAAAACATAAAACTATGGCTTTTACTCTTGGCATGGATGATGGTACACTAAGGTACCAAGGGTGACTATGTGTTCTTAATGTAGATGGTCTCTGGGAAAGGATCATGACCGAGGCTCATGCTTCTAGGTATTCCATGCATCCAGGTTCTACAAAGATGTATCACGATCTCAAGGAAGTCTATTGGTGGAATGACATGAAAAGAAATGTGGCAGACTTTGTGGCAAGGTGTCCGAATTGTCAGCAAGTGAAGGTCGAACATCAACAGCCTGGTGGGTTGGCACAGAACATGGAAATTCCAATATGGAAGTGGGAGATTATTAATATGGATTTTGTGATAGGATTACCACGCACTCCGCGCAAGTTTGACTCAATTTGGGTGATCGTAGACCGACTCACGAAATCAGCACACTTCTTGTCAGTTAAATCTACCAACACAGCGGAATAGTATGCTCAGTCGTATATCAAGGAAATAGTCAGACTACATGGCACTCCACTTTCAATCATTTTCGATCGAGGGGCTCAGTTCACGGCCAATTTTTGGAAGAAATTTCAGCAAGGTCTGGGTACCCAGGTGAATCTTAGTACAGCTTTCAATCCACAGACCGACGGGCAAGCAGAGCAGACTATTCAGACACTTGAGGACATGTTGCGTGCTTGTGTTCTTGATTTCAAGGGTAGCTGGGATGATCATTTGCCACTCATAGAGTTTGCTTATAATAAGAGCATTCATGCTAGTATTTATATGGCACCATTTGAGGCATTATATGGTAGGAGATGTAGATCTCCTATTGGGTGGTTCGAGATTGGGGAAGTAGAGTTGATTGGGCTAAACCTTGTACATCAGGCTATAGAAAAAGTTAAGATCATAAAAGAGCGTTTGAAAACTGCTCAGAGTCGTCAAAATTCCTATTCGGATATTCGTCGCAGAGACTTGGAGTTCAAAGAAGAAGATTGGGTATTCTTGAAAATTTCCCCCATGAAAGGTGTAATGAGATTTGGTAAGAAAGGGAAATTGAGTCCGAGGTATGTCGGACCATAAAACATCATTCAGAGAATTGTCCAAGTGGCGTACAAACTTGAGCTACCACCTGAGATGTCATTAGTGCACCCGGTATTCCATGTGTCTATGTTGAAGAAGGTAATTGGAGATCCGTCAACTATTGTGCCGGTTGAGACCATCGGGGTTAATGAGGAATTGTCATATGAAGAGATTCTAGTTTCCATTCTTGATAGACAAGTCCGAAATTTGAGGAATAAAGAAATTGCCTCCGTAAAAGTGTTATGGCAAAACCAACGGGTTCAAGAGGCCACGTGGGAGTCCGGGAGGAGATGAAGAAAAAGTATCCTTACTTGTTTGAATAGCTGTGTAATCCTTTCTTTTATGAACCTGTCGCCTATGAATTTTGTATCACTTGTTCAGTTAATGTAAAAGTGTTCCTTTTAATTATATGTTGTTTACATGAGGCCACGATTGGTGTTATTATAAGTTATATTACATTGTTGGGTTCTGTACATGTTTGTAAGATGTGTTTATGGGGCTTTCTGACAGGTGGATAGGTCTAGTTACAAAGTAAACTCTGGCGACATTTTTTGGAGATTTGGAGAGTTAGTTAAATTTGAGGTTACTGGTGTAGGGTATGAAAAGCTGAGTTGTATAAGATGCTAATATTGAACCTTGACCCTCATTCGAGGATGAATGATCTTAAGTGGGGAAGGATGTAAGGCCACGTAAAACTTTTCCTGAAAACTCAGGTTCCGTGATGCCAAAGTAGGCGTAGAATTAGGAATTTCTACTGCCTATTCTGCGGCCGCAGAACCACTCTGCGGACCGCAGACTGGTCGCAGAGTGGGGCAGATTTCTGGGGCATTTTTAATGCCCAATTTCGCGGCTATTATGCGACTACATAATCGTTTCGCGGGGCGCATTCTTGTTGCATATCCCGCCTTGGGATCTTTTGGAGGGAGGTTCTGTAGTGCACTATGCGACCGCAGAACCGTTCTGCGGTGCATTATGTGACCGCAGAATAGGTCTGCGGGCCGCATAGTGATCGTAGACCAGATCAATTTCTTTCCAGTTCTGCCCCTATTTTCGCGGTCATTTTGCGGACCGCATAACCACTATGCGGTCGCATATGCGATCGCAGAATCTGTTCCAGAGCTTCAATTTTGGGGGTTTTAAACCCGACCCTATTCCGTTAAACACATCCCATGGACCATTTTGATCATATTTTCAGATATTTTTAGAGTGAGAGAGAGGGTCCTAGAGGAAGAAGTGCTCTTCACCAAATCGTTCTTCAATTCTCACCTAAAACCTTGAGGATTATCAAGAGAGGCACTTAGGTCTTCTTCCTAAGAGGTAAGATTCTATCACCCAAACTCTTAATTTCAAAATGTGACTAGAATGGGCCATTAGTGAGGTAATTCATGAGGATGGGGGTGCTTACTTTGCATGCATGTGTTCCTAAGGTATGTGGAAAGATTGCGAGCTAAAAATAATGATAGAGATTTGGTTGGGGAAAGATGGAATCTTTCACAAGAAGGGGCTTAAAATATTGATACACACCTAGTATTTGAAAATATGCTCAAATGAGCTAAAACCATATTCATCTTCCTAATATTGGTTCAATTTTGTTATATTGCTAAAATAGATTAAAGTGTCTCTGGAACATCTTAGAGTTTTAAGAAGCTCAATTGAGGTATGTTGGTTAAACCCCCTTCTTCATAGAATCGAATCCCACGATGTTCGTGTAATTGGAGTAAGCCCTTGATCATTATAGAATTAGCGATTTCTAATGTATTTGTGTTGAAGGATGTAAGTTCAATATTTATTCTAAATGCTTCATCATGTTATCTTATTATTGAGGATGTGTTCAAAATTGTGGAATGTGTGTTAGAAATGTTAAGACTTTATGTCAAGATCGAAATAAAGGTTGTTATGCCCAATTTGTATGAAAAAACTCTATGTACCTAAGATTCCCAAATTGCTCATATATGAATTTAATGTCCTAAATGGGAAGCCTTATTGTTGTTGATGATGATAATGATATTGAATGTGGAAAAGGGGTCTGAAATTATGAAATACGGCTAAGTGCCAAGAATGACTTTGTAATCGTGATCACTAGTGCCAAAGAATTGAAAGATGTGAAAGAAGTATGATGTGAGATAGTTGACTGAAAATGATAAAGTCTTGGGTGAGACGGCCTAGCCGATCGGGCCGTGATCGGACGCTATGTCGCACACATGGTGGTACTGTGTTGGAAATGATAATTGAAATTGTGGTTATGGTTGATGTCTCAAATGAGACGACCTAGCCGATCGGGTCGAGATCGGACTCCGTGTAAGAATACAGAGGCATTGTGAATTGTGGAATATCGGCAATAAAGATCACTCAACCTAATAACGTGAAAGTTGACTTGAAAACTTATGTGACCTTTAAATTGATGTTTTAATATTATTTGAAGGCTTTTATTGAATTTTTGACTGTTCCTCTTGTATTACTATTCATTCTATTGAGTTGGTGTTTAGCTATACATACTAGTGCTATTCGACGGTACTAACGTCCCTTTTGCCTGGGGCGCTGCATCTTTAAATGGATGCAGGTGGTTACATAGCAAATAGTGCTGATCACAGATAGTGTTATATGCTCTTCTCAGCGGACTCGGTGAGCCCCATTTCATTCCGGGGTCATGTATTGTACATTTTGCTTATATTATGGTCACTTTTAAGGTATAGTCGGGGCCTTATTATCGGCACCATCTTTACTCTCTCTTGTATCTTTAGAGGCTCCGTAGATACTATGTGGGTTGTATATGGGTGTTGGGAATGTTAAGCAAGTTATGTTGTGTTTGATCACTTGTTCCACTCGAACTATAAGAAATGTGTATTTTGAGACTTAAAGGCGCAATGACCAATGAAACGATTTAGGATTTGTATGAATAAGATTCCTACTGTATAATTAATGAAATCACGTCTTTTCTTGATCATGGGTTAATTGGGTAGAAAGTATCTAACATGCTTGCTCGGTCGGGTTCGTTCGGTTGAGCACCAATCACGCTTCCTGAGGTTGGGGCGTGACAAACTTGGTATCATAGCATAAGATTTTATTGAGTCAGAGGTATGTCGGGCCGTACAAAATCATTCAGAGAATTGGCCAGGTGGCGTACAAATTTGAGCTACCACCCGAGATGTCATTAGTGCACCCGGTATTCCATGTGTCTATGTTGAAGAAGGTAGTTGGAGATCCATCAGCTATTGTGCCGGTTGAGACCATCGAGGTTAATGAGAAATTGTCATATGAAGAGATTCAAGTTTCCATTCTTGATAGACAAGTCCGAAATTTGAGGAATAAAGAAATTGCCTCCGTAAAAGTGTTATGGCGAAACCAACGAGTTGAAGAGGCCACGTGGGAGGCCGAGGAGGAAATGAAGAAAAAGTATCCTCACTTGTTTGAATAGCTGCGTAATCCTTTCTTTTATGAACCTGTCGCCTATGAATTTTATATCACTTGTTCAGTTAATGTAAAGGTTTTCCTTTTGATTATATGTTGTTTATATAAGGCCACGTTTGGTGTTGTTATGAGTTATATTACATCGTTGGGTTCTGTACATGTTTGTAAGATCTGTTTATGGGGCTCTATGACAGGTGGATAGGCCTAGTTACAAAGAAAACTCTGGCGACATTTTTTGGAGATTTGGAGAGTTAGTTAAATTTGAGGTCGCTGGTGTAGGGTATGAAAAGCTGAGTTGTATAAGATGCTAATAGGGAACCTTGACCCTCATTCGAGGACGAATGATCTTAAGTGGGAAAAGATGTAAGGCCCCGTAAAAATTTTCCTTAAAACTCGGGTTCCATGATGCCAAAGTAGGCATAGAAGTACGCATTACTGTGGCCCATTCTGCGGCCGCAGTACCACTCTGCGGACCGCAGATTGGTCGTTGAGTGGGGCAGATTTCTGGGACAATTTTTGATGCCCAATTTCGCGGCCTTTATGCGACCGCATAACCATTTCGCGGGCCGCATTCTTGTCGCATATCCTGCCTTGGAATTTTTCGGAGGGAGGTTCTATGGTGCACTATACGACTACATAACCGTTTTGCGGTGCAATATGTGACCGCAAAACAGGTCTACGGGCCGCATAGTGACCGCAGACAGGATCAGTTTCTTTCTAGTTCTGCCCTCATTTTCGCGGTCATTTCGCGGACCGCATACCTGTTCCAGAGCTTTAATTTTGGGGGTTTTGAAACCCGACCCTATTCTGTTAAAACACATCCCATAGACCATTTTGATCATATTTTCAGATATTTTTAGAGTGAGAGAGAGGGTCCTAGAGGGAGAAATTATCTTCACCAAATTGTTCTTCAATTCTCACCTAAAACCTTGAGGATTATCAAGAGAGGCACTTAGGTCTTCTTCCTAAGAGGTAAGATTCTATCACCCAAACTCTTAATTTCAAAATGTGACTAGAATGTGCCATTAGTGAGGTAATTCATAGGGATGGGGATGCTTACTTTGCATGCATGTGTTCCTAAGGTATGTGGGAAGATTGCGAGCTAAAAAAAATGATAGAGAATGGGTTGGGGAAAGATGGAATCTTCCACAAAAGGGGGCTTAAAATATTGATGCACACCTAGTATTTGATAATATGCTCAAATGAGCTAAAACCATATTCATCTTCCTAATTTTGGTTCAATTTTATTATATTGCTAAAATAGATTAAAGTGGCTAATATTCTGGACATCTTAGAGTTTTAAGAAGCTCAATTGAGGTATATTGGCTAAACTCCCTTCTTCTTAGAATCGAATCCCACGATGTTCGTGTAATTGGAGTAAGCCCTTGATCATTATAGAATTGGCAATTTCTAATGTATTTGTGTTGAAGGATGTAAGTTCAATATTTATTCTAAATGTTTCATCATGTTATCTTGTTATTGAGGATATGTTCAAAATTATGGAATATGTGTTAGAAATGTTAAGACTTTATGTCAAGATCGAAATAAAGGTTGTTATGCCCAATTTGTATGAAAAGCCTCTATGTGCCTAAGATTCCCAAATTGCTCATATATGAATTTAATGTCCTAAATGGAAAGCCTTATTGTTGTTGATGATGATAATGATATTGATTGTGGAAAAGGGGTCTGGAATTATGAAATACGGCCAAGTGCCAAGAATGACTTTGTAATCGTGATCACTAGTGCCAATGAATTGAAAGATGTGAAAGAAGTATGATGTGAGATGGTTGGCTGAAAATGATAACGTCTTGGGTGAGACGGCCTAGCCGATCGGGCTGTGATCGGACGCCATGCCGCACACATAGTGGTACTGTGCTGGAAATGATAATTGAAATTGTGGTTATGGTTGATGTCTCAAATGAGACGACCTAGCCGATAGGGTCGAGATCGGACTCCGTGTTAGAATACGGAGGCATTGTAAATTGTGGAATATCTGCACTAAAGATCACCCAACCTAATAACGTGAAAGTTGACTTGAAAACTTATGTGACCTTTAAATTCATGTTTTAATATTATTTGAAGGTTTTTATTGAATTTTTGACTGTTACTCTTGTATTATTATTCATTCTATTGAGTTGGTGTTTAGCTATACATACTAGTGCTATTCGACGGTACTAACGTCCCTTTTGCCGGGGGCGTTGCATCTTTAAATGGATGTAGGTGGTTACATAGCAGACAATATTGATCACAGATAGTGCTGCATCCTCTTCTCAGCGGACTCGGTGAGCCCCATTTCATTGCGGGGTCATGTATTGTACCTTTTGCTTATATTATGGTCACTTTTGAGGTATAGTCGGTGCCTTATTTTCGGCACCATCTTTACTCTCTTTTGTATCTTTAGAGGCTCCGTAGATAATATGTGGGTTGTATATGGGTGTTGGGAATGTTAAACAAGTTATGTTGTGTTTGATCACTTGTTCCACTCGAACTATAAGAAATGTGTATTTTGAGACTTAAATGTGCAATGACCAATGAAACGATTTAGGATTTGTATGAATGAGATTCCTACTGTATAATTAATGAAATCACGTCTTTAGTTGATCATGGGATAATTGGGTAGAAAGTATCTAACATGTTTACTCGACCGGGTTCGCTCGGTTGAACGCCGGTCGCGCTTCCCGACGTTGGGGCGTGACATTATACGCTCTAAATCTAACAAAATTTCATTTTGTTTTATTTTTAACTATTTATAAGATATTTGAAGTGGAAATGCAAATCATTAACACAAACTTGTTCAAGAGCACCATCACTTTAGGCAGGTTAGTTCGAATAATTGATCATCGATAGATCGATCAACATCACAGTACAATTGTATAAAGTTGGGAATACCAAATTTTCTTTTGACCTAACTATAAGACAAAAAGGGCTATTTGTGATTTTGTCCTTACCCCTGTCATTACTCAACTATATTCTGGAATTAATTAATAAAGGACCCCACATTCTTGGCTCAAATATCCAATTGCCTTTACTAGTTCCCCTGATTCTTAATCCCTCCATGTGCCCTTCCTATATAAATCCTCTTTAAAATGGGGCCATTTTAAGGTGTGGGGAATGGAGGCACTATCTGGTTCTGAGTCTACTGCTTTTTTTGTGTAGATAAAGTTTGAAAGGAAAGAAAGAAAGAATTGTCATATTCTTTGGAAGTATGGCTTTTGCTGTTGCACATTGGTTTACCATAAAAGCATTATCATGTTAAGTTGTCAACTCTAGCTAAAAAATTATTGTCATTGACCATCTTTAATACATGAACAATTGAACATGTATATGATTTAATTTGGCCTTTGAATGGGCATCTATTGTTTTAATTTCTTGAAGCATGTAGCCTACCTTTTTGCTTTTATTAAAACCGCGGCTTCGCATTAATGCTCTATTTGTAGTATTTTTTTAATTTAAAAATTGGTTCAGGTTCTTTTTCTTGCAGTTGGTAGTTTTTTCAGGTAAAGTCGGTTGCCTTTGCACATGTATTCTTTACTTATTGTCCAATATCACGACAAAGCAAAAATTATAATTAGGAAATCCCAAGTAGCACTATTATATTTTTTCGACCAGTTGCAATATTAGCAGCTTCAAAAGATGAACGTGAAATGGCCAATAAAATTTTACACAGTCATTCTGTCGTTGCATGATTATGAGCGTGCGCACCACTTGGAAGAAAAAATTACGATTCTAAAAGTAGGGTTAAGAACGAGACACGCATTGAACTTTAACATCAATGGAAAACGAAACAGAAACAAGAGACTTAATTAAGAATTTATTTATTTATTTTTGGTCCAAGTTGGGCTTATTTTTCATTGTAAGGCAATAGTAGGATTAAATGATGAATAGATAAAGTTAGCAGGAAAGAGGAAAGGGAGATGTGTAAATGATAATGAGGATATATATATATGCATGTGAGAACATGCCTATGCAACATGGAGCTGGGGATGGGAAGATACTACATTAAGAAGCCAAGTTGCGATCTTGTCACTGGCAATTGATCGTCCAAGTTTTGAAATTAATTGAGGAGCTACTGTCTTACTTCATTACATTGGTTGGTTTTGAACTTCCTAGTCAAAATCTGTGCAATCTTACTGTGGCTTTTCACATCTTTTAAAAGCTGTCTTGATCGTACATTCAAGTGGCATTACACCATCTTGTGAATAGGCCGCTTGAAATATCATACGTTAGTGCACATAACTTAAACTTGTTAGTATATTTTAATTAGGTTGCTAGGGCTTAGAGGAAAATGGCCTTAGAGTATCCTCGAACCTTGAAAATTTGTCCCTTGCAGCTATGATTCCATGTGCAAACTTTTGATCTTCTGACTTCTGCTCCTTATCACCAAAGGATGCACATTTAATTAGTTTCAGTCCCTTGACATTAAATTATGGAAGAGTTTAAGTTCTTTATAGTAACCGTGTAAAAAAAATATTTGCATAATCATGTAACTTCTTATTATGTAATTATAGGTGATTAAATTAATCCCTTGACATGTATTAATTGGTATCATGATAAAAATGTTAACTAACATGTTATCACACCTTAAAATTTATTAATATATAATTTTGTTTACACTATAGTACATAAAACTTAAGTAGTTAATCATGAAATTAATAAGTAGTAAATTAATGCCGTGCTACATTTGCATCTTTCAAAAACCTAAAGGACGAGAGAGCAAAATTAATACAAGGCTCATGATCACTATAAATGATAGTAGATGTCACAATTAATCCCTTAATTAAGTACGGAAAATGATGACGATATGGCACATATTTGTGTCTTGACACTAACAGAATAAAAGTGGTCCAATAACTTCAAGAAACAACGAATGAAGAAAGTAAGCTTGGATTACTAAACTTAGGAGTGCTACTATTTCAATCCATTTAATTAAAAAATAAATCTTTACTACCAAGATCATTGTTATCATAATTGAACACGTAGATAGCTTGAAATGGTAGAGTTTAATATTTTGTCATCAGGATCATATCTATCAAAATCAGCCGTTTAATTTATTTTCCTTTTAGTATGGTTGCTACTTTAAATATTTTTATTTATATCATACGCCTACTTTTTGTTTGTTTGTTGGAGTCATTCATGACAAGTAGAGGACTAATACCTGTCAATCGCATAAATCATTTATTAAATACCCAAAAAGATATGGCTGTTAGCCTATTATTTGAAATCAACTGAATACTCTTTTTAACGGTAAAACAGTGATCTCTTCAAGTTTTAAGTCTATGTCCAATGCCTGGATATCAAAGAAAAAGGAATCTTCAACTGCAATCCAATTAAATAATTAAAAAGAAATTGATTGCGGCCATAATAATTGTTTATAGTATAAAGTTTTCCCCTAATACTTTTGTTTAAGAGGCAAATCTTAATACAAAGATAACGTATATGCGTAGTAACAATTTAAATATTATTGGACCTAACCATCACTTGCATCCTTCGAGAAGTGATTAGTAGTTTCTTTTCTCTTCTTTTTTTTTTCGTCAACTTTTGGTTATTTTTATTTTTTCATAGGATATCATACCATCAAAATATTCTGTCTATTGTACATTTTAGGTAGAGATTTCAGACTCGATTTTTCTGCAAGAGCAAATCGGTTTTATTAATGCAGGTTAGTTGTTTCACGAGGGGAGAATTTATTTCCATAGTTAGAGTTTTAAATTATTAATGTGTTGAGCCTAAAGGGTAGATGTGAGTGCAATTTGGTCCACTGTGTGATTCAATTCTATTCCTCTCATGGGCATTAATTTAATTATTTTTATGAACCACTTCGTGGAATTCATCTCAATTCTATTGGATAGCCAGCTCTAATTATGGAAATAAATTCTCCCCTCGTGAAAATGGAACATTTTTCAGGTGTAAACTAGAACTAGAAAATTCCTACACCAAGGGTGACAAATGAGTGACATTTTTAAATATATAAGAAGGATAAGAGACTTAATTAACTATTAAGAAGATAACCTTAAGACCACCATCTCCATTAATCACCATGCACCTTCATCCATTTTCATTTCACCTTTTTCTCAAGATATTGTTTTCTTCTCTTTATTTATTTTGTTTGTGTGTAGCAAACTTTGATAATGTAGTGAACATCACTTCGTTATTTTGGATCTTGCAGCTTCTACTCTTCTACTCATGATCCTTCTTCTGAATTTTTTTTTCGGGGAGGAGGGAAAGAAATTGCAAACGAAGTAACTTAACTCTCAAAGATACAACATATATACGAGTAATAAAGCATAAATATTTACCGTGTGTATATATATACGTATTTCTTTTAATCGTATTCTCATAGAATATTTAATTTCTTGAATATCGTCCGAAATACAGTCCTTATTAATCATGTTTGTATATCGCACATCTTTAAACCAACTACTCAAATGCATGAGCTTACCTCATATTGACTTTTGATAAGTTTCTAACTTAAAAGCTTTATTAACTTGCTCAACTTGCCACTTGACTATATATTAGTGAAAAAGTATTTTCAAGATATCCATCTCCTGCATGATGTCAAGCATTTACATGGACATAAATTATCCTCAACACTTGAAGTGAAGTACTTTTTTTATATATACAAAAGCTTACATCATTCATTTATAAAAGGATTAAGAATGATAACAATAAAAATGATCTCTCTTGCCTTTATTTCTGTTAATAGTAAAATGTAGACATTTTCATTCAAAAGGGTGAAGATTGTAACATGTATTTATACTCTTAATAATGGATGAAAAACATGGTTATTGGGTGAATGTGAGAGTCCACAACACTAAAAGATAATAATTGAATGGAAAAAAAATAAAAATGATGGGGGCTAATTGGATGGGACACAAACGTGTGGGACATAATGATGTGACAGAGATTTAGATTAAGTGGAGAAATTAAACCGACACGTGTTAAGGAGGTGACCCTTGTTAATTGGGTCGAACGCGGGTTTTTAGCCGAGTGGAATGGACCAATTAACGCACCCAAAACACACCCTTCACTTTAACCGAAAGTTACTTGCTTGGTCCATTTACGAAACTTGGTCTAACTTGAAACAATCAAACCCTTTCGTATGTATATTTACGCTCGATATTTATACCAAATAAATACTCAAAACAAAATTCATATATTTTGTCTCTCAATTTTTATCATTTTAATATGAATAGGTTATGTTTTTACTTAATTTGTGATTTTTATAGTTAAATTGTCTAGTTCTTTCATAAAAACACCAGTAAATATTATTTTTTGCTAAATTTCTAAAAGAAAATTTGAACAGAAGATAGCTCTTTAATTTAAATTTACATCAAACTTAACTACCTTAGTACTTTTTCCATTTTCAAGCTTTCTTTTCACATTAAATGTTTATACTTTTTCCATTTTCAAGCTTTCTTTTTTTGATGACTTTGTCTTTCTTTCTTCTACTTTTCTTTATTTTGTCTTTCGGTGTTAAATTTCTTTTCACTCTTTAACAATAAACTTTTGACTCATTTGAAAAGACTTGTACCTTTTGCAGTTTTTCTATCTTATAACTAAGGATTAGATATACAGATTTACTTGCTGCTTGCATAAACTAAATACGACACTTAACATGTTCGATGCAGATTCTTCTTCCCCTTTTGAGAGGACCTTATATCTCAAGAAATTACGTTTAAGGGGCTTTTTTTAGAATTACCATTTATATTTTGATGCCATTAAGAAATATTTTTAGTAAAATAGCTCCCGTCCGAATTTTAAATTTCGTTAATTCTTATAGCGTGCTTCAAAATTCAGGCAATATGCGTTAGAATTCTGGCAGTATGCTTCAAAATTCTGACAACATATTTTAAAATTATGCCATCGAGCCGGATTATTTTTGGAACTTTTTTAACCGGGGTAAAAAATCAACAGTGACATAAAAGTATTCTATTTGTGTCATTCTCCCCTTAAACCTTCTCTGAGGTTGTCTATTACCATTACATTAAACTACAAATTTTTCCTTCACTCCTTAACAATCACTAAGATTTTGTTGAATGTTAGCTAATTGCCATTTAAAAGAACTTAAAACAAAGAGCTCTCTTATTTGTTGAGGTTGAGGCCGTTGGTAATGAGGATACTGTTACTTGGGAGGTGGAAAACAAGAAAATTCGTCGGGTCAACTTATGATTTTAATGACAATTAACTCTTTTATTTAATTAAAAGACAACCCAAATAAGATCAAAAAAATTCTGAAAATCATACATCAGGAAAACTTTTTAAAAAATGGCGTATGAGCAGCATGTATGTGTCAAAGAAAATTCGGCGATCAATGGTTTATATTTCGAACTATAGTATTATAAATTGTAAAAGAAAAAAACTATTACTATATTAAAAATTCAAATTGTGATATCTTGACATGTGTTAGCTAAATATCAGTAACAGCGTAAAGACCTTTTATAACGAGAGTCATCCATCCTATATTGGTTCGCAAAAAGTATTTACTATTTATATTTCTTTTAGAAAACAATATGCATGTAAGTATAGTAGATTAGTGATGCTTAAAAAGCCTTAGAACGTCTATAACTCCATACTCAAATACAAATAGAAATATAATTTGATAAACTAATATTTCTTCCAAAAAGTCTTGCGTATATGTTTCTGATTTCTTATTAATTACGAAAGAAGGAAAATAGTGGCAAAAGTTTACTATATAAAAGCATACTAATAATGATGTAGAAACAATGTAGGGGACCCTCAATTAGGGGTGTCAATGGATATTTAAAAACCGACTAAATCGATCGATTCATATCGAACCGAACCGATTTTAGGTTTTTTTTTAATAATAAAATCGTACGTTTGTTTTAATAAAAACGCAGGTTTTTACATAAATCTATAACCGTACCGATAATTAGGGTAGAATTTTTATTTTACAAAAATAAATCGAAAAATTACCGAACCTTACCGAATAAATTTACATGTATATCTATACATTAAGTTTAAAAATAATAAAATATTAAATTTTTCCTTGGACGTTGGAATTATGAAAATAGTTACAAGCCACAAGTAATTAAACTCAAAATCCTAATATCCAAACATATTATGCTACTCCTATTGAAACTAAATTATTTCCATCATATTCACTAGCAAGATACAAGTTATTCTAGCAATTATGAGTAGTAAACTACAATATGTTAGAATATGTTTCCTTTCATATGATTTAGATTTATCTTTTTGAATATTAATCTTCTATAGACTTTATTTCTTGAATCTCAACTTGGTTAATATCTTTCCACTCGTATGATATATATTTGCTTAATTTCTTTTACGCTGTTGTAGAATAGTTGATGGATCTATTATCCGGTCATCTTTCATGTTTTCTTAATTTATCACTCTTTAAATAGTAAAAATATTTAGAGAGTTTGGTTAAATCCTATACAAGTACGTGTTTTATTGCATTCTACTTCTAATAGTGACTTTTATATGACATTAAAAAAGATACCAAAAATTAATCGAACCGTACCGATACCGAAGAGTAACCGATATGATTGAGACGGTTTCGAAGAGTCTAATTTTAATTATACATAATAGAATAATCAAAAAATTGGTATGATACAAAATTTATAAAATAACTGGCTGAACCGAACCATTGACACCCCTACCCTTAATGGGCCATTTTTTTTTTAAACCGCTCCCAAATTAAAAAAAATTTATAGTGTTTTCAAATTTCTCATCCAGCGTGATTCGACCCGTGGAGGTACTTTTAATCAATGGAGCAAGGCTTACTTGTCCAACGGATCATCTCATTTGTTAGTATTATTAGTGTTAGTAGTAAAGACAATTAAGCGTCCAAATATGCAATTTTCACATATCCAACACGTGGTCTTCTCCTACATGTTAGAAGGTGGACCCCATCCCACACTTTCCCCTACTCTATATATACAATTCTCCCTCTTCTCTCTCCCCCCACAACTTAACCAACTCACCTTAAAAAAAACTCTCATTTCCCACCTCTTTTCTCTCCAAAACTCTCACATTTTCCTTCACAATAACACACCCAAAAGCACTCAAATACAAACATCAAAAATAGGTAACTATGGCATCTACAACTCCTGCTTCAAATACATGGATTAAGCCCAAGTTATCAATGCCATCTTCAAGAGACTTGGCTTATTCTTCAAACTCCATTTCACTAGTTAAAAAACAGCCTAACAGACAACTTCCTAGTATTAATTCCTCACTCCAAGCTCCTCCAATTCTCCATTTTCCAAAACAATCTCCAAATTATCAAACACCCAAAACTACTACTATTCCCACTTCAAAACCAACCACAATTTCATATCCAAAACAAGAAAGTACTAATTCTTCTTCTTCTACAACAAGTCCTCAATGGAATTTAGTCCAAAAAGCAGCAGCAATGGCTTTAGATGCCGTGGAAAGTGTCTTAACAAAACACGAACTCGAACACCCTTTACCAAAAACAGCCGACCCACGTGTCCAAATTTCCGGGAATTTCGCTCCGGTACCGGAAAATCCCGTCTCTCACTCCCTTCCGGTCACCGGAAAAATACCCAAATGTGTTCAAGGCGTTTACGTTCGTAACGGCGCTAACCCGCTTTTCGAACCAACCGCCGGACACCATTTCTTTGACGGTGACGGCATGGTTCACGCCGTCCAATTCAAAAATGGCTCCGCAAGTTACGCTTGTCGTTTCACTGAAACTGAACGGCTCGTTCAAGAAAAAGCTTTGGGTCGTCCTGTTTTTCCTAAAGCCATTGGTGAATTACATGGCCACTCGGGAATTGCAAGGCTCATGCTTTTCTATGCACGTGGACTGTTTGGACTTGTTGATCACAGTAGAGGAACTGGAGTTGCAAACGCTGGTTTAGTTTATTTCAACAACCGTTTGCTTGCTATGTCCGAGGATGATTTACCGTACCATGTACGTGTAACACCAACTGGTGACCTTAAAACTGTCGGAAGATTCGATTTTGATGGTCAGTTGAAATCCACAATGATAGCTCACCCAAAACTCGACCCTGTTTCAGGGGAGTTATTTGCTTTGAGCTACGATGTGATTCAAAAACCGTACCTTAAGTATTTCAGGTTTTCGAAAAATGGGGAGAAATCCAATGATGTTGAAATCCCAGTTGAAGATCCAACAATGATGCATGATTTTGCTATTACTGAGAAGTTTGTTATTATTCCTGATCAGCAAGTGGTGTTTAAGATGTCTGAAATGATCCGGGGCGGGTCGCCTGTGGTTTACGATAAGAATAAAGTTTCAAGATTTGGTGTTTTGGACAAATATGCAAAAGATGGTGAAGGTTTGAAGTGGGTAGAAGTACCTGATTGTTTTTGTTTCCATTTATGGAATGCTTGGGAAGAGCCGGAAACTGATGAAATTGTGGTGATTGGTTCATGTATGACACCACCCGACTCGATTTTCAATGAATGTGATGAGGGATTAAAGAGTGTTTTATCAGAAATTCGGCTTAATTTGAAAACTGGAAAATCAACAAGAAGAGCAATTATTCAGAAGGAAGAAGATCAGGTGAATTTAGAAGCAGGAATGGTGAACAGGAACAAACTTGGAAGGAAAACAAGGTTTGCATATTTGGCCATTGCAGAACCATGGCCAAAAGTTTCTGGCTTTGCAAAAGTAGACCTTTTTACTGGTGAAGTAGAAAAGTTTATTTATGGAGATAACAAGTTTGGTGGGGAGCCTCTGTTTTTACCAAGAGACCCTAACAGCAAAGCCGAAGATGATGGTTATATTCTTGCTTTTGTGCACAATGAGAAAGAATGGAAATCAGAGCTACAAATTGTGAATGCAATGACCATGAAATTAGAGGCCACAGTTAAACTTCCAACAAGAGTGCCATATGGTTTTCATGGTACGTTCATAAATGCCAAAGACATGGCAAATCAGGCATAATTTGGGATGGTGAAATTAAGAGTTGAAGTTGTGGTAAATTTGGACTATTACAGAGGAGATTTACCAGAGGGATGGTTTAGATGATACGTCCCCGGAATTTCCTCTTTAATGGGGTTCTTATAGTTTTTTCATTTTTTTTACCTTTTCTTAAAATTGTGAGAGGTTTTCAGAGACCAGCTTGTAGCTTGGATGTAGTTAGAAATTGGAGCTCAGCTGGTTTTTCTGCTTATTCTTTCACATTTTTATGTGCATGTGAGGGAGTATATACATTATAGGAAACTATACAATGTTCCTGTACCTCTCTGTTCCTTGTATATGAATGGTGGCCTATACTATTTCTCACATTTTCTCACTTTCTCTACCTTTCTGCTTTTTATACATACTCTGTTTTATTTTATGAGATGATATTTTTTATTAATTTATTTTAAAAAGAATGGCTTTTATGTTTAAAAATTAAACTAAATCTCATACCATGTTTGTAAAATCACTAGTTTGAAAATTTTTATTAGTCAAATTACACTAATTGTTTTTTTTGGACAATTTCCAAGGAAATTTGCCGTCGCAATCCTTCAGGTGTGCACTGAGTAACCTGCTTATTGTGCAATAACTCGCAAACCACGCAGGAAAAAGAAGGCCGCTGGTGATGGAATCGATCCCAAGTCTTCCAACCAAATTAGTCAATTCTTCACGTTTTACCTTACTTTTTCTGGGTATAGAGAAAGGGAAAAAAATGAAACATGAAAATATTTTTCTTTGATCAGTATGTACTAATATTATTATAAACTATTAAATCAGTCAATTTTATTGCATATATGAGGTGAAAAGTACTACAACTCCGTGAAAAAGGTGACAATTGGTCCTTACGTTATATGCCGACAAGGAAGTCTATTTTTCCAGGAAGCCACAGCTGAAGTGAAAGGAAAAAGAAAGATAAAGAAAGTTTATTGCATCAATCACTGAGATAAAAAGTCTGCAGAAAATTGGAAGCTAATCAGTTGTCCCGAAATGATCGAAATAGCGAAAGACACAAATGTCTTAATCTTCCTAATTTCATGCAATTTAACAAGTTGGATTTGTGGCACTCTCTGATTAGTGGACTTGCAAATATTTTTGGTATCCTTAGCTAGCCAATCAAATGCTGCAACATCACAGTACACCTTTTGGGACTAGTCTGCATTTCTTTTCTTTATGCATCCATTTTCGAAACTCACTAACACGATTAATTTGAATATACTTAATATGTTGGTTCACTAAATGATAATGTATCATACTATTTCGTTTCTAATCGGTATCTTTTTTAGGACTCGTGGATGGGAGATCCTTAAGAGTGGACGTGAGGACAAGGGGCTCATCTTTTTGTCTAGAACAACTTAATATAGAAGAGCATAGCAAACAAAATCCGGTTTGGGGTGAATTTCCTCCCCTAAGTCGGTTCCCCCTCCGGCTGAGGAGGAAATTTTTAATTGATACACAATAGTTGTCCATAAGTTTTCCTCCGAAAATTAAAACTTTTAACTAAAAGTGAAGACAACACATTCATCTCATCACACTCTTGATTGTAATTATATATATTGCTTTAATCCCTAGAATATTGAGAGTTTGAGATAGTTTGGGGGACTCTTGTAAACTTTAACATATCCTACAAAAAGACCAAGATATTAAATAACTTTCTTTTCTTGATTTAATATGAGACATGCCCATTAGAGAATACTTATACGCAATCAATGTGATTATAATTAACATGAAGAAGAATTACAAGTTTTTTTATTTTGAAAATGAACGAGAAGATCACTTGGAATCAATAGTTTACTATATGACCAATCATGTTGAAGTAGGATAGATAATTTAGACAGCAGCAATGATGAAATGGTATACGTGAGCTGCTATCATTGGTTAAGGGAAATTGTATGAGCTTTTTATGCAATAATCTAAGGTTGATCACTTAATTGGTTAGTTAGTCAATAACTTTTAGTTATAAAAATTCTGCCTCCAACCATATCCTATATATTGTAGTCTATGTTTCACATTTTATTCTTCCATTTTCATATCATTTCGTGTGGCTATATAACTATATTAGTAACTAACTGCTATTATAGTTTTAGCAATATTGAACATGACAAGGAGTAATACATGGGTGTTCTTATTCAAGAATTTATAAAAAATTGACCCCTGATTTCTTTTTAGAAAAAAAAAGGACCACTGAGATAAATGTTGAAGAAGAAAGGTGAACTAAATTTAAAGATGTTAGGTACCAATCCTTGACCATTATCTTCCAAAAGAGGACTCAATTAATTAGATTTTAATTGTTCATATCACGCTTTGATTGAGTAATTTACGGTAGAAAGATAAAATATAAATTGTCATTTGTTTGGTCCTCGTAGATCATCAACAGCACCAATAACTAACTTTATTTGACGATTTAACACTTAATTAAAGTTTTGAGTATGGGTACGGATCATGAGGTATAAAAATGTGAAATATCGCATATTAGGTGCACCTTGGAAAAGGACGGTATAAATATAAAATTATCGAGCATGTTTTGGGGGAAAAGGGGAGGGGAAAAAAAGAGAAGAAAATGAATGAGGAAAAAGAAACAGGGCTGTCTTATACGGCAGAGAAAAATAAAATAAAGAAACAAAATAGAAGAAATCTTATTGGAAATATCATTTTAATACATTCCAAACAAGTGTATTTTGAAAATGATGGCTAATGAAACTTTATAGGAGGAGTGATAAAAGCACCTTTCAGAAGAAAATTATCATATTAATCAGCAGCAACATCAACACTTATGTCTTAATCAAAAATTAATTAGGATTGGCTATATTTAAGTCCGCCATATTCATTTTGCTAAACATATTGTATTTCATCGTAATACTCAAATTAGGACTATTTGAAAAAAATAAGGGCAGCCGGTGCACTAAGTTTCCGCTATGCGCGAGCTCCGGAGAAAGGCCAGATTCACAGGGGTATATTGTATGCAACCTAGCATTTTTGCAAGAGGCTGTTTCCACGACTCGAACCCTTGACCTCTCGTTCAGGTGACAACAACTTAAATAGTTATACCAAGGCTCGACTATTTAAAAAAATAGATGAAAAATATGGACGAGTCGGCTTAGGATATTATTTGAAAAACCTTTTAAACTCTTTGGAACTTTATTGCAATTACATGAAAAACCTCACACGTGCAAGACGTTTACGCTAATCTGATGAATATATGTCATGCGTCTTTACATACATTAACATTGTCATCACTTAATCATAGATAACTACATATTCTTTCTTCAAGTTTATTACCTAACCATGATAAATTAACACCTAGGCTGTATTTGGTATGAAGAATCCTAGAAAATATTTTTCTGAAAAATGAGTGATTTTATCACTTATTTTCTCTTATTTGGTAGGTTAGTTAAAAACTTTTTCCGGAAAATATTTTCTAGTGTTTGGTTAGAGAGTATAAAATAATTTTAGGAAAAAAAAACTTTTATGCTACTCTCCTCAATCCACATTCCCCAAAATTCCCATGTTTCCTATACTCCCCCCTCCCCGATTCTATTTTCTTTAATAATTTAATTATTCGTTTCAAAATTCACACATACCCAAAGGAACAAATGTGTTACTTTACTTTTTCACACAAAAACAACATTAAAATTCGAGCCTCATAACTTAAAAGGAATACTTTATTTTGTTGAAAAAGAAAGTACATTTCTACAACATGAAAAGAAATTACTCATTCTGTTTAATGAAAGAAAATACTTTTTCTACATCATGAGGAAAAAAAATAAAAGAAAATACTTTTTCTACATCATGTAAAAAAATATATTTATTTTGTTGGAATTTTTTTTTTCTATTTCAGGAAAAGAAAATACTTAGTTTATTTAAATGAAAGAAAATACTTTCTAGATCATGAATTAAAAATACTCAATTTGTTGAAATGAAAGAAAATATTTTTTCTACATCATGAAAAGAAAGTACTCATTCTGTTGGAAAAAATACTTTTTTTCTATTTCATAAAAGAAAATACTTAGTTTGTTGAAATGAAAGAAAATATTTTTTATACATCATGAAAAGAAAGTACTGGTTTTGTTGAAATTAAAGAAAATACTTTTATTACATCAAGAAAAGAATATACTCATTTTGTTGAAATAAAACAAAATATTCTATCTACGACATAAAAAAGGGTACTCTTAATAATAGTTCTATTTAGGGTGGATGGTGGGCGCGGTTGGGATGGGTTTGGTATGGTGGAGGTAGGGGTGGTTTGGGGATGGGTCGGTGAGGATGGGGAATAGGGAAAATATTTTTCCTTCTTTTGATAGGGAAAATATTTTTTTCCAATTAAAAAAAATAAATTCATAAAAAAAATATTTTTTAAAATATTTAAGACAACAAAACATCAAAAAATTAGAAACCAAAAGACACGCGTAGTGTTGTGTTGTAGAAAGTAAGCATTTTCCCTCAATAATACACTTTCTATCAACTTTGGAAAACGTTCGAAAGTTACTGGGACGGCTGCAACAAAATACTTTAAGTACTGTCCTTTCAAACAATAGTATATATGAGTACAATTTTGTGTGCTAGCTAGGTTTCAAATAGCAGCAGCTTTAATTTGTTTTGTAAGCTTCATGCAACTTCGTCCACTTGCTCACAAAAACAATCTTGAATTCAATTAAGTGCGGAGCTAGAGAGTGAATTACGGATTTATTTGAACTCAACAATTTCGATCAAAATTTAATATTTATTTTAAAAAATTTATTAAATATATATAAATTATTAACATATAACTCAATAACTTAAAATGATTATGTGACTTCATGTGTTTAATTTTTTTTTCACATTAGTCACGCGGATTTACAAACCAAGAAGATTCATGAAGGAATTCTTCATGAAAACGAAAGATATATGTGAAAATTAAGAGGGCATTTTACTCGTATAACTTTAAAAAATTTAAATTAATAGCATAATTTTAAGGGTCATTCTCTCAGAAAACTACACGACTGCTCGTGAAAGATAGATGAACGCATAAATAACTATTCAACATATGCGCTAGAGCGATTAAAACGAGAGCGTCCCTTTCACCGTAGTTTTGATCGAGAAAAAGGTTGAAATGAAGAGTTATTTGAGTGTATATTCAAAAAGAATATAAGTGCAGAATTTACGAATACCGTTCTTTAGAAATTCTGACAGTAACTTATCACCACGATTATGGAATTCTCATTCATGCTAGATTTGGGCAAAAGAAAATTAAGAAAAGAGAATAAGGACTAGCACTTCTTTTCGTGATTAAATAGCTCATGGACAAGAAAATTTTATTAATGAGCTCAAATACGGATTTAATTTTATTCACCGACAATATAAAGGTATTTGCACTATTTATTTTCTTTTGGAAAATTTTTAGGAAAATTCACGGTCGCTATCCTTTCGGGGGCGCAATGGCTAATGTGTGACCTTCTTAGAGTGCAATAGCCACACATGAGATGTAAACAAATTAAGATATTTACACTATTATTATAACTTAATCTATTGTAAAAGGCTATTTGTCTTCCACTAGGTTTACTTAATTTTATAAATATTTTTGAAGTGACCTGATAGTGTCACTACAAAAAAAAAAATGTTTAGCGACGGACGTATTCCGTTGCTATACATGTTATTTCCGTCGCTAACACAGTTTAGCGACGAATTAGCGACAAATTCAAGTTGGTCTCTAAAATGCTCGTAGCTAAGCTCATAGCGACGAAAAATACACAAATCGTCGCAGATCTAGCGACGGATTAGCGACACAATATATCTGTAGCAACGTTTAGCGACCGAAAAATCTGTCGTTATTTTGCTTGGTTACATCACTATTTTGACTAATTTTGTCGCTACAATTCATAACAAAATTCGTCGTTTATTCTTATTAGCAACGATAGAATCTGTCACTAGTTCTTCCTGGTTTCAGCGATAAAAATCTTTTGTCGCCAATCCGTCGCAATATTTAATTTAATGCGTTAATTTTAGCTACGAAAAATATTTGTCGCTATTTTTTTAGATTTTTTATTTATTTATTATTTTAAATATACCTTGTTCAAGCATATTGCATAAATGCTATTAAATACACTTAATTAAAAGTGACTGATATTAATATAAATTAACATTCAACAAGGTCCAAAATATATAGCATAATGCATATAATTGTATCGTTAAGTACAAAGCATCCACAAGAACCAACAATAAAGTCTAAACAAAATAGGCTAACTATGCGAGGCCAGAGAGTCATGGTCATCGTCAGAACCCAATGCATGAACCTCATTTATGTTAGCAGCAACAGAAGAAGTAGGAACTGTAGGTGCCACATCTGATGGGTGGTTGGTAAGATCAATATTTGGCTGATGCGATGGTAAAGAAACTAATTCGCATACCCGCTCAACGATTACACGAACTATATGATCTGTCAGTACATGAATCATCCGTGTCACTAACTCATCCATATTTCCTATCGGTGTTGATTGAGCATTTGAAGGTGTTGTTGAGGATGTTTCATCAGATCCAAAAGAGTCATGAAGATTCGGCCCGTAGTAGCATTTTGCTTGAGATCCAAGATCATATACTCTTCGTTTCTTTTCTCCTCCCGCAACTTCGTAATATAATTTACACTGGTCAATATCAGATTGACTCTGTATTTGTTGTTGTAATATTTTCTGATATTTTTTCTGTAGAAGAGTTAATAATTAGTGAAATTAAAACATTAAAGATTATTGAGTATTCAATTTACAAAATAAAAAAAGATATAAAAGTAAAGTCAATAAAATTATTTAAAAAGTTGACTTACATGTACAATTCGGGATTTCTCACCAATAAAAGATTTTATATCATTATCATGTGTATTCAATTCAAAAGATTGGCAAAAAGACGTTTGTAAAAAAATGATATTGAAAAATAACATAGAGAAAATGAAGCAACTTAAGTAGAACAGAGAAACTAAACACTAAACAAGTTCCCACCTTCAAAATCTTGTTAGTTTAAGGAAGCACCTAGAAAGAATATTTTAATTTGTTTCTTGAACTTCCATGTAAATTAAAGACTCTCCACACTTAATGTTTTGTAAGGAGTAGGTATTACTCACTATTGAAAAGTTTGTGTTACTATAAAATTAGGGATAATTTTTTTTTTTTCAATAATATTATTTTACCTCATTATTGAAAATTAGTATCTAATAACATCCTTGTACCTCATAAAACAAATATAATGTAATTACAGTAATATTACCTAACATTTTTCTTTTGTGATGATTGATAGGGAATAACGTGCAACGCATATTCGTAGAGACTAGTATAAAAATAAAGAAGGATATGATACAATGCATATATAATTGTATTATTCATCTAATATTAGCAAACAATAGATTCAATCACTTTCTTTCTATGCAAAGTCAATCTGCTAGATATTATTACAAGTAGTTTATGGCTACATGTCCCCTTCTCTTAATTTAAAAAATTGCATATAATCTTGAAGCATAGTAAAAACTTGAGTCCTAAAGTTTCCTCCTGTTTAATTTTAAAAGGAAAGGACATAGCTTTCAGACATGAACATCACTATAACAGAACATGAAACAATCTGAATAAGAGCAAAGAGAAATAAACGGTAAGGAACTCGCATTTCTTCAGGAAACAATCAGTTGTGAAGTTTTTGTTCTTCAGCTGAGTGTTTACATCAACTAAAAGGAACTCGCCTTTCTTCACACGAGATGAAGTAATGGCCTGAAAAGTGAGACAGAACAACAATATATTTATTTATGAATTTTAACCATCATTTAATAATAGTACTTATTGTAGAAATACCGTCGAGATAGCTAACAAAGAACTTCAAAGTGTGAATCCGTCTTTCACTTCCACTGAAAAATCCTAAAGGAATATTTCAAAAAAGTTGCATTCAATCTCATCATGTTTATGAGATAAAGCATAATAATTTCAGATACAATATCTAACTTGAAAGAGACTAGAATAACTGTGTATCAACAAGCCATTGAAGCATGAAAAGCATATCAATTTAATCTAAAATAATCAGAACAATAAAAGATTATAACAAAAAATAACTAAACATAAGCCATAAATAGAAGCTCAAATAATAACGCGATAATATATAGCACCTTTTAACACTCTATACTATGAGCATACTCAGAAATTAAAAAAACAAATAGAGGATTGACATAGTTAATTAATTTACGGATTAATTTTGTTAATATCATAACAACTGAAAAATATAAAATTGAAGCAAACTTACAGGACCGGTGGAGCCAAATCAAGAAAATAGGAGGAAGTATAAATTTACCTGCTATATATCACATAGCCTAAATCTAACTTAGAATTGAACTAAGATCTAAATTAACAAACAAAATACCAGATCTAGAAGATTAAAGCGGCATTATTACCTTATAAAAAAAAAGCATCGTTAAAAATAAATAAGCTGCTGTCAAATTCAACAAAATTGCTAGAACCAAAAAGTATTCCAACACATCCATACAACAACTACAACTTAATCCTAAAATAGTTGGGGTCTACTATGTAATCGTCCAAATCAAAAGATTAGCAAAGAGAATACTAGATCCAGAAGGTTAAAGCAGTATTCAAAGCAGCTATCAAATTCTGTACAAGTGGTAGAACTAAAAAGTGTATATAAAATCAAAAGACATTGGAAAAAAGTAATCTTGAACTCACCAAAAGACTCATTTGAAGAAATTAGTCAAACCCATTTGATGGCGTGTTAAAACAAAACGGAATAGCTATGAGCCAGCGAAATTAGAAAAAGTTATCAGGAATGCATGTTAATTTGAATTTCTCGGCAATTTCAGAAGTTATAAAGCAAAAACTTTTGCCCAATTTCGAAATTTCTTCTATTCTCCATTGGATATCTATGTTCCCATTGTATATGAGCCTTAGATTCACGCCCAATTTGTTGTATTGGAAGCAAGAATCTCACATTATTGAAGATGATAGAAAGTGGGCGAGTTTGATAGAGAGAGAGAATGTGAGTCTGTAAGCAGATTTGTGCCCTAGATAAACTTTAATTTTAAAAAGACACAACGACGGAAATCGCTACGAAAATAATTCTGTCGCTAATAATAACTTGGGCAAAATTGTTTTTACGAATCTTGCGACGGAATTTCCGTCGCAATTAAATTTGGAATGTTTTGATAAAGTAAAATAAAGGCAGCGACAAAGTTTTTTGTCGTTAAATCCGTCGCTATATTTTAATAATTTTTGTCGCCCCACTTTCGTTGCTAATTTTGTAGGTAAATAAAGGCGCCCATTTTTAGCGACAGGTGTAAATTTTTGTCGCTAATCCACCGCTATATTTGATACTAATTCTTTTGTAGCTTATTTGGCGACAAACAATAAAATCTGTCGCTAATCCGTCGTTATTTAGCTATGGAATATGGTTTGTCGCTAAATGCTGTTATTTTTGTAGTGTGTAAATATTTTTTCTGACTGTGTGTATATTGGGATGGGAAGAATTATTAGCAAAGATACCAACAAGGATTGTAGTAGACTCGTAAGTATTTCTATTATTTTTAACCAAAGGTCTTGAGTTCATATTTCCAATATGAAGTAGACTTTGTTAGAGTATGTCTTACCATTCAATGTGAAATTTTTTGGTACAAATTTAGATTTAGTCAAGTTTTATGGCAGATATCGAACATTCGACCACGAGAATTAAAAAAAAAATTGATGGCAAAGACAAGGCCACATGTGTGTCTCTTTCTAGTTTCCACTTGACTGTGGGCAAGTCTCTTTCTTCTTTGGGGAATTTACGGTTCTTCCACAACTCAAAAAGCAGCCTCTATTTATCTGCCACATACTATGTTCGGAAAGAAGAAGAAAAGATAGCACTACTTAAAAAGTAACGAAAGCATGCATAATGGCGGCGCCTAACGCAAATAATTTCCTTTAGAAAGTAGCTATGGGGGTTTTCATTTAATAACCAAAATCTCTTTCCTCTCAGTCAACGTATTTTAATTTGTAACTACATAAACTTCTGGAAATTCCCGTAAAATGAGCTAACAGATTACGTATAAGACACTACAATTAGTTAGGTTATTGTTTGACAAAACAAATGCAACTTTTGGTTAAAATAATTGAATTTGTACGATAATAGATTAAACCTAATTAATAATAATATTTTTAGATGTGAGTTTCGAAAGAGTGACTAATGTTAAACAGATCTGGTGGTAGATTGATAACAACGTGTATTAACTATTCCGAAAAGTATAAGCAATAATGTATCAATAAATAGTAATAAATAACAGTAAATGACATTTAAGTAAATAGGAGAAGTGATTCACCCAATAAAAGATGAACTAGATGATTGTCTTTCCCGACAATGACGAGTGACAGACAAATCGTAGAATGTTCGAATTATTCTCGGATCTGATGGAAAAGTATGGAATAATATGAACAATAATCTTGATGAAAAGATAATGTTTGTATCTTAGTGATTTTCTTTCTTTTTATGAATGCAGACCATGATGTTGGAGATTGAAATCGTCCGAAGGGAGGAGATATGTAAGGCAATATTTGCGAGGTTGTAACGCAAATATTTTAAGTACCGCGGCAACAACTGATAGTTTCGCAAGCGGTTTGGTGAGAGCGACAATTTGCAGACACTTCGCGATTAATTGAAGGAGAAGGATGACGAGCTGGTGAGAGTCATTGAGAAGTGCAGTGTCCTTGAGGGGACGTTGAGAAGTAAGGAGGAAGAGCTCGAGGTCAGCAGAACCGTAGATACCCAATGTTGACCTCTAAACGCAAGTGATCGAGTTGCGTAGGCAATTGGAAGAGTGTCGCCTACAGATGGAGGTCCTTCGTGGCGAGGTCTCCAAGAAACAAAACGAGCTTGAGAAGGCGGAGTCTTCCCGTCTGGAGGCTCGGAGAAAGTCGGAGATGTTAGAGCTGGCAAATAAGACTCTTGGCCGAGCGGGAAATTGACCTATCTACGACGAAGGCAAAAGAAGATATATTGGAGGAGAGGAGAGCTGGAAAAAGACAACTCCCTCTGCCAGGACCGGGTGGCTGCCTTAGAGGTTGAAAAGGCTCATCTGCTCGCGCAATCGTCATCCTCTCGCACTTCAATTTCCCATATGTTCCCTGGGACCTGTATGAGGAATGGACTCATGTTGAAACTCAATTGGATGTGTTCTGCAATTTGTATAAGGTGGGATCTGTTTCTACGGCCGCCCTTGAGGATGTTCGTGTTAAGGCCCGCCACGCCTAAGGCTGGTGACAATGAGGGGGACGGGGCGTGGACCAGCTTGAAGAGAACGCTTGGTATGATGTTTCATACCCTAAGGGCAATGGTAATGATGAAGGGGTAGATTTAGACGGCCCAGGTGGTAAGGGCGATGGTGTTGAAGGCCCCGATGGTAACGACCAATAATTTTTCTCCTTTTTTTTTATTTTGTTGTAAGCTTGTGTATTTTTGTAGGCGTCTTCACGAGCCTTTGTAAAAAATGTTTAAGTATGAATATGGAATTCTCATATTGTGTTTCTGCTTCTGTTTCCTTTTTGTGGTTAGTTTTTCTATATTTGTGTGTTTTTTGCTTGTGTTTCTTGTTCGAGCGAGATCAAACATATTTGAACTTAGTTGCGGCCGAGGGCCGGTAAATTTTAGTTCGAGTGAGGTTGAATACATCCTCAGTTTAGTTATGGCTGAGGGCCGGTAGGAGTAAGTTAGAGCGAGGTCGAACATAACCTAACTTTAATTATAACCGAGGGTCGGTAGGTGTTGGTTCGAGCGAGGTCGAACATAACCTAACTTAATTATGGCTGGGGATGGGTAAGTGTTAGCTCGTGCGAGGTCGAACATAACCTAACTTAATTATGGCTGAGAGCCGGTAGGTACTAGCTCGAGTGAGGTCGAACATAACCTAAATTAATTATGGCCAAGGGCCGATAGGTGTTAGTTCGAGCGATGTCGAACATAACCTAACTTAATTATGGCCAAGGGCCGATAGGTGTTAGCTCGAGCGAGGTCGAACATAACCTAAATTATTTATGGCCGGTAGGTATTAGTTCGAGCGAGGTCAAACATAACCTAACTTTGAGAGAAATGCGTTGGTAAGTGTAAAGTTTATTGCCTTTACATTGTTGCATTTGTTACATACCTGGAGAAATCTACAGACTTTGGGTGTTAGCTGGCGTTCCAGTCCTAGTCCCCATTTACCTAGTCCCTTCATTGGTCGATCTGGAGAGTAGTGATAGGTCGAGCAATGAAATAGAAATCAGAGCCTTGCCTTTACGTACTTCGACTTGAGGTGTTCCCTTCGTCGTCTCGTTAAAAACCCTCTTGAGAAAACTCAATTGGGACAAAACTCAAGTAAGGGAAAAAAGAGTACGACTTGGGGGGAACTCATTCCTTTAGAAGTTGAAGTACTTGAGGTGGCTGATATTCCAGTTGTTTGGTAGTAGCTTTTCTTCAATTGTTTCTAGCTGAAATGATCCTTTATTTGCTTTTGCTGTGATTTTGTACGGACCGTCCCAATTTGTTCCCAGCTTACCTTCCATAGGATCATTGCTTGCTGTGGTTTTAGATTTTGATATGTAGTCTCCGAGTTTGAGCGGCCTGACCTTTGATTTCTTGTTATAATAACGCTCTGCTTGCTATTTTTGGGCGATCATTCTTATATAAGCCATATCTCTTCGTTCGTCGACTTCGTTGAGTTCATGTCTTCGGCCATCATCATTGATTGTGCCACTCTCATGGGAGTACCTTAGATTGGGTTCACCGACCTCGACTGGTATTACTGCTTCGGCCCATAGACCAAAGAGTAGGGTGTCTCTCATGTGCTCATTTTCGTAGTTGTTTGATAAGCCCATAGTACTTCTGGTAATATTTTCGACCAGAGTCCCTTGGTGTCTTCAAGCTTTTTCTTCATGATGTTCAGTATCGACTTGTTGGAGGACTTCGCTTGCCCGTTGCTTGTGGGTGGTATGGCATCGAGAGTATCCTTTTGATTTGTCATTTCTCAAATAACTCGGCGGTTTTCTTTCCCGTGAATTGGGATCCATTGATGCAGTTGATCTCTTTGGGGAGGCCGAACCGGTATATGATGTTCTTTCATATAAAGGTGTTTACTTCATGTTTCTGTATTTAGGCGAATGCTCCTGCTTCTACCCACTTAGAAAAGTAGTCAGTTAAAACCAAAAGGAATCGTACGTTACCCCGTCCTGATGGGAGGGGGCCCACGATGTCCATTCCCCATTTGATGAACACCAAGGTGAGGTGACCGAGTGGAGGTGATCGCCCGCCTGGTGAATCATTAGGGCGTATTTTTGACATTGCTCACAGCTTTTTACAAAATCTATGGTCTCCTTTTTCATGGTGGGCTAGTAGTATCCTGCCTGTATGAGGCATCTAATTAGAGCCCGGTTGCCGAAGGGAGCTCCGCAGTGGACCTCTTTAAGGACGCATCGAGTTTGGTTTGGGCCCCAAGCATTTTTCTAGAGGGCTGCCGTAAGTTCTCTTATACAGGTCGTTGGGGATGATACTGTATCTGGCCGCTTGCATTCTCAGTTTCTTTGCCTCTTTTTAATCATCTGGGAGTATGTCATCCTGCAAGTATGTAATAATATGATTGAGCTAGTCCCAAGTTAAGTTTATGGTTTTTACCTCGACTTGGTCTAGCGATGAGTTGAGGAGGTGGACCACGCTTCTGTCTCCGGTTGTAATGTTTTTGGTGGCTGCGACTAGCTTAGCGAGGTCGTCTGCCTCATCGTTCTGTGCTCGTGGAATTTGTTCAAGTTGACATTCGTCGAATTCGGGAAGTAACTTGCAAATTTCGGTCTCATACTTTTGAAATCTTTGTTCCTTCATTTGGAAAATCCCTATGACTTGGTTGACTACGAGTTGGGAATCACAGCGTAGTTTAAACCGTTTTGCCCCATACTTTAGTGCTAGCCGCAAACCTGCAATTGTGGCCTCATACTTAGTATCGTTGTTAGTCATATCTGGACACCTTATGGACTGGTGAATTACTTCGTTGGTCGGGACTTTGAGTACGAGTCCCAGTCCGGACCCTGACGCGTTGGATGCACCATCGGTGTACAGGACCCATAGGTCTTGTGTTTCGTGGGAAGTGTGGGCAACTTCTCTTTAAACTTCAGGCATTACATTTGCGCTGAAGTCGGCGACGAAGTCAGCGAGCACTTGTGACTTTATCGTTGTTCTCGGCTGGTACGTGATATCGTGCTCGATCAGCTCGATGGCCCATTTGGCCAGTCTTCCCAATAGCTCGGGTTTATGCAAAACGCTTCTTAGGGGAAAAGTCGTGACGACCGAGATGGGGTGGCACTGGAAATACGGTCTAAGTTTTCGTGAAGCTACGACTAAGGCCAGGGCCAGTTTTTCGAGGTGAAGGTACCTCATATAGGCATCGACTAATGTTTTCTTAATATAATAGATGGGGGGTTGCGTACCTTTATTTTATCGAACCAAGACTGCGCTCACAGCTACTTCAGATACAGCGAGGTAAACAAGGAGACGTTTCCCTGGCTCCGGTTTTGAAAGCATAAAAGCAATGGTGGCGACGACAAGTATGCTTTCAATTCTTTTAGGTCTTGGACGAGGCCATTATCCTTCTTAAGCACGCCGAAGAATCTGTGACACCTATGTGATAATCGTGAAAACAACCTTGATAGGGTGGTGATACGGCCAGTCAACCTTTGAACCTGCTTTTTGGTGGACAAAAATGTTCTGGTATCCCCTCGATGGCTTTGATTTGATCAGTATTGACCTCGATTCCTCGTTGTGATACCAGGAAACCTAAAAAGTTTCCTGAGGCCACGCCGAACGCATACTTTTCGGGGTTCAGTTTCATTCCGTATCGTCTAAGTATGTCGAAGGTTTCTCTCAGATGGTCGATGTGATCTTCTTTCCTTTTGGACTTGACCAGCATATCGTCTATATAATCTTCCATCGTTTTATAGAACTGGTCCTTGAACATCCTCGTCACCAACATTTGGTAAGTTTCCCCTGCGTTCTTAGCCCGAAAGGCATGACCCTATAGTAGTACGTCCCCTGATGGGTGATGAATATGGTTTTTTCCTGATCCTCTTCTTCCATAAGGATTTGATTATTACCTGAATAAGCATCTAAGAAGCTCGGTAATTCATGCCCAGCTGTTGCGTCGATGAGTTGGTCAATATGGGGTAATGAAAACGAATCCTTAGGGCATGCATTGTTCAAATCTATGAAATCCACGCACATCCGCCATTTCTCGTTCTTCTTTTTCACCATGACTACGTTAGCGACCCTCTGGGGTACTTTCACTCCCAGATGGAGCCATTTTCTAATAGTTTTTCCACCTCTTCACGTACCGCATCATTAATTATAGAATTGAACTTATGTCTGATCTATCTTACTTGGGGGTGGAATGGGTTGATGTTCAGTTTGTGCGTGTCAATTTCCTTTGGATACCTGGCATATCTGCATGGCTGAAGGCAAACAAATTTACATTAGTTTTTAAGAATTGACTGAATTTTCCTGGGTCATGTAGCTTGCAAGTGATATAGGCCTTTTTGATGTGGTCGTTGGAGTCTAATTGAACGGGGTCGAGGTCTTCTATGGTCAACCCTGCGGCTTCAACTACGTCGGGATCTCGGATACCTTCTACGATCTCGTCATGTCCCGACCTCGACACTGCTGATTGCTATGCCTCTTTTTCTTTGTCCTTCCTTTGCTAGGAGGTTGTGTTATCTAAAGCAATACAGTAGCATTCCCGGGATGTACGTTGCTCTCCTCGTATACTGAATATCCCTCATGGAGTTGGAAATTTGATGAGTTGGTATAAGCTGGAGGGGACGGCCTTCATGGGGTATATCCACGATTGACCTACTATTGCATTGTACGCAATGTCTTGGTTCATGACGTGGAATGTTGTTTCGATAGTTACGTCGTCGGCTAAAACGGGGAGTGTAATTTCTACGGATGCCCGTTCCACTACATAGTTAAAACCAGTTAGTGTGATGCAGCGTGGCACTATCCTATCCTCGAGCTTCATTTGGATAAGTACTCGGGGATGGATGATGCACGCGCCACTTCCGTCATCAATCATAATACGTTTAACATCAGTATCCAAAATTCACAGAGTAATGACGTGAGCGTCATGGTGAGGAAAAACCAAATTGTCGGCATCCGACTTCTTGAAGATGATACTTTCTTCGAGTTCGTCATACCGTTCGTGGGTGATGGATCGCTTGAGTTTGTGTGTAGTGGTGAACTTCACGCTATTGATAGAGGCATCGTCTCCGATGATCACGTTGATGGTACGGGCTGGTGAGGGTGATTTAGGTGGCCTTTGATGTTCGCGCCCTCTAGCGAAATTGGTTCTTTCCTTGTCGCTTAGTAGCTCTTTAAGATGTCCTTGACGTAGCATATTCACAGCTTCCTGCCTCAAGGCGATGCAGTCTTCCATTTTATGCCCTCGTTCTTAGGGGAACTCACAGAGGTCGTCAAATTTCTGATATTAGGGTCTGATCTCATAGTCGGCGGACACTTCACTTTTGGTCCGAACTTCTCCAGGATGTAGACTATCTGTGTGGGCGACAGAGATACTCTCGTAGACTATCTCCAATGAGTTACTGTCCTGGGTCTAGATGGACCTTCTTCATAACGAGGAGAGTAGGCGGTGGCCGTCCTGATCTATGGTTGGTGTCATTATATATTAGGCCGTGGGATCGGGTGATCTCTTCTGGCGTTGGTCTTTTCTTGACTCCGCTTGTACTGAGGTTAGCCGGTGGGTTGGCACGTTGAGGTCATCCTCATCTACATGGACTTCGGCACAATAAGCATTGTGGATCTCATCCCAAGTGGTTGGGGGACACTTCATCAACCGGATTAACAGTTTCCTCGTTGCTCTTGAGCCATCCCTGCTCAACCCGTTCTAAAAGGCCACGACCGCCATCCCTTTGGACACATTTGGCAAGGTCATCCTTACTCTATTGAACTGAATGAGGAAGTCCCTTAATCCCTTTCCCAGAGATTGTTTGATGGCAAATATGTAGTTCACTCTGGCTTCGGCCTTTTTGGCTCCCGCGTGGGCCGTTACAAACTTGTCGACCATTTTTTCCAAAGTTTCGATGGATCATGCCGGTAGCTGCAAATACCATGTTAATGCTCATTCAGTAAGGGTTTCTCCGAACCTTTTTAGCAAAATAGAAGACACATGTTCCTTGGCGAGGTCGTTGCCTTTTACGGCGGTGACGTAATAAGTCACATGATCTTCGAGGTCGGTTGTACCATATATCTTGAGGTAGGGTGGCATTTTAAAAGTTTTTTGTATAGCATGTGGGGCTGCATCATCACTATATGGTTGTTCGACGAACCGGTCAGCGTCTCTCTTTGGCAACAGCTTGGGGGCGCCCGGTATTTTATCGACCCTTTCCTGGTGTTCTTTCATTTGATCTCGGAGTACCTTGTTCTCATTCTCCATTTTCTCCATCCTTTTCAAAATGGTTGCGAGGGCATTGGCCACCTGCACTATTAATGACATTGTGAGTAATACCTGTCGTTGGATGAGGAGGGAGTTGGTTGCACTATTCGTCTCCTGGTTGCATAGTGCAAGTCCTTGCATTTTCTGTAGCCGCGTCCTGGGAGGGCTTGTTGAGGACGCTGGTTAGCGTGTCAATTAGCCATGCTTCGAGGAGCTTTTTTACAGCTGGGGGCGTCTCCTCCCCCACAGATGTGGAGGCTCCCTTACCAAGAGATTTTGTGATGCTGTAGTGAGGAGGTGGTGATCCATCTCGTCTAGGGGAGGCATTGGGCGTTGCGTCTTCGTCTATCGTTTCATAACTTTCGTTGATGACGTTCATGAGGTTAGTTGGGAGGTCACTTATTATTCTCGTCCTTTCTTTTCGGTTTCCTGCCATGTTGGGATTTTGTACGTACAAAGTTAGGAGGTCTTGTTTTTTGTTTTTTTTTTTTACGTTAGTGACCCGTGTTGGCTGTAGATCTAGAAGAATCTAAAAGTTTAACTAAGAAATTTCCACATATAGTGCCAAATTGTTTGACCAAAAAATACAACTTTTAGTTAAAATAATTGAATTTGTATGAGAATGGGTTAAACCTAGTTAATAATAATATTTCTAGATGTGAGTTTTGAAAGAGTGACTAATGTTAAACAGATCTGGTGGTAGATTGATAACAACGTGCATTAACTATCCCAAAAAGTATGAGCAATAATGTAGCAATAAATAACAGTAAATGGCATTTAAGTAAATAGGAGAAGTGATTCACCTAATAAAGTCTGAACTAGATGATTGTCTCTCCTCACAATGATGAGTGACAGACAAATTCTAGAATTTTCGAATTATTCTAGAATCTGATGGAAAAGTATGGAATAATATGAGCGAGAATATTGATGAAAAAAATAGTGTTTGTATCTTAGTGAGAAAGAGAGAATCTTTTGCCAAAAGTGTGTTCTTATCAAATGAATGTCACATACCCATATCATTGTCTCTTTTTCTATTTATATGAGATATTTTTCTAATAAACTTTAATAGTACAAGTGCAGAGAATATCCACTAGAATATTCTCTTTAATATCCTATTTCGAAAACTAGCCGTTACAGCTTCTTCAACGGTGCTCAACCTCGACCATTGTTGACATCTCGACCACGGATCTCGCTGCTTCCTAGTCGACCTCGACAGATGATGACTCGAGGATTCTTTATTTAGTGTTATCTTATCTTAAATATTCTGAGCAGATTTTGACTCATACAGTTATATTCATGAGTAGAGTTGTCTCGTTCTTATCAGATTCCAAGATGACTATCGGATCATGTGAAATTTCGAATTAATAAATAAATCTCTTTTCCAAAGAAGATTTAATTTACTTAACCTCTTTGAAATTGTTCGGAGGATTTTTCGAAGGACCTCTAATCTATTAGTGAAAGATTTTACGTGATATGATAAAAAAACTTGGAAAAAATTGATTAATTTAGACTTCCTCCACTGTCCACAAAGAGCTTCATTTACTTGTTCAAGGCATCAATTCTTGGTCACATGACGTTTACACTTAATTCGAGCACGGTCTGGAATAGGGCTGGGCCAATGTATAAGTTATGATTCGACCGAACTCAGTAAATTTAATTCAAATTTTATATTTTATAAATTATTAATTTATAGGTTAATAACTTAAAATAACAAAAATCCTGAAACCATAAACTACACTTGGCTCCGCCTCTTACTCGAAAATAATGCAAGGCTTGAGGTAGCAAGAAAAAACACCAAATTGTATAGGCTCGAGGTGCCTTTCCTAATTCTTAAAAGAGGACAGGTGTTTAATTTAGTGGAAATTGATGATGCGTTTCAACTTTTGTTGGAGTTGCATTAAGAAAATCTCATTGGGTTATTAAACTAGGGAAAGATTATTCTTCTACATAGGAGACAAAAGACACAAAAATAATTTATACTAGTAAAAAGAAGACATCATTTTGCACTCTCAATATCACCCGCGACAAAGGATTTGTTTAATTTATATATATATTGTTACAAATTCTTATTGAGGTCAAAACGCGAAAACCATTACATTAATAGTCACTCCAATAAGTAAAGCGTTTAGGTTTAATGTGCTTCCCTTGATAACTAATTAGTCAACTAATGTTGCTTTTCAGATTCACGCCCATTCCATCCTTGTTTTATTTTTTTATTTTTTTTTGAACCACTTTGGAAATGAGACCCCTTAAAAAATCTAAATGTTAAGAACAATTTATAGTGTTTGCAGTGTTTAAGCAATAATTCAAGTTCAACCTTTTCAGGATTCGACCTTGTCATCATATTGGGTCATTAGTTAAAGAATAAGGGGTATCATCCAATAGCGTTTTGCCAAAGATATTCGCCAAATAATGTATATGTATATATAAACTTAATAAGCATTAATTTGAAGAAAAGAAAAGTAAAATCTTAGAACCTCTATAATCCCAAACCAAACTCACAAACGTCGAGTTGTGATAATAGATTGAATACGTTAAAAGCAAAAATTCTTGCATATGCCCCCCTAGACCAAAAAGAAAAAGAAATAAAGGGAAAGAAAATGAAAAAAAAAAAAAAAGATGGAGAAAGAAACATCATGAATTATTATTATTATGTGGGTCCTAAAAATAGTAAGCAATTTTGTGTGGCAAAAGAGGAAGGCAGGTGTCCATTGATCCAGAGTAGATGCCCAAAATGCCTGGAATATTTAGCTTATGATTGGTCACTCCACACCTAGTCTTTACCTGCATATCCACTGGATATACAACATTACAATGTATTCAAATTATTTTGACATTAAAATATGGGGAAAAGGAAGAAAAAGTTTAATATTCAACTCTTTATAATAGAATAAAAATGTCATTACCTTTGGCTTCTAAAACTATGGAGCATGACGGATATCATGATGTGTTCTTCTTCCTCACATTTAAAATAATCACAGTATTTGGTCCTAACCCAACTAACTATCGTCAAAATATTCATACCATTGCTATTTTGTATGTAAATGCATACATTAAACCTATTATTATAAGAGTAAGTGATAAAACTATTTCAGGATTTTAGTTGCACGATATAAAGTAGACAAGAACGTTCAAGGTTCAAATCGCAACATATTACTGTAATTTATAGCATATATTATCAACTTTTTGATGTGCTAAACATTCCAAAGATATCATTTTGTAAAGTGCATAGTTAGTTGAAGGGTAGTTAACTTGGACGATAATATGTTCATCCGAACTCAGTATTTTCAATGTCTCATCGATATATATATATATATATATATATATATATATATATGTGAAAACACACTAAAATCTCAACAAATACTAAATTTGAACCCAGATTTTAAAAGCACAATGAGTTCAATACTAAAAATATTTAACTCGAACCAAATTTAAATTTTGAATCTGCTTCTGCCTAGACTCAACTTCTTGTTAATGGGAGTAAGAAGTAATAGAAAATAGTAGGCGTCACTTTTAAACATAAATGGTTTGATGTTTCCTCTTCATAAATGCTAATTCCACCAATGTTCTGAGACAATAACTTAGCTGAATAATTAAGTATCGTTCTTTTTTTAATCCCTTTTTTTTAAGTTTGTCTGCTGCTGTGGCATTATCTAAGTAACATTTTAAATAAAAGGGATAGAGCTTTTTTGCTGTATAACTAGATTTCCACCTTGTTATTATGCGCATATACTGAGTAATAAAGCTTCTGTTATGGCTTTTGAAACAGAATTTTTTGGACTAGAGGGATAAGCAGATAACAAAATTTATTCAGTCTCGCGTGTGCTCAATGCCCACTAACAAATAATAAAATGCACACCCTAATACACATGTCGACATTCTAAGGTTCAACAAAAGTTAGTTCATTGGATTAATACAATACAATTACATACTGCATAATTCATGAATCCTATTAAGTGACAAAATTTTCTCGTATAAACAAGATGTTTTTTCTCTTTTCCTAAATGAAATATGTATGCTGTCACTATCATGTACTTGGTACAAGTATACAGCCTATGGCTGGAGTCGGACATATGACCTAAAGCATTTTTAAGCTCCTGTTTTCACTAAAGTGGAAGCTTTTTCTAATGTTTTGAATCAAGATCACATTGCTTTAACAACATGTCATTAAGGTCTAAGATTTGCTTCCTTATATATATTTTTTCAATTTTTTTGTGGACGTAAGATTTGCCAATGATTTTACATTTCAGTACCCTCCCCTTTAGGGACTCGAGGTCCTTTGTGAGATTTACCCCATCATCATAATCTCTCAAATATGTGGTGTTTGCCTAAATCCATAATTGCCCCACCATCGGCCAAAGTTGCACACGAAATGACTCACATATCATCTATAATAGCCCAATTCACTTATGATATTGTCAGTTTTAGACTTCAACCCGCACATCACGCGTAACAAAGTTCTAATGGTTGATATCCCACATCTCATGTGTTTTGCCAAATTTCAGGTTTGCTTAGAATGTTATATATAATGAGATTCAACAATAAGTATATGTACGTAAAATGAGATATTGCTATCAGCAACGATAATTTGACTTAGAGGATTTACTTGTTCACCTTTGTATAAATGTGTACCACCACTGGCTGCTTAACGCCTAAGCTATTTGTTTGAATATGACAAAGAAGGTTCAAATACTTCTTTCACCACAAGAGAGAAATTTTAACGGGTAATATCTATTGTTGGGTTGGCAGTAAATAATCAGATCTTAGAAGTAACTAACTTTTTGCCCTTAGCTTGCTGAATTGGTGGCTGGTTTATCACCCTTCATAACTTATGTTTCAAAACAGATACGCTCATTTTCTACAATTTCTTTAGACCCAAATTAGAAAAGTATGCAAACATCATCTCTGCCTCTTCAATTCTACAAATCTTTCTGTAGTCAGCAATGACAATCAGAAGCTTGCATATACTGCATCTCACTACTTTGACATCATGACCAAATTTCAGGGATTTTGTCTGCAAATTATCAGCCAAGAGAAAGTCTTTGGCAATGCGCAAATTCTGCATTGCTACCAACCAAGGCATTGGCTGCAGAGCTACTGAAATGAAGTCACCAAAAGCAAATTTTCCTTTTCTTCAGTTTTATACAGCTCACAATTGCAAAGTTTGAACCAACTACAATCTATAAACCAAGAATCTTCAAACATGTACTTATGTCATACTTAAACAAGAAACTCCGGACTTTGCATATATGCTTTGACCTGCCGCAATGAAACTTTGCGACTCTTCTGGAACTTCCAGAACCAGTAGGGAAATTCCAGACTGGAAGATCCAGAATTTTCCCAGGAATTCCTATGAATAATGGAGTAGCTGACTTCATTACATAAAATCACTGTTTACATCATCTTGGCTTTTCAAGTTCCCAAAGAGGCCAAGATCTGTTAATTATTCATTCTTCTAAGTCAATTTATGAGTTAAAACTACTTTTGTCTGTTGGATACCTAGTTCAACATCAAGAAAAAGCACATGAACCAAAAGGAAAAATGAAAAAGAGAGTGTTGAGGCTAGGAATCAGATAAAAAAGCACCTTTTTTTGAAAATACTACTACTATCACGTAGTAAAAGATATTGATATGCTCTAAATCAGAATTCTCTAGCACCCACATAATACAGATTTTAAAATGGCCCACAAGAACCTATTTCACCCTTTTAATTAAGAAGGTTCCAAGAACTCCAAAATGCTAAAGGAAAAGACAGCATAGCTTGGATTTTGCGAAAACAGAATTTATGAAAGGCATTTTCAGCCGAAACAATTGAACCAACAAAACCAATATCCTTTCAAAAAGCCAGAAGAAGATTAAGTCAAGGGGTCAATAAAACGTGTCAACACCAATGAAGAAGGGTCCCAAAGGAACCAATGGTGACATAGAGTTTGATACAAATCTTAAAGGTAAAACTTTTGAGGGTCCCTTTCAGTAGAGAGGCTACTGATGTTTGTCGTTCTCTTATTGGTCCGTCTCACATTAACATCAGCTTTTTGGGGATACCATCCTACAATAATGTTTTGACATCATTGCATGCCTCACCCACATGACTGCCAACACTCACAATCCTGAACAAATATTCAATTATAGGAAGGGAAAAAATGATCTCTTTGAGCCACCAACCTTACACAGCTTAAAGAACAGATATAAAATGTTGCAAAGAAAGCAAACTAAGTCTTTGATGTGTCTATATTTTATATGAGAAGACATGTGGATTGCACATGTGTACATCTGGATAGCGCCCATATTTAGATATGATAATATTGAGTAGGGAATAAAATCTTGGAAGTGGCATCTAACAAACCAGAGATATGAGATATGCCTGTTTCAATTGATAACTGAAGCAAAAAATGGAAAAGAATATCAGAAACCATGACCATATAGGGAATAATAAAGAATATTGCTATCAGAGGCGGACCCAAGATTTCAGATAAGCGACCTCAAGGCTACCGTAAACACCTAAATATTCTTTATGATTTGTGTAGAAAACATACTGTATATTCTTAATAACTTGAAGGCAAGACTGTCATTTTAGTTTCCACCTAAGCAAATTCTTTTAGGCTCACACTATATGGGTCTGTCTTTTTGCTTTTGATAAGCTAAAACAAAAACGACTGCTTTGACTCAACTCAAATGAAAAATTTCAATTCCAAGTGATGTCATTTTTATTAATTATTGTATTAATCTTCACAAACTTCTCAGAAAAAATTTGTCTTAATCTTCAGGATAGAAGCTAGTCTCCCAAAACTTATATCTTGTTGCTATTAACGATTTAAACTTTGGCAAGACTTTACAAGATTCTACTAATTGATATTCTAAACACATACACAATTTAGCAAATTGAACTATTTATAGACTTTAGGTTAATGCAAATGCATACTTTCCGTTGAACTCCTAGACCTCGATTTAAGTACCAATCTGAGTCTCTAAATTCCTAGATGTCTAAAGTCCTTAAAGGTAAAGATACAGGCAAATAAATCCCGACACTTAAAAATTTCACCATTCATTTATTCCTTTCACTAGAAGAAATACAGCAGTAGGTAACATCTCAAAACTCAATAATCAGAAACAGACACAAAATCAATCAACTTCTCCAAAATCCCGTGTTAGAATATTTGAATGATAGCCTATGAAACAGTTCCCAAATCACTGGATTCAACAAAATCATGAAGGCATTCAAAAATTGGCTAAATATACCAAAGATAATGACCTAAGGACTACTAAGCTTTACCTATTCGATACTTCAGAAAAACAATGTCACTGCATAGCCGATGCTCGAAGCAGGGAGATGCGGTAGCAGACTGTTGAACTAAACATAACACAAAATTTGGACATCTGTGTTTTCTTTTCTTTCTTTTTCCTTTTTGAAAGTTTTAGATGCCTTAGAGAGAAAAGGGCCGGGGCCAGGGGGAGTGGGAGGGAGAAAGGCGGCTGGGGACATTAAAATTGAAAATGAAAAAACCAAAGGTTCCAATGTATTAGAATGCACGATATAAGCCCAACGGCTGAACTCCTTTGCCAGCATTTCGAAATCCGCCTGTGTTCAGTGGACCTTGTACAGAGTAAATTTTTTCCCAAAACGGATTAGATTAAACCTCCTTCGATACAACGAGGGTCCGATCTGATAGCTATACTATATGTTTTAAGCCAAACATATCATCCCAGACAAGACAATTGTTTTAGGTTTCATTTTTTCATCAGCAAACACAAGTTGTCGATGCAGAAACAAAAGCAAAGACACTACAGTACCAGGGGAATATGTCCGAATGAACAATATAGAACCTTACGAAGCCTATTCAATAAAACATTCCACATATACTACTAAACCCCTATGGAAAATGGTCATGAAAACAAGTTCCAGTAGCACATATATATCTAAACTACTTGTGAAGAATAAGAAAAAGACGTGTATTGATGACAAGAAATTTTGATGAATAAACCTACTTATAGGTCTCAAACAAAATACAATATAATATTCGTTCAATATAGGACGTTGCTAAATTAGAACTTAACACTTTGAACATTTTCAACATGCCTCCAACAAAACCAAAGCCAAGCTTCAGGTGCTGAGGCAACCGACAGAGCAGAATTGGCGCCTCACCAGACTTCAGTCGAGGTGCTGCATAAAAGCGATTAACAAGCGCACACCTGGGTTAAGGCACAAGGCCTTTAGCATGTGCATCTTTCAAGCCAAAAAAGGGGGGTTTGGGGGGGGATTAGGATCCAGGAAAGGAAAAGGAAATCTTCTGCAGGAGCAAAAGAGACAAACTCATGAGACTTGAGAAGACAATAGAGAACAAACAACTTGAGAAGATCATCAACGATCTCAAACGGAAGAAGTGCAGGAAAGAGAGATCTTCACAGAATTCTTCTTTCTTCTAATTCCTTTCTTTATTTTTTTCTTTTGGTAAACATTAGACTGCCTGCATCTTTTTTTTCCTCTATTTCTTTTCTTTTCTCTATTGGGGAAAATAGAGAATCAAGTTCTGCTGCTAAGCCTCCATTTCTTGTTTTCTTCTTCTCCTAGTGCGCTTCTTCTTTCTATGGCCTGTGGAAGCCTCTGTCATTTTTTTTTTCTTTTCGGGAAAGAGATAACTATTTATAGTTAAGAGACATAAAGTGATTTGTCTTTTGATGATAATCAGAAAACTCAAAAAACTTAATTAATATACACCAAGATGGTGTTAGGTTTATTATAAAAACATTAAATAGAAGGATGCATAAGCTCCCCAAGAACCAAGCTAATCGTCTATACAGTAAGGAACTTCCTGTTTAGACCAAAAGAGCACTAGGAAAAACAGAGGATTATAATTTAACAATGAATGTCCAGTTCCCTCAAACGTTATCATACTCCTCTCTCTCTGCATTTCTAGAAATTTATTGCACGGAGCGGTTCTCCATAACTTTCTCCTATCACATTTAGCTTATCCAATCTCCAACTCACCAGTACTCTTTTCTCGAGAAAAAAACAATGGATGTTGAAAATGAAGAACATCATGGCTCATAGTTTTGTTGCAGACTTACAATAGGTGATCCACGCGTTCATCATGATTTTTACACGTGAACACCAATTGACCACTATGCATCTCCTTCTTCTTGGGTTGTTAAAATTGGCTTTGAACTCAAGTAAGGTCGTTGAGTTGTTAAAATTGCTCTCGACATTGCATACCATGTAAAAAGTACCTCTTAGGTACCTCCATTTTCCATGTTGTTGACCAAATGGATATTGTACACCTTCATCAAGTAAGAAGTTATAGATGTCGTCATGTCGTTACTTAAAAACATTTTCATTAGGAGCTAAATTTGGATTAGTATATAAAAGATTTGGACTAGAGCAAGAAACTAGGTTAAAATAAGTATTAGGTTAGAGTGGAATGAGAATTTGAGAGTGAGCAGAGAAGTAGGATTCCAATCCTAAACCTAAACCTAATATAGGAGCAAGTGAAGAATTAGGATCCCAATTTAACCCAAACCATAGACGTAGTCCTTATTCTAATCTAAGTCCTAATCCAAGTCCTTGTAGTAACACAGGTCTAAATCCTAAACCTAATATTTGTTCCTAATTCTAGCACCCAGTTCTACTTCTAATTCTGATCCTACTACTATCATGGGAAACTTACTCTATTCATCAGCTTCAGCTTTAGAAAAGCAGCTATTTGGTCTGAATGGAGCTCCAAACAAACTTGGTTCCAAAAGACAGCATGACCCACAAATAATTACAGGACCAAAGCCGATAAAATCAGCACATGTGATACTATGTGTGACTAAAGATAAAAAAGTCAAATTTTCTGAAGATGGAATTTCTCTCATTCATAATGTTGTAACATAGCCATAGTTTCATTTGGAGGCAGAAGCCAATATGGTAACCAACTACCCATATGGCATTGTTTCATGGAATGTGATTCACTCAAGAATGAATATTAATCTTCAAAAAATGGAGTTTAGGCCTATCTTAACTCCAAAAGCTAGCTATGAGAATTGCCCAAGCCCATAAAAGGAGACAACAGTCCTTTCTCTCAACCAATATGGAAAATTCTGACACTGCACCCTCCACCTATGCCCCAGACCTGAACATTGTGGATAACATAACATGGGGGCCCAACATTGAGAAACACAACAATAAAGATGAGTTTGGCTCTAATACCATGTAAAGAAAATGGACCTTGGGCCTAATTCAATCTCAAAAGCTAGCTCATGAGATGAGAATTGTCCCAAACCAAACAAGGAGAGAACAATGTACTCCTTCAACGAATATCTAACAGAAACAAGAAAAGCACATCTATTTAATGGCTTGTTAATATGAATCCTAATAGCAATTACAACGAAAGTGTGATGCGCCTCATGTATTAACAAATATTGACTAGAGCCATTTCAAACCTTAATTTCATATCATGTATATGAAAGGAGAAAGAAAAATATATATCTTTGTTTCTTTAGGAACAAGCTCTGAGTGAGGTGACATAACAAATGTTAAGATATTTGAAAGAAAAAAATTTAGTTGGGTGTTTGATATATAATCAAGTTATAGTATATCAAATATACTCAAAGGGAAAGAGTAGCATATTCTCTTTAAAAGATATTTGAAAGAGAAGGAAGACCAAAGAACATGAGGACCCATACCTCATGCATGCTAAAAAGGTCTAAGAACGTATATTAATAATATAGATAAATGAGAAAGTGAGGATGAAGAAGCAAAAGTCTATTTCTATCCTATGAGGCGGGGACAAGGGCACAATTGTTTAAGGAACAAAATAAAGCTGTAACAGATATAGGAATGTCATAATTATGAGACTGAGGTGGGATAGTCATTGTGAAGCGGTGTGCATGATTTAAAAAATGATGCAAAACAAAAGTAAAATGCACCCTTGCCTGACACCAAAAGATTTTTTAGCATCAAGAGGGGGATTTTTTCATTAACTTATTCTCCACCCCACCACTCCAATCTTCCATTAGTGAAATGCGGTAATTCAAACCACCCGACCTTTCCAATCTTCTATCCTGTGAACCATCACGTGGAATGGTACTATTACCTCAATCCTTGAAGGTCCAGATGCAGCAGCTCCTAACTCCCATCAGGGCTAACCACCTCCTAATAACACAGAAATTGTTAGCACTGTCACACCTACTCTGCAACTTCATAATACCATGGTAAAGAAGTTTTCAGCTGTAAACCCCTAGAGACAAAATTCTCAACCCCGTGGATTTGGCAATAAAATACTTTGAGATTCATCAAGTACCTAATACTATGAAGATAAGCTATATCCGGATAGATATAAAAGGGGGGATCCACCGATAGTTTGACAGTTCTATGATAGATTATGGTGGGTAATTTGTACGAAGACATCATTTGTGATGTTTATAGAAGGTCTGGAAACACTAGATTTCTGGATAGAGATTGACAAATTCAGTGAGCTCAGTAGGCCAATGACGTGGAAGCTTATCTATAGAAGTTTGAAGAACTGAGGTCTTACATGCTCATTAAAAGACCCTTCATTCATGTGAATCCAATTCCTGTTTCAATTAGAGACTAATGCCTAGGATATTTAACCTAATAGTACCTATAAAAAAGATAAGGATATCTAATCCAACAATTCTAACAGATCGTAAGAAGGAGCAAAGTAGCACGAGGAATCTATCAATGGGATTAACAAACTTCTACTCCATAGTCCAATTACCCTCCAATAACAAATCTGAACACCAAGCACCTACACAACGGTTCCTCAGCCATATTTCCATACTATCGAGTCTTCCACTTACAAACCTTTTCAACTTTCTGTAACCTTACATACAATCGACCAAGAGAATAGAAGTTAGAAGTACTTTATCGATGCAAGCAAAAACCCCTCAATGCCAATGAAGGAGGGGATAGCAGAAAATATTGGGGAGGTTGATGCAGAGGCAATTCAAGAGAGCGTGACACTGAATGGTGTCCACGGGTGTCAAATTCCCCCATGACCATCCAAATTGTTCGAACCACTAAGAGGTGGGCATAAAAGCAGCTCAAATTCAGGGTTATTCTTGGCAATATGGCCATGCAAGTTACTACGGGCAATGATCACATTCACAGGACCTTATGGTCAAAAATTCAGTAAATATGTGTCAATAATAGCTTTCTAGAAAACAATACGCACTTATACAAGAAGCTGACCCACTTGAAAATAATGCAAACTATACATCAACTTGGGAGAAGACGTAAAACCTTAGAACGCACACAGCCCTAGAGCCAAACCTAAACAGGCAATAGGCTGACACATGACTTATACCATCAGCTACAATCGAACTTGTTGAGATATGCAAGGTGAATCTTTCATTTTCAATTTCAGAATGCATAAGGTTAACCTCAAGTTAGAAATGGATTGATTGACCTCTATTCCCCGATTATGTTAGACTTGTGACGTAACCAAGTGTCCTTCTGGTGATGATAAGGGAGAATCAACGGGTACTAGGTGGGCTCACAGAAGGAAATGGCTGCTTAAACTTTTTCAGCAATGTGTTATTCAAGTGTTCTCCATTGCAACAGCCAACAAGTATATAAACTCTATGAACTGACGGAGTAAAAAAGATTTACACAATGAAGTCACTTAAAAGGCAACAGCAGGTAGCTCTCTACACAAACATAAATTAGTAACCTTAAGAAAATGGAAAGCAATCTTCTATAAGGTGAAAGTACACTGATAATGTAAAATATGTTTACACTGTAAGGGCATATAACTTAAACTCTTGCAACAAAGCTGAACAAAGAGAATCCCCTATAATCTGTTTGATTTCTAGTTTGTTAGAGTCAGTTAAAACTTAAAAAGAATTTCTAGCTGGAGCATGTCAGCTCTCGGCTCCATAAATTGAGGTTACAATCACACGAACTTCCATTTTAGCTTCTTATAATTGTTCCTTATTTCTTTTACTCGCAATCAGTAATCACAAGTTCACAACAATCACGTATCCATATTGCTTCATAAATTCATCCATAAACATTAAACTAATGAGATAAAATAGAATTTACCATTTGTTGGTTCGGTTTCTGCTGATTGAGGAATTACAACTGAGGAACAACGACATCAGTTATCAACACTTTACCCCGTGTAAACACCTTAAAATTGTATCATTTGCTTCTTAGATTGCTCCAGTTTGGAGAGAGCGGCTGTTATTGAACAACTTTTTTGGCTTTTTTTCTCGTTTTCTGAACTAAAATGCGTTTTTCTTCGTTAATGGCATGAGGCCCATTGCCCAATTGTTGAGCGATTGATTCTGTTTTCATTTTTCCTTCTTTCTTTTTTTTTTAGCCGCCAACCCCATCGTTTGGTTTTAGGTATCAAAACTCACTCTAATGTCTGAACCATAGAAATATGACTCTGATTTAACTATCAAAATGCACATGAAATATCAGAAAAGTGAAATTCAAGTATTCTTATTCTACGTACTAGATATATAAAATATGATTAAAACTCAAGCATTTTTTAGTTGTAAAATTATCAGAAAATAGCAATCGAATTTCATAATTATATTTAATCCAATATCAGGGTGAAGAGAACTTTTGACTGTGTAAATTGGTTTGAAAATTATTTATCTTTTAGTAACAATTAATAAATAGATACTTTCTTTAAAGGGATATTGTTAATCTTGTGACTCAATAATTTTTTTGGTACTGTATAGTTGCCTAATTTTATTTATGACCATGAAATTTCTACGTACTAGAGATATTAAGTTGTGATCCATGTTAGAAACCATGTCCAGGCTACATACTTATTCTGTTGGGACCCACCGAGGTCATTGTTGTTGTTGAATTATTTGCTTACATTACAATTACATACTCAGTCATACGCATTCATTTGTATATCATATCTTAGTCTCTGTCAACATTTATTGATACATCACATCATCATTTTTGGGATGATTTTGCATGACATTGTAAGCCCGTGAGACTGGAGAGATTGATGACTTAGTGAGGTCGAGGGCTTGATGGTGAGGATGTTTATAGGATCGGGCTGCACGCCGTATCATATTTTATTGATTTATGCCAGGATTGGCTTGTTATAGCGCTTGGGCTGAAGGAGCCCCTCCGGAGTCTGTACACACCCCCAGTGAGCGTAGGTACCTACTGAGTGCGAGTGCCGAGTGATTGGGAGGATTGAGTGACTGTGAGGACTGAATGGTTGTGAGGACTGAGTGACTATGAGGACTAAGTGACTGGGAGGACTGAGTGAATTGATACTCTGAGAGTATGCTTATGGTTTTATCACTGAGTTGCATCACATTCGACATGCATACTTGACATACAGGCATAGAGATGCATTTTTCTTATGTTGTACGGTATCACGTCATTCATGACTTCTCATACATATTGACATATAGGCATAGAGATATATTTTTCTCATGCCATTTGAAAATGAAATATTTACCTGTTGAAAGATTTTGGAAAAAAACACAGTTTTACAAAACGTACTCATATTTTGGTGATTTTGGTAAAAGATTTGGGTTTTTGCTGATATACTTGGAAAGCGACCTATTTTTCTAGAACTATGAACGAGCTTAGATTTTTATCTCTAAGCTACTTCTTTTATTACTTCCATTATGTTGTTATGAATTGTTGATGGCTATTGGTGTTGGTCCCCGACCTGTGTTCCAGCTTGTCACTACTTTCAATTTAAGGTTAGGTTTGTTACTTATTGAGTATATGGGGTCGGTTGTACTCATACTACACTTCTGCACCTTGCGTGCATATATTGGATGTTGATGTTGATGTGATCGACGGGAGCGAGATTTGAAGACGTACCTGCATTCTGGTTGTAGCTGCCTCTTGTTCACGGTAGCCTTAGATTTATAAAAATATGTTTATGTACATTTCGAACAGATGATGTATTTATTTCATACCAGCTTTGTAAATTCTAATCTTAGAAGCTCATGATTTGTACTACCAGTTCTTAGGAAATTCTTGTATAAAACCAGTTTTATTATCATTTCTTTTCTTAATAAATCTCATTTAAATTAGATAGTTGTTAATTGGCTTACCTGACGGGTTTGGTTAGGTGCCATCACGACTAGGTAGATTTTGGGTCATGACAGACAACCACTCCCATTATCACCCCTCCTAATTGGATTATCCCTTTTGAACTCATGTGTGATGCTAGTGACATAGCGATTGGAGTTGTTTTGGGGCAAAGCATCAACAAGATTTTTCATCCGGTCTACTATGCTAGTAAGACCATGAATGGTGCACAATTCAACTATATCGTTACGTATAAAGAACTCCTTGCCATTGTATTTGCAATTGAGAAGTTTCGCTCGTACTTAATGGGTGCAAAAATTATTGTCCATATTATGCGGCACTTCGTTATCTTATGAGCATGAAAGATTCTAAAGCTCAGTTGATGAGATGGGTGCTTTTGTTTTAAGAGTTTGACATTGACATCCAAGATTAAAAAGGAAGTGAAAACCAAGTGGCGGACCATTTCTCTCGTTTGGTGGAGAAAGGGTGGCCGCATGATGGCCTTGAAATCAATGACTCCTTCCCTGATGAGCAACTTTTGGCTATTTCAATGAAGAAGGTGCCATGGTTTGCGGATCTAGCAAATTTCCTTGTGTGTGGAATCATCCCGGATGAGTTCTCTTCAAACCAAAGGTAGAAGCTCAAACGGGATTGTCAAGATTATTATTGGGATGAACCGTACCTTTTCCGGATTTGCACGGATGTGGTGATTAGAAGATGTGTACCAGAAGAAGAGCAAGGTGAAATTCTTGGGGCTTGTCATTCTTCTCCATATGGTGGTCATCATGGTGGAGCATGAACGACATCCAAAGTGCTAAGTTACGGTTTCTATTGGACCACTCTTTACAAAGATGCAAGGAATTTAGTGAAAAGATATGATGAATATCAAAGGGCCGGTGGAATCTCGAAGAAAAATGAAATGCCTCTCACTACCATTTTGGAGATTGATATCTTTGAAGTGTGGGGTATTGACTTCATGGGTCCTTTCGTGAGTTCTTGTGGAAATACTTATATCTTGGTCGCGGTTGATTATGTGTCTAAATGGGTTGAGGCCATTGCTCTACCCAACAATGAGGCAAGAAGTGTGGTAGCGTTCTTTAAGAAGAATATTTTCACAAGGTTTGGTACTCTGAGAGCTATCATAAGCGATGGGGGTCGCATTTTTGCAACAAGGCTTTTGACACTTTACTTAGAAAGTATGGTGTTACTCATAAAGTCAAGACTCCTTATCATCCACAAGCAAGCGGTCAAGTGGAAGTCTCCAACCGGGAGATAAAGAGTATTTTGTCCAAAACAGTGAATGTTAACTGGACGGATTGCTCCAAGAAGCTTGATGATGCATTATGGGCTTATCGGACGGCTTACAAGACACCTATAGGAATATCGCCATACCAGTTGGTGTTTGCAAAAGCTTGTCATCTTCCAGTGGAACTTGAGCACAAAGCCATGTGGGCTCTAAAGAAGTTGAATCTTGATTAGGATGTAGCCGCTAACTTGAGGGTTGCACATTTGAATGAATTAGATGAGTTCTGGTATTATGCTTATGCAAGTTTGTCCTTGTACAAAGAAAAGATGAAATATCTTCATGACAAATACATTTTGAACAAAGAGTTCAAGGTGGGCGATCTCGTATTGTTGTTCAACTCGAGGTTGAGGATGTTTCCTGGAAAGCTAAAGTCTAAATGGAGTAGCCCTTTTGAAATTGTGGGTGTGACGCCCTTTGGTGCATTGGACTTGAAGAACAAAAACGATGAGGTATTCTGAGTCAATGGTCACCGGGTAAAGCACTATTTGGGAAAAGTTGGTGATGGCCACGTCGTGGCGGTGATTCATTTTAACTCATGGTATTTTGCGTCGTGTCGCGACATTAAATCAGACACTTCTTGGGAGGCAACCCATGTTTCTTTTTCTTTTCTTTGTTTATTTTGTAGTTAGGTGTTATTTTTGTGCTAAATTGATTTAAAGTGTGCTACAGGGATGAGTGTGCTTTACAGGAATTGTGGACAGAAATCTGGTTAAGTGTTGAAAGAATTGTAGACCGCAGTTGCATCGTGCGGACCACACAATTATGGTTTCTGCAACAAAAGTGCTTTGCGGTGGCACAATTAACTTGCGGTACGCACAACTGGAAGATGGAAAATGACAACTCTCTGAAGTTGGTCTGTCAGAAAAATGGCCGATCTTCGGCCGCAACACAAAATCTGCGGTCCGCAATAAGAATCTACGGCCGCACACAAAAATCTGCGGACCACAGACAAAATGATGTTTCAGCTTACCAGGTAAGAGAGTGCAGTCCGCAATTGAAATTATGTGGCCGCACTCACTCTTCTTTCCCTTAGAGACTCGATACGTATAAATAGAGGGTTAGGGTTACTGTTACCCTTTTCCCTCTATGAGCAAATACACGGCACTAAAATTGAAATTTGGTGACTCATCTGCACACAAGCCTAGAAATTGTTGATAACTCATCCCTTGCACTCATTCATATCTGGTATGCTTCAATTACTTGTTAGAAATTTTCATTTTTTTAGTTTAAATTATAGCTTTTTAAGTATTTTTTAGGTCATCTGTCATAGAACTCAATTGTACAACCATGTGGGGGTAAATCTGTAGTGGGTCAACTAGTACTGCTAATTGGCGACTAGGTAAATATATTTTCATGCTTTGAAGTTGTTACCATGTCAAAATATGTGCAAACAATTGCAAGCCCTAGATAAAAATACTCATTGTTCGTAATTGTTTGAATCTTGCGGCCGCAAAGAAATTTGTGCGGTCTGTAGAAGTTGAGTCTAGGGCAACTTTAGATAAGCATGAGTTTGTGGCTGCAAGAAAAATTTTGCGGACTATAGAATTTCGATTGCGGCCGCAAAATAGTTGTGCATAGTTGTGGTTCAATGTTAGGCCGCAAGACAAAATATGTTGTCCACAGAAAACATGTTGTAGTCGCACATCAACCAATTCTCTGTCATCAGAGAGTTGGCATATTTTTGGTTTATGAGTTACGGTCACAATGAAAAATGTGCGGACCGCAATCCTCATCTGCGGCCGCAAAAGCAAACTGTGTGGTCCACAAGGCCCTTTCTGCGGCCGCAATGAGAAATGTGCAGATCGCAGATCCCTACCCTGCAACCATGTTTCAATTGCGTTCCTCACTGTGTCTTCTAGTGTGTCCTTACATTCATTGTATGTCTGAACTTGAATTACAACTAACAATTGCCTTTGCTTGGTATAGAAAATGGTTTGATCTAGAGGCAGAGGCGACACTTCGAAAGGAAGGGGAGACCCTTCTCGGGGATGAGGGTAGAGACCCTTACCTTGTGCCCAACATCATGAAATCAAAAAGAAAATAGCTGCCGGGAGAGGGAGAGGTATAGACCTTTTTTAGACCAGTTCTTATGTCCCATCTAGGGACGTATCAGAGGTCAACTCAGCCTCTGTTCAAGAACAACCAGTAATGCAGTCCAGGCCTTCAGGGAGGTTTCAATTGAGGGATGAGTTGTCATCATCACATAGCCCTTCCGAGGGCTCGGAAAGTGCTAGTCAGGCTTATGAGCCTTCCACTACACCTATCCCCAAGGAACCAGAGACATCAGTTTAGGACATCCCCAATTATGGCAGAAGGGGAGATGCTACAGTTACCAGCCTTGAAAGGTCAAAGAAGAAAAAGATATGGGAGGACCGGTTTGTTAGCTTGGATGCCTTCTCCAGCTTCCGTGAATGATGGCCAGTGAGGTCACTCACTCTTGAGCTACAGTTTCAGTTGAAAGTTCTGGAGAGGTATAACCCTGTAGTATTGAGACAGTTTAGAGAATGCAATAGGTGGATGTTGTTTACTCAGAGCGTGGTAGATGCTAAGGAGTACCTTGTCCGGGAATTCTATGCCAATGTGGTGCATATCAAGAAAGGGAAAAGGGTGACGAAAGTGAGAAACCTCAAAGTGATATTTGATCAGCACACATTGAACACATAGGATTTGATGATATCGAGCCAACATAGTACTTAGAGAAGTGTGCACTTGGGTATGCAGCTCGTCCTTTGCTAGCATAGATTCTAGTAGCTCCTGGGCCGCCACCACCATGGATCACAGCGGGGGTTTCTATTCATAGGAGCACTTTGTGCTTTGAGGCAAAGGGGTGGCAAACCTTTATATGTAGCATACTAGACACGTGCCAAAATGAGACATATCTTTCGATACCTCGGGCAGTTCTAGTTGCCTCCATCATGGCCGAGTACCCTATCAATGTGGGTGTTGTGACATCTTTGTGATCACTCGGCAAACTGACACGTCCTACCCGTATCCCAACACTATTACAGAGTATCTCATGGATGCGAGGGTAGAGCCGAGGGACTTTGATACAAAGGTGCGGGTGAAGAAGCCTTTCTCATGGTACTCATTGATCGGTGCACATAACCCTAAGAGAAAGGGTTAGTCGTCTACAACCATAGGCCAGTCCTATAAGCCATCGGTGGTAGTTACAGAGGCAGTTGATGTTCCATCCACTTCAGCCGAGCCTTCATCTAGTGCCACAGCCATGCCTCCACCACCATCTTCAGTTCCTACTGCAGTTCCTGCCACATGTTCCACCTCGGCTTTGAAGCAGGTGCCCATTCCTACTGCTCCACTTTCTACGTTGCGAGTCTCCTAGACATTGGCGAGCCTCAACAACTGGATGTGCAGACTGCCACTGCAAAGTTGTCTGACTTATCCAGTATTATTGCAACACAATCTTCTATTCAGGCACCTCAGATTCCCCCGACTGTGGAAGAAATATTGAAGAAGCTCCTAGAGAACCAGAACACCATCATAGCTACCCTGGTACAACACGGGTTAGTGATCAAAGAGTTGGGCAAAGAAGTCAAGAAATGAGAAAGTCCTAGGCCTCCAAGAAGTCAGTGGACAAGGTCCGGAGATAGGTTACCAAGCTTGTTCCAGCCAGAGATATCCCCTTCGACATGCTGATTGACCCACACCCTTCAGTCCCAAATGCTACATCACCATCAACACCGGTAAAACCAGCTAGCCAGTCTGAAGAGCCAGACTCTGCTGCCGACACTGCTGAGGAAGTACGTAGATGTTCACCAACCCAGTCACTCCCAGAATTGAGGATGATGAGATCCAGTTGGAAGAGACTGAGAGTGGTGACATTGTTGGGGGCACAGAGATGTCCAAGGAGCCATAGAGAGTCTTCCTCACTCTTTCCCTTCCTTTACTCTTATTTTGTTAAGCATTGGGGACAATGCTTATTTTTATTCGGGGGGGAGGGGAGTTTATTTGATCTTATTTGATGATTCTGATACATTTAGCTTGTAATAACTTGATACTATTTTGTTTTTCTTCTCTCATTATGTATATATCTTCTCTTTCTCTCTCATTATGTATATTCGTTATGTTGTCGATAGTTTTTTGCTTTTTAGCTTCCTTATGTTTGTTTTCTTATTAGTTAGTGTTTAATTTAGTAGCTTCTTTTTGAATTAGTATCTTCTTTTTGATTTAGTAGCTTCTTTTTATATTTTAGTAGATAATAATCCTTTGGTTTTCTTAATGCCACGGTTCTTTCCAAAGGTAGCGGGTGACTTGTCCCAATGATATATGGCGTGACAACCTTCTTAAGGAAATGAGTCTGTTTTGTGTTTAGGTAATAATAGTAGTAGTAATGAATAACAAGACCTAATTAAGTCATGCTCGAAGAGTCAAATATGTTTCATTTGGTACCAACATACTTAACTACGTGCTTATTGTTAGAAATAAGGTTTTTGAAAGAAATAGCTCTAGTTAGTGACTTTGTGACTCTTGTGTTGACTTAGGAAACCATCGAGTGGTTTAATCGAACCATAGTGATTTTCAGTCTTGAATGTGGTCGTTGTGGGCCCTTGAATCTATCCTCTTTAACAATCCAGTTGTGTGTGAGGTGAGTTGTTTTGCTGTTAGTCCAAGTACCCGTGCAAAAGGTCTAGAACTTGCCCCGAATGTGTTTCAAGGTGAAATCCTAAGTTTTGCCTGGCTTGAAAACTGATTGTAGGCTTTCCATGGCCCGTTTAAGCTTTTTATTGCCTACCAATGATGTCATCCCTAGTCAACCTCTTCGAGCCGTTAGCCTTTCTCATTCGAAATCCATGTTACAAGCCTTTACCCATTCTATTGTGACCCTCTCTTGGTACCCGAGCTTTACATAACACTCATGTGAAACAAATGGCTAAAAACATAAGTTTGGGCGAGAGACGAGGAAATTGAAAAAAGGTATCAACGCACAAAAAGAGAAAAAAGAAATGATGAGAAGAAAAGGCAAAAAGTAAAGAAAAGAACTAAAAGAAAAATGCAACAAAATGAATAAGTAGAAGAGTTGAAGGGATTCAAAGAAAGGAAATGATCCCAAACATAGAGAAATATGAATGTAATGATCAAGAAAGAGTGATGTTATGTCTCTCTAATCTTCCAAGGAAAAGAAAGTGCCTTAAGGAATTGGCAAAGTGTGAGCCGAAAAATGAATGATGGAGTGCTTAAGGAAGGTGTAACTACTTTGTATCCAACCCTAATCCAAAAGCCTTCATTACATCCCGAAAGAAGTCATATTTGATCTCGAGCCGAGTGAGCTTACATTAGTGGCGATCTATATGAGGGGCAAGCCTATGGTACTTGAAGCCGTACTTGCGACATTCTCTTGAGAGAGATGAGTGAACCTTTCATAAATCTTTGGATTAAGTACTAAAATTCTTAAGTAAGCTAGGAAAATGGAGAGTAGAGGAGGAGGAGTTTGGGATCCACAATGACCTACATGAGAGAGCGAGTGTCCTTGATGAGTAAAGTCAACTCTTGATGCTCAAATGTCATTTTAGAACTATATGCGCATGAATGTTTAACTTGTCACCTTGTTGATAATACATAAGCAATGTGGGTAATTGTTGGTCCCTACTGATGTGTGGATGGCTTACCTTCGACTCACTGAAATGACCCTTAATTTGTGGAGGTGGGAACTAATTTATTTGCTTGAGGACAAGCAAATACTTAAGTTTGGGGAAGTTGATAACTGGAAATTTTGACTTTTATTAACGCCTTTTAGCTTTTGTTTTAGTCTAAAAGCATTGAATTGTGTTCCCGAAACTAATAAAATATGAAAAATTGCAGGAATACTGGAAGTTGGACTCCCGAGATAAAACTCGACTCAAAAAGAAGTAATCTAAACACAAGGCAATAAAGGGCACAAAAGTATGCAATGTGCGGTCCGCAGAATTCCACCTACACCCGCAAACAAGGAAGCAAAATCCAGCAGACATTTGTGCAAATTGCGGACCGCACATGAATTATGTGATCGCAAGAGCTGGGCTAGGATCCAATATCAGAGAGTGTGAAAATTTTCAAGTCCCGGACCCCTGAGAATTGCAGACCGCACAAGAATTGTGCGGCCATAGAAGAAGCGTCTTGCGACCGTAGGCATAAATGTGCGGACCGCAGAAGAATGACTTGCGACCACAGACATAATTGTGTGGACAGCAAAAGATTGCCTCTTGGATGCAGTTCAGAAATGTGCGGCCTCAAAACTTCAATTCCTATCAAGATGAAGAAATCTGCGGACCGCACATGAAATTGTGCGGCCGTAGAACCTCCCGAGGGGCATATTTATCTGAGATTTTCATACAAGTATAAATAGAAAAGTTTCACAAAATTAGGTTAAGTTTTAACATCATAAATTATGGTAGTCGTTTTTCTTTGCTTCTTTTGGAAGTTTACTATATTTTGGTGTATTTTACAATAGATTTTATTATTTTAAGCTTACATTATGAGTTTAATTAGTCTTTCTTCTTGTTTTTCTTCAAACCCAAGCATGAGTAGATAGATGTTTACTAGGATTGTGACCCAACCCTAGTGTGTAAACCTTATGGGTATCTAATTTAGTTCTTGTTTATGATTGGGTGTTTATTATTTAGCCTAGTTCATGCTTTAATTTGTGGAATTAATGGTTACAAATATTAGTTCATGCCTATTTGACTTAGTCTCTACTTAAGAAAGAAAGACTTAATCTAGAAAAACTTGACTAACAAGAAATTGGGTCAATCGAGAGATTGATTAACCCAATTAAAGGGTTCAACCTAGAGATAGTAATAACCCGACTTGAACTTTTATCAACTATTTTGTGTGATACTCATTTGGTCTTGAGACAGCCAAATTGGGCAAAGCCACTCTCTGACCGAGAGGTATTGAGTAGGTAATTGCGAGTTGATAGCTATAATACACCCCGATCAACAAACCAAGCATTAAGGTCTTTATCCCATTAGGCAAACACCTAGGTAATGGTCACAGTCCTAGGCCTTTTACCCATTTGAAAAACCTCAAAAACAACTATTCCTGGTCTTCATTTTTTATTCTGCAATCGTTAGTGTAAATTTAAAAATAGAAAAAAAACCTTTTTTGGTGAAGTGCAAATCAAGATAATTCAATCACGCGCATTAGAATATATATACCCCTAACTCATATCTTAACTCCTTGTGGATTCGACCCCGACTCTTAGTTGGGTTTTATTATTATAAACGGTCGTTTCATACTTCGTTTGAGGTGTGCAATTGGACGCGATCAACACTCTACTTTGCGAACTTCTTCGTTATCTTCTACCACCTCAAAATGTTCCCAAATATTTAAGCGCACTTTAGGAGCACAAAGTATGATTGAACTTGAACCTAACAAAAATGATACCATACTTCACTTGATAATTGTAATTTTGTAGTGGCTACCGTAAATAATTGATAAAACTTGAAATAATAATTAATTGAAAACTTGAGAGCTATAATCAATTCAATAATCAAGAGGGAATTGAGAAAGAATTATAGTAGAAGAAGAGGGGGGCAATTTATAGTTTTTAGAAGGGTAAAGGTATAATTTATCATTATTAGGTGTGGGGAAGGGGGATATTTTAGTAAAAGGTAGGTTGTAATAGCTAAAAGTGCAAAAACTGGTTGTTGCACAAGAGTCACTTTTTATTTTGACCGTTGGAAAAATAAATTGCAACGGTAACTGGGCTGGAAGTCGATTAAAACCCGTGAATGGGTTACCGGGCTAGTCGGGTTTCGGTGCACCGGTACCAAAACAAGGCCCGACCCCATATGGAACAACCCCTACCCTAGCCAACTCATCCCACCCTTACTAGACCCGGCTGACCCGGGTTGTTAGTGGGCCGGGATGATTAATACCTTTAACCAAACTTGGCTTTTAATTTTATTTATGTTAGTAAAATCACCAGAGACCTTAATGATTGTGTCATGTTCTTTCCCAATCATCATTAATTTTTAGATCTTTTAACGAAGCAAGTTATTCATGAATGATATGTATCTAGTGATCTCTACATCTTTGATGAATGAGAGTCACGGTCTGTTGTGTGCTCCAATATTGTGTCTCCTTTTCAAGCACATTATCGATTGAGATATCTCTCTTTACTTTTGTTGAAGAAGCTCTATCCTTAGTTTTAGAATATTTCTTCATTGGATTGTGAGTCATGCCGATTTGTAAAAGACCATCACATCTCGTTAGGTCCAAGAGTTGATAAGAGAAATGAGTCATATTTTTAGTTAGTTCATTATGATATTTGGGGACTATGTCTTGTTGTTTGTAAAACTGGACATAAGTACTTTGTCATTTTTGGATGATTTTTCTCAAATAACTTGGATTTACTTTATGAAGAATTGTTCTGAAGTGTTTACTCACTTTTTCCACTTCTATGCTGAAGTCAAAACTCAATTCAATATTTTAGTCCATATTTTAAGGAGTGATAATGCTAAAGAATACATGTTAGAGTTATTGCGGTCCTACAAGAGATAACATGGTATACTACATTAGTATTTGTGTGTTGAAACACACTCTTAAAATGGAGTTGTTGAGAGGAAGAATAGGCATCTACTTGAGACAGCTCGGGCACTTCTATTCCAAATGGAAGTTCATAAACAGTTCTGGGCCGATACAGTCTCTACAGCGTAATGTCCACGATGGAGGGAGGGAAGATAAGGGCGGGATGATAAGGGCATTGCAAGCAAGATTGGCAGACTTCTTGGCTAGCAAACTTCTGAAGAAGGCGTGTATATGTCACCTTAGGCGAATTCCACATCGATATGGAAGAGGAAAGTGAAGAGCTTTATAAAGCATGATATAAGTTCATATGGTGCAACGACCCGGCCGGTCATTTTGAGAGTTGTAGTCACGTTCCCCCAATTACTACTCATTTTGTACTTTATAGTTGTTATATGACTTGTCGGGGTAGTCAGTTCGGGTCCAGAGAGATTTCGGATTGAATTGAGACACTTAGTCTCAAGGTTAAAAGCTTAAGTTGAAATGGTTGACCGAATGTTGACTTATATGTAAACGACACCGGAATAGAGTTTTGATGATTCCAATAGCTCTATATGGTAATTTTGGACTTAGGAGCGTGTCCGAAATATTTTTTGGAAGTCCGTAGTAAAATTAGACTTAAAACGGCTAAAATATAAATTTAAGTTTGGAAATTTGACCGGGGAGTTGACTTTATGACTTGTGTGCAAAATTTGAGGTCAATCGGACTTGATTTGATAGGTTTCGGCATCGAATGTAAAAGTTGGAATTTCTTAGTTTCATTAAGCTTGAACTGGGGTATAATATGTATTTTTAGCGTTGTTTGATATGATTTGAGGTTTCGACTAAGTTCGTATCATGTTTTGGGATTTATTGGTATATTTGGTTGAGGTCCCGGGGGCCTCGGGTGAGTTTCGGATGGTTAACTAATCAAATTTGGACATTCTTTGCACATAAGAGAGAAGAGTGAGAAAAATGGGGAAAAAAGGTTGGTCTGCTCCTCTTTCTTCAACAAAAGGCAGACTTCTTCCTCCAAGAATAACCAGTCCAAAAGTCCCTCAAAATCCAGCTAAAAACGCACCAAACTCCAACTTGAAAACAACCCCAAAACAGCCCCTGTTTTCCATCACCAAAACCCAACAAAACCAGATAAAAAATCTGCAAATTCCATCCCGAAATCTCCCAAATAATGACCTCAAAAATAGCTTATTTTTCTAGCGAAAATCACCTGCAAAATCAGCTGAAAAACATCACCAAACCGCCCCAAACCAGCACCTGAAACGCTGAAAATAGCTCCCCAAAACACTGAAAAAATAGTCCCAAAATGTTCGAAAACATCAGCTCAAATCATTGCCATTTTCGGAGAGAAAACAGCTCCAAAATCTTCCATTAATCCCGTTAATCTCTGTGCTCGAGGTCGTCGCCGGCGAGCCTCCTATTCGAACGTCGGTCATGATTCAAGTTCGGGACAATTTTTGATCGGAGCTTACTGTTGCACGTTCATTTGGAACAAATCATTTGTTGTACCGTTGTTTGCTTTGGGGTGCTCCATTATTCAATTCTCAAAGAAATTTGCTACAGTGAAAGATTTGGGCCATTTGGAGTCGGAAAATCGAGGGAAAGGCATCTTATCGATTGATTGAGCGAGATTCGAGGCAAGTGACTTGTCTAACCTTGTGTGGTAGAAATTCCCCTTAGGATTGGTAATGTCATGAAAATTGTGATGTGTTGAAAGTCGTGTATGCGAGCTGATGAGGGTGTACACGAGCTAAATGTGGAAGATTATGTCTTTAAATTGTGTCGGACTATGTTACATATTAATTAAATTTTTATCGTATTATATTCATCATCATTTGTCCATTTTTATATTTTAAATTTGCCTTACATTTTTCCGACTAATTGTTTTACCTGTTTAGTTGAAACTTTATTTCTTTTATTCTGTGCTCGTTATTTGAAAGTTGAATTTATTAATTAAATTATTATTTATATGAAGTATTTGACATTAAAAATTTGTTATTGAGGCAAAGTGTTAAATTTGTTAAATATTATTTTTGTTGAGTTATTCACTCCCGAATATTTTGTGAGATTTTGTGTTCATTTTGATTGAGTCGTGAGCACCTTATTGTGGAAAATAATGTGTTGTTGATTTATTTTGGCAAGTTGAAATATTTGGGCACTTAAAGTGTAAATTGTGATATATTGTGATACTGATACACATGTGGTGGTATAAGGTCTCGGTGTTGAAACACATGCGGTGAGATAAGGATGGCTTGATACGCGTAGCTAGTAGGGGAACTACTAGAAGTCATGCGGTGTGATAAGGGTGGCTAAAACGCGGGATGTTATTTCGAAAAAAATAATTTCTTTAAAATTTAATATGAAGGCTCCCGCGGTGATATAAGGAAAAGAATTATTGTGAATTTATTTATGATTTGGGACTACGAGACGGTACCTCGGGAGTCTCTTTGCTGATATTTTCTCATTTGTGTACTTGCCTTTGGTTATTTTATGTTTTCCTTAAATATGTAAATTCATGTTTTCCTTCTGTGCGGTATTATTTGCCCTTATTCTGTATAGTTAAATTGTGACATACTCCTTACTTGATTCACTTCCATTGTCATTATTATAATATTGTTAAACTGTTCGTCCTGTCTTTTATTATTTCCTGTAGGGCTTTGACCTGACCTCGTCACTACTCTACAGAGGTTAGGCTTGGCACTTACTGGATACCGTTGTGGTGTACTTATACTACGCTTTTGCACATCTTTTTGTGCAGATCCAGGTACTTTCTAGCAGACCAGGTATCAGTGAGCTCGTCAATATGCGGAGACTTCAAGGTACATCTGCCAGCGTCCGCAGAGCTCTGAGTGTCCATCTATCTTATTATGTTGTTTTCCTTATCTTCATTAAACTCTGATGTTTAGAGACACTTAGTATTTCTCTTAGAAGCTTGTGACTTATTTTTACCGAGTTTTAGGAGTTGTAACTACTTTGAATTGCAGTTTTTAATTATTTCACATGTTGAGATTTGAGTTTCAAATTTAGATTCCGGTATTCCGCATAATTAATAGGCTTACCTAGTCTTAAAGACTATGTGCCATTAGGACATCCTACGGAGGGAATTTGGGGTCGTGACAAGTTGGTATCAGAGCTCTAGATTCATATGTGTTATGAGTCAAAAGCAGGTTTAGTAGAGTCTCGCGGATCGGTACGGAGACGTCTGTACTTATCTTTGGGAGGCTATGGAACTATTACGAAAATGTTCACTTCTTTGATTCCTTATCGCGTGCATTTGTTGACTTCGAAATTTTAAACCATTGTCTTTCTATTCTCTCACGGATGGTGAGGACGCGCACAGCTGGATCCGATGATCAGACACTCGCGTCCCATGTTGGAGCCGTAAGAGGCCGGGGAAGAGGTCGAGGAAGACCATGTGGTGCAGCCAGAGCACCTGCACGAGCTGTTGCAAAGGAGCCACCAATAGCTCCAGTTGGAGAACAGACACCTGAGACGCCAGTTACTACCCCTGCACTTCAGGAGACTCTTGCCCAGTTTTTGAGCATGTTTGGCACTCTAGCTCAAGCAGGGTTGATTCCACTTGCTCCTAACACATCTCGGGCCAGGGGAGGAGCACAGACTCCCACCTTCTGTACCCTAGAGCCACAGGCCCAAGTTGACTATGCCCCAGAGGTTATACCAGTGCAGCCAGTTGTCCCAGTTCGGCCCGAGGTTAGGGCATCAGTTTTTGAGGGGGAGCAGCTCAGGCTTGAGAGGTACAAGAAGTAAAACCCTCCTACTTCCAGCAGTTTGGCTTCAGAGGATGCTCAGGGTTTTCTTGAGGAATGTCACCATATTCTCCGTACCATGGTTATTGCGGAGAATAGTGGGATTTCTTTCATGGCATTCCATCTTAGAAGAGCAGCCTACCAGTGGTGGCGAGCATACGAGTTGGATAGTCCGGATGAGGCACCTTCACTCACTTGGACTCAGTTTACATATATGTTCTTAAGGAAATATGTTCCTCAGAGTCTCAGAGATGCATGGCACGCAGAGTTTAAGCAGTTGCGCCAGGGCGCTATGACAGTATCGAAGTATGCAGTCCAGTTCAGTGATTTATCCAGGCATGCACATGCCCTGGTTGCTACTGTCAGAGAGCGTGTTCATCAATTTATTGAGGGGCTTCACCCTAGTATCAGATTCAGTATGGCCCGAGAACTAGAGATGGACATCACATACTAACATGTGGTGGAAATCGCCAGGAGATTGGAGGGTATGTGGACCCGGGAGAGAGAAGAGAGGGAAGCTAAGAGGCCTCAGGATTCTAGCACATAAAACAGTTCTCGTGCCCCAGTTGTAGCGCGTCATGGTAGAGGCTATGTGGGTCGTCCTATTAATTCAACACTTCCAACTTCCAGTGGTATTCCGGTTACTCCCATACCTCAGGTTCCCTATTATGCACCGCTGGTGTCTATTGTACCTCCTACACAGAGTGTTTTTAGCGGTCAGTCCAGCCGATCAGGCCCGAGCCAGTCCCAGCAGCCACATCCTATCATGAAGTGTTTTGAGTGTGGTGACACTCGTCATATAATGAGGGATTGCCCCGGACTTAGGAGGGGTGCACCTCCACAGATTTCTCAAGGCACACCTATTCCACAGGGCCCTCAGGCTTCTCAGGCCATGATTACTGCACCAGTTGCCACTCCACCTGCATAGCCAGCTAGAGGTGGAGGTCGGACAGGTAGAGGTCGCCCTAGAGGGGAAGGCCAGGCCAGATATTATGCCCTTCCTGCTAGGACGGAGGTAGTTGCATCCGATTTTGTTATCAAATATATTATTCCGGTCTGTCATAGAGATGCATTAGTCTTATTTTATCCAGGATCCACTTATTCTTATGTGTCGTCTTATTTTGCCCTGTATTTGGGCGTATCCCGTGATTCTTTGAGTTCTTCTATTTATGTATCTACACTCATGGGTGATTCTATTATTGTTGATCGCGTGTATCAGTCGTGTTTGATTGTTATCAGTGGTTTTGAGACCAGAGCTGATTTATTATTGCTCAGTATGGTGGATTTCGATATTATTTTGGGCATGGACTAGTTGTCGCCCTATCACGCTATCCTTGATTATTATGCCAAGACGGTGACGTTGGCTATGCCAAGGCTACCGCGGCTAGAGTGGAGAGGTACTTTAGATTATATTACTAGCAGGGTTGTTTTATTTTTTAAGGCTCAACAAATGGTCGAGAAGGGGTGTAATGCGTATCTGGCCTATGTGAGAGATGTTAGTGTTGATACTCCTACTGTGGAGTCAGCTCCGGTAGTAAGGGATTTTCCAGATGTATTTCCAGCGGATCTTTTGGGTATGCCACCCGACAGGGATATTGACTTTGACATTGATTTGTTATCGGGCACTCAGCCCATTTCTATTCCACCATATCGTATGGCCCCAGCAGAATTGAAAGAATTAAAAGAGAAGTTACAGGAGCTGCTTGATAAGAGTTTTGTTCGGCCCAGTGTATCGCCTTAGGGAGCACCTGTCTTATTTGTGAAGAAGAAGGATGGTTCTATACGGATGTGTATTGATTACCGCTAGTTGAACAAGGCTACAGTGAAGAACATGTATCCATTGCCACATATTGATAACCTATTTGATCAGCTTCAGGGTGCCAGAGTGTTATCTAAGTATGACTTGCGTTCAGGCTATCATCAGTTGAATATTCGGGAGCCAGATATCCCAAAGACTACTTTTAGGACTCGGTATTGTCATTACGAGTTCCTTGTGATGTCTTTTGGGCTGACCAACGCCCCAACAACATTTATGCATTTGATGAACAATGTATTTCATCCCTATCTTGACTTATTCATCATTGTGTTTATTGACGACATTCTAGTGTACTCCAGGGGCCGAGAGGATCATGAGGAGCACCTGAGGACTATGCTTCATACTTTGAGAGAAAAGAGGTTATATGCAAAAATTTCAAAGTGTGAATTCTAGCTAGATTCAGTGGCATTCTTAGGTCATATAGTTTTGTGCGAAGGGATCAAGGTAGATCCGAAGAAGAATGAAGCAGTGCAGAGTTGGTCCAGACCGTCCTCAGCTACGGAGATCCGAAGTTTTCTTGGCTGGATATTATCGCCGATTTGTAGAGGGTTTCTCTTCTATTTGTGCACCTATGACCAAATTGACCCAGAAAGGTGTTTCGTTCATGTGGACAGAGGAATGTGAGGAAAGCTTTCAAAAGCTCAAGACAGCTTTGACTACTATCCCAATATTGGTGTTGCCTAAGTTCAGGGTCTTATACTGTGTATTGTGATGCGTCACGTATTGATCTTGGCGCAGTGTTGATGCAAGACGGTAGGGTGATTGCCTATGTATCCAGACAGTTAAAGGTACATGAGAAGAATTATCCAGTCCACGATCTTGAATTAGCAGCTATTGTTCATGCCTTGAAGATCTGGCGGCACTACTTGTATGGTGTCCCTTGTGAGGTCTACACCGATCACCGGAGTCTGCATCATCTGTTTAAACAGAAGGATCTTAACTTGCAGCAACGGAGGTGGTTGGAGTTGTTTAAGGATTACGATATCACTATTCTCTATCATCCCATGAAGGCTAATATAGTGGTCGATGCCTTGAGTCGTAAGGTGGAAAGTATGGGCAGCTTAGCATATCTACCGATAGCAAAGAGGCCTTTAGACTTGGATGTTCAGGCCTTGGCCAACCAGTTTATCAGATTGGATATTTCCGAGCCGAGTCAAGTTTTGGCTTGTGTGGTTTCTCAGTCTTCTTTTTATGATCGTATCAGAGAATGTCAGTATGATGACCCCCATCTGCTTGTCCTTAAGGACATTGTTCAGCACGGTGATGCCAAGGAAGTCACTATTAGATATGACGGTGTATTACGAATGCAGGGCCGGCTATATATGCCCAATGTAGATTGTTTGCATGAGTTGATTCTCCAAGAGACTCATAGTTCACGGTACTCCATTCATCCAAGTGTTGCAAAGATGTATCAAGACTTTAGGCAGCACTATTGGTGGAGGCAGAGGAAGAAAGACATAGTGGAATATATAGCTCGGTGCCTAAATTGTCAGCATGTGAAGTTTGAGCATCAGCGACCGGGTGGATTGCTTCAGAAGCTAGAGATTCCAGAATGGAAATGGGAGCGAATCACTATGAATTTTGTTATTGGACTCCCACGGACTAAGAGTAAGTTCGATGCAGTTTGGTGATTGTGGATAGATTGACCAAGTCAGCTCATTTTATTCTTGTGGTTACTACTTACTCTTCGGAGCAGCTAGCTCAGGTTTACATTCGCGAAATTGTTAAGCTTCATGGCGTACCGGTATCTATCATCTCTAGCTGGGGTACACAGTTTACATCACGGTTCTGGAGAGTCATACAATGAGAGTTGGGTAGTCATGTGGAGTTGAGTACAGCATTTCACCCTCGGATGGACGGACAGTCTGAGTGCACTATTTAGATATTGGAAGATATGCTTCGTGCGTGTGTGATAGAATTTGGGGGTGCTTGGGATCAGTTCTTGCTACTTGCGGAATTTTCCTACAACAATAGTTATCAGGCGAGCATTCAGATGGCTCTGTATGAGGCCTTATATGGGAGGCGGTGTCGGTCTCTAGTGGGTTGGTTTGAGTCAAGAGAGGCTAGGCTATTGGGTACAGACTTGGTTTAGGATGCCTTGGAAAAGGTTAAATTGATTCAGGATTGACTTCGTACATCCCAATCCAGGTAGAAGAGTTATGCGGATCGGAAGGTTCGTGATGTTGCATTCATGGTTGGGGAATGGTTCTTGCTCTGGGTTTCGCCTATGAAGAGTGTTATGAGATTCAGAAAGAAGGGTATGTTGAGCCCTAGGTATATCGGGCCTTTTGAGATTCTTGAGAGAGTTGGAGAGATGGCTTATAGACTTGCACTACCACCTAGTCTCTCTACAGTTCATCCAGTGTTCCATGTTTCCATGCTCCGAAAGTATCACAGCGATCCATCTCATATGTTAGACTTCAGCCCAGTCCAGTTGGATAAGGATCTGTCTTATGTTGAAGAGTCAGTGGCCATTTTGGACAAATAGGTTAGAAAGTTGAGATCAAAGAGCATTGCTTTAATAAAAGTACAGTGGAGGGGTCATCCAGTCGAGGACGCGACTTGGGAGACCGAGCATGATATACGCAGTTGTTATCCTCGTTTTTTCACCACTTCAGGTATGTCTCTATACCCGTTCGAGGACGAACGTTTGTTTAAGTGGAGGATGATGTGACGACCCGGACGATTTTGAGAGTTGTAGCCTCGTTCCCCTAATTACTACTCATTTTATACTTTATAGTTGTTATATGACTTGTCGGGGTAGTCAGTTTGAGTCCGGAGAGATTTCGAAATGAATTGAGACACTTAGTCTCAAGATTGAAAGCTTAAGTTGAAATGGCTGACCGGATGTTGACTTATGTGTAAACGACCTCGAAATAGAGTTTTGATGATTCCAATAGCTTCGTATGGTGATTTTGGACTTAGGAGCGTGTCCGAAAAATTATTTGAAAGTCTGTAGTTAAATTAGGCTTGAAATGGCTAAAATAGAAATTTAAGTTTGGAAGTTTGACCAGAGAGTTGACTTTTTGATATTGGGGTCGAAATTCAGTTTTTAAAATTTTCATAGGTCCGTTATGTCATTTATGACTTATGTGCAAAATTTGAGGTCAATCGGACTTGATTTGATAGGTTTCGGCATCGAATGTAGAAATTTGTTTTCTTAGTTTCATTAAACTTGAACTAGGGTATGATTCATGTTTTTAGCGTTGTTTGATATGATTTGAGGCATCGACTAAGTTCGTATCATATTTTGGGACTTATTGGTATATTTAGTTGAGGTCCTGGGGGCCTCGGGTAAGTTTCAGATGGTTAACTGATCAAATTTGGACACTCTTTGCACATAAGGGAGAAGAGTGAGAAAAACATGAAAAACAAAAGGTTGGTCTGCTCCGCTTTCTTCAACAAAAGGCAGACTTCTTCCTCCATGAATAACCAGTCCAAAAGTCCCTCAAAATACCATGGAAGGCTCTACAAAGAACACCCAAAAACAGCCCTTAAATCTCCATTAAAATATCTCAAAATCCAGCCAAAAATGCACCAAACTCCAACCTGAAAACAACCCCAAAACAGACCCAGTTTTCCATCACCAAAATCCAGCAAAACCAAATCTAAAATCTGCAAATTCCATCCCGAAATCTCCCAAAAAACGACCTCAAAAATAGCTTATTTCTCGAGCGAAAATCACCTGCAAAATCAACTGAAAAACAACACCAAACAGCCCCAAACCAGCCCCTGAAACGGTAAAAATAGCTCCCCAAAATACCGAAAAAATAGTACCAAAATGTTCAAAAACAGCAGCTCGAATCGCTGCCATTTTCGCTGAGAAAACAGCTCCAAAATCTTCCATTAATCCCGTGAAGCTCTGTGCTCGATGTCGTCGCCGACGAGTCTCCTATTCGAACTTCGGTCACGATTCAAGTTCGACACAATTTTTGATCGGAGCTTACTGTAGCACGTTCATTTGGAACATATCATTTGTTGTACCGTTGTTTGCTTTGGATTGCTCCATTATTCAATTCTCAAAGAAATTTGCTACAGTGAAAGATTTGGGTCATTCGGAGTCGAAAAATCGAGGGAAAGGTATCTTATCGATTGATTGAGCGAGATTCGAGGCAAGTAACTTGTTTAACCTTATGTGAAAGAAATTTTCCTTAAGATGGTAATGTCATGAAAATTGTGATGTGTTGAAAGTCGTGTACGCGAGGTGACGAGTGTGTACACGGGCTAAATGTGAAAGATTATGTTTTTAAATTGTGTAGGACTTTGTTACATATTAATTAAATTATTTTATTGTATTATATTCATCATCATTGGTCTATTTTTTTATTTTAAATATGTCTTACCTTTTTTCTACTAATTGTTTTACCTGTTTAGTTGAAGCTTTATTTCTTTTATTTTGTGCTCATTATTTGGAAGTTGAATTTATTAATTGAATTATTATTTATATGAAGTATTTGACATTAAAAATTGGTATTGAGGCAAAGTATTAAATTTGTGAAATATTATTTTTGTTGAGTTATTCACTCCCGAATATTTTGTGAGATTTTGTGTTCATTTTGATTGAGTCGTGAGCTCCTTATTGTGGAAAATAATATGTTGTTGATTTATTTTGGCAAGTTGAAATATTTGGGCACCTGAGGTGTAAATTGTGATATATTGTGATATTGATACGCATGCGATGGTATAAGGTCTGGGTGTTGAAACGCATGCGGTGAGATAAGGGTGGCTTGATACGCGTGGCTAGTAGGGGAACTACTAGAAGTCATGCGGTGTGATAAGGGTGGCTAAAACGCGGGATGCTATTTCGGAAAAAATATTTTCTTTAAATAAATTGTGAAGGCTCCCGCGGTGATATAAGGAAATGAGATATTGTGAATTTATTTATGATTTGGGACTACGAGGTGGTACCTCGGGAGTCCCCTTGTTGATATTTTCTCATTTGTGTACTTGCCTTTGGTTATTTTGTGTTTTCCTTAAATATGTAAATTCTTGTTTTCCTTCCGTGCGGTATTATTTACCCTTATTCTGTATAGTTAAATTGTGACATACTCCTTACTTGATTCACTTTCATTATCATTATTATTATTATATTGTTAAACTGTTCGTCCTATTTTTTATTATTTTCAGTAAGGCCCTAACCTAACCTCGTCACTACTTTACAGAGGTTAGGCTTGGCACTTACTGGGTACCACTGTGGTGTACTCATACTATGCTTATGCACTTCTTTTTGTGCAGATCCAGGTACTTCCTACCATACCATGTATTAGTGAGCTAGTCAATACACAGAGACTTCAAGATACATCTGCCATCGTTCGCAGACCTCGGAGTCCCCATCTATCTTTATTATGTTATTTTCCTTATTTTTATTAGACTCTGATGTTTAGAGACACTTAGTATTTCTCTTAGAAGCTTGTGACTTATTCTTACCAAGTTTTGGGAGTTATAACTACTTTGAATTGCAGTTTTTAATTATTTCACATGTTGAGATTTGAGTTTCAGATTTAGATTCCGTTATTCCGCATAATTGATAGGCTTACCTAGTCTTAGAGACTAGGTGCTATCACGACAACCTACGGAGGAAATTTGGGGTCGTGACATATGGTACGCGCACTTTTGGGGCTCGAGGTGGCGTAACCCAAAAAGACAAATTCGTGCGAGCCTAGGCCCAAAGCGGACAATACGTGTCATGGGCTTGGATCGCGACAAATATAGTATCAAAGCTGAATCTCCCTCAGTACAATGGTGGGACAAACCTTAGCGAGGACGTTGAGTCCCAATAAGGAGTGAATGTGATGCCTATGACGGAGACCAGACTGATAAGGGTAGGTTGATGAGAGCGGGTCAAGCAAGACTGACAAACTTCTAGGTTGGCAAACTTCGGAAGAAGGGGTTCACATGTCACCTTAGGCGAATCCTATAGCGGAATAGGAGAGGAAAGTGAAGAACTTTATAAGTCATGACACAAGTTCACATGATACACCCGCTTTTTGGGCTCGAGGCAGCGTAGTCCAAAAAGACAAATATGTGTGGTCTAGTCCCAAAACGGACAATACGTATCATGGGATTGGGTTGTAACAGCCTGTTTTCTGATTAATCGCATGCCATCTATTGTGCTTCGTGATAATGTGCCTTATAGTGTATTTTTTAAACAATTCATTATTTTCTGTGGAACCTAAGGTATTTAGAGAAACATGTTATATTCGAGATGTTCGATCATCTGTTACCAAGTTGGATCCCAAAGCATTAAAATATATTTTCCTGAGCTATTATCGCCTCTCAGAAGGGGTATCGGATTCTAATGAACTTGACAAATATATGATGTCAATTGATGTGGTATTTTCATAGACTATACCATTCTTTTATACACCTTCCATTTCTACAAGTGAGGGAGAGGAAGATGGGTGTTTAGTATATCAGGTCACCAGTGCTTTGACATAACAACTAGATGATGTTCGTCCATAGCCTTGTTGTTATATTAAGCACTAAGCGATTATTGTGCCTTTAGCACATCCTACAACTATGTTAGTAATATGACTAATTATTCAAGTTTACTCGCAAAGGTGAGAGACAAATGATACATATCTCGCAATAGTTCCTTTGTCATCAGATCCTCCTCCGTCTAATCCTATAGAAAACCTTGACCTTCTCATTGCTTTTCGCAAAGGTACACGTACTTGTAAGTCCACATATTCTATTTCTATTTTGTTTCCTATGATCGCTTATCCTCTACGTCTAGATCTACGATTGTTTCTTTGGACTCCATCACGACACCCAAAATATTGAAGGACGCTTTGAATCGTCTCGGACGTTTTGATGCAATGCTTGAAAAAATACATGCCTTAGAGGATAACCACACATGGAATGTGATGGATTTACCCAAGGGAAAAAAATTAGTAGGATGTAAGTGGATCTTCACAACTAAAGTTAATCCATATGGTTCCATGGCAAGACTTAAGGCTATACTTGTGGCTAAAGGGTACGCTCAAACTTATGGGGTAGATTATCCAGATACCTTTTTCCCGGTTGTCAAACTCACTTATGTCTGCTTGTTATTTCTCTAGCTACTTATGAGAATTGGCTTTTACATTAGTTGGATATCAAGAATGTGTTCCTTCATCCGATATTATTACTTAAGAGGAGTACGGAAAAGTCTGTCATTTGAATAAGTTCTTGTATGGATTGAAGCAGAGTCCTCGAGTTTGGTTCGGTAAGTTTAATGAGGTAGTTGAAGAGTTTGGGCTGAAAATAAGCAATTGTGATTACTCAATCTTCTATTGGCAATCAACAACCAACATTGTTCTTTTGTTGTATATATTGATGACATTGTTATCGTATGAAGTGATTATGTGGGGATTCTTTCCTCGAGTCTTTCTTGCATATTAGGTTTCATACAAAGGACTTGGGCCTGTTGAAATACTTTTTGAGAGCAGAAGTAAATAGAAGCAAGAAGAAAATTCTTTTGTCTTAAAAAAAGTATATTCTTGACTTGCTTGCAGAAACGAGAAAGCTGGCGGCTAAACCCTGTAGTACTCCAATGATTTCTGATGTGCATTTTATGAAAGACAATTACGATCCTTTTGATAATCTAGAGAGATACAAGAGGTTAGATGAAAAATTAAACTAACTCACTGTGACTCGTTCATATATTACTTTTGCAATAAGTGTTGTTAGCCAATTCATGACCGCACCAGGGGTCAAACATTGGGCAACTTGGGAACAGATTTTATGTTAGTTGAAAGCAGCTCATGAAATCATGGTCGTACTCGTATTGAGTGTTTTGCAAATGTTGACTAAGCTGGACCCAGAATTGATAGAAGATCTACTACATGCTATTGTGTCCTTATTGGAGGGAACTTGGTATCATGGAGGAGTAAAAATCAAAATGTTGTATCTCGGTCTAATGCAGAATCCGAGTGCAAAGCTATGTCATAGTCTACGTGTAAGATTATGTGGATACATTATCTTTTAGGCTGAAATTGGGTTGGAGCATTCAATACCAACAAAACTCTGGGTGTGATGATAAAGCTACCCTCCATATTGTATCAAATCTGATATATCATGAAAGAACAAAGTATATTGAGGTTGACTGTCATTTTATTCTTGAGAAGGTTTAGAAGAACTTGATCTCCATCGACTACATGAAGATAGGAGAGCAACCAGCTGGTTTATTCACAAAAGCATTGAATGGAATTCGAGTTGATTACCTTTGTGACAAGCTGAGCATGATCAATATATATGCTCCAACTTAAGAGTACATATTATATAATGAATGTAGACATATATGATATAATAAATAGGGACATACTATTATATAACGTACATAGGTAGCAGAATTATAAGAATTCACAATAGATTTATGGAATTTCCTTTTTAATTCTTTGTATAGTTGGGAGTCTATATTTACTTGTTATTTCTTGGATTAATGCACACGAAATTGCTCTATTGTCTTTGTATCTTACAGTATTCAATAATTTTCAGGTTACTATTCATTTCTCCTAAATTTTGGTGAGTGCAAGCTGCCCAGCACGGCATTCCCGTATTCCACACTCTTGCTCTCTCCCAAGCGTGACTTTCTATATGAGGAAGCGCTAGCTCTTCAGTCCAATTCCATTTTATTGGGTAATAATAGACCTAGTTAGATGATATGATATGAATAAGAGTTCAAAATCAGAATCTTTAGTCGCATATAACAGTGCGAGGCCAAACGCATCACTAAGCCGTTGAAAAGTTTCCTGTTTTTTTCCTTTTTCTTTTCAAAATTTCAAGACTCTTACATGGTAAGGTCAGTGTTTCGTTAGGTATTCGCTGCTTGATGTTATTCTTAATAGAAAGCACATGCCCTAATAAGAGCACCAAGATTAGAATATACAAGACTGCCATTGACTCCTTGACCTCTTTACTGAACAACTGGATTAATTCTCTATTGCTGTTGCAGCCAAAGGGGAGAGTAGTTATTTATTGTTATAGGTGTGAAAAAACTATATACTGTAAATTCAGACTCATGACATGGTAATACTCAACTGCCTAACCAATATGCCTATAGTTATGACCATTTAACAATGGAGCCATAATTCAAGTTCACGTGTGCCCAACTGTTCTATAGCGGCACTCTTACCAATGGCTAGTGAACTAACAATTGGGACTTTTAGCAGTATCTCTTTCGCTAGAAAACAGTGACTCTCAGTTCTCACCCCCTTATCTTTATTTACTTCTTATCTCCTTATAACCGTCTGGTATTCTATATAACGACAAGTGGTATGTTATTAAGATGACTTCTGATAAAAAGCTATGGACTTTTTGTGTAAATCACAAACATGTAAGTTGAATGATGTATACAGTAGATGAATGATTTTTGGGAAATAATTGTTTGGATGAAAGTGTAGGGAAACTGTGAAACACAGAAGATGCATGTGGTAGAGAGCCATCCATTTGCCCCTCTAATCAGATATGGTTTAAAATACTCACCTCCAAAAACTGATCCTCAAATTTGTGCTTCTCTCTTCATCCATACCCCACTTCCATTTGTCTTTTTCTTAATTCCTATTTAGTTAATTTCTTGCCCACTTTGTCAGTATTATTTCTTGTTTTTTTCTCTACTATTTTATCAACCAGTTGTCCACTGATTACATTTCACTCTGCTCAAAGAGTTCTCAACAGCTTGGGAGTCCGAGGTCTGTCCTGTAGACTTCCTTACTCTTTCTTTAGTTTTGTTTTCAAGAATCTTTGGTTGTTTGAGTTCTGTTAGTTGTAAGCTCTATTTACTGCATGCATGTCTCATGCTTTATTTGTTAATTCAAGTGAAGAGTAGCATTTAATGCCTAAAAGACTCAGCTTTCTTACTTTTAGATCATTTGTCTTTGTAGCTTCCTGTTATTCAGTTGGCCTGTTCTGTTTCTGCCAAGCTTATTTCTTTATTCTTATTTGTTATTTCTTCAAAAATGTAAAGTCCCATCTCTCAGTGCTCGTTTCTCTCTTTATCCCGAGTAGGCATATTCTTGTATCATCTAGTCTCATAGAGATTCTATTGTTTATCTTAGTTGCTTTTACATCTTTGATGGATACTTCTTCTTCACTAATTAAGGTGTGTTTGGTATGACAAAAACATCTTTCCGGAAAATATTTTACATGATGAAGTCATTTTTGGTCTTTGATTGCTGCCACCAAAAGGAGTCAATGACTTCCTTCACTTATAGCCAGTGGCGGACCCAGAATTTTGTGCAAGCGGGTTCAATCTTAGAAGTACATAACTTTAGTCGTAAAATAGTAGTTGTCAAGTGGGTTCAAATAAAATATTTATACAAAATTTATGCAGCTTTAATCGCAATTTATACATATACACAGTATTATTTTTTGAAAAAGCGGGTTCAGTTGAACCCGCTTTCCACCATGTGCGTCCGCCACTGCTTATAGCTGGAAGTCATCTTCTTTAATAACCGAGTATTTTTCTTTTGATAAACGAGTAATCCTGGAGGGAGGGCCAATGGTGCACCGCGAAACTCGGTGGATAATGGCCTATTCCTCTACCCTTCTCCACTTACCCAAGCTTTTGCTGCGGCAAAGTTCGAACCGCCGCCTCTTACTTTATATCACTTGCTTTAACTAACTTTTAGACATTATTATCGATCTTTAATACTACTCCATAAAATATCAAAAAGATACTATCATTATACTTTATATAATGATAAGTTACTTATTTATACCCAACCAAACACTGGAAAATGATCTGGATAGAGTGTCTTGAGGTAAAACATTTTCCTTGGTTGCTATCTTGTACTTATGTATGTGCAATAGAGACTTCACAGACTGAGCTTACATAATTATAAGACAACAACTCATCCAGCATCTTAATAGTGCTAAATTTTGTGTAGCGTCAGGAATTTTAAAGGGGGAGCACAAAATAACTTGCTAAAGATGGAGGAAGTAACCAATGTCATGGAGTATGAGGCCATTGCCAAGAAAAAGTTGCCAAAGATGGTTTTTGACTACTATGCCTCTGGTGCTGAAGACCAGTGGACTCTGGCTGAGAACAGAAATGCCTTCTCAAGAATTCTGTAAGCAGCTCTTTGGTCTAATTCCTGAATTTGCGTACGTAAAATAGGACTATTGGGTTATATTCACATATATGTTGTATTCTTTTTCAACTGATACAGGTTTAGGCCCCGTATTCTCATTGATGTGAGCAAAATTGACATGAGCACCACAGTGCTGGGATTCAAGATTTCAATGCCTATCATGATTGCACCAACAGCCATGCAGAAAATGGCACATCCTGAAGGTATACCTTCCACTCATACAAGTTACTTAAAGCTTAATCTTACTATCTGGACTCTATGGGTATAACTAAGAATTTATTTCATGCTATCACAGCTAACCTCAAAGGACAAAATGTCAGTCGATAAGTTAATGGACTATTCAATTAAAGAATTGCTGCAATAAAACTGGAGAATTGTGAATTTGCGTTTGCCAACTCCATGCATTTCTAAAAGGCTCTGAGCTCTGTCTACTCGAGAAAACTGTTGGTTACGTCTGGTTTAATTATTTATCTATAAATGTTAGTAGAGTTCAGATGGCTATAGTTAATTTTGAGGGCTCGAGTATTCTTAATGTGGACAAACTGTTAAGTGTCTTGTAAGTCTGATTACTTGGTTGCTTTATGTAGGGGAGTATGCTACAGCAAGAGCAGCATCAGCAGCAGGGACAATCATGGTTAGTCTCACTTGGTTTTCTATAGCAACTTTAACTTTAGAATAATACCATTGGATTAGAAATATGATGGACTCATAGCTGATCTTACATGATGTCGATAAAAGTATTTTAGGAATCTTTCCGATCCAAATATCATTGCAGCCAATGGTTAGTGCCTTTAAAACTTTTTTTGAAATGAATAGTGCAATTGATACAATTTCAGTCAACTTTGGCTTCTCATTAAGTCTTGCATATACTTGTGGATGAATTGTATAAATAATGCAATTTGATCACTGCCTCTTTATTCAAGCAGCTAAATCAAGTCATAGCCTAGTAAGTTACTGTTATTACTGTCCTGCAAAAGAAAGAGGAATTACTTATTAGAACAACAATTTTCTGGTTCTTCAGAAGGCTCCTGAAGCCTCTTTTATGATTTAAAGGACATGGGAAATATAAAAATAGAATTGAATGTTACTTAGAACGTGGTGTTTTCCACTTTGTTAACGTAACACAAATTTGTGTTTCAGACATTGTCATCTTGGGCCACTTCCAGTGTTGAGGAGGTTGCTTCAACAGGACCTGGCATCCGCTTCTTCCAGCTTTATGTGAGCATGAAGTTGCAGTTAAAATTTAGGACAAATGTACGCACTTTATAAACTGTATCTACCCTCTCATGTATTCAGGTCTACAAGGACAGGAATGTTGTTGCTCAGCTTGTGAGAAGAGCTGAAAGGGCAGGTTTCAAGGCTATAGCCCTTACTGTTGATACCCCAAGGCTGGGACGTAGAGAAGCTGATATTAAGAATAGGTAATATCCTAATACTGTCATATCATTAGGTTATATCGCCTTTTCAGTCAGCGAAGGTGCTTAGTATGAAGCTCGACAAGCTAATTTTATGTCCACCACCTTGCAGGTTTGTTTTGCCACCATTTTTATCTTTGAAAAACTTTGAAGGATTGGACCTTGGCAAGATGGACCAAGTGAGTGGACAAATGGATATTTCTCTGATCCGTGCTTCAAATTCTTGTAAGAATCTATTTATGTATCAACTTAAACTATCTTCTCATTACAGGCAAGTGATTCTGGATTAGCTTCATATGTTGCTGGTCAAATTGATCGCACTTTGAGTTGGAAGGTATATTACCTTTCTTCAGCTCATCCTGCATATTCCATGTTTTATTCTCCTTTTCCATGATTTCGTGAGACTTCAGTAGGCCTAGAACTATTCTTTAATCTCAAATAGGTAGAAACACAAAAGATTTGCAACACACATTTTTTTGGCCATTAAGGAAAAAGAACATCTGCTAGAGCTATAAAAATGTGGTAGTTTCTCGGTTTGTAAGTAGTTCAAATGCACTGGGGTTAAGATTGAAAGTTAAAACTCAATTTGACATTGGAAAAAAAAGATTTGCTGAACTTGCATATCAATTGAAACTGCAATCACCATTCTGTCCTTAAAAATGAATCTCAAGAAAATTTTCACTTGTCAAGAATTTCTTTCTGGACTTGAACAGGATGTTCAGTGGCTCCAGACTATCACTTCATTGCCAATCCTGGTGAAGGGTGTACTTACGGCTGAGGATGGTATATGACTCAATACTCTATCAAAGCTATCGTCCTCTATTATTCAGTCCTATGCTCATGCAGTAATACTGAAAGAATTTTCCACCTTGCACTTGCAGCTAGGCTTGCAGTTCAAGCTGGAGCAGCTGGTATCATCGTGTCTAACCATGGTGCTCGCCAACTCGATTATGTCCCTTCAACAATCATGGCTCTTGAAGAGGTAGGTGACTTGCTTCTAAAAGTCGTTATTCTTTATGGTTTCTGTTACCTGTTCTTTGTCTGTAAGTTTTTGTTGGGAGCTTCTATAAACATTTTGATGTGCTCCATTCGTGCTATCATTCTAGGTTGTGAAAGCTGCACAAGGCCGGATTCCTGTATTCTTGGATGGAGGTGTCCGCCGTGGAACAGATGTCTTCAAAGCTTTGGCACTTGGAGCTTCAGGCATTTTTGTAAGTAACATACACTGATTTGACCTAGATTGGCATAGAACTCAATGTTTTATCTATATCTATTCACTAGTAGACCAAGTAGTGCCTTTTTACCAAAATTCTGCCATGAGAATGATCAACAATCTGAAAAAGATTGTAATGCTTCCTTGTAGTCGTGGTTATCTTCCCTTTCTCTTGATCGATAGTCGTAGTTATCTTCCCCTTTTAGGGCTCTATATTGGGAAATTCAAAGTTAATACTGACAGCTCTAGTATTTGTAGTAGAAGTCCCTTGCATTTTCGAGAACCAAGAAAAAGTAGGCATTCTACCTACGTAATTAATTATTATTGGCTAAGTACACAGTGGCATATTATTCTGTGTTTCCTTCTCGTCTTTATACATTTAGTAAGTGACATTCTGTGGTGGCCTTCACAGATTGGAAGGCCAGTAGTTTTCTCATTGGCTGCTGAAGGAGAAGCTGGAATCAAAAAAGTGTTGCAAATGTTGCGCGATGAGTTTGAGCTAACTATGGCATTGAGTGGTTGCCGCTCACTGAACGAGATAACCCGCAACCATATTGTCACTGAATGGGATGCTCCACGTGCTGCTCTTCCAGCCCCAAGGTTGTGAAAATGTACCTCAAGTGTCAAATTGTTTCATCAAAGCAAAGTATTGCTTCACTGTTTCAGAAGCTTATATTTTGGTTTTGAATACTTGTTTCTGTTTAATGAGTTTACGAATATGTTAAGCTTTACTCAGTAATCGAAAACTGATAAATTCTGATAAATGGCCAGATATGCCTCCATTTGTACATCCTCTATTTCTATATATCATCATATTGTGGAACTTCTCGCATAAAGTTCTCTGCTCAATAGGCAATACTTAGCAGAGGTAGAAATTTTCTTGTTTGTGGAATGAGTTGTTCTTGGTTGGAACACACTTGTTGTAGATCTGCATCTTCAAATTCTTGACATGCCGGATTTGAGATATTGGATATATGCTTATACCAAATAGACATAAAAGGTTATAATTTATAGAAACACAGAATGTGACATATGTAATATGCCTATAAATCTAATCTTTCAGCATTCTTTTTAAATTCTCCCATCTAAGTTTTCTGTCATGATTCATGAAGTATTTGTCCTTCCTTTCCCATAATATAGATAAAATGCATCCTTCACAGTCTATAAAGTGGTCTCTTCAACTACTGTTTTGACTTTATTAGTATTCTGCAACATCAAAATTAGTTTGGACTATTATTAGAATCACTCAAAGAGTTAGATATGATAGTTAACTTCTACTGTGAAGTCGGTATACAAGTTTTAATCTCTCTCAGAATTGTTTCTGCTTGACGAGAGATCACTGAATTATAAGTGCTCCTATACAGATTTTATATGTCTGTTGCATTCCAGATTTATCCGAACTACTTGATGTTGTGACGTGTGATGTAGATGCTTGGATAAAATTTGGTAGAGAAAATAAATTATGGAAGGGAGCCTTGGAGCAATAATAAAGTTGTCTCCGTGTGATCAATATATAGGTCACGGGTTCGAGCCGTGGAAGCAGCCATTAATGCTTGTATTAGGGTAGACTGTTTACATCGTATTCCCTGGGGTGCGGTTGTGATGACCCAAAATGTCATCTTTAAATTTAATGATTAATTATGTGATATAAGCACTATTTACCATTACTCGACTTGCGTGTGCAGTCCGTAAAAAAATTTTCGGAAAGTTTTCAAGTGAAAAATGGATTAAAATGTGAATTAGATGCTTAAAACACAACTAAGTTGACTTTGGTCAACATATTGAGCAAACGGACTCGGATCAGTGTTTTGACAGTTCCGGTAGGTCCGTATCGTGAATTGGGACTTGGGCGTATGCTCGAAATCAAATTCCGAGGTCCCTAGCCCGAGATATGGAATTTTGACGAAAAATTTAAAGTTTAAGTTCATATAGTGATCGGATGTCGAATTATGTGAAAATGACCCCGGAATAGAATTTTGATGATTCCAACAGCTCTGTATGGTGATTTTGGACTTAGGAGCGTGATCGGATTTTTATTTGGAAGTCCGTAGTGAATTAGGCTTGAAATGCCGAAAGTTGAATTTTTGGGAAGTTTGACCGAGGGGTTGACTTTTTGATATCGGGGTTGAAATCCGATTCTGAAAATTTTTATAGCTCAGTTATGTCATTTATGACTTGCGTGCAAAATTTTAGGTCAATCGGACTTGATTTGATAGGTTCCGGTGTTGTTTGTAGAAATTGAAAATTTCAAAGTTCATTAGGCTTGAATCTATGTGTGATTCATGATTTTGGCGTTGTTTGATGTGATTTGAGATTTCAAATAAGTTCGTATGATGTTTTAGGACTTGTTGGTGTATTGGGTTGAGGTCTCGAGGGCCTCGGGTGAGTTTTGGATGGTTAACGGATAAAAAATGGGACTTAAACAGCTGCTGCAAATTCTCTTCTGCTGTGCAATCGAGCCTCAGAAATCGAGTCGAGGATCGAAGGAAGGCTCGAGATCCATGATCGAAGGCCACTAATCGAAGGCCCAGGATCGAGAGTTATGACCAAGGCCAGTGATCGAAGTCCATAAGGATCGAAGCCATGATCGATAGCCAGGATCGACGGCTGTGATCGAGCCCCAGGGTCGAGGGCCATGATCGGACTCCCATGATCGAGGTCAGGATCGGACTCTTATGATCGAGGTGCAGGATCGGACTCCACGGCCGAGGTCAGCCTGGACAAATCCGTAAGTTATAAAAATATGGGGGTTTCGTCCCATTCGCCATTTTTAACAATTTGGAGCTTGAGCAGAGGCGATTTTTGATATATCTTCAAGGAAAAACATTGGGGGTAAGTGTTCTTAACTCAATCTTGGTTAGATTACCCGAATCCATCACTGTTTTTAACATTTAATTGGTGATTTAAGTTGGAAAAATTTGAAAACCCTCTTGGATAGATTTGTGGATTTGAGGGTCGAATCGTTATTGGAATTTAGTCATTTTGGTATGGTTAGACTCGTGGTTGAATGAGCGTTCATATTTCGTAACTTTCGCCGGATTTCGAGACATGGGCCCCACGGGCTATTTTTTAGTTAATTTCGGATTTTTATTGAAAAAAATGTAGTATTTCGTATATAATTAATTCTATAATTTTTGTTGACTGTATCGAATTAATTATGACTAGATACGAGTCGATCAGAGTCGGAAAATCGAGGAAAAAGCATAATACTTGATTAAATTGGAGCAAGTCGAGGTAAGTGATTTGTCTAACCTTGTGTGGAAAAATTTTCCCTAGAATTGATATTAATGTGATTATTGATATGTGTTGAAAATCGTGTACACGAGGTGACGAGTGTGTACACGGGCTAAATGTGAAAGATTATATTTTTAAATTGTGTAGATCATTGTTGCGCAATTATTAAATTATTTTATCTTGTTATATTCTTCATCATTGATATGTGATATATATTTTAGATTTGTTTACCTTTTTTCTGCTAATTGTTTTACCTGTTTAATTAAAACTTGGTTTCTTTTATACTGTGCATTATTTGAAGGTTGATTTTCTTTAAATTAAATATTATTAATATGAAGTATTTGACATTTTTAAATTTGATATTGAAGCAACGTATTAAAAATTTAAAATATTATTTTCTGAGTTATTTATTCTTGAATATTTACGTAAGATTTTTTTTGGATTATCACGTTTAATTAGTGATTTAAGTTGGAAAAATTTGAAAACCCTCTTGGATAGATTTGTGGATTTGAGGGTCGAATCGTTATTGGAATTTAGTCATTTTGGTATGGTTAGACTCGTGGTTGAATGGGCGTTCATATTTCGTAACTTTCGCCGGATTTCGAGACATGGGCCCCACAGGCCATTTTTTAGTTAATTTCGGATTTTTATTGAAAAAATGTAGTATTTCGTATAGAATTAATTCTATAATTTTTGTTGACTGTATCGAATTAATTATGACTAGATACGAGTCGATCGGAGTCAAAAAATCGAGGAAAAAGCATAATACTTGATTAAATTGGAGCAAGTCGAGGTAAGTGACTTGTCTAACCTTGTGTGGGAAAATTTCTCCTAGAATTGATATTAATGCGATTATTGATATGTGTTGAAAGTTGTGTACACGAGGTGACGAGTGTGTACACGGGCTAAATGTGAAAGATTATATTTTTAAATTGTGTAGATTATTGTTGCGCAGTTATTAAATTATTTTATCTTGTTATATTCTTCATCATTGATATGTGATATATATTTTAGATTTGTTTACATTTTTTCTGCTAATTGTTTTACCTGTTTAATTAAAACTTGGTTTCTTTTATACTGTGCATTATTTGAAGGTTAATTTTCTTTAAATTAAATATTATTAATATGAAGTATTTGACATTTTTAAATTTGATATTGAAGCAATGTATTAAAAATTTAAAATATTATTTTTCTGAGTTATTTATTCTTGAATATTTACGTAAGATTTTTTTTGGATTATTCTGGCATGAGCCGTGAGCTCTTTATTATTGAAAAATATTATTGTTGATTTTTTGTGGAAAATTAAAATATTGGACACTTGATATACAAATTGTGATATATTGTGATATTGATACGCATGCGGTGGTATAAGGTCTGGGTATTAAAACACATTCGTTGAGATAAGGGTGGCTTGATATGCGTGGGTAGTAGGGGTGACTACTAGAAGTCATGCGGTGTGATAAGGGTGGCTAAACTGCGAGATGCTATTTCGGGGAAAAAAATGTTTTCTTTAAATAAATTGTGAAGGCTCCCGCTGTGGTATAAGGAAATGAGATATTGTGAATTTGTTTATGATTTGGAACTACGAGACGGTACCTCGGGAGTGCCCTTGCTGATATTGATTTATGGCCGCAGTTGCCTTTGATTATTATTGTGATTTTCTTCAAGTTGAAAAGAATTTTGTTTTGTTTCCACGAGGTATTTATTTGCTATTATTTGATGTAATTAAATGTGACATACTATTTGATTCATTTCCATTGTCATTTTATCTTATAATATTATTTAAACATTTTACCATGCCATTATTTATTCTCCAGTAAGGCCTGACCTGACCTCGTCACTACTCTACCGAGGTTAGGCTTGGCACTTATTGGGTACCGATGTGATGTACTCATACTACGCTTCTGCACATCTTTTTGTGCAGATCCAGGTACACCTTATCAGATCACGCATCAGTAAACTAGCTGTACGAGGAGATTTCGAGGTATATCTGCCAGCGTCCGCAGACTCCAGAGTCCACTTCTATCTTACTATGTTATCTTCCTTATTTGCTTTAGACTCTGATGTATAGAGACATAGAGAATAAATTTTTAAAAGCTTGTGACTTATTTCTACCGGGTTTTGGGAGTTGAAATTGTTTGAATTGTAGTTTATTTATTTCAGATATTTATTATTATTCCGCATTGATAGGCTTACCTAGTCTTAGAGACTAGGTGTCATCACTACATCCTACGGAGGGAATTTGGGATCGTGACAACGGTCCTTCCCCGAAACTTGCGTGAACACGAGATGCTTTGTGCACCACACTGCTCTTTCTTAGAGGCACAAAACAAAATGGAGAAGGAAGTCACAACATAAGTACGAAATTTTCAATGTGTCTTTGCACGAATAAACTTCGTACTAAATTTGGATAAAAGAGCAGGATTATCCTAAATCAATGGTTTAACATATAATCAAATTAGGATGCCTCGTAGTCGTAGAATTCGTATAGATAATGATAACTAGTTTGGAGTTGTAGTTGGTTGAATGATATGTGGTGCACCAACAATACATAAGCATTTTTTGAAGCTTTTACTATAGAAGCCATGGCTTGTAGCCTTGTACCGTTGTAAACTTGATACTTGTACAGTTATACTACACAAACTTCAAAATGCACAAGACGATAGTGCGCTGAAAACATCATATATGGAAGTTATAGGTAATTACTAGCAGGTCGCTTCTTGAATATGTGACTTACTGCCACTGCTAAAAAACAGCCGTTTATCGACGCAGCAGTATCGACGGACTTTTCCCGTCGGTATTCTTAGAGACTTTCCGATGGAGTCCCTCGGTACTTTTGAACTTTTTAATTTCTAATATTTTTAAAAAATAATCGACGGACAACTCTCGATAAATAATGATATTTTGACCGGTCAAAATTTAATTGGTTGTACCGATGCACTCCGTCGGTAATTTACCGACGGACTCCCTCGGAACATTTTGTATTTATATTTTTGAATTATTTTTTTTAGGTACTGACGGTGTCTATCGGTGCTTTTAAAAAAAAATAAATGAAAAAAAAAAATAAAGTTATCGACATATTCAATCGTTATTGCATTTACATAATATTTTGAATTTTGTTCTTACAATACCGATGGACTTCCGTCGGTAATTTAAATATATAATCTTATACATAATTATTTTGTATTTTTTATTACTCTATACCGAGGGAGGCCGTCGGTAAGTCCCTCGATAAGTATTTACTTAATTATCGTAGTGGTTTATAGCCTATTTATTAAAATTTACACTAAGTGTAGGTAATTACACAACTTAAAAAAATATTAGTGGTAATTAGCTTAGTAATTTATAATTACACTAAGTAAAAGTGAATTTGTAGTATCCTTAGCTACATTGATTAACCTATACATTAATAGTTACACACTAAGAAGAAGTGTATTAGTCGTTTTTCGTAAGAAATATTAGTGATGGTTTATCTTATAAATTGATAATTACTGTAAGTAGAAGTGTATTAACAGTGTTCTTAAGTAACGTTAACGATTGATTATCATACACATTGATAATATACTAAGTAAACGTGTATTAGTTGTATTTAGCTTGTAGATTGATAATTATACGAAGTATAAGTGTATTAATAATATATTTGGAAGTAATGTTGGTGATTGATTAGCCCGTATACATTGATAATAGCACTAAGTATTAGTGAACTAGTGGCATCCTTATATAAGTAATGTTAGTGATTGATTAGCCTATACATTGATAATTATACACTAAATGAAAGTGTATTAATGCCATTTGTGAGAAATGTTAGTGATTCTTTATCTCTAAATTGGCAATTAAAGTAAGTAGAGGTTTATTAGTGGTATCGTTAAGTAGTGCTAATAATTGATTAGCCTATATATTAATAGTTATACTAAGCAGAAGTGTAATAGTTATAATTATCTTATAGATTGATAATTACACTAAGTAGAAGTGTACTAAGAATATATCCTTAAGTAATGTTAGTGATACACTAACCTATACATTGATAATTACATACTAGGTAGAAGTTTATTAATAGTATACTGACAAATATTGATAATTATTTAATTATCTTAAATTGACAACTAAAGTAAGTAAGACTATATTAGCAATATCGTTAATTAATATTAATAATTTATTAGGCAATTCATTGATAATTACATTAAGTAAGAAGTGTAATAGTTACAATTAGCTTATAGATATTGGTAATTACACTAAGTAAAAGTGTACACACTAAGGATGCATCCTTAAGTAAATGTTAGTGATGCACTAGCCTATACATTGATAATTACACACTAAGTAGAAGTTTATTAATGGTACACTGACAAATATTGGTAATTATTTAATTATCTTTAATTGACAACTAAAGTAAGTAAAACTATATTAGCAATATTATTAATTAATATTAATAATTTATTAGGCAATTCATTGATAATTATATTAAATATAGAAGTATAATAGTTACAATTAGCTTATAGATTTTGATAATTACACTAAGTAGAAGTGTACGCACTAAGAATATATCCTTAAGTAATGTTAGTGATTCACTAGCCTATACATTATTAATTACACACTAAATAGAAGTTTATTAATGGTATACGTGAAAAATCTTAGTGATTATTTAATTATCTTAAATTGATAACTAAAGTAAGTAGAAATATATTAGTTGTATCGTTAATTAATATTAATAATTAATTAGCTAGTATCCTTAAGTTATGTTAGGTTCAATTACATTGTAAATTGTTAATTACAAGTGTATCAGTGATAATTAATTAGCTTATAAATTGATAATTATACCAGAATTATGGGTCATTAATTTTGGTTTATATAATTACATGTTTGCTAATTACTTAACCAAACTTAAACATAAATTAATTTGTTTAACAAATAAGCACTCCGCCTCCCTGCTTAAACATAAACATAAACTTTAAACACTCCGCCTCACTGCTTCTAGGGCAAATCCCCGCTTCACTGGCGTCGTCGGCACTCAATCCAAGCGGCCATCGTCGGCGGCGGCGGCGGCAATAAACGGCCATCGTCGGCACTCAGACTCCTCTCCATCTCCGGTAAGTTTTCTTCCATCGTCGGCCATTGAGGTCGTTTTTGGGGGTGGTTTGAGTTCACAAATTCTCATAGTAATGTGAAGGGGAAGGGAGGTTTAGGATAAGAGGAAAGGAAAGAGAAGGGTCTGGTGAAGATGAATCTTAGACCTTGATGGGCTTTATTTTAGTATTCCATCCTCAAGTCTTCTTCAAAAATGGTTTTGCAATCACTCAATTAAGTAGAGCCAAATTGGGTCAAGTGTGAAGTCCCTTGGAGAATGCTCAATCTTTTTTCTGTTTAGAGAGAGATTTCGGCGTTAATTGCACTGTCCTATAAGCATCTACTTCCCATTTAAGAAAGACACTATACAATGAAGACCAGGTTTTAATTGTAGAGTTTCTTAAGGCCAGACTCAAATGAACTCAAACTTCTTTATGTGTGAAATTTTCATAAGTAATAGCCGTCTTCGCGGAGAGCAACATAAGTATTTGGAAATATTTCATCTTTAAGAGGCAGTATGTATGATAAGACAGTTTATAGACACCTTGGTTTAATATCATGAGGAAAATATAAAGAACTCCTTCGAATTTACAAAGCCAAAACAAAAATAAAAATAGAGACAACTGCTTGAATAGTTTGACAATACGCATACTGCCTCTTAACGAAGAGAGTGCCTGTTTTCAAATTCCGTTGGCATTTGTTGCTGATTTTTATTGCTTAGTTTATGTGAAGGACTTGTAATAAATGAGTTTTTCTCTATGACCAGGGGCCAAACACATTGGTGGTTGTACACGTACATTCTCTGATCAGTCTTATGCTTTCACCGTGCATTTGCAGAAACAAAGTATTGCTATTCTATGTTTTTTCCTTGAAAATAATGATTTGACTTGATTCCCAAGTTTATAACCTATTACGACATTGTCGGCCTTGTGAAGAGTTCTAGTTATTAAGTATCTTGCGAGGCTGTTTGTAGACCGTTAGCAACAGACTCTCGTGGATTATTGTAAAAAAAATGAGTGGTTGGTATTGTATGTCGTACCTACAGAAGTTGTGCTGAATTAATGAAGATAAAGCTTTATAGCTAATGAACAGAGTACCTTTTCTAGTTCAATTCTCTAGACAATCTTTGCAATATCTCAATTAACTCCAACTACTGTTGAATACTTGAATAACATTCATAATTATTGGAACATGAAAAAACTTGTCGGAGGAGTTGAATTACTGTTGTGGTTTTTTTTCTTTGGGTACAGATACTATTAAGCTGTATCGGAAAGGAGAACTTGAACCTTTGCTACAAGATTTGGTCTTATTCTATTTAGCTTAGAATAACTATGTTTCTTCTGTTGTAATTGTTATAATATTAAATGAGTAAGAATAATAAATTTTTTGTTTGTATATGTAGATGGAACATCGTATGTGGATGTACGATAGGAATCTTCCTAATCGGTGGGGTTTAAGAGATGAATTTGTACAGGGTGTTGATGAGTTTATTAATCATGCTAAGTCATTTAGCCAAAATAAGGGGATGATTAGGTGCCCTTGTGCGAAATGCAAGTGTAGAAAATGGTTGAAACTAGAGGATGTTAAGACTGATCTATATAGTAAGGTCTTTATGGATAATTACTATGTGTGGACTAGCCATGGAGAGGCTGAGGGTAGTGATGGTAATATTTATAACCATAATTTTGATATTGGTGAAAGTAGTCAAGATCCTAGATTACATGAAATGGTTATGGATGCTTTTGGAATGTATAATGAGGGTGAGAACCAACAATATGTTGATCAAGTTCCCAATGAAGAGGCAAATCATTTTTATGCACAGTTAGAGTCTGCTAGTCGTCCACTTTCCGATCTGTAGCGACTAGACTACTAAGTATTAAACCAGATGCCAGTGTTTCTCAAGCGGGCATGGACTCTATGATTGAGCTTATGAAAGAACTTAATCCGAACCTAGACATACCCGATAATTACTATAAGGCAAAGAGATTGGCTTCCAAGTTAGGACTTTCTTCAGAGAGAATTGATTGTTGTGAAAAGGGTTGCATGTTGTATTATAAGGATGATGCAATTTTAGAGAATTGTAAATTCTGTGGAATGTCTAGCTTTAAACAGCTTGCCAGCGGGAATAAGGTTTGCGGTTAAGTCTATGCATTATTTACCTCTTATACCAAGGCTAAAAAGGTTGTATGCATCGATGAGTTCTACTCCACGCATGAGACGCACTTAGGAATGACATCGACTCCCTCAAGGCTTAAGTGAATCACTTAATCGGTCTGCCTCACTCTCCGCCAAAAAGCCACATTCATGAAGAGGATGAAAGTGATGAAAATAATATAAATCATGAAGAAGATAGGGGGGAATCCGAAGACGAGGAGTGATTTTATGTTTGGTTGGATTGTTGTTTAGTTGGATGTTAACTTTGAATGTTACACTTTGAAGTTTGGTTGGATAGTTTTGATGTTTGGATAGTTTATAAAGTTTTGTTGTTGTTAAGTTGAGCTTTATTGTGGTTGCATTTTTGTTTGTATTGTAATGTTCTAGCTGGTAGGTCTATTGTAATATTCTGGCTGGCAGGTGGTGCAGCAAAAAATAGGCACTCCCTGGCAAAAATGTATCAGATTTACCGAGGGACTTACCGACAGAGTCCGTCGGAACAATTATTCATTTTCAATCCAGCATTATTAATTAGCGAGGGAGTCCGTCGGTAGTCTTGAACCAAATTTTCAAATTTTGTTAAAATTACCGACAGATACCATCGGGATATAAATTTATTCATATTTTTAATTTTTAAATTACTAAATTAAAATTCTAAACTTACCGATGGTGTCCGTCGGTATTATTAAATTATTATTTTTAATTTACCGACAGACATCCGTCGGTATTGATATTATTAATATTATATTATTTTATAATATACCGACGGATATCCATCGGTAAGTAAAATTATTTGACCAACCACTATCAGAAATGTACCGATGGCTTTCCGATGGGGTCCATCAGTAATTACCGACGGATTTTGTCGATTTATGTTACCGAGGAAGGATTTACCTACCAACTACTTACCGACAGACTTTCGCCGGTAAAGCCTTGTTACCGAGGGACGTCCGTCGGTAATTGGCGTTGGTAAAGAGGTGATTTTTAGTAGTGTGCGTTATTTTCTTTTCCCTCCTGATTTTCTTTGGAAATACTTTGGGAGAAGTGCACAAGTAGCCGCTTTTACGATCATTATTAAAATAATAATTGAAGTTTACAAAATATAGTCGCTTCATAATCAAACTTCAGATCATTGGGATAATTCTTACAAAGAGTTGGGGCTGGGTTAATTATTTTTTCCAGCAGGTCGCTTCTTTAATATGTGACTACTGCATTAACTTTTCCCCCCTATTTTCTTATGAAATACTTTGGGCGCAAGTAGCCACTTTTAGGATTGCTATTTAAGTAATAGTCTAAGTTTATACAATGTAGCCACTTTTAGGATCGCTATTTAAGTAATAGTCAAAGTTTATAAAATAAAGCCGCTTCATAATCAAACTTCAAATTATCAGGTTTGAAGTTAGAGTCTTAAGTTTGAATGCAATTCAAATTCAGCGATTTCAGATGAAATTTGAACCGCAGCCTAACTTTAGTTTTGAAAGTTTGAAATTTTTTAACTTTTAGACCTTCGGGTAAGTTATGTCAATTTAAAACTTTAGACTCGGAGGTCTAAAAAGTAGAAGTAGCAACAACAACAGTAAGAGCCAATCTGAAATGTGTTAAAAATGACCAGTATTTAATAATTTTTAAAAATGATATATGTTGACCAGAAAAGAAAAAGGAATAAACGGCGTCCTATATAAGATATTACTAAACGTTAGCGCACAGTAGTGTAGCCATAAAAAATACAGCAGAAAAAAATGCAGAAAAAATTTAGTGTTGCCATTTTTTCGAAATTATTATTTATAATAAAACATTCTTTATGATAAAACCTTTAACTTCACATAATAGTATTATCTATCTATATATATACTATATTAAAAGCACAATAACCCTTACTGAAATATCGTTTGCCTTTTTTATCCTTTAAAAATAGATTTCACATTGGATAAAATCGTAATTTAATTATTCTCCTAAAATATAGGATTTTAAAATCAAATAAAATTATGATTATAAAATCTTTCATTATTTGAACTATATAGAAACTCATAATTTTTTAAAACTATTGAAATTTATTATAAATAAACCAATTTGACTTTTCTAGATCCTTTTACCCATAAAAAAAAACACTCCAAAATTTAGAAGAAAGAAACTAATTTGAATTAAACTATAATTCCTTCAAGATGCGTAAGAAGGAAATTTTATCTACTTTTGCCTTTGAATTGTGTTTGTTTCTGACTACCAAGTGGTAGCCAAGGGTCTCTAACAAATTTTATTGTTAATTTGATTTCTTTGAAATATTTTTTTTGAAAAAAAAGTATCCTAAATGTAAATAAAAAAGGAAATTAACTTTTTAAGAAGGAACAAAGTTGTCTTTAAATATTTAGCAATTCCTAATTGAGTGTAATTACAATTTTATCTAATATGAATTATGAAATACACTTTAATTTACAACTTTGCTACTTGTCAAACAAAAACTTATGAATAGTTTATTTTACCTTTTTAATTACTCCTAACATTTTGAATTTTACAAATGTTATATTTTTATATTGAATATAATTTATTTCTTTTTGTTTTTGGAAACTGCCAAGTTCATTTAATTCAAAGTAAAAAACGGACCATCCTTTCTTCTTTATAAAATTATAGTTAATGTATCTTTGTCTCCAAAACCAAGAATATTATAACACACATAATCATTTATATATGAACATATCTTTTTGTAATGTTGATAGATCATATTATCCTTCAATGGTGTACTGTTTCTTCAAAATATTATAAATCTAAAATAATAAAATTATTTAATATTGAATAATAGATATAACTTTAGCATATTCATATTTCATAGTATAATTGCGATGATCCTCTTTATTGTTCATTTTCTTATAATCATATAAGCTTATTACATTTAGCTTAACCTTTTAAATAGTTTCCTATAAAGAACTTTAAAGGTTACATACTAACTTACATATTGTCGTGAGTAATGCTAATACAAATTAACATATTGTGCTTATTCTGAGCTTCTAAACTAAATAAAAGCCCATGTATCAAAATCCAAATATAAGGATTTTATGGAGTGACGTTCTTTTCTTATAGAAATAGTTAAACAAAATTGACATTCATATTTTAGGATCTTAGCTATTTTATCTAGTCTTTATTCTATAAATCAAGATATTTTTCATAATATTTATGTGATATTTAAAAAGATTTTGATCGTAATATCGGGTACACGCGCAACGCGTGTACCGTAAAACTAGTCATTTATATTAGTAAGAGGTAACTTAAATAAATTAGATGATATACATGTATTTTCAATATGTTACCTTTGATATTGTTGTAAAAAAGTATATATTTACTAATATGAAGATTTAAGTAATTTAATTCAAAGTTCTAAAATTTTTTTAGTGTTAAAGAATAGATAGTCTTTATTTCTTTATTTCTTTTATCCAAGTTTTTTTTGTATTTTTTTTTTTGCAAACTTTAATATTGTCTAACTTGAAATAAAATCATAAAATTCATTATTAAAATTTTGGGAACCTAAATTAAAGCTTTACTAGTCTCCTACTTGAGCCACATATCCATCCCGTGATATTCTAAATCAAATTTTTATAGAGTCTTAATTAAGATAAGACAACAATCAGTAAATATGTTATTTAGTTACCAAATGTGAATGAAAACTGGTTGAATAACACGTTCATAGGGCAATGATCTATAAATAATTATTGATAATTAATGAGGGCAGCTCCACGAAACTGATGGCTTAAAACTAAAAGATATTAAAAGACCCTGAAATTTCTTTCATAAAAATTCATACTAATATTGAGACAAAAAAAAAAGTGGCGAGAGAATAACGCATAATATGTGAGTTAGGCTCAAGTCATATGGTATTTTAAAAGTCAAATTTTATCCTATTAACTCATTCAATCATATATCTACCAAATTTTAAATAAATATTAAAATTTAAAATATTTTATCAATAATTATATAAATATAAATTACATTGTAGTAGTACTTTATTTTTATATTTTTGGGGCCTTAAATATTTGTGGCATAAACCCTAGAGCCGCCCTTGGTGAGGTTTGGAGCAAAAGCAAAAATGGGGAAGAAGAGAGAACGACTCACAAATCCAGAACCTTTTCTTGAAGATGATGATTCCAAATCCAAAGCCTCCTCTAAAAAACGCTCCAAAGCTCCTAAATCCCACCAGCAGCAACAACAGGCAATCAAACTTTTTTTTTAATTAAGTTAATTTAGACGAAGTAGTTGGTGAACTGGTATTACGACATGTGCTGATTGGAAATTGTTGATTCTTTTTGTGTTGACAGGTTATATCGTCTAGCATGAGCTCAAAAATATTGAAGGAGGCATTACTTCAGCAGAAGGAGGTAGATGAAGAGGAGACTCGAGAGAGAAATCCTAACGCTCTAGTTTTCGATGAGGATGTTGTTGCAACTAAAGCTGTAGAGGAGGAAGACGATGACGACATTGATAATTTTGGTGGGTTCAACGAGACCCTAAGCCAATATGGTGATTTGGAGGTAACCCTTCTTAAAGTTTTTAGCTTAATGCTTGCTAACATGGTTGATAAATGTAGCAATTATCTTACGTATCGTGTTATTACAATGCCTATATGAACTTCAATTATTTTTTCTTCTATATCTGATTGCAAATGATTGTTTACATAATATTTGTATGAGATGAAGTTAAATGGAGTAACATGGTCAGTGAGGATTCATATAGCCGACCCTAACTTGTGGTCAGAGAACATTCATACAGCAGACCCCAACTTGTTTGGAGTCTTATGTGACATTATGCTAGGATAGTTTGGGGATTCTGGGGTCGATTGGCAGCAGCTTTTTGGGTGGCTTTACTACTAAGGATAAAGCAATAGATAGCTACAAGTTACTCCTATGATGACTTCTCTTGGTTTTTTAAACTCATCTCTAGCGACAACAGGAGCATTTTATCTGTTTAATACAGTAAGTTGAATTTCAACTGATATCTACCAAGAAAAATTTCAAATTTAAATAATAGTTAACTCGCTTCTTTTTCTTAGCTTCTCCTGGTATTAGTGTACAATCGTTAACGACCTTATGTTTTCTATTTTCTTTTTGTGTTACAGGATCAAGTTAATGAAGAGGAGGTGAGGCTAGTTGAGGCTTTTCTGTCTGCAGATAATCGCCCCGAGCTCACATTGGCCGACATCATTATCGGAAAGCTCAAGGAAAAAGATGCACAAGTTTCTTCAGGTTTTATTCTCTTTCACTTTAGAACGGAAAATAACTATCGCCAATAGTTGACTTCTTTTGATTGTTCACGAGCAAGCCAAGCTTTAATTGCATTCATTATTATAAAAAAAGAAGCAATTTGATGCTGTCTTGATGATGATAACTGATATAGTTTGTCTGTAGAAGTGCAACCAATGCCCAAACTGGATGACTCGATCATTGAGTTGTACAAAGGGTATGTTTTATTTCATGGTCCTTATTTATCAGTTCTTTATATGCAAACTTAGCATTAATAACCTTGGCTGTCTGGCGGTGCTTGTTATGCAGTGTTGGCAAGCATCTTAGCAAATACACTTCAGGAAAGATGCCTAAAGCGTTCAAACACATTCCTTCGTTACAATATTGGGAAGACGTTCTATATTTAACAGAACCTGAGAAATGGTCACCAAATGCAATGTACCAAGCCACAAGAATATTTGCTTCAAATTTGGGTGTCAAGAAGGCAGAGCGCTTCTACAAGTTTGTCTTGCTACCACGAGTTAGAGATGATATTCGCAAGAATAAGAGATTGCATTTTGCTCTGTATCAGTCTCTGAAGAAATCTCTTTATAAGCCTGCTGCCTTCAATAAGGGAATCTTGTTTCCTTTATGTGAGGTATATAACCATTGTGAAAGAATTCTTTAAACCGATTGGAGAATTGCAATTATATCCAAAGTTTTCACTTTCTTCTGTAGAAAATAACATTGTTTTGATTAGCTATATTCTCTAGATTGTCTGTTGATTGTTTAAGGGACATGCTTTACAGTAAAGGTCGTGACACTGGGATATTGAAGAGTGGGTAATGGGTTCTCCGTTTATCTACTTCTCTACTTTACTAAAAACTTCGTGATATCTGATGATACATGCATGCTGAGAGTTTTGTTGTTTACCGGGAGTTACTTGAGAATTTGCCGTCCTTCTTCCTATATAGTTTTTTTTTTGCCATCAACAGAAGTTGTACACTTGAGGGTATATAGATTTATGCATTTTATATCAGCTTTCTGTGTAGTATACATTTATTTATCTGTCACTTCCGTGCCGTAGGCTTGTGAGTTCGGTTGCATTGTGAATTGTACACCTACGTCCTATCGTAAATCTGAATAACATTCTCCCTCTCTGTAAACTATATAAATTTAGTCTTCGCTAAATTGGTATTCACAATTTCCGTGTTTCTTATGCAATTTATCCATACGTGCTTCTTCATGAATGTTGAAAGTCCTGTCTGTGTTGAATTTGAATTCGAGCATTAAGCCTTAACATTTTCTCTTTATACTTCTGATTCCCCACATTGGTAGTCATTAATATTTTCCCATTAAATTTTTTAATCTCATTGCAAGTATATAAATGCCTAAGTTAACATCGTGCTCTGATCACAAATGTTGCTGGTTTACCTGGCAGATTGGTAATAGCATGTATAGTAGTCCCTTGTCTCATGGCCATCCTGTATTAAGATATGACTTGAGTGTCTGATTTTAAGATCAGTGTTCTCAGATACTCTGATGTGCTTTTCACATTGTCAGGACAAGTGCATTTAATATGGTTCTATCCTCTGTAGTATCTCTTTGTATATATCTGTATGATGCTTATCCTGTGCTTTCTGAAATGCCTATTTTCTGATCCAGTCAAGGACATGCACCTTGCGGGAGGCTGTCATCTTCGGCAGTGTTATTGAGAAGGTTTCCATTCCACATCTTCATGCTAGGTATGGCTGCTGGAAATGTTTATAATGATAGCAGTGACCTGTGCATTTTTAGGGCTTCAAAAGAAGATGTTGTCATCATTGTTATACAGTGAGATTCTCATAGTTCTGCTGGGGGTCTACCTATATTTTTGTGAGAACCATTGAGAATTTCACTTATCGTTCTCACCCTTCACCATTTATATGGTTGACATAGTTATGTAGTAACTGTTTGTTTTTTTACCTGTTTATTTTATGATGATTGGGGTCACAAGCAATCTGGAAGAAATGTATTCGGTTCAATGTGCAAGAAACTGAAATTCAATCAAGTACTAATTAAGAAGTCAAGCAACAAGTATCTGCTACAAGTCTTTGCACTTTCCTTGATAGTGTTGTCCTTTCGTCCTAATAGTTGTAGTACATACACCTACAAATTGCTTGTTAATATGGGAGCTGCTAGGTTAGTAAACTATTTATACTTTCCTGTATCATGGCTAAAAACTGTCTTTCTGGCACAAAACAAGCCTTGAATGAATACAAAAACAGGATCATTGCAAGTTGTGTACGGCCTCCATCTCACTTTAGTTCTATTATTTGACTTGGATAGTGGTCAATTTGACTGGCTTTTGGAGTGAAATTTACTTCAATTCGTCAAAAGAAGAAAATACGGGTAGGTGCATGTTAAGTAGGATAGAAATACTATTAAATCGGTAAGTTTTAGTTCCAAAATGTTAGATACTCTTATGTAATTCAATAACCAAATTCAGCTCGGGACAAGATTATGGACAGAAAGAGTACCTAACTTCTAAAACTTTTTTTTCTTGTTGCAAGTTCTTTTCATGTTTTGCAAGTGAGCACAGTTATTATCAAGCTATTGCTATTGTCACTGTAATACCTCATTCTTGGAGAAGTCTTTAACTTTATATCGTTTTGGAATGCAGTGTGGCACTGCTGAAGCTTGCAGAGATGGAGTATTGTGGCACAACAAGGTATTCTACGTGTTGTACTTACTTACCTCATGTTGCCTTACAGTTTTCAATGTTTTTCTTTTGGTCCTTTCAGTAATAGCTACTGTTATGATCTCATAATATTCATATTTGCTAAAGCATTTTGCTGATCTTATACATGGAAGCTAAAATTGTTTCTCAGTAAATCATCACTTGATTGGTCTATTCCTACCACATTGCTATGCAAAAAAAAAAGGAGAAAAAAGAGAGGAGGTTTTAGGAATAGATTCTTGTTTTTCTCAAGATGTCTTGCAGTTTGACATCTGAATATTTCGATCATGATAAATTTCTGTGCATGCATTTTGAAGATTTCGAGACATCTTCCTTTCTTATATGTGTCTACAATCTTGCAATGATGGAGTAATCTTAGTTATTGCTTTGTTAAGGTTTGCAGTGTGACATCCGAATATTCGATCATGATAAATTTCTGTGCATGCATAAATAAAACGGTTGCTTATCACAGTTAATTTTGAAGATTTCGAGACATCTTCCTTTCTTATATGTGTCTACAATCTTGCAATGATGGAATAATCTTAGTTATTGCGTTGTTAAGGTTGGTACTAGACGATAGCACATGCTTCACATGGGAATATCTGGTGAATTTATATCTCTATTTTTGAAGCTTTTTATTGTTTTGAACTTTTTCCTTTTGGTTACCCATGATTCAAGGCAGTAAAAATTTGTATACTACTATTGTAGATAGGATTATTATTATTATTTTTTTTGGGTTCCCTAAGAGAGTTTAGTTTGTGTATGACAGACAAACTGAGTTACTTGAGATAAGCATAACATGTTATGGTTGTCTGAGTGATAGTATTAAAGTAGCGAGAACAGTGAATTGTTGGTATTGTATACTGTTTGATCTTATTCACTTCATTTAGGAAATAATTAAAAAAAAAATGATGATAACCACTCCGCAGGGGAATTTTTGAAATAGTCTTATGGGAAAAAAAATTCTCTCCAAATTGATATGGGTTAAATAGTGAAATAATATCTGTTGCTAACTCCCTCTTTCAATAAATTTGGACTAGTTTGATCTAAAAATAAAAATGTATGTTTGAATGGACTATCAGGTTCAATTTTGGTAGATAAATGCTTATAATAATGGTTAATGTGAAAAAGGTTGAATAGTTTGTGTAACATCAAGTTTGTAGTAATATAAAGTAACAATATTTTTTGTGCAATAGTAACCCATATCATATTTATACTGGTTACTATAAAGTAGCATTAGTTTATATTAGTTTGCATTCTTGGGGAAAAAATCTGTATTTAAACAAAGATGTCTAGTTTTTAGGGATGGGCCTACAGGAAATAGTTGCTTTTATTGAGATCAAGGGGAGCTAAATTATATGGATGGATTTATAAGTATCAGGATAGTTTCAATCATGCAAGTTGTGTAGGCTCATGCCAATGTAGTATTCCTCTAAGAGTTCTTTTTCCGCGACATTTAGTCTAATCAATTTTTTTTCTTGCTTTTTGCTGCAGTTATTTTATCAAGTTACTAATTGAGAAGAAATATGCTTTGCCCTATCGTGTACTTGATGCCATGGTATCACACTTCATGGGCTTCTTTGATGAAACAAGAGTCATGCCTGTGATCTGGCACCTGTCACTTCTTGTATTTGTGCAGAGGTTAGTTTCACCCTGTCATTTCTTGTGGTATTTCTTCCTCTTCATGGTGGCAATATATTAAAATGGTAATAAAGCTTTAAGGTTACATGTCATACTTAATCCATTGATAAGCTACCTGTTAGACTCATTTACACGGTCTCGACTTCTAATAATTATTTTGTCTTCTCTCTCAAGTACCAGGATTATCATACTTGCTTTGAATTTTTTTGCCATTGTCCACAAGGATTGACACTCCTATGTAAAGATATCATAACGAATTTATCAACAAAAATAAAAGGGCTATAAAATGGCGAGTAGCAACAATATCTTTTATGTTAAGGAACAGATTTAACATCTTGCTTATTACTAATGTCTACTTCCCTATGCCGTATGGCTGACGCTGCATGACTAATATATTTGAGGTTGACAAGTTTGCTGACACTTGTTCTGGTGATGTATGTCCTTTTCTATCAATAGTACTTTACTAGTAACCTTTATCTTGCCTCAGTATTGGGTTCTTTCTTTTTTGCATTCTTGTCAATTTGTCCAAGAACATGATAGCTTTTGAAGAGATGAAATTTCTGAATATTGTTTATACGATGAATCGTTACAGGTACAAAACTGAGTTGAGAAAAGAGGACAAAGCTAACATAAGAGCACTTGTTGAAAGGCAAAGACATAGACTGGTATGCTTTTGGATTTTATTTTCGTTGATTCTGTTTTCTGTTGCTGCAAGCAAACATTCAAGTTATGTTTGTGCCTTCGATGCAGATTACACCCGACATATTGAGGGAAATTGATAAGAGCAGAAGTCGGGGGGAAAAGGAGGATGGTGCTATGTCAATTGATATCCTCTCATTGATGGTTTTAATCTTTCAGCTTGAGCTTAATTTGGTTTATTTGTGCTGTCACCTGCTATTTCCATATCATAGAGGGATTCTTAATGTTGTAAAAAACTGCGGATGAAACAAAAAGTCTTTAAATCTTCTTCGACAGCGCGTGCTTCAATTCTGCTATATCAGTAAATTTGCGCTTTAGGGATATCTGTGAGTGTGCATATCTGCATTGATGGGATAATCACTAATGGTTCCCCTCAGACATTAATTAGGTGAAACACTAACAAGGAAAGATCGATGTACCCTTTTGTTACCCCCCCCCAACCCACGCACAACAAACCCCCTTCCATTTCTCAGAAGCTGTGAAAGGAATCTGTGGTAGGTTGTCATGCATAGCACATAGCAAGGTGCTATCTTCTGTTTGTAAGTTTTGTGCGTCTTTGAAGCCAGTTGTTTTTTCAAGTTGTATGCATTTTAACAGGTTTATTTCCTAAGGTTCTTTACGACTGAAATAAAATAGTAAATGTAGATTCATCTTGCTAAGGTTCACTTGTTGGATATTCCTATTACTATTTTTCTGCTGCATCATTGGACAAATTTTTCTTAACTCTCTATTACCAAGTCCTCTTTCTGTGATTAATAAAGCAATTGAAGAAGATAGGTTTGATATCCCAGACGTTCCTATGGAGGAGGACTAGATTTTTGATCAGCGACCTCTATGAGTGGTAAGATATTAATTGCTGTAAATGTGATTCTCATTTTATCGTTTATATACGCACGAAGCTCCAGCAAATACCACAGTCTAAGAAGTGTACCTTTACTTTTTCTTATGAAGTATGTGATGCTATATTAGCAGTTTCCGGATTCAGTATGGACAGAGAGAGCTGTGCCACATGATACATGAGCATTCCTGTGTGGGCTGTTGAAGTTGGGAGTTTTGACTAGAGATGTTACAATATATTCTTTCATGATATTTATAATTTTTGGCCATGTCTTCATCAGCTTATGCCTAAATAGGTATATGCGACGAACCTCGAAAGTGTAATTGCCTGGGTTTTCAAATTTTAGTGTACCATGTAATAGCCCCGTGACTTTAAAAGTTTGAGAATCCCAAGTAGAGATGTGCTCTTTTGGTAAACAGTAGCAAAACAGATTAAACTTATATTTACAAGAAACAAAGCTTATACAGGAGTTGAATTAAATTTATCCCCTAGGCTTTGCTTTACAACTTGTTTGGATGGTTGTTACCTATTGTATTGTATCGTATTGTTACTTTAAATACAATGTTTGTTTTGATTGGTACTTAAATTTTATTGTATCGTATCGTTAAATTTGTCGTTTCGTAACGACGAAAAGTGCCACTTTATGGAACAATGGATTTGGTGTGGTGGCGTTGCCTTGCCTTTTTTCTCTTATTTTGTCCTTGCTTATTATTAAATAATCGTGATTTATCTTTTACCCTACTCTTTTATATAGTATAATAATTATACTTTGTATCCTATATTTTCTTAGTAATATTGTAAGTTTATTCTTCATATTATTGGTCCGTAATATCATGACACGACAACAACCGATATAATATATCCAAACGTTGTATTCATCAAACAATATAATATAATACATCACGATGCATTACAACAATCCAAACAAGCTGTTAGATATCAAGTATCTCATCTGTATAAATAACATTTTTTTCTCCAATATTTTTCTGTGTTTGATTGGTGAAAGAAACTTATTAGGTCTAGTACTGTTACTGAGGTTCTATATACTAGTTACTGAGGTTCTATATACTAGTGTACAAAATACTTTTTTGTACCTTAGCTTCACTAAAATAAGTGATTGTTGTAGAAGTAACTGTAACAAAGTTGACCTTTATTTGAATTTGATGTTCTTAGCAAAGTTATGGGTAATTTTATCCATCAAACTTTAGACAAATAAAAAAAATAAAACTAACGGAAAAAAATAAAAAAATAAATCTGTAGTTCTGTCTTTGAATCGAATTTGACGTTTTCTTTAATTGTGATTTTCTTTGAGGTTAGTTTGTGCACATTTTAACTAACTATGAACACACATTGACTAATATCTGAGTACCTGTTATCAGACAAAATACTAATTGAGTGCCTGCTATCAAATAGAATTTACCTAGTGTCATCTCAGCTTGGTTAAACGCGTATGGTAGTTTAATGTCTTAAATGAAATAAGTTTAGCACCGTCAAAACTGTTAACATTTGTAAATTAGTTAATTCGTAGTCTATCTGTTATTCGTATTAAAATGTACTAAAAAGGGTCAAAAGATTGAAACAAATGCCATAATGATAAATCAAAGTGCAAATGTAGAAGAAATTGAAGGGCTTAATCTTCGACAACAAAGAGGAGAGACATTAGCAATGCAACATGAAACGAAAATGGTCGGAACCTCGTCCGAAACTCACTCGGGCCACTCGGGACCCTGTCCAAATATGCCAACAAGTCCCATGACGCAACACAAACCTACTCGAGGCCTCAAATCACACATAACAACATCGAAATGACGAATCACACCTCCAATCGACTTAAATGAACTATGAACTTTCAATTTCCGAAACTTGCGCCGAAACATATCAAATCAACTCGGAATGGACTCAAATTTTTCCCACAAGTCCCAAATGACATAACGAAGCTATTCCAATTCCCGGAACCACAATCCAAATCCGATATCATCAAAGTCAACTTCCGGTCAAACTTATGAACATTCCAAAACTCCAAATTGCCAACTTTTGCCAATTAACGCTAGAACCTTGAAGATACATCCAAAGGCAAATCTGGGCATATGCCCAAGTTCGAAATCACCATACGAACCTAATAAAACCATCAAAACTCCGATCCGGGGTCAAATACAAAAAAAGTCAAACTTGGTCAACTCTTCCAACTTAAAGCTTCAGCGATGAAATTCTTTCTTCCAAATCAATTACGAATAACCTGAAAACCACAACCGACGATTCACACATGTCATAATACATCATACAGAGCTACTCATGCCCCCAAACCTCCTAGCAAAGTGAAAATGCTTGAAACGGCCGGTTGGGTCGTTACATTGCCAACTTGAACTTTAACAATTCAAAGGCTCTCATGCAATCATCATTTAAGTGAAACTTAGCATATTTCTCTAGAAGCTTGCACAACGGGTTTACCAGCTTAGAGAAATATTTGATGAAATGCCGGTAGAACCCCGCGTGGCCTAAGAAACTCCGCACACCTTTCACCGAAGTTGGAGGTGGAGGTTTAGAAATCACCTCAATCTTTGCCTTGTCAACTTCAATTCTATTATTTGAGATCTTATGGCCAAGGACAATTCCTTCCTCGACCATGAAATGACACTTCTCCCAATTGAGCACCAAATTCATTTCTTCACATCTTGCCAACACTTTATCTAGATTTGCAAGATAATCATCAAAAGAATCCCCAACCACTGAGAAGTCATTCATGAAAACTTAAAGGTAGTCCTCCACCATGTACGTGAAGATAGCCATCTTGCACCTTTGAAAAGTCGTCGGTGCATTACACAAAACAAATGGCATCCGCTTGAAGGTGAATGTACCATAGGGACATATAAAGGTTGTTTTCTCTTGATCCTGTGGAGCAATAAGGAATTGGTTGTAGCCCGAATATCCATCAAGAAAGCAATAGAAAGCACGACCGGCCAACCTATCAAGCATTTTGTCAAGGAAGGGATGTGGAAAATGATCTTTCCTTATGACTTTGTTAAGGCTTCTGATAGTCCATACACACTCTCCAATCATTCACCGTTCTTGTAGGAATCAACTCATTCTTGTCATTGGTGACCACCCTCAAGCCCCTTTTATTTGTGATACATTGAACCATAGAAGTCCATGAACTATCAGAAATGGGGTAGACAACCCCGACATCCAACCACTTGATAATCTCCTTTTTGAAAACTTCTTGCATAGCCTCATTGAGTCTCATTTGAAGTTCAATAGATGGTTTGGCGTCCTCCTCCAAGTTGATCTTATGCATGCAAAATGCGGGGCTTATTCCCTAAATATCCGCCAATGTCCACCCAATAGCCTTCTTCCTCTTATGTAGCACCGCCAATGTAGAATTCACCTGCACGTTAGTCAAAAAAGAGGAAAGAATAATGGGTAAAGTATAACAAGGGCCAAGAAATTCATATCGAAGATGTGAAGGCAATGGCTTCAACTCCAAGGTAGGAGGCTCTTCAATGGAAGGCTTGGTAGGAGGAGTATTCCTATTTTCAAAATCCAAGGATAGTTTCCGGGGTGCATAATTGTACGACCCCATTCCTTGCAAAGAATTCACACATTCCATGAAGCTATCTATCTCGTCATCATCAAAGTTGAGCAAGATGGCCTCCAACATATCACCAACATTGATCATGGTATCATCAACAATAACATCGGTCACCAAGTCCACAAAAGAACACACCTCGTTGCTATTTGGTTATCGCATGGACTTGCACACATGAAATACCACTTTTTCATCACCCACTCGAAAAGTGAGTTCTGCGGCTTTCACATCACAAAGAGCTTTCCCCGTATGTCACGACCCAATTTTCCCTATAAGTCGTGATGGCACCCAACACTACAGCTAGGCAAGCCAACTAATAAATTAAGCATACATTGAAAAAAATTTAAAATCAAGAAAAGTATAATAGAACACCAAATTCTACCAATGTGTGTGCCAAGACCTGGTGTCACAAGTATATGAGCATCTAGTAGATTATACAAAACCTCAAATACTGTCTGAAATAAAAATAGACAGAATGAAAAATACAAGGAGAGACACTAGTAGCTGCAGAACGGATCAGAAAGGTAGCTCACCACTATGCCCCTAGATAACGTGGGTGTAAGACGATAGGTCCCCAGCTAGTACTTGCCTCATGTCCTTCACAAAAAGTGCAGCAAGTGTAGTATGAGTACGTAAACAACGTGTACCCAGTAAGTATCAAACCTAATCTCGAAGTGGTAGAGATGAGATGGCCGATTTTGACGCTCACTATGGGTCAATGATATTAATTGAAATATAACTAGGATATTTAAATCAGCATGATTTACCGAATTTAAAACAATTTATTTAATCAGCGAAAATAATCAAATTCCTTCAAATGCAACAATTCTCAATATATTAATTAAATTCCTTCAATTCAAATAATTTCCAATTTATCAATTCAATATCATTTACAGGAATAATATTAATTCTTTAACAAGCAAGAATAATAATTCATTAAATTTCAATGATTTTTCCAATTTATCAATTAGCTTCGCAAGATGAAATAAATTATTAAAGTATCGTATAATTATTATTATTAAGCACGATTTCTGCCGATGACGTACTACCCGATCCAGAGTGTCCTACACACTGCCGAGGGATGTGCGACGCGATCCATAGATGCATCTATCCTGCCGAGGCGTTCGGCCCGCTCCACAAGAAAGGAGGACATTTTCTTATGTACCTCCGGAAGGAGAGTATTTTTATTATAAGACAAATTCAGGAGGAGAATAATTTCTTTTTAGCAATTAATTGATTTAAACATAAAATCAAGCATATGATATTTCCATCCTTTAATATCTTTATCTAACAATTCACAATATATTCATATATATCAATTAATATTAATTAATCAAGGGATACAATTTACACAAGAATTTCATGCTTTGAGTCCTAAACTACCCGACTTTAGCATTTATAGTAGCTAGGCACGGACTCTCGTCACCTCGTACGTACGTAGCCCCCGCAATTAGCAACAATATTCAATTTAATCCCTATGGGGTAATTTTCCCCTCACAAGATTAGACAAGAGACTTACCTCGTCTCAAAGTCTACTTTCCGATTATCGCGTCGCGTAAAATTCTCGATTCGATAGCGAAAAATCCGAAACTATCCAAAGGTTATATAAAATAATTAATATATGTTCAATAATTCGAAATTCATCTATTAAATAAATTACCCTCTCCAAAATGGTAAAATTCCTAAAATTCACCCCGGACCCACGTGCTCAGATTCTGGAAATATTAGGATGAAAACGTTTTCCATAATCTCAAGAACTTGAATATAAAATTTCTACCCAATTCCATAACTATTTTCGTGGTTAAAATCTCATTTTTATAAAAATCTAGGTTTTTCACCTAAACCCTTGATTTCTAAGATTTACTAGTTATAATCTACCCATAATATATGTAACTAACTCAAAAGATATAGAATTAACTTACCTCAAAGTTGTTAGTTGAAATCTCCTCTCAAAAAGCTCCAAAATCGCCCAAGAATGGCAGAAAATGGGCAATAATAGTGAATTCCCGTTCTTTTAAGCTTTCTCCCAAACAAGTCTTTCGCACCTGTGGACAGTGTACCGCACCAGTAGAAAATCCTCGCAGGTGCGAGTTCCACTTGCCTGGTCAATTTTTGCATTTGCGCACAAAGCTTCGCACCTGCGCGTTCGCTGGTGCGCAAATTCTCCGCATCTGCGGTCGATTGCCCCTTCCCTTTTCCGCTTCTGCGCACAAAAACTCGCATCTGCGAGCTACTGCCGCACCTGCGAGTGTCTCACCTGTGGCTGGCCAAGCGCAGGTGCGATTCTGACAGTAGTTGGGAGCTTCAGTTTTGGTTCCCAACTTCCAACTTGGTCCGATCCTCGTTTTTCAAATTATTGACCAAAGTCAAACTCGTCCATTTAAAGTTAACTTAAGGAACCAAGTGTTCCGATTTCAACCCACACACTTCCAAATCCCGAACCAACCATCCCCGCGAGTCATAAATTAATAAAAGCATGTTCGAGGAGTTTTATTTTAGGGAACGGGTTTCTAAAAGTCAAAATGACCGGTTGGGTCATTACATTCTCCACCTCTTAAACAAACGTTCGTCCTCGAACGGGTTTAGAATTGTACCCGGAGTGCTGAATAAGTGTGGATATCCACTCTGCATGTCTTCCTCGGCCTCACAAGTCGCTTCCTCAACTGGTTAGCCCTTCCACTGGACCTTTACTGCAGAAATCCTCTTGGACCTCAACTGGCGAACTTGTTTATCAACAATGGCAAATGGCTCTTCTTCATAACCCAAACTCTGATCTAGCTGAACTGTGCTAAAGTCCAACATGTGTGATAGGTCAGCATGATACTTCCGGAGTATAGATACATGGAAAATCGGATGAACTCCTGATAGACTGGGAGGCAATTCAAGCTCATAAGTAACCTCCCCAACTCGTCTCAACACCTCAAATAGGCCTATAAAACTTGGGCTCAACTTGCCCTTCTTCCCGAATCTCATAATTCCCTTCATCGGCGAAACCTTCAAGAGAACTTTTTCACCTACCATAAATGATAAATCACGCACTTTCTGATCCGCATAAGTCTTCTGTCTGGACTGTGCTGTACAAAGTCTCTCCTGAATCAACTTTACCTTTTCCAAGGCATCCTTTACCAAATCAGTACCATATATAGCACTGCCAATGTAGAATTCACCTGCACGTTAGTCAAAAAAGAGGAAAGAATAATGGGTAAAATAGAACAAGGGCCAAGAAATTCAGATCGAAGATGTGAAGGCAATGGCTTCAACTCCAAGGTAGGAGGCTCTTCAATGGAAGGCTTGGTAAGAGGAATATTCCTATTTTCAAGATCCAAGGATAGTTTCCGGGGTGCATAATTGTACGACCCCATTCCTTGCAAAGAATTCACACATTCCATGAAGCTATCTATCTCGTCATCATCAAAGTTGAGCAAGAAGGCCTCCAACATATCACCAACATTGATCATGGTAATATCAACAATAACATCGGTCACCAAGTCCACAAAAGAACACACCTCGTTTCTATTTGGTTATCGCATGGACTTGCACACATGAAATACCACTTTTTCATCACCCACTCGAAAAGTGAGTTCTCCGGCTTTCACATCACAAAGAGCTTTCCCCGTATGTCACGACCCAATTTTACCTATAAGTCGTGATGGCGCCTAACACTACAGCTAGGCAAGCCAACTAATAAATTAAGCATACATTAAAAAAAATTTAAAACCAAGAAAAGTATAATAGAACACCAAATTCTAACAATGTGTGTGCCAAGACCTGGAGTCACAAGTATATGAGCATCTAGTAGATTATACAAACCCTCAAATACTGTCTGAAATAAAAATAGACAGAATGAAAAATACAAGGAGAGACACTAGTAGCTGCAGAACGGATCAGAAAGGCAGCTCACCACTATGCCCCTAGATAACGTGGGTGTAAGACGATAGGTCCCCAGCTAGTACTTGCCTCATGTCCTTCACAAAAAGTGCAGCAAGTGTAGTATGAGTACGTAAACAACATGTACCCAGTAAGTATCAAGCCTAATCTCGAAGTGGTAGAGACGAGATGGCCGACTTTGACGCTCACTGTGGGTCAATGATATTAATTGAAATATAACTAGGATATTTAAATCAGCATGATTTACTGAATTTAAAATAATTTATTTAATCAGCGAAAATAATCAAATTCCTTCAAATGCAACAATTCTCAATATATTAATTAAATTGCTTCAATTCAAATAATTTCCAATTTATCAATTCAATATCATTTACAGGAATAATATTAATTCTTTAACAAGCAAGAATAATAATTCATTAAATTTCAAGGATTTTTCCAATTTATCAATTAGCTTCGCAAGATGAAATAAATTATTAAAGTATCGTATAATTATTATTATTAAGCACGATTTCTGCCGATGACGTACTACCCGATCCAGAGTGTCGTACACACTGCCGAGGGATGTGCGACGCGATCCATAGATGCATCTATCCTGCCGAGGCGTTCGGCCCGCTCCACAAGAAAGGAGGACATTTTCTTATGTACCTCCGGAAGGAGAGTAATTTTATTATAAGATAAATTCAGGAGAAGAATAATTTCTTTTTAGCAATTAATTGATTTAAACATAAAATCAAGCATATGATATTTTCATCCTTTAATATCTTTATCTAACAATTCACAATATATTCATATATATCAATTAATTTTAATTAATCAAGGGATACAATTTACACAAGAATTTCATGCTTTGAGTCCTAAACTACCCGACTTTAGCATTTATAGTAGCTAGGCACGGACTCTCGTCACCTCGTACGTACGTAGCCCCCGCAATTAGCAACAATATTCAATTTAATCCCTATGGGGTAATTTTCCCCTCACAAGATTAGACAAGAGACTTACCTCGTCTCAAAGTCTACTTTTCGATTATCGCGTCGCGTAAAATTCTTGATTCGATACCGAAAAATCCGAAACTATCCAAAAGTTATATAAAATAATTAATATATGTTCAATAATTCAAAATTCATCTATTAAATAAATTACCCTTTCCAAAATGGTAAAATTTCTAAAATTTACCCCGAGCCCATGTGCTCGGATTCTGGAAATGTTCGGATGAAAACGTTTTCCATAATCTCAAAAACTTGAATATATAATTTCTACCCAATTCTATAACTATTTTCGTGGTTAAAATCTCATTTTTATAAAAATCTAGGTTTTTCACCTAAACCCTTGATTTCTAAGATTTACTAGTTATAATCTACCCATAATATATGTATTTAACTCAAAGGGTGTAGAATTAACTTACCTCAAAGTTGTTAGTTGAAATCTCCTCTCAAAAAGCTCCAAAATCGGTCAAGAATGGCAGAAAATGGACTATAATAGTGAATTCCCGTTCTTTTAAGCTTTCTCCCAAACAGGTCTTTCGCACCTGCGGACAGTGTACCGCACCTGCGGAAAATCCTCACAGGTGCGAGTTCCACTTGCCTGGTCAATTTTCGCATTTGCGCACAAAGCTTCGCACATGCGCGTTCGCTGGTGTGCAAATTCTCCGCATCTGCGGTCGATTGCCCCCTTCCCTTTTTCACTTCTGCGCACAAAAACTCGCATCTGCGAGCTACTGCCGCACCTGCGGCTGGCCAAGCGCAGGTGCGATTCTGACAGTAGTTGGGAGCTTCAGTTTTGGTTCCCAACTTCCAACTTGGTCCGATCCTCGTCCGGTTGACACTCAGGGCCGCACGAACATACAAACAAGTTTGAAATCATAAAACGGACTCGCTCGAACTCACGAAACGCGTAAAACAACATCAAATCTATGAATCACACCTCAAACCAAATTGATTCAAACTTAAGAATTTCAAGTTGTTCAATTTACTTCCAATGCGCCGAAATATCCTTAAACTACTCGGAATGACACGAAATTTTTCGTGCAAGTCTAAATCACTATACGGAACTATTCCCAACCTCAAAATTCCAAACAGACTTTAATTACTCAAAATCCTACTCCAAACCAAATTTAAAGAATTTTAAACCTTCAAATAGTTGATTTTTACTATTAAGCGTCAAAACGCTCTCGGGTTATCCAAAACCTGATTCAGACATATGCCCAAGTCCAAAATCATCATACGAACCTATTGGAACCGTCAAATCCCAATTCCGAGGTCGTTTTTCAAATTATTGACCAAAGTCAAACTCGTCCATTTAAAGCTAACTTAAGGAACCAAGTGTTCCGATTTCAACCCACACACTTCCAAATCCCGAACCAACCATCCCCGCGAGTCATAAATTAATAAAAGCATGTTCGAGGAGTTTTATTTTAGGGAACGGGTTTCTAAAAGTCAAAATGACCGGTTGGGTCATTACATTCTCCACCTCTTAAACAAACGTTCGTCCTCGAACGAGTTTAGAATTGTATCTGGAGTGCTGAATAAGTGTGGATATCCGCTCTGCATGTCTTCCTCGATCTCACAAGTCGCTTTCTCGACTGGTTGGCCCCTCCACTGGACCTTTACTGTAGAAATCCTCTTGGACCTCAACTGGCGAACTTGTTTATCCACAATGGCAAATGGCTCTTCTTCATAACCCAAACTCTATTCTATCTGAACTGTGCTAAAGTCCAACATGTGTGATAGGTCACCATGATACTTCCGGAGTATAGATACATGGAAAACCAGATGAACTCGTGATAGACTGGGAAGCAATGCAAGATCATAATTAACCTCCCCAACTCGTCTCAACACCTCAAATAGGCCTATAAACCTTGGGCTCAACTTGCCCTTCTTCCCGAATCTCATAATTCCCTTCATCGGCGAAACCTTCAAGAGAACTTTTTCACCTACCATAAATGATAAATCACGCGCTTTCTGATCCACATAACTCTTCTGTCTGGACTGTGCTATACGAAGTCGCTCCTGAATCAACTTTACCTTTTCCAAGGCATCCTTTACCAAATCAGTACCATATAACTTAGCCCCACCGGGCTCAAATCATCCGATAGGTTAACGACATCGACGATCACATAAAGCCTCAAATGGAGCCATCTCGATGCTGGATTGGTAACTGTTATTGTAAGCAAACTCGGCCTCAAGCAGGAAATGATCCCACTGACCTCCAAAGTCAATCACACATGCCTGAGCATATCTTCCAAAATCTGAACTGTCCGCTTTGACTGCCCGTCGGTCTGTGGATGAAAAGCTATGCTGAGCTCTACACGGGTCCCTAATTCACTCAGTACTGCACTCCAAAAATATGAAGTAAATTGAGGTCCTCTATCTGATATGATGGAAATTGGCACACCGTGCAACCGAACTATCTCCTGAATATAAATCTGGGCCAACCTCTCTGAAGTATACGTAGTCACAACAGGAATAAAATGTGCCGACTTGGTCAACTTGTCAACAATCACCCAAACTGCATCAAACTTCCTCAAGGTACGCGACAACCCAACTACAAAGTCCATAGTAATTCGTTCCCATTTCTACTCTGGTATAGTCATTTGCTGAAGTAGTCCACCTGGCCTCTGGTGCTCATATTTAATTTACTGGCAATTTAGACATCTAGCTACATACTCAACTATGTCCTTTTTTATTCGTCGTCGCCAATAATGCTGCCTCAAGTCACGATACATCTTCGCAGCAGCTGGATGAATAGAATACTGAGAACTGTGTGCCTCATCCAGGATCTTTTTTCCTCAGTTCTACCATATTAGGAACACACAGACGATCCTGGAGGCGCAGAACACCATCTTCACCAATAGTGACTTCCTTGGCACCACCTCGTAGTACCGTTTCTCGAAGAACCATTAAGTGTGGGTCGTCATACTGGCGAGCCTTGATCTGTTCAAATAGTGAAGACTAAGCTACAACACATACAAGAACTCGGTTGGGCTCTGAAATATCTATAGTACAAGTCTGTTGGCCAAGGATTAGATATCCAAAGCTAATGGCCTCTTTTCTGTTGAAATAAGAGACAAATTACCCATACTTTCCGCCTTTCTATTTAAGGCATATGCAACTACATTTGCTTTACCTGGATGATATATGATAGTGATATCATAATCTTTTAGTAATTCCAGCCATCTGCGCTGCCTCAAATTTAGGTCCCTCTGCTTGAACAAATGCTGCAAACTGTGATGATCGGTATAAACTTCACAGGACACCCCATAAAGATAATGCCTCTAAATCTTAAGAGCGTGAACAATCGCAGCTAACTCGAAATCATGTACCGGATAATTCTGCTCGTGGGAATTCACCTGACGTGAAGCATATGCAATAACTCACCCTTCCTATATTAATATACAACCCAAACCAACGCGTGAAGTGTCGCAATACACTGTATACATCCCTGAACCAGAAGGTAACACTAATATTGGTGCTGTAGTCAATGTTGTTTTGATCTTCTGAAAGCTTGACTCACAATCGTCGGACCATCGGAACTGAACATCCTTCTGGGTTAATTTGGTCAAGGGTGCTGCAATAGATGAAAAACCTTCCATGAACCGACGATAATAACCTGCTAAACCCAGAAAATGCCTGATCTCAGTTGCCGAATTGGGACGATGCCAATTCTGAACTGCCTCAATCTCTTTGGGATCAACCTTAATACCATCACCCGATACAATATGTCCCAAAATGCTACAGACTCAAGCCAGAACTCACATTTAGAGAACTTAGCATATAGTTTTTGTTCCCGCAATGTCTGAAGCACTACTCTCATATGCTCCTCATGTTCCTCCTTACTGCGCGAGTAGATCAAAACGTCATCAATGAAGACAATGACAAATGAATCAATATATGACATGAATACCCTGTTCATCAGATCCATAAACACTGTTGGGGCATTAGTCAAACCGAAAGACATAACCAGAAACTCATAATGACAATATCTAGTACGGAAAGCAGTTTTTCGGAACATCCGAATCCCGAATCTTACACTGATGGTACCCCGACCTCAAGTCGATCTTAGAGAACACCCTAGCACCCTGCAACTGGTCAAATAGATCATCAATACGCGTCAACAGGTACTTGCTCTTAATAGTGACTTTGTTCAATTGGCGATAACCAATACACATCCGCATTGTTCCATCCTTCTTTTTCACAAATAATACTGGTGCACCCCAAGGCGATACACTCGGTCTGATGAACCCTTTGGCTAGTAACTCTTCAAATTGTTCTTTCAATTCTTTTGGAGCCATGCGATACGGTGGGATAGATATAGGCTGGGTATCTGGAGCCAAGTCAATACAAAAATTAATATTACGATCAGGTGGCATACCTGGAAGATCTGAAGGAAATACATCGGAGAACTCCCGAACTACTAGCACTGAATCAATAGCCGGAGTCTCTGCAGTAGTATCCTGAACATAGGCTAGATAAGACAAACAACCCTTCTCAACCATGTGTTGAGACTTTATAAAAGAAATAACCTGATTAAATGAAATAACCGACGAACCCTTCCACTCCAGCCTAGGCAAAGATGGAATAGCCAAGGTAACAATTTTGGCATGACAATCTAGAATAGCATGATATGGAGATAACCAATCCATACCTAGAATAATTTCAAAATCGATCATCTCGAGCAATAAGAGATCTGCTCTAGTTTCATAACCACAGAATGTAATAATACAAAACCGGTAGATCCGGTTCACAATAACAGAATCGCCTAAAGGAGTGGACACATAAATAGGAGTACTCAAGGACTCATGAGAAACAACCATGAATGGAGCAAATAGAGATGACACATATGAATACGTGGATCCTCGATCAAATAATACTAAGGCATATTTGCCGCAAATAGAAATAATACCTGTAATCACAGCATCTGAGGCTTCTGCATCTGGTCTAGCCGGAAAAGCATAGAGCCGAGCTGGAGCGCCAACTGGCTGGCCTCCGCCTGGCTGACCTCTATCTCTAGGACGACCCCTACCCACCTGTCCTCCACCTCTTGGTGGTCGGACTACTGGTGGAGCAACTGGTCCGGTAAGCATAGGCTGCTGACCCTACTGTACTGGTCTACCTCGAAGCCTGGGGCAAAACCTACGCATGTGACTGGGATCCCCGCACTCATAACAACTCTTTGGTGCGATGGGCTGCTGACTAAGAGTCTGGCCCTGGGGACCTGTAGCTCTGGTATAGCACTGATATAAGGTCGCACTGTAGCACCTCGAGGAGGTGGTGGTGATGGAAATGGGGGTCTGCTGGACTGCCCCCTCACGAACTGACCTCTGCCCCCAAACGGAGCACCTCTGAACTCTCCAGAGTACCAGAACCACTTATCTCTCATAATCTTCTCTCGGCTCTGCTGACGCATACCCCCAATCCTTCGGGCTAACTTCACAACTCGCTCATAAGAAGTACCGATCTCAACCTCTCGAGCCATAGTGGACTAAATACCAGTATGTAAACCGGCTACAAACCTCCACACTCTCTCTGCCTCAGTTGGGAGTATCATAAGTGCATAGCGAGATAATTCAGAAAACCTCGCCTCATAATCGGTCACTGACATCTGACCCTGCTAGAGCTGATCAAACTGAAACCGCAACTCTTCCCTCTAGGAGGGTGGAATATACCTGTCCAGGAAGATATGGGAGAACCTGTCCCAAGTCATGGGAGGAGAATCTGTTGGTCTACCAAGAACATAAGACTGCCACCATCTACAGTGTCACGACCCAATTTCACCTGTAGGTCGTGATGGCGCCCAACACTACAGCTAGGCAAGCCAACTAATAAATTTAGCATACTTTGATAAAGTTTAAAACCAAGAAAAAAAAATATAAACCCAAACTCTACCAATGTATGCGCCAAGACCTGGTGTCACAAGTGAATGAGAATCTAGTGGATTATACAAAACTACAAATACCGTCTGAAATGAAACAGACAGAATGTAAATATAAGAAGAGACACTGGTAGCTGCAGAACGGCTCAGAAAGGTAGCTCACCACTATGCCTCGGGATGACGTGGGTATGTGATGATAGGTACTCCACTAGTACCTGTCTCAGGTCCTGCACAAAAAGTGCAGCAAGTATAGTAGGAGTACGTAAACAACGTGTACCCAGTAAGTATCAAGCCTAATCTCGAAGTGGTAGAGACGAGATGGCCGACTTTGACACTCACTATGGGTCAATAATAACTGAAATAAAACTAGGATATTTGAATCAGCATGATTTACAGAATTTATAATAATTTATTTAATCAGCGAAAATAATCAAATTCCATCAAATGTAACAATTCTCAATATATTAATTAAATTCCTTCAATTCAAATAATTTCCAATTTATCAATTAAATCTCATTTACAGGAGTAACAATTAATTCCTTAACAAGCAAGAATAATAATTCATTAAATTCCAAAGATTTTCCAATTTATTAATTAGCTTCACAAGCTGAAATAAATTATTAAAGTATCGTGTAATTATTATTATTAAGCACAATTTTTGCCGAGGATGTACGGCCCGATCCGGCCCGATCCAGAGTGTCGTGTACACTGCCGAGGGACGTGCGGCACGATCCATAGATGCATCTATCCTGCAGAGGCGTTCGGCCCGCTCCACAAGAAAGGAGGACATTTTCTTATGTGCCTCCGGAAGGAGAGTATATTTATTATAAGGTAAATTTGGGAGGAGAACAATTTCTTTTAACAAATAATTGATTTAAACAGAAAATCAAGCCTATGAGATTTCCATCCTTTAATATTTTTATCTAACAATTCACAATATATTCATATAGATATCAATTAATATAAATAAATCAAAGAATACAATTTACACAAGTAAGGCATGCTTTGAGTCCTAAACTACCCGGACTTTAGCATTAATAGTAGCTACGCACGGACTCTCGTCACCTCGTGTGTACGTAGCCCCCCCACAATTAGCAACAATTATTTAATTTTAATCACATATGAGGTAATTTCTCCCTCACAAGATTAGACAAGAGACTTACCTCGTCTTGCTCCAATTTAATCCACTATAAGGCCTTTTTCACGATTATCCAACTCCGTCTGGCTCGAATCTAGCCAAAATAATTCAATACAATCACTAAATATTATAGAAATAAATTCTATAAGAAAATACTACATTTTAAAGAAAAGATCCCGAAATTAATTAAAAATTCGTCTGTGGGGCCCACGTCTCGGAATCTGGCAAAAGTTACGAAATCTGACAACGCATTCAATTATGAGTCCAACCATACCAGTTTCACTCAAATCCGACTCCGAATCGATACTGAAATCTCAAAAATTCGTTTCTATGAGATTTCTAAAATTTCCCAAATTTAAATCTCCAAACACTAATTTATGGTGAAAACAATGATATACTTGTATATGTAGACCAAATCCGAGTTAGAATCACTTACCTAAATGTTTTTCCCTTGAAAATCTGACAAAAGTCGCCTCTGCTCAGGCTCAAGTTCGTCAAAAATGGCAAATGTGACGAATGTCCTCTGTTTTTATAACTTACAGCTCTGTCCAGTTCGATCAAGGAGCTCGATCTCGGGAGCTTGATCTCAGGGAGCTCGATCAAGGAGCTCGATCTTGGGAGCTCGATCTTGGGAGCTAGTCATGGCCTCGATCAGGCCTTGAGCCTGGGACATTAATACCTTTTTGGGATCAAGGAGCTCGATCTTGGGAGCTCGATCTTGAGGCCAATTCTGAACTGCCTCAATCTTTTTGGGATCAACTTTAATACCTTCTCCTGATACAATATGTCCCAAAAATGCAACAGACTCTATCCAAAACTCACATTTAGAGAACTTAGCATATAGCTTTTGTTCCCGCAATGTCTGAAGCACTACTCTCATATGCTGCTCATGTTCCTCCTTACTGCGCGAATAGATTAATATGTCATCAATGAAGACAATGACAAACGAATCAATATATGGCATGAATACCCTGTTCATCAGATCCATAAACGCTGCCGGGGCATTAGTTAAACCGAAGGACATCACCAGAAACTCATAATGACCATATCTAGTCCGAAAAGCAGTCTTCGGAACATCCGAATCCCGAATCTTCAACTGATGGTACCCCGACCTCAAGTCGATCTTAGAGAATACCCTAGCACCCTGCAACTGGTCAAATAGATCATCAATACGTGGAAACGGGTACTTGTTCTTAATAGTGACTTTGTTCAATTGGCGATAATCAATACACATCCGCATTGTTCCATCCTTCTTTTTCACAAATAGTACTGGTGCACCCCAAGGCGATACACTCGATCTGACAAACCCTTTGGCTAGTAACTCTTCAAGTTGTTCTTTCAATTTTTTCGGAGCCATGCGATACGGTGAGATAGATATAGGCTAGGTATCTGAAGCCAAGTCAATACATAAATCAATATCAGGATCAAGTGGCATACCTGGAAGATCTGACGAAAATACATCGGGGAACTCCCGAACTACAGGCACTGAATCAATAGCCGGAGTCTCTGCAGTAGTATCCCGAACATAGGCTAGATAAGCTAAACAACCCTTCTCAACCATGTGTTGAGCCTTTATAAAATAAATAACTCGATTAAATGAACTAACAGGCGAACCCTTCCACTCCAGCTTAGGCAATGCTGGAATAGCCAAGGTAACAAGTCTTGGCATGACAATCTAGAATAGCATGATATGGAGATAATCAGTCCATACCCAGAATAATTTCAAAATAGGTCATCTCAAGCAATAGGAGATCTGCTCTAGTTTCATAACCACAGAATGTAATAATACAGGACCGGTAGATCCAGTTCACAACAACAGAATCGCCCACAGGAGTGGACACATAAACAGGAGTACTCAAGGACTCACGAGAAACGCCCAAGAATGGAGCAAATAGAGATGACACATATGAATACGTAGATCCTGGATCAAATAATACTGAGGCATCTTTGCGACAAACAGAAATAATACCTGTAATCACGGCATCTGAGGCCTCTGTATCTAGTCTAGCCGGAAAAACATAGAACCAAGCTGGAACGCCAACTGTCTGGCCTCCGCCTGGCTGACCTCCACCTTTAGGACGGCCCCTACCCACCTGTCCTCCACCTCTGGGTGGTCGTACTACTGGTGGAGCAACTGGTCCGGTAAGCATAGGCTGTTGACCCTGCTGTATTGGTCTACCCCAAAGCCTGGGGCAAAACCTCCGCATGTGACTGGGATCCCCGCACTCGTAACAACTCTTCGGTGCGATGGGCTGCTGACTAAGTGTCTGGCCCTGGGGACGTGAATACCCACTGGGAGGACCCTGAATAACTGGTGGGCGATAAGAACTCTCTGGGATAGCACTGAGATAAGGTCGCACTGGAGCACCTCGAGGAAGTGGTGGTGCTGGATATGGGGGTCTGCTGGACTGTCCCCTCACGAACTGACCTCTGCCCCCGGACGGAGCACCTATGAACTCTCCAGAGTACCTGAACTGCTTATCTCTCATAATCTGCTCTCGGCTCCGCTGGCGTACACCCTCAATCTTCCGGGCTATCTCCACAACTCGCTCATAAGAAGTACCCATCTTAACCTCTCGAGCCATAGTGGCCTGAATACCAGTATGTAAACCGGCTACAAACATTCGCACTCAATCCGCCTCAGTAGGGAGTATCATTAGTGCATGGCGAGATAATTTAGAAAACCTCGCCTTATAATCAGTCACTGACATCTGACCCTGCTGGAGCTGCTCAAACTGAAATCGCAACTCTTCCCTCTGGGAGGGTGGAATATACCTGTCCAAGAAGATACGGGTGAACCTATCCCAAGTCATGGGAGGAGAATCTGCTGGTCTGCCAAGAGCATAAGACTGCCACCATCTACGGGCTCTACCCTCTAGCTGAAAAGTAGCGAAATCAACCCCATGGGATTCCAATATCCTCATGTTGTACAGTCTATCCTTGCAACGATCAATGAAATCCTGTGGATCCTCATGTCGCTCACCCCCGAAGATAGAAGGATGTAGTCTAGTCCATCTGTCCAATAGTTTCTGAGGATCGGCGGCTACAGCTGGCCTGGGCTCAGGTGTAGCTGCTGCCACTGGCTGGACTCCACCCACGAGTAGTGCACCCTGGGTCTGATATACAGCAGCTGCCTGTCCATGAGCCTGCGTGGTAGGGGTCTGTGCTTCCCCGCCCGCCTGAGATGTGGCTGGGTCTGCCGGAAATAAACCGGCCTGAGTCATATTGTCCATGAATCGCAGCATACGACCCATGACATCCTGAAATCCCGGTGCAGATGTGAAGTCCACCGGAGCTGGCTCTGCCACAGGCACCTCACCCTGCTCCTCAATAATGGGATTCTCTGCTGGATCCCCTAGCAGCATAACTGGAACAGTCCTGGGATGTCCTCGCCCTCTACCACGGCCTGGAGCCCTCCCTCGGCCTCTGACTCGGCCTCTAGCAACTGGGGGAGTAGCTCTTCCCTAGTCTGGAATCTCATTAGAGCATGTTCTCACCATCTGTGAGAGAATAAGAGAAGGATTTTTAGTGCTACATTAATTGCACGATGGAATGTGAAGAAAGGTAATTTCCTAACACCCTATAGCCTCTCGAAGATAAATACAGACTTCTCCGTACCGATCCACAAGACTTTATTAGTTCAGCTCATAACTTGTGAGACCTACGTGAACCTAGTGCTCTGATACCATGTTGTCACGACCCAATTTCACCTGTAGGTCGTGATGGCGCCCAACACTACAGCTAGGCAAGCCAACTAATAAATTTAGCATACTTTGATAAAGTTTAAAACCAAGAAAAAAAATATATAAACCCAAGCTCTACCAATGTGTGTGCCAAGACCTGGTGTCACAAGTGAATGAGCATCTAGAAGATTATACAAAACTCCAAATACCGTCTGAAATGAAATAGATAGAATGTAAATATAAGAAGAGACACTAGTAGCTGCAGAACGGCTCAGAAAGGCAGCTCACCACTATGCCTCTGGATGACGTGGGTAGGTGATGATAGGTCCTCCACTAGTACCTGTCTTAGGTCCTGCACAAAAGGTGCAGCAAGTGTAGTATGAGTACGTAAACAACGTGTACCCAATAAGTATCAAGCCTAATCTCGAAGTGGTAGAGACGAGATGACCGACTTTGACTCTCACTATGGGTCAATAATAACTGAAATAAAACTAGGATATTTGAATCAGCATGATTTATAGAATTTATAATAATTTATTTAATCAGCGGAAATAATCAAATTCCTTCAAATGTAACAATTCTCAATATATTAATTAAATTCCTTCAATTCAAATAATTTCCAATTTATCAATTAAATCTCATTTACAGGAGTAACAATTAATTCCTTAGCAAGCAAGAATAATAATTCATTAAATTCCAAAGATTTTACAATTTATTAATTAGCTTCACAAGCTGAAATAAATTATTAAAGCATCGTGTAATTATTATTATTATTAAGCACAATTTTTGCCGAGGACGTACGACCCGATCCAGAGTGTCGTTTACACTTTCGAGGGACGTGCGGCGCGATCCATAGATGCATCTATCCTGCCGAGGAGTTCGGCCCGCTCCACAAGAAAGGAGGACATTTTCTTATGTACCTCCGGAAGGAGAGTATATTTATTATTAGGTAAATTCGGGAGGAGAATAATTTCTTTTAACAAATAATTGATTTAAACAGAAAATCAAGCCTATGAGATTTCCATCCTTTAATATCTTTATCTAACAATTCACAATATATTCATATACTTATCAATTAATATAAATAAATCAAAGAATACAATTTACACAAGTAAGGCATGCTTTGAGTCCTAAACTACCCAGACTTTAGCATTAATAGTAGCTACGCACGGACTATCATCACCTCGTGCGTACGTAGCCCCCCACAATTAGCAATAATTATTTAATTTTAATCACCTATGAGGTAATTTCCCCCTCACAAGATTAGACAAGAGACTTACCTCGTCTTGCTCCAATTTAATCCACTATAAGGCCTTTTTCACGATTATCCAACTCCGTCTGGCTCGAATCTAGCCAAAATTATTCAATACAATCACTAAATATTATAGAAATCAATTATATAAGAAAATACTACATTTTTAAGAAAAGATCCCGAAATTAAATAAAAATTCGTCTGTGGGGCCCACATTTCGAAATCTGGCAAAAGTTACGAAATCTGACAACCCATTCAATTACGAGTCCAACCATACTAGTTTCACTCAAATCCGACTCCGAATCGATACTGAAATCTCAAAAATTCGTTTCTATGAGATTTCTAAAATTTCCCAAATTTAAATCTCCAAACACTAATTTATGGTGAAAACAATGATATACTTGTATATGTAGACCAAATCCGAGTTAGAATCACTTACCTAAATGTTTTTCCCTTGAAAATCTAACAAAAGTCGCCTCTGCTCAGGCTCAAGTTCATCAAAAATGGCAAATGAGACGAATGTCCTCTGTTTTTATAACTTACAGCTCTGTCCAGTTCGATCAAGGAGCTCGATCAGGGGAGCTCGATCTCAGGGAGCTCGATCAAGGAGCTCAATCTTGGGAGCTGGTCATGGCCTCGATTAGGCCTCGAGCCTGGGACATGGTCATGGCCTCGATCAAGTTCGATCTTGGGTCTTGATCCTGGCCCTTGAGCCTTGCCTTCGATCATGGCCCTCAATCCTTGCCTTCGATCGTGGCTTCGATACTGAGCCTCATCCCTGACTTCGACTCAGGCCTCGATCGTGGGCTTGATATCTGGGTTCGATCTGGGGCTCGATCATAGCCCAGAATATACAGTAGAAGGGAAAATTGCAGCAGCTTTTTAAGTCCAACTTTTGATCCGTTAACCATCCGAAACTCACCCGAGACCCTCGGGACCTCAACCAAATATACCAACAAGTACTAAAACATCATACGAACTTAGTCGAACCTCTAAATCACATCAAACAACGCTAAAACCATGAATCATACCCCAATTCAAGCTTAATAAAACTAAGAGTTTTCAAATTCTACATTCGATGTCGGAACCTATCAAATCAACTCCGATTGACCTCAAATTTTACACACAAGTCATAAATTACATAACGGAGCGATGAAAAATTTCGGAACTGGATTCCGACTCCGGTATCAAAAGGTCAACTCATCGGTCAAACTTCCAAACTTAAATTCTTGTTTTTAGCCATTTCAAGCCTAATTTAACTACGGACTTCCAAATAAAATTTCGAACAAGCTCCTAAGTCCAAAATCACCATATGGAGCTGTTGGAATCATCGAATTTATATTCCGGGGTCGTTTTCTCAAAATATTGACCGAAGTCAAACTTAGCACTTTAAGGCCAACTTAAGGAACCAAGTGTTCTGGTTTCACCCCAAACACTTCCAAATATCGAACCAACCATCCCCGCAAGTCATAAATCATTACAAGCACCTATGAGAAGTTTTATTTTAGGGAACGGGGTTCTAAAAGTTAAAATGGTCAGTTGGGTCATTATATACATGCTCTGCCCTCTTGCTGAAAAGTCACAAAGTCAACCCCATGAGATTCCAATATCCTCATGTTATGCAGTCTGTCTCTGCAACGATCAATGAAGTCCTGTGGATCCTCATGTCGCTCACCCCCAAAGACAGGAGGATGTAGTCTAGTCCATCTGTCCAATAATTTCTGAGGATCTTCGGCTACAGCTGGCCTGGGCTCAGGTGTAGCTGATGCCATTGGCTGGGCTCCACCCACGGGTAGTGCACCCTGGGTCTGATATACAACAACTGCCTGTCCATGAGCCTGCGTGGTAGGGGTCTGTGCTCCCCCGCCCGCCTGAGATGTGGCTGGGTAAATAAACCGGCCTGAGTCATATTGTCCATGAACCGCAGCATACGACCCATGACATCCTAAAATCTTGGTGCAGATATGAAATCCACCGGAGCTGGGTCTGCCACAGGCACCTCATCCTGTTCCTCAACAATAGGGTTCTCTGCTAGACCCACTGGCGGCAAAACTGGAACAATCCTGAGATGTCCTCGCCCTCTACCACGGACTAGAGCCCTCCCTCGGCCTCGACCTCAGCCTCGACCTCTAGCAACCAGGGGGAGTAGCTCTTCCCTGGTTTGGAACTTCATTTGAGCACGTTCTCACCATCTGTGAGAGAATAAGAGAAGGATATTTAGTACTACATTAATTGCACGATGGAATATGAAGAAAGGTAATTTTCTAACACCCTATAACGTCTCGAAGATAAGTACAGATGTCTCCGTACCGATCCCAAATGACTCTATTAGGCCTGCTCATAACTTGTGAGACCTACGTGAACCTAGTGCTCTGATACCATGTTGTCACGACCCAATTTCACCTATAAGTCATGATGGCGCCTAACACTACAGCTAGGCAAGCCAACTAATAAATTAAGCATACATTGAAAAATAATTAAAACCAAGAAAAATATAATAGAACACCAAATTCTACCAATGTGTGTGCCAAAGACCTGGTGTCACAAGTATATGAGCATCTAGTAGATTATACAAAACCTCAAATACTGTCTGAAATAAAAATAAACAGAATAAAAAATACAAGGAGAGACACTAGTAGCTGCAGAACGGATTAGAAAGGCAGCTCACCACTATGCCCCTGGATAACGTGGGTGTAAGACGATAGGTGCCCCACTAGTACTTGCCTCAGGTCCTACACAAAAAGTGCAGCAAGTGTAGTATGAGTACGTAAACAACGTGTACCCAGTAAGTATCAAGCCTAATCTCGAAGTGGTAGAGACGAGATAGCCGACTTTGACGCTCACTATGGGTCAATGATAATAATTGAAATACAATTAGGATATTTAAATCAGCATGATTTACCGAATTTAAAATAATTTATTTAATCAGCGGAAATAATCAAATTCCTTCAAATGCAATAATTCTCAATATATTAATTAAATTCCTTCAATTCAAATAATTTCTAATTTATCAATTTAATATCATTTACAGGAATAAAAAATAATTCTTTAACAAGCAAGAATAATAATTCATTAAATTTCAAGGATTTTTCCAATTTATCAATTAGCCTCGCAAGCTGAAATAAACTATTAAAGTATCGTGTGATTATAATTATTAAGCATGATTTCTGCCGAGGACGTACGACCCGATCCAGAGTGTCGTGTACACTACCGAGGGACGTGCGGCGCGATCCATAGATGCATCTATCCTGCCGAGGCGTTCGGCCCGCTACACAATAAAGGATGACATTTTCTTATGTACCTCCAGAAGGAGAGTATTTTTATTATAAGATAAATTCGGGAGGAGAACAATTTGTTTTTAGCAATTAATTGATTTAAACAGAAAATCAAGCATATGATATTTCCATCCTTTAATATCTTTATCTAACAATTCATAATATATTCATATATATCAATTAATATTAATTAATCAAGGAATACAATTTACACAAGTATTTCATGCTTTGAGTCCTAAACTACCCGAATTTTAGCATTTATAGTAGCTACGCATGGACTCTCATCATCTCGTGCGTACGTAACCCACGCAATTAGTAACAATATTCAATTTAATCCGTATGGGGTAATTTCTCCCTCACAAGATTAGACAAGAGATTTACCTCGTCTCAAAGTCCACTTTTCGATTATCGTGTCACGTAAAATTCTCGATTTGATGCCGAAAAATTCGAAACTATCCAAAAGTTATATAAAATAATTAATATATGTTCAATAATTCAAAATTCATCTATGAAATAAATTACCCAATCCAAAATGGTAAAATTCCTAAAATTCACCCCGGGCCCACGTGCTCGGATTCTGGAAATGTTCGGATGAAAACGTTACCCATAATCTCAAAAACTTGAATATATAATTTCTGCCCAATTCCATAACTATTTTCGTGGTTAAAATCTCATTTTTATAAAAATCTAGGGTTTTCACCTAAACTCTTGATTTCTAAGATTTACTAGTTATAATCTACCCATAATCTATGTATTTTACTCAAAGGGTGTAGAATTAACTTACATCAAAGTTGTTAGTTGAAATCTCCTCTCAAAAAGTTCCAAAATCGCTCAAGAATGGAAGAAAATAGGCAAAAATGGTGAATTCCCGTTCTTTTAAGCTTTCTGCCAAACAGGTCTTTCGCACCTGCGGACAGTGTACCGCACATGTGAAAAATCCTCACAGGTGCGAGTTCCACTTGCCTGGCCAATTCTTGCATTTGCGCACAAAGCTTCGCACCTGCGCGTTCGCAGGTGCGCAAATTCTCTGCATCTGCGGTCGATTGCCCCTTCCCTTTTTCCGCTTGTGCGCACAGAAACTCGTATCTGCGAGGTTCGCTTCTGCGAGCTACTGCCGCACCTGCGAGTGTCGCACCTGCGGCTGGCCAAGCGCAGGTGGGATTCTGACAGTAGCTGGGAGCTTCAGTTTTGGTTCCCAACTTCCAACTTGGCCCAAGCCTCGTCCGATTGAGACTCGGGGCCGCCCGGACCCCGCCCGAACATACCAACAAGTTTAAAATCATAAAACGGACTCGCTCGAACTCACGAAACGCGTAAAACAACATCAAATCTATGAATCACACCTCAAACCAAATTGATTCAAACTTAAGAATTTCAAGTTGTTCAATTTACTTCCAATGCGCCGAAATATCCTTAAAATACTCGGAATGACACAAAATTTTGCGTGCAAGTCTTAAATCACTATACGGAACTATTCCCAAACTCGGAATTCCAAACAGACTTTAATTACTCAAAATCCTACTTCAAACCAAATTTAAAGAATTTTAAACCTTCAAATAATTGATTTTTACTATTAAGCGTCAAAACACTCCCGGGTTATCCAAAACCCGATTTAGACATACGCCCAAGTCCAAAATCATCATACGAACCTATTGGAACCGTTAAATCCCGATTCCGAGGTCATTTTCTCAAAATGTTGACCGAAGTCAAACTCATCCATTTAAAGCTAACTTAAGGAACCAAGTGTTCCGATTTCAACCCACACACTTCCAAATCCCGAACCAACCATCCCCGCGAGTCATAAATTAATAAAAGCATATTCGTGGAGTTTTATTTTAGGGAACGGGTTTCTTAAAGTCAAAATAACCGGTTGGGTCATTACACCGTAGCAAGGAAAGGTCTTCCAAGAATTATCGGCACCTCATAATCCAATTCACAATCAAGAATGACAAAATCCGCCGAAAATGAATTTATCAACATGAACCAAGACATCTTCAATCACTCCCAAAGGTCTCTTCATTGTACGATCGACCATTTGCAATCTCATAGATGTGGGTCTTGGTTACCCAATTCCCAAGGTCTTGAAAACCGAATAGGGCATCAAATTGATACTTTCCCCAAGATCACAAAGAGCTTTAGCAAACTCGGCACTCTCAATTGTACAAGGAATTGTGAAAGCACCGGGATCTTCCAATTTAGGAGCCATTGAATGCACAATTGCACTCACTTGATGACTGACTTTGATAGTTTCAAAATTCATTGACCGCTTCTTTGTCATAAGATCCCTCATAAACTTTGCATAACCGAGCATTTGTTGCATAACCGAGAATTTATTGCATAACCGAGCATTTGTTGCAAACTTTGCATAAACTTTGAATTAATTCTAGCCATTTTGTTTGGAAAGTCTTTGAGGATATGGAGGTGGAGGCTTAGGAAATGGTGCCTTAGCCTTTTGCACTACCGGTTCTGGTATGTCAATAACGTGATCCCTAGACGGGTTTACCTCCTCTTGAGTCTCTTTTACACTATCATCAATATCAATTCGAACTTCATCATTTGTTTGCACCACATCGTTCGGGACCTCTTCTTCTTGTACCACTTGCTTATCATCCACAAGTTGCCTTTAACTTGAGATGGGTGTATTCCCACCTCTTCCACTTCTTGTAGTAACGGCCATGGCATGACCCGTGTTGTTCCCACCCTTTGGGTTCACCACCGTATCACTTGGTAATCCCCCCTTAGGGCGAGAATTGAGAGCTTGAGAGATTTTCCCCATTTACACTTCTAAATTGCGGATCGATGTGTTGTGTGAGGCAAGTTGGGCATCTAAATCGGGATTCTTTTCAATCATTTACTTGAACATATTCTCAATACGTCCCATTTCATTGTTGGAAGAAGTAGGACCATGGGAAGGATAAGGAGGCTGGCTGTTCGGTTGTTGATACATCGGGGGCCTTTGAAAACCCGACCCCCGATTGCCTTGATTATTTTTCCATCCACCTTGATTTTACCTCCCCGATTTCCCTGATTATTATTGTTATGCCAATCCCCTTGACTGTTGCCACTATTCCAATTTTCTTGATTGTTTCCACCATTCCGATTTCCTTGGTTATGAGAATTCCAATTGCCTTGATTGTTTTGAGGCCACCATTATTGTTAGCTTGGGCCTTGGAAGTTGTTTCGTTGTCCTTGAAAGTTATTCACATATTTCGCCTCCTCTTTTTGGTCATTGTAAGAATCATCTTGATCAAACCCACTATCTTCTTGCACAAAATTGTCCACTCGTTGTTGCACTTGTGGACCCTTGGTTTTCCGTTTGTTCACCATCATGTTTACTCCCTCCATGGCATTGACTTGCCTAGGATTTTGCACTTGTTGTAGTTGAGCCTTTGCTAGTTGATTCATGGTGGTTGTCAATTCGGCTATGGCTTACCCATGGTCATGCAACTCTTTGTGAAGGTGGATCACGTTGGGATCACCTTGTGGAACATTAGTCCGGGATTGCCATGGCGATGATGTTTCCGCCATTTCATCTAAAATCTCACACGCCTCTGCATAAGGCGTAGTCATAAAATTTCCACCAGCAAGCTGATTCACCACAAATTGCACCTCCTCTTCTAGGTCATTGTAAGAATCATCTTGATTAAACCCACTATCTTCTTGTACAAAATTGTCCACTCGTTGTTGCACTTGTGGACCCTTGGTTTTCCATTTTTTCACCATCATGTTTACTCCCTCCATGGCATTGACTTACCTAGGATTTTGCACTTGTTGAAGTTGAGCCTTTGCTAGTTAATTCATGGTGGTAGTCAATTCGGCTATGGCTTGCCCATGGTTATGAAACTCTTTATGAAGGTGGATCACCTTGTGGAACATTAGCCCGGAATTGCCACGCCGATGATGTTTTCGCCATTTTATCTAAAATCTTACATGCCTCTGCATAAGGCGTAGTCATAAAATTTTCACCGGCAAGTTGATTCACCACACATTGGTTGGTCGCGTTAATCCCACGATAGAAGGTTTGTTGAATCATGTTTTCCGTCATATCATTGTTGGGACATTCCTTGACCATTATTCTATACCTCTCCCATATCTCGTGTAGTGGTTCATTGGGCTCTTTCTTGAATGCTAGAATCTCATCCCGAAGTGTAGCCATGTGCCCCGGAGAGAAGAACTTTGAAATAAATGTTTCCGCCAACTCATACTAAGTGTGAATGGAATGGTTCCGCAAACGTTTCAACTAATCTAAAGCTTTACCCCGTAGAGAGAAGGGAAAAAGCCTTAGCCTCAATGCTTCATTGTAGACATTTGTTTGCTTGCTCCCCCAACAAGTGTCCACAAACCCCTTCAAATGTTTGTATGCATTTTGACTTGGAGCACCGGTGAAGAAACCTCATTGCTCAAGCAAAGTAAGCATCACGTTGGTGATTTGAAAGTTGCTCGCCCGAATACGGGGAGGGACTATTGTACTTGCATATCCTTCATTGGGTAACACCCAGTGCGGAGCAGCTCGTGGTGGAGGTGGGGGTGGGACGGGCAAATTGTCATGAGGCACTCGGCCTCTTTTATTGGCTTGAGGTTCAAGAGGAACCTCGTTCACTTGATCATCCTCAATGTTCACATCCCCCAAAAATTGATCGCGTCCAATTGCACACCTCAAACATTCGTTTGCAATAATAAAACCTAGCTAAGACTCGGGGTCGAATCCACATGGAGCTAAGATGGGAGTTAGGGGTATATATTTTAATGCGCATGATTGAATTATCTTAATTTTCACTTCCACAAAAAAGATTTTGTTTCTATTTCTAATTTTACACTAAAGATTGCAGAATAAAGAAAAAAGACTTGGAATGGTTGTTTTTGAGGTTTTTCAAATTGGTAAAAGGCCTAGGGTTGTGACTATTACCTAGGTGTTTGCCTAATGGGATAATGACCTTAATATTTATTTTGTTGATCGGGGTGTATTATAGCTATCAACTCACAATTACCTCAATACCTCTCGGTCTGAGTGGTTTTGCCCAATTTGGTTGACTCAAGACCAAATGGGTATCACACAAAACAGTTGATAAAAATTCAAGTCGGGTTATTACTATCTCTAGGTTGAACCCGTTAATTGGGTTAATTAATCTCTCGATTGACCCAATTCCTTATTAGCCAAGGTTTTCTAGACTAAGTCTCTCTTTCTCAAGTAGAGACTAAGTCAAATAGGCATAAACTAATATTTGCAACCATTAATTCCATAAATTAAAGCATGAACTAGGCTAAATAATAAATACTCAATCATAAACAAGCATTAAATTAAATACCCATAAGGTTTACACACTAGGGTTGGGTCACAACCCTAGTAAAAATCTAGCTACTAATGCTTGGGTTTGAAAAAAAAAGAGAAGAAAGATTAATTAAACTCATAATATAAGCTTAAAATAATAAAGTCTATTGTAAAATACACCAAAATATAGTAAACTTCCAAAAGAAGCAAAGAAAAATGGCTACAATAATTGTTGATGTCAAAACTTAACCTAATTTTGTGAAACTTTTCTATTTATACAAGTCTGAAAATCTCAAATAAAAATGCTCCTCGGGAGATTCTGCGGCCGCACAATTCCATGTGCAGTCCGCAGATTTCTTCATCTTGACAGGAATTAGAGTTTTGCGGCCGCACATTTCTGAACTGCGGCTGCGAGGCAATCTTATGCGGTTCACATAATTATGTCTGCGGTCGCAAGTCATCCTTCTGCGGTCCGCACATTTATGCCTGCGGTCGCAAGACACTTCTTCTGTGGCCGCACAATTCTTGTGCGGTCCGCAATTCTCAAGGGCCCAGGACTTGAAAATTTGCACACTCTTTGATCTTGGATCCTAGCCTAGCTCTTGCGGCCGCACAATTCATGTGCGGTCCGCAATTTGCACAAATGACTGCTGGGTTTTGCTTCCTTGTTTGCGGCCGTAGATGGAATTCTGCGGACTGCATATTGCATGCTTCTGTGCCCTTTATTGCTTTGTATTTAGATTACTCCTTTTTGAGTCGAATTTCATCTCGGGAGTCTAACTTCGAGCATTCCTACAATTTTGCACATTTCATTAGTTTCGGGAACACAATTCAATGCTTTTACACTAAAACAAAAGCTAAAAGGCGTTAATAAGCAATCAAAATCCCCACTTATCAAGTGCAAGCACTGTGGTCGAGTCTTAATTGTTCATCCAAAGAGGGAGGACACATATGGTTTATGGACGCATATGGGGGTTGTCTTGAGCGTCTTCCAGAAATTCGTATTTAAGTTGAATTGATACAATTTATGTTATTTTGAATTTATTAGACATGTTTAAGCTTAGTGTGTTGGTTATTAGACAATTTACTCTTATTGTTGTAAACTTTAGGCCATTAGCTTAGGCAGTAAACACTAAGCTCTTGTTAGGCCATTAGTTTAGGCAGTAAACACTAAACTTTTAATTGTTGTAAACTTTTAATTTGCAAGTTCAAAAATAAAAAAAATCAAAATAGATTTTGCAAGTTAATTTGAAGTATTATTATGCAATGAAATTATGAATTGAAAGCTTTTGAAGTTTGATTCTTACATATTGGTCTTATTAAATAATTTCATGTAGCCATATAATTTCAATTTTCAAAATTTAAAATTCGCATTTCAAATTTATCACTTTAAACTTTAAAGTTTAAAAGTTTAATTTTAAGTCTTAAAATACTTATTTTATTATTTAGAAGTTTACAAATACTTAAATATCAATTACATTGAACAAGAAAATATAATACACTAAAAAAAATATAAACCCTGCCCGATTCGACCAGATAGGCCCAAACCCAGACGAGCCTGCTAGAACCCGGAATTACCCAGCCCACTAACAGTCTGGTATGCCAGCCCGCCCCACTAACCACCGGACATGCTATTTTTTCCATGACCAGCCTGGTCCAGCCCGTCCAGTAAACACCCATAAGGTTGGTAGACTTAATACACATGAAATGATAATAGAGCAAGTTAGTTTAACAGTCTCATGTCCAACACTGTTACAAGTTGATCCATCAACTACAATTACTAGAGAGTGTGTTTTTAGTGATCGAATGCTGGAAAAAATATTTGGATTACCTGTCATGTGATTCGTGGCACATGCATCAATCACTTATTTGAAGAGGTGATAAGACATATTTTATTTGATCCAGCAAAAACAGTAATTGAAGAAGTTTTCTTAATTAATTTATGATATTGAAGGAATTTTAGAAACTCATATGAAACCAAGATTATTGGACTATGAGTTGTAGCGTTATTTCCTCCTTACTTATAGCCATTCTTTTTTCAACTAATAAAACTCACAATCATAGAAATCAACAAAGCTCTGCAACAAAATTAACTCCTCAACATGCGCAAGTTAGAGCCAACAAGAAAGAGGTCAAGTTGAAGGCAACTTAATTTGTTAGAGAAAATTAATATCAGAATCAAAGTAGACAAAATTAAAAGTTTTTCAGTCAAATTGATAACCTTAAATTGACCAAACAAACCAATGTAACAAATCAAAGGAACTCCACACCACCAAATAAACTAATATCGAGTGCTTATAAACCCTACAATACCAGCAAACTCAGTGCCAAATGCCAAAATTGATTAAAGCTTGCAACTAAGACACCAATATTGGCCCCCAACAATGTTATATTTCAAACACAAATATCAACCAAATAAGATGAAAAAATAAAATTTTAGATCTGACCGAGAGAGAAGAGATGAAAGTATCTTCAGTAAGAAAATAGGGACAATCATGGTTTGTCGGTCATAAACCACCATAGCTTGGACGGAAATAGGGAGGCGACCTTAGTAGAGAATGATAGATGCAAATCGAGGTGTCACGTGCCTCCACAAGCTGTCGAACAAAACCTTGCCAAAAAACTTATACCGGCGCATGAGGCTCACGCACGTGAAGTCTAGCCATCACGATCTGAATTGTTGTAGGTCATTGTAATGTACTTCCTTATAGGTGAGTGGTGACAGTTTCTACATCTTAATCTCCAGATTAAAGCACGAGTACCACTTTTGGGAAGGCCATTATTTACCTTCGAGGAGATATTATTCGTAACTCTGACAAGGCATTGATACCATATAAAATTAGAGACAATGGAACAATCTCATTGTGTGTTATATACAACAAATATATAAAACCCTAACTATAGCAAGAATAAAAAAAATCTTATAAATCTGTTGTGAATCCCTATAGTTCTGCTAGCCATGTACATTACATAAGAGTATGTTTACATTCATTATGTAACAACATTGGCCTAACCGTGTCTCTGTAACTTTTTTAGTCTCCTTGAGAATTATAATATACCAAACCCTTGGCCTCAGATGTCCATATAAAGAACACGACCAATATAAATATGCTCTTTAACTTATATTCTAACGGACTTAATATCTTTTATGAGGAATCAAAGGAATATGCGCCGGAAATCTCCAACAATAAATATAGACTATCCATTCCTTTCTATCAAATCGATCATAACCACAACCTACATTCCAGCAAAATTGTGCACCAAAATAAGAGCTAATAAAGAGGGCACGACTAGCCTCATTAAGAGTCCCAATTACACAGGTTTTTATGGGCCTATGAGAGCATATACCACACAAATGCATATGATTTGACTCTTGAAAAGTCTTTGCACTAAGATGTAGTATGTCTCAAGTGGTTTATGCAATGTTAGTGGGTATATGTGATGTTTAGCTACGCTAAATAACACTCATCACATTGAAACAAAGGTAAGATGATTGATAGTTTTATTGAGTTAAAAAATATATATTTTATTAATACACAATAATCATCAGTGCATGAGGTGTATGATCTTATGACACTTTTACAAAGATTAGAACACTAGGTACGATATTCAGTTGCCTGGATTACTTAATTTTAATGGTGAGGGTTGGGACTTATTTATTGGCCTCCTTCTCTAAATCTCAATCGGACATTTTACAGCCCATGATCCGGCTACTGCATGGCTAATTTGGTGGGCATCAATTACTCAGAACTATTTAGATATTTCTTACGCCTTGTTGCTCGGGGTTGTACGGTTAATTCTTACGCATTATCACTCGAGGATTGTGCCTTAGTGGTCCAGCAGGGTTCCTAGCTAGTCCGTTGTGCCAAGAGACTATTGCTCATACGCCACACCACAATTGCGAGTCTCGTCTTGTCTAGGAACACGGTGGACACGTGTCATGCCATTTTTGTTAGACATGCAATTTATCCCCTTCAATCACCACGTCATGCTTGATAACTTATATGCCTTTTTGTATTTTGATGATCTAACAAATATTATAATAAGAACCAAATCGAGAACCTGTTACACATCCTCAACGTGCTCAAGAACAACAAGTCTCAAGTCTTCCACAAGTTCCAACAACTATAATCAAAGATATGATAGAGGGAATAGATAGACATCAGTTCCCTAGCTGACAGTACAAGTCAACTTCCCACAGTTGTAAAGTCGTTGCACTGTTTTCTTTCCAAACACGCAATAATGCAAACAGTGCAGCTATCACTTTATGAAGTATGCCTTGTACTAGATAATTGCTTGCATCATCCAAATGACATCACTTGTATATTATCAACATGAAGCAAGGGAGAAACACACACTTGAATAATTCGAAAACGATTAAGATTCTCTCTCAAGTGTGCTGTCATCTTAGAAGTGATTTCAAGAACGAAGAACAACAGAACAAAGGACTATTTTTCAGAACTGTGTTACCATATGTCCTTAGTTGTGTTGTACCTTTGTTAGAGTGAACTATTTGTAATTCCTACTTAGCTTAGCTAGAAGCATTGGGTAGGAAAGTATTTGTAAAACCATAAACCTTGTGTTTGTGTCGTGGCTAGAGTTAGTCGAGTTGTGAGTTTTATAATAGAGTTATTACAAAGAGGCTTGTAATAGAGTTATTAAAAGTGAGTGAGGGATTAAGAGTTTAATTCCTACGTTATAATAGTTTGTAATCTAAAGTTTGTTCAGTAGTGAAGTTGAAATCTTATGAGTGTAGGTCATGGTTTTTAATCCCGTGAGCTGGGATTTTTCCACGTAAAACTCTGTTGTGTCATTTACTTATCTTTGATTGTGTTTGTTTTGTGGGAACTGATAGAGAACGAGGTTCTCTATACAGTTTGGTGGACCCTAGGTTTACATCAATTGGTATCAGAGCAGGTTCTTTATACAAGGCTAACACCTAGAAAGGATACACATGGCTGCTCCACCAAACTTTGAAGAAGGCCAATCAACCTACAGACCACCAAGATCCAATGGATTGTATTACGGATGGTGGAAGATAAGGATGCATGATTTTATCATGGCTGAGGATTCTGAGCTCTAGGATTTCATCTGCGATGGCCCCTTCATTCCCATGAAGACCATTGGGGAACCAGCAGTTACAATTCCAAAAACAAGGAAGGAGTACAATGATGTTGACCGCAAATCTATAGAGAAAAAGTTCCGAGCAAAAAAGATCCCCGTCTGTGGTATTGGTCCAGACAAGTATAACAGAATCTCTGCTTGTCAGTCCGCCAAGGAGATCTAGGAAGCTCTCCAAACAACACATGAAGGGACATCTCAAGTTAAGCAGTCAAAGATCGACATGCTCACTATTGAGTATGAGCTATTCAGGATGAAGGACGATGAGTCCATTCAGGACATACATACTCGATTCACCTTCATCATCAATGAGCTCCACTCTCTAGGAGAAATCATTCCAAGAAACAAACTTGTCAGGAAGATACTTAGTGTATTACCTGGTTTTTGGGAAAGCAAAGTTAATGCCATCACAGAGGCAAAAGATATTCAACAGCTGACCATTGATGAACTCATTGGCAATTTAAAGACTTATGAAATGAAGAAGAAGAAGAAGGACCATGAAAGAAGAGAGACCAAAAAGGAGAAGAACCTGGTCCTCAAGGCTAACAACAATGACTTAAGTAGTGAGGATGCTGACATGGCCTACCTGACGAAGCAATTTCAGAAAATGGTTCGCATGAATTGAGGCCTTCCAAAAAGGGGTAGCTCCAGAAAATCAAAAGGTTATAACTTGTGTCATAAATGTGGGAAGCCAGGACATTTCATCAAAGATTATCCTCTCCTCAAGCAAGACCATTACAAGCACAACCCAGACAAAGCAGCCAAGAGGAATCCGGTTCCTGATAAGAAATTCAAGAGAAAAGATGACGCTGATAATGTTGTAAAACAAGCTCTTGCTGTATGGGGAGGTTCTTCTAGTGAATACGGGGAATACGATGAACAAGGTAACACCTCCATGATGGTAGTTGAAAGCGAAGCAGCTGAATATGACTCTATCTTTGCCCTGATGGCAAAATTTGACGATGACTATGAGGTGAACTTTTTAGACTTTCAAAGAAATTTGAAGTCTTACTCTCAAAAGAAGCTTATATCCTTGGGAAATGTTGTAATTTATGCATATCATAATCTTATAAATGATAAAAATGTATTAACTATAGAACTAGGAGAGGTCGAATATGAGAGAGATGATCTGGTAGTTGTAGTGATTGACCTAAAAGAAACCATTGAGGTTCTAAGAGAGAAAAAGATGTTCTAACTGAAAGAATTGAAAACATAGAGCATGAAAGATGACATGTTGGTAGTAGTTGTGGATATAAAAGAAATAATTGAGGAATTAAAAAAAGGAAACAGTTCTGGGAACATCCAAAAGGGAAAGGAAGTTGCAAATGAGGCACACATTAAGCTTGAAAGTGAACTCATATTGGTAAAATCTAGCTTGTGTGCTGAACTTGAAAGAAACAAACAACTTCAAAAAGATCTAGGCAGAGTTAAAAATGACCTAGAAAAATCTCTAAAACGGACTTGGCCCTATGATACAATCACTGCCATATATACAAGCAATGGTGGGAACATGCAGGGAGTCAGGTTCCAAAAGGAAAGGACTCCCTTCAATCTACATAGCAATCATGTTACTATCCCTGATAACTGGCTTTGCACTCACTATGGTAACACTGGGCACTTTAAAGAAAACTGTAAGGCTACAATTCAGTCCCAACAGAAAAATAAGGTTTTTGTTAAAAAGGTAACTACTACTAAAGAACTTGGTTCCTCCATTAAAAACGTATAATGCCTGCTTGGACAAAAAGAAGTTTAATTTTCCCTTTTCCTCACTACAAGGGACCCACACTTGTTTGGGTTCCTAAGTCTAATCCTTGATTTTCTTGTGCAGGGAGCAAAGAAAGGAAGCAGAAAAAAAATAGTATATGGATAGTGGCTGCTCTAAGCATATGACTGGAGCCATTGATGATTTACTTTCACTCAAAGCCCTACAGGGAGGGAGTGTCCTTTGGCAATGGCAAAAATGGATACATTCTGGGAGTAGGAAGAGTTGGAAAGTCGCTCACTCATTCAACTGAGAATGTATACTATGTGAATGGCTTGTAATATAGCCTACTGAGTGTCTCAAATCTGCGACAAAGTAAACAAAGTGGAATTCTTATCAAAAACCTGCACAGTTACAAATCTCATGACTAGTGAAATTATTCTATTGGCAAAAAGATTCAAAAATATCTATGTTGCTAATTTTAAGTCTTTGCACAATGAGGATCTTACATGTCTGAGTGCTGTTGATGATGATGCTGAGCTGTGGCACAGAAGATTGGTACATGCAAGCTTTTCATTGCTGAACAAGTTGGTCAAGAAGGACCTGGTCCGTGGGCTGCCCAAGTCAAGATTCAAAGATCACAAGGTGCATGATGCATGTGTAAAAGGAAAGCAAGTCAGGTCCTCTTTCAAGCCCAAGAACAAAGTAAACACCTCAAGGCCACCTAATCTCCTTCATATAGATCTATGTGGATCCATGAGGTTGCCAAGTAGAGGAGGAAAGAAGTACATTTTTGTCATAGTTGATGACTACTCCAGATTCACATAGACCCTGTTTCTCAGAACCAAGGATGAAACCTTTTCAGTTTTTGTTGCATTCGTAAAGCAGATTTAAGTGAAGATGAGCCACAATGTTATAAGTATAAGGTCTGATCAAGGCACAAAGTTCGACAATGCAAAATTCGATGAATTGTATGCTGAAAATGATATAAGTCACAATTTTCAACTCCCAAAACACCCCAACAAAATGGTGTTGTGGAGAGGACAAATAGGACTCCTGAAGACATGGCAAGAACTATGCTAATTGACAGTTGCATAGCAAAAGGCTTTTGGGCAGAGACAGTCAACACTGAGTGCTACTTAGTGAACAGGTGCATGATCAGGTCCCTCTTGAACAAAACCCCATATGAACTGCTAAACGGAAGGAAACCCAAACTAACCCACTTAATGACATTTGGCTGCAAATGTTTCGTTCTCAAGAATGGTAAGGAAGCACTGGAAAATTTGATGACAAGAGTGATGAAGGAATATTTCTTAGCTATTCATCACAAAGCAAAGCATACACGGTCTACAACAAAAAAACTCAATATGTTGAAGAAAGCATACATGTGATCTTTGGTGAATCATACCACTTATGTGAGAAAGATTCACATGGTAAGGTTGATCAAGATGGAGAGAAATCAAAGGTTCCAGGTGAAGTCATTGATATGGCAAATGGAAAGGCTACCATGATGAGTCAAGTTAAGGAATCCAATGAAGATGATGCAGCTGAATCTCCAGCTGATACAGAGGAACCTGGTTCCTACTTCACAACATTTGAAGCAGAGAACATAGTTGCTGATGCCAAAATGGATCCCATTCAGTTGAACCTGGATCTTCTCACAATGAGATTCAGGTGTCTAACAATGGATCCCATTAAGAGGAACCTGGGTCTTCTCACAATGAGATTCGGGTGTCTAACTGGAAGCACAAATGTTCACATCCTCTCCAAAATGTGATCACTCCTCTTGACTCAAGGATTCAAACCAGATCAAAGACAAGAAACTCACTTGCCTTCTCATCTTTCCTTTCTCAAATTGAGCCTAAAAATATCAAGAATGCATTGAAAGATGCTGACTGGATTACTGTTATGCAAGATGAACTCCATCAATTTGAGAGAAACAACGTATGGCACCTAGTTCCTCGACCCTCGGACAGAACTGTTATAGGAACTAGGTGGGTGTTCAAAAACAAGCTTGATGAATATAGGTATACAACAAGGAAGAAGGCCAGGTTAGTAATGCAAGGGTATAATCAAGAAGGGATCGACTATGATGAGACTTTTGCCCCAGTTGCTCGAATAGAAGCCATCAGAATCCTCATTGCCTTTGCATCTCATATGGAATTCAAATTATTGTAAATGGATGTCAAAAGTGCTTTTCTGAATGGATATCTAAAGGTTTACGTTTTTGTCAAACAACCACCTGGTTTTGAGTGTCATAAGAATCCTGAACATGTATTCAAACTTGATAAGGCATTATATGGACTGAAGCGGGCCCCTTGTGCATGGTATGAGAGGTTGTCCAAGTTCCTTCTTGAAAATGGCTTTACAAGAGGAAAAATCGACAACACCCTATTTCTAAAGAAATGGGGGAGGAACCTACTCTTTGTGCAAGTCTATGTTGACGACATCATCTTTGGTGAAACAAATGATTCCTTGTGTGAAGAGTATGCAAAGCTTAAGGGAAGCGAGTTTGAAATGAGCATGATGAGGGAATTGAATTTTTTCTTAGGGTTGCAAGTTAAGCAACCCCCTAAAGGAACGATGATAAGTCAGCAGAAGTACATTAAAGAGCTCCTAAAGAGATTTGAGATGGAAAGTTCAAAGACCATTGATACTCTTATTGCCACACTCACTCTTCTGGACATGGATGAACCTAGTTCTCCTGTGAATGAAATCATGTACAGAGGTATTATTGGATCACTCTTGTATCTTACATCTAGTAGACCTGATATCGTATTCAGTATGGAATTATGTGTTAGATTTCAATCCAGTCCAAAGGAATCTCATCTAAAGATGCCAAGAGGATTTTAAGATATCTCAAAGGAACGCAGGACCTGGTTCTCTACTATTCTTCACGAGACAATTTTTACTTAATTGGTATGATGATGCTGGTTATCTGGTGGATAGAAAGAGCACATCTGGCATGGCACATTTTCTGGGATCATGTTTGATTTTATGGGGTACAAAGAAACAAAATTCTATGGCTCTTTCAACTGCAAAAGCTGAGTATGTGGCAGTTGCCTCTTATTGTGCTCAACTGTTGTGGATCAAGCAACAACTGGAGGGCTTTGGTGTATTTTTTGATTGTGTGCCATTACTATATGATAATACCAGTGCTCCCAACATGGAAAATAACCCGGTTCAACATAAGAGAACAAATCACATTGATGTGCGACATTATTTTCTCAGAGACAATGTTGAAAAAGGTCTTATATGCATGAAGTTCTATAAAACCAAAGACCAAGTCGCAGATATCTTCACCAAAGCACAGAGTAGAGAGCACTTTGAAAAGAATCAATTGGTATTGGGGTTGATAAAATCAAACTGAGCACCAGGTCCCTCAAAGATTAGCTATGAAAGAATGAACAGGTAAAACAACTAAAAAGTGTTTTCTGGCAAGTTCTAACTCATCCTTATACCGTTACAGTTAAACACGCATGGCAACTACACAGCAAACAAACAGCTAATAACATTGCATCTTGGTAAAAGGATGAGGCTCACATTTAGAAAACTAAGTCAGGGAACCTGGTTCCCTTGACTCAAGTTAATAGTTCCTTAGTACTCTCATGCACATTTTTAACGGCTATAAAAGTGCCATGTCATTAAATGTTTTCACTCTCTCTCTCTCTATCTCATCTCTTTAGAACTTAACGTCACACCCGTGACTAAACGACCGTCTACCCAGTAATTCATACGTGTTTGTAATCGGTCCCTCACTTTCTCTAAATAATCCCAAACGCTGTCTCTTTCCTCACGATCCACATCAAAGCTTAAAATTCCCTTTTCTCTATCAAAACAAACTCTCTTTATCTCGTGTCTTTACTTCCAATCTCCACTACGTCTCAGAATCCAGAAATTCCAAACACTTCTAGTGTAGTCCCCACTGTGTCTTTGTCTCACGAAGTACTGGAGTGAGAGTCTGAGTCCCAACAATTGCCCAGTCAAAACCCCATACTATACCAACAACCACCTATTGCTTCCTCTCCAAACCAATCGAGTTATGGTTCTCACCACAGTCGTAAGACTCAAAACTCCAAAAGGTTCTTTGATGCGACCTCTCCTTCTGCCTCACCGAAAATAATGGCAGAAGACGAAACAGTTGACGGAGGTGAAGGACGGGAAATTTCTAGTCAGAAAGTTGGGGGAAAGTTTTGAGACCCAACAAGATGTGGTTCGTAATGGCAAAGTTTCAGCAGTGGTCATTCCAAGCTTTGATCTGAATATTGCCAATCCTATAGGTAATGTTCCTTTTGTATCCTCTGATTCTATTTTGGGGGTAAATGAGCAAGAATACATTGAGAACATGTTACTAATTGCTGCATAGAGAGGTTTGGTTGGTGATCATGAGGGTGATAATAAGACCATTGGGTCTCAGAGTGAAGGTGAAAGTCACAAGGATAAGGGTAGGGAACTAGTGCCCCTTGAAAATTTGGCATGTGTCAGTAGTACTGGGAAAACAACAGAGGGACCTGATTCATCTGCCCAAGAAGAGCACTCTGCTCCTACTTGGGATGAAACCCCTTGCTCCTCAAAAGAGCCCAAGGTCAGTACTGATCCTTCTCCTTCTCCTCACTTCGATGTTGAGCCGTTGAACTTTGTCATTCCTGATATGAGATCTCTATCTGAAGAGAGATATGAAAATAGTAAGGAAGACTATGACAATGTGATTGTAGCTAGCTATTTGCTGCTAGAGATGGAAGGGCAGCTCCTAAAGAGCCCACTATTAAAAGACCCACTACTAGGCTGCAAAAGAAAGAATTCATTGAATCTATTCTAAAGAAAAACAAAAGAAGAGAAGAAAAAGAGGAGGCTGGTGAAAGGTAGAAAGCTAGTGAATGAGGAGGAAGTGCCTCCAGCACTTGTTATTGATGTCGACAATGAAGAGGTGAATGAAGAACTTGCTTCCTTAATTCATAAGTCCTCTAAGAAACCCGTGATTCCAAAACCCAGGAGAGAGTCATCTATGAAAACAGTGAATGTGAAAAATGTAAAGGGAGAGAAGTCTGGTTAGAAATCTTCTGAGAAGTCTGAAAAGAAGGAGAAGAATGTGTGGAAGTCTGTGAAAAGAAAGGATGGTGACACCGAGGAACCTGGATCCTCCAAGAGGGCCAAAATGATTGTGTCAAAGGATGAAGGTAGAGAAAACCTCAGGAAGCATAGGGTAATGTGAGGCAGAACTTTTTCTCCTGACATCTTGACATAACAGGGATGCGTCAACTGGTTGATATTTATGAGTTTCAAAAGTGGACACACTTGTTCACCAATGAGAGCCCCAAGGTGTTTGATGAAGAGGTGTGTAGCTTCTACGCAGATATGTTTACAGTGGACGATGATAACATTTGCTTGAAAGTCAATGAAGAAGATTTTGTGATGGACGAGGTTGTGTTAGGAATATTTTGGGAGTGCCTACTGAAGGGATCTCATCCATTGAGGGGACCTGTTCTCCAAATTTTAGAAGTGTCATTCTGAAGGATGATGCTATGCAACAAGGGGAACAAGTACACAAGAAGGCCCTCCTTCTAGTGTATCAACTTCTATTTGAAATGGTGAATAAGGACTTGATTCCACGTGCAGAAAGGCGTTCGATTACTTCAAAAGCAGACCTATTCCTCATGGAAGCACCAGATGCCTACACCACTATCAATCTGCCTGGTCTTATGATAGAGCATATGAAAAAAGTGGCAGACTTCAAGGATAGTAATCATGGTTTGCCCTATAGGTTCTTGCTCACTAAGGTGTTTAACTTCTTCAAAGTCCCTTTAGGAAAAGCAACAGTGGGAACTCGCAAACAGATCTTCTCAAAGACCACCTTGGAGGAATGTGAGTGTATTTATAAGAAAGGAGGTGTTGGCAGCAATTCCACTATCTCTCAATTAATTGATGCTCAGAATGCTGCAAATGAGGAGATAAGGAGGTTGAAGGAATGAAATGTCATTCTTGAAGGGAAACTTAGTCAGGCCCAGGAGGCACCTGGTTCCAGCAATGCACAAGGCACAGAGGTTGCTTGCCTGACCAAAGAAAATGCAGATCTCAGGAAACAAGTCGAGGACATGAAATAACGTCTTCTTAATGAATAAGTGTATGCAAATGCTCGAATGGATATTCTCCTCAGAACCCTTTCCTCCTCATCTCTGACTCCCCCTTCTAGTGCTCCTTAAGACAGTTCCCTTCCCAATGTCCAGTTGAATGATGTTTGTCCTACCTTAGTCTCTATTTTTTTGTTTCTATGACTGGTACTTTTAAGTTATTTTTTTGTGAATGGTGGTGTAACAAGGGTACTACTATTTTTATTCTCTTCTCTTTCAAATTAATGAGCATATCATCTTTTGCAAGCATGTTATACTCGTGTGCTCTGTTTTTAGCCATGTTATGTGCACACATGTGGCATGAGTTAACTTTTCTAGACTTCTTTTTGCCTATTACTTGTGTATAATCTTTTTATGATGTCAAAAGGGGGAAGAAAAATTGAGAGAGGGAACAGAGGTTGGAACAGGTTCTCTAGGGGAATAAGAGTCTTTTTACAGGAAATATTGTATGGAGATCTGGTTCTCATGGGGAACTTCAAATTATAAGTTAGTCATCATCAAAAAGAGAAAAATTGATAAGTTATGTGCCTTTTTATATTTTCATGATCTAACAAACTTTATGATAATAACCAGATCGGGAACCTGTTACACATCCTCAACGTGGTCAAGAACAATAAGTCTCAAGTCTGCCACAAGTTCCAACAACTAGAGTCAAAGAGATGATAGAGGGAATAGATGGACATCAGTTTCCTTCCTGACAGTACAAGTCAACTCCCCACAACTGTAAAGTCGCTGCACTATTTTCTCTGCATACACGCAACAGTGCAAAAAATGTAACTATCACTTTATGAAGCATGCCTTGTACCAGATGATTGCTTGCATCATCCAAGTGACAACACTTGTATATTATCAACATGAAGCAAGGGAAAAACAAACATTTGAATAATTCGAAAATGATTAAGCTTCTCTCTCAAGTGTGCTGCCATCTTGGAACAAAGGACCAGTTTCTAGCACTGTGTTACCATATGTCCTTAGTTGAGTTGTACTTTTGTTAGAGTGATCTATTTGTAATTCCTACTTATCTTAGCTAGAAGCATTGTGTAGGAAATCATTTGTAAAACCATAAACCTTGTGTTTGTGTCTTGGCTAGAGTTAGTCCAGTTGTGAGCTTTGTAATAGAGTTATTACAAAAAGGCTTGTAATAGAGTTATTACAAGTGAGTGAGGGATTAAGAGTTTAATTCCTATGTTACAATAGTTTGTAATCTGAAGTTTGCTTATTAGTGAAGTTGAAATCCTATGAGTATAGGTCGTGGTTTTTTATCCCGTGAGCTGGGAGTTTTCCACGTAAAATTCTGCTGTGTCATTTACTTAGCTTTGATTGTGTGTGTTCTGTGGGAACTGATGGTTCTCTATACAATTTGGTGGACCCTAGGTTTACATCAATGATCATGCCTCGTGTCTTGTTCGTGCATCATTCCTCTAACATGTGTGATCATTTATGGTATGGCACAATCCTCTTGGACAAAAAATACCATGAGTTCTTTGGTCGTTGGGTTAGCACAATCATTGATCACCTTATATTATCCTTGTTGTTTGCGCTAAATTATAATATTTGTTATTAGGCCTCACGCTATATGACTCTAAGAGGCGCATCTTGCCCTCATCTATGAATGAGCGCCACATTGATGAACTAAGGGTATGAAACACGAGAAATAAGTTAGGGCAAAACCTAAAAATTCTCTCTCTAGAATTTTTTCTCTCAAATTTGCGTTGTCACTGTAGCAGTTAATAGTGCCAAACAGTACCGTGAACAGTGACTACATTACTGTTCATCGCGGACAAGCTGGACCTTTAGCCTTTAATGGCCACAATGGCTGGCGACCAACCATCTTTTCCGGATGGTTTTCCCTCCCCCAGCGTCGCACAACAACATACAACAACTAACTCCAACCCAGCTCCTCTAGATTACTCTAAGATTTTGAAACCAAATACTTTAAATCCTCCATCGATGGCTACTGCTGCAGCTTCAATTCAACCTATTCCATTGTGATGAGCAGTGTATTTGAATGGCCAACCAGTGGTTAAATTCACGGAGGCAGAAGTAGATCGAATGAACGTGATTGAAGGCCTCCAATATGTTGTCGTTGGCAAGCTTTCATATGGATCTCCGGAGATTCACGAGCTTCGCCGAATAATTCCAACTCAATATGGTATCAAAGGTGAGTGTAATATCGGATTCTTTAGAGATTGTCATGTGTTAATTAGATTAACTCTATGGAAATACTTCCTCGATTTCACATCGAAGAGTACGTACTACATCAAAGCCAAAGATGGGTACGAATACCAATTGCGTACTCTTATCTATGATGCAAAACTTAAGGCGGGTGAAGAAACTCTGATGGCGATGGCGTGGATTTCTTTTCCTGGACTGCTGCCTACCTTTTTTGTAAAGGAAACTCTGTTTTCTTTGGCTACAGCTATGGGAAGGCTAGTGTGTCTTGACGCGGCAACTACAAACAAAACTAGGCCGAGTTGCGCAAGAGTAAAAGTTCTTGTCGATTTGTTGGTCGAACTACCTAAAAAGGTGCGATTGGATATTGATGATGAAGCTTCTGGTGGTGTTCAAACAGAATGGGTGAGAATTCAGTATGACATGCTACCAAAATATTGTAAGGAGTATAAACTACAAGGACATGATGAAATTGAATGTTGGCATTTGCACCCCGAGCTTATTGAGAATCGAAGCAGCGAGAAAAGAAATGATCTTGCTGAGTCGAACAACTGGAATATTGCTGCTGATGAACAAGGAAAAACCAAAAATCACACTACCCCTTTAATGATTATCATGAGTGGAAAAGTAGTCGAGAATGTAGGTGAAAAGTGGAAGGAAGTTCGGGATAATCGGGGAACCAACAAAAATAACAAAACCCAGGTACAAGAGCAAACTGGCAATGCAATCGTGCCAGTGAATGCTGGTGTACATCAGGTGCACACTACAAATAACTTTGCACTGGTGGAGGTCAAAGAAGATCAGACAAACAAGGTTCAAGCAAGGAATAAATTTGCAGTATTAGAGGAGGAACAAAGTGATATAAACGAGAACAACCAACTGGTTTTAGTGGGAGAAAAACCAGTCTTCAGTTCTAAAGATGGTCCTACTCCTTCTTGGATTCAGTCCACAATCGACTAGGTTCATAGAAGGTTTGGGACTAGCAAAGAGGAGCTAAAACAACTCAATGTGACCACAAACCAATCTTGTCATGAGATTCCATCTCAAACATTTAAAGATTCTGGGCAGATTGAGGATCTTGATGAGGTAAACTCTACAAAGGTCTTATGGAGCGATGCAGTTGAGGTTAAGGATGATCAGCTGGGCAAAACAAAGACAACAGAAGATAATGTGAAGAAGGACAACAAACCAAGTTCACATGCCGATAGGCTGGCGACGCCAGGTCTAAAGCTAGGCTCACCGGGCGCTAGGCTAGTGACACCAGGGCTAAAGCCAGGCTCCCCAGGCGTTAGGCTGGTGACGCCAGGCCAAAGCCAGGTTCACCTGATGAGGCAGCTACAGTAAACCCCAACCTTAGTGCAATTGGAGAGATTTTGGCCTATGTAGATGGTGTTCCGGTGTATGCATCAGAGAACAAACTTGATGGAGATGTTGATGTGAAGATTAGGGATGATATAGTGGGTTCATACCAAATTTCAGGCAATGGGAAGGGTGATGATTTCACTAGAACAGTGCTTTCAGAGCAGACTGCTACAGTAACTCCTGGGCTAGACAGTGTCTATGAGCTACAATTCAAGGAGTATGAACAGGCTGATGAGCAGGCAATTGTTCCAAGAGCATCTGGGGAAATAGAGGAAGTGCTTATGGAATCTGGCACTGATCAAATTATGCAGCTACATCTTAATGTTCCACTTAAGACCCTTCTACAACATTTACATGATTTAATTACACACAATGTGACACAAATTGATGAAGACTTATTGAGACAAAATCCAATGGAGGATGAAGGAGATGATGAATCAACTGCAGAAAACTTCAAACAAGTGGCTAGGGAAGGGGATTTATCACCCACAGCTAGTGCTAAAGGAGGTAAGAATACTAAGAAGAATCAGAGTAAATATTCACCACAACCTTCAAGAATAATGCCCAGGAGGGTAGCTTATCTATCTAAATGATGATGATCAAAACATTAATATTGAACATAAGGTCTGTGAATACACAACAGGCCTTTCCTAGGGTGATCAACATGACTATGAAGCATAATTTTTGTGTATTTGCATTGATGGAGCCTTTTCAAAAGACGGTCTCATTGATAGATATAAAAGGAGGTTGAATATGGAGACTGCTTATGCAAATATTAATGGAAAAATATGGTTGTTCTTCGATGCAGTGGTGGAATGGGAATTAGTGGAGGATACTGAGCAACAGGTGACTGGGAGAGTGTTTCACCGTGACCTGGGACAACATATGATGATAACATTTATTTATGCAAAATGTTCAGCAATGGAGAGGTTGGAATTGTGGGATCACTTGTATTACTTAGCAAGTGATATGGAATTACCATGGTTGGTAGGAGGGGATTTCAATGTGGTATTGCATGAAGATGAGAAAATAGGGGGACTTCCAGTACACCCTCCTGAATATGAGGATTTTGCATTTTGTGTAAACTCTTGTGGCTTGTTTGAGCAAGGGTACAAAGGAAGTCCATTCACATGGTGGAATGGGAGATCCAATGCTGAGTGTATATTCAAGAGATTGGATAGGATTTTTGTGAATTTTCCATTTCAGAACTGGATCAGATCATGCACCATTGCTAATAACATGTGGAAAGAAGACAACCAATTTTATCAAGCCTTTCAGGTTCTTGAACTTTTGGACAAATAATGCTACATTCATGGATGTGGTGAGGCAGAATTGGGAAGCTGATTTCATAAGGGATCCGTTTTTGATGTTCAAGCAAAATATCAAGAGGGTGAAGGCAGCACTTTCAAAATGGAGTAGGGAAACATTTGGTGATATCTTCAAGTAATTGGCTATTTTGGAGGACATTGTTAGGGTGAAGGAGATGTTGTTTGAAGAAGAGCCTACAATTGAGAATATGATTGTGCTTCAAAAGGCTCAATCTGAATTGAAGAAATACTTGAGTATTGAGGAGTAGTATTGGAAGCAAAAAGCTGGGATGGTTTGATTTGCTGAAGGAGAGATATGAATACAAGTTTCTTTCATAATCATGTCAACGACAAAAGAAAGAAATTGCAACTGAAGAGGATTAAAAGTGGCAGTAGGGTATGGATTGAAGACCAGGAGCAATTGGCTACAGCTGCAGTGGACTTCTATCAAAAATAGTTCACAAATGAAGGTGATGCTTCTGAATTTTCCTTGCTCAATAATGTACCTCCAATGGTCACTATGGATCAGAATTTGGAACTTAGCAGATTGCCAACAATTGAAGAAGTAAGGGCAACAGTTTTTGAGCTTAGTGGGGAGAGTGCTAGTGGCCCTGATGGATTCACTGGCTTGTTTTATCAAACATGCTGGGATGTTATTGGTGCTGATATACACAACATGGTGCTACACTTCTATGGAGGAGCTGCATTGCCTAAATCCATCACTCACACCAATCTAGTGTTGCTGCCCAAGAAACCTAGAGTTGAGACCTTCTCTGACTTAAGACCTATTAGTTTGAGCAACTTCATTAACAAGGTCTTGTCTAGGGTGTTACATGACAGATTGGAGAGTTTTTTGCCATCTCTAATAACTCCTAATCAATCCGGATTTGTAAAGGGTAGGAGTATATTTGAGAACATCTTATTGACTCAAGAAATTGTCACTGACATAAGGTTAAGGGAAAAGCCAGCTAATGTGGTAATCAAGCTTGATATGGCAAAGGCCTATGATAGGGTTTCATGGAAGTACTTGTTGCATGTGCTAAGGAATATGGAATTTTCTGAGCACTTCATCAACATGGTGTGGAACTTGATGTCAAATAACTAGTATTCAGTATTGGTGAATGGACAGTCCTCAGGGTTCTTTAAGTCTACAAGGGGTGTGAAGCAAAGGGATCCCCTATCTCCAGCATTGTTCATTCTATCGGCTGAGGTACTTTCCAGGTCTTTGAATAAGCTCTTTGAAGACAAGTCATTTGTAGGATTTGGAATGCCTAAGTGGTCTGATCCTTTAAACCACTTGGCATATGCTGATGATACCATAATCTTTGCATATGCTCATCCTCCCTCCTTGAGCAAGATTATGGCAATGTTGGGGAACTATGAGAAGATATCAGGTCAGATGATCAACAAAGATAAAATTTCATACTACATGCATTCAAAGGTTGCTAATGGATTGTTTCAGGCAGTTGGAGCTACTACAGGATTTGCAAGAGGTAAATTCCCCTTCACATATCTAGGATGTCCTATTTTTTACACTAGAAGGAGGAAGGACTATTATGAGGATCTTATCAAGAAGGTGAAAGCTAAATTGAATTCATGAAAAGGAAAGTTGCTGTCATTTGGAGGAAAGGCAACGCTCATCTCTAGTGTGTTGCAAAGTATGCCAGTTCACATGTTATCAGTCCTTGATCCACCAAACAACATCCTGAAGCATCTTAAGACTTTTTCTAGGTTCTTTTGGAGCATAAAGGAAGAAGGGAGAAGCAGACACTGGGCTTCATGGAAAAATCTTTGCCTTCCTAAAGAGGAAGGGGGGCTAAGTTTTAGGTCCTTAAATGATGTCTCAAGGGCACTGTTTGCTAAACTATGGTGGAGGTTTAGGACCACAAAATCTTTGTGGTCTAATTTCATGTGGAATAAGTATTGCAAGAAGGAGCTACCAACAGTGGTGCATTTTAGGGGAGGGTCTCATGTTTGGAGACAAATGCTGAATGCTAGGGAAGAAGTAGAACATGAGATCGTATGGGAATTGAAGAGTGGAACAACTAATATTTGGCATAAAAATTGGACTGGATTGGGTGCACTTTATCATGTATTACCTGAAGACTTTCCAATCAATGAAGATCTTCAGGAGGTGGCAAAACTGTGGCAAGGGGAAGCATGGGATGTTCAGTTGCTAGATCAAACTTTCAATGAGGAAATTGCAGAATATATAAGGCTAAATGTGCATTATGAAGGCAATGAGGGATATTCGGATAGGCCATACTGGATGCCAACTCCTTCAGGCAAGTTCAGTGTTAGCAGTGCTTGGCAAATATGAAGGCATAGGGCTGATCCTAATCAAGAATTCAAGTTAATGTGGATTAAAGATTTGCTTTTCAAGATATCCTTCTTCTTGTGGAGATTGTGGAGGCAGAAAATAGCCACTGATGACACATGGAGGAGGCAATGGCAAATGGTTATGTCTAGGTGTTGGTGTTGTCAGCAACCCCAAGAGGAATCCATTCAGCATATATTTGTCACAAGTCCTACTGCCTCTAAGGAATGGAACTTGTTCATAGGGGCTGCTGGAATTACTATGGCATTGATTCAATTGAAGTAGGTTATTAGACATTGGTGGTATGCTCAGTGTTGTACAAAATTAAAGCCACTGTTTCAAGCAGTACTAGCTATCATCACTTGGGAGCTTTGGAAGAGAAGAAATGCAGGTAAACATGGGAGTTCAGTGTCCACAAATAAGGTGATTCATGAGATAAATAGGACATTGCATCAACTGGCAAGGGTGAGGTATGCTTGGATGCCTAATATTCCAATGTTATGGCCATACATGATTCAATACTTTGAAGGATATAAACCTATATTGATCACTACAAGAGTAACATGACAGCTTCCTTTCCATGGTTGGTACAAATGTAATACTGATGGAGCCTCAAAAGGAAATCCTGGACCTAGCTCCCTAGGCTTTTGTATGAAGGATGATGAAGGTGATGTGGTGTATGCTAGGGCAGTAGACCTGGAGTGACAACTAATGTGGTAGCTGAAGCTAAGGCTATTCTTCAAGGGTTGGAATACTGTGTGGAGCATGATCTTCACCCTCTCATATTGGAGACCGATTCGTTGGTGATGAAGAAGGTGATAGAAGGGGAATGGGATCCTCCTTGGGTAATTTCATAGGATGTAAAGAAAATTATAGAGATGAAGGACAACTTCAATGTAGTCTTTCAACATGTGTTCAGAGAAGGCAACTCAGTGGCGGATTTTATAGCTAATATTGTGTTTTCTTTTGTAGATACATCTGAGTTTTATTCATTCTCTGAACTGCCTAGTGCAGGGAGGAGGTTGATCAATCTAGAAAAATCTTAATCACCTAACCTTAGGGTTAGGATAGCAAAGAGAGGAACCACAGACTGATGGCTTCACAGGATTGGACTCTACACAAACCTGCATGTTTCTTTGTCTAATTCAGTATGCTATTAAGGTACTTTCCAATGGTAATAGCATGGTCTCATGCTCATTCTAGGGGTGCTTTGATAGTGTACAGAAAAAATGCGATAAGCAGGTATTGGATGGTACAATTTATCCTACTTCTGATATGTCCAAATGCTAAAGAAAATGTTGAACCTATCATATGGTATTTCTGGAGATTGTTGAATCATTTCTCAGTGGTATTAGCATGCTTTCATGCTCAATCTGAGGATGGTTTAGCAATATTTAGAATGATGTCTACATTAAAGGTTCTAGTTGGGAAGGATCTGAGCTTACAAGATCACAAAAAGGCACAGTTTCAAAGACTGGCATTTGCCTTGCAAAGCCGGCTTAAAGCCAGCTCATTCCTGGCTTTTGCCTTGCAAAGCCGGCCTAAAGCCAGCTCATGCCTGGCTTTTGCCCTGCAAAGCCGGCCTAAAGCTAGCTCAAGCCTAGCTTTTGCCCTGCAAAGCCTGCCTAAAGCCAGGCTCCTCTTCTACACATTAATTCTGATGAGTGAGCACATGATTAATACTTGGACAAAATCAGTTCGCTACATATGGAGATCATATAGTAGCTACACTTGGAAGACTATGCTGGCTTCAACTCTGTGGTGGAGATGTTTGGGATTAATTTTAGCCTATGGAAAGTATACCCTGGCGCCTGGTGAGAGCTTGATAGGTGCTGCTTGTTATTTGCCAATGACAATTGGATTCACATACACTGATAGGAGAAGGAAGCATTCAACTTATTATGCTGTAATAGCTAGTTCATTAGATTTTAGCTTTTCTATCTTTTTAATAGCTAGCAGCTTCATGCAACTTCTATTTTGGTTTGAACATCTTGTAAGCTTTGGACCCATTTTGAGATTTTATTTATATATTAGTCACTAGGCAAGTGCTGCCGAGTGGTATAGTTGATTAAAAAAAAAAGGGTATGAAACACATAACTTACCCTTTAATATGAGTGCACCCGATAATACTATGCATGAAACACGGTGTAGTTTTAACCTTGCATAGCCTGTTTCTTAATCAAATGATCCCTAAATAATTACCTCATGGCACATCAGTAGCACGTGTCGTTAAAGATGGAGAACGATCCATTAGTTACCCAATGGACCATTTAACCCAATAAACACAAATAATATTACTTCATCCTTCTCGTTTTATATGATTTGTGCTTGAATGAACATCAAAATTTACACAAGGCTTTTGACACATCTATATTCTATATTATATTAAAAGAAGGGTAGTGAAGCATGTAATTAAATCAAGTGACAAGCTAAAATAAAGCCACTTGGCAATTTTAAAACAACAATAATAATTAAAAATTATAAATAAAAACATAATTAATGAAAGTAGTTGAATGAAATAGATCTTATACATAATCTAAATAGATCTTAGATAAATCTAATCTATATATCTATATTTATACTTATATGTATATCTATATTTATATATTGATCCACTCATAGATTTTCCTTCTATATTAGCTAGAAATATGGAGGTAAAAAATTAAAAAAAAATAAAAAAAACATAAATTGAGATAACCTATTACTACTTATACTTTGGAGTAAGTTACAATACAAAAAGAAAACTAAAATTTACTTAAGATATTAAAGATTTAATGACTTTAAAAATAAAAAAATTCAAACGGCAAAATAAGATCTTACATAAAATATATAAATTATTTATAAGGTGAGAAAAAAATGAAATAATCAGTAAAAATTATTTTAATAACAAGAATAATAAAGTCATATTTGTATTGACAAATCGGGCAAACGAATATTTTCTACGTAATAAATATTTTTTATATAATTAAAAAATTTAAACTTAATAAGAACAAATCTTAACATGGTAAAAATAGATAATAAATTCAGACAAGCTAATGAAAAGCCACATGACAATGTAATAAAATTAAGTATTGAACAATATAATAGCAAAACTAAGGGACAAATAGAGAAATAAAATCAAAAAATTCATCATACAAAAAAGAAGGTTAAAAATTATTTAAATTTAAGATGTGAAAACTTTGTTTAAGTATGATAAGAAATGACATGCAAGTGGATAAGGCCACAAAACTAAAGTATAAGAGATAAAATAAAAATTAAAAATATTAAATAATAAACATAAATTAGAAATAATGTGACAATCTTTATACTAAAAATTACTTTAGAAAATAAAATAAAGCAAGTATACAATACTTAAAAATATTATTGATAAATTTAAATAATTTAAAATTTTCAAGCAATAGTTTAAAAATAAAATAAATATTTAATTTAATATCAAATTGTCACATATCTATTTATAATATATTAAAAAATAGTTTTGAATAAGATTATTAAATAAAGTGTAAAGTTAATAAAAATATTTACATGAAAACATGATAATATTATATATTATATAACATTATAGCAAACGTAAGAAAAACTAAGGAAAAGACTATTTGAACTTGACATTAGAAAGTTCTTAAAGTTATAATGAGAACGCTCAAAATATGGAGATGATCACAAAATTCAAGTTTTGCTAGATAAAGAAAAATAAGAATTTGATATCAAATTTTAATATACTAAATAAATATCTCAGTAATTTTACTAATGAAAATTAAAAGCTAAATTTTTATCTTGAAACTAAAAGAGAAAGAAAATTTAATTGCACGTAATACAAAAAATAATTATAAAAAAATTCAATAGATTTGAGACCATAAAAGAATATATGTATTACTTTTTAGACAAATTAAAAATGATATTTTTAAATAAAATGTGATATTATATGAGTATCGGCCAAAATAATTTGTGTAAAAATCTAGTTAAAATTTCTTAGTAGGGAAGAAAATGTATAAAGATGAAAATATAGATAGTGCGATGACTATTTAAAATATATGAATTAAATTATTAAATAGTACTCAAAAATATTATTGATAAATTTGAATGATGAAAGAGTTCCGAGTAAGAGAATAATAGTGTTAGAATACATTAAATTTTAAGCATAAAAAATTATATTTATTGATGATTATTAATAGGGTCATAAGCAAGATATAAGCTAATTTATAAGCTAATACAAGATTACATTACAGTATAACAATATTAAGTAATAAATAATGCAATAATTATAGCCAAAGAAAAAAAAGAGAAAAAACTTATGTCTAAAAATATAGAAGGATAAGACTTATTTGAACTTGAGATGAAAAACAAAGCGGTAGTAAGAATTTTGCTAAAATAATATGATTTATTGTGCTCAAACAAGACAGATCACAACGTTATATGTTTAGTATTCTTTCATATTGTCCGTAAAATAAAATACAAAGTGCCAAACTCAAGGGGTGGATTATTACGGTATAGAAAAAGATAACATGTTATCCAGTATGAGATCTGAAAATATGATTTTATGTCCTGCTTCTTAATTAATATCTAATAATTATTTATAATTTCTATATATAAGGTTTAATTTTAAGGTTATTTGCACATAGTTCAAATAATTCAAATCATAATTTGACGTTGTTTATATCCGCGCATCACGCGAGTACTAATGCTAGTAAGTCAATGTCACGACCCAATTTCACCTATAGGTCGTGGTGGCGCCCAACACTACAGCTAGGAAAGCGAACTAGTAATTTAAACATACATCAATTATTTTCAGAATAATTTTCTAAGAAATTTTATTATTTTACTAGCAATATTAAGAAATTAGAAAAGATACCGATTAACTTAAATCCAAGAAAATAAGACAATTCCAAATTCTACCAATGTGTGTGCCAAGAACTGGTGTCACAAGTGTACGAGCATCTAGTAGATTATACAAAATTCCAAATACTGTCTGAAATAAAAATAGACAGAATAAAAATGCAAGAAGAGGCACTGGTAGCTGCAGAACGGCTCAGAAAGGCACCTTACCACTACGACTCTAGATAACGTGGATGTGCGATGATAGGTCCTCCACTAGTACCTGATCCTGCACAAAAAGTGCAGTAAGTGTAGCATGAGTACGTAAACAACGTGTACCCAATAAGTATCAAGCCTAATCTCGAAGTGGTAGAGACGAGATGGTCGACTTTGACACTCACTATGAGTCAATAATAATAATTAAAATAAAATAAAAATAGCAATATCTAGATCAATATAATTTACAGAGTTAACAATAATTTATTTAACCAACAGAAATAATTAAATTCCTTAAAATGCAACAATTTCTAAACTATTAATTAGCCTCATTTACAGGGATAACAATATTTCCCTAACATGCAGAGATAATTAATTCTTTGAATTCCAAAGATTTCTAATTTATCAATTAGCTTCACAAGCTGCAATAAATTATTCAAATATCGTGTAATTATTATTATTAAGCACGATTTCTGCCGAATTCGTACGACCCAATCGAGAGTGTCGTGTACACTGCCGAGGGACGTGCGGCGCGATCCATAGATGCATCTATCCTGCCGAGGTGTTCGGCCCGCTCCACAAGAAAGGAGGACATTTTCTTATGTACCTCCGGAAAGAGAGTATATTTATTATAAGATAAATTCGGGAGGAAGAACAATTTCTCTTAATAATTAATTAATTTAAACAGAAAATCAAGTATATGAGATTTCCATTCTTTAATATTTTTATTTAATATTTTTATCTAATAATTCACAATATATATATTTATATCAAATAATATTAATTAAACAAAGAATACAATTTACACAAATAATTCATGCTTTGAGTCCTAAACTACCCGGACTTTAGCATTAATAGTAGCTACGCACGAACCCTCGTCACCTCGTGCGTACGTAGCCCCACAATTAGCAACAATTATTTACTTTAATTACCTGTGGGGTAATTCTCCCCTCACAATATTAGACAAGAGACTTACCTCAACTTACTCCGATTTAATCCACTAGTACGTCTTTTCCTCGATTATCCAACTTTGATTGGCTCTAATTTAACCAAAAATAATTCGATACAGTCACCAAAAATTATAGAATCAATTTCATAATAAAATACTATATTTTTAATAATAATTCCAAAATTAATTAAAAATTCATCCGTGGGGTCCACATCTCGAAATTCGACGAAAGTTACGAAATACGATAACTCATTCAATTAGGAGTCCTACCATATCAGTTTCACTCAAATCCGACTCCGAATCGATGCCAAAATTTCAAAAAATCATTTCTATGAGATTTCTAAAAAAAATTCAAATTTCAATCTCAAAACACTAATTAAAATGGTGAAAACAATGATATATTCGTGTATTTTGACCAAATCCGAGTTAGAATCACTTACTCCTATGTCTTTCCTTGAAAATCTATCAAAAATTGCCTCTACTCAAGCTCCAATTTGTTAAAAATGGAGAATGGGACGAAGTTCCCTCCTCTATAGTTCTGCCTAGGCAACCTTCGGAACTTGGCCTCGATCGTGGCTTCGATCATGGCCCTCGAGCGTGGGCCTCGATCGTGGCTTCAATCATGGCCCTAGATCCAGGGCCTCAGTCATGGACTCGATCATGGCCTCGAGCCTGGGCCTCGGTCATGGACTCGATTATGGCATCGAGCTTGGGCCTCGGTCATGGCATCGATCATGGCATCGAGCCTGGGCCTTCGATTGTGACCCTCGAGCCCTGTCTTCGATCATGACCCTCGATCGTGGCCTCAATCTTGGGTCTCGATCTTGGGCTCGAACTTGGGCCCAGAATATCCAGCAGATGAGAAATATTGCAGCAACTGTTTTAAGTCCAACTTTTGATCCATTAACCATCTGAAACTCACCCGAGGCCCTCGGGACCTCAAACAAATATACAAAAAAGTCCTAAAATATCACACAAACTTATTTGAAACCTCAAATCACATAAAACGACGCTAAAATCACGAATCACACCCCAATTCAAGCTTAATAAACTTTGAAACTTTCAATTTCTACAAACGACGCTGGAACCTATCAAATCAAGTCTGACTGACCTCAAATCTTGCATACAAGTCATAAATGACATAATGGAGCTATGAAAATTTTCAAAACTGGATTCCAACCCCAATATCAAAAAGTCAACTCCCCGGTCAAACTTCCAAACTTAAATTCCTGTTTTAGCCATTTCAAGCCTAATTTAATTACGGACTTCCAAATAAAATTCTGAATACGCTCCTAAGTCCAAAATCACCATACGGAGCTATTGGAACCGTCAAATTTTGATTTCGAGGCCGTTTTCTAAAAATATTAACCGAAATCAAACTTAGCACTTTAAGGCCAACTTAAGGAACAAAGTGTTCCGATTTCAACCCGAACACTTCCAAGTCCCGAACCAACCATCCCCACAAGTAATAATTTATTAAAATCACATATGAAAAGTTTTATTTAGGGGAACGGGGTTCTAAAAGTCAAAATGACCGGTTGGGTCATTACAGTCAATATATTAAATTATTAAAATTATCATTTTAAACTACTGGTGGTTAGAGTTCCACGTGTTATTTTTTCTTCATTTTCACTCTCCTTATTAGAGATGAACGAAGTTTTATATCAAGTAGGCTCCAATATCATGTCACTAAAGGTATATTATGAATGTTAAGGTAAAATAATTTTAAAAAAAAGTTACTTTTAGGATATTGTTTACCCAAAAGATCGGATAATAAATGAATTTACACGCGTGTAATGATCTGATCGGTAGTTTTGAGTTCTAGCGCGTCATTCGGAAGTTTGAGGCCATGAGCAGCTTCATTTCAGGTATTATGACTTGTACGTGTGGTTGGAATTGAAATTCAGGAAGTTCGGAGTTGATTTGGAGAAACATATTCTAATTACGAAAGCCTTAAGTTGGAGGAATTGACTTAAGTATGAGTTTTGAGTAAACAACCTCGAACTCGGGATTTGAAGGTTCCAACAGGTTCGTATGATGATTTTGGACTTGGACGTATGTCCAGAGTAGGTTTTGGATGACCCGGGAGCGTTTCGGCGCCTATTATGGAAGTTGGCATTTTGGAAGAATTTCATAGATTTGAGCTGAAGTTCATTTCAATGTTATCAATGTTCGTTTGGGATTCCGAGCCTGGGAATAGCTTTGCATGGTGATTCTGGTCTTAGGAGCGTGTCCAAAAATTTATTTGGAGGTATGTATGTCATTTCTGCATCAATTGGCGAAAGTTGAAAATTTGGATGATTTTTGAGAAGTTTGACCGGGAGTGGACTTTTTGATATCGGGGTCGGATTCCAATTACGGAAGTTGGAGTAGGTCCGTAATGTCAACTATGACTTGTGTGCAAAATTTGAGGTCAATCAGACGTGATTTGATAGGTTTTGACATCGATCGTAGAAGTTTGGAATTTCAAAGTTTATTAAGTTTGAATTGGAGGGTGATTCGAAGTTTCGATGTTGTTTAGCGTGATTTGAGGCCTCGACTAAGTTCGTAATGTGTTTTGGGATGTGTTGGTATATTTGGTTGAGGTTGCGAGAGCCTCGGGTGGATTCCGGACGGAAAACGGATCAAGTTTGGATTTTTGAAGAGCAGCTGTTGCACCAGGTTTCTGGTGTAACTGCACCTGCGGAGGGCTAACCGCAGGTGCGAGCTCGCAGAAGTGGCCAAGTGTTGGCAGCCTAGAAGTCGCAGGTGCGGACGTGAGGGGCGCAGATGCGCGATCGCAGAAGCAGGATCCAACATAGGTGCGACGCATGCACCGCAGAAGCGGTCTCGCAGAAGTGAGCCGCTGATCGCAAAAGCGGACAAGGCGGCTAAGGGGGAAATCCGCATCTGTGAGGTTATTTCTGCAGATGCGGAGCCGCAGTTGGCTAGCCGTAGAAGCGGAAATCGTGGCTGGGCAGATTCTTTTTAAAGCTGGGTTTGGGTTCATTTTACCCATTTTTCACACGACTTGGGCGATATTTGGAACTCTTCAAGAGAGTAATTTCGCAATCCAATGGAAGGTAAGTGATTTCCACCTATTGCAAGTTAAGTACTTGGTTTACATATGGATTTAAACATGAAAATTAGTAGGAATTTAGGATTTTGAAGAAAAACCTAGAAATTTGTATTTTTGGATTTTGACCACGAATTTGGGCATGGAATTGGATGGAAATTGTATATTTGAGTTCTTGAGATTATGAGTAACGTCTTCCTCCGAAAATTTTCGGAATCCGGGCACGCGGGCATTGGGTGAATTTTAGGATTTTTTACCATATTGGGTTGGGTAATTAATTTAATAATCTAATTTTGAATTATTGAGCATGTATTAATTATTTTATATAACATTTGAATAGTTTCGGATTTTTCGGCACGAATTGGGATTTTTACACGACATCGTAATCGAAAGTGGGCTTTGAGACAAGACAAGTCTCTTGTCTAACCTTGTAAGAGGGAATTTACCCCATATGTGATTTTAAAATGATAATTGTTGCTAATTATGGGGACTACGTACGCACGAGGTGACGAGAGTTCGTGCCTAGCTACTAATATTGCTATGACCGGGTAGTTTAGGACTCAAATCATGAATTACTTGTGATGGTTTTATCCTTTATTTAATTAAAGTATTAGAATTATACTGTAAATTATTAGAGAAAATAGTAAGAGACTGAAATTTCACATATTTGAATTATTGTGAAAAATATTTGGTTGTTAATGGAAATTGTACATCCTTATGTGTTAATCTTATAATATCTTCTCATTCCGGAGGTTCATAAGAAAATGACCTCCTTTCTTGTGGAGCGGGCCGAACGCCTTGGCAATATAGATGCATCTATGGATCACGCCGCACGTCCCTCGGTAGTGTACATGACACTCTAGATCGGGCCGAATGACCTCGGCAGACATCGTACCTAATAATAATAATTACACGATACCTTGATATTTTATTGCAGCTTGTGAAGTAAATTGATAAATGGGAAATTATTGAAAATTTAATGAATTAATTATTTCTGCTGGTTAAGGAACATTATTGTCATTTCTATAAATCATGTTGATTTAAATATTTTTATTTTAATATTATTGACCCTTAGTGAGTGTCAAAGTCGACCTCTCGTCACTACTTCTTCGAGATTAGGCTTGATACTTACTGGGTACACGTTGTTTACGTACTCATGCTACACTTGCTGTACATTTTTGTGCAGGTACATATATGTCTAAGGGCCTTGTGGGCGCAGAGGTGTGGCTAAAATACGGGGACTTAGGTGAGCTGCATTCTATATTACGATCTGCAGCCAACAGAATCTCCTTCAGAGTTATTTATATTTTTCTGTCTAATTTGTATTTCGGACAGATGTTGTATTATATTTTACTCTCTAGTTAATGCTCATGCACTCGTGACACCGGGTTTTTGGAGTGGTTATGGGTTGTTTAGTAATTTAGTTGTTAAAATATTTATCACTTATTCTAGGAGTTCTATCTTTACTATTTAATTGAAGAAAATTTTGATTCAAAAATACTAAAATGAGTAATTAAATTAATTAGTCAAGGTCAGCTAGCCTGATAGCGGTGTTAGGCGCCATCACGACCTTTAATGAATTTTGGGTCGTGACAATGCGGTTTTAAGAATACGTGATCCAATTTGATACAAAGCAGGAAATCAGGTTTAATATGGAAGAATAAATAGAAAAATAAATACAAACCATGCAGATTGAATAACTTAAGTCTCGTAGGATTAACCTTCTAATTTATGAGAGATATTGCCGGAATATTATTGAAGCCAAAACAATATGAACAAAGCTAAAAAAAGATAGTATGTTGTTCTTTTAAGTATGTTACACTGTCCCCAATGAATTACTCAATTCCCTTTATATATACGGGGAGATGAAACCTTTAAGACATTATTTTATAAGAAATTATGTAGACCGTTGGTTCCCTTTTTGACTTAATCCCATAATTTCCGCCATAATGATTGGTCAATGGCGAGAATCACGGATACTTGTCGTGTGAGTGGGTAAAGCTTTTCTTTGAGGCCGTTAGAAGCGGGGTCGGTCGTGCCCCCGATAAGCTCGGGGGCAAATCTGATGGTCTTGTTCGAACTTCGACCCTCGATATCGAGCTCAGTTACATCTGTAACTTCGATCTCTTATGTAGGTGCCGAGCCTTGACCTATTGTTGAAGATGCCTCGATCGAGCATAGAGCTCGGTTCTACCCGTATACAAATATATTAAAGAAGAAAATATCCACATAAAATGGAATTGAAGGAGCAATTTAAAGCTGATTAAATATGGAAATGGAATCACTAAGAGCTCATTCGGTTTGCTTGAAATGGAGATTAGTCCCCATAATAAATTCATCATATGCAGTACCTTATTTGGATGGTTGACATAAGGAGAATTAATCTCCTCGTTAAATTTAGCATGACTTATAGATCATCTGGTTGCAATTTTGCATCCTTTTATAAATTAATAATAACGTAAGTTATACGAGAATTGATGTGTAAAATAAGAATATGTATATTATTTAAAGACAAAACTGTCATTAAAATAAGTGTTCTGATATAAATATAACCCTTACATTGTTAATCAACACATGCAAATTTAATCAATTCATTCATTATACAATTTTATATTATTAATCTCTGCATTAGTAATTCCTACATAGCTTGTCTCTAAACCAATGGAGAAGCTAATTCCTGCATAGCTTGTCTCAGAGCCAAACGAGAAAGGACCACATAATGGTTTAAAGAATTTTTTATACTATAGTGAAATATGATAGTTGTAACGATCCGACCGATCGTTTTGAGCTCTAGCGAGTCATTCAACGGTTTGAGACCCTGAGCAGCTTCACTTCGGGTATTATGACTTGTAAGCATGTTCGGAATTTAATTCGGGAAGTTCAAAGTTTGATTTGGAAAGAAAATTCTAATTTCGGAAGCCTTAAGTTGGAGGAATTGACTAAAGTGTGATTTTTGAGTAGACGACCTCAGAATTGGAATTTGAAGGTTCCAAGAGGTTCGTATGATGATTTTGGACTTAGGCGTATGCCCGAAGCGGGGTTCGGATGACCCGGGAGCGTTTCGGCTCCTATTATGGAAGTTGGCATTTTTGGAAGAATTTCCTAAATTTGGGTTGAAGTGCATTTCAATGTTATTGATGTCTGTTTGGGATTCCGAATCTGGGAATAGCTCTGTATGGTGATTATGGTATTGGGAGCGCATCCGGAAGTGGATTTGGAGGTCCGTAAGTCATTTCGGGGTCATTTGGCGAAAAATAAAAATTTGGAGGTTTTTAGAAAGTTTGACCTGGAGTGGACTTTTTGATATCGAGGTCGGATTTCGATTCCAGAAGCGTGAGTAGGTCCGTAATGTCAATTATGACTTGTGTGCAAAATTTGAGGCCAATCAGACGTGATTGTATAGGTTTCGGCATCAATAGTAGAAGTTTGGAATTTCAAAGTTTATTAAGTTTGAATTGGAAGGTAATTCGTGATTTCGATGTTGTTTGGCGTGATTTGAAGGCTCGACTAAGTTCGTAATGTATTTTGGGACGTGTTGGTATATTTGGTTGAGATCCCGAGGGCCTCGGGTGGATTTCGAATGGTTAACGGATCGAGTTTAGACTTGTATGAAATGATGAGGCACCTGATACCTGGTGCAATCGCACCTTCGTGAAAAGGGCCGCAGGTGTGAGCCACGAGTCGCAGGTGCGAAGGAGAAGAGGCTGGTCAGCAACCGCAGATGCGGAACATTTGGGCGCGCCTGCGAAGGCGCAGGTGCGAAGTGTGCAACACAGGAGCGGGCGATGGGCGAAGGTGCAGCGCATGGACCGCAGATGCGCTACATGGAGCGCATATGCGGGAGCGTTGGGCTGAGCTTGAACCATACCTGCGATGGAATTTTCACAGGTGCGGAGCCGCAGAAGCGGCTATTGCACCGCAGTTGCGAGGATCGCTGGGCAATGAGGTTTTATAAAATGGGGTTTTGGCTCATTTTCACTTCATTTCGTCCATGAGAGCCGATTTTAGAACACTTTTGGAGTGCCATCTTCATTAACTATAATGGGATAAGTGATTTTTTCACATTGTGAGTTAAATACATGGTTTTACATGGATTAAAGCATGAAAATTTGTAGAAATTTAGAATTTTGAAGAAAAACCTAGAAATTGGTATTCTTGGAATTTGATCACGAATTTGGGCATAAAATTGAGAATAAATTATATATTGGAGTTCGTAATGCTGTGGATAGTGTTTATCTTAGAAATTTTTTAAAATTCGGGCACGTAGGCCCGAGGGTTGCTTTACCAATTATTCGAGCGGAGTTGGAAATTATTATAAATTGATTAATTATGAGTATTAGAGTATATTTTGATTGGGTTGCATCTTATTTGACTAGTTTTGGATCGGCGGTCATCGGCTTGAGGTGCTACAGCGGCGTTGGAGCCGGTTATGGAATTTCTGAGCGAGGTAAATCTCTTGTCTAACTCTGTGAGGGGGAAATTACCCCTAGTTGTTGTATATGGACGTGTGCTACTTGTTGTGGAGGCTACATACGTGCGAGGTGACAAAAGCATGTACGTAGCTACATTCATGTTATTGTCCGGGTAGGCTTAGGTTCACATCATGCTATGGCTGTATTATTTGAGCAGACTCTCCTATTAAATTCCTCTGTTTTACATTACTACTTGAGACTATACTTGTTATTGTAGAGACTTCACGAGTTCATGATTAGTCACCGAAGAACTTTACTCCTCCTACGACATGTTTTCGGACCGCATACTAGAGGTAAGATTCTACACCCTAACCCTCAATTTTGAAGTTTTTCTAGAAATGGGTAATAAGCAAGATAATTTCTGGGCAAGAGGGTTGTTTATTTTACATGCATGTGTTATCAAAGGGTGTAGAAAAATTATTGAGCTAAAAATGGTAAAGATTGGGTTGTGGGATGATGGAATCCTCCATAAAAGGACCTTGAACCTTAATCCACGCTTAGTGTTTGATAAAATGCTCAAATGAACTGAGACCGTGAATATCTTCCTAAATATGATTCAATTTTGTTATGTCTCAAATAGATTGGGATTGCTAGAATTTTCGGAATGTTGTAGTAATTTAAGCAAAGCTCAATTGAGGTATGTTGGCTAAACTCTTCTTTAAGAATTGGAATTCTCATTATCCTTGTAAGTTCCGAGATGTTGATTATAAATTGAGTATTCCGATAAGTTTTGTGATGAAGATATATGCTCAATTCGTATTTCAAATGCTCTTATCATATTGCATTATTAACTGAGGATGTGTCCCAAACTATGGATTATGTATCCACATGTTAAAATTTTGAGTCGTGATTTATGTGAAAGTTATTATGCCAAGTTATGTAGAGCTTGTGATTGTGATACACCTCCACCTGCATACATTGGGGTGAGGCGGCATGACCGCTTTGTGTAGGGATTATGGTATTGAGATTGTGATTGCGATACACCTCCACCCGCATATATATATTGGGGTGAGGCGGCATGACCGCTTTGTGTAGGGATTACGATATTGTGGGACTGCACCTCCATCCGCTTACATTGGGGTGAGGTGGTACAACCACTTTGTGTATGATTTTGGTATTGTTGTGGCACCACCACCCGCATACATTGGGGTGAGACGGCATAGCCTCTTTGTGTTGGTATTGGTATCGTTGATGCATTTTCACCCGCATACATTGGGGTGAGGAGGCATAGCCGCTTTGTGTAGGTTCTTGGTACTGTGGTTATACATCCACCCGCATACATTGAGGTGAGGCGGTAGGGCCGCTTAATTAGAGTTGTGGTATTGTACGTACACCTCCACCTGCATACATCAGGTGAGGCGGCGGGGCCGCTTTGTGTGAAGATGGTTATAGAGGATCTCATCTTAAATCCTATAAATGTTGTTGATAGCTTTTAATAAGCTTTCAATGGTTGAGACGGTTATCTATATTATTCTATTACCGCACTGGTTCATCATAATTATCTTGTATTTCTAAATTCTTAAATTGGTGTTTAGTTTTTATACTAGTACTATTCGACGGTACTAACGTCCCTTTTGCCGAGGGCGTTGCATCTTTAAATGGATGTAGGTGGTTCCACAGCAGGAGACATTGATAAGTGATAGTAGTACACCTTCTTTCCAGCTGACTTGGTGAGTCCCACTTCATCCCGGGGTCATGTATCTTTTGTTCTTTATGTATTATGATTGAGGTATAGCCGGGGCCTTGTTGCCGGCATTATCATTGTACTCTTCTTTACCTATAGAGGCTCCGTATACATAGTATGAGTTGTGTATTGGTGCTGGGAAAGACAAACTATGCTATGTTGTGGTTGTAATACTTGTCCATTTGAGACTTTAAAAATGGTAAAACTTATGGTAAGAAATTGGTAATTGAAGACATGACCACTTTGTTATTTAATTAAGGAAAACATATATTCTCTTTATTCATGAATGAGTTTGGGTAGAAGAAATCTAACAGGCTTGCTCGGTCGGGTTCACTCGGTCGAGCACCGATCGCGCTCCACGGTTTTGGGGCGTGACAGGTTTACTCAGTGCACGATTCATAGATCCAGTATTTTATTTCCGGCGAAAGAAAGGCAATCGAACTATGAATGTTCAGGTTTGGGTTGACGGAGTAACGAGACTTGGTATTTCGAGCATGGTGGAATTTTCATATGTGACTTGGTGTCGTCGCCTTGGATTGACTGTGTTAAGTTCGCCGGTGTTATGGTCTTCATCAATTTGCCATCGGGGTAGGGTAGTGTGAAATAGTGCCGAGGAAGCGGCTGTCAGAGATCGCATTGTGCGGTGGTTCAGGACTTAATCGGTGGTCCGGGTGTTGAGGGCTCAAGGAAGATGATCTTCAGGGAGTTTTAAAGTTGGTAGTGATCTATTGGTTCAAGTGCTACAGAGATAGATATTGAGTTAAGGCAACAACTGGGCAGCGAGGGATGAGGAAAGACATGTTGGAGATGTCTTGCGAAGTTTAAGTTTCTAGAAGGCCAAGTGTGAGAAACAGAAGTCGGGTAGTTGCTTAAAGGAGAGGGTTTGATCAAAGTGGGAGAGTGACAGAGAAGCATAGGGGTTCTGTGGTAGGATAGCTACACGCGTTGAGGAAAGTTTAGAGTGATTTGGAACTCATGGTGGATAGTGACTAAGTCTACGAACTTAATTTGGAATATTGGCTGCTATACGGAGAAGGGTTGGATATGACGGAAAGGAGTTGAATGATATGAAGAAAGATACAACATGACTTTGGATTGGAATGTATTGTCACACCTTTAGTTGATGTCCATGGGGAGTGAATGGACTTGTACAACTGGTGAATGAGCACTGGCTCAGGGTGGTTTATTGATTTCATAGTAATTGTACTCGGTGCAGTGCTGTTGAAAGATGTCGGCATGTAATTTCCACGTGTGGGTTATCTTCTGTGATCAGGTTAGCGGTCGTGTGGAGTTGACGAAGCTTCTATGAAGAATTTTACTGGCTATCCGGTAAGAGGTCGAATATGTAAATGTGGCTAGTGATTCAGAGCGTTCATGAAATGGTTAACAGTTCGAGGAATTTGGTGGGTCGATTGCGCGAGGTCATGTCAAGGAAGAAGATGGAATCTTGGTAGGTTCCAGGGTTATGAAATTATAGCTTCAAGCTTAAGTGGGAGAGCCCCACCGCCTACGATTTAATTGCATGGTTATCTACTTGTGAGGGTTCTAGTTATCGGCATGTTGATGGGTTATTACGACTAAATAAAGAGAACATCAGTGGTAATTTGAGCAAAGTATTTGAGGAATGTGTGTTGTAATTGGCCGTATCGATTCATGTTCAGGCTTTGGGAAGACTCAGAGTTTATGCTTTGTGTAGATGTGACTTACAAGGAAAGTGATTCAGTCGGGTGCTTCTTTGAGGGGGTGTTCATGTGCTAGCAGAGCCTTAGGGTTTGATTATATTCGGGACCAAGTCAGAGTGGGTGACTCTCAACAACGGTCCTAGTGGATTCAAAAAATTCAAAGTGTGGTGCCCAAGGATTTCGAGCTAGTAGTATGGTTAAGTATTGAGCTTTTGTAGTGGATTATGAAAAATGGCTTGGAGTGTTCTATGTTATCTTCGGTCTGCGGTATGGCATTAGAGGAATGGGAGAAAATAACTTCAGATTTATAGAGGGATTTTCAGAATGGGTGTACCAATTGAAGATGCAAATATGCACAAAAGGAGGGTATGTTATGGTTCGTGGGTTTTGGAGACAACGTGGTCTCGTGAAATAAGGTCACTCAGGATGAGTGCGGATTTGGGTTCATGATGTTTTGAATAGATCTACCATTATTTCTAGGGCAAGTCCCGAGTAAATTAGAAGAAGTGGCTCGGTTGGTAATGGTTGAATCAGCACGGTTATGGTAGTGGCCAATTTCTCCAGCATGAAGTTATATATGTAGTTTGTGGTTGTACACTTGGTCTTGAGCTCCACCACAATTTGGTTGATTTGGGAGGTATTTGATTCGTATGGCCTTGTTATGTAAAGGGATTTTCGGAAGAGTTATGGCAATTTAGATCACGACATGAGGTTGTATTTTCTGCAGTTTGGGTATTTAGTTGCGTGTTGCAATGGTTCTCCTAAAATGAGTTAAGTAAAAGTTTTCTATATGATGAAGTGTTTATCCTATTAGTGGGTCATGGGTTATGGTGGAATTCTGGTACTCTCACGTATTGGCATGTTAAGCGCAGTGAGCGGCATAGGAAATTGGAAGCTGAGGATCAAGGTTGCGGTTCGGTGTTGACAAGGATGTCACGAGCTCGGAGGATCAAGGAAGAATTCAGATGTTTAGAGTAAGCTGGTATTATCTTTAGCGTATCCTGAGATCGGTGTCCTGTGTAAGAGGCTTTGTGTACTGATTTGCGGCTTCTTGATTTGCTTTACAACATTAGTGTGACCGGTGGTATGGATGTGCAGACTTGTTACCTGGTGCGTAGGGTCGTAGGAGTGTATCCCACGGGAAGATTGCATAAGTGTGACATGTATTCACCTGATTGATTAAAGGTTGGAACCAAGTATGGAGATTTGGTACTATCGCTAATGTGAGAATTTATGCTTGAAGGGCGCTCAATTCATTTGGTTGTGGAATGTGGAAGTTTGTTCCGGATTTGACGGTTGTTCTTATTTGTCATGAATAGGTCATTGTGGGTCCTTGAAAGGCTATTTAGCCAATCATGGTATGATCGGAATCAGTTTGAGGTCCTTGGATGGATCTAAATGTGAATGTGGGCTCTATATCAGGCCGGATGTGCTCATCTCAGCATAGCGTTGTTTTCGAAAGGGTCTTTGGGCCTTGGATGTTATTTCTGTCGTGAGCTATTCCGTGTAATCTATATTATACCAGGTGGTTTGTGAGGTGGTTTGATTATTCACACTCGTCTTGTGGTCCCGTGTGGTTTGTGGTATTATGTGAGCAGGATGGCTCTCGAGATGCTGATCATATATTGCACCTTAGTTGTGCTTGAGTTTTGTAGTGCGTGACACTACCCGTCTCCCCAGGATTTGTGTTATGCACTTGGCGTGCTTTTGGTTGATATTCAGGCATTTCATGAGTATAAGTGTGTGTGTTTTCTTTAGATTGTTATGTGTGGATCGGGTGGCACGCCGCCACTGGTATATGGTTGGATCGGGTGACACGCCACCACGGGTATGTTGTTTGGATCGGCTTGCATACCGCAACAGCGTGATATTAAGTACAATTTTCCCATATCTATTTGTTTGGATCGGGTGGCACGCCGCAACGGGTATCATGGTTGGATCGGGTTGTACGCCGCAACGGTATCATGTGTGGATCAGGTTGCACGTCGCAACAGTGTGTTATTGAGTACAGTTTCCCATATCTATTATTGCGTGTTTTGCCTCTCATTTCTTAAGAAAGGTTCATAACATCCTTTCGGTTGTTTAATTAGTTGCGTGAGTTGAGTAGTTCTTTCCAGAGTTTGTTTTCCTTATGTATCACAGTCGAGTTTGTATCTTGTTGGCACATTGTGGCATCATACGAGATTTTTGACAGTGTCTGAGGTGGCTTATTGCCTGAGCAGCTTGTACTGGGTGAGATGAGATTATTGGACCTGGGATTAGTGCGATCATATTTATATGAAGCATATTAAAGAGTAAATATTGTTATTTAGTCCATAATGAGGTAATGGTTCCTGTCGAGAGGAGAGACTCTATAAATTGTGATTCGGCAGGTGGTTATGAGTTCTATACATCTTCTCTGTCGTGGCAGAATTGCGAGAGTTAAAGCAAGGCTTAATTGGTCATGAGGTACACCACGGGCTTTGGGTCAGTGGAAATTTTAGTTGTTGTATCTTGGAAATATTGCCTTAGGAAAATAAGTTACGCGATGCATGGTAAGAATTCAGTAAGGGTATACAATCATGTGTTGGTACATCATGAAGTGATGGATACGGTGTTCGTATGTTGGAAACATACCTGGTAAAGAATTTCAGATGGTGGAATTTAGCTTTAAGGCTTATTTGACTAGATAAAAGGGATGATTTTCAGGTTTGATCGAGCAAATGTGCTCAATTGGGCTGTGGTAACACGGGTAGGTACACGAGGTGTTACACAATGATTTCGGACAACTCTAGAGCAGTTCTTAGCACGTTCGAGGACGAACGTATGTTTAAGTGGGAGATAATGTAACGACCCGACCGGTTATTTTGAGTTCTAGCGCGTCATTCAGTGGTTTGAGACCCTGAGCAGTTTCACTTCAGGTATTATGACTTGTACGCATGGTCGGAATTTAATTTTGGGAAGTTCGGAGTTGATTTGGAAAGAAAATTCTAATTTCGGAAGCCTTAAGTTGGAGGAATTGACTAAAGTGTGATTTTTTAGTAGACGACCTCGGAATCGGGATTTGAAGGTTCCAACAGGTTCGTATGGTGATTTTGGACTTAGGAGTTTGCCCGGAGCGGGTTTTGGATGACCCGGGACCGTTTCGGCACCTATTATGGAAGTTGGCATTTTTGGAAGAATTTTCTAAATTTGGGTTGAAATGCATTTCAATGTTATTGATGTCCGTTTTGGATTCTCAGTCTGGGAATATCTCCGTATGGTGATTCGGGTATTGAGAGCGCGTCCGGAAGTGGATTTGGAAGTCCGTAGGTCATTTCGGGGTCATTTGACGAAAAATGGAAATTTGGAGGGTTTTGAAAAGTTTGATCGGGAGTGGACTTTTTAATATAGGGGTCGGATTCCAATTCCGAAAGCGTGAGTAGGTCTGTAATGTCAATTATGACTTGTGTGCATAATTTGAGGCCAATCGGACGTGATTTGATAGGTTTCGGCATCGAATGTAGAAGTTTGGAATTTCAAAGTTCATTAAGTTTGAACTGGAAGGTGATTCGTGATTTCGATGTTGTTTGGCGTGATTTGAAGGCTCGACTAAGTTCGTGATATGTTTTGGGACGTATTGGTATATTTGGTTGAGGTCCCGAGGGCCTCGGGTGGATTCCGGATGGTTAACGGATCGAGTTTGGATTTGGATGAAATGCTGAGGCAGCTGATACCTGGTGCAATCGCACATGCGTGAAAAGGGCCGCAAGTGCGAGCCACGAGTCGTAGGTGCGAATGAAAGGAGGATGGTCAGCAACCGCGGGTGCGGAACATTTGGGCGCACCTGCGAAGGCGCAGGTGCGAAGTGGGCAATGCAAGAGTGGGCGATGGGCGCAGGTGCGATGCAGGGACCGCAGAAGCGGACGCGCAAATGCGCTATATGGAGCGCAGATGCGGGAGCGTTGGGCTGAGCTTGAACCGCACCTGCGATGGAATTTTCGCAGGTGCGGAGCCGCAGAAGCGGCTATTGCACCACAAATGCAAGAATCGCTGGGTAGTGAGGTTTTATAAAACGGGATTTTGGCTCATTTTTACTTTATTTCGTCTATGGGAACCGATTTTGGAGCACTTTTGGAGTGTCATCTTCATCAACTATAATGGGGGTAAGTGATTTCTTCACATTGTGAGTTAAATACATGGTTTTTACATGGATTCAATCATGAAAAATTATAGAAATTTGGGATTTTGAAGAAAAACCTAAAAATTGGTATTCTTGGAATTTGATCACGAATTTGGGCATGAAATTGAGAATAAATTATATATTGGAGTTCGTAATGCTATGGGTAGTGTTTATCTTCGAAAATTTTCGAAATCCGGGCACGTGGGCCCGATGGTTGCTTTATCAATTGTTCGAGCGAAGTTGAAAATTGTTATAAATTGATTAATTATGAGTATTAGAGTATATTTTGATTGGGTTGCATCTTATTTGACTAGTTTTGGATCGGCGGTCATTGGTTTGAGGTGCTAGAGTGGCGTTGGAGCCGATTATGGAACTTCAGAGCGAGGTAAGTCTCCTCTCTAACTCTGTGATGGAAAAATTATCCCTAGGTGTTATATATGGATGTGTGCTACTTGTTGTGGGGGCTACGTACGTGCGAGGTGACGAGAGCCCGCACGTATCTAGATTCATGTTATTGTCCGGGTAGGCTTAGGTTCACATCATGCTATGGCTGTATTATTTGAGCAGTCTCTCCTATTAAATTCCTCTATTTTACATTATTACTTTAGACTAGACTTGTTATTGTAGAGACTTCACGAGTTCACGATTAGTCACCGAATAACTTTACTCCTCCTACGGCATGTTTTATATATATATATATATATATATATATATATATATATATATATATATACTTCATTGAAAGGTTTTTGTTAAAAAAATTACAACTCACACGTTTATTCGTGAGTAGGGTCAAGGACCCGTCAAAACTTCTTACTCTTATGGGATCGGGTCGTTCGTCTCAGCAGGAATTTGTATTTCACTTCTTATGAGATCGGGTTGTTCGCCTCGGCAGAATTTATGTACCACACTCTTATGGGAGCGGGTCGTTCGCCTCGGCAGGTTAAATAGATGTATCTATGGTTTGCGCCGTTCGACCCTCGCAGTGCACAATTTTATTATTATGTTGGATCGGGTCGTACGCCTCGTCATTTTCTATATTATATCCTCATGGAATCGTGCGTAATATTTGGCAAGAAGCCAGAGTATCTGTAAGTTTTCCCGATTTGGGGATATGAAAATCTATCTGATGAGATCCACTATATTAATATATATGCTCCGGTTAAGGAGAAAAATTTTCAAATGGAGAGCTTGAGTTCCTCGTAAAGAGGGGTATTCGTGCCACATAATCTATACTTGTTTATCTCATTTATTTACACCGCTTCATATTTACTTACCTTTTTACTGTACATGATATTATTGGACCACTAGTAAGTGTCGATGTCGACCCCTCGTCACTACTTCTCTGGGGTTAGGCTAGATACTTACTGGGTACATGTTGCTTATGTACTCATACTACACTTGCTGCACATTTTTTTTGTGCAGGTACATATATGCCTAATGGCCTTGTGAGAGCAGAGGCGTGTATGCATGCAGGGACTTACGTGAGCTGCATTCCATATTACGACCCGTAGCCAACAGAGTCTCCTTCAGAGTATTTATATTTTCCTGTCCAATTTGTATTCTGGGTAGTGGGTGTATTTTATTTTATTCTTCCTAGTTAATGCTCATGCACTTGTGACACCGGGTTTTGGGGTGATTATGGGTTGTTCTGTATTGAATTTATTAAAAGTATTATTATTTACTTTGTAAATCCACATTCTTTACTATTTAAATTGAAGAAAAATATGATTTCAAAAATAATAAAATGGGAACCCAATTAAGTAATTATTGTTGGCTTGCCTGACAGTGGCGTACGACGTCATCACGACCTTTATAGATTTTGGTTCATGACAATAGCAAGTTAGTTACTATTTTTATCGGATTAATATTTACAATCTTTCTTTACATAATAAGTAATTTTATTGTATAATCTCTTTGTACACTGTTTAGTGCATAAATTTTAAACTAAGTCATTTTCCGTCAAACAAAAGGAGTCCTTATATTATGTTTTTAATCCATTGGGAAATGGAAAAATGCAAGTAGAAGGAAAGTAAACGAGGGGCAGTCGGTACATAAGAACTGGGAAAAGAAGCAACCAATCCACCAAGTCAGGCGCGCTAAAAGTCTGAACACTGAGCACTCTTTCCGTATTCTTTCTCGTCACACTTTTTAACCATTCCACTCCACCATTTCACACTTAACTTCTTTTCAAATATCAAGTCCCACAGTGAATTCAAGCCGAGTGTGAGGGGTGCAGGAAATGGCGGATCCGCAGAAAAAATGGGTGAGCGAAGATGTGGTAACATATTCATATCTTCTCCTCTATATTGCACTCTCTAGTGGTCAGATCTTCTTCAACAAGGTTGCTTCTTTTCCCTTTCTACGTTGTTAATTAAGCACGTAAATACACTTGCCTCTAAATTAATGTGCTTATTTGTATTGCATTTGTCTTGTGCCTATTATTTGATACTGGAGTAATGCTTTGTGTCTTGGATCTACGGGTGACTTTACCCACTGCCTTCAATTCGGACCCCTCTCTCTATATATATATAGTTCAAAATATTCAAAAAAAAAAAAACATGTATTTATACTAATTTCTCACCCCTATGTTCAAAAAGAGTATTGGTTTAGTGGTACCTCATGACTTAAAATTTTGAATCCGCTTTTAACGGTGAGAGAAACATGGTTCTCACTATGAGTAATGTTACATGTACTAGAAGTTTGACGTTATTGCAGGGTGTGAAATTACGCCCTAACTCCTAAGGGTAGTGTGAATTGTGAATGTTCATAGGTCAAAATCCAAAAGACTTGGGCCTATCCTTAACTCTATCTTTATTTCCGTGTTTATGAGTTGATACAGAGGATAAGCTAAAAGATCAAATAATTAAGCGAATAAAGTCATTTATAGACATTTGATAACAATAAATCTGGAGTTCAATGATATTGAACTTCTATTACCTTCCCTTGGATGGAAGTAGTAGTATACCAGTATCTTAGAATTCATTGATTTATTTGGTCCAATGGTATTAAAACATTTTTCTCCTTTAACCCTCAACTTAAGGCTGCATTCTAGTTTCAATCAGTAACAACAACAACAACAACAACAACAACAACAAAAAAAACCCAATGTAATTACACAAGTGGGGTCGGGGAGGATAATATTTACGTAGATTTTACCCTACCTTGAAGGCAGAGAGGCTGTTGATCGGACCCTTGGCTCAAGAGAGACGAAAAGAAAAGCATTATCACCAAGCATTAACAACAACAAGATAGTAGGAAAACGAAGCGAAAAGAACATCAAGTAGTAGTAGAACTAGTTTCAATCAGTCAAAAGTCTTTTTTACCAGTTTGAAGAAGTTAATGAAGTGAAAAGATTCTCATCTTCTAGGATAATCTTTATGCGGTTCTGTTCATCGCTATCGTATTCACTAGATAAGCATCTTATTGAGGTCCCTTTTAAGTCAATAAAATTGCTGCTTTTAAGACTAGTTCGCATGTGTGACTTATTGTAGCTCCTTTATCTGACCTGCAATATAATGATGTGTGTTGCAGTGGGTTTTGTCTTCAAAAGATATAAACTTTCCTTATCCTCTTGGATTGACTCTACTTCACATGGTTTTCTCCTCAATTCTGTGTTTTGTGCTTACCAAGGTTCTGAAGGTAAGGAGTATTCACCTTTAGTTTTGTAATGATTTCTTATATGCCAGCCTATAGTGCTAATTTAGGTAATTTCATGCAGATAATGAAAGTTGAGGAAGGGATGACTCTAGATATGTGAGTATTCAAGTGAAAGAATTTCATGTCAAATATTTGTCTTACAGATGGTTGACTTCTATCCAAGGCCTTTATTTCTTTTGCCGACTTTTCTAGTTTAGCTCTTCTTTTTTTTTTTTTACCTAGGCTCATTTAGTCCTTTGTTCCCATATTACAGGTTCAGCTATGCTTTTTGGATGTGACACCGATTTTCACTTTGTTTGAAAGATTAGACCATGTACTTGTAACATAAGAAAATTACACAATAAACCACCTTTTTTTCTTCTCAAAAAGAAACTATTCTTTTTCATCAGTTCTTTAGAAAAATGAAAAGCAGTTTGTAGCCTCCACATGTTCTCCATTAGATGATTACGTATTACGTAGTTGATGCGTATTTAAATTCTGATATTATAAATGTGACAAAAATTAATTAAATCAAATTAGTAGAAAACGGAGTTATGCTAATGTAGTTACCAATGGTTTTTACCAATTAACAGGAGAAACTAAAGTTTAACATTGAACTTTCTTACTTGCTATTTGTGTGAAATTAACTTAAAAGTTGAAGAATCTCTTGTTCCGGGCTTAGCTTTTTACCGGCATTCTAATTCATCCATATTAAACAATCATATTGTTTTTCTTATTCTTTTTCTGTGGTTCTCTTTTGTCAGATTTGTTTTTCAATTATACTATAAATCATTCAATAATGCTGTTGTGGTTTTAATATGCAGATACATGAGTTCGGTCATACCAATTGGTGCAATGTTCGCTATGACACTTTGGCTTGGGAACACTGCTTATCTCTATATTTCAGTTTCATTTGCTCAGATGCTGAAAGCAATCAGTAAGTATACTGCTTTCCAGGTGTTTTATGGTGCCGTCCACCATAGATGATATTATGCAAAATACAGTTTTACAATAGAAATAAGCTCATAGGAATAGCTCTCATGGGATTCATCATGCTTGATAGATAGCTTTAGAGGCTGGGCTAGTTGACCACCTATTCCCGTACTCTGTTTTCCTTTGTTCATTTGTGCCAAGGGCATCATCCTCTCTTTTGGTTTGTTTTGCAGTGCCTGTAGCAGTTTTCATTCTGGGGGTAGCAGCTGGACTCGAAGTGATGAGCTGCAGAATGCTTCTCATAATGTCAGTAATCAGTTTTGGTGTACTTGTGGCTTCTTATGGGGAAATAAATATTAACTGGGTAGGTGTTGTCTATCAAATGGGAGGTGTAGTTGGAGAAGCTTTGAGGCTTATATTTATGGAGATTCTGGTGAAACGGAAGGGCCTGAAGCTCAACCCCATATCTGTGATGTACTATGTCAGCCCATGCAGGCATGCAGTTTTATGTCTAAGAGCTTGATGTATTGACATTATCTTTTTCTGTTTCGACGCGATTAATACTCATTTTTGATTGAACCTTCTTGACAAAAATGCAGCGCTCTTTGTTTGTTAATTCCATGGATCTTTTTGGAGAAACCAAAGATGGACGAACAGAGGACATGGAGCTTCCATCCTCTTATTCTAACCCTAAATTCTCTATGTACCTTTGCCCTGAATCTGTCTGTTTTTCTGGTGATTCAACATACAAGTGCCCTGACAATTCGTGTTGCTGGAGTTGTCAAAGATTGGGTCGTTGTGCTGCTCTCTGCCCTACTTTTTGCGGATACAAAATTGACATTAATTAATCTTTTTGGTTATGCTATTGGTAAATTTTCTAAACTTTTTGTCAAAATTCCTTTCCTAATCCCCTTGAGTGGTTCACCAGGAACATATTACGTTAACTATTTAAGTGCATTATAGCCAGGTTTGGTAATCTCCTGTGCTTCCTGAGCTCTACATATTCTTCTGCAAGTCAAAAAAAATTGATTCCGTAAACGATGAGATCAGTAAATGCATTTTTGTTTGGGTTCCAGAGATTGCTGTTGCTCTTTCTAGCGAGGAGGAACAGTGTGTGAAAGGGGGCTTCTCTCAGACAAGGAATCTTTCCTCTATAAAGAAAGAAAAAGCATGCATTAAATCTTCATCCTTGCTACATGTGCTGTTATGCAGAGTATTTATATATCCTTGTTGCTTTGCTTCATCTTAGTGCCTGGTAGCTGCTTAATCCTTCTGATATATCTCTGTCAGTTTGTTCATACTATAAAGCTTTTGAGAATGGACTGTACCATGGTATATTCCTATGGGTTCTTTGACCTTGAGCAAATGGTTTTGTTTTTCCAAATTTTCATTAGATTGAACTAACATAATCGCAACTTCTAGTAGTGCTTCTTTGGAGGCAGATGCAAACTGATGGTTATGGCTGTCAGTAGTAACATTTCTAAGTAACTAGGAGAGTGATAGGTGTAATGCTGCTGTGATCTTCATGTTGAGTCAGAAGTTTTTTGCTTTTTCCTCGTACTAGTTGCCTATGTTGGAATGACTCTGAGCTTCTGCCTTCTGTGTCTTCATGTATGGTGAGAAATAATTAATGGAACTACTTCATGAGCATATATTAACATATAAAGTTGTGGTGTTTTGTGCAGCTATTGCAGGTGTAGCTGCATATAATAATCACAAGCTAAAAAAGGCAGCTTTCCCAGGAAGCTCAGATGAGTCTCAACCCACTCAATCTATACCTTTAATACCATCTACAAATTCCAATAACTAGATGTATGTGAAGAGCAGCGTTGCAACTTATCTTGATTTTTTGCATGTAAATGATGGCAAGCGTTCAAGTTCTTTTATGCTCTTATTGGGGGATGGAAGTGCTTTTCAATGATGCATTATCTGACATACTGGCTCACAGTTTTTGCTTTATGTGAAGCCATAGTGAAACACAGTGATTTTTGACTAGGGAATGTACCTGTGGATGCGACCTTTTTGAGTGTTGCTTCTACTTTTGAATTTGGAGGATTTTGTGATATTTGAGAATAAGATACAAAAACAGTATACTTGAGTGATGTAGAGAGTTTGTACCTTGTTCTGCACGAAAAAAGCTGGACTACAATATGTTGCAGACATTTTGAATTTGTGCACCACTTGGATGAAATTCTTTCATATATATACAAGGCTGTTGTTACAATTAGATTGTTATATTCTTTTCTGTATTATCAATGTTCTGCTCTGTAAATCAGAGTATACGGCAATGTATTTAATGTTTATGCAGAATATTTCAGAATGATAGAACTTATATAAACAAATATGACTTCGTGTTGGTAAAATGAGATTTGCAGAATGGGATTGCTCGGCTACTGATAAGTGGAAGATCCAATGGGGCTGGCTGTATCCACTGTTGTCTTGATAGCAGTTCTTGTCACAAAGGACTCTTAAAGGTTGGCTGCTACTACTGAACAGTTAAAAGTGATGAATAAGCGAGGATATGTAGGGATTAGCTTTAGATATTTTCTGTCTCTGGCAGATCTCTTACGTTGACTCTAATGAAGGAATTTTTGTCTCAAATTTCCTTCACTATTCCTCTGTATTTGTATTCTCATGAGTTGTTTGTCTGTCTTTAAGGCTTGAGGTTAATACTTAATACTCCTTGTGCATATTTTATTGCATCATACATATAATGTTTTTATATACTGATATAAGACTCCTATATGTATCAATAACTCATACAGCTTACCGATTCAAGTTGTGCTCACTTCAGATAGTGAGAAATGTTTCTTAATGACGATTATCCGTGAAATTCTTTCTGTATATAGGACAAGGACCAATCAAGGGTCGAGATAAATCACTGAATGAGATTGTTACAAATGTAGACTTTGACTTTGTTTGAGAAGGCCACACCTAGCATAGAAACTTTGTTAAGTAGTAGAGAGTCGGTCCATAACTTTGAGGGAACTATAGCCTGACAAAGAGTTGGTCCAATTTGGACACACATTTAGGAGGCATCAAAACAGACCCCATCATTGATTTGAGATCCGCCATAGTTCGGTTAGTCAAATCAACTCTCATACACGAGCTCTCGGCGATTGATTTGTTTGTTTTTTGATTCTGCAATATTTTTTTCATTAGTCACTCCAGATTCTTTCATTTTTATGTGAAGATCATTTCCTTCCCAAGTTGTGCAAAGGAAAAAAAAAGTGATTCCCGTAGTAGCGGTGAGCGAAATAGGAGCAACTTAAATAAACCTTAAAACGGGATTGTGGGAGAGCAATACAAGTGCCGTGCTGCTAGGCGAACCAGCCCGAATGTTGCATCCTAGATGGTGAAAGTCCAGTAGCTGAAAGCATCACTAGCTTATGCTTTGATCCGAGTAGCATGGGGCAGGTCAAGGAAGTTGGTGACCTGATGATAGGGGAGCCAATAACCAAAGCCCTAGTGAACGGTGATAGAAACTATATATAAAGGTCCTAAGGTAGTCCCTTGTCGGGTAAGTTCCAACCCACACAAAAGGCGAAACAATTTAGGCACTTTCTCTGAGAGACGCTCAATAAAATAGACATATATGTGAAGATACGGACTACCTACACCTGAATAGAAAGAACATGTGAAGTTTCACACAGTAATACCCATGGTTAGTTTAAACTTGAGAGCTGAGAAAATCACATTAATGCTCATGGAAAAGGGAAAAGATTAATTGGTTAGTAATACCTACGTATTGAACTCAGCTTGTTTTATTCAAATTATATAAAGATAAGCATTTTACGAATCACTCCGTGCTTATGTCGCTATTTTATTTTAACACTTTCGAACATGAACTCTTTGATACTAAGGTCTCATTTGTTTTATTTTTTTAAGATTAAAACGTCTGAATCTGAATACATATCTGAATGTAAAGATGTGTATTAAGATTAAGACATTTGAATCTGAATACACATCTGAATATTAAGATCTGAATACTAAATGATTAAGACTGTTTGTTTTTTTAATATCTTAATATATAAAATTTATCTTTATTTAAAAATTAATAAACATAAAGTTTAAATAAAATACTAATTAATCTAATGATGATGGTTCTAGGTAGTAGCTAGTGGTGATTGATAACGATAGCAATTATGAATGAGGATGGTGGTGGTGGAAGGTGATAGTTAATAAAGGTGGGTGGCGTTTGTGGTTGTAATTGAGGAACGTGATGATGGGTGATGATAGTTTATAATGGTGGACAGTGCCGTCTATGGTTATTGATGGTGATGTGGTGATTGGTTGTGATAGTTGAGGTGGGTGAGTATGTGGTTATAGTTGAGGATGATGGTGGTAGTGGCGGCGGCTATGGTTGAGGATGGTGGTGGTAGTAGTTGATAATGGTAGACGGTGATGGCAGTAAGTAATGAATGTGAATGATAACATCTTAATAAAATTAAGTCTTTGTTATAGATCTTAATTATACAGACATATGAGAAGAGGAAGAACAAGAAAAAGATGGAGAAGAATAAGAGGGGAAAAGGCAGGAAAATGAAGAGAGAGGAGAAAGAAGGAGAGAAGAATAAGTGGTACCAAATACTAACAACAGGAAAGACGATAACTGAACTAAACTAAATAACATGACGTTATATAAATCTAAGAATATGAAAGGACATGAGTGTTACTAATACTACATGTAAGAAAAAGGGAAACAAACAACTACTAACTAGGTTTCTACCCTAATCCTCGACCTCCACACCTTTACTATCAAGGGTCATGTCCTCAGTAAGGTGAGTCAACGCTCCCAATCACCTTTTCCCGGCACTTCTTTGGTCTACCTGGACCTTTCTCAAACCCCTCATGGCCAGCCTCTCACACCTCCTAACAGGAGTATCAATTTTTCTCCTCTTAACATGTCCAAACCATCTCAACCTCGACTTCTGCATCTTGTTCTCAATAGAGGCTACTCCACTTTGTCCCGAATTATTTCATTCATAATCTTATCCCTCCTGGTACATCCAATCATGTATCTCAACACCCTCATCTCAGTTACTCTTCATCTTCTATACATGAGAGTTTTTGACTGACCAACACTCAACCCTATACAGCATAGTTGGTCGGACCACTACCTATAAACGTTGGCGGCACATTCTTATCCAAAACAAACAGTGAATAGAAAATGAAAAAAGAAAAAAGAAAAAAGAAAAAAAGGGCAGGCCCGAAGGCAAGGAAGGACAAAAGAGGATTGGGAGTTGGGAAGAAGGGTACGTCTGTCTTATGGGGGGTGGGTGGGGGGACTTCTCTGTTTTCACACTCTCCTCGTCTTCTCTTTCTTTATACAACGACCCAATACAAAACATACTAACGCCACACTATTATTTACCCACCCCGAAAAACAAATTGTATATATAGAGAATTATATGCCAATTTGAAACAACAATTAAACATCTCATTATTCTGGAAATCTCCCTCCCTCAACCAAAATTTGGAAAAAACCTAACAGGAGAAAAAGAAAAGCGAAACGTAGAAAGAGAGATAGAGAGAGAGGAATTCGAGGCGATGCGATCGTGGTGGCTGCGGCTTTGGGGCAGCCCATACGCGGCGGTGCTGGCGGCGGAGGAAGAAGAATTAGGTCGTTAATGGCCTATTTGCTGCAAATGAATTGGCAGCCGAATCTGCTCAGCCAGAGACGCAAAACTGGTCCACCGTTAGGGCTCAAAAACCTCGGCAATACCTGTTATCTCAACTCCGTTCTTCAGTGCCTCACTTACACCCCTCCCCTTGCCTTTTTCTGCCTCCAATCTCAACATTCCTCTTCTTGTAATTCCTCCACTATTTATTTATTATACTCATCTTTATTGTGTGTGCGCCTCTGTGTGTGTGTTGTTGGGGGGGGGGGGGGTGTATTTTTACTTCGTACATGGGCTAAGCCAATTTGTTTGAGCATTCAATCATTACATGCCCAATTTGAGCAGGACTATAATTGGAATTCATATTGCCGACTCCAATTAGCTTGGTATTGAGGCATGGTAGTTATTATGGTTATTGAGGATTCCTGTAGTCGACCCTGATAGTTTGAGATTGAGCTGTTGGTTTTTAAGTTTATTGAGGATTCACATAATATAAGTCTGATTACTTTGGTTTGAGGCTTGGTATTTGTTATGATTATTGAGGATTCATATCACTGACTCAAGTCACTCAATTAGTTTCGAATTGAAGCATGATATTTGTAGTATATTATAGAGCTGACATAAACTAATCTTTATGATTGATGCATAGTTGGCTTAGCACTTGAATGTTTGATTGATGCCCTAGTTTTTAGCTTTTCTTGAAATAAAGATGTCCTTCTATTGTGCAGGTGATTCTGGAGCTACAGCTGCTTCAGAGAAGAAGAGTGAATGTCCTTTCTGCATATTAGAGAAGCGAATAGCTAGGTCTTTGAGTCTTGAATCAGCCCTAGATACTCCGTCTAAGATTAATCATTGCTTAAAGATTTTTGCCCAGCATTTTAGGTATGGGAGACAAGAGGATGCCCATGAATTCTTGCGCTATGTCATTGACGCTTGCCACAACACCTGTTTGCGGTTGAAGAAGTTGCAGCAGCAAAGAAGGAAGGGTGGTGGTGCCGATGGGAATGGAAATACCATTGTTAAGGAAATCTTCGGGGGTGCTTTACAGAGCCAGGTCAAGTGCTTGTCATGTGGTGCTGAGTCAAATAAGGTGGACGAGATCATGGATATAAGTCTTGATGTGTTGCACAGTAGCTCCCTCAAAGATGCTATGCAGAGATTTTTTCGGCCCGAGGTTTTGGATGGCAATAATAAGTACAAGTGTGAGAAGTGAGTATTTTATCCCTCTTTCTTGATACATATTTTATGATAACTGTGCTGTTGGACTGAGGACTTATGCTTGTTTAGCTGTAAGAAATTGGTGACAGCAAGGAAGCAAATGTCGATTCATCAAGCGCCAAATGTTCTTGTCATTCAGCTCAAGGTGCAAAATTGTTGGAATGTTTATCTTTTCTATTTTATATTCAACTGCCAATGCTAACTTTGCTTTGGTTATGGATAGAGGTTTGAAGGAATATATGGTGGGAAGATCGATAAGCCTATTGCTTTTGAGGAGTTTCTAGTGCTTTCAAGCTACATGTGCAAAGCGAGTCAGGTATGTGTGTAAAGATTAAGTTCAACATATACTGTTTTGCTCCCCACCATTGGGTTAATTCTTTCCCAATTAAATTCAAACCATCTTCTGCTGAAGATGTTCTAGCGTGGTGCCAAGTAAAACTTTTATTTTACCATTCTTTTTGAAGAAATAGTTATGTGGTATTGGTATTTTTTCAGTATTAGTGCACTTCACCGGAGCCTACCATGTCAGTTTGTTTTCAAAATGGGTAACCTTTTATGCCAATGAGTTTTGTGTCTTTGATTTTTCGCCATTTAACTTGACTATGATTTCACATGTAACTGAAATGTCCTTGTTATAGCCGGATAGGCTACACGTAGGCATCAATACATGGCGTTCTCTCGATTTCTAACTCTAGATATAGTTGTTAAGGCAGAGAATTTATCTTCGGCATCTGTGATGTTTTCTCTTCATTTTGGCGATTCGTCTTTTTTTTTAATCCTAGGAGACCTAAAAGTTTTAAATAACACAACAACAACAACAATAACAACAAACACGGTATAATCCCACATAGTGGGGTCCAGGGAGGATAGTGTGTACGCAGCCTTACCCCTACCTTGTAGAGATAGAGAAGTTGTTTCCAATAGACCCTCTACTCAGTGAAACATAAGCATCACATTCATAAAGAGAAAAACAAGAAGCGCAACAACGAGAAGCCATGTAAAAGCAGCATAAATAACAACCAGATAGTAAGATGACCGAAATGAGAGAAACAACAGGTAGTCATAGAAATCTAATACCAACAGAATACGAAAGTACATACTAATACTATTGGTATGAACAAGGAGAACACTCAACTAACTAATCTACTACCCTAATCTTCGATCTCCACACCTTCCTATCAAGGGTCATGTCCTCGGTCAGCTGAAACTGTGCCATGTCTTGCCTAATCACCTCTCCCCAATTCTTTTTCGGCCTACCTCTACCTCTTCTTAGGCCTTCCAATGTCAACCTCTCACATCTCCCTACCGAGGCATTTGTGCAATGCCCAAACCATCTGAGCCTCGTTTCCCACATCTTGTCCTCAATAGGGGCAACACCTACCTCGTCCCGAATAACTTCATTTCTAATCCTATCTAGCCTTGTGTGCCCGCACATCCATCTCAACATCCTCATCTCTGCTACCTTCATCTTCTGGACATGGGCGCTCCTGACTGGCTAACATTCAGTCCCATACAACATAGTCGGCCTGACCACCACTCTGTAGAACTTACCTTTAAGTTTTGCTGGAACCTTCTTATCACACAAAACACCGAAAGCAAGTCTTCATTTCATCTATCCAGCCCTAATACGGTGTGCAACATCTTCGTTGATCTCCCTATTCCCCTGTAAAATAGACCCAAGTGTCACGTCCTTAGTAATTAACTAAGTACACGTGCGACACTTGACAATTTGCTCACGTTCTTGTTATGCCAAGTCAGCCTTACTACACTCAAGATCGCTAAGAGAATGGTAGAAAGAACACAAGAGAATTGTTAATGGAAGCTTTGTATTAGAGAGAAATTGAATTGTTTGCTTGATGAATTACAAATGAATGGCCTCCTTTATATACTAGTCTCCTTGGGGCTAGTGTGCAAATATTAATTGTTACACAAGTCCTTAATATTTACAAGATAAGGGCTTTCTCTAGAATTCTCTACAAGCCTAGAAGATTCCAAGGACTTTCCTAGCAAATCCATAAACATCTAGGATCTTCCAAAGGAAATGTCCATACTTCTCTAGAATCTTCTCACAAATGCAAGCATTCCTCCTATGTAAGCTTCCACATGGCATTAATATATGCCAAATGGCACTTATGTGGCATGATGACATGGCGAGTCATCACACTCTCCCCCACCTAATGTTGCGACGACCGCGGCGCAATGTTGCTGCATAAACTCTCGGATCTTATCTTTGAATTGCCATAAATCTTCATAACGTTCCCATGTGGCCTCCTCCGGTGATTGCCCCTTCCAATGGACGAGGAACATTGCGGTGGCTTTTTGCCCTTGTTTTCGCCTGGCCTGGTAATCAATAATAGCCTCAATCTCCCGGTCGTGCGAGGCGGTGATAGTAATAGGCGCTCGACTTGATTGGCCCCTACTTGGATCATCATTGTCTTCATGATAGGGCTTAAACATGCTGGCATGGAAGACAGGGTAGATCTTAAGATATGATGGCATGTCAAGCTTGTATGAGATCTTGCCTACCTTGGCGACTATCTTAAATGGCCCCTCATACTTGCGAATCAGATTCTGATGCATGCCTCGTAGTGCCTTAAACTGTCTTGGATTAAACTTCACCATGACCATGTCCCCAACTCTATAGTCTGTGGGACGCCGCTTACGATCTGCAAACTTCTTCATCTTCTTAGCTGCCTTATCCAAGTAGGACTTAGCAGTGTCAAGCTGCTCCTCCCATCCTTTAGCCATATGATAAGCCCCCAAACTCTTTCCCTCGAACGCGGCTGGTAATGAATGTGGAGTTTGTGGCTGTTGGCCTGTGGCTAGCTCAAATGGTGTCCGTCCCGTGGACTCACTCCGCTGCAAGTTATAAGAGAATTGGGCGATGTCTAGGAGCCTTGACCAATCTTTCTGATGCGCGCTTACATAATGCCTCAAGTAGCATTCTAGTAAGGCATTGACCCGTTCCGTTTGTCCATCTGTCTGTGGGTGAAAACTAGTGGAAAAGTGCAGTTCCGTGCCAAGTATATCGAATAATTCTCTCCAAAAGTTCCCAGTAAAACGGGGGTCTCGATCACTGATAATATGCCTTGGTAAGCCCCAATAATTCACCACATTCTTAAAGAATAGCTTGGCGGCTTCTTTGGCGGTGCAACCTGGTGTGGCGGGCATGAAGGTGGCATATTTGAAAAATCTATCCACCACCATAATAGTACCATAACCGTAGGCAAGTGATAAAGTCCATAGTCACGCTCTCCCATGGACGCTCTGCAACTGGTAGTGGCTCCAAAAGTCCTCCGGGTTTTTGTTGCTCAACCTTGTCCTGTTGACAGACAAGACAAGTCTGCACATAACACTCTATGTCATCTCGCATGCGTGGCCAATAGTAGACTGACTCAACCAAGGCCCTAGTGCGACGTTGGCCTGGATGACCAGCCCACATTGTGTCATGACTCTCCCTTATAATCCGCCGTCTAATGTCTCCAAACTTAGGCACGTAGACCCGCCGACCTGTGGTAAGTAGTAGGCCGTCTTCGACCCAAAAACGTCTCGTATTGCCCTGGTTGGCTAACTCGATAAGTTGTTTGGCTGCTGGATCGTGTTGCATGCCTTCTTTTATAGCCTCACGAATGTCCCATCTTGTTGAAGTGATTGCAGCAAGCTCGGCTTTCCGGCTCAAGGCATCGGCTACAACGTTACCTTTGCCCGGCTTATACTCTAGTACATAATCAAATTCGGCCAAGAAATCCTGCCACCGAGCCTGTTTTGGGGTGAGCTTCTTCTGCGTCTGAAAGTAGCTAGTAGCTACATTGTCGGTCTTGACCACGAACCTCGACCCAAGCAAATAATGTCGCCATGTACGAAGGCAATGCACAATAGCAGTCATCTCCTTCTCTTGCACTGTGTAACGCCGCTCCGTCTCATTTAACTTGCGACTCTCAAATGCTATGGGATGCTTATCCTGCATCAAGACACCCCCAATGGCAAAATCTGAGGCATCTGTATGCACCTCAAATGTCTTGGCAAAGTCAGGTAATGCCAAGACTGGCTCCTCTGTTACAGCTGCCTTGAGGTCTTCAAACGCCCTTTGACAATGCTCCGTCCAAACCCATGGCTTGTTCTTCTTTAGCAACTCAGTCAATGGTGCGGCCTTTGCTGAGTAGCCACAGATGAACCGACGATAGTAGTTAACAAGGCCAAGGAAGGATCTCAACTCAGTTACCTTTATAGGTGCCTCCCACTCCTGGATAGCACGTACCTTAGCCTCGTCCATGCGTAGCTCGCCATTGCTAATAACATGGCCTAAGAAGTGCACCTTTGATTGTGCAAACTCGCATTTCTCCCTCTTGATGTATAGCCCGTTCTCCCGCAAGACTTGGAAAACCTTCCTTAAGTGCTTCATGTGCTCTTCCAAGGTGTTGCTGTAGATGACTATGTCGTCTAGGTAGACTACCACGAACTGATCAAGGTAGGGATGGAAAATCTTATTCATAAGGGTGCAAAATGTGGCAGGTGCATTGGTTTAGCCGAAAGGCATCACCAACCACTCAAAGGCTCCATATCTCGTCACACATGTTGTCTTTGGCTCATCCCCCTCTGCAATGCGAACCTGGTAGTAGCCCTTGCGAAGATCCACCTTGGTAAAATACTTGGCTTGCCCAAGTCTATCGAATAAGTCAGCAATGAGCGGGATTGGGTACTTATTCTTCACCGTGACCTTATTAAGTGCTCGGTAGTCTATGCATAAGCGTAGTGATCCATCCTTCTTCTTCTGGAACAATACTGGTGCGCCGAAAGGTGCCTTTGATGGGCGAATGTGACCAGCATCTAGCAACTCTTTCAATTGTTTCCTAAGCTCCTCTAGCTCGGGCGGTGCCATACAATATGGGGCAAATGCGGGTGGCTTAGCCCCTGGCTCCAACTCAATCTTGTGATCCACCTCTCGCCTAGGCGGCAAGTGTTTAGGCAACTCCTCGGGCATGACATCTTTGTTTTCCTCAAGCAACTTCTCTATGCAAGGTGGCAGTGTCTCTTGAAAACTCTTGTCTTCCTCCAGACTTGCGATGGTTGCCACGAACGTCGACTCCCCCTTCTTGATCCCCTTTATAACCTGCATAGCTGAGAGTTGTGCTTGGCTCTGTCCGTGTGGCATAGACACTGTAGGTACCATGCAAGCTCCTTCTCGCTCCATAACCAAGAGATGTTGGAGGTAGGGTTCGATCAAAGTATGACAATGTCTAAAGAACTCTTGTCCCAATATGATGTCAAAGATATCCATAGCGGTTACGGTAAAGTTTGTCATACCTTTTCAAGTTCCCAATTTGACACCAACTCCATTAGCTACCCCACGAGCATTTTGTACCTCGGCATTCACGGTCTTGACGCGGGAGTTGGTTGGAGCAAGCTTCAATTCTAGTCTTTTTGCGGCAGCCTCAGTCACGAAATTATGAGTTGCTCCAGTATCCACCATTGCACGAGCAGGCTTGTTGTTGATGGTGAGATCCACGTACTGGTTTCCATTCTCGGTAGGTTGGATAGATTGCTTTGTGACAGCACCGCATAATCCGATCATACCTAATTGTGCGGTTCCCGAACTCTCTCCTTGCGGCTGCTCCTTCCGTTCACGGACCATGGCGTTAAGGCTCTTTAGGTCGGGACAATTCCTGAAGCTGTGAGGCCCTCCGCATATGTAACATCCCTTCTTCTCGGCCTGCGCTTTCTTCTCGGCGTACCCCTGACGGCCACTCAACTTTTTGGAATCTTGAGTCTTGTAGTATTGTTGTTGTATCTCCTTGCCTTTGCCACGGTCTCCCCCCACCTTTGACATTGTTAAACTTTGATTCTTTGACTTTCCCTTTGTCGTGTTTGTCATGCCTGAAATCCATCAATGATTCGGCCTCCACTATGGCTTGGTCTATATTTGCGACTTGCCGGCGTTGTAACTCCTGTTTAGCCCAATTTTGCAACCCGTCCATGAAGTGGAACAACAAGTCATCATTGGTCAGGTTGGGGATTTGAAGCATAAGGGTAGTGAATTCCTTAACATAGACACGTATGCTCCCTGTTTGCTTCAACTCCCTAAGTTTGCGCCTTGCCTCGTACAAGACATTGTTTAGAAAGAACTGTCGCTTGAACTCGGCTTTGAACTGATCCCACGTGCTAATAGTACATATACCTTTATCCACGTCGGCCATCTTCATTCTCCACCATAGCATGGCAGTATCTGAGAGGTACAACACCGCAGTGTTGATCATGGCCTCGTCGTCCTTCACTTTGCCATGCTTGAAGTAGTTCTTCAAGTGCCAAAGGAAGTTTTCCACTTCTTGCGCATCACGAACACCTTTGAACACCGGGGGTTTGGGAGCCTCGATCTTGGCCTCCCTCGTCACCACAACATTGCTAGCTGCCTCGGTCACGCCAGCACTAACATGCTCCTCGAGTGACTCTATCTTTGCCTTCATAGCATCGATAGTACTCAAAGCCTCCATGAGTCTGCACTCTAAGGCAGTGATAGTTTGCCTTAGTTCCATCTCGGTCTGTGTACGTCCCTCCAAGTCATTTCGGATGCTCTCAATCTCTTCAAGAGTGTGCCCCTCAAGAACACTAAGGGTGCCTTCCACCTTCCCCAAGCGTTGGCCAAAGATCTCCACGGTGTCCATCCCCGCGTTCATCTTCATCACCCACTCTTTACCGAGCGAGACGTCCTCAGGCAGGACCTCCACTTCATCCTCGCTCGCCTCAGTGGCAGATGGTTCTTGGGATGTAAGCCCTTCGTTTGACACAACCTCGGGTGGCACCTCCTGGCCCTTGTTGGTGGCATTTCTCTTTTTGTTACGGCCGCTCTTGCCAGCAGCATCCTGGATGACGTTGGCTTGAGTGTTGGCAGCGTTAATTTCTCCGTCGTTCGCCATTCCCTTAGTCGCAACCTTTGCTCTGATACCACGTTGTCACGTCCTTAGTAATTAACTAAGTACACGTGCGGCACTTGACAATTTGTTCACGTTCTTGTTATGCCAAGTCAGCCTTACTACACTCAAGATCGCTAAGAGAATGGTAGAAAGAACACAAGAGAATTGTTAATGGAAGCTTTGTATTAGAGAGAACTTGAATTGTTTGCTTGATGAATTACAAATGAATGGCCTCCTTTATATACTAGTCTCCTAGGGGCTAGTGTGCAAATATTAATTGTTACACAAGTCCTTAATATTTACAAGATAAGGGCTTTCTCTAGAATTCTCTACAAGCCTAGAAGATTCCAAGGACTTTCCTAGCAAATCCATAAACATCTAGGACCTTCCAAAGGAAATGTCCATACTTCTCTAGAATCTTCTCACAAATGCAAGCATTCCTCCTATGTAAGCTTCCACATGGCATTAATATATGCCAAATGGCACTTATGTGGCATGATGACATGGCGAGTCATCACACAAGGTACTTAAAACTTTCTCTCTTAGGTATGAATTGTGAATCCAGCCTCACCTCTCATTTCACTCCCCGAGTCGCCCCATTGAACTTACACTCTAATTATTTTGTTTTAGTCCTACTCAACTTGAAATTTTTAGACTCCAGGGTCTGCTTCGTCAATCAATACAATGTCATCTGCAAATAACATGCACCACGACACCTCCCCTTGAATATGGCGCGCCAGTACGTCCATTGCCGGGGCAAACAAAAAAGGGCTGGGTGCCGACCCTTGGTGCAACCCCATCATGATCGGGAAGTGATCCGAGTCCCGTCCTACTGTCCTTACCCGTGTCTTAGTTCCATCATACATGTCTTTAATCGCCCTAATGTATGCCATAGGTACACCTCTAGCCTCCCAAACATCTCTATAGGACCTCCCTCTGGACTTTATCATAAGCCTTTTTTAAGTCGATGAACACCATATGCAAGTCTCTCTTCCTCTTCCTATACCGCTCCATCAATCTCTTAACACGATGAATGACTTCGTAGTCGAATGCCCCGGCATAAACCCGAACTGGTTCTCGGAAATAGACACACTCCTCCTCACCCTCAGCTTCACCACCCTCTCCCAGACTTTCATAGTATGGCTAAGCAGCTTGATACCTCAATAGTTGTTGCAATTTTGGATATCACCTTTGTTCTTGTACAAAGGAACCATCGTACTCCACCTCTATTCTTTCGGGCATCTTCTTCGTCCTAAAAATGACATTAAATAACCTAGTGAGCCACTCAAAGATCGTCCTGCCCCCACTTTTCCAAAACTCTACCGGGATTTCATCTGACCTAGTCGCTTTCCCTCTGCTCATCTTACGCATAGCCCCCTTGACCTCTACACAAAGTCGCAACGACTCTCGAAGGATTCCAAAACCCCCAGCACAATGTTCCTGTCCCCTTCCTCGTTCAAGAGACCATTGAAGTAAGTTTGCCACCTCTGCGGATATGCCCCTCATCCAACAAAACTCTACCTTCTTCGTGCACTTCACTTGGTCCAAGTCACGGGCCTTCCTTTCTCTCACCTTGGCCAGCCTGAGTAGCCTCTTATCCCCCGCCTTTGCCCTTAAGTTCTTCATACAAACGACCAAATCCTGCAGTCTTAGCCACCGTAGTTGCTAACTTTGCTTCCTTATTAGCCATCTTATACCACTCCCTACTCGTCCTCTTCTCCTCCTCGTCTACGCTTTCCACTAGCTTCAGATACACCGCTTTCTTGCTTTTCACTTTTCTTTGGATCTCTCCATTCCACCACTAGTCTCTTTTGTGACCACTAGAGTAACCCTTCGGGACCCCTAATACCTCTCTAGCAGCTTCCCTAATGCAATGCGCAGTCGTGGTCCACATAATGCTCACATCCCCGCTACTCCTCCAAGCCCCCATAGTCAGCAGCTTAACCCCTAACTCCTGTGCTTTGTCTTCAGTCGAGGCATTTATTAAAAAATGTTTAAGGCAATCACAAGCTTATCTAGGTCAACTGGAGGGGTTGTTTGGTGGCCCAGATGGACATTAAGATAGTATTTGTTTGATAAGGTAAAGGTGATCTATTATCAAGATGAACCAAGATGGTACTACAAAAATAAAGGAGGATATTAAGATAGTATTATTGCCCTCTCCCCTTGGGTTTGGTAAGTCGAAGTAATACAGGGTATAATCAACAATCTGTCATGTTTGATCCAAAACTCTGATTGCCCTTGAAAAAAATTACATTCTTGATTGCAAAGGTTAGTGTAGAGTTATAACACGATTATGATGTGGGGTAGGAGAAAAGAAGGGGGGGGGGACTCAAGAGGGTGGAGCTGCCACCAATGATAAATCATCAAGGTATTGAAAGAGTAAGAGATGATGATCTTAGGGTATGCGAGGAGGAAGCACTGATGCTAATAGTTTGAATAAGGGAGCTATAAATGTGTCAGTGAAGATGCCAGGATGGGTGAGAGCTACCGGAGGGAGGATGGGAGACTATGATGTTGCTCCATACTGGTGTAACTGGGAGAGAGGAACAAGAGGGAAGAAGAAGGGACAAAAATGAGCTGGGTTTGATCTTGTCCCATCTGTAATAGTTTATCAAAACACCTTTGTTAGACAATTGCCCTGTCTTACTAATTCCTCAATTGTTAATACCACTGCTTGGGAAAATCAATGCGGGGAGGCCCTTTTATTAAATTCCAACTGGGAACAAGGGAATACTGCTGTGATAATTCACTTGGATTTGGAATGTATACATTTGGTTTATGGGTTATCCAATTAAGACTAATGCCGTGTCTTACCAATTCTTGAATTGTTACTACCACGTCTTGGACAAATCAAGATAGGGTGGCACTAGTAAGAAATTCCAACTATGTAATAACCAACATTGGGAGCTAGGGAATACTGATGTGATAATTCATTTGGATTTGGAATCTATGCAGGTAGTTTTTGGGGTTTCCAATCAAAATCACAGGTGCAAATTTCATAGCTTGCTCGCACTTTCTCTACACTGTCTGTAAATCTGCTTAGAAGAAAGTGCTAAACTGCATAGTTTTAATACAGGATAGTAATTCTACTAATATTTACTTTTAATCCAAAAAAAGACACTGTGGTTTTTTCTGCTAATGGCTTCCGTTCTTCCTTGCTCTAACATATGCATATTTTCCATTCTTCGAGTTGGGAAATCTGTGGTCTTATATGTACCCAATTCTGGATTTAGGCAATTTCATGATATTAACAGATGGGATTAGAATCTTAATTGGAGAAGGTAAACTGGATGGGGTTGTGCGTCTCAGGGAGTTGGTTTGTGTATTGTTTTTGGGAGAGAGACACTATTTTTTGGCATTCTTTTTTCTTGTTTTTTGTCTTGAAAGACCTACAATCTCTTGGAATCATTGTAGACTTTTCGAAAGATAGGGCACACTGGAAGAAATAGATTTATTTTGATGAAGAAAGAAAGGAGATGATTATATAGGCGATACCAGGTAGCTGTGAGTATATTTTAGTCATGTTAATACATTTACTTTTAGCTGTATGCCTTTTAGGAGTCTTTTAGCCCTATTAGAGATTCTTATGCTATTAGGAAATATAGGGAACTTCTAGTACTTTTTCATTGTTATTTTATTTTGTATAATGATGGCATGAGATGAATTTAAATGGAGAACATGGTCATTGAGGATTCATATAGCCGACCCTAACTTATTTAGGACTAAGGCGTAGATGTTGTTGATTCATGGTACAATGGATTTTATATTGACTTGCATCAATTTAGGCATAATAGTCTATGGTGCATATATGAGTATTTGACCTATCCTCCTTAAGAATTGTACCTGTAACTCCTGCTGACAGAATAGTAGTGTGCCTATTCGCATTTAAAAAGTTGAACGATGTGGAGTTGCACATCCTCGCTGATTGAACACTCAACTTCTAGTGAATAAGTTGATCAATAAGGTACTTCTGTCTCATAGTCAAGTTACTTTATGTTCCTTATTTTGCAGGATCCTCATCCAGAATACAATCTTTTTGGAACTATTGTCCACTCAGGCTTTTCCCCGGATTCAGGGCATTATTATGCATATATCAAGGTATGCCAGAATCATAGTTGTGAATTTCTACATGGATGACTTCATTTCCTATTAATTTCCCCTCATATTTTTCAAAACAGTAGTCTCAATGTCTCCTGTTGAAGGTAAATTACATTCATAGTTTCTCATGCATAAGCTGTCATGCCGTGAACTCCATTAGTGGGTGGAAAAATATCTGTCTGGCCAAGCTTACAAGAGTCTCAATGTTTTCTTTATTCTTCGTTATTCCTTATTCTGTATATTCAAAGATGATAATAATAAGATGATGGAGCCAATCATAGTTTTGTGTTGCCTGATGTCTGTGTTTTGATTTTGGTTGGCTGTTTACAGGATGCTGTGGGTCGTTGGTACTGCTGTAATGATTCTTTTGTTTCTCTTTCAACCTTGCAAGAAGTGTTGTCAGAGAAGGTGTACATCCTTTTCTTCTCTCGTACCAAGCAGAGGTCACCACCCACCAAGACATGTTTATCAGTTAATGGGTCAAAGTCCAATCATTCCAATGGCTTGGCTAGATCCAAAATCTCGACCTGTGACTTAGCAAAACCGGAAAATGGCAAACACCTTTTAGGCCACCCCTCTGAGAAAGAAAATGTAATGATTTCTAAGGTCAGTAAAGTGCATACGAGCCCAGTGAGGGAGTTGAGCATATTTGAAAGATCTTCCATCAAGAAGATACCTACTTCTGGGAATATCAAAATTATTGTTCATCAAAGAGAATCTGACAATAGAAATGGTGACGTGAGAGCATCAGTTCTTACAGAGAAAGAGGTTACATCATTGCCAGGCAGGAACGGTATTAGGAAAAGTTGTGGTAATGGCCAGATGACAAGATCACATGTCTTGACAAATGGAAATGGGAAACTTCCGAGTGTAGCAACCAGCTCTGTAGCAGACGGTCCCCATAAAGATAATGGTTTGAGTAATGGAAAGACTGCAGGAAGGGATTCATCCGCCAAAGAGGCAAATGGAAATGGCAAAATCCAGAGTGTCGCAACTAATCCCTTGAGGGGAAATGTGCATAAAAATAATGGGGAGAATGATGAAAAGGCAGCTGAGCGGACTTCTGTACAAAAGGAGATGTCAAATGGCCATGTTGAATCCTCTTCTATCTCAGGTTCAAAGAGAAAATTACCAGATGACTGCATCCTGCTTGAGCAAGATGCTCAGTCTCGTGCGAAGGTGGAAGAATTAAAAAAGGAGTATGTTATTCTATCTCTGCATTTCCTGCGGTCCTCGTCCTTAGTATTATTATACTTTAGGGATTGAACTTTTGAACTCATTATACTTGTCCCACATTTGTTAGAACTTGAGGTTATGTGCTGCTAAAATGAAATCGTTATAGTGTTACATTTGATTGCATAGGTCCATAGGGTGCCAAGCATTTTGCCTTACATTATTCTGTCTCTTAATTAGGCCAGATATCCTTTGAATTAATAAACTGGAAGCACTCATCCCTTCCGAATCCGTACTTGTCACTACTCACCATTGAATGGAAAACCATTTTGTGTTCTGGTCCATCTCTGCTTTCAGTTTTAGTGGGGAAGTGATTACAGTAAAAAGTCTCTTATCACTGGTTTGGAGGAGAAAAGAAAAAGAAAAAGAGAGTCTAAGACAAGGTTGTGGAGCGGTGTGCGATTTGTGCATTCTCTTGTTCTTCTCAGTTGTTTATGATGTTGGTTACTGATCAGCCATATCTTATCTTGACCTCATTAACAATGTACTGAGAAGAGTTCTGAGGAAGGAAGTTGAGTAGGACATTTTTTTCGATGAAGCCGAGCTGATAAGTTCTAATTTGTTTTGTTGTCAAGCTATGTACATAATTAATGGGGAAGCTCCCTTTTGCTGTCATCTTGTTTGGTGGTTAGAGATAATGAAGTACTTTCTGCTTTCCTAGTCCTGCTAAATAAACTTTTAACAGTATTATCTTGTCTGCTCAAACTGATTTTTAACCCTATCTTTCTAATGAGTTTCAGGCTTCATAAGGAGGCTTCATTAGTTTTAAGAACGTGTGGTTGGTCAGAAGAAGTCTATGCTTTTATGCATTCCAAGAAATCGGGGGCACAAGCAGGCAATGAAGCATCAGACTTTAATGTGAAGAAGTACGTTTCTCTAACTTTGCAGTTTGAATTAGTACATTTAAGAAATAAAGAGTACTTGTTTGTCCTTGAGTCCGAAACTGCTCCCCTCTTCTTTGGTTGTTTCAATACTAAAATTGAGAAATTAGATACTATGGGAAACTTGAACACGTGCTGGGTGCTATTACCTAGTTTTTTTCTTATTCGCTTATTTCGAATTTGTTTGACCTGCTCTCTTTTATGATCACTTTTTTCATTAAATAATGTTGTATTTCACAACCTTCAAAAATGTATCTAACGCTTCTGTGTATGCGCTTACATGTTAGTTCGGTTTTGAGGCGTAGTTGCATATATTTTGGAATTCGGTTTGACATCTTTATATGGATTTGCATGTCCAAACTCTTATCTTTGCGTATTCCTGCCAAATTGAAGCGCAATATCTCATTCAAACTTTCTTCTTTCATCTTTGTGTTGGTCAAACTACGTTGGTTAATTTGGGACGTGGAGTATCTTGCGTAGGGTGATAATGGGAGAAAGATTAAAAGGCGACTTTGAAGTGAATTTACATGTTAAACATGACAAAGTTAATTACTGCCAAGAATATAGATGGAACTTCCAAGACCATTGTATTTTTAACTCTTTCCAATAGAAATCCTACTGTGAAATTAACTCCTCTACTGATTGTTCAGAATTAATGCCTTTGGGGATTCCACGAAAGGGGGAATGGGCAGGGGTTTAAGAAAACATAATTGGTTGGTTTACCAATATCAAAGCTGGTTAAGCTGGGGTTTTAGGTCTTATAAGTTGTATCCATCTGGTTGATTCTATTTGGGTTTAGAAGAGCAGAAGGTTCATTTTTGTTATTTGGTTAAGTTTAATACTCGCTCTTTGGTGGTTGTAGTTCTCCTATTTGGTTTTGGTACAGTTATCAAGGAAAATTAGAACTATAGTCCAAATGATCATAAAATTGATTGTTGCAAAAACTTTGACATTGTTTGTATTGGGAAAAATCGGTCTTACCACGTGGCACAACACAGTAGTGACATATGGTAGGAGTGGTTTGACACCTGTGAGCATGGAAGCTATAGCCGAGAGAGCTGAAGAATCATGGTAGGGGCTGACCATTCAAATACGGGACAAGAGTAACCGAAAGAAATTCACCAAGTATGTATCCGGAACAGACTAAACGTTTCCTATGACTAATTCCGGTACATCCAGGATCCTCCTGAAATCGTGGCCCCCGTCCGTTATGCTATTATGGTTATAGTTAATGGAGATCTCGCCCCCCACTAGCCACATACACAACGTGTAGGCTAGGAACTCGGAACAACTACATCCCACTTAGGTTACAAATACCTTGCTTTATTTACTTGTAACACACACTGAGAACATTGTTATTCTGCTTTATTTATCACTGTTATTCTTCATTTTATTAGACACACTTTGGATAAATCTATTTGCTAGTGACCTAGAAATATAAATTCAATTGTTTATATTTTAAAATCAGTTACATTGTTAGGATTAAAGTTGGTCCCGAAGTATCTCTTTATAATAGAATAATGAGAAAAGCATGGAGAAGTGTGCAGAAGAAGTATCTTGATAAGTGTACCGAAGAAATATCTATATTTAAGAAAGTGGACTAGTTTAGGGACAATCTAAAATAAAAAGAAGGAAGGTGAAATTTCCCTGATCTTTTTCCGTGAAACATACCAAAGACTTTTCTGTTTCCCCTCCTGCATTTTCCTGCTTGAGAAGTTTTTAAAATTAGCCCAACAGTGTTTCGCATTCATAAATAGCCCAGTAGTGCTTCATGGTCTACTCAATAGTGCTTCATAATGAAACTGATGTGTCTAATATTGGTAAATGTACCAAAGAAGGCATTCTTTTTGGTTCTTTTTTCCTTTGGCCTAAAGTTTCTCCGGCCATACTTAATTTAATTTGGGACAAAGAAAGTATTGTTCGCTAACAATATGTTGAACCTTTGTGATTGGTAAAGCTTATTTGGTATTGAAACGAAATGGGCTTGAATGGAATGGATTTACTGCAGATGAATCTTATAGTGTCAACCTCTATTAATTTTAGGATTAAGGCATACTTAATTGATTTTTACTGACAGCGATTGGCTATTTGGGTTTTATGGACAGTGATTGGTAAATTGGGTTCTTTTTGGGATGAGGTAAGTGACCACATTCGCCAGAATGTGCAAGTAGCACACATTGAGGATAAAATGAGAAAATGTCGCTTGAAATGGCTTGGTCATGTCATGCGTTGACCTCCAAATGCATCATAGGTATGGGACTGTGGTGAGTGATGAACGTGTCAAAAGGGATGAGGTAGACCTAAACTCACATGGAAGGAAGTTGTCTCCAAAGACCTATAATCTCTTGGAATCAATGCAGATTTAATTCAGACTTAGCGAAAGATAGGGCACACCGGAAGAAAAAGATTTATATGAGTGACACCAATAGTTAGCTATGTTTTAGCGATGTTAATACATTTACATTAGGTCCTATACTTTCTAGGAAAGATGGTTAGTGAGGATTCATATAGCCGACTTTAAAACTGAGGCGTTGTTATTGTATAAGGTAAGTGATCGGCAAGCTCCTTGTTTCTGCTTTTCTTGCTTTAGTGTGTTGCGTGAAGAATGCTCTGTTTTCCCTCTTTGAATCCATGATCTGACTGTTGTAAACTGATAACGAGTAAATATTCCCTGAATCCCCTGGTGGCATCGCCGCTTACATCATGTGCTCTTTGATTTTGCCTCGATCCTTTCCTACATGTCGTCTCCACTGCAAGGGTCAATTTCCAGCTTTTTTCCTTTTTTTTTTTTTATATATTTTTTTTTCCAATTTGAAGTGTATGATGTGTGTGAGAAGTGTGCCCTCTAATTTGTTTTGTTGTGCTCCTTGCTCTCGGCTTGCCACTGTATTATTTTCTTATAATCCTTGTAGCTTGTAATGCGAAATGCTTTTGATTAAGAATGTAAAGGAAAAATACCATTCGAGCACCCCAAAAATCATTGTTTCTTATTATTGTAATTATCTTCTTGTTGTTGATGTTGCTGTTAATTTTTGTTGTTTGGAGGTAGCCCGTCGCAGCGAGTAATGCATTATTGATACTTGTACATTGTGGCCGTGATGAACTTGGTTGAGTAAGAATTGCGGTCAATCAAACAAAGAAAAAATGTGAATACAATGGTGGGCTAGAGGTTTACTGATCAATGGATATCATTTGGCTATTGGTCATTTCTTGAACTATAGAAAACCTGTTGAATGTATTTGCTGAACTTGTATTGCACGGGAAATTAGCATGGAGTCCATTACTACTTTTATTCAGAGCTGACGTTGAGACTGACAAGGCTTAAACATGCCTTAATATTCGCAATTTTCTTTTCATCTCACACCAAGAATGTTTTGGTCTTGCAGGAGGTTATTAATTGCAGATGCCAAATCAATGTTTATCTCACGAATTCCTGAATCATTGAAGGGTAGTCTTATTAAACGCCTAACATCAATTAGTCAGGGAAAACCACCCTCCAGTACTTAAGCACTCGCACATGGTAGGTGCAGAAGCATAGTGGTCTTTTCAGGTTTCGAGGTGCAAAAATTATGAGCCTTGGTGGTCATTCAGTTGCTTTGTTTATGGTCCCATTTTTTACGTGAATTATACATTTGACAATTTTGCAGTCCATCGACAGTGGTGCTGATTTGCTTGGTCTGTATTTTTTGTCACTCGGAGATGTGATGTTAGTTTGTGGTAATGTGGTTGCGAATGGATTGCTAGTGCAGTATATACCATGGTGGAGAAGGTAGCAGATGATAAGTTAGTCTTTGATTTTGTTCACTTCGCCATGAAGTGTCCGAAAGGTGTTCTCTGTGTCCTATCAGTTAAAAGAGGAAATCAAAGCACTAACATCGTATTCTGGTTGAGATTTTCCTTGTGAGACAGGAGTCTGCGGATAGAACACACAAATTCTATTCGTGCCGCACGACATGCCCTTTTTGGCCTTAGTTGAGCATGTATTCCTCATTTTTATGGATGCTTAACAATTTTTCCATAAAATTGTGGTCGGGTTGTATTCTTGTCTAGAGTTGAGGTTTTACTTTTAAACAGACATGATACTACCACTAGATAATTGTTAAGGTAATTCCATATTCATAGTTTTGTAATCCAAATTTCTTATACGTACTGCTTTCATATGTTCCTCGTCTCTGTTGAGTCTATACTAGGTAAAAATTATAGGTGTTCATTTTAGCAATTTATTTGCAGTTGTTTGTGATTGAATCTAAATCATCTTGATTCTTGAGGAGAACCACTCTGGTATGAAAAGAGTGGGCGGGTTTATCTCTAACGAAAGGGAGTTTAATTCTTTTCAAGTAAAAAGGTCTCAATTTATTATCTGTTATCAATATATCACTGACATAAGGAGCATGCCGATGACATAGAATGTGAAGTTATAATACTAACTACTATTATTCTGAGTTTCCAGTCTTATCTGTGGAGATGAAGAGTATCTATCATACTGGTTTGTCTGGTTGCCTTTCAGCATGTCGTGGAAGAATATAGCTAGAATAATAGGCAGTGTCTTCTTTCTTCGATGAAGGGCATAGGCAGTATATGCTAATTTTAGAGCCTTGGTTAAGGGGTAATTAGAGATCCAATCAAATATTGGTGATGAATCTCTCACCCTCTCTTTTCATTTCGACACTTCAATCTGTTGCTCTTTAGTTTCTAAAGCTCTCCGTAATGTCATTGGCTACATGTTACAGCCTTACGAAGGAATGCAGTCCTGCTGGAAAAATTCTACAATTTGATAGAGCTTCGCCGACAATCCTAAACCTACATATATATTGTAAAGATTGCAGCATATTTGTGTCATCAATTTCGTTATCATCAACTACACAGAATATACAAATTCTTTAAGTTTTCTAAAACTTAAGTTAATTTTACGCGAGCGTCTAAAAGTTGGCAGATGAAGTGGTACTGCTTGATTTCTGGTCTAGCCCCTTTGGTATGAGCTTATGAGGTTGAGAATTGCCCTTAAAGAAAAGGTCACATACTACGGATAAGATGTACACATCCTACCCTGAAAGGGCAGAAAGACTGTTTCCGATAGACCATCGGCTAAAGAAGATGGAAGAAGCACCGATAACAAGTAATAGCAAGACAATATATTTAGAAAACTAAATCCAAGAATGCAATAGAAAATATGAAAGAAGTACTGATAGTAAGTAACAACAATACAAGGTATGCAGTGATAGCTAACTAATGCAATACTAATGACAAGTAATAACATAACAAGATATGCGATAATAGCAAACTAAGGATAAAAGAGTACCATACTAACACTAATACTATTGAACTAATGAAAACAAAGGGAAACATTTGACTATCTACTAACCTTTAACCCTAATCCTCAATCTCCACACCCTCCTATCAAGGGTTATCTCCACGGTTAGCTCAAGCTGCGCCATGTCCCGCCTGATCACCTTTCCCCAAGACTTCTTTGGCCTACCTCTACCCTTCCTCTTACCCCCAAAGCCAACCTCTCACACCTCCCTCTTACCCCCAAAGGCCAACCTCTTACACCTCCTAACTGGGGCATATGTGCTTCTCCTTTTAACATGCCCGCAACCATCTCAGCCTTGACTCTCGCATCTTTTCCTCCACAGGGGCGCACATACTACACATCCAAGGAGGAAAATCTGAACAACAAGAGCCCATTACTCCTTAAGATGAACCATGTTCATAAGCAAATCCCAGTTTTGATTCACAAGGGAAAGCATGTTTGTGAGTCCCTAATAATCGTTCAGTACTTTGATGAAGTCTGGAGGGACAAATCTCCTCTCTTGCCTTCTGACCCTTATGAAAGAGCCCATTCAAGTTTCTAAGCTGACTATGTTGACAAGAAGGTAACTTTCTTGACTAATTTCAAGTGTATTTGATACGGCGAAAGATATGAGAAATCATTTTCAAGTGTTTGGCTATCGGGTTCATCGAAAGGGAGAAAACTATTTTTTGAATTTCTTCACAAAATCATTTTTCTTACCATGAGTAACTTTTAACTGCTTAAACAAACCCTTAAATATTATTACAAGCCTTTACTACTCAAATCTTTTATTAAAACACTCTCCGCTTTGCTAATGGTGTTATTCATCCTTAATTTATAAGTTTCCTGAAAATACGTTTTACTTGCCAACCAAATATAGGAAAATATTTTTCATGAAAATGTGAAAAATAACTTATGTTAGTATCAAACATTGTTGGTTTCTCTTTCTACATGTTAACACATAGACAATGATAATTCTTGTTCCCAGCACTACTAGAAAATGTCAAATTTCCGACCGCCAAAACTGTCAGAGATTGGTCGAAAATTAGTGTTCCGACCGATTTCCGACGGAAGTCAAATAGTTGAAACATAGATGGTTGGAAAGAACTTTCGACTGAATCAGCCTGAAACTTCCGACCGTTTTGATCGCAAATATGAAAAATTGGGATGACGAAATAAATTCAAATATTTAGATCACTTTGGTCGGTAAATCTGTAACGATCCGGCCGTTCGTTTTGAGTATTACAACCCTATTCCCCCATTTACTGCTTATCCTGTGTGAAATTATAATTATGTGACTTGTCGGGGAAGTTTCAGAATGAATTGGAACACTTAGTTCCAAGATTTAAAGCTTAAGTGGAAATAATTGACCAGATATTGACTTATATGTAAACGACTCCATGATAGAGTTTTGATGATTCCAATAGCTCCGTATGGTGATTTTGGATTTAGGAGTATGTCCGAAAAATTATTTGGACGTCCGTAGTTAAATTATGCTTGAAATGGTGAAAATAGGAAATTTAAAGTTTGAAAGTTTGACTGGGAGTTGACTTTTGATATCGGGGTCGGAATCCAGTTCTAAAATTTTTTATAGGCTCTTTATGTCATTTATGACTTGTGTGCAAAATTTGAGGTCAATCGGACTTGATTTGATAGGTTTCAACATCAAATGTAGAAGTTGGAATTTCTTAGTTTCATTAAACTTGAATTTGGGTATGATTCGTGTTTTTAGCGTTGTTTGATGTAATTTGAGGCTTCGACTAAGTTCGTATGATATTTTGGGACTTATTGGTATAATTAGTTGAGGTCCCGGGGGCATCAGGTGAGTTTCAGATGGTTAACGGATCAAATTTGAACTTAGAACAAAGCTGAGAATTTCTGCCTATTGATACAATCGCACTTGTGGAAATTATCACGCAGGTGCGAGCTCGAAAAAATGTGAGGTCCGCAGAAGCGGACGAAAGCTCGCAGACGCGCGACCGCAAAAGCGACAAAATGGTCGCAGATGCGGCTTGGGCTAAGGAGGGACTGGACCGCAGAAGCGGGCAATTCTTCGCAGAAGCGGTAAAATGACCACAAAAATGGTTAAAAATTCCTCAGGTGCGGAACCTCTGGACAGTGTACAAAAACAGAGGGGTCAGAGATTTTCTCATTCTTGGGCATTTCAAACACGGGTTGAGGCGATTTTTCAGAGGAAATTCATGGGAAAACTTGAGATAAGTCACTTATGATCATTGTTAGTCAATAATATTGAATTATCATTGAGTATTTCGACTAGATTATGTGTCTTTATGGTGAAATTCGAGGATTTGGGCCTAGGAATTTGAAGATACGATTTGAGAATTTGGAGGTCGAGTTGTTGTCGGAATTTGGTAAATTTGGTATGGTTGGACTCGTGGTTGAATGGGCGTTCATATTTTATAACTTCTGTCGGGTTCCGAGACGTGGGCCCCACTGACACGTTTTAAGTTGAATTTTGAATTTTGTTGAAAAATTAGTATTTTCATATGGAATTAATTCCTATAATTTGTATTGACTGAATCGAATTAATTGTGACTAGATTCGAGACATTCGTAGGCCGATTCGCGAGGCAAGGGCATATTGGAATAAAAAATTACACGGTTTGAGGTAAGTAACACTTCTAAACTTGGTTGTATAGGTATGAATCCCTGAATTATGTATTATGTGAATTGTTTGGAGGTGTCGCACATGATAGGTGACGGGCGTGTGAGCATGTACCATAAAAATTGTGACTTAATTGATTCCGTGGAGTTGCATAGTCAAATAATCATGCCGTTGTTCACATATCCTCCACGTGTTAGAGGGAATTGAGCTGAGACTCATATTAAAGATCATGTTTAGGCTACATGCCGATATTTTTGGGACCCACATAGGTCTTATTGCTATTGAATTACTTGTTTAAATTTATAATTTTATACTCAGTCACATCTATCATTTGCATATCATATCTCAATCCCTGTTGTCATTCTTTGATACATCATATCATCATGTCACGTTGATTTTCATGTCATTGAGAGCCCGAGCGACTGGATATTTTGAGTAATATTTATGGGACCGGGCTGCACGCCGCATCATATTTTATTATTTATGCATGAATCTGGCTATTATAGCGCTTGGGCTGAATGAGCCCCTCCGGAGTCTGCACCCCTCACAGTGAGCGCGGTTTATTTTATATTGAGGGATGGATCTTCCTTGGGCATGGATCTTGCCCGAAGAATTTATATTGATGGGTGGATCTTCCCTGAACATGGATCTTATCCGAATCTTTTATATTTGGGGATGGATCTTCACCTGGCTGGATTGGCCTTATACAATACTGAGTGATTGACCGTCAGTTGATGTGTGTGTGTGTGTGTGTGTGTGTATATATATATATATATATATATATATATATATATATATATATATATATATATATATATATACCCCTTGGCTGGATTGGCCATATACAGTACTGAGTGATTGAGTATTTTGAGATTTTGAGTACACAAGGTTTCCACTGAGGTGCATCACATACAACATGTACATTGGCATGTAGATATAGAGATGTCATATTCCTCATATCATTCAGAATTGATCTATTTTACTTGTACTAAGCTTAACTGTTAAACTTGAAAGCATGCCTACATTTCTGTACTGTTATTTCTAAAGTGGACTGTACCTATTGAGCTCGTAACTACTTTCAGCCCAAAGGTTAGTCTTGTTACTTATTGAGTACATGGGGTCGGTTGTACTCATACTATACTCTGCACTTCGTGTGTAGATTCAGGTACTTCCGGATACGGTGGTTGCTAGATTTTGGAGTTTCATATGTTGGAGACTATCGAGGTAGCTGCTTAGCGTCCGCAAACCTTGACTCTCTTTCCTTTCATTTATCTGTACGATTCTATATTTCCAGACAATGTTTTTATCAGTCAGACTATGTTATCATTTAGATGCTCATGTACTCAGTGACACCGAGTTTTGGGAGTGTACTTATATCAGTATTTGTGAGATTTTTATATTGAATTTAAACATTATGTTTTCAAACTTAAGAGAAATTGTGGTTTATTGAGGTTATCGGCTTGCCTAGTATTGAGATAGGCGCCATCACGATATGCAGATTTTGGGTCGTGACAAGTTGGTATCAGAGCCTAGGTTACATAGGTCTCATGAGTTTTGAGCAGGTTTAGTAGAGTCTTGCGTATCGGTACAGAGACATCTGTACTTATCTTCGAGAGGCTGCCGAACCCTTAGAAAAAATTCATTTTCTTGTTTTATGTCGTGCGAATTTGTTAATTCCGGAAACTAAACTTCTGTTATTCTATTCTCTCACGGATGATGAGGACATGTACTACCGGATCGGACGACCAGCCACCAGTGCCACCAGTTAGGGCCACGAGAGGCCGTGGCCGTGGTATAGGCAAGGGCCGTGGCAGAGGTCGAGGTGTAGCTCATACAACAATTGGAGCAGCACTTGTAAAACCACCAATTTCTCCAGCCGAGGAGTAGGTTCCAAATATAGTGAGCCGGCGGGGCCAGCTCAGGCACCAACTATGCCTATTGTGATTCCAAACCTTCAGGAGGCTTTGGCCTAGATATTGATTGTTTGCACTGGCCTTGCTCAGGTGGTTTTGACTCAGGCTGCACCAGCCGCTTCTCAGGCCGGGGGAGGTATTCATACCCTTGTCACCTGTACTCCAGAGTAGGTAGTGTAGGGACTTCAGATACAGAGGGCACTACCGATCCAGCCGGTTGCAGTTGCTCAGGCCCAGGTGGGTCCTATTATGAATGACAAGGAGCAGAAAAGATTAGAGAGGTTTTGGGAGACTCCATCCTCCAACTTTCAGTGGAACTGAGTCAGAGGATGCTCAGGATTTCTTGGACAGATGCCAGCGAATGCTTCGTACAACGGGTATTCTGGAGACCAGTGAGGTCTCATTTACTACTTTTCAGCTGACCGAGGCAGCCTTCAGATGGTGGGAGACTTATGAGAGGAACAGACCAGTTGGTGTAGCACCACTTTCATGGCATGAGTTCTCCGTATTATTCCTGGAGAAGTTTGTGCCACAAACCCGCAGAGAGGAACTGCGCAGGCAGTTTTAGTATTTACGTTAGGAGGACCTGTCTGTGACTTAGTATGAGATGTGGTTTTCAGAATTGGCTCGTCATGCAGTTTGGTTGGTTCCCACGGAGAGGGAGAAGATCAGGAGGTGCATTAATGGCCTCAACCATCAGTTCCGTTTTGGTATGACTCTGGGAAATATAGCATGTGCTAAATTCGACGAGGTAGTTGATAGTGCTCGACGGCTAGAAATGGTCCGTACTTAGGAGCGTGAGGATAGGGAGGCCAAGAGGTCTCGTGGTCTATGTAATTCCAGTGGTGTTCCTTCTGGGGGATAGTCCTATCATAGCAAGGGTCGACCTTATAGACCCGCTCAGATGGCTTGCCCAGCTCATCGTGGCGCATCAGCTAGCCATGGTTCATACAGTGCTCAACCGAGTTAGTCTTCTCTTAGTGAACTTCCAGCTCAGAGTTCATCTCATGCACCATCAGTTCAGGGTTCATTTGTGCCAGGTTCTTCTGGTAGTAATTCTGGTTCTCGGGGTCCACATCAGTACTTGCTGACATTTTCAGAGAAGGGTTTTTTTGAGTGTGAAGATTTCGGTCACATAAAGAGATACTGCCCCCACCTTATGGGAGGTTCATCTTAGCAAGGGAGTCAGATTACGATTTCAGCACCAGTTGTTTCACCACCCGCCCAACCAGCTCAGGGTGGGGCTCAGTCAGCTAGGGATCGCCCAAGAGGGGGAGGCCGATCAGGTGGCGGTCAGACCCGATTCTATGCTATACCTTCCAGGACAGATGTTGTTGCTTCAGATGCAGTAATCACAGGTATTGTCTCAGTATGCCACAGGGAAGCTTCTATATTATTTGACCCTGGTTCCACATATTCGTATGTATCATCATATTTACTCATTATCTGGATATGCCCCGTGAGTCCTTAGTTTCACCTGTTTGTGTATCTATGCCGGTGGGCGATACTATTATTATGGACCGTGTGTATCGATCGTGTGTGATAACTATTGGGGGACTGGAAACTAGAGTTAATCTCTTATTGCTTAATATAGTTGATTTCGATGTAATCTTGGGTATGGATTGGTTGTTTCTATGTCATGCTATTCTGGACTGTCATGCAAAAACTGTGATGTTGGCGATTACGGGGTTGCCGAGGTCGAGTGGAGAGGTTCTCTAGATTATGTTCCCAGCAAAGTAATTTCTTACTTGAAGGCCCAACGCATGGTTGGAAAGGGGTGTTTGTCATATTTGGCCTTTGTGAGAGATGTTGATACAGACACTCCTACTATTAATTCTGTACCGGTAGTGCGAGACTTTTCGAATGTAGTTCCTGTAGACCTACCGGGTATGCCACCCGAAAGAGATATTGATTTTGGTATTAACTTGGTGCCGGGCACTCAGCCTATTTTTATTCCTCTGTATCGTGGGGCACCAGCTGAATTGAAAGAATTGAAAGAGCAACTTCGGGAACTTCTTGATAAGGGGTTTATTAGGCCTAGTGTATCGCCTTGGGGTGCACCGGTTCTGTTTGTGAAAAACAAAGATAGTACTATGAGGATGTGCATCGATTACAGGGAGTTGAACAAGGTTACCATCAAGAACAAGTATCATTTGCCACGTATTGATGATTTATTTAACCAGCTTCAAGGAGCGAGGGTGTCCTCTAAGATCGACTTGAGGTCTAGGTATCATCAGTTGAAGATTCGGGATTCAGATATTCTAAAGACGGCATTCAGGACCCGTTATGGTCACTATGAATTTCTTGTGATGTCCTTTGGGCTGACCAACGCCCCAACAACATTTATGCACTTGATGAATAATGTATTTCAGCTGTATCTTGATTTGTTTGTTGTAGTATTTATTGATGATATCCTGGTGTACTCACGTAGTTAGGAGGAACATGCACAACACTTGAGTATTGTATTACAGAGGCTGAGGGAGGAGAAACTTTATGTCAAATTTTCTAAGTGTGAGTTCTGGCTTAGTTCAGTAGCATTCTTGGGACACATAGTGTCCGGTGAGGGAATTAAGGTGGATCCGAAGAAGATAGGGACAGTTCAGAGTTGGCCCAGGCCATCTTCAGCTATTGAGATTTGGAGTTTTCTCGGCTTGGCCGGTTATTATCGTCGCTTTGTGGAGAGCTTCTCGTCTATTGTGGCACCTATGACTAAATTGACCCAGAAAGGTGCTCCATTCAGGTGGTTGGATGAGTGTGAAGAGAGCTTTCAGAAGCTCAAGACCGCTTTGACCACAACTCCAGTTCTAGTTTTGCCTTCAGCTTTAGGCTCTTACACAATGTATTGTGATACTTCTCGGATCAGTATTGGGTGTGTCTTAATGCAGGAGGGTAGAGTGATTGCTTATGCTTCGCGCCAATTGAAGCCACATGAAAAGAACTACCATGTTCATGATTTTGAATTGGCAGCCATTGTTCATGCATTAAAGATTTGGAGGCACTATCTCTACGGTGTGTCCTGTGAAGTATTTACGGATCATCGGAGTCTCCAGCACTTGTTCAAACAAAAAGATCTAAATTTGAGACATCGAAGATGGTTGGAGATGCTAAAGGACTATGATATTACTATTCTATACCATCCCGGAAAGGCCAATGTGGTGGCCGATGTCTTGAGTAGAAAGGCGGTGAGTATGGGTAACCTTGCATTCATTCATGTTGGTGAGAGGCCTCTTGCAGTTGATGTTCAAGCCTTGGCCAACCAGTTTGTGAGATTAGATATTTCGGAGCCCAGTCGGGTTCTAGCTTGTGTGTTTCTCGGTCTTCCTTATGTGACCGCATCAGAGAGCGCCAGTATGATGATCCCCATTTACTTATCCTGAAGGACACAGTTCATCACGGTGATGCCAAAGATGTTACTATCGGAGATGATGGGATGATGAGTATGCAGGGTTGAATTTGTGTACCAAATGTAGATGGACTGCGGGAGTTGATTCTTGAGGAGGCCCACAGTTTGCGGTACTCCATTCATCCGGGTGCCACAAAAATGTATCAGGACTTGAGACAAGACTATTAGTGGAGAAAAATGAAGAAAGATATAGTGGGGTTTGTAACTCAGTGTTTAAATTATCAGCATGTGAAGTACGAGCATCAGAGACCGGGCGGTCATGGACCGGATAAATCTTCAAGGCATGAACAATAGCTACTAACTCAAGGTCATGGACCGGATAATTCTTCTCATGTACCTTTAACTGTCGGGACGCGTAGGCAATCACCCTACCGTCTTGCATCAACACTGCGACGCATCACAATACACAATATAAGACCCTGAACCTGTAGGTAATACCAATACTGAGGCTGTAGTTAGGGTTGTCTTAAGCTTTTGGAAGCTCTCCTCACATTCTTCGGTCCACCTGAACGGAGCACCCTTCTGGTCAATTTGGTCTTAATAGTTGTTCATAATCAATTACAAAATCGTCAATTAACTTCATGTTAACAAAAATCTCGTTTCAAACCTTTACAATACTGATAACGAGACACGAGGCATGGAGACCTCATAATTATTTACCCGAATTAATGAGTCACATTTAACGTCACCTGGGCGAGAACCTACCTAGTAGGTTAAAACACAAAAATTACAACACAAATTTGGCAAGTATGCACAGAGAATTTCATATAGAATTTTCAAATAAACCTAACAGGCATGACTCCCTATTAGTACTATAGTACAAATTAAGATTTACAAGGGAGAACTTAAACATAAGAATTTTTCTTACAAGGATCTCGTCCTTATATAATTTCCACCGCAGCTCGTAGCCCGGTTTAAACATATCAGTTTATATTAAAATGCGAGGATCTCATCCTCAGTTCTGAATCACAAGTATTATGCACATCGTGCCAATTGAAACTTTCCATTTGCTCCTTTTAAGTAATTTTCGTTAAATAAAATCACAACACATAATGAACCCCACACCGGCAGGGCATATAATTCACAATTTGTAATGAATTATCCGTAAATTACATCAAAACTTACCGAAATGAGTAATAGAAAGACACATTTATCCTCACAGCTCTTATTAGTGACCAACATGGAATGATAGGCGTAGTTATCTCCATATAATCTCCCAACAGGAGTAAACACATAAGTAGATTATAGAATTACGAAGCTCACTCATATGTGGAGCACCATAGGAGGACTCGTTTCGATACTTAGAACCGAATCAAGTTAAGGAAATTATTCCTTTATATTAAATCGAGGTCGTATCTGTAACAACACCATCTGATGTAGCGACCTCCATCATACCATAAAATAAATATATCAACGGTTGGGTCTCCACCTCTAGGACGCCTTCTACCCGCCTGTCCTCCACCCCTAACTAGTTGTGTGGGTGGTGTAGTAACTGCAATGGGGCACGTAGCCTGAGTGCTTTGATGAAATATGTCTCTCCCAAGTTTTGGACAATTTTCTCATGATGTGCCTAGTATCATCGTATTCATAACAACCCCTTTGCGGGTTTGAGTGCTCATATTGAGTCCGTGCCAGATAACTGGAATAACCATTGTAGGAAACTCATGTAGGTGGTGCATTAAACGAACTTACTGGAGCACCCTGAGTAATCCAATGTGCGGACTGGGCTGGCTGACTGCCCGAGCCCCCGCCCTAATGATTTATACTTGCAGAGTAGAATTCACTGAATCCTCCAGAACCTCGAGACCTCTTGGTCTCCTAAGTTTTCCTTTTTCCTCACCCCGAACATGTTCTAATATCTTGACAATTTCTACAACTAGTAGAAATGAAGTATCAACCTGTAGCTCCCGAGTACAAAATTTTACGATCATAACTTAGTCCTTTAATGAGTCCGTAGACTCGCTCTCTGGTTGTAGGAAGCAAAGTAGGAGTATGACGGGCTAACTTATTGAACTTGATGGCATATTCTGACACCGTCATGATGACCTGACGCAACCGTTCAACCCTATGTGCCACGCATTATGGAGAGTCCGGGAAACAAATTCTTTTAAAAGCATTTCTGAGAATTAAGCCAAGTGGGCGGTGTTGCATTGGCTGGTCTGCCCTCTTCATAGTCTTGCCACAAACACCGGTGGAGAATTATCTCTCCCAAGCAAATTTCTTCTTTTGTTATGCTGACTCAACACTGTTGAGTTGACCAATTTCTTAACATACTCTTCGATTCTTCCTTGGGGTAACCCTTACCCCTATTTATACACATCGATCACAAAAGTAGAGCTCTACACAGACAAATTTTGGCACGAACCACATAGTCCAGAATCTCGTCAACAATTGTACTTCCTCCGAAGCACCCCAAAATCCGCAACCGTGAGGTTCACACTGAGTAGACCTTCTGCAAATTTAGAGTTGTTTCTATAACTCCTTTGGTACTGAAGTATATGATTATTAAGGAGGCAGACATACCGCAAGTTCCAACCTTATCCTCTACAAAATCGCAAGCCTTAAACATGTGTAAATTTTTAGGGAACCTTTCAGTACCACATATATATATTTCAAGGCAAAACTGACATAACACATGACCCCGCAATCCATCCATTGATAGTGGACTACCCCCACTCGGTGCGAAGTCATAGGTCACAGTCCAATGATTTACAATAATAACCTTCATAGCTTGTATAAATCAACCAGATGCCAACATCCATTGCACCCTGCTACATGATTCACTGGGTGATCTCTCAATACGTCCGCATCTTTAGTCGGAACCACACATTGAGGCAATGTTTGAGCATCTCTGGCTCCCTCATAGTCCATCTACAACATCACGAACCGTTGACGCACAACTGATACCGAGTGCGCAATGTCATACACGAGTAGATACAAAGGAATATAAGATATATGTTTCAAGCTAAATCAATACCGCACGATAAGGAGTCAAAGAAGTGAATATTTCCTAACAGTTCCATAGCCTCTCGAAGATAAGCATAGACGTCTCTGTACCGATTTGCAAGACTCTACTAAACCTGCTTGTGACTCATGACACCTATGAACCTAGTGCTCTGATACCAACTTGTCACGACCCCAAATTCCCTCTGTAGGATGTCGTGATGGCACCTAGTCTCTAAGACTAGGTAAGCCTATCAATGCAGAATAATAATAAATATCTGAAACAAATAAACTACAAGTCAAACAATTTCAACTCCCAAAACCCGGTAAAAATAAGTCACAAGCTTCTAAGAATTTATTCTCTATATCTCTATACATCAGAGTCTAAAGCAAATAAGGAAGACAACATAGTAAGATAGAAGGGGACTCCGGAGTCTGCAGACGCTGGCAAATATACCTCCAAGTCTCCTCGTACAGCTAGTTTACTGATGCATGATCTGATAAGATGTACCTGGATCTGCAAAAAAAAATGTGTAGAAGCGTAGTATGAGTACACCACAGCGGTACCCAGTAAGTGCCAAGCCTAACCTCGGTAGAGTAGTGACGAGGTCAGGTCAGGCCCTACTAGAGAATAAATAATGGCATGGTAAAATGTTTAACCGATATTATAAGATAAAATGACAATAGAAATGAGTTAAGTAGTATGTCACATTTAATTACATCAAATAATGCCAAATGGGACGAAGTCCCCTATTTTTATAACTTACAGATCTGTCAGGGAGCCCGATTTATCAGGGAGCTCGATTTTGTCAGGGAGCTCGATTTGTCAGGGAGATCGATTTTGTCAGGGAACTCGATTTTGTCAGGGAGCTCGATTTGTCAGGGAACTCGATTTTGTCAGGGAGCTCAATTTGTCAGGGAGCTCGATTTTGTTAGGGAGCTCGATTTGTCAGGGAGCTCGATTTTGTCAGGGAGTTCAATTTTGACAGGGAGTCCGATTTTGACAGGGAGTCGGATTTTGACAGGGAGTCCAATTTTGTCAGGGAGCTCGATTTTGTCAGGGAGCCCGATTTTTGATAGGTAGCTCGATTTTGACAGGCAGCCCAATTTTGACAGGCAACCCGATTTTGACAGCATTTCCAGCAGAAAAATTGCAGCAGCTTTTGCAGTAGCTAAGTCCCACTTTTGATCCGTTAACCATCTGAAACTCATCCGAGGCCCTCGGGACCTCAACCAAATACACTAATAAGTCCTAAACATCATACGAACTTATTTGAAACCTCAAATCACATCAAACAACGCTAAAATCACGAATCATGCTCCAATTCAAGCTTAATGAAACTTAGAATTTCCAACTTCTACATTCGATGTCAAAACTTATCAGGGTCCTCAGTGCTATACCAGAGAATTCTTACCGCCCACCAGCTATTCAGGGTCCTCCTAGTGGGTATTCAGGTCCCCAGGGCCAGACTCTTAGTCAGCAGCCCATCGCACCAAATAGTTATTATGAGTGCGGGGCTCCCAGTCACATGTGGAGGTTTTGCCCCAGGCTTCGGGGTAGACCAGTACAGCAGGGTCAGCAGCCTATGCTTACCGGACTAGTTGCTCTACTAGTAGTCCGACCACCAAGAGGTGGATGACAGGTGGGTAGGGGTCGTCCTAGAGGTGGAGGTCAGCCAGGCGGAGGCCAGCCAGTTGGCACTCCAGCTTGGTTCTATGCTTTTCCGGCTAGACCAGATGCAGAGGCCTCAGATGCTGTGATTACAGGTATTATTTTTGTTTGCGGCAAAGATGCCTCAGTATTATTTCATCCAGGATCCACGTATTCATATGTGTCGTCTCTATTTGCTCCATTACTCGGTATTTCTTGTGAGTCCTTGAGTACTCCTATTTATATGTCCACTCCTGTAGGCGATTCTGTTATTGTGAACCGGATCTACCGGTCCTGTATTATTACATTCTGTGGTTATGAAACTAGAGCAGATCTCTTATTGCTCGAGATGATCGATTTTGAAATTATTCAGGGTATGGACTGGTTATCTCCATATCATGCTATTCTAGATTGTCATGCCAAAACTGTTACCTTGGCTATTCCATCTTTGCCTAGGCTAGAGTGGAAGGGTTCGTCGGTTAGTTCATTTAATCGGGTTATTTATTTTATAAAGGCTCAACACATGGTTGAGAAGGGTTGTTTGGCTTATCTAGCCTATGTTCGGGATACTACTGCAGAGACTCCGGCTATTGATTCAGTGCCAGTAGTTTAGGAGTTCTCCAATGTATTTCCTTCAGATCTTCCAGGTATGCCACCTGATCGTGATATTGATTTTTGTATTGACTTGGCTCCAGATACCCAACCTATATCTATCCCACCTTATCGCATGGCTCCGAAAGAATTGAAAGAATTAAAAGAACAACTTGAAGAGTTATGAGCCAACGGGTTCGTCAGACCGAGTGTATCGCCTTGGGGTCCACCAGTATTATTTGTAAAAAAGAAGGATGGAACAATGCAGATGTGTATTGATTATCGCCAATTCAGCAAAGTCACTATTAAGAACAAGTACCCGTTGCCGCATATTGATGACCTATTTGACCAGTTGCAGGGTGCTAGGGTGCTCTCTAAGATTGACTTGAGGTCGGGGTATCATCAGTTGAAGATTCGAGATTCGGATGTTCCGAAAACTGCTTTTCGTACTAGATATGGTCATTATGAGTTTCTGGTAATGTCTTTCGGTTTAACTAATTCCCCGGCAGCATTTATGGATCTGATGAACAGGGTATTCAGGCCATATATTGATTCATTTGTCATTGTCTTCATTGATGACATTTTAATCTACTCGCGCAGCAAAGAGGAACATGAGCAACATATGAGAGTAGTGCTCCAGACATTGCGGGAACAAAAGCTATATGCTAAGTTCTCTAAATGTGAGTTTTGGCTAGAGTCTGTAGCATTTTTGGGACATATTGTATTGGGTGAAGGTATTAAAGTTTATCCCAAAAAGTTTGAGGTAGTTAAGATTGGCATCGTCCCACTTCGGTGACTGAGATCAGAAGTTTCCTGGGTTTAGCAGGTTATTATCATCGGTTCGTGGAGGGCTTTTCATCTATTGCATCACCTTTGACCAAATTAACCCAAAATGGTGCTCCGTTCTGATGGTCTGATGATTGTGAGGTGAGCTTTCAGAAGCTCAAGACAGCATTGACTACATCACCGGTGTTAGTGTTGCCTTCCGGTTCGGGGATGTATACAGTGTACTGCGACACTTCACGCGTTGGTTTGGGTTGTGTATTGATGCAGGAGGGGCGAGTTATTGCATATGCTTCACTCAATTGAAACCCCACGAACAGAATTATCCGGTACATGATTTGGAGTTAGCTGCGATTGTTCACGCCCTTAAGATTTGGAGGCATTATCTTTATGGGGTGCCCTGTGAAGTTTATACTGATCACCACAGTTTTCAGCATTTGTTCAAGCAGAGGGACCTAAATTTGAGGCAGCGCAGATGGCTGGAATTATTAAAAGATTATGATATTACTATCTTATATCATCCATGTAAAGAAAATGTAGTTGCAGATGCCTTGAGTAGAAAGGCGGAGAGCATGGGTAGTTTGGCTTTCATTTCAGCAGAAGAAAGGCCATTAGCTTTGGATATCTAGTCCTTGGCCAATAGACTTGTGCGGTTAGATATTTCAGAGCCCAGCCGAGTTCTTGCATGTGTCGTAGCTTAGTGTTCACTATTTGAGCAGATCAAGGCTCGCCAGTATGATGATCCACACTTAATGGTTCTTCGAGAAACGGTACTACGAGGTGGTGCCAAGGAAGTTACTATTGGTGCAGATGGTGTTCTGCAACTCCAGGATCGTCTATGTGTTCCTAATGTGGATGAACTGAGGAAACATATCCTGGAGGAGGCACACAGTTCTTGGTATTCTATTCATCCAGGTGCTACAAAGATGTATCGTGACTTGAGGCAGCATTATTGGTGGCGATGAATGAAAAAGGACATAGTTGAGTATGTAACTAGGTGTCTAAATTGTCAGCAAGTTAAATATGAGCACCAGAGGCTAGGTGGCCTACTTCAGCAAATGGCTATACCCGAGTGGAAATGGGAACGAATTACTATGGACTTTGTAGTTGGGTTTCCGCGGACCTTGAGGAAGTTTGATGCAGTTTGGGTGATTGCTGACAGGTTGACCAAGTCGACACATTTTATTCCTGTTGTGACTACGTATACTTCAGAGAGGTTGGCCCAGATTTATATTAGGGTTATAGTTCGGTTGCACGGTGTGCCAATTTCCAACATATCAGATAGAGGCCCTCAGTTTACTTCAAATTTCTGTAGAGCAGTACAGAGTGAGTTGGGGACCCGTGTAGAGCTCAGCACAACCTTTCATCCGCAGACCGACGGGTAGTCAGAGCTGACAGTTCAGATTTTGGAGGATATGCTCAGGGTATGTGTGATTGACTTTGGAGGCCAGTGGGATCGTTTCTTGCCTTTGGCCGAGTTTGCTTATAATAACAGTTACCAATCCAGCATCGAGATGGCTCCATTTGAGGCTTTATATAGCCGTCGATACCGTTCACCTATCAGATGGTTTGAGCCCGGTGAGCCTAAGTTATATGGTACTGATTTGGTAAAAGATGCCTTGGAAAAGGTAAAGTTGAAAATCACTATTTATCATTCCTCGACTTGCGTGCGCAGTCCGTAAAATTTTTCGGAAAGTTTTCAGGTGAAAAAATGAATTAAAATGTGAATTAGAGCTTTAAAACTCAACTGAGTTGACTTTGGTCAACATTTTGAGCAAACAGACTCGGATAAGTGTTTTGACAGTTCCGGTAGATCCGTATCGTTATTTGGGACTTAGGCGTATGCCCGGAATCAAATTCCGAGGTCCCTAGCACGAGATATGGAATTTTGATAAAAAATTAAAAGTTTAAGTTCAAATAGTAACCGAATGTCAAATTATGTGCAAATGACCTCGGAATAGAAATTTGATGATTTCAACAGCTCCGTATGGTGATTTTGGACTTAGGAGCGTGATCGAAATTTTATTTGGAAGTCCGTAGTGGAATTAGGCTTAAAATGCCGAAAATTGAATTTTTGGGAAGTTTGACCGAGTGGTTGACTTTTTGATATCGGGGTCGAAATCCGATTCTGAAAATTTTCATAGCTCAGTTATGTCATTTATGACTTGTGTGCAAAATTTGAAGTCATTCCGAATTGATTTGATATATTTCGGCATAAAATATACAAGTTGGAAGATTTGAAAACTCATAATTCGATTCGATGCGCGATTCGTAATTTCGGCATTGTTTGGCATGGTTTGAAGCCTCAACTAAGTTCATATTGTATTTTGGGACATGTTGGTATATTTGGTTTTTGTCCCGAGGGCCTCAAGTTGATTTCGGAAGGTTAACGGAATGGATTTCGGACAAAAAGGAACTGCTGAAATATTTCTGCTGCAGAAGCTATTTTTGGACAGCAACCGGTGCAATCGCAGAGCTGACTTTGGAAGCTTATATCTCGAAATCTATAAGGAATCTGAACATTATCAAAACATGAAAGTTGTAGCCCTTTGATTCTAGTTTCCAGAATGATAAACCATTTATCATTCAGACATTTATAGTTGGGGAGGTTGCTTATGAGCTTGCATTGCCTCCCAGTCTATCGGGAGTTCATCCGGTTTTCCATGTATCTATGCTCCGGAAGTATCATGCTGACCTATCACATGTGTTGGACTTCAGCACAGTTCAGCTAGATAAGAGTTTGGGTTATGAAGAAGAGCCATTTGCCATTGTTGATTAACAAGTTCGCCAATTGAGGTCCAAGAGGATTTCTATAGTAAAGGTCCAGTGGAGGGGCCAACCAGTCGAGGAAGCGACTTGGGAGGCCGAGGAGGACATGGGGAGCAAATACCCACACTTATTTAGCACTCCAGGTATTATTCTAAACCCGTTCGAGGATGAACGTTTGTTTAAAAGGTGGAGAATGTAATGACCCAACCGGTCATTTTAACTTTTAGAAACCCGTTCCCTAAAATAAAACTCCCCGAACATGCTTTTATTAATTTATGACTTGCGGGGATGGTTGGTTCGGGATTTGGAAGCGTTTGGGTTGAAATCGGAACACTTGATTCCTTAAGTTAGCTTTAAATGGACAAGTTTGACTTCGGTCAACATTTTGAGAAAACGATCCCGGAATCGGGATTTGACGGTTCCAATAAGTTCTTATGATGATTTCGGACTTAGACATATGTCCGAATTTGATTTTGGATAACCCGGGAGCATTTTGACGCTTAATAGTAAAAATTAACTATTTGAAGGTTTAAAGTTCTTTAAATTTGGTTTGGAGTAGGCATTGAGAAATTGAAGCCCGTTTGGAATTCCGAGTTTGGGAATAGTTCCGTATAGTGATTTAAGACTTGCACGCAAAATTTCGTATCATTCCGAGTAGTTTAAGTATATTTCGGCGCATTGAAAGTAATTTGAAGAACTTGAAATTCTTAAGTTTGAATCAATTTGGTTTAGGGTATGATTATTAGATTTGATATTGTTTTACACGTTCCGAGAGTTCAAGCGAGTCCGTTTTATGATTTCAAACTTGTAGTTATGTTCGGATGGGGTCCCGGGGACCCCGAGTGTCAATCGGACGAGGCTCGGACCAAGTTGGAAGTTGGGAGTCAAAACTGAAGCTCCCAGCTACTGTCAGAATCGCACCTGCGCTTGGCCAGTCGTAGGTGCAACATTCGCAGATGCGACAGAATCTCGCAGGCGCGGCCCTCGCATATGCGAGATTTTGAGCGCAGAAGTAGAAGAAGGGAAGGGGCAATCCACCGCAGATGCGGATGATTTGCGCACCTGCGAACGCGCAGGTGCGAAGTTTTGTGTGCCACCTAGCTGTAGTGTTGGGCGCCATCACGACTTATAGGTGAAATTGGGATAGATGCATCTATGGATCGCGCCGCACGTTCCTCGGCAGTGTACACGACACTCTGGATCGGGTCGTACGTCCTCGGCAGAAATCGTGCTTAATAATACTAATTACACGATACTTTAATAATTTATTTCAGCTTGCGAAACTAATTGATAAATTAAAAAATCCTTGGAATTTAATGAATTATTATTCTTGCTTGTTAAAGAATTAATTGTTATTCCTGTAAATAATATTTAATTGATAAATTAAAAATTATTTGAATTGAAGGAATTTAATTAATATATTGAGAATTGTTGCATTTGAAAGAATTTGATTATTTTCGCTGATTAAATAATTTTTTTAAGTTCTGTAAATCATGCTCATTTAAATATCGTAGTTGTATTTCAATTATTATTATTGACCCATAGTGAGTGTCAAAGTCGGCCATCTAGTCTCTACCACTTCGTGATTAGGCTTGATACTTACTGGGTACACGTTGTTTATGTACTCATAGGGGTGGCATGTGGGCCAGGCCCGGTCCTAAGTGGGCTTCGCGGGCCCGGTCCTAAGTGGTCCGGTCTTAGGCGGGCCGGTCCTAAGCGGTCCCGGGCTTCGCGAGTTTCTCGTTGGAACCGGTCTGGGACCGGGACCACGAACTAGCGGTCCTGTATTAAGTGGGCCGGTCCCGGTCCTAAGCGGGCCCAAACGGTCCTAAGCGGGCCCAAGTGGGCCCAACGGAAATTTTTATACAAATTAGAGAAAAAAATGGTAATAAAAATATCTAAGGCAATTCCTAGTAAATTATATTATAGAATTGTCACCTAAATTTTTTAATTCAAATTTAAAGACAAAAATATTGTAAAGAGATATTCAAAGCAATGCGTTATAATATATATACTATACTATACTATATATACATCTTAAGATATATAAGCTATATTCGATTTACTATATATACATCTTAAGATTTATACATTAATATTCGATTTATATACTATATATACATCTTAAGATATATATATATATATATATATATATATATATATATACACACACACACTATACGAATATGGCTTAAGATCTCTCTCTCTCTCTCTCTCTCTCTCTATATATATATATATATATATATATATATATATATATATATATATATATATATATACTATATATACATCTTACTATATTAAGATGTATATATAGTATATCGTAAGATGTATACTATCGAATATGGCTTATATACTATGTATATAGTAAGATGTATATATAGTATATATAGTATAGTATATATATAAGCTATATTCGATATATATATATATATATATATTTATATACTATCGAATATGGCTTATATACTATGTATATAGTAAGATGTATATATATATATATATATATATATATATATATATACACTAAATATACATCTTATTATATTAAGATGTATATATAGTATATCGTAAGATGTATACTATCGAATATGGCTTATATACTATGTATATAGTAAGATGTATATATATATATATATATATATATATATATATATATATATATATATATATATATATATATATATATAGAGAGAGAGAGAGAGAGAGAGAGAGAGAGAGAGAGAGAGAGAGAGAGTATAGTATATACTATATTATACTATATGTATAGCTTAAGGTATATAAAAAGACAAAAATATTGTAAAGAGATATTCAAAGCAATGCGTTATATTTTTATTATAGCATTAAAAAATCATGGCAATATCTTTCTTAGTCTTCCTCCCCCTATGGAATGAGCACAACAAGGTGCTAATACCACCATTGAAAAGAAAAAGAAACTAATTAAGATGTGCAAAAATACAAGTTACATATTAATTTACATGATATCTCTTACAAATTTCATAAATCCTTCAAGGTCCGGAGGAATTTCTGTTGGTGGTGGCAGAAATGAAGATTGGTCATCACCGCTTCCAGGAGAAGCATCATCCTCCTCAAGTTTAGCTAGCATTTCTTCATAAGCTTCGTCTACCTCTGGTTGTGATTCAGCAAGTCCAAAATTTCTTCTTTCCGAACGGATCCAATCTCTGAAAAGTACTGATTTTTCCAAGCTCTCCCTCATAGATGCCACTATTGAAGCTTGAATAGTTAAAATATCTCGGGCCATCCTTGAAAGAATCGGAAAGTATTTTTCTTTGTCCTTCCACCATTCTAAAATATTAAAGGAGCCGTCGGGATTCACTACCTCAATTCCCTGTGACAAATAAACTTCAAGCTCATTTAGTTGTGAAAAATCACTAGTACTAGAACCTTGAGAACCTCTGAACCCTGCCCAAGCACTAAGTGCTCTTACTCCCGCAGTTCTTTTAGATGATTGAGAACTAGAAGAAGGAGTTGGAACATTTGGTCTAGCATGATCTAATGCAACTTGATAAGCATTATAAATAGTTTGAACATTTATTTTAATTGAGGCTATTGCGTCCGCAAGTGTAGACAACTCCTCATCTTCAAGTGCTAAACCATTATAAACAGTTTCATACCAAAATTGAGGAACTCCTAATTTCATAGTAGGATTTAACAATGCAGCAACACCATAAATAGGGGGAATAGGGAAAAAATATTTTTTAAATTTTTTTCTCATGGAATCAATAGCAAGTTGATAAATTTTCCCACCCTCTGAAAAATGATCAAACAAATTTGCAAGTTCTACAAAAATGATCAAATCACTCTTTACGGTTGTGCGAGAAAAACCTTTATAAGTAGGGTTATAAACTTTTCTAATATAATGCACAAAGTGAGGGTTAGAAGGAAAACTATAGGTAAGCACATAACAATAACCATTTTTGCCAATTCTTCCCGATCTTTTTTTGGATCATAATATAAAATACCACCGGTAAAAGTATTAATTTCCGGTTGAAATTGATTTGACCCGGTACTAAGGTCAGCCATACTAGGTGCACTTGTCCCCTCGGCCAAAGTTTTCATACGAAAATATCTAGTTTTATCTTGAGGGTATAGCAATATGTGTCTAGTCAAACTTCCCGTCCCCCCGACTTCCAACATATTTAAAAACAAACTCTTTGCCACAAGTTTTACACTTAGCCCTATTTTTTTCTCTTAGTTGAGTAAAAAATGACCAAACAAGAGATGATTCTGCCCGTTTAGAAGGTTGTCTAGAAAAAGTAGGGGCAGTAACAAGAGGGTCAGACGGGGGATCATTTGAATTATTATTAGTTGGGTTAACTTCAGGAGCAGGACTAGTAGGTGTATCGTCATCCAGTTGCGTTTCATCAAAATCTATTTCTTCATCATCATTTTCATCAATAGTTGGATTACCATAAAGAGCATTCATATATTCATGGTTTAATTGTTCACCGGGTGCAATATTGACTCTCGGTAAATTATAATAAACTATTATCGCTATCAAGAATAGCAGGTGTAGGACGGGTAACAGGTTTCGGCCGGGGAGCCGGGGGAAGTGGAGGAGGAACAGATTGGCCACTAGATTCACCACTCTTGAATTTTTCCTTATTTTTACTAAATATTTTTTTAGGGAATAAGCCATCTTAATTAATCAAGCAAAGTAAATAAAACAAACAAAACTATAATATTAAAACTTAAGAGTTGGAACGAGTTTACCGAATTGACGAACAACTTGTTGAAAAATAATTATCGTTGAAGACTTGAAGACTTCAATTCACCAACTTCACAATTTTGCACAAATTGTAACAATTAAGTAAGCAATTATAGAAGAATATTAGAGAGAGATTGAGAGAGATTGATGATTTTGTGAGAAAAATAAAAGAATGAGGGGGTATTTATAGTTGAAAATAGGGAAAAAGTGTAATTATAAAAAGTTTGGGGTTAAAATAAAATTTGGGGGGTTAAATGGCTATTTTGCAAATAGCCAACGGCTATTTTGGCAGACCAAATGGCTAGTTTTTAAATGGCCAAACGGTCAATTTTTTTTTAAAATTATCCGTTGGGCCCGTTTAGGACCGCTTGAACCGGCCCACTTCTGAGCCGGTCCCAGTCTCGCGGGCCTCCCCTATGAGACCGGCCCACTACCCGTCCCACCACCTCACGGTCCTGGTCCTATCCGGTTAGGACCGTTTAGGTCCACCGCCCATGTGGGCTTGCGGTCCTGGGCCGGTCCCGGTCCTAACCGGCCCACTAGCCACCCCTACGTACTCATACTACACTTGCTGCACTTTTTGTACAGGACATGAGGCAAGTACTAGTGGGGGACCTATCGTCTTACACCCACGTTATCCAGGGGCATAGTGGTGACCTACCTTTCTGATCCGTTCTGCAGCTACTAGTGTCTCTCCTTGTATTTGTTTTATTCTGTCTATTTTTATTTCAGACAGTATTTGAGGTTTTGTATAATCTATTAGATGCTCGTATACTTGTGACACCAGGTCTTGGCATACACATTGGTTAAGTTTGGGTTTTATTATTTCTCTTGATTTTAAAATTTGTCAATGAATGCTTAATTTATTAAGTTGGCTTGCCTAGCCGTAGTGTTGGGCGCCATCACGACCTATAGGTGAAAATGAGTCGTGACATTAACTACCAATTCTTGTTAATACAAATAAGCACGGGTTAGTTACGGTGTAAGTATGATAAGTTATATAGTACCACTCTGACTTCAGATTTGAGATTAAGTTTAGTTGGTAAATGAAGTTAGCTCAAGTTATTCTTAATTTATGTAGCAACCTTTGAATTTTCAATCACAACAAATCATATACATTACATATCCATATTTTACTTTTACTACCTTATCAAAAGCAGAAGTAGAAAGGTAAAATAGCAAACAATTGTGGTAGGTCTGCCGACAGAGGCGGTGCAAAGATTTAAAATTTTAGGACTCAAGATTGTAGTTATTTTAAGTTAATGAGTTCTAAATTAATAATTTATACATATTCAATAAATTTTTTAAGACAAATATAATTGAACAAAAGTTACTGGGTTCGGCCGAATCTGCATCCGATACTGTGGCTCCGGCCCCGCTGTGATGACCCAAAATGTCATCTTTAAATTTAATAATTAATTCTGTGTTCTAAGACCATGAAAATCACTATTTATCCTTCCTCGACTTGCGTGCGCAGTCCATAAAATTTTCCAGAAAGTTTTCAGGTGAAAAATGGATTAAAATGTGAATTAGAGCTTTAAAACTCAACTGAGTTGACTTTGGTCAACATTTTGAACAAACGGATTCGGATCAGTATTTTGATAATTTTGGTAGGTCCGTATCGTGATTTGGGACTTAGGCCTATGTCCGGAATCAAATTCCGAGGTTCCTAGCCCGAGATATGGAATTTTAATGAAAAATTAAAAGTTTAAGTTCAAATAGTGATCGGATGTCAAATTATGTGCAAACGACCCCGGAATAGAATTTTGATGATTCTAACAGCTCCGTATGATGATTTTGGACTTAGGAGCGTGATCGGAATTTTATTTGGAAATCCGTAGTAGAATTAGGCTTGAAATGCCGAAAGTTGAATTTTTGGGAAGTTTGACCGAGAGGTTGACTTTTTGATATCGGGGTCAAAATTCGATTCTGAAAGTTTTCATAGCTCAGTTATGTCATTTATGACTTGTGTGCAAAATTTGAAGTCATTCCGAATTGATTTGATGTGTTTCGACACAAGATATGGAATTTGAAAGTTCAAAGTTCATTGATTTTGATTTGAGGTGCGATTCGTCGTTTTAATGTTGTTTGATGTAGTTTGAAGCCTCGACTAAGTTCGTATGGTATTTTGGGACATGTTGGAATAATTGGTTAAGGTCCCAAGGGTCTCGGGTGGATTTCGGAAGGTAAACGGAATGAATTTCGGACAAAGTGCAGAAATTTCTGTTGCAGAAATTCTGTGCGTGGAGCCAAGTTTGGAAGCTTATATCTCGCAATAAATAAGGAATCAGAAAATGTACAAAACATAAAAGTTGTAGTCGTTGGATTATAGGTTCCAGAAAGCTAAACTATGCATTATTTGGACATTTGTACAGAAAGTTATGATGGATTGAAAGAAGGCTGGTAGAGCAGTTTCGCCAAAAATTTCGCCAGAAATTCTGATGCATGCAGCTAACTTTGGGAGCTTATATCTCGCAATGTATAAGAAATCGGAATAATTGCAAAACATAAAAGTTGTAGTCGGTGGATTCTAGTTTCCAGAAAGTTAAACCATTTATCATTTGGATATTTGTACATAAAGTTATGGTCAATTGAAGTAAGACTGGAAGACCTGTTTCCGGTAGACTTTTAGTGACGAAAAATGGACTTTTAGTGACGGATTGGCAGAAACTTAAGGACCAAAAATGCTCATTTCATTCATTTCGTTTTGGATTTTTGGAGCACGGTTTTTGGGCGATTTTTGGACGATTTTCACGGGAAAACATTGGGGTAAGTGTTCCTTATCCTATATTGATTATATTTCATGATTCCATACTCAATTACATCATGAATCCGTGAATTTATGAAAGAAAAATCAAGATTTTTGCAAAATCTTTCAAAAACGAAAATTTAAGATTTGCAGGTCGAGTTGTTATCGGATTTTGATAAAATTGGTATGGGTGGACTCGTAATTGAATGGGTTGTCAATTTATAAGTTTCGCCGGATTTCGAGATGTGGGCCCCACTGGCAAATTTTGAGCTAATTTCGAATTTTAATGAAAATATAATATTTTCTTATGAAATTGATTATTATAATTTTTGTTGACTGTATCGAATTAATTATGACTAGATACGAGTCGATCGGAGTCGGAAAAAGCATAATACTTGGTTAAATTGGAGCAAGTCGAGGTAAGTGACTTGTCTAACCTTGTGTGGGGAAAATTTCCCCTAGGATTGGTATTGATGTGATTATTGAAATGTGTTGAAAGTCGTGTGCACGAGGTGACGAGTGTGTACACGGGTTAAATTGCGAAAGATTATATTTTTAAATTGTGTAGACCACTGTTGCGCATTTATTAAATTATTTTATCTTGTTTATTCTTCATCATTGATGTGAGATATATACTTCAAATTTGTTTGATCTTTTCTTACTAATTATTTTACCTGTTTAGTTGAAACTTGGTTTCTTTTATTCTGTGCATTATTTGAAGGTTGATTTTCTTTAAATTAAATATTATTAATATGAAGTATTTGACATTTTTAAACTTGATATTGAAGCAACGTAGTAAAGATTTTAAAATATTATTTTCCTAAATTATTTACTCCTGAATATTTTTATACTCATTGTGAGGGAGCCGTGAGCTCTTTATTGTGGAAGAATATTATTGATGAATTATTTTGACATGAGCTGTGAGCTCTTTATTGTGAAAAACTATTATTGATGATTTATTTTGGCATGAGCCGTGAACTCTTTATTGTGGCAAACTATTATTGATGATTTATTTTGGCATGAGCCGTGAGCTCTTTGTTGTGGAAAAATATTGTTGTTGAATTATTTTGGCAAGTTAAATTATTTGAGCACTTGAGGTGCAAATTGTGATATATTGTGATATTGATACGCATGCGGTGGTATAAGGTCTGGGTGTTGAAACACATGCGGTGAGATAAGGGTGGCTTGATACGCGTGGCTAGTAGGGGTGACTACTAGAAGTCATGCGGTGTGATAAGGGTGGCTAAAACGCGGGATGCTATTTCGGAAAAAATATTTTCTTTAAATAAATTGTGAAGGCTCCCGCGGTGATATAAGGAAATGAGATATTGTTGATATTGATTTATGGCCATAGTTGCTTTCGATTAATTGTTGTGATTTTCATAAAGTTAAAGAAAATTCTGTTTTGATTCCACGAGATATTATTTGTAATTATTTGATGTCATTAGATGTGACATACTATTTGATTCATTTCCAATGTCATTTTATTTTACTACATTGATAAATATTTTACCATGCCATTATTATATTCCAGTAGGGCCTCACCTGACCTCGTCACTACTCTACCGAGGTTAGGCTTGGCACTTACTGGGTACCGCTGTGGTGTACTCATACTATGCTTCTGCACATCTTTTTGTGCAGATCCAGGTACATTTTACCAGCCTAGACATTATTGAGTTACCTGCGCACGGAGACTTCGAGGTATATCTGCCAGCGTCCGCAGACTCCGGAGTCCCCTTCTATCATTTTATGTTGCTTCCTTATATTATATCTAGACCTTGACATATAGAGACATTAAGAATAAATTCTTAGAAACTTGTGACTTATTTCTACCGGGTTTTGGGAGTTGAAATTGTTTGAATTGTTGTTTAATTATTTCAGATATTTATTATTATTCCTCATTGATAGGCTTACCTAGTCTTAGAGACTAGGTGCCATCACGACATCCTACGGAGGGAATTTGGGATCGTGACAAGTTGGTATCAGAGTACTAGGTTCATAGGTGTTATGAGTCACAAGCAGGTTTAGTAGAGTCTTGCGGATCGGTACGGAGACGTCTGTACTTATCTTCGGGAGGCTATGGAACTGTTAGGAAAATATTCACTTCCTTGATTCCTTATCGTGCGGCATTGATTTAGCGTGAAACATATATCTCATATTCCTTTGTATCCACTCGTGTATGACATTGCGCACTCAATATCAGTTGTGTGTCGACGGTTCGAGATGCCGCAGATGGACTACAAGGGAGCCAGAGATGCTCAAACATTTCCTTAACGTGTGGTTCTGACTGAAGATGTGGGCGTATTGAGAGATCACCTAGTGAATCATGTGCGGGGTGCAATGGACATTGGCGTCTGGTTGATTTATACAAGCTGTGAAGATTATTATTGTGGATTATCGGACGTTGTGACCTATGACTTCGCGCTGAGTAGGGGGAGTCCACTACCAATGGGTGGATTGCGGGGTCATGTATTATATCAGTTTTGGCCTGAAATGTATATATGTGGTACTGAAAGGTTCCCTAAAATTTACACATGTTTAAGACCTGAGATTTTGTAGAGGATAAGGTTGGGACTTGCGGTATGTCCGCCTCCTTAATAATCCTATACTTCAATAGCAAATGAGTTATAGAAACAACTCTAAATTTGTAGAAGGTCTACTCAGCATGGACGTCACTGTTGCGGATTTTGGAGTGCTTCGGAGTAAGTATAGTTGTTGACGAGATTATGGACTATGTGGTTCGTGCCAAGATTTGTCTGTATGGAGCTCTACTTTTGTGATCATTGTGTATAAATAAGGGTAAGGGTTACCCCAAAGAAGAGTCGAAGAGTATGTTAAGAAATGGGTCAGCTCAACAATGTTAAGTCAGCATAACAAAAGAAGAAATTTGCCTTGGGAGAGATAATTCACCACCGGTGTTCGTGGTAAGCCTATGAAGAGGGCATGCCAGCTAATGCAACACCGCCCACTTGGCTTAGTTCTCAGAAACACTTTTGAAAGAGTTTGTTTCCCGGACTCTCCGTAATGCATGGCGCATAGGGTTTGAACGGTTGCGTCATGTCACCATTGACGATTTCATAATATGCCATCAAGTTCAATAAGTTAGCCCGTCATACTCCTACTTTGCTTCCTACACCCAGAGGGCGAGTCCATAGACTCACTAAAGAACTCAATTATGATCATAAAATTTTGTACGACTCGGGAGCTACAAGCTGATACTTCATTTCTGCTAGTTGTACAAATTGCCAAGATATTAGAACGTGTTCGGGGTAAGGAAAAAGGAAACTGAGGAGACCAAGACGTCTCGAGGTTCTAGGGGATTCAGTAGATTCTACTCTACAAGTATAAATCATTATGGCGGGGGCTCAGGCAGTCATCCAGCCCAGTCTGCACATCGGATTACTCGGGGTGCTCCAGTAAGTTCTTTTAATGTACCACCGACATGAGTTCCTACAATGGTTATTCCAGTTATCTAGCACAGACTCAATATGAGCAGCCTAACCCGCAAAGGAGTTGTTATGAATACGGTGATACTAGACACATCATGAGAAAAATTATCAAAAACTTGGGAGAGACTTATTTCATCAAAGCACTCAGGCTATGTGCCCCATTGCAGTTACTACACCACCCACACGACCAGTTAGGGGTGAAGGACAGACAGGTAAAAAGTGTCCTAGAGGTGGAGACCCAGCCGTTGATATATTTATTTTACGGTATGGCAGAGGTCGCTACATCAGATGGTGTCGTTACAGGTACGACCTCGATTTAATATAAAGGAATAATTTCCTTAAGTTGATTCAGTTCTCAATATCGAAACGAGTCTTCCTATTGTGCTCCACTTATGAGTGAGCTTCATAATTTTATAATCTACTTATGTGTTTATCCCTGTTGGGAGATTTTATGGAGATAACTACGCCTATCATTTCGTGTTGGTCACTAATAAGAGCTGCGAGGCTAAATGTGACTTTCTATTACTCATTTCGGTAAATTTTGATGTAAATTCTGAATAATTAATTACAAATTATGAATTATATGCCTTACCGGTATGGGGTTCATTATGTGTTGTGATTTGGTGTAACCAAAATTATTTAAAAGGAGAGAATGGAAATTTTCAATTGGCACAATGTGCATATTACTTGTGATTCAGAACCGAGGACGAGATCCTCGCATTTTAATATAAACTGATATGTTTAAATCGGGCTACGAGCTGCGGTGGAAGTTATATAAGGACGAGATCCTTGTGAGGAAAATTCTTGTGTTTAAGTTCTCCCTTGTGAAATTTAAATTTGTACTATAGTACTAATAGGGAGTCATGCCTATTAGGCTTATTTGAAAATTCTTATATGAAATTCTCTGTGCATAGTTGTCAAATTCGTCTGGTAATTATTAATTTTTAACCTACGAGGTAGGTGCCCGCCTAGGTGGCGTTAAATGTGACTCGTTAATTTGGATAAATAATTTTGAGGTCTTCATGCCTCATGTCTCGTTATCAGTATTGTGAAAGTTTGAAATGAGATTTTCGTTAACATGAAGTTAATTGATGATTCTGTAATTGATTATGAACAACTATTAAGACCAGATTGACCCAGAAGGGTGCTCCATTCAGATGGACCGAGGAATGTGAGGAAAGCTTCCAAAAGCTCAAGACAACTTTGACTACAGCCCCAGTATTGATATTACCTATAGGTACAGGATCTTATACTGTGTATTGTGACGCGTCACGTATTGGTCTCGGCGCAGTGTTGATGCAAGACGGTAGGGTGATTGCTTACGCGTCCAGACAGTTAAAGGTGCATGAAAAGAATTATCCTGTACATGACCTGGAGTTAGCAGCTATTGTTCATGCCTTAAAAATTTGGCGGCATTATTTGTACGGTGTCCATTGTGAAATCTACACTGATCATCGGAGTCTACAACATCTGTTTAAATAGAAGGATCTTAATTTGCGGCAGCAGAGATGGTTAGAGTTGCTTAAGGATTATGATATCACCATTCTCTATCATCCGGGGAAGACCAATATGGTGGCCAATGCCTTGAGTCGTAAGGCGGAGAGTTTGGGCAGCATAGCATATTTACTGGAAGTAGAGAGGCCTTTGGCCTTGGATGTTCAGGCCTTGGCCAACCAGTTTGTCAGATTGGATGTTTCCGAGCCGAGTCGAGTTTTGGCTTGAGTGGTTTCTCATTCTTCTCTTTATGATTGTATCAGGGAACGTCAGTATGATGACCCACATCTGCTTGTCCTTAAGGATACAGTTCAGCACGACGATGCCAAGGAAGTCACAATTGGAGATGAAAATGTATTACATATGCAGGGCAAGCTATGTGTGCCTAATATAGATGGTTTTCATGAATTGATTCTCCAGGAGGCTCACAGTTCGCGGTACTCCATACATCCGGGTGCTGCAAAGATGTAGCAGGACTTGAGGCAACATTATTGGTGAAGGAAGATGAAGAAAGATATAGTGGAGTATGTAGCTCGATGTCTAAATTGTCAACAAGTGAAATATGAGCATCAACGACTGAATGGATTGCTTCAGAAGTTAGAGATTCCAGAATGGAAATGGGAGAGGATCACTATGGATTTCGTTGTTGGGCTCCCACGGACTCAGAGTAAGTTCAATGCAGCTTGGGTGATTGTGGATAGATTGACCAGGTCAGCTCATTGCAATCCTATGATGACTACCTACTCTTCCGAGCAGTTGGCTCGAATCTATATTCGCGAGATTGTCAGATTTCCCGGCATACCGGTATCTATCATCTTTGACCGGGGTATGCAGTTTACATCACGGTTCTAGAGGGTAGTACAACATGAGTTGGGTACTCGGGTACAGTTCAGTACAATATTTCACCCTCAGACGGACGAGCAGTTCGAACGCACTATTCAGATACTGGAGGATATGCTTCGTGCGTGTGTGATAGATTTTGGGGGTGCTTGGGATCAGTTCTTACCACTTGCGTATCTTGCTTACAACAACAGTTGTCAGTCAAGCATTCAGATGGCTCCGTATGAGGCCTTGTATGGTAGGTGGTGCCAGTCCCCAGTGGGTTGGTTCGAACCAGGCGAGGCTAGGCTATTGGGTACAGACTTGATTCAGGATTGACTTCGTACATCCCAATCTAGATAGAAGAGTTATGCGAATCGGAAGGTTCGTGATGTTGCACTCATGGTTGATGAGTGGGTATTGCTCTGGGTTTCGCCTATGAAGGGTGTGATGAGGTTCGGGAAGAAGGGCAATTTGAGCCCTAGGTATATTGGGCCTTTAGAGATTCTTGAAAGAGTTAGAGAGGTGGCTTACAGACTTGCGCTACCACCTAGTCTCTCTGCAGTTCATCCGGTATTCCATGTTTATATGCTTCGAAAATATCACGGGGATTCGTCTCATGTGTTAGACTTCAGTTCGGTTCAGTTGGACAAGGATCTATCTTATATTGAGGAACCAGTGGCTATTTTAGATAGGCAGGTTCGAAAGCTGAGGTCAAAGAACATTGCTTCCGTGAAGGTTCAGTGGAGGGGTCATCCGGTCGAGGAGGCGACTTGGGAGACCGAGCATGATATACGTAGCCATTATCCACACTTATTCACAAGCTCAGGTACTTTTTCTAACTCCGTTCGAGGATGAACGTTTGTTTTAGAGGTGGAGAATGTGATGACCCAAAATGTCATCTTTAAATTTAATAATTAATTCTATGTTCTAAGACCTCGAAAATCACTATTTATCCTTTCTCGACTTGCGTGCGCAGTCCATAAAATTTTCCGAAAAGTTTTCGGGTGAAAAATGGATTAAAATGTGAATTAGAGCTTTAAAACTCAACTGAGTTGACTTTGGTCAACATTTTAAGCAAACGAATTCGGATCAGTATTTTGATAATTTTGGTAGGTCTGTATCGTGAATTGGGACTTTGGCCTATGTCCGGAATCAAATTCCGAGGTTCCTAGCCCGAGATATGGAATTTTAATGAAAAATTAAAAGTTTAAGTTCAAATAGTGAACGGATGTCAAATTATGTGCAAACGACCCCGGAATAGAATTTTGATGATTCCAAGAGCTCCGTATGGTGATTTTGGACTTAGGAGCGTGATCGAAATTTTATTTGGAAGTTCGTAGTAGAATTAGGCTTGAAATGCCGAAAGTTGAATTTTTGGGAAGTTTGACCGAGAGGTTGACTTTTTGATATCGTGGTCGAAATCCGATTCTGAAAGTCTTCATAGCTCAGTTATGTCATTTATGACTAGTGTGAAAAATTTGAAGTCATTCCGAATTGATTTGATGTGTTTCGACACAAGATATGGAATTTAAAAGTTCAAAGTTCATTGATTTTGATTTGAGGTGCGATTCGTCGTTTTGATGTTGTTTGATGTAGTTTGAAGCCTCGACTAAGTTCGTATGGTATTTTGGGATATGTTGGAATAATTGGTTAAGGTCCCGAGGGTCTCGGGTGAATTTCGGAAGGTAAACGAAATGGATTTCGGACAAAGTGCTGGAAATTTCTGTTTGCAGAAATTTCTGTTGCAGAAATTCCGTGCGTGGAGCCAAGTTTGGAAGCTTATATCTCGTAATGCATAAGGAATCAAAAAATGTACAAAACATTAAAGTTGTAGTCGTTGGATTATAGATTCCAGAAAGCTAAACTATGTATTATTTGGACATTTGTACAGAAAGTTATGATGGATTGAAAGAAGGCTGGTATAGCAGTTTCGCCAGAAATTTCGCCAGAAATTCTGATGCATGCAGCCAACTTTGGGAGCTTATATCTCGCAATATATAAGGAATCGGAATAATTGCAAAACATTAAAGTTGTAGTCGGTGGATTCTAGTTTCCATAAAGTTAAACCATTTATCATTTGGACATTTGTACATAAAGTTATGATCAATTGAAGTAAGACTGGTAGAGCTTCTTCCGGTAGACTTTTAGTGACGAAAAATGGACTTTTAGTGACGGATTGGCAGAAACTTAAGGACCAAAAATGCTCATTTCATTCATTTCGTTTTGAATTTTTGGAGAACGGTTTTTGGGCGATTTTTGGACGATTTTTACGGAAAAACATTGGGGTAAGTGTTCCTTATCCTATATTGATTATATTTCATGATTTTATACTCAATTACATCATGAATCCGTGAATTTATGGAAGAAAAATCACGATTTTTGTAAAATCTTCCAAAAATAAAAATTTAAGATTTGGAGGTCGAGTTATTATCGGATTTTGGTAAAATTGGTATGGGTGAACTCGTAATTGAATGAATTGTCGAATTTTATAAGTTTTGCCGGATTTTGAGATGTGGGCCCCACTGGCAAATTTTAAGCTAATTTTGGATTTTAATGAAAATATAATATTTTCTTATGAAATTGATTACTATAATTTTTGTTGACTGTATCGAATTAATTATGACTAGATACGAGTCGATCGGAGTCGGAAAATCGAGGAAAAAGCATAATACTTGGTTAAATTGGAGCAAGTCGAGGTAAGTGACTTGTCTAACCTTGTGTGAGGGAAATTTCCCCTAGGATTGGTATTGATGTGATTATTGAAATGAGTTGAAAGTCGTGTGCACGAGGTGACGAGTGTGTACACGGGTTAAATTGCGAAAGATTATATTTTTAAATTGTGTAGATCACTGTTGCGCATTTATTAAATTATTTTATCTTGTTTATTCTTCATCATTGATGTGAGATATATACTTCAAATTTGTTTGATCTTTTCTTACTAATTATTTTACCTGTTTAGTTGAAACTTGGTTTCTTTTATTCTGTGCATTATTTGAATGTTGATTTTCTTTAAATTAAATATTATTAATATGAAGTATTTGATATTTTTAAACTTGATATTGAAGCAACGTAGTAAAGATTTTGAAATATTATTTTCCTAAATTATTTACTCCTGAATATTTTTATACTCATTGTGAGGGAGCCGTGAGCTCTTTATTGTGGAAGAATATTATTGATGAATTATTTTGACATGAGTTGTGAGCTCTTTATTGTGGAAAACTATTATTGATGATTTATTTTGGCATGAGCCGTGAACTCTTTATTGTGGCAAATTATTATTGATGATTTATTTTGGCATGAGCCGTGAGCTCTTTATTGTGGAAAAATATTGTTGTTGAATTATTTTGGCAAGTTAAATTATTTGAGCACTTGAGGTGCAAATTGTGATATATTGTGATATTGATACGCATGCGGTGGTATAAGGTCTGGGTGTTGAAACGCATGCGGTGAGATAAGGGTGGCTTGATACGCGTGGCTAGTAGGGGTGACTACTAGAAGTCATGCGGTGTGATAAGGGTGGCTAAAACGCGGGATGCTATTTCGGGAAAAATATTTTCTTTAAATAAATTGTGAAGGCTCCCGCGGTGATATAAAGAAATGAGATATTGTGAATTTATTTATGATTTGGGACTACGAGGCGGTACCTCGGGAGTGCCCTTGTTGATATTGATTTATGGCCATAGTTGCTTTCGATTAATTGTTGTGATTTTCATAAAGTTGAAGGAAATTCTGTTTTGATTCCACGAGATATTATTTGTAATTATTTGATGTCATTAGATGTGACATACTATTTGATTCATTTTCAATGTCATTTTATTTTACTACATTGATAAACATTTTACCATGCCATTATTATATTACAGTAGGGCCTCACCTGACCTCGTCACTACTCTACCGAGGTTAGGCTTGGCACTTACTGGGTACCGCTGTGGTGTACTCATACTACGCTTCTGCACATCTTTTTGTGCAGATCCAGGTACATTTTACCAGTCTAGACGTCATTGAGTTACCTGCGCACGGAGACTTCGAGGTATATCTGCCAGCGTCCGCAGACTCCGGAGTCACCTTCTATCATTTTATGTTGCTTCCTTATATTTTATCTAGACCTTGACATATAGAGACATTAAGAATAAATTCTTAGAAACTTGTGACTTATTTCTACCGGGTTTTGGGAGTTGAAATTGTTTGAATTGTTGTTTAATTATTTCAGATATTTATTATTATTCCTCATTGATAGGCTTACCTAGTCTTAGAGACTAGGTGCCATCACGACATCCTACGGAGGGAATTTGGGGTCGTGACAACGCAGAGGAGTAGAATCGTTATTTTTTTCTTCTTTTTAAGTTTTAAGTTGTAAAGGAAGAGATTAGAATCCTCACAAGAGCAATTTAATCACCACAGAAGTGAAAAAGTGTTATACTTTTCCACTTTTAAGTTTTAAGCTTGTAAGCTCTTAGAAGCGTGGCATCGTTCGGTTCAAATAAAAAATTATGGAAAAAGTCATTGCGAAATCACTTACCTTGATTTTATTATTACTAATTTTAGGATACACTCGTTGCGCGTACATTTTAGTTCCAACGAATAAATTATTTTTAAAAATTACATATATATTATTAAAATTGTGTTTGAGTTATAAATTGAAAGTGTAATTAGATAAATTAAAATTGAAACTTTTGGAGTTAGAGCACGAAAGAGGTTGTGTCCTGTTTAGTTTTGGGATGTTGCCACTGTCATAGTTGTGGACTTGTTGTGAGTAGTATTTTTCAATTTTGGTTACACTTGTAGAAACCCAAAAAATCTCCCAGTGTACCAAATTTGCATCATAAAATATTAGCAGAACACACTTATTTGTCTTATTACGCATACTAAACTATAATGAAACATCCTCATAAAATATTCTTAGAAGCTTTCTAATATAACTCCAAAAATAAAAGTACGTGAACTTCAAGATGATGGGTTATAATGCACTAATCTTGAAACATATGCCTACAAACACCGCAAACAAATTAAAGATGGGGTATAATATAAATTATTTTGGTATTATAGTCAAAGTTCTAACAATATACATGAATGCAAAATTCAAGTACTAATACAAATACGTGCATGCAAAATAAAACAGCTAATACATAAACTTTTTGCTTAGAGAAAAAGAACTCTGAAAGGTGCTGCAAGAACAAGCTAAGTTTGACGACTAAAATATTTACGAAAATATTTGATGTTTCACCAAATGTTCATTTATTAAAAATTAGTCCTTCAAAATTTTACCAAATAATAAAGACTCCTAACAAAAAAAGTAAAAATAATAAAAAACAATGTGTGAGAATTAGCCAAACATAGGGAGTTGAACTAAGAGGCAAAAATTTATTAACTTTTCTAGACCGTTAACAGTAGGAGAATAATTAAATAAGTATTCCTAAATTATAGAGAAATTAATTGAACGACTATTCCTAAGTATTAAAAATATTAATGAAACTCAAATTACTATGTTGTCCAATGTGAAATTCCTAATCTTAGGATACGTGCATTGCGTATGTACCTCGTCTTGATCAATACTAAAATTTTGTATTATATTAGAACTTGTGTATAAGTTATATAATAAATTTTTAAAAAAGTATAATCATGTTCTGAAATGATTAATTGTTAGTCTTATTCAGTTGTACAATAAAGGAATAAACTCTATTCCATAAAAGTACTCAATCATCTCAATTAATATGTAACTTAAGATTGATTTCAATTTTATTATTCAATTTCTTAAGTTTCACAAGTTGTCATTCTTCTTTTTAAGTTTCAACAAGAACACATAAGTTTTGAAGATTTGAAGTTTTTACAGTAAAACTCTTTTTAAAGAACTTTGATTCCGTAAAAGGCTTAATATTGGAACCAAAAACTACGTTCTATCTTCTCTTTGATATTTCTTCTGCAGTAGTCTTGAATTGGGCATGAAATCGTAGTTGCAAAATCATTGGCCACGTAGCTATTCAACATAAGCGAATGATAATCTATTCACATTCTGCTACAAAATCAGAGTATGTATAGAGTTCGTATTCCATTATTTTATTAAATTCGACGCTATTAAAAATAAATTAAAGATATTTTATATATAGTTCAAATAAAGAAAGAATTTATATAAGGTAAAATCTTAATTGATTTTAGAGTACTAAATATTAAGACTTCATACTTAGTTCAAATAATAAAAAAATTATAACTAAAGTTTTAGTTAAGTGCAAAATCTTAAAATTGTAAGAAAAATAATTTAATACAGATTTGTCCAATATAAGTACTATTAAAAGCTGCTAAAAACAGAGAAAAAGATCCAATAAGAGCACGCAAATATAGTAGAAGAAATAACTTACAAAAGGTTAAAGCATATAGTCTTATGCAAAAAGGATACTATTCAACCAAGTTTTACAATCAAGTACATCAAAATAAGATGTATTGGTTAAATACGTGCATGCAAAATTTAACTACTAATACAAATATGTCACGACCCAAAATCTAACCATGGTCGTGATGGCGTCTATCGTGTTACAAGGCAAGCCTATTTTTCAAAATATTACTACTAAATTGATTATAAGAATTTAATAAAATATTTCCAACATTTGAATTTTTCATAAACTAAATCAACTCTAAATATAATATAAAAAATACGAAAACGAGCCCCAAACATCGGGGTGTCACTAAGTCATAAGCATTTAAATCTATGAACTAAGATATATAAGATGTCTAACTGTCCAAAAGAAGAAATTACAAGAGGATTAACAAGGTCTTGCGGACGCTAACAACTACCTTGCACTCTCCAAAGATAGCCGGCCTGAACTCAACGATCGCCGCCTTCTAACTCACCTGGATCTACACATAAAGTGCATGGTGTAGTATGAGTATAACCGACTCAGTAGTAACAGAAATAACTAAGGAGCTGAGCAGTAGTGACGAGCTAAGTAGAATAATCCAATTATTATTTCCACAATTATGTACAAACAAGAGTAGACAGGTAATTTTATAAATTAGTAAGACTACAAGAAAAATTAACAGGTAAATGCAACAACAACAAAAGTAAATACAACCTCACAGCAATGTCACTTCATCACTCAGCACTCGTACTCAGCACTCAACGCTCACTGGGGATGTGTACAGACTCCGGAGGGGCTCCCAAAACCCAAGCGCTAAGCACGGACAACTCACGTGCCATCATATCAATACCTGGATCCGCACGGTCAACTCACGTGATACACAGACAACTCACGCGCTATGGTATCAATACCTGAACCCACACGATCAACTCACATGCTACGCAGATAACTCACGCGTTATGGTATTAATATCCTCACAACCAGGCCCTCGGCCTCACTCAGTCATGTACCTCTCCAGCCTCACAATGCACCACCAATAAGGGGACACAACCCACATCAAGTATCACAACATATCAGCAAAATAATAGAAACTGAGGTAAACATGTACAATAATTTCTATGACTGAGTACAAATAATGTGAGCATGAATAAAGCCTAAGCATGATCTCTAACATGAAGGCAGACAAGTTCAACAACAAGTAACTACGTAAACACAGATGATGGCCATGAGGCCTCACGGGACGGACCAAGTCTCAATCCCTCGAGGTATACACCCTCACGCCTGTCACCTAGCGTGGGTATCACCTCCAAACAGTCACACGATATCAAATTCTCCGGGTTTATACCCTCAAAGCCAGAGTTAAAACTGTTACTTACCTTAACAGTGTAAAATCCTACTCCGGGATGCCATCGTATCTGGACTCGGTCTCCAAAAGCTCCGAATCTAACCAAAAATCATAATACTACTATCAACATAGTCTAAATAATCGAATTTCAATATAAAAACTACATAAATATGCCAAAAATCCGAAATCGGCCAAAACTCGGCCCCCGAGCCCATGTCTCGAAATCAATAAAAAATAATAAAATAATAAACCTTGTCCTCTCCCGAGTCTAACTATATAAAATTTATTAAAATCGGACTCTGTTTGGTCCCTCAAATCCCTACCTAAAACTCTCCAAAACTCAAACCCTAACTCTCTCAATTTCACTTTGAAATCATCAATCAAATCCCAAAAACGAAGATGGATTCATGGAATATAACCAAAACCAAGTAGAGAACACTTACCCCAATTCCTGTGGTGAAAATTACCTCCATCCAAGCTCTCCAACTCAAAATATGACCGAATAAACAAACCCTTGTTTTATATATTTTTCTGCCAGCTATTTTGCCTCGTTTCTCATGCCAAACGATCCCGAAACTCACTTTTTATGCTTCTAATGGATTCCTTATGAAATTCTAGTCAAGTTAGGCTTTTGAATCACTCAATTTTACAGGAGATATGTAGGTTTTAATATTTGCAAATAGTGCAGATTTTTAAATAAGCCGTCAGTGGCAATTTCGTAATTAATCTGAAAAGTTTGGCAACCTAATTCTTAGTAAAATGACCATAAAATCCTCATACGATGTCCAAATTAGACGATTATTTTTGCTACGGGTCCATAATTATGATACGGATCTAATGCTTCAATCAAAAAAGAAATCGGAGCTCATTTGTTTAATATGATATCATTTATGCTTGAAGAAACGACATCGAAACATAAGAAAAACGAGCGCAACACAACCCAAACTTATCCGAAACTTACCCGAGGCCCTCGGGACCTCAACCAATAATTCCAACAAGTCATATATCACTACCCGAACTTAGTCGAACCTTCGGAACACCCAAAACAACACCAAAACACCAAATCAACTTCGGATTCAAGCATAAGAACTTCTAAACTTCCAACTTTTGCCAATTCAAGCCTAATTCTACCACGGACCTCCAAATTACATTCCGGACACACTCCTAAGTCTAAAACCACCCAACGATGCTATCCGAATCATAAAAATCCCAATCCAAATTCGTTTACTCATAGGTCAACTTCCGGTTGACTTTTTCTAACTTAGCTTTCTAACTAATAGACTAAGTGTCTCATTTTACTCCAAAACTACTCCGAACCCAAACCTACCAACTCGATACAACTCAACACAGCTGAAAAACACATAAATAAGCAGAAATAGGGAAAACGGGGCTAAAAGTCTCGAAACGACCGACCAGGTCGTTACATCCTCCCCCTCTTAAACAAACGTTCGTCCTCGAACGAGCCATGAGTTCTTCTCAAAACCATCAAACCACCGCATAACCTTACCTTGCACATACCCGGGGGTGATCCCATGATACCCCTATCCAATGTAGGTCCGATAACACAACATAAGTGAAATTTCTCAATTCAACCAAACCCACCAGCCTTGGAATCAAACGTTTTTTTTTACTCATCTGAAATTTCTTATAAAAAATCTGAATCATGCAACCTACACACTATAGAACTCATTACCTCATACACACCCAAAGAACTAATCATACCCATTACCTTGTCGATCCAACCTACTACCAAGATGCTCTATCTATCCGAGTCCCTTCTGAATTACCTTCAAATTGATACTTCGCCCCGCCATAACACCACAATCCTCAACCCAGACTCACCACACAAGACCCAAGCATAAAACCACACCGCCCTAAGGCTCATAAGCCACTGAATACTCTCTTAAATATCCCCAAAAGTACCACAAGCATGAACTCACACAATCAACACCTCAGTGCTCAAGCTATAGTCAAACCGCGACCTCGAATCCTCCAGACTGGCCCAACATCAACACACAGAAATCACATCTCGCACCTCATCCAGGGAATCACAAGCTGTCGAGGTACAACTGATACCGAGCGCTCATGTGCGCATACGAATACGTGGAAGGAATTCAAGGAATTATGTTCCAAGCTGAATCAATTCCGCATGATAGAATACAAGAAAGTGAAATTTTCCTAAGGGTCATGCAGCCTCTCGAAGATAAGTACAGATGCCTCCGTACCGATCCGCAAGACTCTACTAAACCCGCTCATGACTCGTGAGACCTATGTAACCTAGGTTCTGATACCAACTTGTCACGACCCAAAATTTAACCATGGTCGTTATGGCGCCTATCATGTTACAAGGAAAGCCTATTTCTCAAAATATTACTACTAAATCGATTATAAGAATATAATAAAAATATTTCCAATATTTGAATTTTTCATAAACTAAATCAACTCTAAATATAGTATAGAAAATATGGAAACGAGCCCCAAACATCAGGGTGTCACTAAGTCATGAGCTTCTAAAACTATGAACTAAGATATATAAGCTGTCTAACTGTCCAAAAGAAGAAATGACAAGAGGAGTAACAAGGTCTTGCGGACGCTAACAACTACGTTGTAGTCTCCAAAGATAGCCGGCCTCAACTCAACCATCGCCGCCTTCTAACTCAATTGGATTTGTACATAAAGTGCAGGGTATAGTAAGAGTACAACCGACTCAATAGTAACAGAAATAACTAAGGAACGGAGAAGTAATGACGAGCTAAGCAAAATAATCCAATTATTATTTCCACAATTAAGTACAAACAGGAGTAGACAGATAATTTCATAAATCAGTAAGATTACAAGGAAAATTAATAGGTAAATGGAGCAACAACAAAAGTAAAAGCAACCTCATGGCAATGTCACTTCATCACTTAGCACTCAACGCTCAACACTCTACACTCATTGGGGGTGTGTACAGACTCAGGAGGGGCTCCCAAAGCCCAAGCGCTAAGCACGGACAACTCACGTGCCATCATATCAATACCTGGATCTGCACAGTCAACTCACGCGCTATGGTATCAATACCTGGACCCGCACGGTCAACTCACGTGTTACACGGACAACTCACGCGCTATGGTATTAATATCCTCACAACCAAGCCCTCAGCCTCACTCAGTCATGTACCTCTCCTGCCTCACAATGCATCACCAATAAGGGGACACAACCCACATCAAGTATCACAACATATCAGCAAAATAATAGAGACTGAGGTAAACATGTACAATAATTTTTATGACTGAGTACAAATAATGCGAGCATGAATAAAGCTTAAGCATGATCTCTAACATGAAGGCAAACAAGTTCAACAACAAGTAACTACGTAAACACAGATGATGGCCATGAGGCCTCACGGGACGGACCAAGTCTCAATCCCTCGAGGTATACACCCATACGCCTGTCACCTAGCATGGGTATCACCTCCAAACAGTCACACGATATTAAATTCTCCGGGTTTATACCCTCAAAGCCAGAGTTAAAACTGTTACTTACCTTAACAGTGTAAAATCCTACTCCGAGATGCCATCGTATCTGGACTCAGTCTCCAAAAGCTCCGAATCTAACCAAAAATCATAATACTACTATCAACATAGTCTAAAGAATCGAATTCCAATATAAAAACTACATAAATATGCCAAAAATCCGAAATTGGCCAAAACTCGGCCCCCGGGCCCACGTCTCAAAATCAATTAAAAATGACAGAATAATAAACCTCGTCCTCTCCCGAGTCTAACCATATAAAATTTATCAAAATCAGACTCTGTTTGGTCCCTCAAATCCCTACCTAAAACTCTCCAAAACTCAAGCCTTAACTCCTTCAATTTCACTTTGAAATCATCAATCAAATCCCAAAAACGCAGATCAATTCATGAAATATAACCAAAACCGAGTAAAGAACACTTATCCCAATCCCTATGGTGAAAATTGCCTCCATCCGAGCTCTCCAAGTCAAAATATGACCGAATGAACAAAACCTTATTTTATATATTTTTCTGCCAGCTATTCTGCCTCGTTTCTCATGACAAACGATCCCTAAACTCTCTTTTTATGTCTCCAATGGATTCCTTGTGAAATTCTAGTCAAGTTAGGCTTTTAAATAACTCAATTTGACCTTATAATGAATGAGATATGTAGGTTTTAATATTTGCAAATAGTGCAGATTTTTAAATACGCCGTCAGTGACAATTTCGTAATTAATTTGAAAAGTCTGGCAACCTAATTCTTAGTAAAATGACAATAAAATTCTCATACGATGTCCAATTTCGACGATTATTTTTGCTACGGGTCCATAATTATGATACGGATCTAATGCTTCAATTAAAAAAGAAATCGGAGCTCATTTGTTCAATATGATATCATTTATGCTTGAAGAAACGGCGTCGAAACATAAGAAAAATGAGCGCAACACAACCCAAACCTATCCAAAACTCACCCGAGGCCCTCGGGACCTCAACCAATAATTCCAACAAGTCATATATCACTACCCAAACTTAGTCGAACCTTCGGAATACCCAAAACAATACTAAAACACCAAATCAACCTCGGATTCAAGCCTAAGAACTTCTAAACTTTCAACTTTCGCCAATTCAAGCCTAATTCTACCACGGACCTCCAAATTATATTTCGGACACACTCCTAAGTCTAAAATCACCCAACGAAGCTAACCAAATCATAAAAATCCCATGAGTGTGTTTGGTCGCAACAGATACCCAATTTTTTGATAAATTCAAATACATATGCTTTTCTCTTCTTCTTTACTATTGTTTACTCCTTTGTGCTTAGAGTTTCTTCTTCTTCTTCTTCTTAGTTGTAAAATGGGTTTGCTAAAATTATTGTTGTTTTGATAATTTGATGATTGAGATTTGTTCTTTAGGATATTTAAAAGTTATGTTTCAAATTTGAGCTCATTTGAAGTAGATTAAGTATTGAATTGTATAATAGATTGTTGAAATTCGAATAAAAAATTTCTGTTTCAGATCTTAACATTCGAAATCTGAAGTTGCATTCAATAGATTGAACTACTTAAGATTCGAATTTCTGAAGTTGCATTTGAAAGATAGAAGAACTTCCGATTTGATTTCTGAAGCTCCAATTTTGAAAGCCTCTTCACTCCACGTAAGTATAATATTCCTGTTGAATTTCAATTCCTGGTGTATTTTCAAAGATTTGGAATTATGAATATCATAAACCAGTCTTGTTATTAAATTTTTACCCATTAAAATTTAATATTACTATGATTTGTTTATGGTAATAAGGTTAGATTCTTTATGCGTTTTGTTCTTGTTATTGCTCGCTTTTTAAACTTTTTAAACCAATATTCTGGGATGTGCATAATTGTTTCCTATTTTTTGCTCAAAGATTAGTACTTTTACCCCCAACCTTTGATCGATAGACTCTGCATTTACTTCTGTTCTAAGCCTTCTTGCAATCACTCTTCATTTCATGTCCCATTAATGTTTTCAGTTGTCACCAACCTTACAGCTTGTAGTCTTGAGTCATTTAGCGAGCCATTGCTATTTTACTTGACTGAGTTGGTATTGGTAGTTGATTGGGACTGAGTCATTATCGATGGATCGATAACTTTTTGTCGTTGGCCTTGTTGGGTTAATTGTATTTGTTGTTAATAGAACTTCTGTAATCCCATTTAATTCTCTTCCATGAAAATAAGTTCCAGCAGCTGCTAGTGATCCCATTATGGTCTTAAGTCTAATTTTAAAATGACGAAATATGATCAATTCACATCAGATCATAAGCTAGAGAATATCAGTTATGTCAAGATAATATGTGCTAAGTTGTGTTAATGTGGGCTCTTGTTGTTCAGCATAGATTAATAAAGTTTGTTGTCCTTTTAATGTTTAAAACCAGAAACATTAGGTTTCCACTCACTGCCCTTGGCTAACACTTTGAGATATAGATTATTAATAAGTGGGGATTTTGACTACTTATTAGCATCTTTTTACTTTTGTTTTAGTCCGAAAATATATATTTATATTCCCGAAGCTAATGAAACTGCGCAAATTGCAGGAATGTTGGAAGTTTGGTATCCCATGATGAAATCCGACTCAAAAAGGAGTGTTCCGAATCACAAGGCAAGAAAGGGCGCAGAACTAAAGAAGTGCGGTCCGCAGAAGGATTTCTGTGGCCGTAGAAGAAAGTATGGTCTGCAGAATTCCATCTGCAGCCACAGATCAAGTGAAAGAGCCCACCAGGAATTTGGCCAATGTGCGGAACCTACATGAATTGTACGGCCGCATAACAAGGTATGCACTTACAAATGATTCAAAGTTCAGAGAGTGTGCAAAAGACCAAGACCTGAAGCCTTGCTGAAATGCGGACCGCACAAGAATTGTGCGGCCGCAAAAGATGCTTTGTGGCCACAATCCAGAATTGTGCGGCTGCAGAATCCAAGATCTTGCCAACTGAAAAAATTTGTGGACCACACATGGAATTATGCGGCGGCAGAACCTCCCGAGTTGTTAGCAAATTGTGGGCCACTATAAATAGACGAGTTTCACATTTTTAGGTCAAGTTTCGAAGTTTGCGCTGTTATAGCCATTACATTTTGCCATTTTAGGAAGTTTGTGACTATTTTAGTGTTTAAACATTATATTTTATCATTTTAATCTTAGATTATGAGTTTAATTAATATTTCTTCTTTATTTTATTCAATTCTCACTATGAGTAGCTAGATTCTTACTAGGATTGTGACCCAACCTTAGTGTGTAAACCTTACGGGTATTTAATTTAATGCTTGTTTATAATTGGGTGTTGATTATTTAGCTTAGTTTATGCTTCAATTTTAGAATTAATGGTTGCAAACATTGATTCATGCCTTTTTGGCTTAGTCTCTACTTGAGAAAGAGGGACCTAGTCTAGGATAACTTGGCTAACAAGGAATTGGATTAATTGAGGGTCTGATTAGCCTAATTAAAGGGTTCAAACTAGAGATAGTGAGAACCCGACTTGAGCTCATATCAACTATTTTGTTTGATACCCATTTGGACTTGAGAAAGCCAAATTGGGCAAAATCACTCTTTGACCGAGAGGTATTGAGTAAGTAACGTAGAGTTGAGAGCTATAATACACCCCAATCAACAAAACAAGTATTAACATATTTAACCCATTAGGCGAACACCTAAGTTATGGTCACATCCCTAGGCTTCTTAACTATTTGGAAAAAAAATACCAAAAACAATCATCCGCTTCTAGTTTCTTTTCTTAGCGTATAATTGCTAGAATAAAATTAGAATTAGAAATCAAAACCTTTTGTGGAAGTGCAATTTAGCTATTCCTTTTGCTTTCATCAAGTGTATACTCTTAACACCCCTAGTAACTCCCTGTGGAAATCGACCCCAACTCTTGTTGGGTACTATTCTTCAAATGACCATTTCCACTCACTATTGATTGCGGATTGGACGTGATCAATTTTTGGCGCCGTTGTCTGGGAGTTAAAACGGTGTTAGCTATATATTTAGGTTTGTTTTTAGAATAACTTCTTTCCTTCCGTGTTACTAACTTGTGTGAGAATATTTAGGTACAACCTTGGCGCCGAACAATGATCTCGGAAATGTGCCTTTGGGGGAGGTGGACGGCGAGGATGAGTAAGTAGAGGAGGTACCCCTTGAACCTTAAGCCAATCGAAGAGACCGGGTTCCTCATGATAATGTGCCCGTTCTACCCCAACCTCCACCACGAGCGGCTCCACCCCGGATATTTCCCAATAAAGGTTATGCTAGTACAATAGTCCATCCCTGTATTAGGGCGGGCAACTTCCAAATAGCCAATGTGATACTCACTTTGCTTGAGCAACGGTGATTCTTTACCGATGCTCCAACACAAAATGCTTATAAAAATTTGAAGGGGTTTGTGGATACTTGTTAGGGGAGCAAGAAAACAAATGTCTTCGAGGATGCATTGAGGCTAAAGCTTTTCGCCTCTTTCTACGGGGAAAATCTTTAGATTGGTTGGAATGATTGCCGAACCATTCAATTCACACTTGGGATGAATTGACGGAAAAGTTCATTGCGAAGTTTTTTTCTCCCGGACACATGGCTACACTTCAAGATGAGATCTTGGCATTCAAGCAAGAGCCGAATGAACCACTACACGAGATATGAGAACGCTATAGAATTATAGTCAAGGAATGTCCAAACAATAATATGACAGAAAACATGATTCAACAAACCTTCTATCATGGGATTAACACAACCAACCAATGTGTAGTGAATCAACTAGCCAGTGGGAACTTTATGACTATGCCTTATACGGAGGCATGTGAGATTTTGGATGAGATGGCGGATACATCGTCGGCTTGGAAATCCCAGGCCAATGTTCCACAAGGTAACCCGGATATAATCTACCTCCACAAAGAATTGCAAGACCATAGGCAAGCCATTGTCAAATTGACAACTACAATGACTTAACTAGCAAAGGCCCAACTAAATCAAGTGCAAACTCCTAAGAAAGTCAGTGCTATGGAGGGAGTGAACATGATGGTGAATAAGAGGAGGACCAAGGGTCCACAAGTGCAAAATCAAGTGGAGAATTATGTGCAAGAAGATGGTAGTTTTGAGTAAGATGATTCCTACAATGAATATGAAGAGGAAGTGCAATATGTAAATAATTTTCAAGGGCAAAGAAACAACTTCCAAAGCCCAAGCCAACAACAATGACGACCACAAAACAATCAAGGCAATTGGAATTCTAGAAATCAAGGAAATTGGAGTGGAGGCAACAATCAAGGGAATTGGCATAACAAAAACAATCAAGGAAATTAGAGTGGAAACAATCAAGGAAATTGGGGAGGTAACAATCAAGGCGGATGGAAAAACAATCAAGCCAACCGAGGGTCGGGTTTTCAAAGTCTCCCAATGTACCAACAACCAAGCAACCCACCTCCTTATCCTTCCCATGGTTCAAGTTCTTCAAACAATGAGATGGGGTGTACTAAAAATATGTTCAAACAAACGATAAAAAAGAATGCCGATTCGGATGCCCAACTTGCCTCAAATAACACATCAATCCGCAACCTAGAAGTTCAAATGGGGCAAATCTCTCAACCTTTAAATTATCATCCTAAGGGGGATATCCAAGTGACACGGTCGAAAAGCCAAAGGGTGGAAACAACACGGGGCATGGCATGGTGGTTATCACAAGAAGTGGAAGAGGCGGGAATGCACCCACCTCAAGTCAAAGGTAACTTGTTAATGATAATCAAGTGATGCAAGAAGAAGAAATCCCAAACAATGTGGTGCCACCTAATGATGAAGTTCAGATTGAAATTGATGATATAATGGAAGAGACTCAAGAGGAGGTGAACCCGTCTAAGGAACACATTATTGACATACCGGAGCCGGTAGTGCAAAAGGCTGAGGCACCATTACCTAAGCCTCCACCTCCATACACTCAAATACTTTCCAAGCAAAATGGTGAGAATCAATTCAAGAAGTTCATTCAAATGATGAAAAATCTCTCAATCAATATTCCATTAGTTGAAGCTTTGGAACAAATGCCACGTTATGCAAAGTTTATGAAGGATCTTGTGACAAAAAAGTGGTCAATAAATTTTGAGACCATCAAAGTCACTCATCAAGTGAGTGCAATTGTGCATTCAATGGCTCCTAAGTTGGAGGATCCCGGTGCTTTCACGATTCCTTGTACAATTGGAAGTGCTGAGTTTGCTAAAGCTCTTTGTGATCTTGGGGCAAGTATCAATTTGATGCCCTATTCGGTTTTTAGAATTTGGGAATTGGGCAAATAAGACCCACCTCTATGAGATTTCAAATGGCCGATCGTACCATGAAGAGGCCCTTGGAAGTGATTGAAGATGTTTTGGTTTGTGTTGATAAATTCATTCTTCCGGTGGATTTTGTCATTCTAGATTATGAGGTTGATTATAAAGTGTCGATTATTCTTGGGAGACCTTTCTTTGCTACGGGTAAGGCTCTTTGTGATGTTGAAGCCGGAGAACTCACTTTCCGGATTGGTGATGAAAATGTGGTATTCCATGCGTGCAAGTCCATGCGGCAACCAAATAGCAATGAGGTGTGTTATTTTGTGGACTTGGTGACCGATGTTAATGTTGATGAAAAAAGTGCTACAATCAATGTTGGTGATATGTTAGAGGCCGTCTTGCTCAACTTTGATGATGACGAGGTGGATGGATCCATGGAATGTGTGAATTCATTGCAAGGAATAGGGTCGTATAACTATGCACCCCAGAAATTGTCCTTGGATATTAAAAATAGGACAAATCCTCCTATAAAGCCTTCTATTGAAGAGCCTCCTACCTTGGATTTGAAGCCACTACCTCCACATCTTCGGTATGAATTTTTTGGTCCTTGTTCTACTTTACTGGTTTTTCTTTCCTCTTGTTTGACTAACGTGCAGGTAGATTCCATATTGGCGTTGCTACAAAAGAGGAAGAAGGCTGTGGGTGGATTTTGGAGGATATTCAGGGGATAAGCCCCGCCTTCTGCATGCACAATATCAAGTTAGAGGATGGCGCCAAACCATCTATTGAACATCAAAGAGGACTCAATGAGGCTATACAAGAAGTTGTCAAGAAGGACACCGGTAACTTTCAAAGGTGTATGATGGCTATTTTCAGGGACATGGTGGAGGACTACCTTGAAGTTTTCATGGATGACTTTTCAGTGGTTGGAGATTCTTTTGATGATTGTCTTGCAAATTTGGACAAAGTATTGGCTAGATGTGAAGAAATAAATTTGGTGCTCAATTGGGAGAAATGACCTTTCATGGTCGAGGAAGGTATTGTCCTTGGCCACAAAATCTCAAGGAATGGAATTGAAGCTGACAAAGAAAATATTGAGGTAATTTCTAAGCTTCCACCCCCAACTTCGGTGAAGGGTGTGCGGAGTTTCTTAGGCCACGCGGGTTTTTACCAGCACTTCATCAAAGACTTCTCTAAGGTGGTGAACCCATTGTGCAAGCTTCTTGAGAAGGATGCTAAGTTTTATTTCAATGATGATTGCATGAGAGCTTTTGAATTGTTGAAGCTCAAGATGACAACTACTCCCATCATCACCGCTCCGAATTAGAGTGTGCCTTTTGAACTCATGTTTGATACAAGTGATGTAGCAGTTGGGGCTATTTTGGGGCAACGAATAAACAAAAACTTTCATCTGGTCTACTATGCTAGTAAGACCATGAATAGTGCTCAAGTCAACTATACCATTACAGAGAAAAAGCTCCTTGCTATTATGTTTGCAATTGAGAAGTTCTGCCCGTACTTGATGGGTGCAAAAGTCATTGTCCACACGGATCATGCGATGCTTCATTATCTTATAAGCAAAAAAGACTCCAAATCTCGGTTGATGAGATGGGTGCTCTTGTTGCAAGAATTTGATATTGACATCCAAGAAAGAAAAGGTAGTGAAAACCAAGTGGCGGACCACTTTTCTCGTTTGGAGGAGGAGGGGAGGCTGCATGATGGCCTTGAAATCAATGATTCCTTCCCGATGAGCAACTCTTGGCAATTTAAGTGAGAGAGGTGCCATGGTTCGCGGATTTAGGAAATTTTCTTGTTTGTTGAATCATTCCGGATGAGTTCTCTTCAAGCCAAAGGAAGAAGCTCAAATGAGATTGTCAATATTATTATTGGGATGAACCATATCTTTTCCAAATTTGTACGGATGGGTGATAAGAATATGTGTACCGGAAGAAGAGCAAGGTGAAATTCTTGGGGCTTGTCATTCATCGCCATATGGTGGTCATGATGGTGGAGCAATAACAGCAGCCAAAGTGCTTAGTTGCAATTTTTATTGGCCTACTCTTTACAAAGATTCTAGTGAGTTAGTGAAAAGATGTGATGAATGTCAATGAGCCAGTGGAATCTCAAAAAAGAAAAATATCTCTCACAACCATTTTGGAGATTAATATTTTCGATGTGTGGGGTATTGACTTTATGGGCCCTTTTATGAGTTCTTGTGGAATCACCTACATTTTAGTCGCAGTGGATTATGTGTCCAAATGGGTTGAGGTCATTGTTTTAACCAACAATGAGACAAGAAGTGTGGTGGCCTTCTTGAAGAAGAATATTTTCACTAGGTTTGGTACTCCACGTGCAATTATAAGCGATAGGGGTTCATATTTTTGCAACAAGGCTTTCGACACTTTACTTAGCAATTATGGTGTTACTCATAAAGTCACGACTCCCTATCACCCACAAGCTAGTGGGCAAGTGGAAATATCCAACCATGAGATAAAGAGTATCTTGTCCAAAATGGTGAATGCTAATCGGACGGATTAGTCCAAGAAGCTTGATGATGCATTATGGGCCTATCGGACGGATTATAAAACACCTATTGGAATGTCGCCATACCGGTTGGTGTTCGGGAAAGCTTGTCATCTTCCGGTAGAACTAGAGCACAAGGCCATGTGGGCTCTAAAGAAGTTGAATCTTGATTGGGATGTAGCCGCTAACTTGAGGGTTGCACATTTGAATGAATTGGATGAGTTTTGGTACCATGTTTATACTAGTTCGTCTTTTGTACAAAGAAAAGATGAAATATCTTCATGACAAATACATTTGGAACAAAGAGTTCGAGGTGGGCGATCTTGTATTGTTGTTTAACTCAAGGTTGAGGATGTTTCTCGGGAAGCTCAAATCCAAATTGAGTGGTCCTTTTGACTAGAAGAACAAAAACAATGAAGTATTCCGAGTCAATGGACACCGGGTGAAGCACTACTTGGGAAAGGTTGGAGATAGCCACATTGTGACGGTCATTCATTTCACTTGAGGGTATTCTGCGTCGTGCCGCGACATTAAATCAGGCACTTCTTGGGAGGCAACCCATATTTAAAGTGTGCTACATGGGTGAGTGTGACTTATAAGAATTGTGGACAAAAATATGGATAAGTGTTCAAGAGAGTGCGGACCACACTTTATTTGTGCGGACCACACATTTTTAGGTGACATAGCAGATGAGCATTACAGCCGCACATTTATCTTGCGGACCGCAGAATTGAAATGTCAAAAATACCAACTCTCTGAAGTTTAAGTTTGTCAGTGCGGAGGTTGATCTGCGACCGCACGTAAAATCTGCGGCTGCACCCAAAAATGTGCGGACCGCAAATTGGTTTCTACGAATGATCGCACATGTTAAAGAGTGCAGAACGCACATGAAAATGTGCGGCCGCACTCGTCTCTGATCCCTTCTCATTTTGAATGATATAAATAGAACAGTATGGCTTATTTTATTCTTTTCCCACTTTGAACAAACAATGTTGCCCTACAAAGTTTTCTTGGAGATTTCAACTGTCCACACATACAGTCACCTAGATTACTCACTCAGTGCATTCACTCTATCTGGTATGCTTCAATTTCATATTAATATTTAAGTTAGTTTAATTTGTAGATTCTTTTATTAGTTCTTTTTAAGCCATCTGTTATTAGAGTTCCATTGTGTGCCCATATGGGGTAGATCTGAACTGGGTTAACTTGATACATGCTCTAAGGGGACTAGGTTAGTGAAACTTCATGCGTTTATAAAGTTGCCATGCCCATTTATGCATGAAATTGGAAAATATTAGACTAAAAAAGTTGTATGTTCGTAATTGTTTGAATTCTGTGGCCGCGCTTGAATTGTGTGGTCCACAGAAATGCATTTTTTGATACTTATATGAGGCAGGAATCTGCGGTCGCAGGTCAAATTGTACGGACCGCAAATTTCCTCTTACAGCCGCAGATTAGGCTTTTCTCTATCATCAGAGAGTCTTCACTTTTGAGACTCCAAGGTGAGGCTGGAAGTCAAATTGTGCGGATCGCAGATTGACCATTTCTCTATCATCAGAGAGTTCACATTTTTGGGGACTCAGAAGTGCGGCCGCAATCTTAAATGTGCGGACCGCTCTTCCCATCTGCAGTCGCATGTAAAATTGTGCGGACCGCAGATCCCTTATCCTACAGGCATGACTCAACTGTACAACCCCACTGTGTCATATGGTTTCTCCTTACCTACATGTCTCATGGATGTGTTTGAACAATGAATTACAACTAACAATCTCCTTTGCTTGGTATAGACAATGGTTCGATCAAGAGTCCGAGGCGACACTTCAAAGGGGAGAGGTGAATCTTCCCGGGGTCGAGGCAAATGTGCCTTGCCCCTTGGCCAGCCCAAGACAATAAGAAAGAAAACAACAGCCGGCAAAGGCAGAGGTGCAGACCTCTCCAAGTCTAGCTCATATGTCCCATTTAGGCAGGTGTCAGAGGGCAACTCAGCCTCTATTCTAGAGGAACAGTCGGCCATACAGTCGAGGCCGCAGAGGAGATACCAACTCAAGGACGAACCGTCTTCATCTCACAGCACCTTCGAGGGATCAGAGAGTGCTAGTCAGGCTTCTGAGCCATCAACTACACCAGTCCCTGAGGCACTAGTTATACAGGACATCCCCGATGATGGCAAAAGGGGAGATGCTACGGCTACATTCCTTGAGTGATCAAAGAAGAAAGAGGTTTGGGAGGATCGTTTTGTCAACTTGGCCGCCTTCACCAGTTTTCGTATGTGGTGGATAGTGAGGTCGCTAACTATTGAGCGACAGTTTCCATTAAAGGATTTGGAAAATTACAACCCAGCTATATTGAGATAGTTCAGGGCATGAAAGAGGTGGATGTGGTTCACCTAGAGAGTGGAGGATGCAAAAGAATACCTCGTCCGAGAATTTTATACCAATGTTACTCATATAAAAAAAGGGACGAAGGTGACCAAAGTGCGCAACCTCAAGGTGAGGTTTGATCAGCATACGCTAAATGCGTATTTGGGCTTCGAGGATGTTGAGCCGAAGGAATATTTGGAGAATTGCGCACTGAAGGAGGAAGTCCGACCTTAATTGGCTGAGATTCTAGCAGCACCCGGGCCACCACCACCATGGATTATCGCTGGGGTTCCCATTAAGTGGAGTACTTTGAGCTTTGAGGAGGAAGTCCGACCTTTGTATGTAGTAGGTTATATCCATGCCAGAATGAGACTCACCTTCCTATCCCTCGGGCAGTGCTTGTGGCTTCCATCTTGGCTAGTTACCTAATCAATGTGGGTGCCGTGATGTCAGCCATCATTTCAGTGATTGCATGACAGGACAACTCGCCCTACCCTTATCCCAACACTATCACAGAGTATCTTACTGATGCAAAGGTAGAGCCGAGAGATTTTGACACTAAGGTGACGCCGAAGAATCCATTCGAGTGGTATTCTCTGATGGATGCGAGCAACCCAAAGAAGAAAGCCCAGCCTTCTACTATCACAGGCCAGTCTGATGAGCCATTAGTGGTAGCTTCTGAGGCAGCTGATCTTCCATCCACCTCTGTCGAGCCCTCTACCAGTGCTATTGCTATGCCTCCACCATCATCTTCAGCTCCTATCACAGCCCCTAGAGTTTCTCTAAAGCTAGTGCACATGCCTATAGTTCCCCTATCTACTCTACGAGTCTCTCAGACATTGGCGAGTCTCAACAACTTGTAACGATCTGACTGGTCGTTTCGAGAGTTATCGCCCCATTTTCCCCATTTCTGCTTCCTTTTATGCATTTTAGCTATATTATAATATATCGAGTTAGTTGGTTCGGGTCCGGAGTGGTTTCGGAGTGGATTGAGACACTTAGTCTCTTATTTAGAAGCTTAAGTTGAAAAAGTCAATCGGGCATTGACTTATGTGTAAACGGTTTTGGATTCGGATTTTGATGATTTCGTTAGCTCCGTTAGGTGATTTTTGACTTAGGATCACGTTCGGAATGTGATTTGGAGGTCCGTAGTGGAAGTAGGCTTGAATTGGCGAAAGTTGGAAATTTGGAGATTTTGGTCGGTAGTGGAAAATTTGATATCGGGGTCGGGATGGATTTCTAGAAGTTGGAGTAGGTTCGTGGTGTCATTTGTGACGTGTGAGTAAAATTTGAGGTCATTCGGACGTGGTTTGGTTGGTTTCGGCATCAGTTGTCGAATTTAGAAGTTTAGAAGTTCTTAGGCTTGAATCCAAGGATAATTTGGTGTTTTGATGTTATTTTGAGTGATTCGAAAGCTCGACTAAGTTTGTATGTTGTTATATGACTTGTTGGTATGGTTGGTTGAGGTCCCAAGGGGCTCCGGGTGATTCCGGGTGGTTAACGGATTGTTTGAAGTTGGAAAATGCAGCTGAAGCTGCTGCTACTGGTATTTTCGCACCTGCGGAGGGGGAGCCGCAGGTGAGAAGTCGCAAGCGTGCGTGAGAGTTCGCACGTGCAGACAGTGTTAAGGTAGGCTGGGTCTGCAGGTGCGTAGGAGAGGTCGCATCTGTGAGTCCGAAGATGCAGATAGGTGCCGCAGAAGCGGAAGTGAGGAGGTGAGGCAGTGGTCGCAGGTGCAGGTGCGAAGTTGGGGTTTTTAATGATTATTGGAAGGTGCAGAGGTTCTTGCACAGATGCGGCACCGCAGATGCGGCACTGAAGGTGCGCATATTTAGATACAGGTGCGAAAGACATGGGCAAAAACTATAAATAGAACACTTCGCGAATTTTGGTTCATTTCCACCATTTTTAAATTGGCTTTTGGAGCTTTTGGAGTGCTTTTGAAGGGATATTCAAGGGTTCTCAGTGAGGTAAGTTGCTTGGGCTCTAATTCTCCTATTTATGGTGTTTTCCCATTATATTATCATCTAATTAGTGGAATATAGGGGTGAAAATATGGGGTTAGGGCTTGGGATTTTAGAGATTTTAATTTAAGGATTTGAGGGACCAAATGATGTCGGATTTTGATAAATTTTGTAAGTATGGACTCATGAGTGAATGGGCTTTCACGTTTTGTGACTTTTGTCGAATTTCGAGACGTGGTCCCGAGGGGCAGGTTTGAGTGAATTTCGGGATTTGGCCTATAACTTGGTATTTTCTTTGTGGGATTCATTCTTTAGCTCATATTAATCATATTTTATTGCTTGTGTCTAGATTCTGGTCATTTGGAGGCCGGTTCGAGAGGAAAGAGCATTCCGGAGTAGGAGTTCTACACTGTTGAGGTAAGTAACAACTTTATAAAAATGGTCTTGAGGGTATGAAACCCGAATTTTGGTATAATGTGACTATTTGGAGGTGGCACCCATGCTAGGTGGCAGGCATGTGGGTGTACGCCGTGAGGGATTGAGACTTGGTCCGTCCCGGGAGACTGTGAAGTCTAATAGCCTTAATTTGTGTTTATATGTATTCTTGTCTACTAGAACTTGACTGCCTTTCATGTTAGAAACCATGCTTAGGCTATATTCCTGCTCCTGGTAGTTATATTCAGTCATAGTGATTCTTGTACATGTTGACCTTAGTCTGCTATTTTCCCTGATGATATACTTTAACACTTTGATTTGGGTTGTTTTTCCTTTCTTTATTGAGAGCTATGAGACTACAGAGGTTCATGACTGAGTAACGCCGAGGGCCTGGTTATGAGGTATTGTTCTGTGGCATGTGAGTTATCCGTACGGATCCTTATGTTTATACTATGGCACATGAATTATCTGTGCAACACATGAGTTATCTGTGCAGATCCAGAGATGATATTATAGCACGTTAGTTGTCCGTGCGGATTATAGCGCTTGGGCCGTAGGAGCCCCTCATGAGCCTGAACACCCCTAGTGAGTGTAGGTACCTATTTAGCGTGTGCATTGAGGGCTGAGAGTTAAGTGTCGAGTTATTGAGGGTTTGAGTGACAGTGTCTGTGAGGTTTCATCTATTTCACTTTGTTGCTGCATTTAGCTAAAAATTGTCTGGCTGGAATTGGTAATTATGCAACTGATCTTTTACTCATGTTTACTCTTAATTGTGAAAATTATCAACTAAATTATGTTGTATAGCTCATCACTACTTCTCGATTCCTTATTTATTTCTGTTACTTGCTGAGTTGGTTGTACTCATGCTATACCCTGCACTTCATGTGCAGATCCAAGTGTGCTTGATCATGAAGGTCGTTGAGTTCTGGCGTGATCGAGTACCGGAGACAAAGAGGTAGTTGCCAGCGTCCGCAGGACCTTGTCTCTCCTTCTATATTTCTTTTTGTCTTATATTGATACTCAGACACTAGTTGTATTAGTTTGGTTATCTAGACGCTCATGACTTAGTGACACCCCGATGTCGGGCTATTTTTCGCACTTATGTTTTATTTGGGTCTTACCCCGTATTTATGAGAAACTTCAGTTATTTTAAATGTCTTATTTCACTTCTGTTAAATTTTAAAAGTGTTTTGGAAAGGTCGTCTTGCCTAGTACCACGATAGACGCAATCACGACGGGTTAGGTTTTTGGGTCATGACAAGTTGGTATCAGAGCCTAGGTTACATAGGTCTCACGAGTCATGAGCGGGTTTAGTAGACTCTTTCGGATAGGTACGTTGACACATGTACTTATCTTCGAGAGGCTATAGAACCCTTAGGAAAATTTCACATTCTTGGATTCTTGTCGTGCGAATCTGTCTATTTTGGTAACTAAACACCTGTTATTTTATTCTCTCACAGATTATGAGGACTCGTGCTACCGGTCAGGAGGGCCAGCCACCAGTACCACGAGCCAGGTCCGCGAGAGGCCGAGGCTGCGGTAGAGGCCGTGGTAGGGGTAGAGGTACAGCCCGCACAATAGCTGTGGCAGTACCTGCAGACCCACCTGTTGTCCCAAATCAGGATCCGATTCTAGTTGTTGATGCACCAGCTCAGGCACCACCTGTGCCTATTGTGATTCCAGGCCTCCAGGAGGCCCTAACTCAGATTTTGACAGCGTGCATCGGCTTTGCTCAGACAGTCTCTATCTCGACGGCCGCAGACACTTCTCAGGACGGGGGAGGCACTCAGACTCCCACCGCTCGCACACCCGAGCAGGTTGTTCAAGGACTCCAGACACCGAGGGCACCACCAGCCCAGCCGGTTGTGGCTGCTCAGGACTATGTGGTTCCTGCAATGCCTGAGGATGATCATTGTAGGTTGGAGAGGTTTGGGAGACTCCAGCCTCCACCTTTTAGTGGCACAGAGAGAGAGGATGCCCAGGACTTCTTGGACAGGTGTCAGAGGATACTCCGTACAACTGGTATTCTGGAGACTTGTGGTGTCTCATTCACTACTTTTCAGTTTTCTGCGGCTGCACTAAGATGGTGGGAGACTTACGAGAGGCATAGGAGCCTGTTGGCGCAGCACCCCTTACTTGGCAGCAGTTCTCCGTGATCTTTTTGGAGAAGTTCGTGCCTCAGTCCCGCAGAGAAGAGCTGCGCAGATAGTTTGAGCAGCTTCTCCAGGGTGATATGTCTGTGATGCAGTATGAGATGCGATTCTCGGAGTTGGCCCGTCATGCTATCTAGTTGGTTCCCACAGACAGGGAGAGGATCATGAGGTTTATAGATAGTCTCACTTTTCAGCTACGGTTGCTTATGACCAGAGATGGGGTGTCTGGTGCTACCTTTGATGAGGTTGTCGACATTGCTCGACAGATTGAGATGGTTCGCGGTCAGGAGAGGGTTGAGAGGGAGGCCAAGAGGCCTCATGGTCAGGGTGGATTTAGCGGTGCTCCTTCTGGGGGTCAGTTCTAGCACGGTAGAGGTCGTCATTTCAGACAGGCTCAGTCAGCTCGGCCATTTCACCGTGGTGCATTATCTGGCCATGGTTCTCACAGTCATCAGCAGGGCCAGTCATCATTTAGTGCACAACCAGCGCAGAGTTCTCATCATGCCCCGTCCGCTCAGATATCCCCGGGTAGTTCTTTTGGGCATCAGGAGCAGCACTTTCGTCAGAGGAGGGGTTGTTTCGAGTGCGGAGATTTTAGTCACATTATGCGAGATTTCCCTAGGCCATTGGGCAGGACTCCACAGTGGAGTACTCGGCCGATGGCACTAGCACCGGTTCCTCCACCACCCACCCAGCCAGCTAGGGGTAGAGCTCAGTCAGCTAGGGGTCGCCCGAGAAGGGGAGGCATATCAGGGGGTGGCCAGGCCCGTTTGTATGCCCTCCATTCCAGACCAGATGCTATTGCTTCAGATATTGTGATTACAGGTATTGTCTCAGTTTGTCACAGATATGCCTCTGTATTATTTGACCCTTGTTCCACTTATTCATATGGTTCCACGTATTCATATATTTCCTCGTATTTCGCCATATGAGTCTTTAGTTTCATCTGTTCATGTATCTTCTCCTGTGGGTGATACTATTGTTGTGGACCGCGTATATCAGTCATGTGTGATGACTATTAGGGGTCTGGAGACCCAAGTGGACCTTTTGTTGCTCAGTATGGTTGACTTTGATGTGATATTAGGTATGGATTGGTTATCTCTATGTCATGCTGTTCTAGATTGTCATGCCAAGACCGTGACGCTAGCGTTGCCGGGATCTCCGAGGGTTGAGTGGAGCAGTTCTATACACTATGTACCTAATAGAGTAATTTTATACTTGAAGGCTCAGCGTATGGTTGAGAAGGGTTGTCTATCTTATTTGGCTTTTGTGAGGGATGTTAGTGCAGAGACTCCTGCCATGGATTCTGTTCCGGTGGTGCGTGATTTCCCGGATGTGTTTCCTGCAGACCTGCTGGGCATGCCGCCTGACAGGCATATTGACTTCGGTATTCATTTGGTGCCGGGCACTCAGCTCATTTCTATTCCACCATATCGTATGGCACCGGTGGAGTTGAAGGAGTTGAAGGAACAGCTTCAGGAACTCCTTGATAAGGGGTTTATTCGGCCTAGTGTGTCACCTTGGGGTGCACCGGTTCTATTTGTAAAGAAAAAGGATGGTTCCATGAGGATGTTTATTGATTACAGGCAGTTGAACAAGGTCACAGTCAAGAACAAGTATCCTTTGCCTCGTATTGATGATTTATTTGACCAGCTTCAGGGAGCGAGGGTGTTCTCCAAGAATGATTTGAGGTCCGGTTATCACCAGCTGAAGATTCGATATTCGGACATTCTTAAGACAGCTTTCAGGACCCGATATGGCCATTATGAGTTCTTGGTGATGTCTTTTGGGCTAACCAATACCCCAGCAGCGTTCATGCATTTGATGAACATTGTATTCGAGCCCTATTTGGAATCATTCATTATTGTATTCATTGATGACATCCTGGTGTACTCTCGTAGCCAGGAGGAGCATGCCCAGCACTTGAGGATTGTATTACAGAGATTGAGGGAGGAGGAGCTTTATGCAAAGTTCTCCAAGTGTGAGTTCTGGCTTGGTTTCGTAGCATTCTTAGGGCACGTGGTGTCCAGTGAAGGTATTCAGGTGGATTCGAAGAAGATAGAGGAAGTTCAGAGTTGGCCCAGACCGTTCTCAGATACAGAGATTCAGAGCTTTCTTGGGTTGGCTGGTTATTACCGTCGGTTCGTTCAGGGTTTCTCGTCTATTGCATCGCCCTTGACCAAATTGACCTAAAAGGGTGCTCCATTCAGGTGGTCGGATGGGTGTGAGGAGAGCTTTCAGAAGCTCAAGACTGCTTTGACCACAGCTCTAGTATTAGTTCTGCCATCAGCTTCAAGTTCTTACACCGTGTATTGTGATGCCTCGAGGGTAGGTATTGGATGTGTTCTGATGTAGGAGGGTAGGGTGATTGCCTATGCCTCGTGCCAGTTGAAGACCCATGAAAAGAACTATCCTGTGCTTGATCTTGAGTTGGTAGCCATTGTTCACGCCTTGAAGATTTGGCGTCATTATTTGTATGGGGTTCATTGTGAGATCTATACTGATCACCGGAGTTTGCAGTATCTGTTGAAGCAGAAGGATCTTAACTTGCGTCAGCGGAGATAGTTACAGCTTCTTAAGGACTACGATATCACTATTTTGTACCATCAGGGGAAGGCCAATGTGGTGGCCGATGCTTTGAGTCACCGGGCGGAGAGTTTGGGGAGTTTAGTATATCTCCCAGCAGCAGAGACACCCTTAGCATTAGATGTTCAGGCCTTAGCAGGCCAGCTTGTCAGATTGGATATTTCGAAGCCGAGTTAGGTATTGGCTTGTGTGGTCTCCAAGTCTTCTCTTTATGACTGTATCAGGGAGCGACAGTATGATAACCCTCACCTGCTCATTCTTCAGGACAAGGTTCAACGAGGTGATGCTAGGGATGTGACCATTGGTGATAAAGGCGTGTTGAGGATGCAGGGCCGGATATGTATGCCTAATATAGATGGGCTCAGTGAGTTGATTCTTGAGGAGACCCACAGCTCGCGGTATTCCATCCACCCGGTTGCCACGAAGATGTACCAGGATTTGAGACAGCACTATTGGTGGAGGCAGATGAAGAAGGATATAGTTGGGTTTGTGTCTCAACTGTCAGCAGGTTAAGTATGAACATCAGAGACCGGGTGGCTTGCTTCAGAGGTTAGAGATCCCAGAGTGGAAGTGGGAGCAGATCACCATGGATTTCGTAGTTAGGCTCCCACGGACTTCGAGGAAGTTCGATGCTATTTGGGTGAATGTGGATCGGGTGACCAAGTCTGCGCACTTCATTCCAGTTGGTACTACTTACACTTCAGAGCGGTTGGCTGAGATTTATATACGAGAGGTTGTTCACCTGCATGGTGTTCCAGTTTCTATCATTTCAGATAGAGGTACTCAGTTTACATCGCAGTTTTGGAGGGCCGTGCAGCGAAAGTTGGGCACTCAGGTTGAATTGAGCACAGCTTTTCACCCTCAGACGGACGGGCAGTCCGAGCGCACTATTCAGATGTTGGAGGATATGTTGCCCGCTTGTGTCATTGACTTTGGGGGTTCATGGGATCAGTTTCTGCTGCTCGCGGAGTTTGCATATAACAACAGTTACTAGTCAAGTATTCAAATGGCTCCGTACGAGGCTTTATGTGGGAGGAGGTGTAGATCTACGGTGAGGTGGTTTGAGCCGGGTGAGGCTAGGCTTTTGGGTACAGACTTGGTCCAAGATGCATTAGATAAGGCGAAATTGAATTCAGGAGTGGCTTCGTATAGCGCAGTTTAGGCAGAAGAGCTACGCGGACAGGAAGGTCCGTGATGTTTCATTTATGGCTGGCGAGAAGGTTTTACTGAAGGTATCACCCATGAAGGGTGTTATGATGTTTGGGAAGAGGGGCAAGTTGAGCCTCCGGTTCATTGGGCCTTTTGAGGTGCTTCAGAGGATAGGGGAGGTGGCTTATAAGCTTGCCTTGCCACCCAGCTTGTCGAGTGTGCATCCAGTGTTTCATGTTTCCTTGCTCTGGAAGTATGTTGGTGATCCATTCCATGTTTAAGACTTCAGCACGGTTCAGTTGGAGGGTGATGTGACTTATGATGTGGAGCCGGTGGCCATTTTAGATCGGCAGGTTTGAAAGTTGAGGTCAAAAGACATAGCTTAGATGAAGGTGCAGTGGAGAGGTCAGCCTGTGGAGGAGGCCACCTGGGAGACCGAGTGGGAGATGCGGAGCAGATATCCACACCTATTTGAGACTCCAGGTATGTTTCTAGACCCGTTCGAGGACGAACGGTTGTTTAAGAGGGGGAGGATGTAACGACCCGGCCGGTCGTTTCGAGAGTTATAGCCCCATTTTCCCCATTTCTGCTTCCTTTTGTGCTTTTCATCTATATTATGATATATCGAGTTAATTGGTTCAGGTCCGGAGTGGTTTCGGAGTGGATTGAGACACTCAGTCTCTTATTTAGAAGCTTAAGTTGAAAAAGTCGGACATTGACTTATGTGTAAACGGTCTCGAATTCAAATTTTAATGATTCCATTAGCTCGGTTAGGTAATTTTGGACTTAGGAGCGCGTCCGGAATATGATTTGGAGGTCCGCAGTGGAAGTAGGCTTGAATTGGCAAAAGTTAGAAATTTGGCAATTTCGGTCGGCAGTGGAAAATTTGATATCGGGGTTGAGATGGATTTCGGGAAGTTGGAGTAGGTTTGTGGTGTCATTTGTGACGTGTGTGTAAAATTTGAGGTCATTCTGACGTGGTTTGGTTGGTTTCGGCATCGGTTGTTGAATTTGGAAGTTTACAAGTTATTAGGCTTGAATCCGAGGGTAATTTGGTGTTTTGATGTTGTTTTGAGTGATTCAAAGGCTCGACTAAGTTTGTATGTAATTATATGACTTGTTGGTACTGTTGGTTGAGGTCCTAAGGGGCTCGGGGTGATTCCGGGTGGTTAACGGATTGTTTGAAGTTGGAAAATGCAGCTGAAGCTGCTGCTACTAGTATTTCCGCACATGCGGAGGGGGAGCCGCAGGTGCGAGGTCGCAGGCGCGCATTGGAGTTCGTAGGTGCAGATAGTGTTGAGGTAAACTGGGTCCGTAGGTGCGTAGGAGAGGTCACATCTGCAAGTCCGCAGATGCGGATAGGTGCCACAGAAGCGGAAGAGAAGAGGTCATGCAGTGGCCGCAAGTGCAAGGTTTTTTTCGCACCTGCGTGGTCGCAGATGCGGATATGGAGGGTAGGTGCGAAGTTGGGGGTTTTAATGATTTTCCGTTGGTGCGGAGGTTCTTGCGCAGATGCGGCACCGCAGGTGCGCATATTTAGCCGCAAGTGCGAAAGACCTCGGCAGAAACTATATATAGAACACTTTGCGAATTTTGGTTCATTTCCACCATTTTCAAGTCGGTTTTTGGAGCTTTTGGAGTGATTTTGAAGGGATATTCAAGGGTTCTTAGTGAGGTAAGTTTCTTGGCTCTAATACTCCTATCTATGGTGTTTTCCCATTGTATTATCATCTAATTAGTGGAATTTAGGGGTGAAAATAGGGGGTTAGGGCTTGGGAATTTAGAGAGTTTAATTTAAGGATTTGAGGGACCAAATGATATCGGATTTTGATAAATTTTGTATGTATGGACTCGTGAGTGAATGGGCTTTCAAGTTTTGTGACTTTTGTCGGATTCGAGACGTGGGCCCGGGGGCCGGGTTTGAGTGAAGTTCGGGATATGGCTTATAATTTGGTATTTTCCTTGTAGGATTCATTCTTTAGCTAATATTTATCGTATTTTATTGCTTGTGACTAGATTCAGGTCATTTGGAGGCCGGTTCGAGAGGAAAGAGTATTCCAGAGTAGGAGTTCTACACTGTTGAGGTAAGTAACAACATTAAATCTGGTCTTGAGTGTATGAAACCCAGAGTTTGGTATAATGTGACTATTTGGAGATGGCACCCATGCTAGGTGGCGGGCATTTGGGTGTACGCCGTGAGGGATTGAGACTTGGTCCGTCCCGGGAGACTGTGAAGTCTAATAGCCTTTATTTGTATTTATATGCATTCATGTCTACTAGAACTTGACTGCCTTTCATGTTAGAAACCATGCTTAGGCTATATTCCTTCTCCTGGTAGTTATATTCAGTCATAGTGATTCTTGTACATGTTTTCCTCAGTCTCTTCTATTTTCCCTAATGATATACTGTAACACTTTGATTTGGGCTATTTTTCCTTTCTTTATTGAGAGCTATGAGACTAAAGAGGTTCATGACTTAGTAAGGCCGAGGGCCTGGTTGTGAGGTATTGTTCTATGGAATGTGAGTTGTTCGTGCGGATCCTTATGTTTATACTATGGCACGTGAGTTGTCCGTGCGAATCCAGATATGATATTATAGCACATGAGTTGTCCGTGCAGCATGTGAGTTATCCGTGCAGATTATAGTGCTTGGGTTGTAGGAGCCCCTCATGAGTCTGAACACCCCTAGTGAGCGCAGGTACCTATTGAGCGTGTGCATTGAGGGTTGAAAGTTGAATGTCGAGTTATTGAGGGTTTGAGTGACAGTGTCTGTGAGGTTTCATCTATTTCACTTTGTTGCTGCATTTAGCTGAAAATTGTCTAGCTGGAATTGGTAATTATGCAACTGATCTTTTACTCATGTTTACTCTTAACTGTAAAAATTATCAACTAAATTATGTTGTATAGCTCATCACTACTTCTCGATTCCTTATTTATTTTTGTTACTTGCTGAGTTGGTTGTACTCATGCTACACCCTGCACTTCATGTGCAGATTCAGGTGTGTTTGATCACGGAGGTCGTTGAGTTCGGGCATGATCGAGTACCGGAGACTACGAGGTAGCTGCCAGCGTCCGCAGGACCTTGTCTCTCCTTCTCTATTTCTTTCTATCTTGTATTGATACTCAGACACTTGTTGTATTAGTTTGGTTATCTAGACGCTCATGACTTAGTAACACCCCGATGTCGGGCTATTTTTTGCACTTATGTTTTATTTGGGTCTTACCCCGTATTTATGAGAAACTCCGATTATTTTAAATGTCTTATTTCACTTATGTTAAATTTTGAAAGTGTTTTGGAAAGGTCGGCTTGCCTAGTACCACGATAGGCGCTATCACAACGGGTTAGGTTTTTGGGTCGTGACACAACTGGATGCAGACAACTACTTCTAAGTTGTCTGACCTATCTAGTACTGTTGCAGCGCAGTCCACTTCTCAAGCACCACAGGCTACTTCTGACATTGATGAGACACTGAAGAAGATTTTAGAGAACCAGAAGACGATCATGGATACCTTGGTACAACACAGGTCAGTGATTGAGGAGCTGGGAAAGAAAGTAAAGAAGATGAGGAAGTCCCAGGTCAGCAAGAAATCAGTGGACAAGCTCCGGAAGGAGCTGACTAGACTTGCTACAGTTGCCGACCTTCCCTTTAACATGCTGCTTGACCCGCACCAGTCCGCCCCAGATCCTTCAGCACCATCTGCACTAGCTGGCCAGTCTGACTAGCCGGACCTTGCTGCCGACACTACTGAGGCAGTACGTGAGATGTTCGCCAACCTAGCCCCACCTAGATTTGATGATTATGAGATTCAGTTGGATGATCCTGAGGGAGATGACATTGCTTGGGACACTGAGATGTCCAAGGATCCATAGGGAGTTTTCTTCACCCTATCGTCTTTTACTCTTATTTTGCTAAGCATTGGGGACAATGCTTACTCTTATTCAGGGGATGGAGTTTATTTGACACATTGGTACACTTTGATACATTTGGTCTGTAATAATTTGATGATACTCTTTCTCTTCTTATTTGTATTTATCTAGCTTTTCTCTCTTCTCTTATGTATATTTATCTCTCTTTAGTAGTTTTTGCTTATTAGCTTCTTTATTTTTTCTATATTAGCCCTTGTTTTGTTAAGTAGCTTATTTTTATGCTTTAGTAGATAATAAGCCTTTGGTTTTCTTAATGCCACGGTTCTTTCCTCAGGTAGTTATTGTTTGAACCGGGTGACTCATCCCAATGATGGATGGCGTGACAACCTTCTTAAGGGAATGAGTCCATTTTTGTGTTTAGGTAACAATAGTAGTAGTAATGAATAAAAAGACCTATTCAAGTCATGCTCGAAGAGTCAACCATGCTTCAATTGGTACCAACACACTTAACTACGTGCTTATGATTAGCGACAAGGTTTTTGAAAGAAATAGCTCTAGTTAGTGACTTTGTGACTCTTGAGTAGACTTCGGTAATCATCGAGTGGTTTAATTTGACCATAGTGATCTTTAAACTTGAATGTGATCGTTGTAGGCTCTGGACTCTATCCTCTTTTACAATCTAGTTGCGTGAGGGGTGAGATGAATTGTTGCCAGTCCAAGTATACGTGCAAACGGTCTAGAACTTGCCCCGAATGTGTTTCAAGGCGAAATCCTAAGTTTTTCTTGGTTTGAGAAGTGATTGTAGGCTTTCCTTGGCCCGTTTAAGCTTTCTATTGCCAACCAATGTTGTTATCCCTAGTCAACCCCTTTGAGCCTCTAGCCTTTCTCATTTGATAACCATGTTATAAGCCTTTATCCATTTTGTCGTGACCCTCTCTTGGCACCCGAACTTTCCTTAACACTCTTGTGAAATAAGTGGCTTAAAACATAAGTTTGAGGGAGAGATGAGGAATTTGAAAAAGGTATCAAGGCACAAAAAGATAAAAGAAATGATCTATATGAAAAGAGAAGGCACGAAAAGAAAAGAACAAAAAGAAAAATGCAAAACGTGAATAAGTGGAAGGGTTGATGGATTCAAAAAGAGGTAATGATACCTACAATGAGAAATCAAAAAGGGAGAAAAAGAATGAAATGAACAAGAAAGAGTGATGTTAAGTCTCTCTAGTCCCTAATGAAGAGAAAATGCCTCTAAGAATTGACAATTCTGAACCGAAAAATGAAAGTGTGGAGTGCATAAGGAACGATGTAACCATTTACCCATATGGTATCCTACCATAATCCAAAATGCTTCATTACAACCCGAAAGTAAGTCCTACTTGATTTCAAACCGAGTGAGCTTACATTAGTGACGATCTACATGAGGGGCAAGCCTATGGTACTTGAAGCCGTACTTGTGATATTCTCTTGTGAGAGACGAGTGAACCTTTCATGAATCCTAAGATTGAGTGCTAATTTCTTAAGTGAGTTTGGAAAATGAAAAGTATAGGAGGAAGAGTTTGAAGTCCATGATAACCTACATGATAGAATAAGAGTCCTTGATGAGTAAAGTCAATTCTTGAAACTCAAATGTCACAATAGAACTATATGCACATGAATATTTGACTTGTCACCTAGTTGATAATGCTTGAGTAGTGTGGGTAATTGTTGGTCCCAAATGATGTGTGACTCGCTTACATTTGACTCGCTTAAATGACCTTTAACGTTAGGAGGTGGGAACTAATTTATTTGCTTGAGGACAACCAAAGACTTAAGTTTGGGGGAGTTTATAAGTAGAGATTTTGACTACTTATTAGCACCTTTTTGCTTTTGCTTTAGTCTGAAAGAATTGATTTATGTTCCCGAAGCTAATGAAAGTGTGCAAATTGCAGGAATGTTAGAAGTTTGGTCTCCCGTGATGAAATTTGACTCAAAAGGAGTGTTCCGAATCACAAGGCAAGAAAGGGTGCATAACTAAAGAAGTACGGTCCGCAGAATTCCATCTGTGGCCGCAGATCAAGTGAAAGAGCCCAGCAGGAATTTGGCCAATGTGCGGCCGCAAATCAAGTTTCGAAGTTTGAGCTGTTGTAGCTATTAAATTTTGCCATTTTAGGAAGTTTTCATTATTTTTTATCATTTTAATGTTAGATTATGAGTTTAATTAGCATTTCTTCATTATTTTCTTCAATTCTTACTATGAGTAGCTAGATTCTTACTAGGGTTGTGACCCAACCCTAGTGTGTAAATCTTATGGGTATTTAATTTAATGCTTTTTTATGATTGGGTGTTGATTATTTAGCTTAGTTTATACTTCAGTTTTAGAATTAATGGTTGCAAACATTGATTCATGCCTTTTTGACTTAGTCTCTACTTGAGAAAGAGAGACCTAATCTAGGATAACTTGGCTAACAAGGAATTGGGTTAATTGGGGGTTTGATTAGCATAATTAAAGGGTTCAAACTAGAGATAGTGAGAACCCGACTTGAACTCATATCAACTATTTTGTTTGATATCCATTTGGACTTGAGAAAGCCAAATTGGGCAAAATCACTCTTTGACCGAGAGGTATTGAGTGGGTAACGTAGAGTTGAGAGCTATAATACATCCCAATCAACAAAATAAGTATTAACGTATTTAACCCATTAGGCAAATACCTAAGTTATGGTCACATCCCTAGGCTTCTTAACTATTTGGAAAAAAATATCAAAAACAATCATTCGCTTCTAGTTTCTTTTCTTAGCGTATAATTGCTAGAGTAAAATTAGAATTAGAATTCAAAACCTTTTGTGGAAGTACAATTTAGTTTTTTCTTTCGCTTTTGTCAAGTGTATACTCCTAATACCCCTGGTAACTCCCTGTGAAAATTGACCTCGACTCTTGTTGGGTTCTATTCTTCCAACGATCGTTTCCACTCATTATTGAGTGCGGATTGGACGTGGATCAATTATTATATTGAATTTTTAGATATAACTAAATAGGCAAACCCCATGCCAACTACTTCTTTGAATCAACTAAACCTTAGTTTAATTGAAGTTGTTATATGAGTTCTTGATATTTCTATTTAAAGTCTATGCTATTAAAAAAGATTTAATTTTAGCACAACGTATATGTAGTGGAGGTCCCATTAGTGGGAGCTTTAAAAATAGAACCGAAGGTAAGAATATGTTTTGAAAGAGAAAGGTGCAATCTTGGACTGGCTGTTGGATTTTTGTGGAGAATTAATTTTGATCTGTAATTAAAAACTAGTATGTAACTTATCTTGGAGTTTTGAAGTTTCTGCTATTGCCAGTTGTTTCCTGTAATTGATATTTGTATTAATATTTTGAGAATATTAAGTATTGTTTACAAAAAAGATGGAATGTATAAAGGCATTATGTAACTTTAGTCTTAGCTTCTTGGTTCTTCTGCTTTCTTCAGATTATTTGTATTCAATCATGCCGGAAAATAGTTCCGAACAAAATAATGCTAAGTGGGATGATGATACACATATTATATTTCTTGAGTTGTGTGAGCAAGAGATTAGAAAAGAAAATAGACCAAACACTTACTTAAATAAAGATGGGTGGAAAAGTATTATTGACGAGTTCTGTAAGAAGAAGGGAAAAAACTATAATAAAAAAAAATAAAAAATTATTGGGAATACATGAAAGGCGAATGGACTCTTTTTAAGCAGTTGATGAAAAGGGAGACATGTTTAGGATGAGATTCCACGAAAAAAAATGATTATGGCAGATAATGATTGGTGTGATAGAAAAATTAAGGTACATCTCTCACATTATTATATATGTAGTTCTATTTTTGTCATTGTTAATTTTATCAGTTTGATTAAAGTAGTTTTGATTTTCTCTTTTTACAGGAGAATGCGAAATAGAAGAAATTTAGGAACAAAGATCTTTCGCTCATATGATTTCGCTACGATGCACTATTTGCTGAAGTTGTTGCCACAGGAGAAAGAGCACGTGCAGCAAATCAAGAATAATCATCCGACATTTAACTAAATCTTGATGAAGAAGGAATAAATGTTATTGATGATTGTGATAAAGAACACTTTACTCATATTAATGATGAAATGAGCGATGAAAGTGATGATCTACAGAATATAAATTCTGTTATGTTTCCAGAGCCATCACTAAAAAGAAAAAAAATCAAGTGATGGTATTAGCACTAGCAGTCAAGTAAGAAAGAGTAAGGAAAAAACAGCTGCAACATTAATAAAAGAGGATATACACTCTCTCATAGAGTTTATGCCTAGCAAAAGCACTGCTACATCTCCTGCAGTTGATGAGACATCCATCGAGAAGTGTATTGGCATGATGGAACAAATTTCGGATATTCTTGCTGGGAGTGAAATTTACAGTTTCACTATGAATATGTTCCGCAAGAAAAATAACCGACAAATATTTTTAGGAATACCTACTGATGAAGCTCGCAAGTCTTGGTTGGAGTTTAACTATGAGTTATACCTCAAGAAAAATGGATATAATGTATCGTTGTGGTTGAGTATTTCTATTATTCCGTGTTCGAATATTGTGGTTGTATGTGTAACTTTATATTGGACGTAAAGGTTATCCGACTCAAAATATTCTTGTTGTCGTAAATTTTAATACGTGTTTTACATTAGCATGGACTGGGTGGAAAGGAGCGGCTCACAATAGTCGTATATTTGGTGAGGCCCTTCGTAGATCAGAACTCAACTTTTCATGTCCAATTGGAAATAAGTATTATCTAGTTGATGTAGGATAACCACACATGAACGGATATATAGCTCCATTCAAAGGAGATAATGTGAGATGCCACCTAGCACAATGCCGCTGCAGTGCAACAAGACAATTACGAGAACCAAGAGGACGAATTGAAAAATTTAACTATTTGCATTCTTCTTGTAGAAATATCGTAGAGCGCACATTTGGGGTTTGGAAAGGAAGATGGTCTATTTTGCGAGACATGCTTTTCTATCACATTGACACTCAAAGAGACATCGTACTTGCTACTATGGCCATTCATAACTATATTAGAAAGAAATGCAATATGGATGATGCATTCCGAGTAGCTGAGAATGAGAGATATGTTTCATTTATTGATCCTGATGTTGGTATATTTTTGAGAGCTAATAACAATATAAATGCGAAAAATATGGAAGAGCAAAGTGATCTCGTTTGGATGGGTCTCCGTGATTTGATTACTAATGAAATTTGTGAAGCTTGATGCTTGTAATTATATGAATATTTTAAAACACTAATATTTATTGTTTCACATTCCAATTAAGAAATATTATTTTGTTTCGTTCTCTTGAAATATGCATATAATGACCTAACTTTCTATAAAATTTGAGAAATCAGTGTTCTGGAAATTTGATGCATTGATTTTTTACTCTGAAACTTTATTAGTTAGAGGAACAAATTATTTTTCTTTCCTCTTCTGTACAAGCTAAACATATTCTAGTGGAATATTCTTTTTTTCTTTTCCTAGTGTCCAAACATTAGAATTATTTTTGTATTCTTATGAAAAAATAAAAATTATATGGAGAGTTTTGATAATATTGAGTTGAATAGTCAGTTGCATTTCCATCCCACGCTACTGCCTATCATTCCATGATAGATGTTTCATAGCAAGAAGTATTATTTCTTTTTCTTATACATATAAAATAATGAGCTCGTTTTATTTTTATAGAAGTTTACTTGATTGAAAGTGGTGAAGAAAAAAATTATATTTATAAAAATTATATTTATAAAAATTATCTTAAGTAATCAATTAAATTGAAATTAAATTAAATTATAAATTATTTTTTATTTACATTAATTGAGAATTAAAAATATTGTAGTAATCAGCTCCTTTATAACGTTAACAACTTTAAGGATTTTCTATTTTTTTAACAGAAAAAAGTACTTACCAGCACTTGTTTACCAAACACTTCAATATTTTTTTTAAATTTTAGCACTTTTATCCAAACAGGTAACTACTTATTTATAAAACAAGCTCCAACACTTAAAAGCTACTTTTTTTCAGCCAATCCAAACGGGCTATAAACCAAGCCAAATCAAGCTAAGGTTAAGCCAAATGGGTAAAACAAAATTTGGGATAGGTGGGTAGGTTGCGAAATTAGTTTTAATTGGGTAGGTATATATTGCAACTAGTTTGCAAATGGGCAGAGAATGGTAATTATTTTAAGTTCAATGGGTATTTTGCATAATTTGTTCTAGTTTTATTGTAAGAATATAATTGGAAAAAGCCCAAAACGTCCCAAGTACTCTCTTCGTCTCAAATTATCTGTCGTGATTTTTAAAAATAGTTGTCTCAAATTATTTGTCATTTTAGAAGTTCAAGAGTAAATTAATTATTTTTTTCCAATTCTACCCTTAATATTAATTATTTTTTAAGACTACAAATACCTTAATTATGAGTAAATATTAAATGAAGAGATATTATATCTTAAGACATAAATAAGAGTAAAATAATTAAAAATATTTCCTATTTAATATTTTCTTTAAGTGACGTATAAAAAGAAACACGACAATTGACAAATAATTTGAGACGAAAGGAGTAGTAGCTAAGCCGTAAGGTAAGAAGTCGATGAGTCCATTGGCTTTATTTGCAATCTTTACTCGTTTCGAATCTCCTCTCTCATGTTTTTCTTATACTTATTTTGACTAAAACTTGACAGTCTATGGTTGGAGTAGATTTCACACGCCAACCATTTTTCTGCTTTTAAAAGCTCGGGAAAGGGACTTTGATATTGTCAAGTAAATTTTATGGCAATTTGTATTAAAAGAAAACGTAAAAAGACAGATTCCACCATATCTAGAGTCTAGAGAACGTCCACCACGTACTACAGGGCCTTTTTTTTACATCCCAAAGATGTTGTTTTCTTAATGATGAACAAGTGCAATTATTCGTCCCTCGTCCAGAAATCCGGCAATACATAGTTATGGTAATTGGTCCATACTAAGCGATGGTGTCATTTGATAAGGGGCGGAGCTACTAGAGTCACGACTCAGTAGCTTTGATTTAAATTTTGGATTTATATTATAAAATTTATTTAATATATACAAATAATTTTATCTCGAATTCAGTAAACGAAAAGAATTGTAGTTCAGAATTTATAAACTTAAAATCTTTAATCCACTCATATTTTAATAGTGGTTGAGGAGAACAATACAATGTGGAATGCTTCAAAAAAGAGTTGGCAATTTGAATAATTATCATTCTCATCCTTTTATCCAACGCAATGATATATTTTACCTTTGACATTTTAATTCCTCATATATAAATACATTTTTATATTATCTAGATATTTTTATGTAAATATTTTATCCATAAAAAAAAGGCAGCCCGGCGCACTAAGCTTCCGCTATGCCAAATACTTTATCCATAATTTAAATAATATTATACCTTATTATATAATTTAATTTAAGCTCATTAACATTATATATAGATTAATCATGTTATGAATTTATTACAAAATCTGTCACTACTTTTTTATTATTGTTATTTTAATATTACATGTTTAAGAATTTAAGATGCATATAATGTGTGTCGGTGTGCGTGTGTGTGATTTTAAGTTCCATCTATTATTCTCCTTTGTGAATATCGATTTTTGAGTTTTGATTTTTATTAATGAAACTTTTCTAAATAAAATTCATTTAAAATATAAATAGATAACCATTATAAATTTATATATAAAATCTACCTCTACTTTTCATCCATTATTTTTTTATTACATGCACTGTATAATTTACAAAAAAATTACTTGTTTACCCGTAAAACGGTACAGTTGAATTTATATGTAGTTTCTAGACAAGTGAATTAATTTGATCCTGAAATAACAAGATAATTGAAGAAATATATAACACTTAGCCTTCATAGGAAGAAGAAATAACAGAAATAAAAACTCTGGTAGTGAAGCCTCCGGGCGTAACAGTAATAAGAACAAGAACAGAAAATAAGAAGGTAAAATTGATTAGAGTTTTGAATAGATTATAGTATTAGCTAGCCAGAAAATTTGTGTCCTTACAATGATAACAAAGCTCACTATTTATAGCCACGTCTAGGAAAGGAGGTCCTAGGATCGTGCTCTTCTTTAATGTCAATTATGAGGACCATTGATGAAGATGTAACAGTGAGCATAAATGCCAAATTCCTTGTAACGGGCAACGTACTTAATGCTATGGAATATTCTCCACTAAATGCTACTGGACGAAGAGTATTTATTATATCCTTATGAGCATTATTCTTTCCGGTGACAGACGGGATCGTTGCCTTCGGTTTTGGCTATCCCCTGTCTTAGGTTCCACATGTCCCTTTTTTGGGCGGCCACTTAGCATAGCATATTGTACCCTATACAAATAGTCTCCCTGCTTTCCGGTGACATAATTGTGTGTCACCGGAAAGTTAGTAGAAACACTCTTTTGGCGGAAATTACTATGATCCCCTCTGAAGACTTCTGACGGTTGATTAGACGCACATCTCTCCGCATTTAATGCCCCGGACATGCGTCATCCCACGATTCAGCACAACTTTATTTTATTATCGAGGTAATCATGGACATGAATTTAGCCGCCAAAACTTTTACTTAAACACATCAACCTTCTTCCCTTATACTTCATAATTTTCCAAGCTTTCTAAAATCTTTCTTGCTGTTAATAAACCTTTCTTTAACTCCCTTCAAATAAAAACACTTTTCTTTCATCTAAATGGCTTCTTCTTCAATGAACGTTAGCTCTTCAAATGGCAAGAATAAAATCGAGGATGCTGCTCCTCCAATGGTGGATTCCATCATTCCTAGAAGTCTTGTTATAACAAAAGACTTCATAGAGAAATTCCCTTCGGCTCTCCCTCCCACATGGGGTGTTGGCAAATATGCTTCTTCCATCCGTTCTTCCAGTATTCCTATTGTGAAGGAAGACTGTCACTTTCATGATTTGGATATTGTTGCTTCTAATATATCGGAATGAGTGACCCTACCCAAGGAGGGTTTTACATATTTTTACACGTATCCCTTTACTTTGGGTGTGTTCTCTTTGAGTGGAGAGCTTGACTCCATTATTGCAGAACTCTGCCTCCGCTATCAGGTATGTTTGAAATAAGTAATTCCTTCTGTGTAAAGGACAATTGCTTGTCTTCAGCACTTGTGCCAAGAGACGGGAGAAGAGCTATCTTTAACTCATGTGATGAATCTTTATTCCCCCAAAATCTTTTGCGGGGGAATGATAAATTTCAGCAAACATGGCCACCATGCTCTGTTATCTAGCATGGATGATGACACGATCGGGGGTGGATGAAAAAGTTCGTTGCAGTTTCCACCAATGACATTATTCCGGCAATGGCTTCATCCTTTTCGAAAGTATAAAATCGCACTCGTAAGCGCCTTGTTTAATATTTCATTTATCAGGTATTCTTCTATACCTGTATTGATCCTCCATCTTTTGCCTATTTCAACAACTCGATGGGTCCCACCGATGGTTGAAGGATTGGACCAGTCAGTCCAGAATATCTTGGACGTCACTACGCTTGAAACTCGGACGCGGAAAGAACTTGCCCTTAAATACGGGTGGAATGCAAAATATCATAGTAACTCAGACTCACCTTGTTTCAGTTTTTATATGAAGAAATTGATTGACCTTTTCTATCTTTTCTCTAAAATCAGGTCTACCCATGAGATCTGTTATTGTCCCCGAGTAGGACGTTTTGGCTGATCCTGATGACGCGGCGAGGCTGCTTCAAGAGGCTCTTACTCAAACAGGTGTCTCTGATCCTTCTTCGGGCACAAATATTTCTTTACAGAGTCCCTGGCCGAAGTACAAACAACCAAAAAAAAGACGCTTTTCTGCGGTCGGGGAGAAGAATAAGAGGGCAAAGACGGTTGCCCCCGATTCGTATCTAGTAGTTGTGGTGACTAACCCTCATCCCGAGCCGGTCATAGACACTGTGATGATCGACGATGATGGAGAAGCTAGTGATGGGGGAGTTTCCTTACATAGAAGGTGACGATTCTCATCAACTCAACGGAATGCTCAACCTGTCGAGTTAATTACACCATCTGAGGATGATGTCTCGGCGCTCTGGGGGGAATATGATATGGTGGAAAATGCCAACTCCCGCTTCCGTGTCCCAGTCGTCACGCCTGGTATTTTGGGGCTGAGTACCGGGTCCCTTTCGTCCTCGGCTGACGAGCAACCAACACTGCATTTGCTGCAGCTGCTTCTCACTCTTCTATTCCATCAGCTTCATCTCCATCTTAACCAACACCAGCAATTGCTATATCATTTCCACCTTTATCTACTCTTCTACTAACAACTGCTACATCATCTCCACCGGTCACACCTGACCACGAAGAAGGTGCTCCTCTTCCCCAGTCCCCAGTTCATAGGAATTTAGGGAAAAATTATGCTGCCCCTTCTGAAGATCCAAAACTGAGGAGAAATGTTACTCTTTCGGTCTCTACCGGATGCAAATTGCTATCTTGGCCGGTAGATCTTCAGAGAAAGACTGGGAAAAGATTCAGGCACTCTCGGGAGAGTGTTTGTTGAACAACGCCATGCACAACGCCGCAGCGGTACATTCCTTTCTTTATTTGTTATTTCTTCTATTTTTACCTGAACATATCGTAAGTTTTGCCTTTCTTGCTTTGAGGCCAACTTTTTTGCTTCCGAGGGCCTTTAGAGATTGATTCATGAGATGGAAGAAATTACCTTCGTATGGGATCAACTTTTGGCAGAGCGGGAGCAAAGTTTCGCTCACCTCTCAGAACTAGAATCCAAAGCCACTGAAGTTATTGTATTAGATGCTCGGTTGCAGCAAAGCAAGCAAGAAGTGAGACCCTTAGCCGAGAGATTGCTCCACTGAGGGTTCAATTTGAAGAGGCTAAGACCAAATGGATTGAAATTCATAATGTCGTTCTTGTTACATCCGATCATGAGGTTGCCTCCGCTGAAAGATTGACTAACTTAGAAGCAGCGTTGAACTCCAAAACTAAAGAGCTTGTTTTTTATGGGGAGAAATATACCCAATTGGAGGAGAAGTATAGGAAAACTATCGAGCATAATAGGCTCTTTAGTTCAACTGTCCACGACTTTGATGTTAGCCTCAAATTCGTTAGATCCGCCCAGGAAAGCCTTTTTGCCGAGGTAACCTAACTCAAAGAAGAACTTAAGCACTGAGCAGCTTCCCTCGTCATTGAGAAAACTTACGGTATGTACATCATGAGGAGAAAAACTTTGGAAGAGGCCAAAGCTGGTATCATTGACTTTGATGCTGAAATTGCTAAGGCACATGAGCTTGAGTTGGCTGCTAAAAATGGTCTCCCAATAGAGCCTGCCGCTTCCGGTTCTTCCGGTTCTGGTTTCGAAACTTCGGGAACTAAAGAGGAAGTGGAAGACAAAAATGTTGAAGGCCAAACTGGCGAAGGCCAAAATGTTGAGGCATCGGCGGATCTATCCACTTCCCCTAGGGGCGCGGACACTTCTCTTCCTCCTGGTTTCGGAGATGCCGCAACTTAGCGTTTTTTTCTTTTTCCAATTCTTGTATCTGTGCCATTTTGGAATGTTATTCTAAATAAAAACATCTTTTAGTTCAAGTATTGTTTGAGTCTTTCCTTTGTTTGAACATTTATGTAAGTTTTAATCTTTGCATTCTCTTCTTTTTTCTTAAGAGGTTTGCGCAAGTTTTACTGTTTTCTTATTATTATGTGAAGCCTTGGGTGTATTTTTTCCGAAAGCATTTTGATTCCGGGCATGAGTTCTTCCGAAATCAACCCTTTTATATGAGGGCTTCTATAAGCATTTGCGCAAGTTCGCTTTTTGCATCCTTTCGTATACGGCTTTGGGAGTATTTGTTCCCGAAGGCATTTTGATTCCGGGCATAAATTCTCCCGAAACCAACCATTTAACGTTAGAGTTTTTATAAGAGATGGCCCTCTTATGTTTATGGTGATCTTGAACAGGACGTCTCTTGTTCATTACTGCATTAGCATTTGAAATACTTGTTTAACTTTCAAATGACAAAGTTAATTCATCGTTCAGACAAGTAATAAGATAAAAACAAAAGGACTTCATTTTATTCCTTCTATTTTTAAAAAGTACATGAGCAGTTGTTATGTTGAAAAAAGAAATTGCCATTACTTTTGGCTAAATTGTACAACTTATTTCTATGGAGCTGGTCGCACAGTCCCCGGTCCAGATGATACAACTATGTTTCCGGTTTTCTCTTCTCGGTTGACGTGGCAGTCATTGTTGTCGTATCCTCGTATCATTCCCCCCTAGTGTTCAAATGCGAAGAATGTGAACTGGAACACTAGAAGCCTTTGTACCTTCGAGGATCCCACTAATGAATTGCTAGATAATCCTTAACTCGGTAACACACTTTACTTCCCCTAAGGAATTCATGCTATCGAGCGAATGACTATCTAATAACCCTTCAGTGGTTCGTACTTGTGAACGGTCGGGTAACCTTTGCTCGATAGCTGTCATGACCCAAACTGATAGGCCGCAACGGGCCCCCGGTACCTTACTCAATCGAGTACCAACATAACGTATCATACTATCACGAATAACTGAGCCGGAGAGGCTGTCTTGAGATAAGTAGAATACAACATGAAATACCAACTTATACATAAGACATACGGGCTTATAAGACCAAAATAACCACTCATAGACTGAACATGGGCCGACAAGGCCATACAATCTCTTATGTACATGACATATGTCTACAAACTTCTAAGAATACATAATTATCATAAAGGCCGGGACATATCCCCGTTATACCAAACAATACACGTCTAAATCATACTGACCAAACAAGCAACCCCGGAGCAAACGGAGCGCACCAACACCTTCCATTGAGCTGATAGCCTACTTGGAGACTCTTGACTTGTCTATCGGGACCTGCGGGCATGAAACGCGGTGTCCCCAGGCAAAAGGGACGTCAGTACAAATAATGTACCGAGTATGTAATGAATACAAATCAGTAAATAATAGACATGAGAGAAACATGGAGTAAAAGACTCAACATGTAAGTCTGAACAACTCTGTGAATCATTAATACTTATAATGTCATGCATATGCATATAAATGTCATACTATGTGTCACGACCCAAAATCTGACCATGGTCGTGATGGCGCCTATCGTGTTATAAGGCAAGCCTACTTCCCAAAATATTTCTACTAAACCGATTATAAAAATTTAATAAAACATTTCAATGTTAGAATTTCTCATAAACTAAATCAACTTTAAATATAATTTTAGAAATACATAAACGAGCCCCAAACATCAGGGTATCACTAAGTCATGAGTATCTAAATCTATGAACTAAGAAATAAAACTGTCTAACTGTCAATACAATCCAAAAGAAGAAATGATAAAAGGAGTAACAAGGTCATGTGGACGCTAGAAGCTACCTTGCAATCTCCACAGATAGCCGGCCTGAACTCAATGATCGCCGCGCTCTAACTAACCTGAATCTGCACATAAAGTGCAGGGTATAGCATGGGTACAACAACCTCAGCAAGCAACAGAAATAACTAAGGAACTGAGCAGTAGTGACGAACTAAGTAAAACAGTCCAATTATTTATTTTTCACAATTTAAAAATAAACAAGAATAAACAGGTAAATTCCATAACTCAGTAAATGCCACAAAGAAGTTTAACAGCTAAATGCAGCAACAACACAAATAAATACAACCTCTCAGTAGTTTCACTCCATCACTCATCACTCGTACTCAACACTCAATACTCAAAACACTCAACACTCTGCCCTCACTGGGGGTATGAACAGACTTTGGAGGGGCTCCCAAAGCCCAAGCGCTAAGCACGGACAACTCACGTGCCATCATATCAATACCTGGATCCGCACGGTCAACTCACGTGCTACGCGAATAACTCATGCGCTATGGTATCAATACCTGGACCCGCACGGTGAACTTACGTGCTACGCGGACAACTCACGCGCTATGGTATTAATATCCTCACAACCAGGCCCTCGGTCACACTCAATCATGTACCTCACTAGCCTCATCATCACCAACAAATAAGGGAACACAGCCCACATCAAGTATCACCGCATATTAGCAATTAATAGAGACTGAGGTAAATATGTACAATAATTTCTATGACTAAGTACAAATAATGTGAGCATGAATAAAGCCTAAGCATGATCTCTAACATGAAGGCAAACAAGTTCAACAACAATAGACACATAACCACAGATAATGGCCATTAGGCCTCACGGGACGGACCAAGTCTCAATCCCTCGCGGTGCACACCCATACGCTCATCACCTAGCGTGGGTATTACTTCCAAACAATCACATGATGTCAAATCTTCGGGTTTATACCCTCAAAGCCAGAGTTAAAACTGTTACTTATCTCAAGCCGTGAAATTCTTACTTCGAAATTTTCTTTCCTCGTGAATTGGTCTACAAACGCCTCGAATCTGGTCATAAATAATTTGATTTAGCTCACAAAATTTATAGGAATTAATTCCATATCAAAATACTAATATTTTCCAAAAATCCGAAATTACGCCCCAAAAATCACCCGTGGGGCCCACGTCTCGGAATCCGATAAAACTTAAAAAATTCGAACCCCCATCCAACCATGAGTCCAACCATACCAAAATTACTCAAATCTGACCATAACTCGCCCTTCAAATCCTCAATTAAAGTCTATGAAATTTTCTACTATTTTCAACCCAAAACACTAATTTGTTGATAAAAACAATAATAGATTCATGTAATTTAACCAAAACCGAGTTAGAATCACTTATCCCGATGTTTCCTCTGAAAGTCACCCAAAATCGCCTCAAATCCGAGCTCCAAATCGTCAAAAACTGAAAATGGGACGAAGTCCCATTTCAGAACTTAAACTCACTGCCCAGGCTTTTCTTCTTCGCGAACGCGACAGGTCCCTCGCGTTCGCGAAGCACAAAATGTGCTTCCCAACATTTGCTCTTCGCTAACGCGAGACACTGCTCGCGAACGCGATGCTTTATGGAGCCCTTCTTCGCGTACGCGAGCTCCCCTTCGCGAACGCGAAGGCAAAAATACATGCCCACTATGTTTCCCTTCGCGAACGCTATACCCCATACGCGAATGCGATGCACAACCCAGCTTCCCTTCGCAAACGCGAGACCCCTTCGCGAACGCGAAGAGTAAATCCTGCTAGCCACAAATTCCTCTTCGCGAACACGAGGGCCCACTCGCAAACACGAAAGAGAAAATCCGAAAAATACAGCAACAGATAACAGCAATCTCACCAAGGCCAAAAATGATCCGTTAACCATCCAAAACTCACCCGAGCCCCTCAGGACCTCAACCAAATATACCAAAAAGTCCTAAAATATCATACAGACTTAGTCGAATCCTCAAATCATTTCAAACAACGCTAAAACCATGAATTACACCCCAATTCAAGCCTAATGAACTTTTAAATTTTTAATTTTTACAAACGACTCCGGAACCTATCAAATCACGTCCGATTGACCTCAAATTTTTCACACAAGTCATAAATGACATAACAGAGGTATTCAAATTTTCAAAATCGGATTCCGACCCCGATATCAAAAAGTCAACCCCCCGGTCAAACTTCTCAAAAAATTAAACTTTCGGCATTTCAAGCCTAATTCCTCTACGGACTTCCAAATAATATTCCAGACACGTTCCTAAGCCCAAAATCACCATATGGAGCTAACAGAACCATCAGAATTCAAATCTGAGATCGTTTACACATAGATCCATATCCTGTCTACTTTTCTAACTTAAATTTTCAATTATGAGACTAAGTGTCTCATTTCACTCCGAGTTCCTTCCGGACCCGAACCAACTAACCCGATAAGTCATAAATAAATTGCAAGACATAAATTGAGCAGTAAATGGGGGAATGGGATTATAATATTCAAAATAACTAGCCAGATCGTTACACCATGCATGGGTACATGCGTTCATAACATCATCAAGCCTCTGAGGGCCTCCCATCATATCATCTCGGCCACTGTGGAAAAATCATCAACGTATACCAGCTGATCAGGTGGTGGTGCGTATATAATGCCGAAATCTTTTACCATATCCCATATATATATATACGTATATAACGCCATCTAGTTATGGGTCAATGTACATGTATAAATGAATGCAATGCATGAAAAGTACGTCATTAAAATCTTTTGGAATGTCATAAGACCATTATGCTTCTGATTAATATCATAAAATAGACTTTATCAACTTACGTATTTTCTGAGACCCATGAACAGACGATAGAATCATAAGACTTATGGGAAATCAAGAATATAAGCATCTCTAGAATTTCTACGAATAGAGTCATTCATGGAAGTTGTGCATTTGCTCATTTTGTTTGTATCGTATGGATCATGCCAAAAGGAAAGAAGGGATAGCCTTAACATACCTGTGTCGATTCTTTTGACAATCCCTCTAACACATATCAATTGCGATAAATCACGTAACGGCGGATTGAAGTAGGGAGAAATCAGTATGATATTCTTGAGAAAGATTGTACTGAACTCCCTTAGAATCAAAATCTCACGTTGCGATAACATTAGGTAGACTTCGTATGAAATCTTTGAATAAATTTCATTGCTATTGCAACATTAGCTTTGCTCAAGCTTGTTACGTTGCTATGAATATATCTCTCTTTTGTGAATTTATCAAAATCTCATATGACTTTGTTGAATTAGAGAAGTCTTTCATGACTTGGTTGAAACAGAACGTTGCCCTTTTTCCAATTCTTTGTAAATTGAGTCTTTTATGGCTTTATCCAATATTTCCTCTAAAGGTGCCACCTATCCTCACAACATGGTTAGTCACCTTAGGCTTAATTAAAACTTCACACATGCTGCCACGTTTTTGGCTTTATCCAAAAATCTTAATTAATCACCCACAAATTCTTAATTAACTAGTTAATATCTTACTAACTAATAATTAATTAATTGTCCACATAATTAAGAATTATCTCAATTTACTTAAAATACTACTCACTTTTAACACACTTTATACACCTCACTATCATGCCCATGTGTTACCTTGTATGGTATTAGTTCATAAATACCGGGTATTTTAGCTCGGGTCGTATTTTATCCCAAAATATCAAACTTTGACGAAATTTATTTTCTTCGATTTGCTTACTCTCTCTCCTTCCCGAATTTACTCATCACTTATTTGAAATAGCAAAATGTTTATAATCTCAAAATAATCCTATTCTCGAACTTACGTCGATTAACTTATGATGAAACTTTAACGTACGAAAATGCGGGATGTAATATCTCATTTCCGAGCTTTCATCAATTTACTTATGGCGTATTTTTACGTACGAAAATATGGGGTGTAACATCATCCCTCCCCTTTGGAACATTCGTCCTCGAATGTTGACTAATGCACTTATCATTTTCATAACTTATATCTTCCGAATACTTTAATATTCTCCTTGCCAGGGCATTTCTTCCTTAAAGCCTCTTTCTCACACTACGAGTTGTAGTCGGAATTCTTCTAATCTCGTAACTGTTGCTACCTTCTATCATGCAGCTTGTACGACTCTAACTTTGTATGTGCGCCTATGCGACTCTTCTCTTCTTTTTTCTCCAACTTTTAGCCAATCTCTAGGCTTCACTTTGTGTGCATATATAAAATTATGTCAAGCTGTCCCTCTGGGCGTCATTAGCTTTACTTCATCTAAGTAGGCCATACTATACCATAATTCTTACTTCGATTTATCGCTACTGAGATCTGCTACCAAACTCCAAGTTACTCTCGTTGCTTATCCTATATGCATAAAGCTAAGTCTTTTAATGCTTCTTCATTATTGTCCATCTTAAGACTGATGGCCTAATCTCATCTCGTACTTTACAGCTTTTACCCATCCATTATTGATTTACCTCGATGTTGATCTACAATCTTCTATTGATAACTTGAAACTTCTTATGAAATATATTGCCATTAGGGCTTACGTTGCATCGTGGAACATTTGAAGTGATTTTTCGGATCCACTTAGCGGTGATATTGTACTTCAATAACCGTATTTTATATCATCCCAATGTGATTCACTTACGGGAGTATTTTAATCCTGTATAATTCATGAAATCCTCTTCAAATCATTACTCAATCGAAGGCCCAATCGTCATCCTTTATCTATCACAATTACACCCTCATTGTACTATCGGGGCAACATTTCATCTCTTCTAAATGCCATTAGTCTTAGACTCATTTGAGTTCATTCAGGCTATATTGAGCTTTGTATAACTTAGAGAAACCATCAACTCTTCTTATTTTCATGGGCTTAATCCCGAGGACTTATCCATTCTCGTCACCTTCTCACTCGCCCTTTCTTATCCTTACTCATGTCTTCCTAAAACCTTGTCGCTTTACCTTACTTTAGCTTGCGACCTACACATATCTATTTATACTACTCGCAACCTTCCTTCAACTTGCTTGCATTATAGGTTTTCTTATGTCATCCTAGAACATCAAGCGAGACATCATATCGTCTCTAACTCTTCTTTACTTTCTTAATTAGACCTCTTGATACTTAGAAACCATAGGTCGGAAGATATGCCACTGACGACACCGCTACCATTTCTGGATACTGAATCCCAGCGCTTCTAACCTTCTATCTGTAGTATGGATTATTCGTAACCTTCTGCATTTGAGTATCTTGTACGTTGTTCACCTTTACCTAACTTACCTTAAATTCTCGCATCATGTCTTCTATCTCTTTCATGACCTCGCTTTAACGCATGTATAATTCACATCCACAACTTGAAGCTCTATTATAATACTTGCACCTATGGTGCATACACAGTCCGGTGAGAGCTTCATTCTGACTTTTTATGAGGCCGGTACTCTTCTGACTGGCTTTATTGTAGAGCCGTTACAGAATATGGCTATTGTACTATCTCTCTTGTACCTCTGATATTAAGAGTGATTCTGCAATGTCCTCAATCACGATTTCTATAATTTACTGGGTCCAATAATCAGACTCTTGATTTACTTTGTTGATGTAACTTTTTAGTTTCCTCTTCCTTCTGATTATCATTTATGTAGGCATAAGCTATCTTCCGATATGCAGCTCATGGTATGAGTTATTACTTTAGCCTTTCATAGACGCTATGGGATATCCGTGATAGCATCATTTAATAATTCAATCCCTTGTCTATGATCTGGACTCAATTCTTTCTTTTAACTTATACCAGAGACTTCTACAGCTGTATGATTGTCAACATATATGTTGCATGGATAATACTCCGAAATCTAAAGTGCATTCATAACGTAACTCACTCTGGATCACTGATCGAATAATTCCTTTCGTTCCTTCTAAACTTTCTTTAAATGTAAGTAATTACTTTTCCTGGTCGTTTTTCCACTTGTTGCATGCATACTTAGCTTATCATTTCCACCTTTATCTACTCTTCTACTAACAACTGCTACATCATCTCCACCGGTCACACCTGACCACGAAGAAGGTGCTCCTCTTCCCCAGTCCCCAGTTCATAGGAATTTAGGGAAAAATTATGCTGCCCCTTCTGAAGATCCAAAACTGAGGAGAAATGTTACTCTTTCGGTCTCTACCGGATGCAAATTGCTATCTTGGCCGGTAGATCTTCAGAGAAAGACTGGGAAAAGATTCAGGCACTCTCGGGAGAGTGTTTGTTGAACAACGCCATGCACAACGCCGCAGCGGTACATTCCTTTCTTTATTTGTTATTTCTTCTATTTTTACCTGAACATATCGTAAGTTTTGCCTTTCTTGCTTTGAGGCCAACTTTTTTGCTTCCGAGGGCCTTTAGAGATTGATTCATGAGATGGAAGAAATTACCTTCGTATGGGATCAACTTTTGGCAGAGCGGGAGCAAAGTTTCGCTCACCTCTCAGAACTAGAATCCAAAGCCACTGAAGTTATTGTATTAGATGCTCGGTTGCAGCAAAGCAAGCAAGAAGTGAGACCCTTAGCCGAGAGATTGCTCCACTGAGGGTTCAATTTGAAGAGGCTAAGACCAAATGGATTGAAATTCATAATGTCGTTCTTGTTACATCCGATCATGAGGTTGCCTCCGCTGAAAGATTGACTAACTTAGAAGCAGCGTTGAACTCCAAAACTAAAGAGCTTGTTTTTTATGGGGAGAAATATACCCAATTGGAGGAGAAGTATAGGAAAACTATCGAGCATAATAGGCTCTTTAGTTCAACTGTCCACGACTTTGATGTTAGCCTCAAATTCGTTAGATCCGCCCAGGAAAGCCTTTTTGCCGAGGTAACCTAACTCAAAGAAGAACTTAAGCACTGAGCAGCTTCCCTCGTCATTGAGAAAACTTACGGTATGTACATCATGAGGAGAAAAACTTTGGAAGAGGCCAAAGCTGGTATCATTGACTTTGATGCTGAAATTGCTAAGGCACATGAGCTTGAGTTGGCTGCTAAAAATGGTCTCCCAATAGAGCCTGCCGCTTCCGGTTCTTCCGGTTCTGGTTTCGAAACTTCGGGAACTAAAGAGGAAGTGGAAGACAAAAATGTTGAAGGCCAAACTGGCGAAGGCCAAAATGTTGAGGCATCGGCGGATCTATCCACTTCCCCTAGGGGCGCGGACACTTCTCTTCCTCCTGGTTTCGGAGATGCCGCAACTTAGCGTTTTTTTCTTTTTCCAATTCTTGTATCTGTGCCATTTTGGAATGTTATTCTAAATAAAAACATCTTTTAGTTCAAGTATTGTTTGAGTCTTTCCTTTGTTTGAACATTTATGTAAGTTTTAATCTTTGCATTCTCTTCTTTTTTCTTAAGAGGTTTGCGCAAGTTTTACTGTTTTCTTATTATTATGTGAAGCCTTGGGTGTATTTTTTCCGAAAGCATTTTGATTCCGGGCATGAGTTCTTCCGAAATCAACCCTTTTATATGAGGGCTTCTATAAGCATTTGCGCAAGTTCGCTTTTTGCATCCTTTCGTATACGGCTTTGGGAGTATTTGTTCCCGAAGGCATTTTGATTCCGGGCATAAATTCTCCCGAAACCAACCATTTAACGTTAGAGTTTTTATAAGAGATGGCCCTCTTATGTTTATGGTGATCTTGAACAGGACGTCTCTTGTTCATTACTGCATTAGCATTTGAAATACTTGTTTAACTTTCAAATGACAAAGTTAATTCATCGTTCAGACAAGTAATAAGATAAAAACAAAAGGACTTCATTTTATTCCTTCTATTTTTAAAAAGTACATGAGCAGTTGTTATGTTGAAAAAAGAAATTGCCATTACTTTTGGCTAAATTGTACAACTTATTTCTATGGAGCTGGTCGCACAGTCCCCGGTCCAGATGATACAACTATGTTTCCGGTTTTCTCTTCTCGGTTGACGTGGCAGTCATTGTTGTCGTATCCTCGTATCATTCCCCCCTAGTGTTCAAATGCGAAGAATGTGAACTGGAACACTAGAAGCCTTTGTACCTTCGAGGATCCCACTAATGAATTGCTAGATAATCCTTAACTCGGTAACACACTTTACTTCCCCTAAGGAATTCATGCTATCGAGCGAATGACTATCTAATAACCCTTCAGTGGTTCGTACTTGTGAACGGTCGGGTAACCTTTGCTCGATAGCTGTCATGACCCAAACTGATAGGCCGCAACGGGCCCCCGGTACCTTACTCAATCGAGTACCAACATAACGTATCATACTATCACGAATAACTGAGCCGGAGAGGCTGTCTTGAGATAAGTAGAATACAACATGAAATACCAACTTATACATAAGACATACGGGCTTATAAGACCAAAATAACCACTCATAGACTGAACATGGGCCGACAAGGCCATACAATCTCTTATGTACATGACATATGTCTACAAACTTCTAAGAATACATAATTATCATAAAGGCCGGGACATATCCCCGTTATACCAAACAATACACGTCTAAATCATACTGACCAAACAAGCAACCCCGGAGCAAACGGAGCGCACCAACACCTTCCATTGAGCTGATAGCCTACTTGGAGACTCTTGACTTGTCTATCGGGACCTGCGGGCATGAAACGCGGTGTCCCCAGGCAAAAGGGACGTCAGTACAAATAATGTACCGAGTATGTAATGAATACAAATCAGTAAATAATAGACATGAGAGAAACATGGAGTAAAAGACTCAACATGTAAGTCTGAACAACTCTGTGAATCATTAATACTTATAATGTCATGCATATGCATATAAATGTCATACTATGTGTCACGACCCAAAATCTGACCATGGTCGTGATGGCGCCTATCGTGTTATAAGGCAAGCCTACTTCCCAAAATATTTCTACTAAACCGATTATAAAAATTTAATAAAACATTTCAATGTTAGAATTTCTCATAAACTAAATCAACTTTAAATATAATTTTAGAAATACATAAACGAGCCCCAAACATCAGGGTATCACTAAGTCATGAGTATCTAAATCTATGAACTAAGAAATAAAACTGTCTAACTGTCAATACAATCCAAAAGAAGAAATGATAAAAGGAGTAACAAGGTCATGTGGACGCTAGAAGCTACCTTGCAATCTCCACAGATAGCCGGCCTGAACTCAATGATCGCCGCGCTCTAACTAACCTGAATCTGCACATAAAGTGCAGGGTATAGCATGGGTACAACAACCTCAGCAAGCAACAGAAATAACTAAGGAACTGAGCAGTAGTGACGAACTAAGTAAAACAGTCCAATTATTTATTTTTCACAATTTAAAAATAAACAAGAATAAACAGGTAAATTCCATAACTCAGTAAATGCCACAAAGAAGTTTAACAGCTAAATGCAGCAACAACACAAATAAATACAACCTCTCAGTAGTTTCACTCCATCACTCATCACTCGTACTCAACACTCAATACTCAAAACACTCAACACTCTGCCCTCACTGGGGGTATGAACAGACTTTGGAGGGGCTCCCAAAGCCCAAGCGCTAAGCACGGACAACTCACGTGCCATCATATCAATACCTGGATCCGCACGGTCAACTCACGTGCTACGCGAATAACTCATGCGCTATGGTATCAATACCTGGACCCGCACGGTGAACTTACGTGCTACGCGGACAACTCACGCGCTATGGTATTAATATCCTCACAACCAGGCCCTCGGTCACACTCAATCATGTACCTCACTAGCCTCATCATCACCAACAAATAAGGGAACACAGCCCACATCAAGTATCACCGCATATTAGCAATTAATAGAGACTGAGGTAAATATGTACAATAATTTCTATGACTAAGTACAAATAATGTGAGCATGAATAAAGCCTAAGCATGATCTCTAACATGAAGGCAAACAAGTTCAACAACAATAGACACATAACCACAGATAATGGCCATTAGGCTTCACGGGACGGACCAAGTCTCAATCCCTCGCGGTGCACACCCATACGCTCATCACCTAGCGTGGGTATTACTTCCAAACAATCACATGATGTCAAATCTTCGGGTTTATACCCTCAAAGCCAGAGTTAAAACTGTTACTTATCTCAAGCCGTGAAATTCTTACTTCGAAATTTTCTTTCCTCGTGAATTGGTCTACAAACGCCTCGAATCTGGTCATAAATAATTTGATTTAGCTCACAAAATTTATAGGAATTAATTCCATATCAAAATACTAATATTTTCCAAAAATCCGAAATTACGCCCCAAAAATCACCCGTGGGGCCCACGTCTCGGAATCCGATAAAACTTAAAAAATTCGAACCCCCATCCAACCATGAGTCCAACCATACCAAAATTACTCAAATCTGACCATAACTCGCCCTTCAAATCCTCAATTAAAGTCTATGAAATTTTCTACTATTTTCAACCCAAAACACTAATTTGTTGATAAAAACAATAATAGATTCATGTAATTTAACCAAAACCGAGTTAGAATCACTTATCCCGATGTTTCCTCTGAAAGTCACCCAAAATCGCCTCAAATCCGAGCTCCAAATCGTCAAAAACTGAAAATGGGACGAAGTCCCATTTCAGAACTTAAACTCACTGCCCAGGCTTTTCTTCTTCGCGAACGCGACAGGTCCCTCGCGTTCGCGAAGCACAAAATGTGCTTCCCAACATTTGCTCTTCGCTAACGCGAGACACTGCTCGCGAACGCGATGCTTTATGGAGCCCTTCTTCGCGTACGCGAGCTCCCCTTCGCGAACGCGAAGGCAAAAATACATGCCCACTATGTTTCCCTTCGCGAACGCTATACCCCATACGCGAATGCGATGCACAACCCAGCTTCCCTTCGCAAACGCGAGACCCCTTCGCGAACGCGAAGAGTAAATCCTGCTAGCCACAAATTCCTCTTCGCGAACACGAGGGCCCACTCGCAAACACGAAAGAGAAAATCCGAAAAATACAGCAACAGATAACAGCAATCTCACCAAGGCCAAAAATGATCCGTTAACCATCCAAAACTCACCCGAGCCCCTCAGGACCTCAACCAAATATACCAAAAAGTCCTAAAATATCATACAGACTTAGTCGAATCCTCAAATCATTTCAAACAACGCTAAAACCATGAATTACACCCCAATTCAAGCCTAATGAACTTTTAAATTTTTAATTTTTACAAACGACTCCGGAACCTATCAAATCACGTCCGATTGACCTCAAATTTTTCACACAAGTCATAAATGACATAACAGAGGTATTCAAATTTTCAAAATCGGATTCCGACCCCGATATCAAAAAGTCAACCCCCCGGTCAAACTTCTCAAAAAATTAAACTTTCGGCATTTCAAGCCTAATTCCTCTACGGACTTCCAAATAATATTCCAGACACGTTCCTAAGCCCAAAATCACCATATGGAGCTAACAGAACCATCAGAATTCAAATCTGAGATCGTTTACACATAGATCCATATCCTGTCTACTTTTCTAACTTAAATTTTCAATTATGAGACTAAGTGTCTCATTTCACTCCGAGTTCCTTCCGGACCCGAACCAACTAACCCGATAAGTCATAAATAAATTGCAAGACATAAATTGAGTAGTAAATGGGGGAATGGGATTATAATATTCAAAATAACTAGCCAGATCGTTACACCATGCATGGGTACATGCGTTCATAACATCATCAAGCCTCTGAGGGCCTCCCATCATATCATCTCGGCCACTGTGGAAAAATCATCAACGTATACCAGCTGATCAGGTGGTGGTGCGTATATAATGCCGAAATCTTTTACCATATCCCATATATATATATACGTATATAACGCCATCTAGTTATGGGTCAATGTACATGTATAAATGAATGCAATGCATGAAAAGTACGTCATTAAAATCTTTTGGAATGTCATAAGACCATTATGCTTCTGATTAATATCATAAAATAGACTTTATCAACTTACGTATTTTCTGAGACCCATGAACAGACGATAGAATCATAAGACTTATGGGAAATCAAGAATATAAGCATCTCTAGAATTTCTACGAATAGAGTCATTCATGGAAGTTGTGCATTTGCTCATTTTGTTTGTATCGTATGGATCATGCCAAAAGGAAAGAAGGGATAGCCTTAACATACCTGTGTCGATTCTTTTGACAATCCCTCTAACACATATCAATTGCGATAAATCACGTAACGGCGGATTGAAGTAGGGAGAAATCAGTATGATATTCTTGAGAAAGATTGTACTGAACTCCCTTAGAATCAAAATCTCACGTTGCGATAACATTAGGTAGACTTCGTATGAAATCTTTGAATAAATTTCATTGCTATTGCAACATTAGCTTTGCTCAAGCTTGTTACGTTGCTATGAATATATCTCTCTTTTGTGAATTTATCAAAATCTCATATGACTTTGTTGAATTAGAGAAGTCTTTCATGACTTGGTTGAAACAGAACGTTGCCCTTTTTCCAATTCTTTGTAAATTGAGTCTTTTATGGCTTTATCCAATATTTCCTCTAAAGGTGCCACCTATCCTCACAACATGGTTAGTCACCTTAGGCTTAATTAAAACTTCACACATGCTGCCACGTTTTTGGCTTTATCCAAAAATCTTAATTAATCACCCACAAATTCTTAATTAACTAGTTAATATCTTACTAACTAATAATTAATTAATTGTCCACATAATTAAGAATTATCTCAATTTACTTAAAATACTACTCACTTTTAACACACTTTATACACCTCACTATCATGCCCATGTGTTACCTTGTATGGTATTAGTTCATAAATACCGGGTATTTTAGCTCGGGTCGTATTTTATCCCAAAATATCAAACTTTGACGAAATTTATTTTCTTCGATTTGCTTACTCTCTCTCCTTCCCGAATTTACTCATCACTTATTTGAAATAGCAAAATGTTTATAATCTCAAAATAATCCTATTCTCGAACTTACGTCGATTAACTTATGATGAAACTTTAACGTACGAAAATGCGGGATGTAATATCTCATTTCCGAGCTTTCATCAATTTACTTATGGCGTATTTTTACGTACGAAAATATGGGGTGTAACATCATCCCTCCCCTTTGGAACATTCGTCCTCGAATGTTGACTAATGCACTTATCATTTTCATAACTTATATCTTCCGAATACTTTAATATTCTCCTTGCCAGGGCATTTCTTCCTTAAAGCCTCTTTCTCACACTACGAGTTGTAGTCGGAATTCTTCTAATCTCGTAACTGTTGCTACCTTCTATCATGCAGCTTGTACGACTCTAACTTTGTATGTGCGCCTATGCGACTCTTCTCTTCTTTTTTCTCCAACTTTTAGCCAATCTCTAGGCTTCACTTTGTGTGCATATATAAAATTATGTCAAGCTGTCCCTCTGGGCGTCATTAGCTTTACTTCATCTAAGTAGGCCATACTATACCATAATTCTTACTTCGATTTATCGCTACTGAGATCTGCTACCAAACTCCAAGTTACTCTCGTTGCTTATCCTATATGCATAAAGCTAAGTCTTTTAATGCTTCTTCATTATTGTCCATCTTAAGACTGATGGCCTAATCTCATCTCGTACTTTACAGCTTTTACCCATCCATTATTGATTTACCTCGATGTTGATCTACAATCTTCTATTGATAACTTGAAACTTCTTATGAAATATATTGCCATTAGGGCTTACGTTGCATCGTGGAACATTTGAAGTGATTTTTCGGATCCACTTAGCGGTGATATTGTACTTCAATAACCGTATTTTATATCATCCCAATGTGATTCACTTACGGGAGTATTTTAATCCTGTATAATTCATGAAATCCTCTTCAAATCATTACTCAATCGAAGGCCCAATCGTCATCCTTTATCTATCACAATTACACCCTCATTGTACTATCGGGGCAACATTTCATCTCTTCTAAATGCCATTAGTCTTAGACTCATTTGAGTTCATTCAGGCTATATTGAGCTTTGTATAACTTAGAGAAACCATCAACTCTTCTTATTTTCATGGGCTTAATCCCGAGGACTTATCCATTCTCGTCACCTTCTCACTCGCCCTTTCTTATCCTTACTCATGTCTTCCTAAAACCTTGTCGCTTTACCTTACTTTAGCTTGCGACCTACACATATCTATTTATACTACTCGCAACCTTCCTTCAACTTGCTTGCATTATAGGTTTTCTTATGTCATCCTAGAACATCAAGCGAGACATCATATCGTCTCTAACTCTTCTTTACTTTCTTAATTAGACCTCTTGATACTTAGAAACCATAGGTCGGAAGATATGCCACTGACGACACCGCTACCATTTCTGGATACTGAATCCCAGCGCTTCTAACCTTCTATCTGTAGTATGGATTATTCGTAACCTTCTGCATTTGAGTATCTTGTACGTTGTTCACCTTTACCTAACTTACCTTAAATTCTCGCATCATGTCTTCTATCTCTTTCATGACCTCGCTTTAACGCATGTATAATTCACATCCACAACTTGAAGCTCTATTATAATACTTGCACCTATGGTGCATACACAGTCCGGTGAGAGCTTCATTCTGACTTTTTATGAGGCCGGTACTCTTCTGACTGGCTTTATTGTAGAGCCGTTACAGAATATGGCTATTGTACTATCTCTCTTGTACCTCTGATATTAAGAGTGATTCTGCAATGTCCTCAATCACGATTTCTATAATTTACTGGGTCCAATAATCAGACTCTTGATTTACTTTGTTGATGTAACTTTTTAGTTTCCTCTTCCTTCTGATTATCATTTATGTAGGCATAAGCTATCTTCCGATATGCAGCTCATGGTATGAGTTATTACTTTAGCCTTTCATAGACGCTATGGGATATCCGTGATAGCATCATTTAATAATTCAATCCCTTGTCTATGATCTGGACTCAATTCTTTCTTTTAACTTATACCAGAGACTTCTACAGCTGTATGATTGTCAACATATATGTTGCATGGATAATACTCCGAAAATCTAAAGTGCATTCATAACGTAACTCACTCTGGATCACTGATCGAATAATTCCTTTCGTTCCTTCTAAACTTTCTTTAAATGTAAGTAATTACTTTTCCTGGTCGTTTTTCCACTTGTTGCATGCATACTTAGCTTATCTTAGTTCCCATGCATGCCGAAATTTTCGTGCAACTCATATGATCTCGAATATTACTTTTGATTTTTCTTCCCATTCCTTAGCCACGGTAAGTTCCACTTTCTCATGGAGTGCATACAATGTTATAGTGAGATTTGTTTTTACCTGACTATTTCCTCTTTAGGTCACTATGCTTAGCTAGACGCCTTCTTCCTTATTTTCTCAGCTAGTCTTTCGTTGTAGTATTTAGGGAAGACCTTCTGACTCTTGTAAAGCCGCGAGCTTATTACATCGTATACTTGACGGAATTTTTGATGTTCTTCCTCACCTATAATTATCAGTAGTTACTTATTTTCACGCTCTTGTGCTTGTAGGGTTGCTCCTGAACTGAAGTTTTGACTGTCTTCCCAGTAGGACTATCTTTTATTTTCATAACATTCATACGGTACCTTTAACTACCCCAACTCTTATCTGAATATTTCCCAAGGGTCACGATGTCGTATCTGCGAGACTGAATTCCCGTGTTGGGGTTCACTTTGTTTATCTTGCACGATCTGTTGATTGTCTGTAACCTCTTGTCTAGCCATAAATAGACTCTTCCTAAATCTACTAACTGCTCGTTGGTCCATTCCCATATTAATATTCCGCGTAATCTTTCTTGGGTTATTTCCTTTGTCTTAACTCACGTCTCTCACTGGCTCCTTATCTATTAATAACATCTCGGGCAAGAATCCTTACTTACTCTCCTTGACGTCGTGTTTACATAATGTCCTGGAATCGTTGCATGTCTGTAGGATTTGAATGAGTGCAATCTCATCCCTTTCTTATTTTTATCGCATTCTCCCTTTACCATTCCGTAGTTACTAAAACCACTTAATGCCACATCACTCCATATTCCCCCCTTTTATGGGAGTACTAATATTTAGAGCTGCGACGCCTATAGATGTTTTACCTCTTTATTTTTGGCATCCTTTCACATCATCAATGACCCTTACCCACCTTGCGGTAATCCTTCTGTACCAAGGATAACAAAATTTCTTACTCACGAGGGTGACACCTAGTATAACTGGCACACATAGTCCCTTAATCTTAACTTTGCTCACATTGTTTGCTTTGGGGAAGCGTCTTCCTAAATGACCATTCTCTAAATTTCTCATGAATCTTCTTCTATTGTCCATTCTATTATCGCCGGAACACAATCTAAAATCCTCATGATGCTGACCATTATCAATTCACTCAGTCCCTAATTCATGTTTAGTTTATCTTGTTCACTAGCCTATACTGATTTCTATTATTCTGGGGTCTAACTTTTCCTTCTGGTAGTCGCGTTAGAGTCACGAACTTATTTCTCGAAATGAGGATACGACTTTATGGCCTATACTCTTTTGGTGTCTCAAGGCCTGTCACTTCTCGTCTTTTCCTTCACTTAACTATAGACTCTGTAGTGCTGTCATCTTTTGATCTACCGTTGTCATCCATGTATCATATCTTACTCATAATGATTCATTAACTTTTTTCTTATTTCCCGCTAACATTTCTGTCTATCACTTTATTTTGAAAATTTCAACAGGACATTCTTTTGCTTTTAGTTCACCTTTGCTCCATCTACTGGCTCTTCGGATTGCCTAACATTCTTTCTTTACTAGGGACGGGAGCCACACTAAGGTAATATTTATTCCTTTCAAGGCTTCCAGTGCCTATCTTTGTAGTACTCATATCTAGCTGTACTATTTTAGAGTGCACAATCTGGGTGTCTCATAAGGAGATCTATTACCATATTTGAAATATCCTTCGAAAATGTCAGCTAATGCTAACAATCCATCCACCATTTTGGGTTACCCTAACCCCAGCTAGATCCTGATATCATGTCTTCTCTTACACAACTCAAAAGGCTTATATTCCTCTGCGATAATCTTCATTAGCTGGGTAGCTCGTACCCTTTTTCATCTTGCTTCTTTTACTTGCTGAAACTTGTATCTAACTTTCGATTCTCTTATTCCTTTTTACCATAAGAGTGGATAGACATTCTTGCCTTAGGGATCCTTATCAAGAAGTTTACACATCTTAGTACATACATGATCTGCTGAATATCTCATATTTATCCATCATAAGCATGATGCAAAAATTGAGTTCCTCTGACTCAACTCTTCCATAGCCACATTCAATCTCTTACCAACTATCTTTCTAGATGTAGGCATCGTCGTATTCTAAATAAGATAGAGTTTAGGAAATAGAGTTCTTACAACTGAGCTCTACCACACGATCTAGAGTAAGAAGAAAGAGTGACAACCCTAAATGCCTTGTATCCTCCTACTTATAAGTGTAGTGCACAACACACCCATAAACAAGACTCTACTAGACACATCTTGTAGACTCCCTAGGACAGAGCTGCACTGATACCACTTTTGTCACGACCCAAACAGATGCGCCGCGATGGGCCCCCTGTACCTTACTCAATCGAGTACCAACATAACGTATCATACTATCATGAATAACTGAGCCGGAGAGGCTGCCATGAGATAAGTAGAATACAACATGAAATACCAACTTATACATAAGACATACAGGCCTATAAGACCAAAATAACCACTCATAGACTGAACATAGGCCGACAAGGCCATACAATCTTTTACGTACATGACATCTGTCTACAAGCCTCTTAGAATACATAATTATCATAAAGGTCGGGATAAATCCCCGCCATACCAAAAAATACATGTCTAAATCATACTGACCAAACAAGCAACTTCAGAGCAAACGGAGCGCACCAACACCTTCCGCTGAGCTGATAGCTTACTTGGAGGACTCTCGACCTGTCTAGCGGGACCTGCGGGCATGAAACACGGCGTTCCCAGGCAAAAAGGATGTGAGTACATATAATGTACCGAGTATGTAAGGAATAAAAATAAATAAATAATAGACATGAGAGAAACATAGAGTAAAAGACTCAACATGTAAGTTTGAACAACTCTGTGAATCATTAATACTTATAATGTCATGCATATGCGTATAAATGTCATATCATGCATGGATACATGCGTTCATAACATTATCAAGCCTCTGAGGGCATCCCATCATATCATCTCGACCACTGTAGAAAAATCATCAACATATACCAGTTGATCAGGTGGTGGTGCGTATATAACGCAGTAACCTTTTTCCATATTCCACCCACCCACACACACATACACACACACACACATACATACATATATATATATACGTGTATATAATGCCATCTGGTCATGGGTCAATGTACATATATAAATAAATACAATGCATGAAAAGTACGTCATTAAATCTTTCGGAATGTCATAAGACCATTATGCTTCTGATTAATATCATGAAATAGATTTTATCAACTTGCGTATTTTCTGAGACCCATGAACAGACGATAGAATAATAAGAGTTATGGGAAATCAAGAATATAAGCATCTCTAGCATTTCTATGAATAGAGTCATTTATGAAAGTTGTGTATTTGCTCGTTTCGTTTGTATCGTATGGATCATGCCAAAAGGAAAGAAGGGATAGCCTTAACATATCTGTGTCGATTCTTTTGACAATCCCTCTAACACACATCAATTGCGACAAATCACGTAACGACGGATCGAAGTAGGGAGAAATCCGTATGATATTCTTGAGAAAGATTGTACCGTACTCCCTTAGAATCAAAATCTCACGTTGCGATAACATTAGGTAGACTTCGTATGAAATCTTTGAATCAATTTCATTGCTATTGCAACATTAGCTTTGTTGAAGCTTGTTATGTTGCTATGAATATATATCTCTTTTGTGAAACTATCAAAATCTCATATGACTTTGTTGAATTAGAGAAGTCTTTCATGACTTGGTTGAAACAGAACGTTGCCCTTTTTCCAATTCTTTGTAAATTGAGTCTTTTATGGCTTTAGCCAAGATTCCCTCTAAAGGTGCCACCTAGCCTTACAACATGGTTAGTCACCTTAGGCTTAATTAAAGCTTCACACATGCTGCCACTTTTTTGGCTTTATCCAAAAGCCTTAATTAATCACCTACCAATTATTAATTAACTAGTTAATATCCTATTGATCAATAATTAACCAATTACCCACATACTTAAGAATTATCTTAATTTACTTAAAATACTACTCATTTTTAACACACTTTATACACCTCACTATCATGGCCATGTGGTACCTTGTATGGTATTAGTCCATAAATATCGGGTATTTTAGCTCGGGCTGTATTTTATCCCAAAATATCAAACTTTGACGAAATTTATTTTCTTCGATTTGCTTACCCTCTCTCCTTCACGAATTTACTCATCACTTGTTTGAAATAGCAAAATGCTTATAATCTCAAAATAATCCTATTCTCGAACTTGCGTCGATTAACTTACGACGAAACTTTAACGTACGAAAATACGGGATGTAATATCTCATTTCCGATCTTTCATCAATTTACTTATGACGTATTTTTACGTACAAAAACATGGAGTGTAATAATAGCAAACTTAACTTCCCGGTGAAAATTTGCTATAGAGCAAAAGATTATCTAACCGTCCCAGAGTGGATCTTTGCTTATGTGCCTTGCTATTAAAGGTTTTATTGCTACTGTTGGAGCTTTCTTCGTAGTATGCTTTCTGTTGCTACCTCGTTAAAAATCTTGCCAGAAAAACCCAATTGGGACAAAAACTGGACGAAGGGAAAAGAGTGCAGCACATACTTTCAGTTCAGGTGATATTCGTCAGCAATAATATCTTTTGTGGTGTGCCACGTTCCAGTTGCTAGGTAAATTTTCTCCATCTTGGTTCTCCAATTCATATGAACCTTTTCTGGTGGCAGCTGAAACCCGGTAGGGGCCTTCCCATACACAAGGGAAAATGGAATTTCTCCTGTCCTCGATTTGGCCGTTGTTCGGTACGCCCATAAAACTCTGGGTAATTCCTCGAGCCAATTACCTTTAGCCTCTTCCACCCTTTTCTTGAGGTTTTGTATAATCACTTTGTTCGTTGACTCTGCTTGACCATTTGCGCTCAGATGGTAGGGTGAAGATGTGATCCTCTTTATTTTTAAATCATTGAGGAACTTTGTGACTTTTGCACCGATAAATTGTGGCCCATTATTGAATGTTATCTCTTTTGGTATTCCGAACTTGAAAATTATATTTTTCCAAACGAAATACACCACTTCGCGCTCGCCGATCTTCTAATAACGACCAGTTTCCACCCACTTAGAAAAATATTTAGTAAAAATCAAAAGAAATTTTACCTTACAGAGGGTCGACTATAATGGCCCGATGATTCTCATCCCCCATTTCATGAACGACCACTGGGACAGAACCGAATGCAATGGTTCTGCCGGTTGATGTACTAGTGGTGCTTAGCGTTGGCACTTATCACACTTTCGTACGAAGTCTTTGGCATCTTATTCCATGCGGGGCCAATAATATCCCACCCTTACCAATTTGCGCACTAAGAAATCTACGACGATTGATTGCTGCATATCCTTTTGTGGACTTCTCGCATAACATAATTAGCTTCGGATGCCCCCAAACATCGGGCCAACAGGACTTGGAAAGATATTCTATACAGTTGGCCTCTCTTGAAGCTATATCGCGCTGCGCCCGAGTCACTTTGGAGTCTTCGAGAAACTTTGTGTGCTCGAGATAATCGACGATTTCATTCCTCCCATCCCAGACCAAATTAGTCGCAGTTTCCTCATAGTAGCTATCTGTATTCAGGACCAAGTTCATCATTTAAACTACCATCCTAGACTCCGATCCCTTTATTTCTGTCGATGATTCAAGGTTAGCCAATGAGTCTGCTTTTGCATTATCTTCCCTCGGGATATGAGTAATAGACCACTCCCGAAATTGCGCCAATAGAGCCTGGACTATTACCACGTATTGTTGCATGCGCTCCTTTTTGGTTGCGAAGATCCTGTAGACCTAATTTACCACAAGTTGTGAGTCGCATTTGATTTCGATAACCTCAGAATCAAGTCCCCGAGCCAGTTCGAGCCCTGCAATCAAAGCCTCATACTCTGCTTTATTGTTAGTCAAATGGACCATTCTGATGGCTTGCCTTAGGGTTCCCCTGAATGCGGGATTAATACTATACCAAGCCCGGACCCTTTTATGTTGGAAACTCCATCCGTAAATAAGGTCCAAACCCCAGATGTCGATTATGACACCATTACTGCCTCTTTCGTTGCCAGAGGCAGTAAACCCGGACTGAAATCGGCCACAAAGTCATCCAAGACTTGTGACTTAATTGTAGTCCTTGGTTTATATTCTATGTCGAACTCACTCATTTTTATGACCTATTTGGCCACTCTACCCGAGAGCTCGGGTTTGTGAAGGATGTTCTGCAAAGGGAAAGTGTTCACTACGGCTATCGGGTGACATTGGAAGTAGGGCCTCAACTTCTGAGCAGCGACTACGAGAATTAAGGCTAGTTTCTCCAAATGTGGGTAGCGAGTTTCTGCTCCTGTTAAAATTTTACTAACATAATAAATGACAAATTGATTACCTTCGTCCTCATGGACTAAAATTTTACTTACTACGACTTCCGAGATCGGGAGGTAGACTAATGATGTTTCACCTTCTTTTGGGTTTGAAAGCAACGGAGGGCTTGACAAGTACCTTTTCAAATCTCTCAAAGCCTGCTGGCACTCCGGAGTCAATTCGAAATTATATTTTTCTTTTTGAGTAGTGCGAAGAAACGGTGACATTTTTCTGATGACCGAGAAATGAACCTGCTCAAAGTTGTCAATCTCCCCGTGAGCCTTTCGACTTCCTTCATGCTTGACAATTGGTCCGAGATGTCTTCGATGGCCTTGATCTTATCGGGGTTTACCTCAATTCCCCTTTGCGATACCAGAAATCCCAGAAACTTACCAGAGCTGACCTTGAACGCGCATTTCTCGGGGTTAATTTCATATTATGCTTTCTTAGGATGTCAAAAAGTTTCTTGCGGATGTTTAAGGTGATCACTTGCATTTAAAGACTTAACGAGCATATCGTCTATATAAACTTCCATAGTTTTTCCTATTTGTTTTTCAAACATCTTGTTCACGAGCCGTTGATAAGTGGCTCTGGTATTTTTCAACCCGAGGGGCATCATATTATAGCAATATGTACTGAAATTCGTTATAAACAAAGTCTTTTTCTCATCCTCCGTGTTCATCTTAATTTGATTGTACCTGGAATAAGCATCGAGGAAACTCATTAACTCGTGCCCGACTGTAGCATCAATCATTTGATCGATGTTTGGCAGTGGGAACGAGTCTTTTGGGCACGCCTTATTCAAATCTTTATAATCTACACACATGCAAAATTTATTATTTTTCTTAGGAACTACTACTACATTAGCTAGCCAGTCTGGATACTTTACTTCTCGGATCGAACCGATATTAAGTAAGCGAGTTACCTCATCCATGACAAATTTATTCCTGGCTTCGGCAATTGGGTGCTTCTTTTGTCTTACCGGAGGTATGTTTTGGGATCCAAACTTAACTTGTGTACGGCTACCTCCGCCGGGATACCATTCATATCCGCATGCGACCATGCAAAACAATCAACATTAAATTTAAGAAATTTAATAAAGTGAGACCTGAGCTCGACATTAGATTTATGTAAATATTTTATCCATAATTTAAATAATATTATACCTTATTATATAATTTAATTTAAGTTCATTAACATTATATATAGATTAATCATGTTATGAATTTATTACAAAATCTATCACTACTTTTTTATTATTGTTATTTTAATATTACATGTTTACGAATTTAAGATGCATATAATGTATGTTGGTGTGCGTGTGTATGATTTTAAGTTCCATTTCTTCTATTATTCTCCTTTGTGTATATCGATTTTTGAGTTTTGATTTTTATTAATAAAATTTTTCTAAATAAAATTCATTTAAAATATAAATAGATAACCATTATAAATTTGTTATAAAATCTACCTCTACTTTCCATCCATTATTTTTTTTATTACATGCACGGTATAATTTACAAAAATATTTACTTGTTTACCGTAAAATAGTACATTTAAATTTATACGTGGTTTCTAGATTAGTGAATTAATTCGATCCTGAAATAACAAGAAAATTGAAAAAATATATAACACTTAGCCTTGAACAAAAAATAAGAAGGTAAAATTGATTTGAGCTTTGAGTAGATTGTAGTATTAGTTTGCTAGAAAATTCTTGTCCTTACAATGATAACAGAACTCATTATTTATAGCTATGTCTAGGAAAGGAGGTCCTAGGATCATGTCCTTTTTTAATGTCAATTATGAGGGCTATAGATGAAGATGTAACGGTGAGCATAAATGTCAAATTCCTTGTAATGAGCAACGTACTTAATGCTGTAGAATATTCTCCATTAAATGCTACCAGACGAAGAGTATTTATTGCATCCTTCTGAGCATTATTCTTTCTGGTGACAGACGGGATCGTTGCCTTCGGTTTTGGCTATCTCCCGTCTAGGGGTGTCAATGGATATTTAAAAATCGATTAAACTGACCGAACCGTATCGTACCGAACCGAGCCGATTTTTAGGTTTCTTGTTAAGAAACTATAAGTTTTTGTATAAATCTATAACCGTACCGATAATTAGGATAGTTTTATTTTATAAAAATAAATCGAAAAAATACCGAACTGTACCGAATAAATTTTACATGTTAAAAATATATTTATCTAGTAAGTTTAAAAATAATAATGCACAAATTTTTCTTTGGGCATTGGAATTATGAAAACTATTACAAGCCAACAAGTAATTAAACTCAAAATACTAATTCCTAAAACATATTATGCTACATCTACTTGAACTAAGTTATTTCAAGTATCTTTATTAGCAAGACACAAAGTATTCTAGCGATAATGAATAGCAAACTACAATGTATTGAATATGTTTCCTTTCATATAATTTAGATTTATCTTTTTGAATATTTAATCTTCTATATACTTTATTCTTGAGTCCCAGTTTGGTTAATATCTTTCCACTCGTGTAATTTATATTTTCTCTGCCTTTGCTTGGTTTTTTTTACGCTGTTGTAGAATAGTTGATGGATTTATGCTCTAACCATTTTTTATTTTTTTTAATTCATCACCCTTTAAACAGTAAAAATGTCTAGAGAGTTTTGCTAAGTCTTATAAAAGAACGTATGTTATTGCATTCTACTTCTACTGGTGAATTTTATATGATATTTAAAAAATACCGAAAATTAACCGAACCGTACCGATACCGAAAAGAAACTGACATGATTAGGACGGTTTCGAAAAGTTTAATTTTGGCTATACATAATAGAATAACCAAAAAATTGGTATGTTACAAATTTTATAAAATAACCGGCCGAACCGAACCATTGACACTCTTACCCCCATCTTAGGTTCCACGTGTCCCTCTTTTGGGCGGTAATGTAGCATAACATATTTTACCCTATACATTACTCTCTTTTATTCTCAATTTTGTAAATAGATTGAGTTTTGACTGCGATAAATAAAATTACTATTTCGAACAGATTATTTACTATAATATATAAATAATATATTTAAATATATTTTAATTCTAACTTCTCATTTTATATATAATAATTATTTTATAACCTTATCAATGTTTATAATTTACCAAAATTTGGGGCGTGGTGAGCGCAGAAGATTTTTTAAATTGGCGAAAATTTCGAAGAGAAATTGGAACACAAGAAAGTGGGGCCTTTATTGTTTGAAACTCTACTATAGACCACGTGACGAATGCGATGACCTCTAGGTAGGCCATTCAGAAAAATCTCGAAGATTACCGATTTTAAGTGATTAAAAAACTTAAAACAAAATAAACTGTGTAAACACCACAATGGACCACAGCACTACACGTACACAAAAAAAGTCGAAAATAAAGGCATCCAAGTTCTCTATAAATAAGACGTGTATTACTAGCTTTAAGTATTATCAATTCTGAAATTTCTTATTCTTCTTCTCGCTTGCTTTTCATAACAATGGCGAACGAAGAGGTGATTCTGTTGGATTTCTGGCCTAGCATGTTTGGCATGAGGCTCAGGATTGCATTAGCTGAAAAGGAGATAAAGTATGAGTACAAAGAAGAGGACTTGAGGAACAAAAGCCCTTTGCTTTTACAAATGAATCCAATCCACAAGAAAATCCCAGTGTTGATTCACAATGGAAAACCCATTTGTGAGTCTATTATTGCAGTTGAGTACATTGAAGAAGTTTGGAAAGACAAAGCCCCTAATTTGCTCCCTTCTGATCCTTATGACAGAGCTCAAGCTAGGTTCTGGGCTGATTACATTGACAAGAAGGTAAAATCTTTGCCTTTCCGTTTTTTTCTTTTCCATATGTACTGACTATGATTCTTTAGCTGATTCCAACTAATTTTGAAATGGGTTTGTAAAGATTTTTTTACACTGTAGTGGGTTTAACATGTAATCGTAGGTTAGTTATCATGTATCGTAATGTCTATTATAAAGATTACTTGTAATTACCTTGAAAATGACATGATTGTATAAATCTTTTTTACACCGTCACTACATAAAACGTAACAATTTCTTGAAATTGAGGCATTGTTGTCTTGTGTTGTATTGTTAGAGTTAGATGTTAGCCTATTCTTTTTATATGTTTCGTAGTCAATCCTTATCTCATGCGTTAGTTGTCGGAGTTAAATTATACCTAAGGTCCATTTGGTTAGGTGTTATCGTAGTGCAGCCTCATTCCTATTTTTTTAATTTCAATGTTGGGCTCTCATGTTATTTTGTCCAAGTTTCTTATGTCCAGTCCTAGGCGCCTGGGGTGTTCAGGCATGAATTTTTGTAAGCGATGTCGAACAAGAATAATAACTGTAATTACCATACTTTTGGACAAGAAATAGCCTTAGTCTATTGGTTTTGTTGAGTCTTGAAAAGGTCCGAGTTCAATTCTACTTAATCACAATTTTTAACCACATAGGCTCTCTCAAATATTTGCAAAAAGAATGTGCTAGTTGAGGTTTGAATTTTGACCTCTTAGAGCAAAATCAAGTACATAACCAACGCGTCAAGAGACAATTTATGTCAAGTAGTGTCATTTTTTCCTACTTATCTATTTCCTCACTATATTAAGACATATATATAGTAAAATTTTCTGACGAAGCGGTGTTGCATGACACCGCTTCATCAAACGTGCATCCGCTCCTAGGGGTGTTAGAGTTTCGCATTGGCTGTGGTATGGAATGTTGTCTCATTATATAATCTTAGTCGATCTGCACCACATTAGCTAGCTTTTGCCTTGTGAACTGACAAGGACTTTTATCTTCGTTTTTTGTGGCAACAAGTGGTAACCTTTTCTTTTTCTAATTTGAGTTTGTTGAAATTTGCAGTTGTATGATTTTGGGAGGAAGTTATGGACAACAAAAGGAGAAGAGCAGGAGGCAGCTAAGAAAGATTTCATAGAATGCCTCAAGGTGTTGGAGGGAGCACTAGGAGACAAGCCTTACTTTGGAGGGGAAAGTTTTGGGTTTGTGGATATTGCTCTGATTGGATACTACAGCTGGTTTTATGCCTATGAGACTTTTGGCAACTTCAGCACAGAGGCTGAGTGCCCAAAATTTGTGGCTTGGGCCAAGAGGTGCATGCAGAGGGAGAGTGTTGCTAAGTCTTTACCTGACCAACCTAAAGTCCTTGAGTTTGTAAAAGTGCTTAGGCAAAAGTTTGGACTTGAGTAAACATATGCAATTATGCACCATAATGTATTAAAAGAAGGCATTTCGTTGTGCCTTCTTGATTGATGTTTCAGATAAATGAAGTTTGTTTGGTGGTAATGTCAGTCAGTTTACTTTTATGAGTAATAAAAGACTCTTAGTTGTGTCATGTTAAGTGTTGGCCTTTTGTAGTCTGTATGTAAATTCTGGAGGTTGTCAACTTTGTAGCGAGGAGTAATCATTTTATCATTTGGCATTATCTATAATACAAAAAGATGATTCTACTCTATGCATACATTTTGTTGATTCTTGTTAGTTCTGTTTTTAATTGTTTCGAACAGCAGGGGTTAATCTCACCCTTTACTTGTTTCAATTCTACAGCCAATGTCTTAGTAAGGTTTCAAGAAGAATAGTCATTTCCTCCAGCAATTCATAGTCTAAACATAAGTGAAACTGTAATACAAACTGTTGGAGGCTAGAGCTTTGGATTTTATTACTTGCTACATAAAAGCACACCAAATCATCACAAACACAACCTTTCAGGTTTCGTCTCCATTTCAAAGGAAAGTAAAAAGGAAACTTATTACTATATGTATACTTTTTAAAATCTTTGTATATGAATACATAGTTCGAACAAGAAACAAGTTCACTTGATTGCAGAACCCACTCTAGATCCGTCTTTTTTGTTTTAGGCAATGCCCCACTTTTGTCTCGCCATCACAATATAATCATAGACTTTGTCAGGGTCAGCAAGAGACTTTGAGACACTCTCCTTTTGCACACACTTTTTTGCCCATTCCACAATCTTAGGACACTCTGCTTCTATGCTAAAGTTGCCAAATTTCTCATAAGAAGGGAACCAGCTATAGTAAGGCATAAGGGCCATATCCACAAAACCAAATCTTTCTCCTCCGAAGTATGGCTTGTCTCCTAACTCCCCTTCCAACAATTTCAGGCACTCTATAAATTCTTTGTTGGCTGCTTCTTGGTCCTCCACTTTTGATGTCCACATTTTCTTTCCACTCTCATAAATCTGAATCCTCCCAAACAAAGAAAAAAGATTAAATATTTTCAATCAAATTTAGCTCATAAAAATATAACCCTCCAAAGTTCCAATGTGCACATGTTTGGATGATTTCGTTTGGACATATGTATTCATTAGCGGGTCTTGAACCAACCTAATTGACTTATGAAAAGAACTTATCAAAACACACAAAAAATAATTTATTTGGTTATGGTTAGTTAGATATAGCCATGATGAATAAAAAGGAGTTCTTTATACTAGTTTAATTTGATAATTGAACAAATAAAAAAGAAAAAATAAATAAACAAATGAAAAATGATATTGAATTAGACTAGTTGAGTTATGGCTCATTTTTAGCTCAAATTGATCTGTCCACCTTGACCAATCAATTTGGATTTTGTTGATAATGATTTTCTATTTAAATTTATCCCAGGTCAATATTATGCAGAATAAAGAATAATAGATTTTTTTTATTGTATATTCTACTAACATCAGAATTTTTGATACAGCTAAAAAAACTCTTAAAAAACATAGGACTTAAAGAAAACATACTAACATGACTAAATAATTCCCAAGTGTGTGATATTTTGCATACCTTTTTGTCAACATAATCAGCCCAAAATCTAGCTTGAGCTCTCTTGTAAGGATCAGAAGGCATGAAAGGGGATTTGTCCTTCCAAACTTCATCTATATACTCAACAATAATGAGGGATTCACAGATTGGTTTTCCATTATGAATCAAGACTGGAATTTTCTTGTGAATTGGGTTCATTTGTAGGAGAAGAGGGGTTTTATTCAACAAATCCTGCTCTTTGTATTCATACTGTATGCCTTTTTCAGCCAGGGCAATCCTAACCCTCACCCCAAACATGCTCACATAGGTATCCAAAAGGACAACTTCGTCAGCCATTTCTTTTTGCTGAAAACTCAGGATTGTTTAACAGAATTGCAAGATAATGTGAACTACAATATGTGTTGTGTGTATTAGCCATAGTTATGATACCACTATATATAGAAGTGGGAAAGAAGTCGCTCCAAAGTTGATGTGGAGTGTGGACCATTATGGATTTTCTGCGGATTTTCTGAGCAAAGGGGTTCAATATTGTAAAAAAGTAAATAGTAAAATGTTTCGTTGAATGGGTTCATCTATTTTTTTTTGTATCTACATGTAATGTCAAACGGCTTCATCAAAAAAAATTTGAATCTAAACGAAAATTAAACTATTTGTCGAAAATCATGTTAGCAATATTATGTTGAATTAAAACTAATACGGTGGTTTGTTTTGAAGTAATCTTTTTTTCAAAAGAAAAAAGTAGTATGCTGGTAAAAAAGGGCATTCTAAGAAAGAAAAAGCAAAAAAATATCATATATAATAAATAATAAACAAAAAATGAACAAAGGATGATTGCAAAAACAACTATTTTAATAATTAAATAAGACGACACTCAATTTGTTAAAAGAGTTTGAACCCCTTGCCCACAAAACTAAGCTTTAGGCTTGTGCCAAGGGAATAAAATATCTAATATATATCCATAAAAAACAAATTTAACTCATGGTACAACTTACAAGGTAATGCCATTTGATTGGTTTCTCAAATGTTAACGATTTGATGTGCTTTAAAATTAAAAGCTTGCTAGATAAATTAAGAATAACTTGAGCTAACTTCATTTACCAATGAAACTCAATCTCTAATCTGAAGTGTGACAACTTAATTGTATCTTTGACTTATGATACATATACAGTAACTGAATTCAAGAGTGGTTATTTGTATCAATATAAGTAGTAGTTGAGTGGCAAGATTGAGACCCTGAACATTTAAAGCGATCACTTATGTAGTTGTTCTCTCTTGTCAAGAAAAGTAAGATGTGTAGTTGAAAACGGTGCTGCCAATATGATTATAGAATAGTTCTTCAATTAAAATTGGCAACTCACAAACTCTTTGATGCATGTTCCCAACTGTTACGGATTTTATACGCAAGAGAACTTTCAAAATGTGCTGTGAAGGCGACCAAAAAAGAATTTTGAGAAGCAGTCAAAACGGTACTTTTATTTGTCGTAAAATCTATCAATCAAAATCAAGAAGAATTATGAAAATAGTGAGGAATCCGACTTTTATTTCTATCCACACAGATGCATCACTAGTCATATAGGGCGGCTTAAGAAATAGATATTTGTAAGAAAACAAATTAATTAAGTGCACCTTCAATTGAACTCAATGAATTTGTACTTTGTTTCAGATATATATATTTCAAAGAGATTCTCGCTGATAATTAAAAATTGAAAGAACATAAATAGTCTTGCATGAACGACGCCATGTTAGAAGTTTACAAGCTTTACATATGTTACAATATGCCAATTCGATCCTTTACTAAAAGTGGAAAACTATAACACATCCTAAAAGTGGCTGGCTAAAGGTCAATTAAATAGGACTATGCCTAAATATCTTTTTCCAATACACGATGGTTCCAAAGTTACACTCGTGAGAAATTACCAGTATTTGACAGAACAAGAAAAAAGTTAAAGCCACGCGGGAACCAAACTGAAACAATCAAACCTTATCTTTCTCATATGTAAAAACTGTTAAGTCTCTGTATTCGAAAATATACTTTCTGTAAAATAAAACGAAAGCAGAAACAAAAGACAGAAATAGAATCAGATGAATAACGTTCTGAGCCCAACAGAACACTGTGTTTCCTTAAGGAATTTAATCCCCTCATTGTTGTCAAAGGTTGTTGGATTAATTCCTCCCAGGATAGAACGAAATAACTATTCTGTAATACCGGCAATGGAAATTACGGAATTTCGTCGAACTCAACAATCGGCAGTAACCACACTGATGCTTACGTTTTTGCTTTTGAAAAACAGTGTAGAAATGCAGAAGAGAGGGGAGAATATACAAATTTTGGTGGTTTGAAAGTGAGACCAAACCTCTGAATTTATAGCCAAACAATCTGGGTTGAATAGGTGCGAAAGTACCTGTTCACATGAGGTACTGTTTCGACAGAAAACTTTTCTGTTTGGTCTCGAATTTTAATTTCAAAAACGACAGTTAGGCATTAGGAAATTATCCGCGAAAATATCAGGAAAAAGAAAAATAGATAACGGAAAATGGAAAATAAATTTGGTCCAAAAAATTATTAATCAATCATTTGACCGAAGCCGAAGTCGAGCCGAGCGAGCGACGGCGATGATGCGAGGCACGACTTCTTCCCAACTCTTTAAGAGCTAGAAGATGTGCTTCTCTATATAAGCACACAGATTTTTTTTCCTTTTTTCCAATGAGGGACAAAGTGCATTAGTAAAGAAAACAACTTCAAACTTTCTGTTTCCCTCCAAATCTTTTTCCTTCATTTTTTATTCACACCTCTTATTATATAAAACCCAACAATCCCCCATATGAATGGGGAATGGATATCTAAAAATATGCATGCATGAAAAACTGTGTGATTTACAAGCAAAGATTAATTGCATCTGGATAAGTAGGTTTCCCTTTGAACTTTCCATAGTAAACTTATGTCGGATATACTCGGTCAATCGATAGATTTGATATCTTTGAACCGTTGAACTTTGGTGTATACCTAGACAGCCATAAGTCATACAATCAACCCTTTAACCGCCTTTGGTTCTCATTGTTGTGTTCGTTTCGGCCATGAACACTGCCTGGTTCATAAGTGCGTTGAGAACTGCCTTACAGAATTTTTCTTGAAGCGACTTACACTTCACACTTATATAGGTGATTCCTAAACGTGTTATCCCATAGATACACTATTTGATATACTCCGTATCAAACTTAGAAACCATTAAAACCCTTAATGCTTTATCCTTGGTACTGAACATTGTCTAATCACGAGAATAGATCAAAATTTTATTTGACAATGTTGAACCGTCACTGATGACTTTGTTTGATCTCCTTGAACCTAGATCTTGGGATCTCCAGTCTTCTAAGTAGAGTTACCGCCACAGTGACTTGTCCTCGGCCATAGTCCTATTCCCTTCGATGATTTATCAACCGCCTCTCTATTTAGGCCTTTTGTAAGTGGATCCGACACATTATCTTTTGACTTTACGTAGTCAATTGTGATAATTCCACTAGAGAGTAGTTGTCTTACGGTATTATGTCTTCGTCGTATGTGACGAGATTTTCCGTTGTACATAATACTTCCAGCCCTTCCTATTGCCGCTTGACTATCGCAATGTATGCATATATGAGCCATTGGTTTGGGCCAAAACGGAATATCTTCCAAGAAATTCCGAAGCCATTCGGCTTCTTCTCCAGCCTTATCTAAAGCTATAAACTCAGACTCCATTGCAGAGCGAGCGATGCATGTTTGTTTGGATAATTTCCAAGAAACTGCCCTTCCACCAATTATAAAAATATATCCACTTGTGGACTTTGTTTCTGATGACCCTATGATCCAATTTGCATCACTATATCCTTCAATTACCGCAAGATACTTACTGTAATACAAAGCATAATCTTGGGTATGTTTTAGATACCCCAAAACTCGTTTCATTTTCATCCAATGAGTTTGGTCGGAAAAAAAAAAAAAAAAAAAATTTATTTGTGTAACGACTTAGTTTACTTACTGCACAAGCTATATCAGGTCGTGTACAATTCATGATATACATTAAACTTTCCAACACTCGAGCATAATCAATTGAAATTTGCTTTGACCTAGATTCTTTATAAGAGCCACATTTACATCAATCGGGGTCTTTGCAACTTTGAAATCCAAATACTTGAATTTTTTCGGTACCATTTTAACGTAATGAGATTGAGACAATGCTAATCCTTGAGGAGTCCTATGAATTTTAATTCCTAGAATTAAATCAGCAACTACTAACTCTTTCATATCAAACTTGCTAGCAAGCATACGCTTAGTAGCATTTATATCCGCAATGTCTTTGCTCATTATTAACATATCATCAACATATAAACATACAATGACTATATGATTTGGAGTACTTTTAATATAAACACATTTATCACACTCATTAATCTTAAATTCATTTGCCAACATTGTTTGGTCAAATATCGCATGCCATTACTTGGGTGCTTGTTTCAAACCGTAAAGTGACTTAACAAGTCGGCACACCTTTTTTTCTTTTTCGGGAACCATGAACCCTTCAGGTTGTTCCATATAAATTTGTTCCTCTAAATCTCCATTTAAGAAGCTCATATCCATCTGATGGATTTCAAGACCATACACGGCTAACGCTATTAATACCCGAATAGATGTAATCCTCGTTACTAGTGAGTATGAATCAAAATAATCAAGACCTTTTCATTGTCTAAACCCTTTGACAACTAATCTTGCCTTATATTTGTTAATAGTACTATCAACTTTCATTTTCCTTTTGAAAATCCACTTAGAACCCAAAGGTTTATTTCCTGGAGGAAGATCAACCAATTCCCAAGTATGATTACTTAATATATATTCTATCTCACTATTGACTGCATCTTTCTAATATTGTATTTTCGAAGAAGACATTGCTTCTTTAAACGTCTGAGGCTCATTTTCCAACAAAAATATCAGAAAGTCCGGTCCAAAGGAAGTAGTTGTCCTTTGAATTTATAGCCAAACAGTCTGGGTTGAATAGGTGCGAAAGTACCTGTTCACATGAGGACGACGACAACGCGAAGATTTTCTTTAAGAGCTAGAAGATTTGCTTCTCTATATAAGTACAAAGATTTTATTTTCTTTTTCCAATGAGGGACAAAGTGCATTAGTAAAGGAAACAACTTCAAACTTTTTGTTTCCCTCCAAATCTTTTTCCTCCATTTTCCGTTCACGCCTCTTATTATATAAAACCCAACAAAAGCAAACAGCATAAAAAGGATAAGTGATCAAAAGTTGGAAAAAAGATCTTTACAACAAAAGTAAATGGGGCAACAAAGCATCCTACATTTACGTAAGGTTCGGGAAAGAGCCGCACCCCAAAGGGTTTGATGTAGACAGTCTCCCCTAATATAACTATTATAAGTGGTTGCTTTCACGGCTCAAACGCGCGACCTATAGGTCACACGGAGATAACTTTACCGTTGCTCCATGTCTCTCCTTCAATCTTTACAACATAGATAAAATTAAAAATAGTGAAATCCGAAATAGCTGTAATTTTTGCTTGAGATCTTAATCAAGAACAAGTTTCTTCTTCAACTCTAATATGAAGTCACCAAAAAAACTGACCAAAGTTGGTCGGTTATGGCCAATTACCAACCAAAATGCGACCATTAGGGTGTGGATGGTATTTTGATGGTCGGAATGGCTTACCGACCAAAGTTGGTCGGAAATTACCGACCAACGTTGGTCGGTAGCTTAAAACGACCATTTGACAAGTTTAAGTGCTTACCGACCAACTTTAGTCGGAAACATATTTTATTAATTTAATTTTACCGACCAAAGTTGGTCGGTTTAACTAAATTATATTTTTTATTAATTATTAAAATTTTAAAAAAAGACCAACTTTGGTCTGTAATTGAAAATATATATATATTTTTAAAATAATTAAAATTAAACATTACCGACCAACTATGGTCGGTAACCTCAACAGTGCAGACAAAATAGCAACCAAAATTGGTTGGTAATGTTGAATTTTTGGAATTCAATGTTCATTAACCGACCAACTTTGGTCGGTAGTGTGGAAAATATTTTGTTTTTTTAAATTAAAAACCGACCAACTTTGGTCGGTTTTTCTAGGTTTAATTTTGGCATAAAATGTCTGTTTTGGCAACTACACCACCTACCAGCATACCAATACACCTAATAACTACAACAACAACAACACAACAACCAAACTTTTCAATAAATACTTTAAAACTAACAAATTAAAGTACAATTGAACATAAAAATTCAAAACCAAGTTAAAACTAATTACAACTAGTTCAAAACTGGTTCTATTTGTCTAGTTTAAAGTATATAAAAGTCAAGGGGTATTTTCTACAACATCATTATCACCGTCTAATGAACTTTCATTTACAAGACGGTATAGAGAATGGTCTTGTGGAGGACGGGAAGAAAGATCACAGGGAGGATGGGAGGAACGATCACGAGCAGGACGGGAGGAACGATCACGTGGAGATCGACCCTCTGGAGATGACTCATGAGATTGGGGCAACGGAAAAGCTCCACTAGATAAGAGAGTTCTGATCTGAGCTTGCATGCTAAGGAATTGAGCATCTCTAAGCCTTTCTCTTTCCTTGGCCGCTTCTAGCTCGGATGTGAGCTTTGTCACTGTCTCCCGCATAGCGAAGAGGCTCTTCCTATTAAGTTGCTCGCCTTGCGAGGAAGTCCCTATTCCTCCTATTCCACACTTATAGCGATGGAAGTGTTTAGTAGGAAGTCCGTATACCTTCCCCTATTTTGGACCGCCAACAAACTCCAACCATATTCTTTCAGCATCCTCGTCCAAAGGTTGGGTTGGCTCACCCAATTCACCAGCTGGATGACTACGGATTAATTCCTCCACGTTACTTTGGTAGCGAACCTATATTATTTTAAATTAAATCAGTATTTTAATTTTTTTTATAAAAGTAAATTATAATACTTAAAGAAAATTGAAAGCTTACATATGCAGTCGAGGTCCGGTCCTCGACCCACCTATCTTGATCCCCCTCTTTCTTCTTCTTCACAATATGCGTCTCCTTGAATAGCTCATCATGACTCATTGGGCTCCCATACTTCTTTTCATAAAAATAAATTAATTTATTTAATAAACAGAATAGATATACTTAGAAAAGTAAAATAATTTAAGCAATTACGTACTAATCTTCTTTTTATTGTCCCTAGGCTGATCGCATCTCCAGTGTGCAAGGAGCCTCCCTTCTCGGATGCGCGAGCTTTCTTTCCTTTTTTGCGCCTCTATAAAAACTCCGCAGTAAGCCATTGCCTTTGCAAATCATTCCACAAATTCTCAAGTAACCAGCCAGGCCTCTTGTTCTTATTTCTAGCATCCGAGAAAGCATCCGCCAATCTCTTGCGAGCTTTATGATGAAAATTTGCAGCCACTTCCGCGCTATAGCGGGCTTTCCATACACACTTGCTCTGTATTTCAAAAGTTAAATATTAGATGGAAATATTATAAATATAAATTATTAAACTTTTTAAAAGAACATGTATACCTTAAATTGATTGAATATTTGCTCCTTCATCGAGAATGGGCCATCGGTCCAAGTCGCATAAGGGCCATCATAAAGCTTTCTGATGGCATTGGTGATTATCTTCGTAATCTTATTACCCGGCCTAAACATGCAATTTAACAATAAAAAAATATTAATATCTTCGTAAAAATGTTACAAATCAATAGACGCAAAAATAATGAATAACACTTACCCATCACCCTTATGGATTATGATGATCCTTCCATATCGATCATAATGCACTACCTCGTCATCACTATCCGAAGCATGTGTATCAGAGGCATGTGAAGACGGTGTAGGCGGGTCAGAGCTACTGCCTCGTAGGTGAAGGCCTGCAATAGATGGAGTCGATGATGAAGATGGTTGCGATCCCTGTGACTGCGACATAGCTGGATGCGACCCAAGTGGATGTGATACTGATGGCTGTGACCCGAGTGGCTGTGACATGGATGGATGCGATCCATATGGCTGTGATATGTAGGGATGTGATCCATGTGGATGTGATGTAAATGGCTGCGATGCAGATGGTTGTGAGGCAGTTGGACTGTATGTCGGACGTATAGTCCTATGGCCCTGTGATAGAAGACCTGGTGTTTGAATGAAGGTGTACGGCTCGTGATGCTGTGGCAGCTCAGTATTGCCGTGTGGTGGATGATAAGACATAGGCATATCTGAAAAGGGTGGACAAGAGGGACTATTATTTTCTACCCTCCTCTTTCCCTTCCTACCCTTTTCTCGACCCTGAGAACTAGTAGGGTCATTGTTACCTTAACCCTTGCCTGCCATCTGCATAATATAATACACATTTAGATTGAATCTTATAAGAAACTAGCTATAAAACGAGAGTGCTTTTAAAAAACCAACTTTTTAATCCTCATCGACGTAATGTTCCTCGTCCGAGAATTCTTCGTCCTCACTTGTTTGAGCTTCATCATTTGATTCTTCGTCCTCATTTTCTATAATTGTTACTTCATTTATATCAAATTCTTCCAATATGCGTTCAGGATTTTCCAAATTATTTTCTAACTGACCGTCCATTATTTGGTGAACACTGGAGATATCGATTTTATGTGCAACATCTAACACATTCTCGATTTCCACCCTACCTACATGCTTAGTTTTTATTACTACCCACCAATCGGACTTATTCCGCCGCAATGGATAAGGAGCATAATACACTTGCCTAACGTTATGTGCAATTATGAAAGGATCATAACGATCATACTCCCTCGTATGATTAACCTCAATTATGTTGTATTGGTGGTGTACTCTTGTACCTCTTGTTGGATTTGGATTTCCAGATTCTTTCAGGCAAATCACAAAATGCAATAGGCACTAAGGTCTCCATGAAAACATGGTAGTCATGACTTTTCAAATGGCTCAACTTTCCTACCTCCATATCTACTTTTTTTCCAAGATTCGACGCATAACCCTCAGGCATATTCAATTTCGTAACCCAATCACAAATTTTTCGTCTTTCCTCCGAAGTGAATGTGTAACTTGCTTTGGGCTTGAACACCTTACCATTGTTTGCTGTCTGCAAGTATAATTCAGGTCGCCTGCAATATTCTTGTAAGTCCATTCTAGCCTTCGGGTTATCTTTTGTAGTGGACTTCCTTCACATAGTGGACGACTAGCTTCCTCTAACTATTCATAAAAACGTTTTGCGTCATCATTAGGAGTTTGTTCAACATTTTCATTGGGCTCACCCCCGAAGTGCATCCCAAAAGCATCCGCAACCATATCCTGAATTCTAGAATCAAGATTTGTATTCTCCACCGACCTACTACTTTCACCAACAACCATGTTATGAAATATCCCACGGCTACCATCGATCTCTCCATGATTAGTCCACACAAAGTAATTCTCTATAAACCCCTTCTTATAAAGATGAAGCTTAACTTCCTCCGATTTTTTAAACTTCATACAATTGCACCTGACACAATGGCACCTAATTACTCCTTCACTTTGGTATGGTGGAAGTGACATTGCATGTCTAATAAAGTCATCAACCCCTTCTACAAAATCCTCCCGCAATCCCTGCCGATTAGGATAATTCCTATTGTACATCCAAGTACGATGTTCCATCTATACAAATAAAACAAGAATAAATTAATTTATTCTACAATTATAAATTAATTATATCTTTTTTAGTTAATTCAAGATAATTATATTTTTCTAGGTACACCAATTTATATCCTAAAAATTCAATTCATATCCAGAAGGTCCAATTCATATCCTAAAAGTTCAATTCATATCCTAAAAGTTCAATTCACAAGAACAAATCCTAAAAACTAAAATTTTAATTCATATCCTACGAGTTTAAACATAAACTAACTAAACTAAAGAAATTCAACCCATACCCTAAAAGTTAGATTCACAAGAATAAATTAATTTATTCTATAATTATAAATTAATTATATCTTTTTTAGTTAATTCAAGATAATTATTTTTTTCTAATTACATCAATTTATATCCTAAAAGTTCAATTCATATCCAAAAGGTCCAATTCATATCTTAAAAGTTCAATTCATATCCTAAAAGTTCAATTCACAAGAACAAATCCTAAAAACTAAAATTTCAATTCATATCCTACGAGTTTAAACATAAACTAACTAAACTAAAGAAATTCAACTCATACCCTAAAAGTTTGTTTCACAAGAACAAATCCTAAACCCTAGATTCTAACTAAACTATTCAAGACAATACAAAGTTAATAATTCAATTCTAACTAAACTATTCAAGACAATACAAACTCAAAATTAAAACACTCATCAATTAAAACTAATTCATAACTAATCGACTAATTAACAAAACTAATTAGTTAATAAAACTAATTAATAAAACTAATTAAAACAAGACCTAAACCCTAATCCTTAATAAAATACAATGTTCAAATAATTGAAACACTAATCAATTGAAACTAATTCATAACTAATTAACAAAACCTAGAAATAATAAATAAATGGGTTGTAATTCAAACCTAAAATTTTTAGGAGGTGGAGAAGGAGAGTGGCGGCAGTGGCAGTGGCAGCGGCAGCGGCGACGGCGAGCGGTGGCAACGCGGGGGTGGGGAATGGGATTTGTGTGAGGAAAATAGAGAAGGAGAGGGGAAGGTATTGAGTGAGGAAAATAGAGAAGGAGAAGGGAAGGTAAGAGAAATGGGGGTTCCCCCATTATTTCAATTCTGATTTCAGAATTACCAACCAAAGTTGGTCAGTACATTAAGTGTTGACCTTTTTTTTTAAAACAAAAATTCTTTTTTTTTTTTGTGTTTTTTATTAAACTATAAGCATTTATTTTATTTAACTATACAATTATTATAAATAATTATAAACTATAAGCATAATCTTTATAAATAATTATATTAACTATTTACTTTTAATAAATTATAATAGCATCTATCTAAGTAAATTTTCTAAGTTATAATTAAGTATGTGAGTAATTTCTCACACACACATATACACTATATTGTAATTGATGCTAATAACTTCTTTTTTCATTCGTTCATCACTAATAATGCATGACATAGATTAATCGATATATAGGTCGAGACGTTTTGATGAATCATCGATTAATATTCATCGATGCATCTAAGTAAGTTATAAGTCGATGAATCAATTTACAAATAGATATATTTGATGATAAAGTATATATACTAATTAGGATCTTCACAAGTCTATCCCTAAAAGAACCCGACCCTGTGGTCCTAGCGCTTCGTGTTCTTATATATATATATGGCTATACCTATATATATATATATATACACATACAAACACACTTCACTGTAATACTTTAACTATATATATAGCTTGTTATAGTATATGTTAGTGTGTATATATATAGCTTGTTAAAGTTTGACCATGTTTGACCTATTAATTTAACTCGTTTACTTAATACTAATAACTTCTTTCGTTTATTTAATTTGTGATCCATATATATATATATATATATATATATATATTTGTGATCCATATATATATATATATATATGTCAAAGATGTTTAGTATTAATTCTTCTATTTTTCATTCATTCATCACTAATAATGCATGACATAGATTAATCGATATAGGTCGAGACGTTTTATTTTTACTATTAGTCGATATAGGTCAAACGTTTTGTTTTTAATATTCATCGATGCATCTAAGTAAGTTATAAGTCGATGAATCAATTTACAAATAGATATATTTGATGATAAATTATATATACTAATTAGGATCTTCACAAGTCTATCCCTAAAAGAACCCGACCCTGTGGTCCTAGCGCTTCGTGTTCTTATATATATACGGCTATACCTCTACCTCTATACACACACACACACACACACACACTTCATTGTAATACTTTAACTATATATATAGCTTGTTATAGTATATGTTTGTGTGTGTGTGTGTGTATATATATATATATATATAAAACACGCTTCGTTGTACTACTTTAACTATATATATAGCATGTTATATATAGTATATGTTAGTATATTCATTATTTGTATTACAAAAGTGTTAACGGATTACATTTATATTATTTAGATAGTAAATATAAAAGTAATTCAAAAGTTTGACCAATGTTGACGTAATAACCGACCAACTTTGGTCGGTTATTTTGCAAAAAATAACAATTATCGACCAAAGTTGGTCGATAAATGTTTCCCCTGCATTAACCGACCAACGTTGGTCGGTAATTTTAAATATAAATTCTTAAATATTATAAAATATTTTAAATAATAAAATTATTATTAAAATTTAAAAAATTGGGTCCAGATTACCGACCAACGTTGGTCGATAATCCAAAATTTTCTTTGACTAAGCAAGTCTGACCAGTTGGGTCAATTCGTTGACCAATTTACCGATCAACGTTGGTCGGTATTTAGTTTTAAAAAAATATAAAATTATTTTTTTCCAGTTTCCGTCCAAGCTGGACGGTTTTTGGTTGCTTTTTTTGACCAATCAACATTGGTCGGAAATATTTGGTCGGTTTTTAGCGGATTTCTAGTAGTGTATCACTTCTAGAGGTGGTAAATGCGTAGGTTAGATGTTGAATTTTTTGAACATTGCTCTCATCAGATTCTGCATCTGGTTTTATACCTATGAGACCTTTGGTGACTTCGCACTTCGCAGAGAGGCTGAATGCACCAAGCTGATAGATTAGACCTTAGCTGCATGGTAAATTTTGACACCAAAATATAATGATGATCAAAATGAGAAGGATTTGTTTTTTTTTTTTTTTTGAAGTTGTTCAAACTCCCAACTTGTTTGAGACTAGGCATAGTTCGTTGCCCAGTCTTCACGCAGACAAGTAAAGAAGCAGAGCACAATAGTAATGAACTGTTCAAATAACTGAAGAGAGGAGAAGAAAAGAGATATAAAAGTGTCTCTTAATTAATAGCAAGCAAAAACTCCAAATATTACATTATTCATTGGATAAAATGCCAAGTAATAAACAGCATTTTACTACTTGCTACATTAAGCATATCATCAACACAAACAATCACAACCACAACCTTTCAGTTTCCCCTCTAATTCAAAAGAAAGGAAAACGAAAACGAACAATAGATGTCTAACGAGTTGAAACACTTCTTCTAGCATCAGAGAATTTAGAACCTAAATAAGTGGATTCACAATATATATGATTACGCAGAACCCACTCTATATCCATCTTTTGTCTTTAAGCAATGCCCCACTTTTGTCTCGCCATAACAATAAAATCATAGACTTTGTCAGGGTCAGCAAGAGACTTTGAGACACTCTCCTTTTGCACACACTTTTTTGCCCATTCCACAATCTTAGGACACTCTGCTTCTATGCTAAAGTTGCCAAATTTCTCATAAGAAGGGAACCAGCTATAGTAAGGAATAAGGGCCATATCCACAAACCCAAAACTTTCCCCTCCAAAGTATGGCTTGTCTCCTAACTCCCCTTCCAACAGTTTCAGGCACTCTACCAATTCTTTATTTGCTGCTTCTTGGTCCTCCTTTTTTGTAGTCCAGATCTTCCTTCCAGTATCATAAATCTGCAATCTCCCAAAAAATAAATAATAAAAGAAGATTATATCTTTTTCTACCAAATTTAGCTCATAAAAATAGAACCCTCCATTGTGCGCAAGTTTGGATGAGTTGGTCCGGACATATATTTTCATTAGCATGTCAGTTAGACATGACTCAAGTTAGGTCATCTAAAAGCTTAGGCCGATCTAGGCAGCTCGTATAACCTAATTGACTTACAAGAAAAACTTACCAACACATAGGAAAATAAGTTTTTCGATTGATTGGTTAGATTTAGTCATGATAAATAAATAAAAAAAACTCCAGTAGTTTAATTTGATAATTGAACAAATAATAAAAGAGCAAATACACAAATGAAAAATGATTTTGAGTTGGACGAGTTGAGATATGCTCATATATAATAAATTCAACCCGAATTTACCTAATTTAGTCCACCTCGACTATTTGGTACTCCTAATCTATTCCTTGACATTTTTTATTACATAAATCTTGAACTTTGACCAAAAATAATAAGAAAAACTAGCTCAGTTTCAAACAAGTTGTATGAATCCTCACTGACTACAATTCTCCATTTAAATCCATCTAAGCCCAACAATATGTAGAATAAAAATAAAGAATAAAGAATAATAAAAGTTCGTTATATTTTCGACTAGCATAAAAATCTCTAATTTGACTTAAAACATATTTTGTGATATTTTGCATACCTTTTTGCCAACATAATCAGCCCAAAACCTAGCTTGAGCTCTCTTATAAGGATCAGAAGGCATAAAAGGGGATTTGTCCTTCCAAACTTCATCTATATACTCAACAATAATGAGGGTTTCACAGATTGGTTTTCCATTATGAATCAAAACTGGAATTTTCTTGTGAATTGGGTTCATTTGTAGGAGAAGAGGGGTTTTGTTAAACAAGTCCTGCTCCTTGTATTCATACTCTATGCCTTTCTCAGCCAGGGCAATCCTAACCCTCATCCCAAACACGCTTACATAGGTATCCAAAAGGACAACTTCATCTGCCATTTTTTAACTGAAAATTAAGGAAGGATTGTTTAACAGAATTTCAATATAATATTATGTGCTCTGTACTGAAGGTAAGTCATAGTGCTATATATTATATTATATTAGAAGGGAACAAGAGGTTGGTACAAAGTTGATGTCGAGTGTGGACCATGCTAGAAAAGCGTCCACATATATACGTACGGAGTATTACTTTTTTATTATTATCACTAAGAAATTCATTAAAACTTATCATAAAAGAAATAATCAGTCAAAATCAAGGAAAAATATGAAAAATACTGTATCAACATCTAGATGAATAATTATTTTCATTCCTTTCCATAGAGATGCTCCACTAGCTAAATAGGAAAATTATGTGAATTTTGAATTGAACTCGACCAATGTTTATCAGAGAAATTAAAAAGAATAATACTAAAAGCACGTAAGTGATTTCGCAATGCCACGCTCCTAAGAGCTTACAAGCTTAAAACTTAAAAGTGGAAAAGTATAACACTTTTTCACTTCTATGGTGGTAAAATTGCACCTGTGAGGATTCTAATCTCTTCTTTTACAACTTAAAACTTAAAAAGAAGAAAAAAATAACGATTCTACTCCTATGCAGACAGGGTCGGAGCCGAAGGCAGGTTCGGCCGAACTCAGTAACTTTTGTTTAATTATATTTATTTTAAAAAATTTATTAAATATGTGTAAATTATTAATTTAGAACTCATTGACTTAAAATAACTAAAATACTGAACCATAAAATTTTAAATCCTGATTCCGCCTGTTCGGCGTACCTACCACAAATTTCGTTGTTTGCTATTTTACCTTTCTACTTCTGCTTTTGATAAGGTAGTAAAAATAAATTTGGATATGTTTTAAAGTGTATATGATTTGTTGTGATTGAAAATTCAAAGGTTGCTACATAAATTAAGAATAACTTGAGCTAACTTCATTTAGTCATTTACCAACTAAACTTAGGATGTGTTTGGTATGATGGAAAATATTTTTTCAAAATTATTTTCCAATTTTCCCATATTTGGTTGATTTAAATATTTTAGAAAATATTTTTCTTATCAACTCATTTTCCTTTAATTGGAGAAAAATATTTTCCTTATCAAGAGAAGGGAAAATATTTCCAAAACTCTTTCTCAACTTTAAGGTAAAAACCGAACCATGAACACCCCTACACACCCTCATCAACCCACCCACTAAACCCCACCCCATGCCTACCCACCCCACCCCTCTCTCCAAAAAGGCTTTTTTTTCAAATTTTAATTTTTTTTTTCCGTCACTTGTAATTTCAAATTTCTATTTTTCGTTTTCTATATCACCCCCCTCCCCACTGCCCCCACCCCCGCACAAAAAAGGTTTTTGTTTTACTTTTTTTTTATAATTTTTAAATTTCTGTTTTTTTGTTTTTCTGCATTCCCCCCGCCCGCCCCTGCCCCCCTCCCTTCCCCGGAAAAAAAATATTTTTTATATATTTTCAATTTTAGTTTTTTCATCTTTCGGTTTACGGGTTCGAAATTTTACAAGTTTCAAAGTTATGAGTTCGGAGGTTTATATGTTTGGAAGTTTACGGGTTTAGAAATTATAAAATTTACGGGTTCAAAATATCGCGGTTTCGTAAGTTTAGCAGTTCGGAAGTTTATGAAATTTGTGGGTTCGGAAGGTTGTTGGTTCGAAAGTTTATGGCTTAATGTTTATTGTATCTAAATTATTTATGAATACTCTTGAGAAGTTATTTTTTTTAATTTGCGTACCAAACACCGAAAAATGAATAAAATTACTACTTGTTTTTCAAAAAAATATTTTTTCTTGAAAAATATTTTTCACGGAAAATATTTTCCGTTATATCAAACACACCCTTAATCTCAAATCTGAAGTCTTACGGAGTGTACTATTTAAATGTGTCTTTGACTTATGATGCTTACACTGTAACTAAACCGTACTTATTTTTATTAACAAGAATTGGTAGTTAAGTGGCAAAATTGAGACCCTGAATATTTATACCAATCGCTTATGTAGTTGTTAAGTATTTGTTATCAAGAAAAAATAAGATATATAGTTGAAACTCTTTGATGTATGTATCCCAACTGCTAAGAGGAAAGATAGAAAAGAGATAAGCATGATAATCCTTCTCTTATTGGCATTGACACTCTATTTATAGGTGTTATTTGACACTGCTTCAAAAATTCTTTTTACATGTATGTGTAGAATGAATAACGTGTTGTCAAAAATAATATGTAGCATTATATATGTATATAATATTTTCATATGCAATGTAAAACTTAAGTTGGGATACAAAAAGTAAAAGGCAAAATACATAGTTTACCCGTCAAATTTGCACCGAAATCTCTGTTACACACATTTTCTTTACCGGTAATCTTTTACATACCCAACTTTTTAAAAGTGTGTCGAAAACACACCTCTTCAGTACTTGGACACTTTTTTCTCATCGAGTGTATTCACGCACCAATAATAACGTGACACGTGTAATTGATTTTAAAAAAACTTGAATTTATAATTATATCCATCTTTTTCATCTTCTGTAACGACCCGACTGGTCATTTTGAGCAATTGCATTTTTTTCGGTAGTTTGAAGGCTCGAGTATCTCCGCATGATGTATTATGATTTGCGTAAATCGTCGGTGTTGGTTTTCAAGTTATCCGGAATTGATTTGGAAGAATGAAATTCAAGATTTAGCCTTGAGTTGGAAGAGTTGACCAAGTTTGGCCTTTTAGTATTGGATCTCGGAATGGAATTTCGTGAGTTCCGTTAGCTACGTTGGATGATATTGAACTTAGGAGCGCGTCCAGATTATTAGTTGGAGGTCCGTAGTCGAATTAGTCTTGAAATGGCAGAAGTTGAATTTTTGGAAAGTTTGACTGGGAGTGAACTTTTTGATATCGGGGTCGGATTTCGATTTCGGAAGTTGGAATAGGTCCGTAATGTTAAATGTGACGTGTGTGCAAAATTTGAGGTCAATCGGACATGTTTTGATAGGTTTCGGCATCGGTTGTAGAAGTTGAAATTTCAAAGTTTATTGATTTTGACTTAAGGTGCGATTCGTTGTTTCGAGGTTGTTATGCATGAGTTGAAGTCCCGAGTAGGTTCGTTTCGTCATATGGAACTTGTCTGCAAAATTTGGTGCCATTTGGAGTTGATTTGATATGGTTCGAACGCTTGGTTGCGATTCTAGAAGTTCTTGAAGTATCCTTTGATCTTCATACGTTTTGGCGTCCGATTCGTGATTCTAGAGGTTATTTTGATGTTTTGATTGCTCGAGCGAGTTCGTGTGATATTTTTAGACTTGTGTGGGTGTTTGGTTTGGGGCCTCGGGGGAGTTTCGGATTAGTTTCGAATTGTTTTTGTTAAAGTTTTGAGTGTTGGTTCTGGTTTAATCGCATTTACGATGTTTTGGTCGCAAATGCAGCTATCGCATTTGCGAAACAGCCTCACATTTGCGAACCTGGACTGCTGGGTTGGAGTTCGCTTTTGCGAAGAATGCCCCCTTTTTCGCATTTGCGAAGCTTTTGGTCACAAATGCGACCTTAGCAGGAAAGTCTCCAGTTTGCATTTGCGATATTTTGATCGTATTTACGGATCGCATTTGCGAACCCCCTGTAAAATATTCTTGAATTATCTCAACATATTTATTAACAAAAATTTGTTCTGACTCCATGTAAAGTCAGTTTTAAGGGTTTTATTCTTCTAGACAGCAACTAGCAAACCACACACTCAATATAATTCTGCTTGAATTGCAGAAGACTGAAAAATGATCATGTAAAGAAAGGTATGAGCACTTACTCTTCTGCTATTAAATGGCATATTCTAAGCATTTTGTTCCCTGGAACTTCCCTCATTAAAGGTAGAACATAGAGAGTTACTTTCATGTTCGCGCAGACAAGAGGCAGAGCAAACATTTAATTGAACATAGAGAGTTACTTTCATGATAAATAAATAAAAAAAACTCCAGTAGTTTAATTTGATAATTGAACAAATAATAAAAGAGCAAATACACAAATGAAAAATGATTTTGAGTTGGACGAGATGGGATATGGTCGTGTATATATCTATTATTAAGCTCAAATTGATTTGTTCATCTTGACCGATCAAAACTAATTCAGATGGACAACTATCTTACTACCTTGTATGTTAATTGATTCAACCCGACTTAATTTACCTAATTTAGTCCAACTCGTCCATTTAGTAATCCTAATCTCTTCCTTGACATTTTTTATAATATAAATCTTTAACTTTGACCCAAAAAAAAAAAAGATCTATATCTCAGTTCCAAATAAGTTGAGTTTGGCTATATGAATTAATTCTCACTGACAATTATTTTCTATTTAAATCCATCTCAGCCAACATTACGTAGAATAAAAATGAAAACAAAGAATAAGAGAGGTTCTCTATAATTTCGACTAAAAGACTCTTAAAAGGCATAAAATCTATAGTAATACATACTAAGGTGACTAAAACATATTTTTGTGATGTTTTGCATACCTTTTTGTCAACATAATCAGCCCAAAACCTAGCTTGAGCTCTCTTATAAGGATCAGAAGGCATCAAAGGGGATTTGTCCATCCAAACTTCATCTATGTACTGAACAATGATAAGGGATTCACATATTGGTTTTCCATTGTGAATCAAGACTGGAATTTTCTTGTGAATTGGGTTCATTTGTAGGAGAAGAGGGGTTTTGTTAAACAAGTCCTGCTCCTTGTATTCATATTGGATGCCTTTTTCAGCCAAGGCAATCCTGACCCTCATACCAAACATGCTCACATAGGTATCCAAAAGGACAACTTCATCTGCCATTTTTTTGCTGAAAATTTAAGGATTGTTTAACAGAATTTCAAGATAATATTATGTGCTTTGTATTGAAGGTAAGTCATAATAGTGCTATATATTATATTACTCATATTAGAAGGGAACAAGAGGTTGGTACAAAGTTGATGTCGAGTGTGGACCATGCTAGAAGTGTCCACATATATACATACGGAGTATTACTTTTTTATTTTTATCACTAAGAAATTCATTAAAACTTATCATAAAAGAAATAATCAGTCAAAATCAAGGAAAAATATGAAAATACTGCATCAACATCTAGATGAATAATTATTTTCATTCCTTTCCATAGAGATGCTCCACTAGCTAAATGGGAAAATTATGTGAATTTTGAATTGAACTCGACGAATGTTTATCAGAGACATTAAAAAGAATAATCTATCTATCTATATCTATCTATCTATTTATCTATTTATCTATATCTATCTATCTATCTATCTATCTATCTATCTATCTATATCTATTTATATTATTATAAAAGCATAAATGATTCATGCTAAATATTGAACGACTAAAATATCTTTAAAATATTGATCGACTTTTATGCCCTTAAATATTTGTATAATTTAAGGATTTAATGGTAAATTACCTAATAATGGAATTCTTTTTCGATTTAAATTACACATATGCTCGACCCTACAACATTGATCCTGCTTGAACTAGAAAAGTACGTCCATAATTTTCATTCAAAATGTTATAAGAAATATCAAATTATGGTGGATGTCTACTCTTCCTCCATGATCTTCATCTCAAATACTTAATGACATATTCAATGACATATTTTCTATATTTAATGACATATTCAATAACATATTTTCTTTACTTTTCATGCCTATATAAAAGCCTTATAATAGATAAAAAAAATACACACAGTTGAAGAAGAAATAAGAATCTCTTCTCTCTTTCTCTATATATCTCTTAGCTTGTTTTTCCTTGTTCCATATTGTTACTTTGAGCTATATTTTATAACACGTTATCAGCACGAGACTCTACCATCTCAAGAAGCTCTTTGAGAAGACTAAGGTATAATTTTTCTCCTCTTATAATTATGACTGATATTATGAAAAGAAAGTTCGTTGCCCTTGAAATTTCGGGCAAGAACTATATGACATGGGTATGGGATGCTGAAATTCATTTAGATGCAATGGGTCTTGGAGACGCCATTAAAGACAAAAATAAAGTATCTACCTAAGACTGTGCTAAGGCCTTGATTTTCTTGCGCCATCATCTTTGTGAAGGGTTGAAAATAGAATATCTCACAGTCAAAGATTCACTTGTTTTGTAGAATGGCTTACAGGAAAGATATGACAACTTAAAGTTGGTCACTCTTCCACGCGCACGATATGAATGGGCTCATTTGAGGTTCCAAGACTTTAAGTCTGTTTCTGAATATAATTTTGCGATGTTCAGAATTACTTTTAAATTGAAACTCTGTGGAGATACTATCACTGACCATGATATGCTTGAAAAAACGTTCACAATGTTTCATGCCTCTAATATGGTCTTGTAACAGCAGTACCGAGAGAAAGATTTCAGGAAGTATTCTAAGTTGATTTCTCTTCTCCTTGTGGCTGAACGAAACAATGACTTGCTCATGAGAAATCACGAAAATCGACCCACTAGGTCTACACCATTGCCTGGGGAATGAGGTGTATTCCCATTTTTCTAAGCGTGGAAAAGGTCGTGGCCCTGTTCGAGGTCGTGATCGTGGCCGTGGCCGCGGCCAAGGAAGAAATTTTCCTGGTATTAATCACCCCCCCAAAGAAAAATAACCACCAAAAGTGGAAAGGGCCAAAGGCAAATGGTTCAGAAACTGAATGTTATCATTGCGATGGAAAATCGCATTGGACAAATATTTTGTCGCATACCAAAATATTTGGTTGAGCTTTATCAAGTATCTCTAAAGACTAAAGGCCCTGAAGCTAATTTTGTCTATGACAATGAATTTGACATCACCCACTTAAATGTGGCAGGTTTTTTTTAGCACCCTGATGGAAAAATAAACTATTCGATCGGTGATGGATCTGTGGTTAAAGATGATTGAGCAGTTTGATTTTTATGTTTTCCTATTCGTAGTATATAATGAATAAACATCTTATAATTTTTATTGCACTTAATAATACTTCTTATGTAGTTCTTAAAAATATATGTATTTCCGAAATTTCATAAATTTCACAAATAAGGAGTAATATCTAAGTAATTATTGTCCTAGTCTCAGTGATCTTTTAACGCTTTTTGATTTTCCTTTACGATACTTTAATTCTCTTTAAGAAAATGTTTATAAGCACCCTAAAATAACTTTTGTTACTTGACCCTCAATTCCTATCTTTGTTTGAAAAACGAAATCTAGTACATTGGGACCTCAATCTTTTTCATATACATGGATAAAATATTAGGAATAAAGAAAAGAGAAGCAGCTAAGTATGTTCTTTTCTTACGCGGATCAATTGTTTTTCATGCAATGTGTAGGAAAATATAAATAACTTATACATGTAAATAATTTTGTTGTAGTTGTATTAGTCATATGTGTAATGTACTTATAATTGTATTATTTTTACTATGTAATTATTTGTATCATAATTAGAATTTACTCGAAATTACATTAAAAGGCCACTATTAAATCATTGGTTTAACTTTAATTTTTTTTTCCCTTTTTCTCTGAAAATACTAATATTTATTCATATACTTCTTTTTGTATGTCAAACCATGTGAAGCAAATATGGATATCTCTCAAAGCAAACTTGGATCAAATTTCAATTGTAAAAATATTTGCTTAATTGATTCATGTACGATACATACAATATTCAAAGAGAAGAAATATTTCTCTCATTTAGGTATGTGTAAGGCAGATGTTACTACAATTTCTGGTAGTAGTAATCTAATTTAAGGCTCTGGAAGAGCCACTATAACTCTGCCTAATGGAACAATACTTATCATAGAGAATGCAATGTTCTCCTCCAAGTCCAAGAGGAACTTGTTGAGTTTTAAAGATATCCGTCGAAATTGATTTCATATTGAGATAATAGATGATAATAATATTGAATATCTCATCGTTACCAAGAATATCTCTGGCCAGAAAAGGGTTATTAAGAAGTTCCCATCTTTATCTTGTGGCCAATATTGGACGAGAATTAGTGCAACTGAGGCACATTCTATCGTAAACCAAAAGATTACTGATTCCAATACTTTTGTACTTTGGCATGTCGTTTGGGACATCCTGGATCAATTATGATGAGACGAATTATAGAAAATTCAAATGGGCATCCATTAAAGAATTTAAAGATTCTTTTAAATAATGAATTTTCTTGCACTTCTTGTTATCAAGGCAAGTTAATTATTAGACCATCACCAACAAAGGTTGGGATTGAATCCCCTGCGTTTTTGGAATGTATACAAAGGAATATTTGTGGATATATTCACCCACCTAGTGGGTCGTTTAGGTATTTTATGGTCTTAATAGACGCATCTTCTAGATGGTCTCATGTGTGCCTATTGTCATCTTGCAACCTGGCGTTTGTAAAATTAATGTCACAGATAATTCGATTACAGGCACAGTTTCCCGATAATCCAATTAAGTCTATTCGACTTGATAATGCTGCTGAGTTTTCGTCCCAAGTATTTAATGATTATTACTTATCAATTGGGATAAAAGTGAAACATCCTATAGCTTATGTTCATACTCAAAATGGCCTTACAGAGTCTTTGATTAAACGTCTGCAATTGATAGCAAGACCGTTATTCATGAAAACGAAATTACCCACCTCTGTTTGGGGTCATGCCATTTTGCATGCAACAATGCTAATTCATCTCAGACCGATAAATTATCATAAATATTCCCCGTTGCAATTAGTTTTGGGTCATGAACCTAATATATCCCAATCTATATATTTTTAGATGTGCTGTATATGTGCCTGTAACACCGCCATATCGCACCAAGATGGGTCCCCAAAGAAGGTTAGGAATATGTGTTGGGTTTGAATCGACCTTCATTATTCTCTACCATAAAACATTAGCGGGAGATTTGTTCACTGCTCAATTTGCAGATTGTCAATTCGATGAGGCATTTTACCCAAAATTAGGGGGAGAAATTGGTGAAACCAAACATGAAATTTTGTGAAAAAATATATCATTGTCTCATCTTGATACACGTGCCTTTATTTGTGAAAAAAGGTACAAAAGATTATCCATTTTCAGAAAATAGCAAATCAAATACAGATGCATTTACGGATCTGAAAAGGATAACGAAATCACATATCCCTGCAGAGAATGTTCCAATCCGTATTGATGTCCCTGTTGGACATTCTTCTAATGTCATAGCTAATGAGTCAAAAGCACGCCTAAAACATGGCAGACCATTGGGTTCTAAGAATCGAAATCCTAGAAAAATAAAAATAAATGATCAAGATGACACTACGAATGAGTCTCATAAAGAAACTCATGATTTAACCAATCCCGAAATTCATGAGAAAATCAATGAGCCTGATACTCAAGAAAATAAGAAACTATCAATAAACCCAATCGATATTCAGACATATTTGAATCGATTGAATATAGTTGTGGACTATGTCTTTGCATATAATGTTACATCTAGCATTATACAAGATAATGAGAATCTTGAAACTCAATCCATTGGAGAATGTCGACAAAGAAGTGATTGGCCAAAATGGCAAGAAGCAATCCAATCTGAGTTGGATTCACTTGCGAAACGTGAAATTTTTGGGTATGTAGTCCAAACACCTAATGGTATTAAATCTGTTGGCTATAAATGGGTCTTTGTACATAAAAGGAATGAGAAAAATGAGGTACAAAGATATAAGGCATGCCTTGTTGCTCAAGGATTTTCACAAAGGCTTGGTGTCAATTATGAAGAGACGTATTCTCCTGTTATGAGTGCTATAATATTCCGTTATCTCATTAGTCTTGCTGTCCATGAAAAGCTTGACATGCATTTAATGGATGTAGTTACAACCTACCTTTACGGCTCACTTGATAATGAGATATACATGAAAATTTTCGAGGGATTTAAAATGCCTGATGCACATAATTCAAAGTCCAAGGAAATAATTTTAATCAAATTGCAAAGAACTTTGTATGGTCTAAAGAAATCAGGAAGAATGTGGTATAACCACCTTAGTGAATATTTATTAAAGGAAGGTTATATAAATGATTCTATTTGTCTGTGTGTTTTTATAAAAAAAACAACATCGGAGTTTGTTGTACTTGTCGTATATGTTGATGACAAAAACCTTATTGGAACCCCTACAAAACTCCAAAAGGCAATTGATTATTTAAAGAAGGAATTCGAGACGAAAGATCTCGAAAAGACAAAATTATGTCTCGGTTTGCAAACTAAACATTTGGCAAACAAGATTTTTGTTCATTAATCTCCCTACATAGAAAAGGTATTGAAACAGTTTTACATGGATGGAGCACATCCATTAAGTACTCCGATGGTTGTTCGATCACTTGATGTGAATAAGGACCCGTTTCGACCTCAAGAAAAGAATGAAGAGCTTCTTGGTCCTAAAGTACCATATATTAGTGCAATTGGTGCACTAATATATCTTGCTAACACTACAAGGCCTGACATAACTTTTTCAGTTAATATCTTAGCAAGATATAGCTCTGCTCCTACAAGGAAACATTGTAATAGAATCAAACACATATTGCGGTATCTAAAAGGGACTACCGATATGGGCTTATTTTATGGCAATGATTGCAGTCCCGATCTTGTTGGTTATGCCGATGCTGGGTATTTATCTGACTCACACAAGGCTCGATCTCAAACAGGCTATGTGTTTACATGTGGAGGCACTGTAATATCTTGGCGATCGACTAAACAATCAATCGTGGCTACTTTATCTAATCATGCTGAGATAATTGCTATTCATGAAGCAAGTCAAAAATGTGTATGGTTGAGGTCTGTAATACACCTTATTCGTGACAAATGTGATTTGAAGTGTGACAAACTACCCACAATTTTGTATGAAGACAATGCAACATGCATATCTCAATTGAAGAGAGGATTCATAAAAGGAGATAGAACAAAGCACATTTCACCAAAGTTATTTTTCACAAATGATCTTCAAATGAATGGTGATATCAGTGTGCAACAGATCCATTCAAGTGATAATATGGCTGATTTGTTCACTATATCTCTACTGACGTCAACCTTCACAAAACTAGTGTACAAGATTGGGATGCAAAGGCTCAAGGATGTGAATTGATACTCTTATCAGGGGGAGTTGATACGCGGTGTACTCTTTTTTCCTTACAAGGTTTTGTCCCACTGCGTTTTCCTTGCAAGATTTTTAATGAGGCAACCAAAAAGCGTATTCCTAAACATGTGTACTCTTTTTCCTTCACTAGAATTTTTTTTGTCTAATAAGGTTTTAACGAGGCACATTATCTATGGACATCCAAGGGGGAGTGTTATACGAAATATCAAATTATAGTGGATGTCTACTCTTCCTCCATGATCTTCATCTCAAATGCTTAATGACATATTCAATGACATATTTTTTTTACTTTTCATGCCTATATAAAGGCCTTGTAATAGATAGAAAAATACACACAATTGAAGAAGAAATAAGAATCTCTTCTCTCTTTCTCTATATATCTCTTAGCTTATTTTTTCTTGTTCCATATTGTTACTTTGAGTTATATTTTATAACACAAATGGAATTGTTGTTCTTAATTAAAATTCCTTATAACAAGGCACGTACTAAAAGAAAAGTTTAGTACTACGCTCTAAAAACATTTATAACATTTTGAACAAAGTGGAAAATTCTTTGTATTAGTTCATATAAATCTAAAACTAAATTAAGTTAGTACCTTTTATGATATATTTTGTGTTCCTAAATATTAGGAGTTACTACATAATTCAAACTCTTTGAGTTAGTTTTTAAAATATAATATAAAAAGAAAATAATTATATAATAACTTTTTAAAAATATAAAATCTTATTTTAAAGGATAAAAAGAATATAGGGGCAAGTTTATATGAATATTTTTCTTTTACACGATAATAAAGTGGTTCTAATAATACATGTGAGATTGTGCTCTTTAATTTATTATTTATTTTTATTTCAATATGAGTAATTGATTCTTTTACAAATTTCTCAAAAACAAATCAACGAATGTTAGATTAGGTTTCCTAGAACAAGTACGTCAAAATCTAGAATATATTGAAGTTTAACAAAACTTTTCGTTGATCGGTTTATTTTCATTAGATGTTCATGTGCCATGAATTGTTTCCAATTCAAGATTTACATCAATGTATATATATTCAACTAAAAAGAAAAATACTTTAGAATATTATTATTAATGTAGTATGCGTGATGTCTGATTTAAAAATAATTTAAAGTAACTGGAACACAATGATTGGATCGGCTCTGTGACAGAAGCAAAAATATGTTCATATAAAATGTGAAATTCAACTAGAACTTTCCAAACAAATAGGATGTTTGCATAATATAAGGTATTGATTTTATCTTTGTGTATAGTTTGAAGATATTGGATTTATGAATTTAAGTTTTTTTTTCAAACTATCTATCTTTTTCATATTTACCTTATTCTAGATAATAAATATTTATTTTTTAACAAAATAAATATTTGTATTGTTTAAGGTACTGATTTGCTGAGGAGTACGAATGTTATTTTTAGAGCATTGGAGTAATATAATTCTTTTAAATGTATTTATTCATCATGTCCACGTAATTCTTGATTATTCCCGATAGTACATATTTAAATAATGGAGATTTATCCAAAAGTTTTAAAATTATTTTAACTCAAATGACGTGGAATGAATTTCAAAATTATCTTATACTTCTTCGTAATTTTTGATAATATTTTCAAGTAAAAGGTGTGAACTCGGCTGTAACGACCCAGTCGGTTGTTTCAAGAGTCATAACCCCGTTTCCCCCATTTTTGCTTTCTGTTGTGCCTTTTAGCTATATTATGGTATACCAGATTGGTTGGTTCGGGTCTGGAGTAATTTCGGAGTAGAATGATACACTTAGTTTCTAAAGTAGAAGTTTAAGTTGGAAAAGTCAACCGGATGTTGACTTATGTGTAAACAATCTCGGAATTTAATTCTGATAGTTTCATTAGCTTCGTTAGGTGATTTTGGACTTAGGAGCGCATCCGAAATGTGATTTAGAGGTCCGGAGTAGAATTAGGCTTGAATTGGCGAAAGTTGGAAAGTTGACAATTTGTGTCGGCAGTAAAAAATTTGATATCGGGGTCGGAATGGAATTACGGAAGTTGGAGTAGGTTTGTAGTGTCATTTATGACGTGTGTTCAAAATTTGAGGTCATTCGGATGTGGTTTAATTGGTTTCGGCATCGGTTGTCAAAATTGAAAGTTTTAGAAGTTCTTAGGCTTGACTCCGAGGGTAATTTAGTGATTTGATGTTGTTTTGAGTGATTCTAGGGTTCGACTAAGTTTTTATGTTGATATATGACTTGTTGGTATTTTTGGTTGAGGTCTCGAGGGCCTCGAGTTGATTTCGGGTGATTAACGGAACAAATTGGATATTGGAGGATTGCTGAAGTTGGAACTCAACTGTCATAATCGCACCTGTGGATGTCTCATCGCAGGTGCGAGCCCCGCAAAAGCGAGCGGGATGTCGCAGATGCGAGGTTGGAGGAGTTGGGCAGAAGGCGCAGGTGCGATGAAGTTCCCGCACCTGTGAGGCCGCAGAAGCGCACAAGAGGTCGCAGGTGCGGAAAGTGTCAAGGCAGGCTGGGTCCGCAGGTGCGAGGTATTTTCCACACCTGCGTGGTCGCAGATGCGGAAATGGAGCGCAGGTGCGGAGTCTGGGCGTTTAAGTGACTTGTGCAGGTGCAGTTGTTTGGACCTCAGGTGAGGTGGCGCAGAAGCGTGAAATTTTTCGCAGGTGCGAAAAGCCTGGACAGAAACCATAAATAGAACTCTTCGCGAATTTGGTTCATTTCCACTATTTTCAAGTCGATTTTTGGAGCTTTTGGAGTGATATTTGAAGGGTGATTCAAGGGCTATCAGTGAGGTAAGTTGCTTGAGCACTAATACTCGTATATATGGTGATTCACAGTTGATTAAACATGTAATTAGTAAAAATGAGGGGTTAGGGCTGGGAATTTTTGGACAGTAATTTAAGTATTTGAAGAACCAAACGATGTCGGATTTTGATGAATTTGGTATGGTTAGACTCGTGAGTGAATGTGCTTTCTAGTTTTGTAAATTTTATCGAATTTCGAGACGTGGGCCCGGGGGCCGGGTTTGAGCCAATTTCGAGTTTTGAGTCTAATTTGGTATTTTTTTGTGAAATTCATTCCTTTAGCATAAATTGATGGTATTGTACTAATTGTGTATAGATTCAGAGAATTTGTAGGCCGAATCGAGGGGCAAGAGCATTCCGAAGTAGGAGTTCTACGCTGTTGAGGTAAATAACAGTTTTAAATCTGGTCTTGAGGGTATGAAATCCAGAGTTTGGTATAATATTACTGTTTGGAGGTGGCACCCATGCTAGGTGATGGGCTTGTGGATGTACACCATGGGGGATTGAGACTTGGTCCGTCCCGGGAGACTGTGAAGTCTAATAGTCTTTATTTGTGTTTATGTGCATTCCTATTTTTTACTAGAAATTGACTGCCTTTCATGTTAGAAGTCATGCTTAGACTATATTCCGTTCATGGTAGTTATACTCAGTCATAGTGATTCTTGTACATGTTTACCCCAGTCTCTGTTATTTGTTTTTCCCTGGTGATATATGTAACACTTTGATTTGGGATGCTTTTCCTTTCTTTGTTGAAAGCTATGAGACTAGAGAGGTTCATGACTGAGTAAGGCCGAAGGCCTGGTTGTGAGGTATTGTTCTATGGCACGTGAGTTGTCCGTGCGGATTCTTATATTTATACTATGGTACGTGAGTTATCCGTGTAGCACGTGAGTTATCCGTGCGGATCCAGATATGATATTATAATACGTGAGTTGTCCGTGCAGCACGTGAGTTATCCGTGCTTATAGCGCTTGGGCTGTAGGAGCCCCTCACGAGTCTGAACACCCCCAGTGAGCGCAGGTACCTATTGAGAGTGTGTATTGAGGGCTGAGAGCCGAGAGTGTGAGGTTGAGATAGGTTGAATGACTGCTGCCTTGAGAGGCTGTACCTGCTTTATTTATTGTTGCACTTGGTTGTTATCTGTTGTTGTTGTGAAATTTCTGGAAGATCCATGTATGTTTTATATGAACGCGAACTGTTTTGACTTATACCACAGGATTTGAAAGCATGTTCACTCTTTACTGAAAACTTTTAAAAATAAATTTTACTGTATAGCTCGTCACTGCTTCTCAGTTACCTATTTATTTCTGTTACTTGCTGAGTTGGTTGTACTCATGCTACACCCTACACTTCATGTGCAGATCCAGGTGTGTTTGATTACGAAGGTCGTTGAGTCCAGGAGGATTGAGTACAGGAGACTACGAGGTAGCTGCCAGCGTCTCCAGGGCCTTGTCTCTCCTTCTATATATTTCTTTCTGTCTTGTATTGATACTTAGACATTGGTTGTATTAGTTTGGTTATCTAGAAACTCATGACTTAGTGACACCCCGATGTTGGGCTATTTTATTTTTCTGCACTTATGTTTTTTTTTTATTATTTGGGTTTTACCCAGTATTTATGAAAAACTCTGGATATTTTTAAATGTCTTAATTCACTTATGTTAAAAATTTTGAAAGAGTCTTGGAAAGGTCGGCTTTCCTAGTACCACAATAGGCGCCATCACGACAGGATTAGTTTGGGTCGTGACAGATTGGTATTAGAGCCTAGATTACATAGGTCTCACGTGTCATGAGCGGGTTTAGTAGAGTCTTGTGGATCGGTACGGAGACGTCTGTACTTATCTTTGAGAGGCTACAGAACCTTTAGGAAACTCCACATTCTTGAATTCTTGTCGTGCGAATCTATTAATTCTAGTAACTAAACATCTGTTGTTTCATTCTCTCATAGATGGTAAGGACTCGTGCTACCGGTCAGGAGGGCCAGCCACCAGTACCACCAGCCAGGGCCATGAGAGGCCGAGGCCGCGGTAGAGGCCGTGGTAGGGGCAGAGGTGCAACCCGTACAACAGCTGGGGAAGTACCTGCAAATCCACCAGTTGTCCCAGATCAGGACCAGGTTCCAGTTATTGATGCACCAGCTCAGGCACTACCTGTGCCTATTGTGATTCTAGGCCTTCAGGAGGCCCTAGCTCAGATTTTGACAGCGTGTACCGGCCTTGCTCAGGCGGTCTCTATGTCGACAGCCGCAGCCACTTCTCAGGCTGGGGGGAGGCACTCAGACTCCCGTTGCTCGCACACCCGAGAAGGTTGTTCAGGGACTTCAGACACAGGAGGCACCACCAGCCCAGCAGGTTGCAGCTGCACAGGATTATGTGGTTCCTGCTATGCCTGAGGATGATCAGCGTAGGCTGGAGAGGTTTGGGAGACTCCAGCCACCACCTTTCGGTGGCACAGAGAGAGAGGATGTTCAGGACTTCTTGGACATGTGTTAGAGGATACTCCGTACTGCTGGTATTCTGGAGACTTGTGGGGTCTCATTCACTACTTTTTAGTTTTCTGGGGCTGCACTCAGATGGTGGGAGACTTACGAGAGGCGTAGGCCTGTTGGCGCAGCACCCCTTACTTGGCAGCAGTTCTCCATGGTCTTTTTGGAGAAGTTCGTGCCTCAGCCATGCAGAGAGGAGCTTCGCAGACAGTTTGAGCAGCTTCGCCAAGGCGACATGTCTGTGATGCAGTATGAGATGCGATTCTTGGAGTTGGCCCACCATGCTATCTGATTGGTTCCCACAGACAGGGAGAGGATCATGAGGTTTATAGATGGTCTCATTTTTCAGCTACGGTTGCTCATAACTAGAGAGAGGGTGTTTGGTGCTACCTTTGATGAGGTTGTCGACATTGCTCGACAGATTGAGATGGTTCACGGTCAGGAGAGGGTTGAGAGGGAGAACAAGAGGCCTTGTGGTCAGGGTGGATTCAGCGGTGCTCCTTTTGGGGGTCAGTTCCATCACGGTAGAGGTCATCATTTTAGACAGGCGTAGATAGCTCGGCCATTTCAACATGGTGCATCATCTGGCCATGGTTCTCACAGTCATCAGTAGGGACGGTCATCGTTCAGTGCACTATCATCGCAAAGTTCTCATCATGCCCCGCCCGCTCTGGTATCCTCAGCTAGTTCTTTTGGGCATCAGGAGCAGCAGTTTCATCAGAGGAGGGGTTGTTTCGAGTGCGGAGCTTTTGGTCACATTATGAGAGATTGCCCTAGGCTACTGGGTGGGACTCCACACCGGGGTACTCGGCTGATAGCACCAGCACCAATTCCTCCACCACCCGTCCAGCCAGCTAGGGGTGGAGCTCAGCTAGCTAGGGGCGGAGCCCAGTCAGCTAGGGGTCGCCCTAGAGAAGGAGGCAGATCAGGGGGTGGCGAGGCCAGTTTCTATGCTCTCCCTGCCAGACCAGATGTTATTGCTTTAGATGCTGTGATTACAGGTATTGTCACAGTTTGTCACAGAGATGCCTCTGTATTATTTGACCTTGGTTCCACGTATTCATATGTTTCCTCGTATTTCGCCCATTTTCTGGATATGCCCCGTGAGTCTTTAGTTTCATCTGTACATGTATCTACTCCTACGGGCGATACTATTATTGTGGATCGTGTATATCGGTCATGTGTGATGACTATTGGGGGTCTGGAAACCTGAATGGATCTATTGTTGCTCAATATGGTTAACTTTGATGTGATATTGGGTATGGATTGGTTATCTCCATGTTATGATATTCTAGATTGTCACGCAAAGACCGTGACATTGGCTATGCCGGGATTTTCGAGGGTTGAGTGGAGAGGTTCTATAGATTATGTACTTAGTACGGTGAATTCATATTTGAAGGCTCAGTGTATAGTTAAGAAGGGTTGCCTGTCTTATTTGGATTTTCTGAGGGATGTTAGTGCAGAGACTCCTACCATTGATCCTGTTCCGGTGGTACGTGACTTTTCGGATGTGTTTTCTGTAGACCTGCCGGGCATGCCGCCTGACAGGGATATTGATTTCGGTATTGATTTGGTGTCGGGCACTCAGCCCATTTCTATGCCACCGTATCGTATGGCACCGGCAGAGTTGAAGGAATTAAAAGAACAACTTCAGGAACTCCTTGATAAGGGGTTTATTCAGCCTAGTGTGTCACATTGGGGTGCACCAGTTCTATTTGTGAAGAAGAAGGATGGTTCCATGAGAATGTGTATTGATTACAGGTAGTTGAACAAGGTCATAGTCAAGAACAAGTATCCTTTGCCTCGTATTGATGATTTATTTGACCAGCTTCAGGGAGTGAGGGTGTTCTCCAAGATTGATTTGAGGTCCGGTTATCACCAGCTGAAGATTCGGGATTCATATATTCTTAAGACAGCTTTCAGGACCCGATATGGCTATTATGAGTTCTTAGTGATGTCTTTTGGGCTAATCAATGCCCCAGCAACGTTCATGCATTTGATGAGCAGTGTATTCCAGCCCTATTTGGACTCATTCATTGTTGTATTCATTGATGACATCCTGGTGTACTCTCGTAGCCAGGAGGAGCACGCTCAGCATTTGAGAATTGTATTACAGAGATTGAGGGAGGAGAAGCTTTATGCAAAGTTCTCCAAGTGTGAGTTTTGGCTCGGTTCAGTAGCATTCTTGGGGCACGTGGTGTCCAGTGAGGGTATACAGGTGGATCCGAAGAAGATAGAGGCAGTGCAGAGTTGGCCTAGACCATCCTCAGCCACAGAGATTAGAAGCTTTCTTGGTTTGGCGGGTTATTACCGTTGCTTTGTGCAGGGATTTTCATCTATTGCATCGCCTTTGACCAAATTGACCCAGAAGGGTGCTCTATTCAGGTGGTCAGACGAGTGTGAGGAGAGCTTTCAGAAGCTCAAGACTGCTTTGACCACAACTCCAATGTTAGTTCTACCATCAGCTTCAGGTTCTTACACCGTGTATTGTGATGCCTCGAGGATAGGCATTGGATGTGTTCTGATGCAGGAGGGTAGGGTGATTGCCTATGCCTCGCACCAGTTGAAGACCCATGAGAAGAACTATCATGTCCATGATCTTGAGTTAGCTGCCATTGTTCACGCCTTGAAGATTTGGCATCACTATTTGTATGAGGTTCATTATGAGATCTATATTGATCACCGGAGTCTGCAACATCTGTTTAAGTAGAAGGATCTTAACTTGTGTTAGCGGAGATGGTTGGAGCTTTTTAAGGACTATGATATCACTATTTTGTACCATCCGAGGAAGGCCAATGTGGTGGCCGATGCTTTGAGCCGCCGGGCGGAGAGTTTGGGGAGTTTTGCATATCTTCCAGCAGCAGAGAGACCTTTGGCATTGGATGTTCAGGCCTTAGCGGGCCAGCTTGTGAGATTGGATATTTCAGAGCCTAGTCGGGTATTGGCTTATGTGTTCTCCAGGTTTTCTCTTTATGACCGTATCAAGGAGCGTCAGTATGATAACCTCCACTTGCTCGTTCTTCAGAACAGGGTTTGGAAAGGTGATGCTAGGGATGTTACTATTGGTAGTGGAAGTGTGTTGAGGATGCAGGGCCGGATATGTGTGCCTAATGTAGATGGGCTTCGGGAGTTGATTCTTGAGGAGGCCCACAGCTCGCGGTACTCCATCCATCCGGGTGTCACGAAGATGTACCAGGATTTGAGGCAACACTATTGGTGGAAGCGGATGAAGAATGATATATTTGGTTTTGTAGCTCGGTGTCTCAACTATCAGCTGGTTAAGTATGAGCATCAGAGTCCGGGTGGCTTGCTTCAGAGATTAGAGATCCCAGAGTGGAAGTGGGAGCAGATCACCATGGACTTTGTAGTTGGGCTCCCATAGACTTCGAGGAAGTTCGATGCTATTTGGGTTATTGTGGATCGGCTAACCAAGTCCGCGCACTTCATTCCAGTTGGTACTACTTACGCTTCCGAGCGGTTGGCTGAGGTTTACATCTGAGAGATTGTTTGCCTGCATGGTGTCCCAGTTTCCATCATTTCAGATAGGGGCACTCAGTTTACCTCACAGTTTTGGAGGGCAGTGTGGCGAGAGTTGGGTACTCAGGTGGAGTTGAGCACGGCTTTTCACCCTCAGACGGACGGACAGTCCGAGCGCACTATTCAGATATTAGAGGACATGTTGCGCGCTTGTGTCATTGACTTTAGGGGTTCATGGGACCAGTTTCTGCCACTTGTGGAGTTTGCATATAACAACAATTATCAGTCGAGTATTCAGATGGCTCTGTACGAGGCTTTATATGGGAGGAGGTTAGATCTCCTGTTGGATGGTTTGAGCCGGGTGAGGCTAGGCTCTTGGGTACAGACTTGGTCCAGGATGCATTAGATAAGGTGAAATTGATTCAGGAGCGGCTTTGCACGGCATAGTCTAGGCAGAAGAGCTATGCGGACAGGAAGGTCCGTGATGTATCTTTCATGATTGGGGAGAAGGTTTTGCTGAAGGTATCACCCATGAAGGGTGTTATGAGGTTTGGGAAGAGGGGCAAGTTGAGCCCCCAGTTCAGTGGGCTTTTTGAGGTGCTTCAAAGGATAGGGGGTGGCTTATAAGCTTGCCTTGCCACCTAGCTTGTCGAGTGTGCACCCAATATTTCATGTTTCCATGCTCCGGAAGAATGTTTTGAATTTCAGCACGGTTCAGTTGGAGGGTGATATGACTTATGAGGTGGAGCCGATGGCTATTTTGGATCGGGAGGTTTGAAGGTTGAGGTTAAAGGATATAACTTCAGTAAAGGTGCATTGGAGAGGTCAGCCTGTGGAGGAGGTCACTTGGGAGACCGAGCGGGAGATACGGAGCAGATATCCATGCCTATTCGAGACTCCAGGTATGTTTCTAGACCCGTTCGAGGATGAACAGTTGTTTAAGAGGGGGAGGATGTACCCACCCGGCCGGTCGTTTCGAGAGTTATAGCCCCATTTTCCCCATTTCTTCTTCCTTTTGTGCTTTTCAGCTATATTATGATATATCGAGTTAGTTGGTTCAGGTCCGGAGTGGTTTCGGAGTGGATTGAGACACTTAGTCTCTTATTTAGAAGCTTAAGTTGAAAAGGTCAATCGGACGTTGACTTATATGTAAACGATATCGGATTTAAATTTTGATAATTCTGTTAGCTTCGTTAAGTGATTTTGGACTTAGGAGCACGTTCGGAATGTGATTTGGAGGTCCGGAGTGGAATTAGGCTTGAATTGGCAAAAGTTGGAAATTTGGCGATATTGGTCGGCAGTGAAAAATTTGATATCGGGGTCGGAATGGAATTCCAGAATTTGGAGTAGGTTCGTAGTGTCATTTATGACGTGTGTGCAAAATTTGAGGTCTTTCGGACGTGGTTTGGTCGGTTTCGGCATCGGTTGTCAAAATTGGAAGTTTTAGAAGTTTTTAGGCTTGAATCCGAGGGTAATTTGGTGATTTGATATTATTTTAAGTGATTCGAGGGTTCGACTAAGTTTTTATGTTGATATATGACTTGTTGGTATTTTTGGTTGATGTCTCAAAGGCCTCGGGTTGATTGCGGGTGATTAACGGAACAAGTTTGGATATTGGAGGATTGCTGAAGTTGGAACTCAGCTGTCATAATCGCACCTGCGGATGTCTCATCGCAGGTGCGGGCCTCGCAGAAGCGAGCGGGATGTCGCAGATGCGAGGTTGGAGGAGCTGGGCAGAAGGCGCAGGTGCGATGAAGTTCCCGCACCTGCGAGGCCGCAGAAGCGCACAAGAGGTCGCAGGTGCGGAAAGTGTCAAGGCAGGCTGGGTCCGCAGGTGCGAGGTATTTTCCGCACCTGCATGGTCGCAGATGCGGAAATGGAGCGCAGGTGCGGAGTCTGGGTGTTTAAGTGACTTGTACAGGTGCAGTTGTTTGGACCTCAGGTGCGGTGGCGTAGAAGCGTGAAATTTTTTGCAGGTGCGAAAAGCCTGGGCAGAAACCATAAATAGAACTCTTCGCGAATTTGGTTCATTTCCACCATTTTCAAGTCGATTTTTGGAGCTTTTGGAGTGATATTTGAAGGGTGATTCAAGAGCTATCAGTGAGGTAAGTTGCTTGAGCCCTAATACTCGTATATATGATGATTCCCCGTTGATTAATCATGTAATTAGTGAAAATGAGGGGTTAGGGCTTGGAATATTTGGAGAGTAATTTAAGAATTTGAAGGACCAAACGATGTCGGATTTTGATGAATTTGGTATGGTTAGACTTGTGAGTGAATGGGCTTTCTAGATTTATAAATTTTGTCAGATTTTGAGACGTGGGCCCGGGGGCCGGGTTTGAGCCAATTTCGAATTTTGAGTCTAATTTGGTATTTTTCTTGTAGAATTCATTCCTTTAGCATAAATTGATGGTATTGTACTGATTGTGAATAGATTCTGAGTATTTGGAGACCGAATCGAGGGGCAAGAGCATTCCGGAGTAGGAGTTCTACGATGTTGAGGTAAGTAACAGTTTTAAATCTGGTCTTGAGGGTATGAAACCAGGAGTTTGGTATAATGTGACTGTTTGGAGATGGCACCCATGCTAGGTGACGGGCGTGTGGCTGTATATCGTAGGGGATTGAGACTTGGTCCTTCCCGGGAGACTGTGAAGTCTAATAGCCTTTATTTGTGTTTATGTGCATTCCTGTTTTTTTACTAGAACTTGACTGCCTTTCATGTTAGAAGTCATGCTTAGGCTATATTTTGTTCATGGTAGTTATACTCAGTCATAGTGATTCTTGTACATGTTTACCTCAGTATCTGTTATTTATTTTTCCCTGATGATATACTGTAACACTTTGATTTGGGATGCTTTTCCTTTCTTTATTGAGAGCTATGAGACTAGAGAGGTTCATGACTGAGTAAGGTCGAAGGCCTGGTTGTGAGGTATTGTTCTATGGCACGTGAGTTATCCGTGCAGCACGTGAGTTGTCCGTGCGGATCCTTATGTTTATACTATGGCACGTGAGTTATCCGTGCAGCACGTGAGTTGTCCGTGCGGATCCAGATATGATATTATAGTACGTAAGTTATCCGTGCAGTACGTGAGTTGTCCGTACTTATAGCGCTTGGGCTGTAGGAGCCCCTCACGAGTCTGAACACCCCCAGTGAGCGCAGGTACCTATTGAGAGTGTGTATTGAGGGCTGAGAGCCGAGAGTGTGAGGTTGAGATAGGTTGACTGACTGCTGCCTTGAGAGGCTGTACCTGCTTTATTTATTGTTGCACTTGGTTGTTATCTGTTGTTGTTGTGAAATTTTTGGAAGATCCATGTATGTTTTATATGAACGCGAACTGTTTTGACTTATACCACAGGATTTGAAAGCATGTTCACTCTTTACTGAAAACTTTTAAAAATGAACTGTACTGTATAGCTCGTCACTGCTTCTCAGTTCCTTATTTATTTCTGTTACTTGCTGAGTTGGTTGTACTCATGCTACACCCTGCACTTCATGTGCAGATCTAGGTGTGTTTGATTACGAAGGTCGTTGAGTCTAGGAGGATCGAGTACCGGAGACTACGAGGTAACTGCCAGCGTCCCCAGGGCCTTGTCTCTTCTTCTATATATTTCTTTCTTTCTTGTATTGACACTTAGACATTGGTTGTATTAGTTTGATTATCTAGATACTCATGACTTAGTGACACCCCGATATCAGGCTATTTTGTTTTTTCGCACTTATGTTTTTTTTATTATTTGGGTTTTACCCAGTATTTATAAAAAACTCCGGATATTTTTAAATGTCTTAATTTACTTATGTTAAAAATTTTGAAAGAGTCTTAGAAAGGTCGGCTTGCCTAGTACCACGATAGGCGCCATCAAGACAGGGTTAGTTTCGGTCATGACATCGGCGCAATTATGTGATTCATGAGATTACCATATATTTTATTACTCTTACATATATTGAAAAAATTGTGAAAAAACTTCTCAACAATGTTATGTTATATGTTAAAAAATAAAATCATCTTAATAGGTGCCACATGTAATTATTTTTCTTGCATGGTTGTGACTATTATCTTTGTTGTATTTGAGGAGCGGGATGAACATTTTGAGTGAAAAATGTATAAATATTGAAATCCTTTGCAATTTATTAAATAACCATGGAATATATAATGAATCCACGGCAAAATACAAAATTGATCACTTTATCAAAAATAATTACATTAGCTAGCCAAAAAATATATAAATAGGTCTACTATATATATATATAATATACATATATATAAAAAAATAATTATCTGCTATTATTTTTTAGAGTGGTTAAAATAAATCTCTAAAATCTTTAATCATGTACTTGATTATTAGAACATGTGTATGATTAATATTTTATAGCTTTGATTACGATAAAGCGGTAATAATTTTATTCGAGTTATATACGACATAATTTAAATTCGACATAACTTATAAATAATTTAGATAACCCTCACAAATATGACGAAGTATAATAGTGAAAATACAATACTTTTTGGAGGTGATTCAAAGAGGGACAACTATATGTTTCACGTTAAGCCAAAGTTATTGAAGGAAACATACACCAAAAACGTCATCTATAAAGAAAAATTAGATATGATTTTGTAATGACCCAAAATGTCATTTTTAATTTAAACATTCATTTCTGTGTTCTAAGACCTCGAAAAGTACTATTTATCATTCCTCGACTCGCGTGCACAGTCCGTATAATTTTTCGAAAAGTTTTTATGTGAAAAACTAGTGATTATACCTCGCGCTTCGCGCGAGAAGATATTAAAATATTTTTGCTAACTTTTATTAAAAGAAATTTATCTTCACTAAACTGGTAAATGACCTTGTACAACACGTAACATACCATTGCATATATAATTTTTTTAAATACACTTTTACCTTCAATATTATTTAAAATGTGATCTTTACACTTCAAATGAAAGCCAAAACTTCAAATAAAGGACCTATAGCTTAAAGCTAAATAAAACGCTCATCCATCTTAACGACACCAATACAAGCATCTACCGAGTAATTAACTATATTTAACTCGTCAAGATTGAAGTTTTATAAATATACTCTTCTATCATACAAAGAGAAAACTTAATCATATCTTTAAACACTTGCAAGTAAAATCCAAAACGTCGAATAACCTATAGCTTTATCTAAATAAAATGCTTCTCCATCTTAATGAACCCATACAAGTATCTATCAAGTAAGTAACAACATTTAACCTGTTAAAATTAAAGTTATGTAGTTATACTCTTTTATCTTACAAACAGAATAATTCATGAGATCTTTAAACATTCAAGTGAAAGACAAAACTTCAAAGATATTAAAGTTTCATAGTATCAGAGATACTTGTATATGCTCCTGCTACAATTTTTCATGGAGCCAACAATATATTCAAGTCAATGATTCAACAGATAATAAAGACTCCATCTTCACATGATCTAAAATTTTAAAAATATGCTTCATTCAAGACACATTCATACTATGCACAAGAACGGTGTACTACAACGCTCCCAAATAGTAGTTATTAAACTCAAGAAAACTTAATAAATTTTAGTTAACATTTGGAATAGAAATCACTGAAATTTATACTCTCATAGGCAGCATACTTCTCAATCTGAAAGTTCACTTTCATGAAAAATTCAGCATTTTGTAGTCCATTAGTGACCTTGAATGCCTTGGAGTATACATTAATCAATTCCTGGGAAGCAAAAAAGATTAACTCCGAAAGGTTGAGGCCAATTGATTTCTTTACCAACTCATAGTTTTATAAATAGTACATGGAAAATAAAGAGACGAAGAAATTCACATTAACCAATTAATTAAGTTTTAAGTTGCCAACATATCTAACCACTAAACTGAATCATTAGAATCATGCATAATTAATCAACAAACATATCTCTACCACTGATTTTAGCCTAACTATCGGATAGACATGATACTTTTTTTTTATAATAGGTACAAACTTGGGTTGAAAGTTATCCAGGACCATGTCCATCACTAAAAATTGGAACACTGTTAATGTCTATTGCTCCTCATTTTCAAACTCTCTCATAAAATTATATCTTAAGAGCCTTCCGCCAATTTTAAGTATATCTACAAAGTGAAGTCCATTAAGATTACCAGAAATCCAACAATAACAAACTCGAGAGAAAAACAGTTAACAAAGAGAAACCTCCAAGTTTCTTTTTTTCTTTTTTTTGTTGCTGTAGATAAAAATTCTAGTGCATTCTTGTTGCCAGTATTCAATAGTTCATTTCTTAGTCTGAAAAGACAAAAATATCATCTTGATCTCACTACACATTCATAACAAATTTGATTGGAACATTCAATTAAGAGAACTCATATTAATGAGTCATAGTCATTGCAAACACGGAGATCCATATCAATCTTGTACTTGGTTGTTCTCTCAAAAAGAATTGTAGAGTGTAAAGGGTATCTCTAGATTTTAATTGCTCGTATGGCAAGCTTTGTAAGTTGCATTCCAGGATGAAGATAGAGAAGTGATCCATAAAAAAACTCTGATTACCAACTAATAGAAAATGCAATGCATAACCTGTACTTGGTAACAAGATCCCAAAAGTGAATATCTATAAAAAAACAAATTCAAAAGTTACAAGTAATCAATAAATGTTTAGTTCCCACAAATTTAAGGGATATGTATAAAACCATATAAGAATGGAATTTATGTATAGTCCATTGAAGATGAGTTGAAGATGATTAACTGCCCATTTTAGGTTAATTAAGTCATCTTCCGAAGCGGGCAACGTAAAGATGCGCAGTCAATTGATACAATTAGCCTAAAATCAAGTTGGAATTAGAGAATTTTTGATTTAGAGTAACATGAGATATCAATCAAAACAAGAAAGAGAACAAAAAGATAATAAAATTTCAAAGACAGAGAGGAGATATATACCTCAGGGGATTGGGAGAAAGAAGAAGATGGAACACAAAGGAAGGAACAGATAGGGAATTCATGGAGGGAGAAGAAGAAGCGAAATGGAATAAGTGTAACTAAAAACTTTTGCTGGAGAATTTTGGACTATCAAATAACGCTTGTGGCTTTTGTTGATGACTATTGGACTCTCCAGTAACAGTTGTTTCTCTTTTGATTAGAGGTGCCTTTTCGGGTAATTGAACCCTAAAATAGAAATAAAAGCCTAAAAATTTAAGAAATTAGATAAATATAATTCTTGTGCAATGACATATGCCACGTCACATTTCAAAACCCCTCCTTTATAATTATATATAGATAGATAAAAATGTGAAATAGAACTTTAAAACTCAACTGAATTGACTTTGGTCAATATTTTGAGTAAACGGACTCGGATCAGTGTTTTGACAGTTCCAAAAGGTCTGTATCATGATTTGGGACTTGGGCGTATGCCCGAAATTGAATTTAGAGGTCCCTAGCTCAAATTATCGCCATTTAACGGAAACTAGAAATCTAAAGGCTAAAGATTTCCAAAGTTTGACCGTGAATTTGAGTTTATCGATATCGGACTTGGATTGAGATTCCGAGTATTGGAATAGCTCCGTTATATCATTTATAACTTGTGTGCCAAATTTGAAATCATTCTGGATTCATTTAATACGTTTCGACACGAGTTTTGTAATGTGAAAAAGTTTGAAACTCATAAGTCTGAATTGAGGTGTGAATTATAAATTTAGACGTTATTTGACGTGATTTGAGACTCCGAGTAAGTTCGTATGATTTTTAGGACTTGTTGGTATATTTGGTTGAGGTCTCGAGGCCTCAGGTGAATTTCGGATGGTTGACAGAATTAAATTATGATATTCTAGAATATTTCGACGTCGTTTCTTCTAGAATAAGTGGTATCACATTAAGCAAATGAGCTCTAAATTCATTTTTAATTAAAGCATTAGATTCGTATTGAAATTTCAGAGCCATAGCAAAAAGAATCGTTGAATTCGGACATTTTATGAGAGAGTTATGCCCATTTCCGTGTCGGAAAATATTTTCCGTCAGCGCCCAGGGTAGCGTGGGGCGCTATCCCTGGCGCTGGGACTTCTGAAGTTCTGGAAATGGCGCCACAGGCAGCGCCCCACACCACCTGTGGCGCCATAGACATAAAACCCCCATAAAACGGGGAGTTTTGCCATTTTTACTCATTTTTGTGTTTTGAGTCTCGGATTTAGGCGATTTTTACGGGAAAATATTGGTGTAAGTGTTTCTTATCCTATATTGATTATATTTTATGATTCCATACTCATTTACATCATGAATCTGTGAATTTATGGAAGAAAAATTAGATTTTTATAAAATCTTCTAAAAATGTAAAATGAAGATTTGAAGGTCAATCCGATGTCGGAATTCGATAATTTTTATATGATTGAACTCGTATCGGAACGGGTGTTCAGATTTTATGAGTTTTTTGGGATTCGAGATGTGGGTCCCAATGTCGATTTTTAAGATGAATTTCGGATTTTAATCCGGAAAATTTATAAATTCATATGGAATTAATTTCTACGATTCGTATTGAGTATATTGAATTGTTTGTGACTATATTTGAAGCTTTCGGACACGAATTTGCGAGGCAAAGGTTTATTAGAATCTTGATATTGGTTGCGAAGCGAGGTAAGTATCGTGGTTAACCTTGACTTGAGGGAATAGAACCCTTAAATTATTTGTTATGTAAAATTTATGTGAACGACGTATAGGCGAGGTGACGAGTGTCTATACGTCGTCAAATTAATTGGTTGCCTAATTATTTGAAAATCATAAATTATTATATTAATTATTTTAATCATATTCCTTGCTTAATATTATGTCTTGAATCCATGCTATAATTTCTACATGCTTAATTGATTTATGTGACTTAATTACTACTTGACATTTAGTATACAAATTATTAGATTGCCTATTTCCTCCTTAATTTCCCCAATTAATTGCTACTTGTCATCACTTATTTCTAAATGAATTATAATTCTTGTATGTTTGTTGTCTTATAATTTCAAATTAATTATTGTATTTATTGGAGTAATTTTTTTTATAAGAATTGGTAAATTATATTATTGGAGGAGCGGGTTGCACGCCACAACAGAATTGATTGAAATGAATATATTGGAGGAGCGGGTTGCACTCCGCAACAAAATTTATTAAAATAAATATATTGGAGGAGCGGGTTGCATGCCGCAACAGAATTAATTGAAAGATATATTGAGGATCAGGTTGCACGCCGCAACAGGATTAAATAAAAATGAATATATTGTGGGATCGGGTTGCACGCCACAACAGAATTGAATGTGAATATATTGTGGGATCGGGTTGCACGCCACAACGAAAATTGATTGAAATAATAATTGGTTATGACTGCCGAGCTGGCTTCAACTGTTGAAATGAGATACCTATTTTATTTCTATTATTGTTGTTGTTATTATTATTATTATTATTATTATTATTATTATTATTGCGTACATGTTAATGTAAGTGACCTACCTTAGCCTCGTCATTACTTCGTCGAGGTTAGGCTCGACACTTACTGGGTACATGGGGTCGGTTATACTCATACTATACTCTGCACTTCTTGTACAGATATCGGAGTTGGTTCCAGCGGCGTATAATAGATTTGCTCGGATTTAGCTATTCGCATGAGACTTGAGGTATAACTGCATGGCGTTCGCAGTTATGAAGTCCCCTTCTACTTTATTTTTAGTTGTGTGATTTCTTTCAGACAACTTTATTTTTATTCAGACCCTTGTTTGTATTATTCTAGAAGCTCGTGCACTTGTGACACCAATTCTGGGATGGTATTTAGACATCACTATTATTATGGATTATTCACTCTATTTCAGACTTTATTTCTGCATTTGTTTCTTTGTTATTAATTAATTTAGAATTATTTATGTCACGACCCAAAATCCTAATCTGTCGTGATGGCGCCTATCTCAATACTAGGCAAGTCGATAACCTCAATAAATCACAATAATCTCTTATGTTTGAAAATATAATATTTGAATTCCATAGAAAACCTTACAATTTCAGATACAAAACACTCCCAAAACCCGGTGTCACTGAGTACATGAGCATCTAAATAATAACAAAGTCTAACGGATAAGAACATTGTCTAAAAATATAGAACAGTACAATAACTGAAAGGAAAGAGAGTCAAGGTTTGCAGACGCCAAGCAGCTACCTCGATAGTCTCTAACAGATAAATCCTCAAATCTGGCAACCGCCGTATCCCGAAGTACCTGGATCTGCACACGAGGTGCAGAGTGTATTATGAGTAAAACCAACTCAATAAGTAACAAGACTAACCTCTAGGCTGAAAGTAGTGATGAGCTCCGCAGGTACAATCCAGTACATAAATAATGGTGCAGAAATATAGGCATGCCTTCAAGTTCAACAGTTAAACTCAATACAGGCAAAAATAGATCAATACTGCATGATATGAGGAATATGACATCTCAGTAGAAATACCTCACATACTACTAGTCACAATTCATTTGGTCACTTGGTACTGTTTATGGCCAATCCAGCCCAGGGATAATTCACCACGTATATATATATATACACATCGACTAACAGTCAGTCACTCAGTACCGTATAAGGCCAATCCAGCCCTGGGAAATTTATCCCCAAATGTAAATGATACGAACAAGATCCATGTCCAGGGAAATTCATCACAATATAAATAAGTAAGGCAAGTCCATGCCATAGGAAGTCCATCCCGAATATATATAACCATTTACGCTCAGTGGGGGTGTGTACAGACTTTGAAGGGGCTCCTTCAGTCCAAACGTGATATAAAGCCGATATGGCCTACTCCAAGCGGGCAGTCCCGATCCGTATAATAATAAAGCCTATAAGATCTGCTGCAGGCGGGCAGCCCCGATCCATATGATAATAAAGCCTATAAGGCCTGCTGCAGGCGGGCAGCCCCGTTTCATATAGTAATCATATATATAAAGCCAATATGGCCTGTTGCGGCGCGCGCAGCTCGATCCTATAAATATCCTCACAATGGACGAATATGACTGAGTGTGAAATGTACATTTTAAAAATAATTAATTCAACAGCAACACGACCCATGGGTCCCAAAATATTGGCACGTAGCCTAAACATGATCTTTAATAAGAACCTCAGCTCAATTTCTCTAACTCGTGAAAAATGTTCAGATAATAACATGATTCTTTAATTTTACAACTTCACGGGATTTATTAAAGTCACAATTTCTATGGTACACGTCCACACACTCATCACCTATCATATGCGTCACTTACAAAAATTTATATAACACCAAATTCGGGGATTCATACCTTTAGAACTGTAACGACCAGGTCGGTCTTTTTGACAATTTAAGTCCCGTTCGACGGCATAAGGCCCTGAGCAAATTCGTATTATGTGTATTGACTTGCGTGCGTGATTGAATTCAGTTACCGAATGATTCAAAGTGATTTGGGATACTTAGTCCCTAAAACGGAAGCTTAAACCTTAGGATTTTGACCGTCGTCGGAACTATGTGAAGACGACTCCGGAATGGAGTTCTGGCGGTTCCGTTAGCTCCATTGTGTAATTTTGGACTTAGGAGCGTGTCCGGGCGGTGAATTTGAGGTCTGTAGCTGATTTAGGCTTGAAATGGAGAAAGTCAAATTTTTAAAGATTTTAACTGGAAGTGGATTTTTTAATATCGGAGTCGGAATGTGATTTTGAGAGTTAGAACAGCTCTGTTATGTTATTTGGGACTTTCCTGCAAAATTTGACGTCATTCTAGGTTGATTTGATAGGTTTCGGCATGAGTTTTAGAAGTTGGACGATTTGAAAGTTCATAAGTTCGATTCATGGTGCGATTCGTAGTTTCGATGTTGTTTGATATGATTTGAAATCTTGAGCGAGTCCGTGTTAGGTTATGGAACTTGTTGGTGTATTTAGACGGGGTACCGGGGGCCTCAGGTGTATTTCGGATGGGCTACAGGCCATTTTCTCATTGTTTGGGATAGCTGTGCTGATATCTGGTGTCCCCTTCTATGCGATCACGTAGCTAAAGCCGCGATCGTGAAGGCTTGTTTGGTAGGCTGACCATTCCTTCTTTGCGTTCGTGTAGTCCTGTTCGCGATCGCGTACGTGTGCTTCTGCCTTCTCCGCGTTCGTACTTCATTGCCTGCGTTCGCATAGCTCAGCTGTAACAACTAGTGATTTTCCCCTTCCCCTTTCACGATCGCATGCGCACTCACGCGGTCGCGTAGTGCAGTACTTGGCCCCAACATTTTTCCCTCTTCGCGATCGCATTTTTCCTTATGCGATCGCGTAATTCTTTTCAGCAATTGCTATTTTCTTCTTTGCGATCGGACTATTTGTTCCGCGATCGCGATGTACAAATACCTAGGTAGAATATAAAGTTCTCTATTCCGAGGGTTAGCCATTTTTAATATTTTTGGAGTTCTAGAGCTCGGTTTTAAGCGATTGTTTGTGGATTTTTCAAGCAAATCGATTGAGTAAGTGTTCTTCACCTAGAATTTATTATATTCCATGATTCTATCTTCATGTTTATCGTTTAATTTGTATTTTGAGTTGAGGAAAATGGAGATTTTTGAAGAAACTTTTCAAAATAAAAAATCATGATTTGAGGGACGAATTGGTATCGGAATTTGATAATTTTAGTATGGTTTAACTCGTATCGGAATGGATGTTCGGGTTTTGTAAAATTTGTCGGGTTTCGAGGTGCGGGCCCGGGGGTCGACTTTTGGCTCAATTTTTAGATTTTGATAAAGATTGAAGCTTTATGATCCTGAATAGTTTCTTATGAGTTTTATCTGTGCTTTGAAGTTATTTTGATTAGATTTGAGCCGTCCGGAGGCCATTTTACCGAGAAGTTCATTTTAGAGTATCGGTTTGTCTTCTTTGAGGTAAGTATCTTGCCTAACCTTGTGTGGGGGAACTACCCCCTTAGGATTTGAGTCTTCTATATTGATTGTAGTCCGTGCACGCGAGGTGACGAGTACGTGGTCGGATTTATTTGTTGGAGTTGGCCTTTTAGGGTTCCTAGGTCCTTGTATTCATTGAATATGCAGTTGTACTTGTTATGATTACGTTCTTTAATTACTAATTTCACTTTTACCTGCTTAATTAGAATCAATTGCTTCATGATCCACTCTTACTGTTTACTTGATTCATATGCGCCTTAATTGAAATTGTTATATCTTCCATTGCCATGTTATCTTTTCCCTAACTATGTATCTTTATTTGAAGTTGTAGTTGTCCCTTTTTGTAGATGTTCACCCTTAATTGAGGTTATGGTGATTTTCTCGCTGCCCACTTTTATTTGAATTTGTGATGACCCGATAGGTCATCTTATATTTTAGAACCTAATTCTGCGTTTCAAGGTCTCAAAAACCTCATCTTAGCCTTCCTCAATTTACGTGCGCAGTCCGAGTGTTCTTCCGTAAGGCTTATATGTTAAAAACTGATAAAAATAAGAATTTTGTCTGAAAAATTAATTTGAGTTGACTTCGGTCAATATTTTGAGTAAACGTTCCTGGATCCGTGTGTTGACAGTCCTGATAAGTCCGTACCATAATTTGGGACCTGGGCGTATACCCGGAATCGAATTTCGAGGTCCCTAACTCGAGATATGGAATTTTGATGAAAAATTAAAAGTTTGAAAGTTTGATGATTTTAAGAATTGACTGATGTTTGGTCTTGTTGATACTGGGTCCGTATTTTGGTTCCGGAGATCGTTACAGGTCCACTATAATATTTATGACTTGTCTGTCGAATTTGGCGAGAAACGAAGTTGATTTGACGTGATTCGGACGTTCGGTTGTGAAAATAGAAGTTTTAAAGTTTTCTTAAAAATTTCATTTTGATTTGGTGTCCGATTCGTGGTTCTAGGCATTATTTTAGTGTTTTGGTCCCGCGAGCGAGTTCGTATGATATTTTAGGACTTGTGTGCATGTTTTGTTTGGAGCCCCGAGGGCTCTAGTGATTTTCGGATAGGCTACGAGTGTTTTGAAACTTAGAAATCTGGCTTTTCTACAGTTTCAAGTGCCTTCTAGTTTCCTTCATCGTGTTTGCGAAGGCACTCTCGCGAACGTGAAGTGTGAGCTGGGCTGGGGAATGGTTTGTTCTACGCGAATGCGAGGCCATGGTCGAGAACGCGGAGCATTGGGGGTCTGCTCTTCGCGAACGCGACAGGCAACACGCGAACGCGTAGAGTTATTGGTGGTGGGCTGGGGATCAGTGGGTTGTTCTACACGGACGCGAGACAAGGCTTGCGAACGCAATGGCCAGGGGGGATAGACCATCGCGAACGCGTGCAATCCTTCGCGAACGCGAAAGCCATTCGGGTTGCTGCACTTCGCAAACTCGAAAAAGGCCTGACGCTCAGACCTTAAAACAGAACCAAAATAAGATTTTACCCATTTTTCATAAACTGTCCATTAGAGCTCGGCCTAGGTGCGATTTTGAAGGGAAAACTCAACATCAATTCATAGGTTTGTACTCTTTAACTCATTTTCTTCCATTTCTATCATCACCCATTAAATTCCTAGCTCTAATCTTGGTTCTTTCATGGTAGAAAATTAGGGATTTAGGAAGAATTGAGGGTTTTTGCAAACTGGGGATTTAGACCTCAATTTGGGGTCAGATTCCAGAACTAATTGTATAATTCGGCTCGGGAGTGAAAGGGTGAATGAATTTTGGCCCGCACCTCGAGTTTTGACCAAGCGGACCCGGGGTCGATTTTTGACTTTTGGGGAAAAGTTTGGGGAATCTAAATTTATGCATTGTAATTGATTTCTTTAGCTATATTTGATATTATTAAGTCGTTTATGGATAGATACGAGTGATTTGGAGGTGGATTTTAGAGGAAAAGATGTAATTGAGCATTGAGTGGCATGTGGAGCGAGGTAAGTGATGTGTCTAACTTTGACTTGAGAGAATTAGGAACCCTCAGATTATTTGCTATGTGAAATTCATGTGAGCGGCGTATATGTGAGGTGACGAGTACTTATGTGCCGCCAATTTATCTGTTTTTCCCTGATTTCCCGTTTTCTCATATTATCTCTTTCCATGTCTTAATTGTTACATGCTCCAATTGTGTTCCCATGCCTAATTGCTACTTGTCAGACATTGTTTTCTCTTGTTCATGATATTGTTCTTTCCATAGTTCTATTATCTCCTATTATTTGCTTAAGTTGTTTTACCGGTACCTTTCTGCTGTATATTCTGAATTGGTCTCGCTGTGTAGTATTACTTATGTGAACTTTCATGGTGTACAAGATTTCTATTTGTTTTAGTTTGAGGTTGAAGTTTTGTGAAAGGATTCTGTGATTTAAATTGTGAAATTTTTGTACATATTGAGTAATTAATATTGAAATAGTGGGATCAGGTTGCAAGTCGCAACAGGAGGAATAAGGGTGATATATATTGAGGTGGAATAAGGGTGATCTGATACTGAACGATAGGAATGGGTTGCACGCTGCAACAGATGTAATAAGGGTGGATTGTTTGGTGGAATAAGGGTGAACTTTAATTGTATTATTGTGATATGGTGGGATCGGGTTGCACGCCGCAACACTTTTATTTATATTCACTGTCATTTATGCTATTATGAGGAAATAAGGGAGGAATATGAGATGTAAGGTGGGATCGGGTTGCGCGCCGCAACAACCTATGTGTTTATGTTTTCCTTGTACTGTGTTAGCCTTATGGTATTCTTTTTTGCACTTAAGGATTGGTAATCTTTGAACATTGTTGATATATCTCCGGGAGTTGACGTATTTCTTGCAATTTACTGCTTTCTTCTATTCTGTATTTTCTATCCTACTTTTATTATATATACTGCGTATATGTTGTAGTATGAGTGACCCGCCTTAGCCTCATCACTATTTCGTCGAGGTTAGGCTCGACACTTACCAATACATGAGGTCGGTTGTACTGATACTGCACTATGCATATCCTGTCCAGATTTTGGTACTGGTCCGAGCCGATCGTGAGGTTGGCTACATAATTCGTCTGACAGGAGACCCAAGGTAGATGTACCGGCGTCCGCAGACCCTGGCATCCCCTTCTATACATTACACTTTACTGTTTCTTTCATTTCGAAAATAGTTATATCTCTTTCAGACCTTTACTTATAGAAAGATCTTAGAAGTTCATGAATTGTGACTCCAGATCCGGGTAGTAGTATGTATATATTGAGGCTGTTATAAATTTTTGCACTCATTTTTAATTCGTTATAGCTTATTTGTTGTTAATTACTGAAATGTGAAATAATTGGCTTAATAATTCTCTATCGTTGGCTTGCCTAGCAAGTGAAATGTTAGGCGCTATCACGGTCCCGATGGTGGGAATTTTGGGTCGTGACATGTTGGTATCAAAGAATTAGGTTGCCTAGGTCTTACAATTCACGAGAAGGCTTAGTAGTGTCTGGAGGATCGGTACGGAGACATCTGTGCTTATCTTCCAGAGGCTATGAAGTTTAGGAACAAATTTCACTTCTATTCTTCTCCGTCGTGCGATTTTGTTTTCTCAATACTTATTGAACTCTTCTACTCTTATTCTCTCGCAGATGGCGAGAACACGTACCGCTTCTATAGCTGAGCAGCAGCCAGAGACCCCAGTGGCAGCTCCTACGAGGGACAGAGGTCCAGGCCGAGGCCGTGCCAGAAGCTGAGGCAGGGGCAGGGTTCAGCCTAGAGCCGGAGCAGCAGCCCCAGCCATGGAGCCTCAGGTAGAGTCTGACGAGGAGGTTCCAGCCCAGACTGTTCCTTCCGGGCCAGCTCAGGTTCCGGAGGGGTTCATTGCCACCCCAGTGCTTCAGGACGCCTTAGTCCGTTTGGTGGACCTTATGGAGAGTGTGGCCTAGACTGGCGCATTTCCCATGGCACCCGCCATCTCTCAGGCTGGAGGAGGAGTCCAGACTCCTGCTACTCACACTCCGAAGAAGATGCCTCTCCAGTATTAGACTTCAGCCGCTCATCCAGTTAGATTAGTTCAGCCGGTTGTTGCGGCACATACCGGTAATAGGTCAGCAATGTCTTCTAAGGCTTTGTGGAGATTGGACAGGTTTACCAAGATCTTTCTAGTTCACTTCAGTGGTGCACATTCAGAGGATCCCCAGGAGTATCTTGACATCTGTCATGAGGTGCTACAGAACATGGGTATAGTGGAGACCAATGGGGTCGATTTTGCTGCATTTCAGATGACTGGTTCCACCAAGAAATTATTGAGAGATTATTTGTTGACCAGACCAGCTGCATCGCCTGCTCTTACTTGGGACCAGTTCCCTCAACTCTTCCTAGAGAAGTTTTTGCCTATCACATTAAGAGAGGAGCATCGCCGTCAGTTCGAGCATCTCCAGTAGGGCAGTATGACTGTTACTTAGTATGAGACTCGTTTTGTGGATTTGGCTCGTCATGCTCTTCTTCTGCTTCCTACCGAGAGAGAGAGAGAGAGGGTGAGGAGGTTTATTGACGGACTTGATCAGCCTATCAGATTGCAGATGGCTAAGGATATTGGGAGTGAGATTTCTTTTCAGGCAGCTACCAAAGTCGCCAGGCGAGTCGAGATGGTTCTTGCACAGGGAGGTCAGGGGTCTGACAAGAGACCACGTCATTCCGGTGAGTTCAGCGGTGCCTCACCTAGAGGCAGGGGTACTTTTGGTAGGGGCCATCCTCCCAAGTCATTTCATTCAGTGCTTCAGGCATCCCACAGTGCTTTAGGGAGACGTGGTCCTTATGTGCCTCATTCTGGGCAGCCAACATATAGTGCACCATCAGCTCCTATCAGTGCACCTCCTATTCAGAGTTACTACGGTGGTCCTTCGGTCCGTCCGGGTCAGTCTCAGTTTCCACCGCCCCAGTACCAGGATGAATGTTTTGAGTGTGGTGGTTATGGGCATATCAGGAGGACCTGTCAGAGATTATTGGGCATCCCACCACAGCATCAGGGTTCTCACACCATGGTTCCGGCACCAGTTGCTGCACCACCTGCTCAGCCAACCAGAGGCAGGGGTCAGACAGCCAGAGGTAGAGGCCAGACTGTTAGAGGTGGATGTCATGCCGTTAGAAGTGAAGGTCAAGCAGCTAGAGGTCGTCCCAGGGACGTAGTTCATGGTGGTGGGGCCCAGCCCCGGTGTTATGTTTTTCCAGCCAGGCCTGAGGTTGAGTCATCTGACGATGTTATCACAGGTACTATTTCAGTTTGTAGTAGAGATGCTTCAGTTCTATTTGATCTGGGTTCTACTTACTCCTATGTGTCATCCTATTTTGCTTCATATTTGGTTGTGCCTCATGATTCTTTGAGTGCTCCTGTGTATGTGTCCACACCGGTGGGAGATGCTATTGTTGTAGATCGTGTTTATCATTCATATGTATTCACCATTGGGAGTCTTGAGACTCGTGTAGATCTTCTATTTCTTGATATGGTCGATTTTGATGTCATTTTGGGTATGGATTGACTGTTACCTTATCATGCTATATTAGATTTTCACACCAGGATGGTGACCTTAGCCTTGCCGGGGTTGCCTAGACTAGAGTGGAAAGGGAATCCTGGCCATTCTACCAGCAGGGTTATCTCTTAAGTGAAGGCTCGGCATATGGTCGAGAAGGGGTGTCTAGCTTATTTGGCTCATGTCCGCGATTCTAGTGCGGAGGTTCCTTCCGTGGATTCAGTACCCGTTGTTCGTGAGTTTCCAGAGGTGTTTCCTACAGATTTATCGGGGATGCCACCCGACAGGAATATTGAGTTCTGTATTGATTTGACTTCGGGCACTCAGCCCATTTCCATTCCACCATACCGTATGGCCCCGCCAGAGTTGAAAGAATTGAAGGAACAGTTGCAAGATTTGCTTGATAAGGGGTTCATTAGACGTAGTGTCTCGCCCTGGGGTGCACCTGTGTTGTTTGTGAAGAAGAAAGATGGATCAATGAGAATGCGTATAGATTATCCACAGTTGAACAAAGTCACCATTAAGAACAAGTATCCATTGTCGAGGATTGATGATTTATTTGATCAGCTTCAGGGTGCCAAGGTGTTTTTGAAGATTGATTTGAGATCTGGCTACCATCAGTTGAGGATTAAGGCACCCGATATCCCTAAGACAGCTTTTCAGACTCGGTACAGACATTATGAGTTTCTGGTGATGTCCTTTGGGTTGACAAATGCCCCAACAACATATATGGATATGATGAACTGAGTGTTCAAGCCTTATTTGGATTCCTTTGTGATCGTGTTTATTGATGATATCTTGATCTACTCCCGCAGTCAAGAGGAGCATGAGCAGCATCTCAGGATTATACTTCAGACTCTGAGAGCCAGCCAGTTGTATGCTAAATTTTCAAAGTGTGAGTTTTGGTTGGATTCGGTCGCTTTTTTGGGGCACGTTATATCAGCAGAGGGTATTCTGGTAGATCCTAACAACATTGAGGTAGTTCAGAACTGGCCTAGACCCATTTCAGCTACGGAGATCAGGAGTTTCTTGGGTTTGGCGGGCTATTATCATCGATTTGTGGAGAGGTTTTCATCTATAGCAGCCCCGTTGACTAGGTTAACCCAGAAGGGTGCCCTGTTAAGATGGTCAGACGAGTATGAAGCGAGCTTTCAGAAGCTCAAGACTGCTTTGACTACAGCACCGATGTTGGTGATGCCCACAGGTTCAGGATCTTATACGGTATATTGTGATGCATCCCCTATTGGGCTCGGTGCGGTATTGATACAGGAGGGCAGGGTAATTGCATCTACGTCACGGCAGTTGAAGGTTCACGAAAAGAATTACCATATCCATGACTTAGAGTTGGCAGCCATTATTTATGCACTGAAGATTTGGAGGAACTATATTTACGGCGTGTCGTGTGAGGTTTTCACGGATCATCGGAGTTTGCAGAGAAGGTGGTTAGAGCTATTGAAAGATTATGATATCACCATCTTGTATTATCCCGGGAAGGCTAACGTGGTGGGCGATGCCTTAAGTAGGAAGTCAGTGAGTATGGGCAGCCTTGCGTATATTCCAGTCAGTGAGAGACCGCTTGCATTAGATGTTCAAGCTTTGGCCAATCAGTTCGTGAGGTTGGATGTTTCTGAGCCTAGTCGTGTTCTAGCTTGTACCGTCGCTCGGTCTTTGTTGTTTGAGCGCATCAGGGAGCGGCAGTATGATGACCCTCATTTGTTTGTCCTTAGGGACACAGTGCGGCACGGTGATGCCAAGTAGGTTACTGTTGGAGATGATAGAGTTTTGAGGATGTAGGGTCGTGTTTGTGTGCCTAATATGGATGGACTTCATGAGTTGATTCTAGAAGAGGCCAACAGTTCCCGGTATTCTATTCACACGGGCGCCGCCAAGATGTATCAGGACTTGCGGCAACATTATTGGTGGAGGAGGATGAAGAAGGATATAGTTGCCTATATATCTCGGTGTCTAAATTGTCAACAAGTAAAGTATGAGCATCAGAGACCTGGTGATTTGCTTCAGAAGATAGAAATTCCTCAGTGGAAGTGGGAGCGTATCACTATGGATTTCGTTATTGGAATCCCATGGACTCAGAGGAAGTTCGATGCCGTTTGGGTCATTATGGACAGGCTGACTAAGTCAGCGCACTTCATTTCTGTGGCAGTTACCTATTCTTCGGTCCGGTTGGCAGAGACTTACATCCGCGAGATCGTTCGTCTTCACGGTGTTCTATGTGTATCATTTCTGATTGAGGTACGCAGTTTACCTCGCACTTTTGGAGAGCAGTACAACGTGAGTTGGGCACGCGGGTTGAGTTGAGCACAGCGTTTTGGTCCTCAGACGGACGGGCAGTCCGAGCCACTATTAGGATATTAGAGGATATGCTCCGCGCATGTGTTATAGACTTCGGAGGATCGTGGGATCAGTTCTTGCCCCTTGTAGAGTTCGCCTACAACAACAGCTACCAGTCGCGCATTCAGATGGGTCCCTATGAGGCATTATATGGTAGGCGGTGCTGGTCGCCAGTTGGGTGGTTCGAGCCGTGGGAGGTTCGGTTGTTGGGTACAGATTTAGTACAGGATACCTTAGATAAGGTCAAGATTATTCAGGATCGACTTCACATAGCTCAGTCCAGGCAGAAGAGTTATGCCGACCGCAAAGTTTGTGATGTTACATTCATGGTCAGGGAGAGAGTGTTGCTTCGGGTATCACCCATGAAGGGTGTAATGAGGTTCGGAAAGAAGGGCAAGTTGAGCCCTAGGAATATTGGACCTTTTGATATTCTAGAGAGAGTGGGAGAGGTGGATTACAGGCTTGCATTGCCACCGGGGTTATCAGCCGTTCATCCAGTATTCCATGTGTCCATGCTCCGAAAGTATCACGGTGATCCGTCCCATGTGTTAGACTTTAGCTCCGTCCAGTTGGACATGGAATTGACTTACGAGGAGGAGCCGGTAGCTATTCTAGCCCGGTAGGTTCGCTAATTGAGATCAAAGAGTTATCTTTCAGTTTGAGTGCAGTGGAGAGATTAGCCCGTCGAGGCATCTATTTGGGAGTTGAGTCGGACATGCGGAGTAGATATCCTCATCTTTTCACTAGCCCAAGTACTTTTCTATATCCGTTCAAGGACGAACGGTTGTTTTAGAGGTGGAGAATGTGATGACCCGATAGGTCATCTTATATTTTAGAACTTAATTCTGTATTTCAAGGTCTCAAAAACCTCATCTTAACCTTCCTCGATTTGCGTACGCAGTCCGGGTGTTCTTCCGAAAGGCTTATATGCTAAAAAGTTATAAAAATAAGAATTTTGCTTGAAAAATTAATTTGAGTTGACTTTGGTCAACGTTTTGAGTAAACGATCCCGGATCCATATGTTGACGGTCCCGATAGGTCTGTACCGTAATTTGGGACTTGGGTGTATACCGGGAATCGAATTTCGAGGTCCCTAGCTCGAGATATGGAATTTTGATGAAATATTAAAAGTTTGAAAGTTTGATGATTTTAAGAATTGACTGATGTTTGTTCTTATTGATACTGGGTCTGTATTTTGGTTCCGGATCCCGGTACAGGTCCACTATAATATTTATGACTTGTCTGTCGAATTTGGCGAGAAATGAAGTTATTTAACGTGATTCGAACGTTCGGTTGTGAAAATAGAAGTTTTAAAGTTTTCTTGAAAATTTCATTTTGATTTGGTGTTCAATTTGTGGTTCTAGGCGCTATTTTGGTGTTTTGGTAGCGCGAGCGAGCGAGTTCGTATGATGTTTTAGGACTTGTGTGCATGTTTGGTTTGGAGCCCCGAGGGCTCGGGTGAGTTTCGGATAGGCTACGAGTGTTTTGAAACTTAGAAATCTGGTTTTTCTGCAGTTTCAGGTGCCTTCTGGTTTCCTTCTTCGCGTTCGCGAAGGCACTCTTGGGAACGCGAAGTGTGAGCTGGGCTGGGGGATGGTTTGTTCTACGCGAACGCGAGGCCATGGTCGAGAATGCAGAGCATTGAGGGTCTGCTCTTCGCGAATGCATAGAGTTATTGGAGGTGGGCTGGGGATCAGTGGGTTATTCTACGCGGACGCGAGACAAGGCTCGCGAACGTGATGGCCAGGGGGGATAGACAATCACGAACACGTGCAATCCTTTGCGAACGCGAAAGCCATTCGGGTTGTTGCACTTCGCGAACGCGGCAGGCCCTTCGCGAATGCGAAGAAGGCCTGACGCCCAGACCTTAAAACAGAACCAAAACGGGATCTTACCCATTTTTCATAAACTCTCCATTAGAGCTCGGCCTAGGTGCGATTTTGAAGGGAAAATTCAACGTCAATTCATAGGTTTGTACTCTTTAACTCATTTTCTTCCATTTCTATCATCACCCATTAAATTTCTAGCCCTAATCTTTGTTCTTTCATGGTAGAAAACTAAGGATTTAGGAAGAATTGGGGGTTTTGCAAACTGGGGATTTAGATCTCAATTTGGGGTCGAATTCCGAAACTACTTGTATAATCGGGCTCGGGGGTAAACGGGTGAATAGATTTTGTCCTGAATCTCGGGTTTTGACCAAGCGGGCCTGGGGTCGATATTTTACTTTTGGGGGAAAGTTTGGGGAATCTAAATTTATGCATTGTAATTGATTTCTTTAGCTATATTTGATATTATTGAGTCATTTATGGATAGATATGAGTGGTTTGGAGGTGGATTCTAGAGAAAAAGTTGTAATTGAGCATTGAGTGGCATGTGGAGCGAGGTAAGTGTTGTATCTAACTTTGACTTGAGGGAATTAGGAACCCTCAGACTATTTGCTATGTGAAATTCATGTGAGCGGCGTATATGTGAGGTGACGAGTACTTATGCACCGCCAATTTATTTGTTTTTCCCTGATTTCCTGTTTTCTCATATTATCTCTTTCCCTGTCTTAATTGTTACTTGCTCCAATTGTGTTCCCATGCCTAATTGCTACTTGTTAGACAATGTTTTATCTTGTTCATGATATTTTTCTTTCCATAGTTCCATTATCTCCTATTATTTGCTTAAGCTGTTTTACCGGTACCTTTCTACTGTATATTCTAAATTGGTCTTACTCTGTAGTATAACTTATATGAACTTTCATGTTGTACAAGATTCCTATTTGTTTCAGTTTGAGGTTGAAGTTTTGTGAAAGGATTCTGTGACTTAAATCGTGAAATTTGTGTACATATTGAGTAATTAATATTGATATGGTGGGATCGGGATGCACGCCGCAACGGGAGGAATAAGGGTGATATATATTGAGGTAGAATAAGGGTGATCTGATACTGAACGGCGGGAACGGGTTACACGCCGCAACAGGTGTAATAAGGGTGGATTGTTTGGTGGAATAAGGGTGAATTATGATTGTATTATTGTGATATGGTAGGATCGGATTGCACGCCGCAATACTTTTATTTATATTCACTGTCATTTATGCTATTATGAGGAAATAAGGGAGGAATATGAGATGTACGGTGGGATCGGGTTGCGCGCCGCAACAACCTATGTGTTTATGTTTTCCCTGAACTGTGTTAGCCTTATGGTATTCTCTTTTGCACTTAAGGATTGGTAATCTTTGAACATTGTTGATATATCTCCGGGAGTTGACGTATTTCTTGCAATTTACTGCTTTCTTCTATTCTGCATTTTCTATCCTACTTTTATTATATATACTGCGTATAGGTTGTAGTGTGAGTGACCCGCATTAGCCTCGTCACTACTTCGTCGAGGTTAGGCTTGGCACTTACTAGTACATGGGGTCAGTTGTACTGATACTGCACTCTACACTTCCTGTGCAAATTTTGGTGCTGGTCCAAGCTGATCATGAGGTTGGCTACAGGATTCGTCTGACAGGAGACCCAAGGTAGATCTACCGGCGTCCGCAGACCCTGGCGTCCCCTTCTATACATTACACTTTACTGTTTCTTTCATTTTGAAAATAGTTGTATCTCTTTCAGACCTTTACTTGTAGAAAGATCTTAGAAGTTCGTGAATTATGACTATAGATCCGGGAGTAGTATGTATATATTGAGGCTGTTATAAATTTCCGCACTTATTTTTAACTCGTTATAACTTATTTGTTGTTAATTATTGAAATGTGAAAGAATTGGCTTAATGATCCTCTAACGTTGGCTTTCCTAGCAAGTGAAATATTATGCGCCATTACAGTCCCGACAGTGGGAATTCAGGGTCGTGACAGAATTGGCTGTATCTCTTCCGTAGTTTTCCAAACTTAAAAGATGCTTAGATATCCTATGCCTTAGTGGACTTGCCCTTATTTGGAATTATTTGACTCGTGTTAGTTTCTTGTTATTGAACCGTATATTGTGGGATCAATGTTACATATTATTTTCTTCCTTGTTGAGCTGTTCTTATTACGCCTAGTATTCTTTATTATGGCTATTCCTTGCGAACTAGTCTTACTGTTTCTTGCGATCGAAGGTTCTTGAGTTGATTTACTTGTCGTACCTTGTTTTATTATCATTGTTGCTGTTGTAATTGTTGTTGTGATGCACGAGGTTTCTGCCGTGTGGTTGTTGTTGTGATGCACAAGGTTTCTACCGTGCAGGTATTATTATGATGCATGAGGTTTCTACCGTGTAGTGTTATCGGGTCGCACGAGGTTTCTGTCGTGCTACTGTTACTATTAATATTTGCACATGCGACGTGGCAAGGCAGGATGTATATGGGTTGCGCATGTGGCGAGACAAGATGAGAACATTATTAAGCACGTGTGGCGAGACAAGGCGGGCATTTACTTTACTATTGCACATGTGGCGAGACAAGGTGGGATATATGAGGGATTGATTTGTGATGACTTATGATTGGCCTGGGAGCATTCTTGCTGTTGATGTTTGTGTAGTGGTACACTTACCTGTGTGAGCTTTATCTTGTGGAAAGTTGTGAGGAAATATTCTACGTGCTGTCTATTTCTTTTCATGTACTTACTAGCGGGCATGAACTATGTTAGGATACTTGCACGAGCATACACGGAGTTAAGCACTCTTATCGATTAAGAGGTTTTCTTGATATTTTTGAGTATAGATGCACACCCTTGTTTAGTTGCCTTCTATGTGAGAATGGATCTATTTGGCACTTGAGTCGTCAGTGCGGTTATGAAGTGTAATGAGGGCACAGAATGCCAAATATTAGGGTTCAGGTATTGGGACCCGTGAGTTGTGAATAGTATGAGGTTCAGTACCTCGTGGAGTTTATTAACTAAAACCTGATGTGAAAGCAGTTGTTTTGTTGAGTTATTACTTGTCCTTTCTTTAACTCCAATTATCGGATTTAGGCTGTGTTTTCGCTCATTCTTCTTTGACATAATTATGGTGTTCCGCTGATAGTTGTTGTTTTCCTTCCTTATTGCAATTACCGTATTATTTGCCACTTCGCGTAGTCTTTATGTAGATATCATACTCTGTTACTCCTACACCTACACTTATTCAGGTTATTTAGTCCAATAGGTGTCTTGACTGTTCCTCGTAACTACTCCGCTGAGGTTAGTTTTGATACTTACTGGGTACCACCGTGGTGTACTCATACTACACTTCTGCATATTTTTGTGCAGATCCAGGTATTTTTGAAGTCAGTTAATCTTTAGCTAGATGTGCGGACTGTTGCTGTGGAGACTCAAGGTAAACCTGTTGTTGCGTTCGCACGCTTCGGAGTCACCTTCGGATTTATATTCACACTGTTTACTTTATTTCAAACAGTTGTATTTAGAAAATTATAACAAACTCTGTAGAGCTTATGACTTGTACTACCGATTTTGGAAATTGTAAATTTTATAGAGATTTCCATTTTAAAAATTATTAGATGTTATTTAATTATTGTTGTTATTTAGTAAATGTTATGCTTACCTAGTCCTTAAGACTAGGTGCCATCACGATATCCAACGGAGGAAAAATTGGGTTGTGACAAGAACCAAGTTTAGAAGTATTACTTACCTCAAACCGTGTAATTTCTTACTCCGCTATACCCTTGTCTCGCTAATTGGTCTCCGAAAGCCTCGAATCTAGTCATAAATAATTCGATTCTATCAATACAAATTATAGGAATTAATTCCATATGAAAATACTAATTTTTTAACAAAACCCGAAATTGCACTCAAAATCGCCTGTGTGGCCCATGCCTCGAAACCCGATAAAAAATTACAAACTATGCACGCTCATCCAACCACGAGTCCAACCATACAAACTTTCACCAAATTCCGACATCAACTCGACCCTCAAATCTTCAATTAAAGTCTTTAAAGATTTCTACCATTTTCAACCCAATCTTTACCCATTTGTACTCAATAATCTTTTCACAAACCTTATTGGCATGTGTATGTATAAATAATACTCTCACACCCAAGAATCATACTCTTAATCCCCCATATTTTACCCCAAAAATCAAAATTGAAGAATTGGGGGAAAAATTCTTATCTCTTTGAAGCCCTAGCAAGATCCTTGTGAAATCTTCAAACCTTGAACGAGAATTGTTGAACAAATAACTAGGTCTTCACTTTATCTCTCTAAGATGCTCTCACCTCTCTCTAACATATTAAATTTTTGCTCCAAAAGAGCCCATTTGCCTCATTATATCGAAATAGGGTCGGGTCAAAAATTAGAAAAATTGAAGCCCGACGCATATCTACGGTCGCATATGCGACTGCATAACACGTCCGTGGTCCGCAAATCGACCACATAACTGAAGCTCCAATAACGGGGGTCCCTTGGTTGTGTTTGCGGTGATTATGCGGCCTGCAGACCTATTATGTAGTCGCATAATACACCGCAGAACTGGTCTATCATCGCATAATGTACCGTAGACTTCCTCCAATCTTGCCCCGCCTCTAATTCACTCTGCGGCCATAAAGTGGTTATGCGACCGCATAGTGGGCCGCAGAAATGTCTTCTTCTGCCGAAAATATTCCTTTACTCCCCATAGCATTGTTCAACCCAAAAAGTTCGAGCCGCGGCGAGCTTGCTCGCCGCGAGAAATTTTTACAACCTTTATACTAATTGATCTACCTTGGCACCATAAAACCTAAATTTCCTTAGCAAAATTCTTCGAGGTCGTTACACATAAGTCAACATCCGGTCAATATTTTCAACTTAAGTTCTAAACCTTGGAACTAAGTGTTCCAAATCATTCCAAAACCTCACCGGACCCGAACTAATCACCCCGACAAGTCACATAACAACTACAAAGCATAAATTGAGCAGTAAATGGGGGAACGAGGTTGTAATACTCGAAACGACTGACCGGGTCATTACAGATTAAAAATAGCTAATATTATTCTAACGTTGGCCTGCCTAGCAAGTGAAATGTTATGCGTCATCACGGTCCCAAAGGTGGAAATTTCGGGTCGTGACAGATTCTACCTCACCGAATATTTATATACTATAAATAAGATACTTTCTAACTTAACTAAATTGATCATCTTTGTAGGTTAAGACGATATCATTTTGAATTCAAGTATTTTGTTAATGTTATAACATTAATTTTTAGCATTTAAATGATTATTCTATTTTATTATGTTAATTACTTTATAATGATCATTTCATCTTGTAAGTAATTTGTTACTAAATTTAGTTAGTTGTTCTTTCACATAAAAGTTCTGACTAAAGATTTACGTGCAACGCACGTACATAGTAACTAGTTATATTAAAAGCACGAAGGCCCTTAGCGAAATGTCGTTTGTCTTTTTAACCCTTTTAAAATAGAGTTCACATTAGATAAAATAGTCATTTAATTATTTTCATATTTAAGAATTTGAAATACCTAAATTTTTTATAATTATATTATTCCTTATTTGAAGGTGTCTAATATTTAAGACATTAAAGTCAATTAAGTTTTTACCTTTTTTAAAATTCTTTCCTATTTGAACTATGTAATCTAACTATATTACCTTTCATGCTAATTTTATTAACATTTGTAATGTTGGAATACACTAAAATATGACCAAATACATAAACAACTCCTTAAACTTGTCACAATTTTTCACTTAGATACTTTAACTAAGCTTGTTGTCATGGGCCGACTTCCTTACGCTCACCAGCGGGACCGACTCGCTCGTGCGGCGCCTGCAATTTTCCTCGCTGCAGGCCAGCCTTCAACCTTTCCCAGGTTTTCAAGCACGATCCTGCGCCTGTTGGTGGGACTCGCCCATGAGGCTCGCCCCAACTTGTGCCGCCCGTAAGATGTCTAGGCACTTGGCCCTAGACATGTCGTGGCACCTTTTATCTTAGGATCATAATCCATGCAAGCCCTGGGGGATTGGCTTAGGATATGTCTTGTCCCTCGCCCAAGACTGAGCATCGCTTTCGCATGCACAGCACAATCCTCAAGCTTGACAATCGCCTAGTGCATCCGCAACTAGCTCGTACTTCGCCCGAGTAAGGCAACCTTTAGCCCTTGGCCATTGTCATGCGCGTCTTTCGTGCCATGCCTATACATATCCCTCGTAACACACTTCCATCCCGAATAGTACAGTGTCGCCCCACAACTGCACGTTTAGGCCAACAGACCCTTGCTCGCATGGTTGAACCCAAGTCATACTCACAAGTCAACACATGATACCCCTAAGATAGGTGCATCAAGTATCCAATTAGTACGGAGCTCTCTTCCAACATTTCGGCAGCCCGCGGGGCAGGCCGTCCCACACATCGAGCCTCCAGCACTTTTTGGTGCCCAACACTATCCCAAAGGCGTTGCACCGTCCATAGAGTTCCCTAACTCGTATGGATACCTAGGACACTTCTTTGAGTCATCCAGGAAGGCCCTTGAGGTTGCCCCCAAGGTAGCTCATTCGATACGGCTCGGTGGTAGTACGTTTGGGGGAGGCAAGTCGGTGCTTTCATCACCTATACCCCCTTATATATGCTTAAAATTAAAAAGCCCAAGTTGCCCGAGTAGACAGACCTATGTCAGACAATCAGAAGAGCCTTTTCTCACCAGTTTTTAGCCGAAGTCACAACCCCAATATGTGGGTTGTGACATCCTCCCGCACTCATAATGTCATCGTCCCCGATGACACATCATGGCCCAAGACATCCCGGAGTCTGCCCCCGAGGTATGCCCATCTCGGCTCTATTTGTCCTGTGGGTTGGACTTCCTCGAAGTCCTTTCTCAAAAAGAGTCGTGCCCCATGCACTTCTCCCCCAAGTATCTTCCAAGCGTGCCTCTGCACTTCACCTCCTTTTGGTGTTAACTTGGAAAGTGCCTCCGCACTTGCACCCTCTGGTGTCTCACTTTGTAGTTGACCCACCCTTGTCAACTACACCATAACCCTCACGGCCTTCATGTCCGTCTGAAGCTTTCCCTTCATAGGTAAGCACATCAACGTGCTCTTTGGCACGGCTCTCGTAGCTCTGTCGCTCACTTAGCCTTACAACGCCCTCTAGCATAGCTCACGTAGCCTTTCGCTCCCATAGCTTTTCCTTGCCCTCAGTACCTTGAAGATGTGTTGGCTTCCAGACTCACAACTTTGCCCATATGCCTCTTGCATAGGCGGGATCCTCCCACACCCAATGTGGAGGATACGTTTTAGCATTGTCATCCCACTTGGCATTTAGCCAGCTCTTGGGACGACTCTTGGTGAGTACTATATTCTCAAAGTCATAGCATCGCTGTATTCCCGAACAAAGCTCTTTGTTTTCCAATTGTCACTTCCTCAGCAAGTACCCAATGCTCCCGGTAGTACTTCAATACTCGCCCTATAGCTAGGTACTCTCTTGGTCCTGCTAGCACGGCTTCCCAGTTCGGTGTGCCTCACACTTGGACTCTCAACGGTCCCCGATCATTCGGCGTACCCCTTTCCAGAATGATGACATCTTCCAACTTGGAAATTCACCCAATTCTGAATCTTAGCTATACCCTTGAATTTGTTTCTTCACCTTAGCAATGCCCTCAGGCAGCTCACAAGTCTATCACGAAGGAAAGACACTCAACTGATGCGTTGCATGCATCCTTGGCAAGATCTCCGCTATGATCATGCCCAAAGTTTATAGTCCACGGCTCCCACTCTTTTGCAATATGGTTGCACGACCTGGAAAACATGGCCTTCTTTTGACCATCCGACTTATCGGCATATTACCACATTCAGTAGCACCCTAGACTTTCGAAAGCAAATGGAATCACCTATTTCTTTCTTGGACCAGTAGTATCGGGTTCTCGATCTCTGGTGGCATATGAACATCAATCTCTGCTTTGACATGATCTCCGCACTGACATCCAAAATGGACTCGCCATATCCACCCTTTGAATTGACATTGTGCCATGGTATAGTATGGCCTTAATCAGCTCTGATATCACATGTCACGGGCCGACTTCCTTACTCTCGCCAGTGGCACCAACTCGCCCGTGCGGCGCCTGCAGTTTCCCTCGTTGCAGGGCAGCGTTCGTCCTTTCCTAGGTTTTCAAGCACGATCCTGTACCTGTTTGTGGGACTAGCCCATGAGGCTCGCCCCAACTTGTGCCGCCCGTAAGATGTCTAGTCACTTGGCACTATACATGTCGTGGCGCCTCTCATCTTAGGATCATAATTCATGCGCGCCCTGGGGGATTGGCTTAGGACATGTCTTGTCCCTCACACAAGACTGAGCATCGCTCTCGCGTGCACAGCCCAATCGCTCTCGCGTGCAGCCGCAACTAGCTCGTGCTTCTCCCGAGTAAGGCAACCTTTAGCCCTTGGCCATTGTCATGCATGTCTTTCGTGCCATGACCATACATAGCCCTCGCGACACACTTCCATCCCGAATAGTGCAGTGTCGCCCCACAACTGCATGTTTAGGCCAACGGACCCTTGCTCGCATGGTTGAACCCAAGCCATGCTCACAAGTCGACACATGATGCCCCTAAGATAGGTGCATCAAGTATCCAATCGGCACAGAACTATCTTCCAACATTTTGGCAGCCCGTCCCACGCATTGAGCCTCCATCGCCACTTTGGTGCCCAACACTAGCCCGAAGGCGTTGTGCCGTCCATAGAGTTCCTTAACTCGTATGGATACCTAGGACACTTCTTTGAGTCATCCAGGCAGGCCCTTGAGGGTGCCCCCAAGGTAGCTCGTTCGATACGGCTCGGTGGCAGCACGTATGGGGGAGGCAGGTCGAAACTTTCATCACCTATACCCCCCTTATATATGCTTAAAATTAAAAAGCCCAAGTTGTCCGAGTAGACAAACCTACGTCAGACAATCAGAAGAGCCTTCTCTCACCAGTTCTTAGCCGAAGACACAATCTCAATGTGTGGGTTGTGACATTGTACCCTATTGGCCACTCAATGTCTATATAAAATGTACCAATTAAACACTTCACGAACAATCAGCAAACAAAACAAAACGCATGATTATCAAACGCATTGACATGGCAAAGTATCAAATAAAATTATGACACGTAGCTGGCTAACATAGACTCACCCAGCATAAACTCGTCTCTTTCAACATTATGTTGAACACGACGGATAAGAGTCAAAGAGAAGTGGTGATGAGGATGTTGCTGCTTGCTAGCGGCAGTCACCACGTCGAAATGGCAAAGTAGTCAAAGAAATGAGTATGGAAGAGACTGTCATTGACTATTTCCGGCAAGAGGGCTCGTGAAGAGTCTGTTTCTGACTAGAATATTTATCATCAAAGAATCCGGCTAAGAGAGGATATGAGTTTACGGCTAAAAATTCCGGTGAGAGGGCTTGACGGAAAATGCAGAAAAGGAAAAAATTAGCTACCCAGCTTACAACGGAAAAGATTATTAGAGGGACTATGAAAAGATTGAAACTCTGAAAAAATCAATTTAGTTAAGCCTGGATTCTTGATTTCAAAGTGACATCCAGTAGGCCACTCTTTGCAGGTGCTAAATAACTATGGGGAATCGAGATCATCAAGAATAAAAAGAAACAACAGGAAGAAAAGAAAAGACACAGCAAAGAACAAAGAATTAAGAAGCTAAAAAAATGAAATTCGAAGCAACAATGCCTAAAAAATGGTAGAAGGAACAAAAGTAAGAAAAAGTAAAAATTATCGTTTTAAACAAATTTTTGATGTTTCTGCTGGTGTCCTATAAATGAATATTTTTGAGGAACTAAAATGGAATGAATACAATCCCAGAGTCTTGATAGTTTTGGCCAAATCTGAAGGAAATAGTGATGGTCTGAGGATTAATGCTGGAATGTGGTGACAGGATGGCATGGAAAGCAAAGTGGAAAGGGTTGGTGGGGGTGGGTAGGGATGGTGGAGGAGGTGGTAGTAGGGAGAGAGAAGCAGAAAGGAGATAGAGAAAATTATAGAAAAAGAACCTCTCACGCGCCCTTGAATAGGTATCATACAATTTTATGCCATGTCATCAATGTGTGTTTAATAGATACATATTCAGTATAGTTTAAGTATTTAATAGGTCTAACTCCAAGATACGGTGTCTAAATGAAAATTTGGGACAAGTTTAAGGGAATGCTTATGTATTTAGCCCTAAAATATTGTTCACAAATCCTTCTCTAGAATATTCCCAACCTTAATCGGCAAGATTCCCAAAACTTCATCTAATTTACACTAAATATTTGTTTGTGCATTTTCGATAGCCAAGAAAATGTTATTTGAAACTTGTATGTTAAATCTCATAGCATTATTTCAGAGACACTGAAAACCTAATCATGAAAAATCGAAGAACAGAAATATCAGACAACATTAATTTGTTCTTACTTAATTTCATATTTTATGTATTTTGAAATTTAATTTAAAAATCATAATAATTATGTTGTGTCACAAAGCTAACGTCATGTCCTAATGATAAGTAATGTAATATTTTTCATTTAGGGTTTAAATAATATTAAATTATTAGATGTTAGTTTTATTTCGAGTGTAGATAATACTAGGGGTGTCAATGGTTTGATTCGGATGGTTATTTTCTAAAATTTGTATCATATCAATTTTTTGGTTATTCTATTATGCATAATCAAAATTAGACTTTTCGAAACCGTCCCAATCATGTTGGTTTCTCTTCAGTATCGGTACAGTTCGGTTAATTTTTGGTATTCTTTTTAAATGTCATGTAAAAGTCACTAGTAGAAGTAGAATGCAATAACATACGTGCTTTTATAGGACTTAGCAAACTCTCTAGATATTTTTACTCTTTAAAGGGTAATGAATTAAGAAAATATTAAACATGACCAGAGTATAGATCCATCAACTATTCTATAGCAGCGTAAAAGAAACTATACAAAAATATTAACCGAGTGAAAAGATATTAACCAAGTTGGAACTCAAGAATAAAGTCTATAGAAGATTAAATATTCAAAAAGATAAATCTATATCATATGAAATGAAACATATTCAACACATTGTAGTTTGCTACTAATCGCTAGAATAGCTTGTGTCTTGCTAGTGAATATGTTGGAAATAATTTAGTTTCAATAGGAGTAGTATTATAGGTTTGGGGATTAAGATTTTGAGTTTAATTACTTGCTTGTTTGTAACCGTTTTCACAATTCCAAGGCCCGAGAAAAATTTTAATATATTATTATTCTTAAACTTAATATATAAATATATTTTTCACATGTAAATTTATTCGGTACGGTTCGGTATTTTTTCGGCTTATTTTTATAAAATAAAAAACCTACCCTAATTATCGGTACGGTTATAGATTTATATAAAAAACTTACGGTTTTATTATAAAAAACCTAGAAATCGGTACGGTTCGGTCGGTTTAGTCGGTTTTTAAATATCCATTGACACCCCTAGATAGTACTATTAAATTCTTAAATATTAGGCGTTGCTAAATAATTTAAAGAATGAAAGATTTAATAGTCAAAACTTTAGTAAAAATACGTAAATATAATAATAAAAAATAATTACATAATTTTTTTAATCTAATTTTAAATTTATTTTTATAGGATAATGAGATTAAAAAACTCAAACACTTGAATAAAACAAAATTAGATTATCGTCTACATGCCATGTGTTTTATTTGACATAAAGAACATATATGAAAATGTTGTAATAATATAATTATTACATAAAGACTACATGTTTTTAATGATATATATGAATAGTATGTATAAATGTCTAAATTATATTTTCCGAATATAATGACTTGTTGGACCATTGGTGTCACGAGTATTGTTTTCATACTAATCAGAGGCTAGCTAGATAAAGCCGAATAGTCCAACGTGATAAACAATCAGATAAAATGGAGTCATTTGCTTGTTTTCGTAATTTTCAAGACTTTTAATTAAATAAATAAATAAAATTATTAGAAGTTTTTTACTTGAACTATGTATGAAATCCCAATATCTAAAACTTTAAATTCATTAAAATTTTATCTTATTAAATTATTTCTTTTAAGTATGATGTAACTATAAAGTTCGTGATAGATATCAATATTAGCAGTAAGATTTGTCTTACGACAAAATCATCCAAATGATAAAAGAAAATTCATATCAATAATATTATTCGTTAATTAAGTGAATAACATCTAATCAGTAAACTCGAGTACTGTATCACTAAAATTCTATTAACGGATAACTTTTAATTACCTAATTTGAATTCTGCTTTATAACTAAAAGAATATCTTAAAATATATATGCAGATAAGATAATTAATTTTAATGCTATTGTAATGATTATATGAATGCATATTAAATTTACATGAATTCTAAAAGACTTTTAATAATAATAATAATAATTGTAACGACCCGATCGGTCGTTTAGAGTTTTAGCGCGTCGTTCAGCAGTTTGAGTCCATGAGCAATTTCACTTCAGGTATTATGACTGGTACGCGTGGTCGGAATTGAAATTTCAAAAGTTCAGAGTTGATTTGAAAAGAAAATTCTCATTTCGGAAGCTTTAAGTTGGAAGAATTGACTAAGGTTGGATTTTTGAGTAAACGATCTCGGAATCGGGATTTGAAGGTTCCAACAGGTTCGTATGATGAATTCGGACTTGGGCGTATATCCGCATCAGGTTTTGGATGACTTGGGAGCGTTTCAGCGCCTATTGTGGAAGTTGGCATTTTGGAAGAATTTCATAAATTTGGGTTGAGGTGTATTAAAATGTTATCCATGTCCGTTTGGGATTTCGAGTCTAGGTATAGCTCATTATGGTGATTCTGGTATTGGGAGCGCGTCCGGAAGTGGATTCGGAGGTCCGTAGGTCATTTTGGAGTCATTTGGCTAAAGCTAGAAATTTGAAGGTTTTTGAGAAGTTTGACCGGAAGTGACTTTTTGATATCGGGGTCGGAATACAATTCTGAAAGTTGGAGTAGGTCCGTAATGTCAAATGTGACTTGTGTGCAAAATTTGAGGTCAATCGGACGTGATTTGATAGGTTTCGGCATCGAATGAGAAATTTGAAATTCTAAAGTTCATTAAGCTTGGAATGGGGTGCGATTCATAAATTCGACATTGTTTGATGAAATTTGAAGGCTCAACTAAGTTCGTAATATGTTTTGGTACGTCTTGGATTTTTCCTTATTTTTACTAAACATTTTTTTAAGGAATAAGCCATCTTAATTAATCAAGCAAAGTAAATAAAACAAACAAAACTATAATATTAAAACTTAAGAGTTGGAACGAGTTTACCGAATTGATGAACAATTTGTTGAAAAATAATTATCGTTGAAGACTTAAAGACTTCAATTCACCAACTTCACAATTTTGCATAAATTGTAACAATTAAGTAAGCAATTATAGAAGAATATTAGAGAGAGATTGAGAGAGATTGATGATTTTGTGAGAAAAATAAAAGAATGAGGGGGTATTTATAGTTAAAAATAAGAAAAAAGTATAATTATAAAAAGTTTGGGGTTAAAATAAAATTTGGGGGGTTAAATGACTATTTTGCAAATAGCCAACGACTATTTTGGCAGACCAAACGGCTAGTTTTTAAATGGCTAAACGGTCAATTTTTTTTTAAAAAAAAATTATCCGTTGGGCCCGTTTAGGACAGCTTAAACCGGCCCACTTCTGAGCCAGTCCAGGTCCTAAACGGTCCCGGTCTCGCGGGCCTCCCCTATGAGACCGGCTCACTACCCGGCCCACCACCCCACGGTCCTGGTCCTATCCGGTTAGGACCGTTTAGGCCCACCGCCCGTGTGGGCTTGCGGTCCTGGGCCGGTCCCGGTCCTAACCGGCGCACTAGCCACCCCTACGTACTCATACTACACTTGCTGCACTTTTTGTACAGGACCTGAGGCAAGTACTAGTGGGGGACCTATCGTCTTACACCCACATTATCCAGGAGCATAGTGGTGACCTACCTTTCTGATCCGTTCTGCAGCTACTAGTGTCTCTCCTTGTATTTTTTTTTATTCTGTCTATTTTTATTTCAGACAGTGTTTGAGGTTTTGTATAATCTACTAGATGCTCGTATACTTGTGACACCAGGTCTTGGCATACACATTGGTTAAGTTTGGGTTTTATTATTTCTCTTGGTTTTAAAATTTGTCAATGAATGCTTAATTTATTAAGTTGGCTTGCCTAGCCATAGTATTGGGCACCATCACGACCTATAGGTGAAAATGAGTTCGTGACATTAACTACCAATTCTTGTTAATACAAATAAGCACGGGTTAGTTACGGTGTAAGTATGATAAGTTAAATAGTATCACTCTGACTTCAGATTTGAGATTAAGTTTAGTTGGTAAATGAAGTTAGCTCGAGTTATTCTTAATTTATGTAGCAACCTTTGAATTTTCAATCACAACAAATCATATACATTACATATCCATATTTTACTTTTACTACCTTATCAAAAGCAGAAGTAGAAAGGTAAAATAGAAAACAATGAAATTTGTGGTAGGTCTGCCGACAGAGGCGGTGCAAAGATTTAAAATTTTAGGATTCAGGATTGTAGTTATTTTAAGTTAATAAGTTCTAAATTAATAATTTATACATATTTAATGAATTTTTTAAGACAAATATAATTGAACAAAAGTTACTGAGTTCGGCCGAATCTGCATCCGATACTGTGGCTCCGGCCCCGCAGAGGAGTAGAATCGTTATTCTTTTCTTCTTTTTAAGTTTTAAGTTGTAAAGGAAGAGATTAGAATCCTCACAAGAGCAATTTAATAACCATAGAAGTGAAAAAGTGTTATACTTTTCCACTTTTAAGTTTTAAGCTTGTAAGCTCTTAGAAGCGTGGCATCGTTCGGTTCAAATAAAAAATTATGGAAAAAGTCATTGCGAAATCACTTACCTGATTTTATTATTACTAGTTTTAGGATACACATGTTGCGCGTACATTTTAGTTCCAATGAATAAATTATTTTTAAAAATTGCATATATATATTATTAAAATTGTGTTTGAGTTATAAATTGAAAGTGTAATTAGATAAATTAAAATTGAAACTTTTGGAGTTAGAGCACGAAAGAGGTTGTGTCCTGTTTAGTTTTGGGATGTTGCCACTGTCATAGTTGTGGACTTGTTGTGAGTAGTATTTTTCAATTTTGGTTACACTTGTAGAAACCCAAAAAATCTCCCAGTGTACCAAATTTGCATCATAAAATATTAGCAGAACACACTTATTTGTCTTATTACGCATACTAAACTATAATGAAACATCCTCATAAAATATTCTTAGAACCTTTATGTGATGACCCAAAATGTCATTTTTAAATTTAATAAGTAATTCTATGTTCTAAGACCTTGAAAAGCACCATTTATCCTTTTTCAACTTACGTGCACAATCCGTAAAATTTTCTGGAAAGTTTTTATGTGAAATATGAATTAAAATGCGAAATATAGCTTAAAAATTCTAGTGAGTTGACTTTGGTCAACATTTTTAGCAAACAGACCCGGATTAGTATTTTGACAGTTCCGGTAGCTCCGTATCGTGATTTGAGACTTGAGAGTATGCCCGGAATTTAATTTGGAGGTCCCTAGCTTAAGTTATGACCATTTAACGGAACTAGCAATTTAAAGGCTAAAGATTTTCAAGTTTGACCACGGGGTTGACTTTTTAATATCGGGGTCGGAATCCGATTCAAAAAATTAGAATAGCTCCGTTATATCATTTATGACTTATGTGCCAAATTTAAAGTCATTCCGGATTCATTTAACATGTTTTGGCATAAGATTTGTAAATTAAAAAGTTTGGAAACTCAAAAGATCGAATCGAGGTGTGAATAATAATTTCAGCGTCATTTGACGTGATATGAGACCCCGATTAAGTCCGTATAATATTTTAGGACTTGTTGGTATATTTGGTTGAGATCCCGAGGGCCTCGGGTAGATTTCGGGTGGTCAACGGAATTTAATTTTGGCATTTCAAGAACGTTCGACGTCGTTTCTTCAAGAATAAGTAGTATACCATTAAGCAAATGAATTCCAAATTCAGTTTCGATGGAAGCATTAGATCCGTATTGAAATTTTGGAGCCATAGCAAAAAGAATCGTCGAATTCGGACATCGTATGAGAGAGTTATGCCCATTTTCGTATCGGGAAAGATTTTTTGTAGCCGCCAGCGCCCAGGGTAGCGTGGGGCGCTAGCCCTGGCGCTGGGAATTATTGGTGTTCTGGAAAGTGCGCCACAGGCAGCGCCCCACGCAACCTGTGGTGCTCAAAAATGCCAGAAACCCCATAAAATGGGGAGTTTAGCCATTTTACTCATTTTTGAGTTTGGGGAGCTCGATTTAGGCGATTTTTGGGCGATTTTCACGGGGAAAAATTGGGGTAAGTGTTCCTTATCCTATATTGATTATATTTCATGATTCCATACTCATTTACATCATGAATCCATGAATTTATGGAAGAAAAATCAGATTTTTACAAAACCTTCCAAAAATATAAAACGAAGATTCGAAGGTCAATCCGATGTCGGAATTTGATAATTTTTGTATGGTTGGACTCGTCTCGGAATGGGTGTTTGGATTTCGTAAGTTTTTCCGAGATTTGAGATGTGGGTCCCACTGTCAATTTTTAAAGTGAATTTCGGATTTTTATCCGAAAAATTAGTAAATTCATATGGAATTAATTCCTAAGATTTGTATTGAGTATATCGAATTATTTGTGAATAGATTTGAAGCTTTTGGAGACAAATTTAAAAGAAAAAGTTGTGGTCGAGTAATTTATTGGAATTTGCATAGCGAGGTAAGTGTCGTGTTTAACCTTGACTTGAGGGAATAGAACCCTTAAATTATTTGTTATGTGAAATGCATGTGAACGACGTATAGGCGAGGTGACGAGTGTCTATACGTCGTCAAATTAATTATTTGAAAATCATAAATTGTTCTAAGACACGAATTAATTGTTATAATAATTATTTCTTTCCTATTCCTTGACAAATATTAATTCTTGAATTCCTGCAATAATTGTTACATGCTATTTGATTTGTGTGTATTAATTGCTACTTGACATTTAGCATATTAAATATTAAACTGTCTATTTTCTCCACGATTTTCATAATAAATTGCTAATTGTCATTGCTTGTTTCATAATTAAATCATAACTATTGAATGCTTGTTGTTTTAAAATTTTATATTAATTGTTGCATTTATTGGGGTAATTTATTCTATAAGAAATGGGTAAATGAATATATTGGAGGAGCGGGTTGCGCGCCGCAACAGAGTTGATTGAAATGAATATATTGGAGGATCGGGATGCACGCCGCAACAGACTTGTTTAAAAGTCCATATTGGAGGATCGGATTGTCCATATTGGAGGATCGGGTTACACGCCGCAACAGACTTGTTAAAAAGTTAATATTGGAGGATCGGGTTGCACGCCGCAACAGACTTATTGAAAAGTCAATATTGGGGGATTGGATTGTACGCCGCAACAGACTTATTTAAAAGTCTATATATATACTTGACTGAAATAAATATATGACATACTTGATTAAAAGGAAAATATTGGGAGAGCGGGTTGCACGCTGCAACAGAATTGAATGTGAATATATTGTGAGAGCGGGTTGCACGCTGCAACAGAATTTATGGAAATGATAATTGGTTATAACTGCTGAGTTGGCTTCAACCATTATAAATGAGTTACCTGATTTATTTCTATTATTGATGTTGTTACTAATATTGCGTACAGGTTAATGTAAGTGAACCGCCTTAGCCTTGTCACTACTTCGTCGAGGTTAGGCTCAGCACATACCAGTGCATGGGGTCGGTTGTACTGATACTACACTCTGCACTTCTTGTGCAGATTTTGGAGTTGGTCCGAGCGGCGTACCATAGACTTGCTCGGATTTCAGCTACTCAGAGGAGACTTGAGGTATAACTGCACGACGTTCGCAGTTCTGAAGTCCCCGTCTATTGTACCTTAGCTATGTGTTTATTTTCAGATAGCTTTATTTTATTCAGACCTTTATTTTTTTAGAAGTTCGTGCACTTGTGACACTAATTCTGGGATAGTATTTAGATGCCGTTATTTTTATGGATTATTCACTATATTTCAGACCTTACTTCCGCATTTGTTTCTTTATTATTAATAAATTTAAAAATTGTTTAAAAATGGCTAATATTATTTTAACGTTGGCTTGCCTAGCAAGTGAAATATTAGGCGCCATCGCTGTCCGAAGGTGGAAATTTCAGGTTGTGACAGTTGGTATCAGAGCACTAGGTTACATAGGTCTTACGAGCCACGAGCAAGCTTAGTAGAGTCTGAAGGATCGGTACAAAGACGTTTGTACTTATCTCTCAGAGGCTATGAAGTTTAGGAACAATATCACTTCTTTCTTATTCTGTCGTGCGATTTTATTCTATCATCGATGATTGAACCATTCTACTCTTATTCACTCGCAGATGGTGAGAACGCATAATACCTCTACCGATGGACAGGGACCAAAACCCCTGGTGGCAACTATGGCCAGGGGTAGAGGTCGAGGCCGAGGTCGTGCTAGAGGCCGAGGCAGAGGCCGAGGTAGAGCTCAATCCAGAGCTCGAGCAACTGCACCTGTTGAAGAACCTCAGGTAGACCTTCAGGAGGAGGTCCCAGTTCAGAATGTACCAATTGGACCAGTTCAGGTCCCGGAAGGATTCACAGCCACTCCAGTGCTTCAGGACGCTCTAGTCCGATTGGTGAGTCTTATGAAGGGTGTGGCTCAGAATGGTACATTTCTAGTGGCACCAGCCATCTCACAGGCTGGGGGAGGAGCATAAACTCCCACTACTCCCGCCCCGGAGCAGATGGCTCCCCAGAATCAGGCTCCAGTAGCCCCGCCAGTTGGGGTAGTTCAGCCAGTTATTGCGGCACAGACCGGTGATAGGCCCGCCATGTCTTTTGAGGCCTTATTGAGACTGGATAAGTCTACTAAGATCTTTCTAGTTCACTTCAGTGGTACACCTTCTGAGGACCCACAGGATTATCTTGAACGCTGCCATGAGGTGTTGCGAAACATGGGTATAGTTGAGACCAATGGAGTTGATTTTGCCGTATTCCTGATGACGGGTTCCGCCAAGAGGTGGTGGAGAGATTATACATTGACCCGACCAGTCGGATCACCTACACTTACCTGGGAGCAGTTCTCTCAGCTATTTCTAGAGAAGTTCCTCCCTATCACACTGAGAGAGGAATTTCGCAAGCAATTTGAGCGTCTACAGCAGAGCAGTATGACTGTTACTCAATATGAGTCTCGTTTTGTGGATTTGCCCCGTCATGCTCTCCTTTTACTACCTACGGAGGGAGAGAGAGTGAGGAGGTACATTGAGGGACTCACTCACCATATCAGACTTCAGATGGCCAAGGAGACCGGAAGTGAGATTTCTTTTCAGGCGGCTGCTAATGTTGCAAGGAGGATTGAGATGGTCCTTGCACAGGAAAGAGGGCAGAGGTCCGATAAAAGGCCTCGTCAGTTCGGTGGTTACAGTGGTGCCTCGTCTGGAGGCAGGGGTAATTTTGGTAGGGGTCATCCTCCCAGACCATTTCATTCAGCACTCCATGTATCTCCCGGTGCTTTAGGGAGTAACGGTCGTATTATGCCTTACTCTGGGCAGCCAGTATTCAGTGCACGTTCAGCTCCTATCAGTACACCACCACTCCAGAGTTACTACAGTGGTTATCTGCCCCATCTGGGTTAGCTTCAGCTTCAGCAGCCACGACATCAGGATGGGTGTTATGAGTGTGGGAACATTGGTCACATCAGGAGGTATTGCCCTAGATTGGCGAGTAATAGATCTCGGCAAGATTCTCGTGCCATCATACCGGCACCGGTTGCTTCATCGTCTGCTCAGCCAGCTAGAGGTAGGGGTCAGACAATTAGAGGTGGAGGTCATTCCATTAGAGGTGGAGGTCAGGCCATTAGAGGTGGAGGCCAGCCAGTTAGAGGCCGTCCCAGATATGCAGTTCAGAGTGGTGGGGCCCAGCCCCGATTTTATCCTTTTCCAGCTAGGCCTGAGGCCGAGTCATCTGATGCTGTGATCACATGTATTATTCCAGTTTTCCATAGAGATGCTTCAGTTTTATTTGATCCAGGATCTACTTATTCCTATGTGTCCTCCTATTTTGCTTCATATTTGGTTGTGCCTTGTCATTCTCTGAGTGCTTTTGTGTGTGTATCTACACCGGCGGGAGACTCTGTGGTAGTAAATCATGTCTACCATTCGTGTGTGGTTACTATTGGTAATCTTGAAACTAGTGTAGATCTTCTACTTCTTGATATGGTAGATTTTGATGTCATCTTGGGTATGGATTGGCTGTCTCCTTATCATGCTATAGTGGACTGTCATGCCAAGACAGTGACCCTAGCTATGCCGGGGTTACCTTTATTAGAGTGGAAAGGAACTCCTGGCCATTCTGCCAGCAGGGTTATTTCTTATATGAAAGCTCGGCGTATGGTAGAGAAAGGGTGTCTAGCCAATTTGGCTTATATTCGCGATCCCAGTGCGGATGTCCCTTCTATGGACTCAGTACCAGTTGTTCGTGAATTTTCGGAAGTATTTCCTGCAGATCTGCCGGGGATGCCACCCGACAGAGATATTGACTTCTGTATTGATTTGGCTCCGGGCAATCAGCCCATTTCTATTCCACCATCCCGTATGGCCCCGCCAGAGTTGAAAGAATTGAAAGAGCAGTTACAAGCCTTGCTTGATCAGGGATTCATTAGACCCAGTGTCTCACCCTGGGGTGCACCAGTATTATTTGTAAAGAAGAAAGAAGGCTCGATGCGGATGTGTATAGATTATCGGCAGTTGAACAAGGCCACTATCAAAAACAAATATCCGCTGCCAAGAATTGATGACTTATTTGATCAGCTTCAGGGTGCCAAGGTATTTTCGAAAATTGATTTGAGATCTGGTTACCATCAGTTGAAGATTAGGGCATCTGATGTCCCTAAGACAGCTTTTCAGACTCGGTATGGGCATTACGAGTTCCTAGTTATGTCATTTGGGTTGACAAATGCTCCAGCAGCATTTATGGATTTGATGAATCGGGTGTTCAAGCCTTATTTGGATTCTTTTGTGGTTGTATTCATTGATGATATCTTGATTTACTCCAGCAGTCGAGAGGAGCATGAGCGGCATCTTCGAAGTGTGCTTCACACCTTGAAGAATAATCAGTTATATGCCAAATTTTCAAAATGTGAGTTTTGGTTAGACTCAGTTGCCTTTTTGGGACATGTTGTATCGGCAGAAGGCATAAAGATGGATCCTAAGAAGATTGAGGCTATTCAGAATTGGCCTAGACCTGCTTCGGTTATAGAGATCCGGAGTTTCCTAGGTTTGGCAGGTTATTATCGTCGGTTCGTGGAAGGGTTTTCATCTATAGCAAGCATCTTGACCAGACTAACCCAGAAGGGTGTTCCATTCAGATGGTGAAACGAGTGTGAGTTGAACTTTCAGAAGCTCAAGACCGCTTTGACTACGGCGCCAGTATTGGTATTACCCACTGGTTCAGGATCGTATACGGTATATTGTGACGCATCTCACATTGGGCTTGGTGCAGTATTAATGCAAGATGGCAAGGTAATTGCATATGCGTCGCGACAGTTGAAAGTTCATGAGAAGAATTATCCTGTTCATGACTTAGAATTGGTAGCCATTATTCATGCGCTGAAAATTTGGAGGCATTACCTCTACGGTGTCTCGTGTGAGGTATTTACTGATCATCGCAGCCTTCAGTACCTGTTCAAACAAAAGGATCTTAATTTGAGGCAAAGAAGATGGATGGAGTTGTTGAAAGACTATGATATCACCATTTTGTATCACCCCGGAAAGGCCAATGTGGTGGCCGATGCTTTGAGTAGAAAGGCTGTGAGTATGGGCAGTCTTGCGTATATTCCGGTTAATGAGAGGCCATTAGCTGCAGATGTTCAGACTTTGGCTAATCAGTTCGTGAGGTTAGATGTTTCAGAACCCAGTCGGGTTCTAGCTTGTACAGTCGCTCGGTCTTCTTTACATGAGCGCATCAGAGAGAGGCAGTATGATGATCCTCACTTACTTGTCCTTAAGGACACGGTGTGGCACGGTGATGCCAAACGGGTTGCTGTGGGGGAAGATGGAATTCTGCGAATGCAGGGCCGTATTTGTGTGCCTAATATGGATGGGCTTCGTGAATTAATTCTTGAAGAGGCACATAGTTCTAGGTATTCTATTCATCCAGGTGCCGCAAAAATATATCAAGATTTGAGGCAACATTATTGGTGGAGGAGAATGAAAAAGGATACAGTTGTACATGTAACTCGGTGTCTGAATTGTCAGCAAGTTAAGTACGAGCATCAGAGACCTGGTGGTTTGTTTCAGAAGTTAGAAATTCCTGAGTGGAAGTGGGAGCGTATCACAATGGATTTTGTTGATGGGCTCCCACGGACTCAGAGAAAATTTGACGCAGTTTGGGTCATTGTGGACAGGTTGACCAAGTCAGCCCATTTCATTCCAGTGGCAGTTACCTATTCTTCAGAGAGGTTAGCTGAAATTTACATTGGTGAGATTGTCCGCCTTCACGGTGTGCCCGTGTCTATTATTTCAGATCGAGGTACGCAGTTTACCTCACATTTTTGGAGGGTTGTACAGCGTGAGTTAGGCACGCGGGTGGAGTTGAGTACAACATTTCATCCACAGACAGACGGACAGTTAGAGCGCACTATTCAGATATTGGAAGATATGCTTCGCGCTTGTGTTATAGACTTTTGGAGGTTCTTGGGATCATTTCTTGCCACTTGCGGAGTTTGCTTATAATAACAGCTACCAGTCGAGCATTCAGATGGCTCCATATGAGGCATTATACGGAAGGCGATGCCGATCGCCAGTTGGTTGGTTTGAACCGGGAGAGGCTCGGTTGTTGGGTGCCGATTTGGTACAGGGTGCCTTGGATAAGGTTAAGATTATTCAAGATCAACTTCGCACAGCTCAGTCTAGGCAAAAGAGTTATGCCGACCGTAAAGTTTATGATATTGCATTCATGGTTGGAGAATGAATATTGCTTCGGGTTTCACCTATGAAAGGTGTAATGAGGTTCGGAAATAAGGGCAAGTTGAGCCCTAGGTATATCGGACCCTTTGAAATTCTTGAAAGGGTGGGTGAAGTAGCCTACAGGCTTGCATTACCACCTAGTTTATCAGCGATTCATCCGGTGTTCCATGTGTCTATGCTCCGAAAATATCATGGTGATCCGTCCCATGTGTTAGATTTCAACTCAGTCCAATTGGACAAAGATTTGACTTACGAGGAGGAGCCGGTGGCTATTCTAGCCCGGCAGGTCCGACAATTGAGGTGTAAGAGTTATCCTTCAGTTCGAGTGCAATAGAGAGGTCAGTCGGTAGAGGCATCTACCTGGGAGTCCGAGTTAGAAATGCGGAGTAAATATCCACACCTTTTCTCCAGCTCAGGTATTTGTTTTTTTCTAACTCCATTCGAGGACGAACGTTTGTTTTAGAGGTGGAGAATGTGATGACCCAAAATGTTATCTTTAAATTTAATAAGTAATTCTATATTCTAAGACCTTGAAAAGTACCATTTATCCTTCCTCGACTTACGTGCACAATCCGTAAAATTTTCTGGAAAGTTTTTATGTGAAATATGAATTAAAATGAAAAATAGAGCTTTAAAATTCAAGTTAGTTGACTTTGGTCAATATTTTTCGCAAACGGACCCGGATTAGTATTTTGACAGTTTCGGTAGCTCCGTATCGTGATTTGGGACTTGGACTTATGCCCGGAATTTAATTTGGAGGTTCCTAGCTTAAGTTATGACCATTTAACGGAACTAGCAATTTAAAGGCTAAAGATTTTCAAGTTTGACCACGAGGTTGACTTTTTGATATCGGGGTCGGAATCCGATTTGGAAAATTAAAATAGCTCCGTTATGTCATTTATGACTTATGTGCCAAATTTAAAGTCATTCCGGATTCATTTAATATGTTTTGGCATAAGATTTGTAAATTGAAAAGTTTGGAAACTCAAAAGATCGAATCGAGGTGTGAATTATAATTTCAGCGCCGTTTGACATGATATGAGACCCCAAGTAAGTCCGTATAAAATTTTAGGACTTGTTGGTATATTTGGTTGAAATCCCGAGGGCCTCGGGTGGATTTCGGGTGGTCAACGGAATTTAATTTTGGCATTTCAAGAACGTTCGACGTCGTTTTTTCAAGAATAAGTGATATACTATCAAGAAAAGGAATTCCAAATTCAGTTTTGATGGAATCATTAGATCCGTATTGAAATTTTGGAGTCATAGCAAAAAGAATCGTCGAATTCGGACATCGTATGAGAGAGTTATGCCCAATTTCGTATCGGGAAAGATTTTTCGTAGCCGCCAGCGCCCAGGGTAGCGTGGGGCGCTAGCCCTGGCGTTGGGAATTATTGGTGTTCTGGAAAGTGCGCCACAGGAAGCGCCCCACGCTACCTGTGACGCTCAAAAACGCCAGAAACCCCATAAAACGGGGAGTTTAGCCATTTTACTCATTTTTTGAGTTTGGGGAGCTCAATTTAGGCAATTTTTGGGCGATTTTCACGGGAAAAAATTGGGGTAAGTGTTCCTTATCCTATATTGATTATATTTCATGATTCCATACTCATTTACATCATGAATCTATGAACTTATGGAAGAAAAATCAGATTTTTATAAAACCTTCCAAAAATGTAAAACGAAGATTCGAAGGACAATCCGATGTCGGAATTTGATAATTTTTATATGGTTGGACTCGTCTCGGAATGGGTGTTTGAATTTCGTAAGTTTTTTCGAAATTTGAGATGTGGGCCTCACTGTCAATTTTTAAAGTGAATTTCAGATTTTTATCCGAAAAATTAGTAAATTCATATGGAATTAATTCCTACGATTTGTATTGAGTATATCGAATTATTTGTGAATAGATTTGAAGCTTTTGGAGATAAATTTAAAAGGAAAAGTTGTGGTCGAGTAATTTATTGAAATTTACATAGCGAGGTAAGTGTCGTGTTTAACCTTGATTTAAGGGAATAGAACCCTTAAATTATTTGTTATGTGAAATGCATGTGAACGACGTATAGGCGAGGTGACGAGTGTCTATACGTCGTCAAATTAATTATTTGCATAATTATTTGAAAATCATAAATTGTTCTAAGACACGAATTAATTGTTATAATAATTATTTCTTTCCTATTCCTTGACAAATATTAATTCTTGAATTCCTGCAATAATTGTTACATGCTATTTAATTTGTGTGTATTAATTGCTACTTGACATTTAGCATATTAAATATTAAACTGTCTATTTTCTGCCCGACTTTCATAATAAATTGCTAATTATCATTGCTTGTTTCATAATTAAATCATAACTATTGAATGCTTGTTGTTTTAAAATTTTATATTAATTATTGCATTAATTGGGGCAATTTATTCTATAAGAAATGGGTAAATGAATATATTGGAGGAGTGGGTTGCGCGCCGCAACAGAGTTGATTGAAATGAATATATTGGAGGATCGGGTTGCACGCCGCAACAAACTTGTTTAAAAGTCCATATTGGAGGATCGGGTTGCACGGCGCAACATACTTGTTTAAAAGTTCATATTGGAGGATCGGGTTGCACGCCGCAACAGACTTGTTTAAAAGTCCATATTGGAGGATCGGGTTGCACGCCGCAACAGACTTGTTAAAAAGTTAATATTGGAGGATCGGATTGCACGCCGCAACAGACTTATTTAAAAGTCTATATATATACTTGAGTGAAATAAATATATGACATACTTGATTAAAAGGAAAATATTGGGAGAGCGGGTTGCACGCTGCAATAGAATTGAATGTGAATATATTGTGAGAGCGGGTTGCACGCTGCAACTGAATTTATGGAAATGATAATTGGTTATAACTGTTGAGATGGCTTCAACCATTATAAATGAGTTACCTGATTTATTTCTATTATTGATGTTGTTACTAATATTGCGTACAGGTTAATGTAAGTGAACCGCCTTAGCCTCGTCACTACTTCGTCGAGGTTAGGCTCAGCATTTACCAGTACATGGGGTCGGTTGTACTGATACTACACTCTGTACTTCTTGTGCAGATTTTGGAGTTGGTCCCAGCGGCGTACCATAGACTTGCTCGGATTTCAGCTACTCAGAGGAGACTTGAGGTATAACTGCAAGGCGTTCGCAGTTCTGAAGTCCCCGTCTATTGTACCTTAGCTGTAATGTTTATTTTCAGACAGCTTTATTTTATTCAGACCTTTATTTTTATTATTTTAGAAGCTCGTGCACTTGTGACACCAATTCTGGGATGGTATTTAGACGCCATTATTTTTATGGATTATTCACTATATTTCAGACCTTACTTCCGCATTTGTTTCTTTATTATTAATAAATTTAAAAATTGTTTAAAAATAGCTAATATTATTTTAACGTTGGCTTGCCTAGCAAGTGAAATGTTAGGCGCCATCACGGTCCGAAGGTGAGAATTTCGGGTCGTGACACTTTCTAATCTAACTCCAAAAATAAAAGTACGTGAACTTCAAGATGATGGGTTATAATGCACTAATCTTGAAACATATGCCTACAAACACCGCAAACAAATTAAAGATGGGGTATAATATAAATTATTTTGGTATTATAGTCAAAGTTCTAACAATATACATGAATGCAAAATTCAAGTACTAATACAAATACGTGCATGCAAAATAAAACAGCTAATACATAAACTTTTTGATTAGAGAAAAAGAACTCTGAAAGGTGCTGCAAGAACAAGCTAAGTTTGACGACTAAAATATTTACGAAAATATTTGATGTTTCACCAAATGTTCATTTATTAAAAATTAGTCCTTCAAAATTTTACCAAATAATAAAGACTCCTAACAAAAAAAGTAAAAATAATAAAAAACAATGTGTGAGAATTAGCCAAACATAGGGAGTTGAACTAAGAGGCAAAAAATTATTTACTTTCCTAAGACCGTTAACAGTAGGAGAATAATTAAATAAGTATTCCTAAATTATAGAGAAATTAATTGAACGACTATTCCTAAGTATTAAAAGTATTAATGAAACTCAAATTATTATGTTGTCCAATGTAAAATTTCTAATCTTAGGATACGCGCGTTGCGTATGTACCTCGTCTTTATCAATACTAAATTTTTGTATTATATTAGAACTTGTGTATAAGTTATATAATAAATTTTTAAAAAAGTATAATCATGTTCTGAAATGATTAATTGTTAGTCTTATTCAGTTGTACAATAAAGGAATACACTCTATTCCATAAAAGTACTCAATCATCTCAATCAATATGTAATTTAAGATTGATTTCAATTTTATTATTTAATTTCTTAAGTTTCACAAGTTGTCATTCTTCTTTTTAAGTTTCAACAAGAACACATAAGTTTTGAAGATTTGAAGTTTTTACAGTAAAACTCTTTTTAAAGAACTTTGATTCCGTAAAAGGCTTAATATTGGAACCAAAAACTATGTTCTATCTTCTCTTTGATATTTCTTCTGCAATAGTCTTGAATTGTGCATGAAATCGTAGTTGCAAAATCATTGGCCACGTAGCTATTCAACATAAGCGAATGATGATCTATTCACATTCTGCTACAAAATCAGAGTATGTATAGAGTTCGTATTCCATTATTTTATTAAATTCGACGCTATTAAAAATAAATTAAAGATATTTTATATATAGTTCAAATAAAGAAAGAATTTATATAAGGTAAAATCTTAATTGATTTTAGAGTACTAAATATTAAGACTTCATACTTAGTTCAAATAATAAAAAAATTATAACTAAAGTTTTAGTTAAGTGCAAAATCTTAAAATTGTAAGAAAAATAATTTAATACAGTTTTGTCCAATATAAGTACTATTAAAAGCGGCTAAAAACAGAGAAAAAGATCCAATTAGAGCACGCAAATATAGTAGAAGAAATAACTTACAAAAGGTTAAAGCATATAGTCTAATGCAAAAAGGATACTATTCAACCAAGTTTTACAATCAAGTACATCAAAATAAGATGTATTGGTTAATTACGTGCATGCAAAATTCAACTACTAATACAAATATGTCACGACCCAAAATCTAACCATGGTCGTGATGGCGCCTATCGTGTTACAAGGCAAGCCTATTTCCCAAAATATTACTACTAAATCGATTATAAGAATTTAATAAAATATTTCTAACATTTAAATTTTTCATAAACTAAATCAACTCTAAATATAATATAGAAAATACGGAAACGAGCCCCAAACATCGGGGTGTCACTAAGTCATGAGCATTTAAATCTATGAACTAAGATATATAAGATGTCTAACTGTCCAAAATAAGAAATTACAAGAGGAGTAACAAGGTCCTGCGGACGCGAACAACTACCTTGCAGTCTCCAAAGATAGCCGGCCTGAACTCAACGATCGCCGCCATCTCACTCACCTGGATCTACACATAAAGTGCATGGTGTAGTATGAGTACAACCGACTCAGTAGTAACAGAAATAACTAAGGAGCTGAGCAGTAGTGACGAGCTAAGCAGAATAATCCAATTATTATTTCCACAATTAAGTACAAATAGGAGTAGACAAGTAATTTTATAAATCAGTAAGACTATAAGAAAAATTAACAGGTAAATGCAACAACAACAAAAGTAAATACAACCTCACAGCAATGTCACTTCATCACTCAGCACTCGTACTCAGCACTCAACGCTCACTGGGGATGTGTACAGACTCCGGAGGGGCTCCCAAAGCCCAAGCGCTAAGCACGGACAACTCACGTGCCATCATATCAATACCTGGATCCGCACGGTCAACTCACATGATACACGGACAACTCACGCGCTATGGTATCAATACCTAGACCCGCACGGTCAACTCACGTGTTACGCGGACAACTCACGCGCTATGGTATTAATATCCTCACAACCATGCCCTAAATCAAATCCCAAAAACGAAGATGGATTCATGGAATATAATTAAAACCGAGTAGAGAACACTTACCCCAATTCCTGTGGTGAAAATTGCCTCCATCCGAGCTCTCCAACTCAAAATATGACCGAATGAACAAACCCTTATTTTATATATTTTTCTGCCAGCTATTCTGCCTCGTTTCTCATGCCAAACGATCCCGAAACTCACTTTTTATGCTTCCAATGGATTCCTTGTGAAATTCTAGTCAAGTTAGGCTTGAATCACTCAATTTTACAGGAGATATGTAGGTTTTAATATTTGCAAATAGTGCAGATTTTTAAATACGCCGTCAGTGGCAATTTCGTAATTAATCTGAAAAGTCTGGCAACCTAATTCTTAGTAAAATGACCATAAAATCCTCATACGATGTCCAAATTCGACGATTATTTTTGCTACGGGTCCATAATTATGATATGGATCTAATGCTTCAATCAAAAAAGAAATCGGAGCTCATTTGTTCAATATGATATCATTTATGCTTGAAGAAACGACATCGAAACATAAGAAAAACGAGCGCAACACAACCCAAACTTATCCGAAACTCATCCGAGGCCCTCGTGACCTCAACCAATAATTCCAACAAGTCATATATCACTACCCGAACTTAGTCGAACCTTCGGAACACCCAAAACAACACCAAAATACCAAATCAACCTCGGATTCAAGCATAAGAACTTCTAAACTTTTAACTTTTGCCAATTCAAGCCTAATTCTACCACGGACCTCCAAATTACATTCCGTACACACTCCTAAGTCTAAAATCATCCAACGAAGCTATCCGAATCATAAAAATCCCAACCCAAATTCGTTTACTCATAGGTCAACTTCCGGTTGACTTTTTCTAACTTAGCTTTCTAACTAAGAGATTAAGTGTCTCATTTCACTCCAAAACTACTCCGAACCCAAACCTACGAACTCGATACAACTCAACACAGCTGAACAACACATAAATAAGCAGAAATAGGGAAAACGGGGCTAAAACCCTCGAAATGACCGACCAGGTCGTTACATCCTCCCCCTCTTAAACAAACGTTCGTCCTCAAACGAGCCAAGAGTTGTTCTCAAAACCATCAAACCACCGCATAACCTTACCTTGCACATACCCGGGGGTGATCCCATGCCACCCCTATCCAATGTAGGTCCGATAACACAACATAAGTGAAATTTCTCAATTCAACCAAACCCACCAGCCTTGGAATCAAACGTTTTTTTTACTCATTTGAAATTTCTTATAAAAAATCTGAATCATGCAACCTACACACTATAGAACTCATTACCTCATACACACCCAAAGAACTAATCATACCCATTACCTTGTCGATCCAACCTACTACCAAGATGCCCTATCTATCTGAGTCCCTTCTGAATTACCTTTAAATTGATACTTCTCCCTGCCATAACACCACAATCCTCAATCCAGACTCACCACACGAGACCCAAGCATAAAACCACACCGCCCTAAGGCTCATAAGCCACTGAATACTCTCTTAAATATCCCCAAATAGCACTCACACAATCAACACCTCAGTGCTCAAGCTATAGTCAAACCCCGACCTCGAATCCTCCAGACTGGCCCAACATCAACACACAGAAATCATATCTCGCACCTCATCAAGGGAATCACAAGCCGAGGCACAACTGATACCGAGCACTCATGTGCGCATACGAATGCGTGGAAGGAATTCAAGGAATTATGTTCCAAGCTGAATCAATTCCGCATGATAGAATACAAGAAAGTGAAATTTTCCTAAGGGTCATGCAGCCTCTCGAAGATAAGTACAGACGCCTCCGTACCGATCCGCAAGACTCTACTAAACCCGCTCATGACTCGTGAGACCTATGTAACCTAGGTTCTGATACCAACTTTTCACGACCCAAAATTTAACCATGGTCGTTATGGCACCTATCGTGTTACAAGGAAAGCCTATTTCCCAAAATATTACTACTAAATCGATTATAAGAATGTAATAAAAATATTTCCAACATTTGAATTTTTCATAAACTAAATCAACTCTAAATATAATATAGAAAATACGGAAACGAGCCCCAAACATCGGGGTGTCACTAAGTCATGAGCTTCTAAAACTATGAACTAAGATATATAAGTTGTCTAACTGTCCAAAAGAAGAAATGACAAGAGGAGTAACAAGGTCCTGCGGACGCTAACAACTACCTTGTAGTCTCCAAAGATAGCCGGCCTCAAAACCATCGCCACCTTCTAACTCAACTGGATCTGCACATAAAGTGCAGGGTGTAGTAAGAGTACAACTGACTCAATAGTAACAGAAATAACTAAGGAACTGAGAAGTAGTGACGAGCTAAGCAGAATAATCCAATTATTATTTCCACAATTAAGTACAAACAGGAGTAGACAGGTAATTTCATAAATCAGTAAGACTACAAGGAAAATTAACAGGTAAATAGAGCAACAACAAAAATAAATGCAACCTCACGGCAATGTCACTTCATCACTCAGCACTCGCACTCAGCACTCAATGCTCAACACTCTACACTCATTGGGGGTGTGTACAGACTCCAGAAGGGCTCCCAAAGCCCAAGCGCTAAGCACGGACAACTCACGTGCCATCATATCAATACCTGGATATGCACAATCAACTCACGTACTACGCAGACAACTCACGCGCTATGGTATCAATACCTGGACCCGCACGGTCAACTCACGTGTTACACGGATAACTCACGCGCTATGGTATTAATATCCTCACAACCAGGCCCTCGGCCTCACTCAGTCATGTACCTCTCCTGCCTCACAATGCATCACCAATAAGGGGACACAACCCACATCAAGTATCACAACATATCAGCAAAATAATAGAGACTGAGGTAAACATATACAATAATTTTTATGACTGAGTACAAATAATGCGAGCATGAATAAAGCCTAAGCATGATCTATAACATGAAGGCAGACAAGTTCAATAACAAGTAACTACGTAAACACAGATGATGTCCATGAGGCCTCATGGGACGGACCAAATCTCAATCCCTCGAGGTATACACCCACACGCCTGTCACCTAGCATGGGTATCACCTCCAAACAGTCACACAATATCAAATTCTCCGGGTTTATACCCTCAAAGCCAGAGTTAAAACTGTTACTTACCTTAACAGTGTAAAATCCTACTCCGAGATGCCATCATATCTGGACTCGGTCTCCAAAAGCTCTGAATCTAACCAAAAATCATAATACTACTATCAACATAGTCTAAAGAATCGAATTCCAATATAAAAACTACATAAATATGCCAAAAATCTGAAATCGGCCAAAACTCGGCCCCCGGGCCCACGTCTCGAAATCAATCAAAAATGACAGAATAATAAACCTCGTCCTACCAAATAAAATTTATCAAAATCGGACTCTGTTTGGTCCCTCAAATCCCTACCTAAAACTCTCCAAAACTCAAGCCTTAACTCCTTCAATTTCAATTTGAAATCATCAATCAAATCCCAAAAATGAAGATCAATTCATGAAATATAACCAAAACCAAGTAAAGAACACTTACCCCAATCCCTATGGTGAAAATTACCTCCATCCGAGCTCTCCAACTCAAAATATGACCTAATGAACAAACCCTTATTTTATATATTTTTCTGCCAGTTATTCTGCCTCGTTTCTCATGACAAACGATCCCCAAACTCTCTTTTTATGCCTCCAATGGATTCCTTGTGAAATTCTAGTCAAGTTAGGCTTTTAAATAACTCAATTTGACCTTATAATAAATGAGATATGTAGGTTTTAATATTTGCAAATAGTGCAGATTTTTAAATACGCCGTCAGTGACAATTTCGTAATTAATCTGAAAAGTCTGGCAACCTAATTCTTAGTAAAATGACAATAAAATCCTCATACGATGTCCAAATTCGACGATTATTTTTTCTACGGGTCCATAATTATGATACAGATCTATTGCTTTAATCAAAAAAGAAATCGGAGCTCATTTGTTCAATATGATATCATTTATGCTTGAAGAAACGGTGTCGAAACATAAGAAAAATGAGCGCAACACAACCCAAACCTATCCAAAACTCACCCGAGGCCCTCGGGACCTCAACCAATAATTCCAACAAGTCATATATCACTACCCAAACTTAGTCGAACCTTCGGAACACCCAAAACAATACCAAAACACCAAATCAACCTCGGATTCAAGCCTAAGAACTTCTAAACTTTCAACTTTCGCCAATTCAAGCCTAATTCTACCACGGACCTCCAAATTATATTTCGGACACACTCCTAAGTCTAAAATCACCCAACGAAGCTAACCGAATCATAAAAATCCCAATCCGAATTCGTTTACTCATAGGCCAACTTTCGGTTATTTTTTTCTAGCTTAGTTTTCTAACTAAGAGACTAAGTGTCTCATTTCACTCCAAAACTACACCGAACCTGTGATGACCCAAAATATCATCTTTAAATTTAATAATTATTTTTTTTCTAAGACCTTGAAAAGCACTATTTATCATTCCTCGACTTGCATGCACAGTCCGTAAAATTTTTCGGAAAGTTTTCAGGTGAAAAAATGAATTAAAATGTGAATTAGAGCTTTAAAACTCAAGTGAGTTGACTTTGGTCAATATTTTGAGCAAACGGACTCGGATAAGTATTTTGACAGTTCCGGTAGGTCCGTATCGTTATTTGGGACTTAGGCGTATGCCTGGAATCAAATTCCGAGGTCCCTAGCCCGAGATATGGAATTTTGATAAAAAAATAAAAGTTTAAGTTCAAATAGTGACCGGATGTCAAATTATGTACAAATGACCCCAGAATAGAATTTTGATGATTCCAACAGCTCCGTATGGTGATTTTGGACTTAGGAGCATGATCGAAATTTTATTTGGAAGTCCGTAGTGGAATTAGGCTTAAAATGCCGAAAGTTGAATTTTTGGAAAGTTTGACCGAGTGGTTGACTTTTTGATATCGGGGTCGAAATCCGATTCTGAAAATTTTCATAGCTCAGTTATGTCATTTATGACTTTTGTGCAAAATTTGAAGTCATTCCGAATTGATTTGCTATATTCCGGCACAAAATATAGAAGTTGGAAGATTTGAAAACTCATAATTCGATTCGATGCGCGATTCGTAATTTCGGCGTTGTTTGGCATGGTTTGAAGCCTCAACTAAGTTCATATTGTATTTTGGGACATGTTGGTATATTTGGTTAAGGTCCCGAGGGCCTCGGGTGGATTTCGGAAGGTTAACGGAATGGATTTCGGACAAAAAGGAACTGCTGGAATATTTCTGCTGCAGAAGCTATTTTTGGACAGCAACCGGTGCAATCGCAGAGCTGACTTTGGAAGCTTATATCTCGAAATCTATAAGGAATCTGAACATTATCAAAACATGAAAGTTGTAGCCCTTTGATTCTAGTTAGTATATCTGCCAGCGTCCGCAGACTCCGGAGTCCCCTTCTATCTTACTATGTTGTCTTCCTTATTTGCTTTAGACTCTAATGTATAGAGACATAGAGAATAAATTCTTAGAAGCTTGTGACTTATTTCTACCGAGTTTTGGGAGTTGAAATTGTTTGACTTGTAGTTTATTTATTTCAGATATTTATTATTATTCTGCATTAATAGGCTTACATAGTCTTAGAGACTAGGTGCTATCACGACATCCTACAGAGGGAATTTGGGGTCGTGACAAGTTGGTATCAGAGCACTAGGTTCATAGGTGTCATGAGTCACAAGCAGGTTTAGTAGAGTCTTGCAGATCGGTATGGAGACGTCTGTGCTTATCTTCGAGAGGCTATGGAACTGTTAGGAAATATTCACTTCTTTGACTCCTTATCGTGCGACATTGATTTAGCTTGAAATATATATCTTATATCCCTTTGTATCCACTCGTGCATGACATTGCACACTCGGTATCAGTTGTGCGTCGACGATTCGTGATGCCGTAGATGGACTATGAGGGAGCCAGAGATGCTCAAGCATTGCCTCAACGTGTGGTTCCGACTGAAGATGCGGGCGTATTGAGAGATCAACTAGTGAATCATGTGGGGGTGCAACGGACGTTGGCGTCTGGTTGATTTATACAAGCTGTGAAGGTTATTATTATGGATCATCGGATATTGTGACCTATGACTTCGCGCCGAGTGGGGAGAGTCCTCTACTAATGGGTGGATTGCGGGGTCATGTATTATATCAGTTTTGGCCTGAAATGTATTTATGTGGTACTGAAAGGTTCCCTAAAATTTACACATGTTTAAGAACTGAGATTTTGTAGAGGATAAGGTTAGGACTTGCGGTATGTCCGCCTCCTTAATAATCCTATACTTCAATATCAAAGGAGTTATAGAAACAACTCTAAATTTGTAGAAGGTCTACTCAGCGTAGACGTCACTGTTGCGGATTTTGGGGTGCTTCGGAGTAAGTACACTTGTTGACGAGAGTCTGGACTATGTGGTTCGTGACAAGATTTGTCTGTATGGAGCTCTACTTTTGTGATCTTTGTGTATAAATAGGGGTAAGGGTTACCCCAAAGAAGAGTCGAAGAGTATGTTAAGAAATTGGTCAGCTCAACAGTGTAGAGTCAGTATAACAAAAGAAGAAATTTGCCTTGGGAGAGATATTTCTCCACCAGTGTTCGTGGCAAGCCTATAAAGAGAGCAGACCAGCCAATGCAACACCGCCCACTTGGCTCAGTTCTCAGAAACGCTTTTGAAAGAGTTTATTTTGTGGACTCTCCATAATGCGTGGCGCATAGGGTTTGAACGGTTGCGTCATGTCACTATTGACGATGTCAGAATATGCCATCAAGTTTAACAAGTTGGCCCGTCATACTCCTACTTTGCTTCCTACAGCCAGAGGGGGAGTCCATAGACTCATTAAAGGACTCAATTATGATCGTACAATTTTGTACGGCTCGGAAGCTACAAGCTGATACTTTATTTTTGCTAGTTGTACAAATTGCCAAGATATTAGAATGTGTTCGGGGTGAGGAAAAAAGGAAACTAAGGAGACCAAAACGTCTCGAGGTTCTGGGGGATTCAGTGGATTCTACTCTGCAAGTATAAATCATTGTGGAGGGGGCTCGGGCAGTCGGTTATCCCAATCCGCACATCGGATTACTCGGGGTGCTCCAGTAAGTTCTTTTAATGTACCACCGACATGAGTTCCTACAATGGTTATTCCAGTTATCTGGCACAGACTCAATATGAGCAGCCTAACCCGCAAAAGGGTTGTTATGAATACGGTGATACTAGGCACATCATGAGAAAATTGTCCCAAACTTGGGAGAGACATATTTCATCAAAGCACTCAGGCTACGTGCCCCATTGCAGTTACTACACCACCCACACGACCAGTTAAGGGTGGAGGACAGACGGGTAAAAGGCGTCCTAGAGGTGGAGACCCAGCCGTTGATATATTTTTATGGTATGGCGGAGGCCGCTACATCAGTTGGTGTCGTTACAGATACGACCTTGATATAATATAAAGGAATAATTTCCTCGACCTGATTCGGTTCTTAGTATCGGAACGAGTCCTTCTATGGTGCTCCACTTATGAGTGAGCTTCTTAATTCTATAATCTACTTATGTGTTTACTCCTTTTGGGAGATTTTATGGAGATAACTACGCCTATCATTTCGTGTTGGTCACTAAAAAGAGTTGCGAGGCTAAATGTGTCTTTCTGTTACTCATTTCGGTAAATTTTGATGTAAATTCCGAATAATTAATTGCAAATTGTGAATTATATGCTCTACCAATGTGGGGTTCATTATGTGTTGTGATTTGGTGTAACCGAAATTATTTAAAAGGAGAAAATGGAAATTTTCAATTGGCACGAAGTGCATATTACTTGTGATTCAGAACTGAGGAGGAGATCCTCACATTTTTATATAAATTGATATGTTTAAACCGGACTACGAGTTGCGGTGGAAGTTATATAAGGACGAGATCCTTGTAAGGAAAATTCTTGTGTTTAAGTTCTCCCTTGTGAAATTAAATTTGTACTATAGTACTAATAGGGAGTCATGCCTGTTAGGCTTATTTGAAAAATCTTATATGAAATTCTCTGTGCATAGTTATCAAATTCGCATTGTAATTATTAATTTTTAACCTACGAGGTAGGTGCCCACCCAAGTGGCGTTAAATGTGACTCGTTAATTCGGGTAAATAATTATGAGGTCTTCATGCCTCGCATCTAGTTATCAGTATTGTGAAGGTTTGTAACGAGATTTTTGTTAACATGAGGTTAAATAACGATTCTGTAATTGATTATGAACAACTATTAAGACCAAATTGATCCAAGAGGGTGCCCCATTTACAGGGTCAGACGAGTGTGAGTTGAGCTTTCAGAAGCTCAAGATCACTTTGACTCCGACACAAGCGTTGGTATTACTTACATGTTCAAGGTCTTATACTGTAAATTGTGACGCGTCGCGTATTGGTCTCGACACGATGTTGATGCAAGGTGGTAGGATGATTGCCTACGCGTCCAGACAGTTAAAGGTATATGAGAAAAAAAAAATTCGGTCCACGGCCTTGAGTTAGCAGCTATTGTTCGTGCCTTGAAGAATTTGGCGGCATTATTTGTACGGTGTCCATTGTGAGGTCTACACCGATCATCAAAGTCTACAACATATGTTTAAATAGAAGGATCTTAATTTGCGGCAGCGGAGATGGTTAGAGTTGCTTAAGGATTATGATATCACAATTCTCTATCATCCTGGGAAGGCCAATGTAGTGGCCGATGCCTTGAGTCGTAAGGCGGAGAGTTTGGGCAGCTTAGCATATTTACCGGTAGCAGAGAGGCCTTTGGCCTTGGATATTCAGGCCTTGGAAAACCAGTTTGTCAGATTGGATGTTTCCGAGCCGAGTCGAGTTTTGGCTTGTGTGGTTTCTCAGTCTTCTCTTTATGATCGTATCAGGGAGCGTCCGTATGATGACCCCCATTTGCTGGCCCTTAAGGATACAGTTTAGCACGGTGATGCCAAAGAAGCCGCAATTGGAGATGACGGTGTATTATGGATGCAGGGCAGGCTATGTGTGCCTAATGTAGATGGTTTTCGTGAATTGATTCTCCAGGAGGCTCACAGTTCACGGTACTCCATACATCCGGGTGCTGCGAAGATGTAGCAGGACTTGAGACAATATTATTGGTGGAGGAAAATGAAGAAAGACATAGTGGAGTATGTAGCTCGGTGTCTAAATTGTCAACAAGTAAAATATGAGCATCAACGACCGAGTGGATTGCTTCAGAAGTTAGAGATTCCAGAATGGAAATGGGAGAGGATCACTATGGATTTTGTTGTTGGGCTCCCACAGACTCAGAGGAAGTTCAATGCAACTTGGGTGATTGTGGATATATTGACCAAGTCAGCTCATTGCAATCCTATGATGACTACCTACTCTTCCGAGCAGTTGGCTCGAATATATATTCGCGAGATTGTCAGATTTCACGGCATACCAGTATCTATCATATCTGATCGGGGTACACAGTTTACATCACGGTTCTGGAGGGTAGTACAATGTGAGTTGGGTACTCGGGTAGAGTTGAGTACAACATTTCACCCTCAGACGGACGGGCAGTTCGAACGCACTATTCAGATACTGGAGGATATGCTTCGTGCGTTTGTGATAGATTTTGGGGGTGTTTGGGATCAGTTCTTACCACTTGCGGAGTTTTCTTACAACAACAGTTGCCAGTCAAGCATTCAGATGGCTCCGTATTAGGCCTTGTATGGTAGGCGGTGCCGGTCCCCAGTGGGGTGGTTCGAACCGAGCGAGGCTGGGCGAGGCTAGGCTAGGCTATTGGGTACAGACTTGGTTCAGGATGCCTTGGAAAAGGTTAAGTTGATTCAGGATTGACTTCATACAGCCCAATCTAGACAGAAGAGTTATGCGAATCGGAAGGTTCGTGATGTTGCATTCATGGTTGGTGAGCGGGTATTGCTCCGGGTTTCGACTATGAAGGGTGTGATGAGGTTCGGGAAAAAGGATAATTTGATCCCTAGGTATATTGGGCCTTTTGAGATTCTTGAGAGATTGGAGAGGTGGCTTACAAACTTGCACTACCATCTAGTCTCTTTGCCGGTCATCCGGCATTCCATGTTTCCATGCTTCGAAAATATCACGGCGATCCGTCTCATGTGTTAGACTTCAGTTCGGTTCAGTTGGACAAGGATCTATCTTATGTTGAGGAATCGATGGCTATTTTGGATAGGCATGTTCGAAAGCTGAGGTCAAAGAACATTGCTTCCATGAAGGTTCAGTGGAGGGGTCATCTGCTCGATGAGGCGACTTGGGAGACCGAGCATGATATGCGCAGCTGTTATCCACACCTATTCACCAGCTTAGATACTTTTTCTAACTTCGTTCGAGGACGAACGTTTGTTTTAGAGGTGGAGAATGTAATGACCCAAAATATCATCTTTAAATTTAATAAATAATTTTGTATTCTAAGACCTCGAAAAGCACTATTTATCATTCCTCGACTTGCGTGCACAGTCCGTAAAATTTTTCGGAAAGTTTTCAGGTGAAAAATGAATTAAAATATGAATTAGAGCTTCAAAACTCAACTGAGTTGACTTTGGTCAACATTTTGAGCAAATGTACTCGGATCAGTTTTTTGACAGTTTTTATAGGTCCGTATCATGATTTGGGACTTAGGCGTATGCCCGGAATCAAATTCCGAGGTCCCTAGCCCGAGATATGGAATTTTGATGAAAAACTAAAAGTTGAAGTTTAAATAGTGATCGGATGTCAAATTATGTGCAAACGACCCCGGAATAGAATTTTGATGATTCCAACAGCTTTATATGGTGATTTTGGACTTAGGAGTGTGATCAAAATTTTATTTGGAAGTCCGTAGTAGAATTAGGCTTGAAATGCCAAAAGTTAAATTTTTGGGAAGTTTGACCGGGGGGTTAACTTTATGATATCGAGGTCGGAATCCGATTCTGGAAATTGGAATAGGTCTGTTATGTCATTTATGACTTGTTGCAAAATTTGAAGTCATTTCGAATTGATTTGATGTGCTTCGGCACAAGATATAGAATTTGAAAGTTCAAAATTCATAGATTTTGATTTGAGGTGCGATTCGTCGTTTTGATGTTTTTTGATGTGGTTTGAAGCCTCGACTAAGTTCGTATTGTATTTTGGGACATGTTGGTATAATTGGTTAAGGTCCCGAGGGTCTCGGGTAGATTTCGGAAGGTAAACGGAATTGATTTCGGACAAAGAAGGCTGCTGGAAATTTCTGTTGCAGAAATTTCGCCAGAAAATTATGGTGCGTGGAACCAAATATGGAAGCTTATATCGCACAATCTATAAGACATCAGAAGATTTTCAAAACAGAAAAGTTGTAGCCCTTTGATTTTAGTTTCCAGAACGTTAAACCATTCATCATTTGGACATTTGTACAGAATGTTATGATGGATTGAATGAAGGCTGGTAGAGCAGTTTTGCCAGAAATTTCGCCAGAAATGTCTGATGTGTGGAGCCAAATTTGGAAGCTTATATCTTGAAATTCATAAGGAATCAGAAAATTCGCAAAACATGAAAGTTGTAGTCATTTGATTCTAGTTTCTAGAAAGTTACACCATTCATCATTTGGACATTTGTACATAAAGTTATGGTCGATTGAAGGAAGGCTGGTAGAGTAGTTTCCGGTGGACTTTTAGTGACGAAAAATGGACTTTTAGTGAAGGATTGAGAGAAACTTAAGGACCAAAAATGGTCATTTCATTCATTTCATTTTGGATTTTTGGAGCACGGTTCTTGGATGATTTTTGGGCAATTTTTACGGGAAAATATTGTGGTAAGTGTTCCTTATCCTATATTGATTATATTTCATGATTCCATACTCATTTACATCATGAATCCGTGAATTTATGGAAGAAAAATCAAGATTTTTGTAAAATCTTCCAAAAACAAAAATTTAAGATTTGGAGGTCGAGTTGTTATCGGAATTTGGTAAAATTGGTATGGGTGGACTCGTAATTGAATGGGTTGTCGGATTTTGTAAGTTTCGCCGGATTCCGAGATATGGGCTTCACGGGCAAATTTTGAGCTAATTTCGGATTTTATTGAAAAATATAATATTTGCTTATGAAATTAATTACTATAATTTTTGTTGACTGTATCGAATTAATTATGACTAGATACGAGTCGATCAGAGTCGGAAAAATCGAGGAAAAAGTATAATACTTGATTAAATTGGAGCAAGTCGAGGTAAGTGACTTGTCTAACCTTGTGTTCCCCTAGAATTGATATTAATGTGATTATTGAAATGTGTTGAAAGTCGTGTACACGAGGTGACGAGTGTGTATACGGGCTAAATGTGAAAGATTATATTTTTAAATTGTGTAGATCATTGTTGCGCATTTATTAAATTATTTTATGTTGTTATATTCTTCATCATTGATCTGTGATATATATTTTAAATTTTTTTATCTTTTTCCTGCTAATTGTTTTACCTATTTAATTGAAACTTGGTTTCTTTTATACTGTGCATTATTTGAAGGTTGATTTTCTTTAAATTAAATATTATTAATATGAAGTATTTGACCTTTTTTTTATTTTGATATTGAAGTAACGTATTAAAAATTTGAAATATTATTTTTCCTGAATTATTTATTCTTGAATATTTCGTAAGATATTTTTTGGATTATTCTGGTATGATCCGTGAGCTCTTTATTATTGAAAAATATTGTTGTTGATTTTTTTTGTGGAAAGATTGAAATATTGGGCACTTGAGGTGCAAATTGTGATATATTGTGATATTGATACGCATGCGGTGGTATAAGGTCTGGGTGTTGAAATGCATGCGGTGAGATAAGGGTGGCTTGATACGTGTGGCTAGTAGGGGTGACTACTAGAAGTCATGCGGTGTAATAAGGGTGGCTAAAACGCGGGATGCTATTTCGGAAAAAATATTTTCTTTAAATAAATTGTGAAGGCTCCTGCGGTGGTATAAGAAAATGAGATATTGTGAATTTGTTTATGATTTGGGACTACGAGGCGGTACCTCGGGAGTGCCCTTATTGATATTGATTTATGGCCGTAGTTGCCTTTGATTACTGTTGTGATTTTCTTAAAGTTGAAAAGAATTCTATTTTTGTTTCCACGAGGTATTTATTTGCCATTATTTAATGTAATTAAATGTGACATACTACTTGATTCATTTTCATTATCATTTTATCTTATAATATTGTTTAAACATTTTACCATGCCATTATTTATTCTCCAGTAGGGCCTGACCTGACCTCGTCACTACTCTACCGAGGTTAGGCTTGGCACTTACTGGGTACCGCTGTGATGTACACATACTACGCTTCTACATATCTTTTTGTGCAGATCCAGGTACATCTTATCAGACCATGCATCAGTAAACTAGTTGTACGAGGAGACTTCGAGGTATATCTGCCAGCGTCCGCAGACTCCGGAGTCCCCTTCTATCTTACTATGTTGTCTTCCTTTTTTGCTTTAGACTCTGATGTATAGAGACATAGAGAATAAATTCTTAGAAGCTTATGAGTTATTTCTACCGGGTTTTGGGAGTTGAAATTGTTTGACTTATAGTTTATTTATTTCAGATATTTATTATTATTCTGCATTGATAGGCTTACCTAGTCTTAGAGACTAGGTACCATCACGACATCCTACAGAGGAAATTTGGGGTCGTGACAAAACATTCCATGTATAGTATGATACATGTCCTAAACTACCCGGACAATAGCATAATAGACGTACGGACTCTCGTCATCTCGTACGTATGTAGCCACCACAATTAGGTACTAACATTTATTTAAATTCACCTATGGGGTTAATTTCCTCTTATAAGGTTAGAAAGGAGACTTATCTCGCTCCGAAGTTCCATAACAGGCTTCCAAACCCTTCAAACTACTCAAATCGATGCACAACGCTCCAAAACTAGTCAATAAATGAGCAAATCCATAAATGTATACTCTAATACTCATTATAATCCAATTTATAACAATTCCCAGCTCCGTCCGAAAAGTCGATAAAAACCACCATCGGGCGCACGTGCCCGGGTTCCGAATATTTTCGAAGATAATCATTACCCATAATCTTATGAACTCAAATATATGATTTATTCCCAATTCCATGCCTAAATTCGTGGTCAAAATCCAAATTACCAAATTCTAGGTTTTCTACCTAAAACCCCACAACTTATACTAATTTTCATGTTCAAATCCATATAAACTCATGTATTTAACTCAAACTTGTGAAAAAAGCACTTACCTCATTATGATTGATGAATATGGCACTCCAATGTGCTCCAAAATCGGCTTCCATGGGCAAAAATGAAATATGATAGAGCCAAACCCTCGCTTTAAAGGAGACACTGCCCAGCCCCGACTTCCGCACCTGCGGCCTCTTCATTGCATCTGCGGTCTCGCAGGTGCGGCCATAACCTCGCACCTGCGAATTCCCTCTGCCTAGCTCAACTCCGCACCTGCACCTTTCCTTCCGCATCTGCGCCTTCGTAGGTGCGGACATACCCTCGCATTTGCGCTCCCAGATTCTTCTCTCACTCCCGCACCTGCGACGCACCTCCGTATCTACGACCTCACAGGTGCGGACAACCCTTCGCACCTGCGGTCACTGCCCATCTTCGCCCAAACCGCACCTGCGACCACTGGCTCGCATCTGTGTCCTCGCACCTGCGGCCCTTATTGCGTAGGTGCGATCATACCAGATATCAGCTGCCTCATCTTTTCTTCCAAGTCCAAACTCGATCTGTTAACCATCTGGAATCCACCCGACGCCATCGGGACCTCAACCAATTATACCAACACGTCCCAAAACACATAACAAACTTAGTCGATCCTTCAAATCACATCAAACAACGTCGAATTCATGAATCGCACCCCACTCCAAACTTAATGAACTTTAGAATTTCAAACTTCTACATTCGATGCTGAAACCTATCAAATCACGTCCGATTTACTTCAAACTTTGCACACAAGTCACATTTGACATTACAGACCTACTCCAACACTCGGAGTCAGATTCCAACCCCGATATCAAAAAGTCCACTTCTGGTCAAACTTCTCAAAAATCTTCAAATTTCTAGCTTTAGTCAAATGACTCCAAAATGACCTACGGACCTCCGAATCTACTTCCGGACGTGCTCCCAAAACTAGAATCACCATACGGAGCTATTTCCAGACTCGGAATCCCAAACGGACATGGATAACATTGAAATGCACTTCAACCCAAATTTATGAAATACTTCCAAAATGCCAACTTCCACAATAGACGCCAAAACGCCTTCGGGTCATCCAAAACCCGATCCGGACAGACGTCAAAGACCGAATTCATTATACGAACCTGTTGGAACCTTCAAATCCCGATTCCAAGATTGTTTACTCAAAAATCCAACCTTAGTCAATTCTTCCAACTTAAAGCTTCCGAAATGAGAATTTTTCTTTTCAAATCAACTCTGAACTTCCGAAATTTCAATTCCTACCACGCGTATCAGTCATAATACCTGAAGTGAAGTTGCTCATGGCCTCAAACTGCTGAACGACGCACTAGAGCTCAAAACGACCGGTCGGGTCGTTAAATTCTCTCCCACTTAAACATATATTCGTCCTCGAATGTGCTAAGAACTGCTATGGTGTAGTCCGAAATCACTGTTTAATACCTCGTGCACCTACCCGTACTACCACAACTCAGTTGAGCACATTAGCTCGAGCACATCTGAAGATATTCTCTTTTATCTAGGCAAATAAGCCTTAGAGACCAGTTCCAACATCCAGAATTCTCTGCCAGGCCTGCTTCCAACATACGAACACCGTATCAATCCCCACACGATGTACCAGAACACGACTACATACCTTTGCTGAATTCACACCATGCACCGCAACATTCACATGACCATAATAACATTCTCTGATCATAATAGCCAATATTCCCTGAATCTGATGCACCTCATGACATATATAAGTCTGGTTCCAACTCTTGCAATACCGCCACGATGGAAGAGATGTGTAGAAATTCATAACCAACTGCAAAGTCAACAAATCATTGAATCTCTCCCTTTGACTAGAATCATCACCCTATTATGAACCAAATAATGATATTTGCTCTTTACTATACTTTATATAATCCGATCGCACTGATCCCGGATCCAATAATCTCGTCTCACCCCAGTACAAGTGCTCAGGCAATAAGACAACTCAGACACGATCAAAAGTCTCATGTGATGCCATAATGTGCAACAAGCTACCAACTCGAATGTGATACATAAGGAAAATGAACTCTGGAAACAACTACTCAACCCACATAACTAACTAGACAACCAAATAGGTGTTACTAACCTTCCTCAGAAAATGGAAAACAAAATACACGAAAATAGATATAAGGGACTGTACTCAACATCACACTATTGCGACGTGCAACCCGATCCAAACAACATACCCGTGGCGGCGTGCCACCCGATTCGCACAAAAAGAATCTATAAGGAAATACTTACTGAGCTAGAATGCTCATTACTACAGAATATCCGTATATCTTGTGCCGAAACACATCCAATCAATTCGGAATGACTTCAACGCCATACTCTACAAAACTCAAGCACAACTAAGGTGCGACATATGATCTGAATCTCGAGAGCCATACTGCTCACATAACATCATTGCTACACGGAACCTTAGCACATGTGAAATTTATTAAGCCGTTTCATAACTCACATGGCACAATATAGCATTACATGAATAAGCCGACAACGAAACGACATCCAACGTTCGAATACTCTTCCATAAGGAGCACTATGCTGAAATGAACACATCTAGCCTGATACAGAGCCCATATTCATATTTAAATCCTACCATAGACCTCAAGCCAATTCTGATCGCACCGTACTAGGCTAATAACCTTTCAAGGATCCATAATAACCCTTTTCCCCATAACACACAAGAATATCCATCATAACCGGAGCAAACTTCCACGGCCCACAACCAAATGAATCGAGCACCCTCCAGGCATAAATTCTCGAATTAGCGATATCGCCCACAATCTTCATACTTGGTTTCAATATTCACTCAATCAAGTGACTACACGTCATACTTATACCATCTTCCAGTGGGATACGCTCCCACGACCTTCCGCACTAGGTAACAAGTCTGCACATCCATACCACCGACCACACTAAAGTTGTAAAGAAAATCAAGAATCCACAAATCAATACACAAGGTGTCTTACACATGACATCAACCTTAGGTGACACCGAAAACAATACCATCTTACTTTAAACATCTAAATATTTTTTCCTGCTCATCTGAGATCATGAAATCCTTGTCAACACCGAACCGCAATCTCGAATCCTCAACTTTCGAATCCCATGCTACTTGATGCACTAAATCACGCCAATGCGCAAGAGTGCAAGAATTTCATCATAACTCCTGAACCACTAATAGGGTAAACACTTCATCATATAGAGACCTTCTACTTAACTCACTTTAAGAGAACCACAGCAACACGTGACTGAATTCTCATATCCGCAGAAAATACCAACCTCAAGTAATGGTATAACCACCATAACTCTTCCGGGATCCATCTACACATAACATGCCATAATACATGAATGCATCCAAATAAAATTAATTACGGCAGCCGTCAAGCCTCGCACGTACTGCCACAATCACATTCATTACTCAATACACTGAAAGAACTGATCATTTCCACCATCATGCCAATTCAACCATTGTTAGTCGACCCGTCCTTTCCCAATTTATTCTTAACTTGCCTTAAAAATAATAATCGCTCCAATCATTACATCACGAACCTAATTCCGCACTCCTCCCGAGTGACCTTATTTCACGAAACCACGTTGTCTCAAATCCTATGAACCATATCATACCCTCCTTGTGCGCATGTTCGCATCTTCAACTAGTGCACCTATTATGGAAAATCCCTCTATGAATCTGAAGTTATTTTCTTCCATTCCTCTAATGCTACACCGCTATCCGAAGATAACATAGAACACTCCAAGCCCCTTTCATAATCTGCTGCAAAAGCTCGATACTTAACCATACTACAAGCTCGAAATCATTAGGCACTGCACTTTAACTTTTGAATTCACTAGGACCGTTGTTGATAGTCACCCATTACGACCTGGTCCTGAATATAATCAACTCCAAGGCTCTGCTAGCACATGAACAATCTCTCAATAAGCACCCGGCTGAATCATCTTCCTTGTAACTTGCCTCTACACAAACCATAAATTCTGAGTCTTCCTAAAGCCTGAGCATGAATCGATAAGGCCAACTATAGCACACATTCCTCAAATTGCTTGCTCAAATTACCATTGATGTTCTCTTTCCATAGTCGTAACAATCCATCAATATATCGATACCCCAAAAATCTTACAAATAAACGACCATGCAATCCAACTGCAGGCGGTAGGACTCTCCCACTTAGCTTGAAGCTACTATTGCATAAACCTGGAACCCACCAAGATTCTTCCTTCATCGACATGATCCAGCACAATCAACCCGCCAAATTCCTCGAAATCCTTTTATTAACCTTTAATGAACACTCCGAACCACCAGCCACATTTATATATTCAATCTTTTATCGGGTAGCCAGTAGAATTCTTCGCAGAAGCTTCGTCAACACCACACGACCGCTAACATGCTCACAGGAGATAATCCACCTGTGAAAATTACATACCGACATATTCCAATGTCGCTGCACTGGGTATAATTACTACGAAATCAGTAGACCATCCTGAGTCCGAGCTCATTCACCAGCTGCACCATCTCGTTCACTCCCCATTGGCATCAACTAAACGTGCGACAATACATTCCAATCCAAAGTCATGTTGTATCCCTTTTCATATTAAGCTACCCCCTCCTGTCACACCCAATCTTCCTCAATATAGTAGCCGATATTCCAAATTACGCCCGTAGACCTAGTCACTGTCTACCATGAATCCCAATCACTCCAAACTTCCCTCAAGACGTGTAGCTATCCTACCCCGTAACCCATATGCTACCTTGCCACTCTCCCACTTAGGCCAAACCCTCTTCTTTAAGCAACTACTCGACTCCTGTTTCTCACACTTGGCCTTCTAGAAGTTTAACCATCGCGAGACACCTCCCACATGTCCTTCCTCATCCTTCGCTGCCCAGTTGTTGCCTTAAATCAATATCTATCTCTGTAGCACTTGAAACAATAGATCGCCACCAACTTTAAACCTCCTCGAAGATCATCTTCTTTGAGTCCTCAACACCCGGAACACCGATGCAATCCTGAACCACCGCACACTGCGATCTCTGACAGCCGCTTCCCCGCAACTATTTCACAATACCCTTCCCTGAAGGCAAATTGATGAAGACCATAACACCGACGAACTTAACACATTCAATCAAGGGTGACGACACCACATTATTGATCGAAATTCTACCACGCTTGAAAATACCAAATCTCGTTATTTCATCACCCCAAATCTAAACATTCCTAGTTCGATTGCCTTTCCTTCACCGGAAATAAAATACTAGATCTCTGAATCATGCACTGAGTACACCTCCTTCCAAGTCATTCACTGCTTTGACGCATAGACAAGCATCCTTCCATTACACAAACACGGTGCAATAGCATCGCACGAATCGTCATACCAATTGACGCATAGCCCCAAAACCATCAGAAATACAACTACTGAGCTGAGATGACAAAACATTCTTCCACAAGGCGACGACATTAGCCCCAATCGAATACGCAGGGAGAAACATCCTGCTCTACATCATTAGTGCCATTAAAATTCCTCGATTCCAATTTATAATAAACGCTTCGCGTCGCGTAAGATTGAATATGAAAGAAATGAAGGCATAAGCCTCAAAGGAATCGAATCGCACAATGAGGAATCAAGAAGGGAAGTGCTCCTAACAGCCATGTAGCCTATCAAAGATAAGTACAGATGTCTCTGTACCGATCTACAAGACTCTACTAGACTCGCTCATGACTCGTGAGACTTAAGTGAACCTAGTGCTCTGATACCATGTTATCACGACCCAAAATCTGTTAAAGGTCGTGATGGCGCCGGACACCACTGTCAGGCAAGCCAACACTAAATAGTTAATTAAATTCTCATTTTAATATTTTTGAAATCGTAAATTTATTTCAATTTATCTAGTAAAAGATGAATTTATAGAATAATAACAATGTTTTCCAATTTCAATACTGAACATCCCATAATCATCCCAGAACCCGGTGTCACAAGTACATGAGCATTTTCTAGGAATGTAACATAAGATGAAATAACTATCTGAAATACAATTTGGACAGGAAAGAAAATACAATACTCTGAAGGAGACTCTGCTCGCTGCGGTGCATCGTCTGGAATGCAGCTCACCTAAGTCCCCGCCATAATCGCGCCTCTGCGCCCACAAGGCCGCTAAACATATGTGTACCTGCACAAAAATGTGTAACAAGTGTAGTATGAGTACGTAAATCAATGCGTACCCAGTAAATATCCCGCCTAACCCCGAAGAAGTAGCGACGAGGGATTGACTTCGACACTTACTATGGGCTATAAATGGGGTATCAATGATATAATTAAGTATGAATTATATGAACGGTTGCAAGCTCAATATTTTGAAGTAAGTAAGCAGTTCTTTCGTAATTAAGAGATTTCCAAATTTATCTCCTATTATTTAGCAATTTAACTCAGACCGAGGAGGCAATATCATTATTTATAAGTTTCAAGGCAAGCAATACAAGCATGCGCAAATCATGCCGAGGTCGTACGTCCCGATCCAATAAATATTTAAACTGTGCACTGCCAGACGGTCGAATGGCACGAACCATAGATGCATCTATTTACTACCGAGGTGCTCGGCCCGATCCAAAAATAACAATTATTTTTAAGAAAACACAAGTTTCTCATTTACAGTCAAGTATCTCATATAAACCTTCAAGTAAGTGAATTTAACCTTATACAATTCTTTTATCGAAGTCTCCTCGTACAGCTAGTTTAATGATGCATGGTCTGATAAGATGTACCTGGATTTGCACAAAAGGATGTGTAGAAGCATAGTAAGAGTACACCACAGCGGTACCCAGTAAGTGCCAAGCCTAACCTCGGTAGAGTAGTGACGAGATCAGGTCAGGCCCTACTGAAGAATAAATAATGGCATGGTAAAATATTTAAACAATATTATAAGATAAAATGACAATGAAAATGAATCAAGTAGTATGTCACAGTTAATTACATTAAATAATGGCAAATAAATACCTCGTGGAAACAAAAATATAATTCTTTTCAACTTTAAGAAAATCACAACAATAATCAAAGGCAACTGTGGCTATAAATCAATATCAACAAGGGCACTCCCGAGGTACCGCCTCGTAGTCCCAAATCATAAATAAATTCACAATATCTCATTTCCTTATACCATCGCGGGAGCCTTCACAATTTATTTAAAAAAAATATTTTTTCGAAATAGCATCCCGCGTTTTAGCCACCTTTATCACACCGAATGACTTCTAGTAGTCACCCCTACTAGCCACGCGTATCAAGCCACCCTTATCTCACCGCATGCGTTTCAACACCCGGACCTTATACCACCGCATGCGTATCAATATCACAATATATTATAATTTGCACCTCAATTGCCCAATATTTCAATCTTTCCATAAAACAAATCAACAACAATATTTTTCAATAATAAAGAGCTCACGGCTCATGCCAGAATAATTCAAAAAAAATCATACGAAAATATTCAAGAATAAATAATTCAGGAAAAATAATATTTCAAATTTTTAATACGTTACTTCAATATCAAGATAAAAAAAAGTCAAATACTTCATATTAATAATATTTAATTTAAAGAAAATCAACCTTCAAATAATGCACAATATAAAAGAAACCAAGTTTCAATTAAACAGGTAAAACAATTAGCAGAAAAAAGGCAAACAAATTTAAAATATATATCACAGATCAATGATAAAGAATATAATAAGATAAAATAATTTAATAAATGCGCAACAATGATTTACACAATTTAAAAATATAATCTTTCATATTTAGCTCATGTACACACTCGTCACCTCGTGTACACGACTTTCAACATATTTTAATAATCACATTAATATCAATTCTAGGGGAAATTTCCCCCACACAAGGTTAGACAAGTCACTTACCTCGACTTGCTCCAATTTTTCCTCGATTTTTCCGACTCCGATCGACTCGTATCTAGTCATAATTAATTCGATACAGTCAACAAAAATTATAATAATCAATTTTATAAGAAAATATTATATTTTTTAATAAAATCCGAAATTAGCTCAAAAATTGCCCGTGGGGCCCACATCTCGGAATCCGGCAAAACTTACAAAATCTGACAACCCATTCAATTACGAGTCCACCCATACTAATTTTACCAAATTCCGATAACAACTCGACATCCATATCTTAAATTTTTGTTTTTGAAAGATTTTACAAAAATCTTGATTTTTCTTCCATAAATTCACGGATTCATGATGTAAAGGAGTACGGAATCATGAAATATAATCAATATAGGATAAGGAACACTTACCCCAATGTTTTCCCGTGAAAATCGCCCAAGAACCGTGCTCCAAAAATCCAAAACGAAATGAATGAAATGACCATTTTTGGTCCTTAAGTTTCTGTCAATCTGTCACTAAAAGTCCATTTTTTGTCACTAAAAGTCCACCAGAAACTGCTCTATCAGCCTTCCTTCAATCGATCATAACTTTCTGTACAAATGTCCAAATGATGTAAAGTGTATCTTTATAGAAACTAGAATCAAACGACTACCACTTTCATGTTTTGCAAATTTTCTGATTCCTTATGAATTTCGAGACATAAGCTTCCAAAGTCGGCTCCACACATCAGAAATTTCTGAAATTTCTGGCAAAACTGCTCTACCAGCCTTCATTCAATCCAACATAACGTTCTGTACAAATGTCCAAATGATGAATGGTTTAACGTTTTGGAAACTAGAATCAAAGGGCTACAACTTTTATGTTTTGAAACTCTTCTGATGCCTTATAGATTGCGCTATATAAGCTTTCACATTTGGTTCCACGCACCAGAATTTTCTGGGGAAATTTCTGCAACAGAAATTTCCAGCAGCCTTCTTTGTACGAAATCTATTCCGTTTACCTTCCGAAATCCACGCGAGACCCTCGGGACCTTAACCAATTATACCAACATGTCCCAAAATACAATACAAACTTAGTCGAGGCTTCAAACCACATCAAACAACATCAAAACGACGAATCGCACCTCAAATCAAAATCTATGAACTTTGAAATTTCAAATTCTATATCTTGTGCCGAAACACATCCAATCAATTCGGAATGACTTCAACGCCATACTCTACAAAACTCAAGCACAACTAAGGTGCGACATATGATCTGAATCTCGAGAGCCATACTGCTCACATAACATCATTGCTACACGGAACCTTAGCACATGTGAAATTTATTAAGCCGTTTCATAACTCACATGGCACAATATAGCATTACATGAATAAGCCGACAACGAAACGACATCCAACGTTCGAATACTCTTCCATAAGGAGCACTATGCTGAAATGAACACATCTAGCCTGATACAGAGCCCATATTCATATTTAAATCCTACCATAGACCTCAAGCCAATTCTGATCGCACCGTACTAGGCTAATAACCTTTCAAGGATCCATAATAACCCTTTTCCCCATAACACACAAGAATATCCATCATAACCGGAGCAAACTTCCACGGCCCACAACCAAATGAATCGAGCACCCTCCAGGCATAAATTCTCGAATTAGCGATATCGCCCACAATCTTCATACTTGGTTTCAATATTCACTCAATCAAGTGACTACACGTCATACTTATACCATCTTCCAGTGGGATACGCTCCCACGACCTTCCGCACTAGGTAACAAGTCTGCACATCCATACCACCGACCACACTAAAGTTGTAAAGAAAATCAAGAATCCACAAATCAATACACAAGGTGTCTTACACATGACATCAACCTTAGGTGACACCGAAAACAATACCATCTTACTTTAAACATCTAAATATTTTTTCCTGCTCATCTGAGATCATGAAATCCTTGTCAACACCGAACCGCAATCTCGAATCCTCAACTTTCGAATCCCATGCTACTTGATGCACTAAATCACGCCAATGCGCAAGAGTGCAAGAATTTCATCATAACTCCTGAACCACTAATAGGGTAAACACTTCATCATATAGAGACCTTCTACTTAACTCACTTTAAGAGAACCACAGCAACACGTGACTGAATTCTCATATCCGCAGAAAATACCAACCTCAAGTAATGGTATAACCACCATAACTCTTCCGGGATCCATCTACACATAACATGCCATAATACATGAATGCATCCAAATAAAATTAATTACGGCAGCCGTCAAGCCTCGCACGTACTGCCACAATCACATTCATTACTCAATACACTGAAAGAACTGATCATTTCCACCATCATGCCAATTCAACCATTGTTAGTCGACCCGTCCTTTCCCAATTTATTCTTAACTTGCCTTAAAAATAATAATCGCTCCAATCATTACATCACGAACCTAATTCCGCACTCCTCCCGAGTGACCTTATTTCACGAAACCACGTTGTCTCAAATCCTATGAACCATATCATACCCTCCTTGTGCGCATGTTCGCATCTTCAACTAGTGCACCTATTATGGAAAATCCCTCTATGAATCTGAAGTTATTTTCTTCCATTCCTCTAATGCTACACCGCTATCCGAAGATAACATAGAACACTCCAAGCCCCTTTCATAATCTGCTGCAAAAGCTCGATACTTAACCATACTACAAGCTCGAAATCATTAGGCACTGCACTTTAACTTTTGAATTCACTAGGACCGTTGTTGATAGTCACCCATTACGACCTGGTCCTGAATATAATCAACTCCAAGGCTCTGCTAGCACATGAACAATCTCTCAATAAGCACCCGGCTGAATCATCTTCCTTGTAACTTGCCTCTACACAAACCATAAATTCTGAGTCTTCCTAAAGCCTGAGCATGAATCGATAAGGCCAACTATAGCACACATTCCTCAAATTGCTTGCTCAAATTACCATTGATGTTCTCTTTCCATAGTCGTAACAATCCATCAATATATCGATACCCCAAAAATCTTACAAATAAACGACCATGCAATCCAACTGCAGGCGGTAGGACTCTCCCACTTAGCTTGAAGCTACTATTGCATAAACCTGGAACCCACCAAGATTCTTCCTTCATCGACATGATCCAGCACAATCAACCCGCCAAATTCCTCGAAATCCTTTTATTAACCTTTAATGAACACTCCGAACCACCAGCCACATTTATATATTCAATCTTTTATCGGGTAGCCAGTAGAATTCTTCGCAGAAGCTTCGTCAACACCACACGACCGCTAACATGCTCACAGGAGATAATCCACCTGTGAAAATTACATACCGACATATTCCAATGTCGCTGCACTGGGTATAATTACTACGAAATCAGTAGACCATCCTGAGTCCGAGCTCATTCACCAGCTGCACCATCTCGTTCACTCCCCATTGGCATCAACTAAACGTGCGACAATACATTCCAATCCAAAGTCATGTTGTATCCCTTTTCATATTAAGCTACCCCCTCCTGTCACACCCAATCTTCCTCAATATAGTAGCCGATATTCCAAATTACGCCCGTAGACCTAGTCACTGTCTACCATGAATCCCAATCACTCCAAACTTCCCTCAAGACGTGTAGCTATCCTACCCCGTAACCCATATGCTACCTTGCCACTCTCCCACTTAGGCCAAACCCTCTTCTTTAAGCAACTACTCGACTCCTGTTTCTCACACTTGGCCTTCTAGAAGTTTAACCATCGCGAGACACCTCCCACATGTCCTTCCTCATCCTTCGCTGCCCAGTTGTTGCCTTAAATCAATATCTATCTCTGTAGCACTTGAAACAATAGATCGCCACCAACTTTAAACCTCCTCGAAGATCATCTTCTTTGAGTCCTCAACACCCGGAACACCGATGCAATCCTGAACCACCGCACACTGCGATCTCTGACAGCCGCTTCCCCGCAACTATTTCACAATACCCTTCCCTGAAGGCAAATTGATGAAGACCATAACACCGACGAACTTAACACATTCAATCAAGGGTGACGACACCACATTATTGATCGAAATTCTACCACGCTTGAAAATACCAAATCTCGTTATTTCATCACCCCAAATCTAAACATTCCTAGTTCGATTGCCTTTCCTTCACCGGAAATAAAATACTAGATCTCTGAATCATGCACTGAGTACACCTCCTTCCAAGTCATTCACTGCTTTGACGCATAGACAAGCATCCTTCCATTACACAAACACGGTGCAATAGCATCGCACGAATCGTCATACCAATTGACGCATAGCCCCAAAACCATCAGAAATACAACTACTGAGCTGAGATGACAAAACATTCTTCCACAAGGCGACGACATTAGCCCCAATCGAATACGCAGGGAGAAACATCCTGCTCTACATCATTAGTGCCATTAAAATTCCTCGATTCCAATTTATAATAAACGCTTCGCGTCGCGTAAGATTGAATATGAAAGAAATGAAGGCATAAGCCTCAAAGGAATCGAATCGCACAATGAGGAATCAAGAAGGGAAGTGCTCCTAACAGCCATGTAGCCTATCAAAGATAAGTACAGATGTCTCTGTACCGATCTACAAGACTCTACTAGACTCGCTCATGACTCGTGAGACTTAAGTGAACCTAGTGCTCTGATACCATGTTATCACGACCCAAAATCTGTTAAAGGTCGTGATGGCGCCGGACACCACTGTCAGGCAAGCCAACACTAAATAGTTAATTAAATTCTCATTTTAATATTTTTGAAATCGTAAATTTATTTCAATTTATCTAGTAAAAGATGAATTTATAGAATAATAACAATGTTTTCCAATTTCAATACTGAACATCCCATAATCATCCCAGAACCCGGTGTCACAAGTACATGAGCATTTTCTAGGAATGTAACATAAGATGAAATAACTATCTGAAATACAATTTGGACAGGAAAGAAAATACAATACTCTGAAGGAGACTCTGCTCGCTGCGGTGCATCGTCTGGAATGCAGCTCACCTAAGTCCCCGCCATAATCGCGCCTCTGCGCCCACAAGGCCGCTAAACATATGTGTACCTGCACAAAAATGTGTAACAAGTGTAGTATGAGTACGTAAATCAATGCGTACCCAGTAAATATCCCGCCTAACCCCGAAGAAGTAGCGACGAGGGATTGACTTCGACACTTACTATGGGCTATAAATGGGGTATCAATGATATAATTAAGTATGAATTATATGAACGGTTGCAAGCTCAATATTTTGAAGTAAGTAAGCAGTTCTTTCGTAATTAAGAGATTTCCAAATTTATCTCCTATTATTTAGCAATTTAACTCAGACCGAGGAGGCAATATCATTATTTATAAGTTTCAAGGCAAGCAATACAAGCATGCGCAAATCATGCCGAGGTCGTACGTCCCGATCCAATAAATATTTAAACTGTGCACTGCCAGACGGTCGAATGGCACGAACCATAGATGCATCTATTTACTACCGAGGTGCTCGGCCCGATCCAAAAATAACAATTATTTTTAAGAAAACACAAGTTTCTCATTTACAGTCAAGTATCTCATATAAACCTTCAAGTAAGTGAATTTAACCTTATACAATTCTTTTATCGAAGTCTCCTCGTACAGCTAGTTTAATGATGCATGGTCTGATAAGATGTACCTGGATTTGCACAAAAGGATGTGTAGAAGCATAGTAAGAGTACACCACAGCGGTACCCAGTAAGTGCCAAGCCTAACCTCGGTAGAGTAGTGACGAGATCAGGTCAGGCCCTACTGAAGAATAAATAATGGCATGGTAAAATATTTAAACAATATTATAAGATAAAATGACAATGAAAATGAATCAAGTAGTATGTCACAGTTAATTACATTAAATAATGGCAAATAAATACCTCGTGGAAACAAAAATATAATTCTTTTCAACTTTAAGAAAATCACAACAATAATCAAAGGCAACTGTGGCTATAAATCAATATCAACAAGGGCACTCCCGAGGTACCGCCTCGTAGTCCCAAATCATAAATAAATTCACAATATCTCATTTCCTTATACCATCGCGGGAGCCTTCACAATTTATTTAAAAAAAATATTTTTTCGAAATAGCATCCCGCGTTTTAGCCACCTTTATCACACCGAATGACTTCTAGTAGTCACCCCTACTAGCCACGCGTATCAAGCCACCCTTATCTCACCGCATGCGTTTCAACACCCGGACCTTATACCACCGCATGCGTATCAATATCACAATATATTATAATTTGCACCTCAATTGCCCAATATTTCAATCTTTCCATAAAACAAATCAACAACAATATTTTTCAATAATAAAGAGCTCACGGCTCATGCCAGAATAATTCAAAAAAAATCATACGAAAATATTCAAGAATAAATAATTCAGGAAAAATAATATTTCAAATTTTTAATACGTTACTTCAATATCAAGATAAAAAAAAGTCAAATACTTCATATTAATAATATTTAATTTAAAGAAAATCAACCTTCAAATAATGCACAATATAAAAGAAACCAAGTTTCAATTAAACAGGTAAAACAATTAGCAGAAAAAAGGCAAACAAATTTAAAATATATATCACAGATCAATGATAAAGAATATAATAAGATAAAATAATTTAATAAATGCGCAACAATGATTTACACAATTTAAAAATATAATCTTTCATATTTAGCTCATGTACACACTCGTCACCTCGTGTACACGACTTTCAACATATTTTAATAATCACATTAATATCAATTCTAGGGGAAAATTTCCCCCACACAAGGTTAGACAAGTCACTTACCTCGACTTGCTCCAATTTTTCCTCGATTTTTCCGACTCCGATCGACTCGTATCTAGTCATAATTAATTCGATACAGTCAACAAAAATTATAATAATCAATTTTATAAGAAAATATTATATTTTTTAATAAAATCCGAAATTAGCTCAAAAATTGCCCGTGGGGCCCACATCTCGGAATCCGGCAAAACTTACAAAATCTGACAACCCATTCAATTACGAGTCCACCCATACTAATTTTACCAAATTCCGATAACAACTCGACATCCATATCTTAAATTTTTGTTTTTGAAAGATTTTACAAAAATCTTGATTTTTCTTCCATAAATTCACGGATTCATGATGTAAAGGAGTACGGAATCATGAAATATAATCAATATAGGATAAGGAACACTTACCCCAATGTTTTCCCGTGAAAATCGCCCAAGAACCGTGCTCCAAAAATCCAAAACGAAATGAATGAAATGACCATTTTTGGTCCTTAAGTTTCTGTCAATCTGTCACTAAAAGTCCATTTTTTGTCACTAAAAGTCCACCAGAAACTGCTCTATCAGCCTTCCTTCAATCGATCATAACTTTCTGTACAAATGTCCAAATGATGTAAAGTGTATCTTTATAGAAACTAGAATCAAACGACTACCACTTTCATGTTTTGCAAATTTTCTGATTCCTTATGAATTTCGAGACATAAGCTTCCAAAGTCGGCTCCACACATCAGAAATTTCTGAAATTTCTGGCAAAACTGCTCTACCAGCCTTCATTCAATCCAACATAACGTTCTGTACAAATGTCCAAATGATGAATGGTTTAACGTTTTGGAAACTAGAATCAAAGGGCTACAACTTTTATGTTTTGAAACTCTTCTGATGCCTTATAGATTGCGCTATATAAGCTTTCACATTTGGTTCCACGCACCAGAATTTTCTGGGGAAATTTCTGCAACAGAAATTTCCAGCAGCCTTCTTTGTACGAAATCTATTCCGTTTACCTTCCGAAATCCACGCGAGACCCTCGGGACCTTAACCAATTATACCAACATGTCCCAAAATACAATACAAACTTAGTCGAGGCTTCAAACCACATCAAACAACATCAAAACGACGAATCGCACCTCAAATCAAAATCTATGAACTTTGAAATTTCAAATTCTATATCTTGTGCCGAAACACATCCAATCAATTCGGAATGACTTCAAATTTTGCACACAAGTCATAAATGACATAACAGACCTATTCCAATTTCCAGAATCGGATTCCGACCTCGATATCAAAAAGTCAACCCCCCGGTCAAACTTCCCAAAAATTTAACTTTTAGCATTTCAAGCCTAATTCTACTACGGACTTCCAAATAAAATTTCGATCACACTCCTAAGTCCAAAATCACCATACGGAGCTGTTGGAATCATCAAAATTCTATTCCGGGGTCGTTTGCACATAATTTGACATCCGGTCACTATTTGAACTTCAACTTTTAGTTTTTCATCAAAATTTCATATCTCGTGTTAGGGACCTTGAAATTTGATTCTGGGCATACGCCTAAGTCACAAATCATGATACGGACCTACAAAAACTGTCAAAATACTGATCCGAGTCCGTTTGCACAAAATATTGACCAAAGTCAACTCAGTTGAGTTTTGAAGCTCTAATTCACATTTTAATTCATTTTTCACCTGAAATCTTTCCGGAAAATTTTACGGACTATGCACGCAAGTCGAGGAATGATAAATAGTACTTTTTGAGGTCTTAGAATATAAAATTAATTATTAAATTTAAAGATGACATTTTGGGTCATCACATGTTTGTGCCCTTACTTGCTAATATAATCACTTAGTCATGATAGGAATTGATAAAAGAATTGTATAAGGTTAAATTCACTTACTTGAAGGTTTGTATGAGATACTTGGCTGTAAATGAGAAACTTGTGTTTTCTTGGAAATAATTGATATTTGTAGATCGGGCCAAGCGCCTCGGTAGTAAATATATGCATCTATGGTTCGCGTCATTCGACCCTCTGGCAGTGCATAGTTTAAATATTTGTTGGATCAGGTTGTACGACCTCGGCATGATTTGTACATGCTTGTATTGCTTGCCTTGAAATTTATAAATAATGATATTGCCTCCTCGGCCTGAGTTAAATTGTTAAATAATGGGAGACAAATTTGGAGATTTCTTAATTACGAAAGAACTGCTTACTTACTTCAAAATATTGAGCTTGCAACCGTTCATATAATCCATACTTAATTATATCATTGATACCCCATTTATAGCCCATAGTAAGGGTCGAATTCGACCCCTCGTCACTACTTCTTCGGGGTTAGGCGGGGTACTTACTGGGTACGTGTTGATTTACGTACTCATACTACACTTGATGCACATTTTTGTGCAGGTACACATATGTTTAGCGGCCTTGTTGGTGCAGAGGTGCGATTATGGCAGGGACTTAGTTGAGCTGCATTCTATATGGCAGCAGAGTCTCCTTCAGAGTATTGTATTTTCTTTTCTGTCCAATTTATATTCCGTACAATTATTGTATCTTATTTTACATTCCTAGAAAATATTCATGCACTTGTGATACCGGGTTCTGGGATGATTATGGGATGTTCAATATTGAAATTGGAAAACATTATTTTTATTCTGTAAATTCATCTTTTACTAGATAAATTGAAGTAAATTTACGATTTCAAAAATATTAAAATGAGAATTTAATTAACTATTTAGTGTTGGCTTGCCTGACAGTGGTGTCCGGCGCCATCACGACCTTTAACAATTTTGGGTCGTGATAATAAAAACAACATTAATTTTCTACCTTAATTTTCTATGACAATATCTTTTTCTTTATAAAAGAAAACATAGTTGTATTTAAATATCAACCATCCAATTATATTTTTTGTATGATAACTAAATTTAGCAATATAAAATATCTTCTTTTTTCGTATTTTTCAATTTGAGTAATATGAAATTCATATTAGGTAATTGAGCAAATATAATTTATTTTTAAGACCATTAAGGACATATTATTGTTACACGATATTTGAGTAAAAATCAATATATATTCTACTATATATATCGATGTTTTGACAAGGCATTAAGAATGACATAATTTTTATTTATTTATTAAGTTAGCTAAATGGGAATAATATTCATTATTTTCAAGTGCTTGTGGTTTTATAAAATTTTATTTATAACTCAATCACATAAATTAATATTATTTACGTAATATATTTTTAATTATTATATTCATCAATATGGATACACGCGCAAAGCGCGTACCTTAATACTAGTATACTATATTAAAAGCACGAAGGTCCTTAGCGAAATATCGTTCGCCTTTTTTATCCTTTTTAAAATAGAGTTCACATTAGACAAAATAGTCATTTGATTATTTTCCTAATATTTATAAATAGACATTTAATTAATTCCCTACTATTTAAGAATAGTTATTTAATTACTCTTTTAATATTTATAATATTGACACACATACTAGGAAACATTTTCTTTCTCTACACAATAGGAAGTTTTCGTTCAACTCCATATTTAGGAGTATTATTAAATTTTTCTTTCTAATTTAGGAGGATCTTTTTTAGTTAATAAAAATTTGTTTAATTCACAAAAAATAGGAAGGTTTCCTTTTTTCTTTAGTTAATAAAATTTTAACTAATTTACATACTAGAAAACTTTTGATACTTTCAACTATATTTAAATTTAAGAGTATTAAAATTTCAACTAAGAAAGTTTTGATAATTATTTTTGACACTGAAGTTTTTTATAAATTATATTAGATGAAGACGAGCTCTTTGAGAATTTATTAGAGTCTTTTTTCTAATAAAACTTTTACACAATTTTATATACGCATGTACTTCTATAAAAGAAATTATAATTTCACCTTTTCATCATCATAATTTTGCCTTGTTCGAGCAACAACACAAAATTAAGGGTTTCAGGTTCTCTTTCTTTGAGCAATATTTTTTATATTAGTAGTTGAATGTTGCATTCATGTACTTTGTAATGACTCGGTCGGTCGTTTCGAGAGTTATAGCCTAGTTTTCTCCATTTCAGCTTATTTATGTGTTGTTCAGCCGTGTTGAGTTGTATCGAGTTAGTAGGTTTGGGTTCTGTCACGACCCCAAATTCCCTCCGTAGGATGTCGTGATGGCACCTAGTCTCTAAGACTAGGTAAGCCTATCAATGCGGAATAATAATAAATATCTGAAATAAATAAACTACAATTCAAACAATTTCAACTCCCAAAATCTGGTAGAAATAAGTCACAAGCTTCTAAGAATTTATTCTCAATTTCTCTGTATGTCAAGGTCTAAATAAATATATAAGGAAGCAACATAAAATGATAGAAGGGGACTCCGAAGTCTGCGGATGCTGGCAGATATACCTCGAAGTCTCCGTGCGCAGGTAACTCACTGACGTCTAGGCTGGTAAAATGTACCTGGATCTGCACAAAAAGATGTGCAGAAGCGTAGTATGAGTACACCATAGCGGTACCCAGTAAGTGCCAAGCCTAACCTCGGTAGAGTAGTGACGAGGTCAGGTGAGGCCCTACTGGAATATAATAATGACATGGTAAAATGTTTATCAATGTAGTAAAATAAAATGACATTGGAAATGAATCAAATAGTATGTCACATTTAATGACATCAAATAATTACAAATAATATCTCGTGGAATCAAAACAGAATTTCCTTCAACTTTATGAAAATCACAACAATTAATCGAAAACAACTATGGCCATAAATCAATATCAACAAGGGCACTTCCGAGGTACCGCCTCGTAGTCCCAAATCATAAATAAATTCATAATATCTCATTTCCTTATATCACCACGGGAGCCTTCACAATTTATTTAAAAAAAATATTTTTTTTCCGAAATAGCATCCCGCGTTTTAGCCACCCTTATCACACCGCATGACTTCTAGTAGTTCCCCTATTAGCCACGTGTATCAAGCCACCCTTATCTCACCGCATGCGTTTCAACACCCAGATCTTATACCACCGCATGCGTATCAATATCACAATATATCACAATTTGCACCTCAAGTGCTCAAATAATTTAACTTTCCAAAATAATTCAACAACAATATTTTTCCACAATAAAGAGCTCACGGCTCATGCCAAAATAAATCATCAATAATAGTTTTCCATAATAAAGAGCTCACGGCTCCCTCACAATGAGTATAAAATTATTCAGGAGTAAATAATTTAGAAAAATAATATTTCAAAATCTTTACTACGTTGCTTCAATATCAAGTTTAAAAAATGTCAAATACTTCATATTAATAATTTTTAATTTAAAAAAAATCAACCTTCAAATAATGCACAGAATAAAAGAAACCAAGTTTCAACTAAACAGGTAAAACAATTGGTAAGAAAAGATCAAAGAAATTTGAAGTATATATCTCAGATCAATGATGAAGAATATAACAAGATAAAATAATTTAATAAATGCGCAATATTGATCTACACAATTTAAAAATATAATCTTTCGCAAGTTAGACCGTGTACACACTCGTCACCTCGTGCACACGACTTTCAACATATTTCAATAATCACATCAATAACAATCCTAGGGGAAATTTCTCCCACACAAGGTTAGACAAGTCACTTACCTCGACTTGCTCCAATTTAACCAAGTATTATGCTTTTTCCTCGAATTTTCGACTCCGATCGACTCGTATCTAGTCATAATTAATTCGATACAGTCAACAAAAATTATAGTAATCAATTTCATAAGAAAATATTATATTTTTATTAAAATCCAAAATTAACTCAAAATTTGCCTGTGGGGCCCACATCTCGGAATACGGCGAAACTTACAAAATCCGACAACCCATTCAATTACGAGTTCACCCATACCAATTTTACCAAAATCCGATAATAACTCGACCTCCAAATCTTAAATTTTTATTTTTTGGAAGATTTTACAAAAATCTTGATTTCTTCCATTTAAATCCGAAATTAATGATGAATATGACTATGGATTTATGAAATATAATCACATTTGGATATAGGACACTTACCCAAGTTGAAGTCTTGAAGAAATCCTCAAAATCGCCCAAGAACCGTGCTCCAAAACTCCAAAACGAAATGAAGGAAATGATCATTTTTGGTCCTTAAGTTTCTGCCCCAAAAACACTATTCCGGTCGCTAAAAGTCCAATCCCGTCGCTAAAAGTGTCATATCTGGTCGCTAAAGGTGCACACCAGGACTATTTACACCAGCAGTTTTATTTCACTAAAAAGGCTCTAACTCCATCATACGAACTCGGAATTCGACGATTCTTATTCCTATGAGTCACAAATAAAACTATGAACCCATTCGTTCAATCGAAACTCAATTCGGAGCTCATTTGCTCAATGTGATATCAATTTCGCTCGTTAAACAATTAACGCATATTTCGCACTTAAAACTCAATCGCGACTTGATGAAATTAGACCAAACTTTCCAGATCACTCCTACAATTCATAATCAAAATGTCGAAAATCTCAAAATCGAATTTCGATCTCTAGAACTAAAAATGGACTTTTGGATCAATACATGCTTATGTTGAAAACATCAAACTCTTCCTCGACAGCCTGTAGTATATCAATCATAACTTCTTGTACTCAATTCCAACTGTCAAACGGTTTAAAGTTCTGAAAACTAGATACAAAGTACTACAACTTTCATGTTTTTCTCATCTCCCAACTCCTTATAGATTGCGAGATATAAGCTCCCAAAGTTAGTCCTGTGCAGCAGAAATTTCTGGCGATGCACACTGCTGTAGCCAAAATCTACAGTACCAGCTTCAGTCAATCGATCATAACATTTTGTATAAATGTCTGAATGATAAATGGTTTATTATTCTGGAAACTAGAATCAAAGGGCTACAACTTTTATATTTTGATAATGTTCAGATTCCTTATAGATTTCGAGATATAAGCTTCCAAAATTAGCTCTGCGATTGCACCGGTTGCTGTCCAAAAATAGCTTTTGCAGCAGAAATATTCCAGCAGTTCCTTTTTGTCCGAAATCCATTCCGTTAACCTTTCGAAATCCACCCGAGGCCCTCGGGACCTTAACCAAATATACCAACATGTCCCAAAATACAATATGAACTTAGTTGAGGCTTCAAACCATGCCAAACAACGCTGAAATTACGAATCGCGCATCGAATCGAATTATGAGTTTTCAAATCTTCCAACTTCTATATTTTGTGCCGAAATATATCAAATCAATTCGGAATGACTTCAAATTTTGCAGTATACATGGTCGTCAAGTAATATAGTAGTGAGTAGAGTATCGTTCCCACGAAGACTTATGATTAACTTTTGACTAACTCAAGCTCAAATAACTTATCGATTCAAGCGATTTCTCACAAAATAGATAATTTTCTAATTTACCACCTAAAAACTATCAAGTAATGAAATACTAGAGATCAACCACAACATTTAAATGATTTCGAATAACAATCAATATGAGATAATATTTCAGGGTCACGGATTATCTAACAATCATGTTGCATTCTTAGCTTAAAATAACTAATTGATTTATCTGGATTATTTATTGACAGGGTTGATATTACTCATAAGAATCTGTCGAGTTCTTACTCGCCTATTCAAGCTAACTTAATGCCTATATGTCTATGGAATTAAGATTAACAAGAATGCATTTACACTTCCTGTATTTCAACCGAGCAAGACAATTAGGTATATTTCTATCCTAATTGCGAATCCGTTCCCCGATGTCCGGGTTCAAGAACTTGCTCTATTTAATTCTATATGCAATCTAGAATTTCCACTTTCGAGTTCAACTCTAGATTCGTAGATAGTAATTCACTGTTAGCTACTCAGCAAATTAATTAAAAACAGAATTAAATAAACAACACAATATGATAAAATCAACTTTGTCAAATTAAACTTCAAACATCAACATTCATGTATCGCCCATGACCCTAGAATAATAGGGTTCTTAGCCACCCATGTTCATGCAATCATCAAAAAATTCACAAGAGTGCATAAAAATCAATAAAAGAAGGAAAAATAAGAACTCAAGATGAATTCTGTGGTTCCCCAGCTTTGTCGTGGCTTCTTCCCCCTTCCTAATATGTTAGATGACCTAAAAGAGGCATTTTTGGCTTATATATTGCGTACAAAAGTCGTGGGCCAAAGTTCTCCTATTTCTAATCCAAATCAGCTTCGGGGATTGATGTTAGGGTGGATGCGTCGCATCCACCTCGTCCTCCACTTCTCAGCTTCGCATGCTAGGGTGGATGCTTCGCATCCACCCTTTGTTCCTCCATCTCAGCTTTGCCCAGGTGCGGATGCTAAGGCGGATGCTATGGGCCGACTTCACTGCTAAGGGTGCACGAAATCTGATTTTTTTCTAGATTGGATGCGACGCATCCAACCCCTCTTCCTCTACCTAGAGCACCTTTTCTTCATATTTTTGCACTCCAAATACCCTAAATCATCACACACAACTCAATTAGTCATAAAACCAATAATTAAACTATGTTGGGCATTTTAAAGATCAAATAGCATCAAAAAGCGGTTAAAATATGGGTAAAGTAACATCAACACATATCGAAATATGCCCAATATCACCACCCCACACTTAAACCTTTGTTCGTCCTCGAACAAACCATCACTATAGTAGACGAAATAAAATTAAGCTCTTATCATTCAAAGCATACTACACCTATGACCATGGTTATTTACAACAATTAGGCTCTAGAATATGCATCACATACACTTCCCTTTACTTATGCCATTCTTTAAAAATATTCAAATAAAGACAACATGCTCAGAACAATCCTAACCTCAAAAACCGACTTAATGTCACAATGCACTCATGGCTTGAACATCTAACATCACAAAGAAGTCTAATAACATTACCTATCGCTGGTGAAACCATGTGCCCTCACAACAAGAACAAAAAGCAAAGAGAGTAAAATCAATCCACACATTCGAATCTCATGCTCACAAAGAAAATCGCTCACTCTCACAAAAGAAGTCACATGCATGTAATTGGTACCATAGGCTTGCCCTTAATGTAAATCTCTACTAATGTAAGCTCGCTCGATCTAAAATCAATTAGGACTTTTTCATGGTTGTAATGTGGGCTAAGGGACGGGTAGGATATATTTTAGGAATAGTGACTCACCCTCCTAAGCACTTTAATACATCACAAAATTACTTTAAAGTATTTTCTTCAACCTCACTTCAATTCCACAAACAATATCACCCCCAAAAACAGTCCCTTCTTCTTTAAGCACCGCTTTAGTTCATACCCACTAGCAAGAACAAGACAATAATTTATACATTTCTATTTTTCCTTTTTTTTTTCCAATTTCCTCTAGTGGTGTAGTATTTTACAAAACAAGTGCACCTTTCTTCCTTTCACTGGTTCCACTCAAAAGTCACCCCACACTTAGTTCCTTCTTACTTCTTTTAGCGCTCATCTAACAATTAAAGTGCTTTAAGAGGTAAAAGGATCAAAATAATGTCAATTAAGAATAAAAAGGGTAAAGGTTTGTAATGTGGGTACCAAATAACAGGTCTACAAGCTCAAAAGGGTTAACTAGGGATAGATTTTATTTGTGATAAGCAATTAAGCTCAAAAAGATCAAAGAAATCCTAAAATCAATTCTCAAACCGAGCATCATCTAAAATTTTGCTTCAACTCACATACCGAGCAAGTTCTAGACACAAGTATAATGACATGGACTACACAAAAAATCTCACCACACATGGCACATGACTCACTAAGGGACGGTCCCATTCCGACTTTCAAATAATGCAAGTATTCACGGAGCCACGAGATATTAAGCATTAAGCGTAAAGTGAACACAAGTCAAGAAAACGAGAAATAGTCGTCACAAAACATGCTATCTAATATATAAAGGCATCAAGATTAATATCAAAATATATGGGAGATACTACATATGCCAAAGCATAAATATGCTACTATGAAACAAGTCAAGGGAGTTTAGGTTCATCATTCTTCCTCCTTTTATTTCCTAAATTCCTAATCTACTCGGAAAGAAAAAAGTTACCCGGTTCAAACTACATCCCATGGAAAAGAACCGAGACACAAAGAAAAATCACAGGGGATTATTACTACCTAAATAAAGCTAAAAGACATATTTTTGGATTTTTGTTTAGACTTTAATCCCTCAAGAAAATTGTCTAGGAAATCAATCGTCGGGAAAAGTCCAATTTTTCTACTTTTTTTTTTTTTGACAAAAGTTACTATACTTAAGAATGAGTACTACAACTAAAATAAAATAGCACACAAACTCATCCAAACGATCTCCTCACCCCACAGTTAAAATTTTGCAATGTCCTCAATGCACACTATAAATAATAAGAGGGTAAACGAGACTCCCTGGTAGGCCAAAGGCCGAAGCAATAGCGGCTCACAAGGTACTTAGACTTCCCCCAGGCATCGTCCTTTGTATGGGCACCCCACACTTAGTCCTCACCATCTAGCTCGCCTTTGCACTCTTCTAATGGCTTTGCTTCCTATGCTCATAATCCTACAAAACAAAAATAAATACTATAAAATAATAAAAATAAAATAAAATAAAAAGTAAACAAATATAAAAGAAAGCAGTAAAGCTGGGTTGCCTCCCAACAAGCGCCTGATTTAACATCGCAGCACGACTTGAACAACTTTTTGCCTCCACCTTGAACTTATGAATTGTACCCCTAACAAGGCATCCAATCTGTGGCTATGCTCCTTTGGTGGGGATACAAAAATAAATAGGTCAAGTAACAAATTTTTCACTCTATACTTCTCGGCCTTTATATGAGAAATATAATTTTTTCTCTCTGGCACGACAAATTCAAGAATATAGGCATTCTCATCCTCACTCTTTGACTCTCCTATAGGCTCAGATGGCTCGATTACTATCTCACTATCTAAACACAATGTGAAAAAATGATTGGAGTGAGGTCTAATGCGCCCTAACTCATGAATTGTACTACTATTTACATCCCCATATATACATATACTCAAGTCTCCCAAATTAATGTTATCTACTCCCTTATATGACTCTAGAGCACTCTTCTCAACATTGGCATCGTCAAGAAAAACATGGTCTAATGATTGGTATTCTTGTTTTAGCTCCTCAATTTGGTCTAGAATATTTTTTTCACCTTCACACAACTCATCATTAAATTGTTGGGCGTTACACGTATCAACCTTTGCACTCAAATATGCATTCAAGTTATGCACAACCAAGCCAAAATTGTCAATTTTATGTGCAAGCTCATCTCTCTCCTTAGACCAGTTACTCACCAACGTTGTTAGAAGACAACGTCGTTCCGCATATTCCCTTAATTGAGAATATCCGTCCCAATACCAATCCTTACTCCCATATTCAAGTTCAGACCTCCTAGATTTCAAGTCATGACAAGCCCAAAAAGACGGGCCATAAAAGTTTTCCGTCAACCAAGCGTCTTCATCAATAACCTTACCTCCGGATATTTCATCCCCAGATGTCATGTTGAAAGAACTAGAAGCATACTAAGAGAAAGATCAAATTGTTATAAAAATAAAAATATTTACAAAAAGGAAAAAAAAACTTGTAAAGATAAAAGTAAAAGTCTAATATAGAAAATAAGCTAATTATAAGTCCCCGGCAACGATGCCAAAAACTTGTTGCGACCAAACACACTCACGCAAGTATACGTGGTCGTCAAGTAATATAGTAGTGAGTAGAGTATCGTTCCCACGAAGACTTATGATTAACTTTTGACTAACTCAAACTCAAATAACTTATCGATTCAAGCGATTTCTCACAAAATAGATAATTTTTTAATTTACCACCTAAAAACTATCAAGTAATGAAATACTAGAGATCAACCACAACACTTAAATGATTTCGAATAACAATCAATAAGAGATAATATTCCAGGGTCACGGGTTATCTAACAATCATATTGCATTCTTAGCTTAAAATAACTAATTGATTTATCTGGATTGTTGATTGGCAGGGTTGATATTACTCATAAGAATCTGTCGAGTTCTTACTCGCCTATTCAAGCTAACTTAATGCCTATATGTCTGTGGAATTAAGATTAACAAGAATGCATTTACACTTCCTGTATTTCAACTGAGCAAGACAATTAGGTATATTTCTATCCTAATTGCGAATCCGTTCTCCGATGTCCGAGTTCAAGAACTTACTCTATTTAATTCTATATGTAATCTGGAATTCCCACTTTCGAGTTCAACTCTAGATAGTAATTTACTGTTAGCTACTCAGCAAATTAATTAAAAACAGAATTAAATAAACAACCCAATATGATAAAATCAACTTTGTCAAATTAAACTTCAAACATCAACATTCATGTATTTCTAATCCAAATCAGCTTCAGGGATTAATGCTAGGGTGGATGCGTCGCATCCACCTCGTCCTCCACTTCTCAGCTTCACATGCAAGGGTGGATTCGCATCCACCCTTTGTTCCTCCATCTCAGCTTTGCCCAGGTGCGGATGCTAAGGCGGATGCTATGGGCCGACTTCACTGCTAAGGGTGCAGCATCCACCCTTTGTTCCTCCATCTCAGCTTTGCCCAGGTGCGGATGCTAAGGCGGATGCTATGGGCCGACTTCACTGCTAAGGGTGCACGAAATCTGATTTTTTTCTAGATTGGATGCGACGCATCCAACCCCTCTTCCTCTACCTAGAGCACATTTTCTTCATATTTTTGCACTCCAAACACCCTAAATCATCACACACAACTCAATTAGTCATAAAACCAATAATTAAACTATGTTGGGCATTTTAAAGATCAAATAGCATCAAAAGCGGTTTAAACATAGGTAAAGTAATATCAACACATATCGAAATATGCCCAACATCAGTATCAGTTTTACCTCTTCCTTGTACTCTGCTCCCTTTTCAGCCACCGAAACTTTTATTTGGTGCAATACGTGAAATTTTCGTTGGGTGTATCTTCTTGTATTAGCTGTATAGTAAAAGAATTTGTTTCTCTTGTGACTGATAGACCTTTTTGACTATATTCTAATTATTTTTAAGTAAACAGAAAATATTATGAGAAAATATCAGACTACTATCACGTCCTTAGTCTTGAACTAAGCGTACGTGCGACACTTGACAACTCTCTCACGTTCTTGTACAACTTGTTCACGATCTTGCTAACCTAAGTCAGCCAAAACTACTACACTCAATATTTTTAAGGGAATGTTATCTAAGAAAGACAAGAGAAGTTTACCAAAGGAAGCTTTTTATATAATAAATAACTTGATTGATTTTCTTGATGAGTTACAAATGAATGACCCTCTTTATATATTAGTCTCCTACAGGAATTGTTATACAAGTTCTTAATATTTACAAGTTAAAGACTTTTTATAGAGTTTTCTTAACAAACCCATAAGGATCTAGAGTCTTCCACTTAAAATGATCATATTTCTTTAGAACCTTTCTACAATTGCTAGTCTTTTTCTTATGTAAGCATCCCACATGACAAAAATATGTGCCAAATGGAACCTATGTGGTGTGATGATGTGAAGGGTCATGACATTCTCCCCCACCTAATGTTGCGACGATCACAGCGTAATGCTACTGCATAAACTCTCGAATTTTGTCTTTAAATTGCCATAAGTCTTCATGTCGACTCGTCCGACACTTGCCCCTTTGATGATAGTCTAGGAACTCATATTTTTAACTATATTTCACACACTAATTACTATACTTTGATTGTATTTGAGCTTAATCATTAGTATTTTATACTTATTACGTGTGTTATGTTGTGTAGGATATGATTTCTAGTGAAGAAGAAAGTTTGGAGCTAAAATAGATGATTTGGAGCTTTGAAGTCTGAGTAGAAGCCCAAGCAATTAAGCCGATATTACGTTCGGGGGTCGAGGACCAAGGCTGGATATCAAAAAGTGAAAAAAAGAATACTCTAAGAAAAATACACTACCGCACCACGGGGCACAAGGTGCTAGTACAAAATTCCTTCAGAGTAAAAAAAAACCTTCTCTCTGAACATTCCCACTGGCGCGGCGCATGGGGCGACACGAGGCACGCCGCACATATGTATTTTCCTTAGAGTAATTTTCTACTTTGGCTTGAAAAGGGTAGTTTCATCCGGGCACGTTCCTACATGGTATAAATACACCAAAAATAGGATTTTTAGGGGACTTTTAACCTTGGGAGCTTTTGGAGAGCAATGAAGGCTTCAAGACACGAGATTTCATCATCTTTTCATCAATTCAATACGAGATTTTAGATTGTAACTGTCACAACCCGAAATTCCCACCTTCGGGACCATGATGGCGCCTAACATTTCACTTGCTAGGCAAGCCAACATTAGATTAATTATTTGCCAATTTTAAACACTTCGAATAATTTAGCCTATTAAACAGAAATGGAGCCAAAATAAAGTACGAAATGACATAATAATCCAATATCTAGTACAATCCTAGATCTGGAGTCACAAGTACACGAGCTTCTAGAGGTTCTACAAATAAAGTCTAAAATAAATACAACTGTCTCAAATGAGATGAACAATAAATAAGGAGAGAGGAAGGGGACTTCAAGGTCTGCGGATGCCAGTAGAACTACCTCGAGTCTCCAAATAAGCTAATCCGAGCTGATGTGCCTCACGGACAGCTGGGACCAGGACCAAAATCTGCACAAGAAGTACAGAGTGTAGTATGAGTATAACCAACCCAATGTACTCCGTAAGTATCGAGCCTACCCTCGACGAGGTAGTGACGAGGCTATGACAGGACACCCACATAATTAAACCTGTAGATACGAAAATATTGTACAACATAACAACAATTAAAAATTAAACATGTACGACTTGGAGGGGACATGAAAAAAGGGTACAAGATACGGTAACTACAACAGGAAATGACAACATGAAACAGTCAATAAACCTTCAACCTATGAAAACAGAGAAACATAATGAAATAAGACTGCACGACATCACCCATCTTGCTTTTACTCTCAACCTCACCATGAAACAATAACAATGGCAGGACATCACCCTTCATGCTTTTACTCTCAATCTCTCCATAAAATGATAAATACAGCACGGCATCACCCTTCGTGCTTTTACTCTCAATTTCATCATGAAGCGATAAATACGACACAACATCACCCTTCGTGCTTTAGCTCTCTTCCTTACTATGAATTAATCAATAAATAAAATAATAATCGGCATGACATCACCCTTCATGCTTTAACACTCACTCTTACCATGTAGCAATGAATATATACAACATTTGGGAGATAGAATAAGCAAGAATAACCCTTACATCAACAAAGGTTCCACAATACCTAACCTCAACTTCCCAAAAATATTCAATTATCACAAATAGCTCATAAATGCAGAAAGAACGATCAATTAAGTAATAAACTAGTCTAAGCATAGATATCATAAACAAAGAAGGATGTAAAGTACAATATACAAATCCCACCCGCTGTAACGAACCGACTGATCGTTTTGAGCCCTAGCATATCGTTTGGCGGTTTGAGGCCTTGAGTAGCTTCACTTCAGGTATTACGACTTGTACGTGTGGTCGGAATTGAATTTCGAGAAGTTCGGGATTGATTTTGAAAGTAAATTCTAATTTCGGAAGCTTTAAGATGGAAGAATTTACTAAGGTGTGACTTTTTAGTAAATGACCTTGGAATCAGGATTTGAAGGTTCCAATAGGTCCATATGATGATTTCGGACTTGGGCGTATGTTCGGGTTGAGTATCGGACCACCCGGGAGTATTTCGGCGCTTATTGCGGAAGGTTGGTATTTTAAAAGATAAGAAGTTCTTAAGTTTGGGTTGAAGTGGATTTTAATAGTATCGATGTACGTTTAGGATTTTAAGCCTTGGAATGGGTTCATATTGTGACTTATGACTTGCACGCAAAGTTTGGCGTCATTCCGGAATATTTTGATAGGAATCGGACGCATTAGTCGAAGTTTGAAAGTTTAAAGAAGGATTTCGATCGTCGATTCATAGTTTCGATGTCGTTTGGCAAGGTTTGAGGCCTCGACTAAGTTCCTATCGTGTTTTGGTACGTGTTGGTATGTTTGGATGGGATCCCGGGGGCCTCGGGTGCGAATCAGATTGAAAATGGATCGAGTTTGGACTTGGGAGGAAGGCTAAAGCAGTTGGCATCTGGTGTAAACGCACCTGCGAGGTTTTGGCCGCAGATGCGGAGCCACAGAAGCGGAACTGTGGCCGCAGAAGTGACTTTTGGACTAGGTTGGGATGGCAGCAGATGCGAGTGTATTTTCGCAGATGCGAGTGTATTTCCGCATCTATGAGCCGCAGATGCGAAGGGTGCTCCGCAGAAGCGGAAAATGAGATGGGCAGCAGAAGCGGAAGCTCTCCGCACGTGCGGGACTGCAGGAGCGTGTGGGGGGCCGCAGATGCGGCCTCGCAGGAGAGGAAAATGGTCCGCAAAAGCGGATTTTGCCTAGCTTGGAGGGAACCGCACCTACGATGAGTTTTCCTCAGGCGCAGCTGGTGTTCCGCAGGTGCGGAAGGTCGGCTAGGCAAATTGTTTAAAAAATTGGGGTTTTGCTCATTTCCCTCATTTTCCCTCTTGGTTTGGGCGATTGTTGGTGAGCTTGAAGAAGAGATTTTCATCATCAATATCAAGGTAAGTAATTCCCACACATTGTAAGTTAAATATATGATTTATATGTGGATTTAAGCATGTGAAATTGTAGAAATTGTGGGGTTTATGGTAGAAAACCTAAAATTGGTGTTCTTGGATTTTGACCACGAAATTGGACGTGGAATTGAGAGTAAATTATATATTTGAGTTCGTAAGGTCATGGGTAAGGTTTATCTTCAAAAATTTTCGAAATCCGGGCACGTGGGCCGGAGGGTTGATTTTTACGACTTTTCGAGCGGAGTTGGGAATTGTTTAAAATAATTAATTATGGGTATTAGAATATATTTTTATTGTTTTGCACATTTGTTTGAATAGTTTTGGATTGACGGCAATTGGTTTGAGGTGTCAAAGATGCTTTGGAGCCGGTTATGGAACTTCGGAGCGAGGTAAGACTCTTGTCTAACTCTGTGAGGGGGAAACTATCCCTAGGTGATATATTTATTATGTGCTACTTGTTGCGGGGGCTACGTACGCACGAGGTGACGAGAGTCCGTACGTAGCTAGATTCATATTATGTCTGGGTAGATTGAGGTTCCTGCCATGCTATAATTATACTATTTGAGTTGTCTCTTGCCTATTAAATTCCTTTATTTTACGTTGCGACTTGAGACTAGACTTGCGTAGAGTGATAGACTCGATATGGTAGAGATTCAACGGGCTTCATTATTAGTCACGAAATGATTGTACTCCTTTTACGAAATTCTTCCGCGTATTGCGTTTCACCGACGTTTACCTATATATATATATATATATATATATATATATATATATATATATAAAAAAAAATTGATTGAGGCTATTCGTGAGTGTGGTCAAGGACTCGTCAAAGCTTCCTATTCTAATGGGATCGGGCCGTTCGCCTCGGCAGGATAAATACATCTATTGTTCGTGTCGTTCGAACCTCAGCAGTGCGCACACTAATGGGATCGGGCCGTACGCTCCGACATGATTATGTACCACACTCTTATGGGAGCGGGCAATTCACCTCGGCAATAAAATATATGTATCTATGGTTCGAAAATATTATGATGGATCATGCCGTACGCCTCGGCACTTCTATAAAATACTCTTATGAAATCGTGCGTAATAATTGGCAAGAAGCCAGCATATCTGTGAGCTTTTACTGATTGAACCGTGATGACCTATCTGGTAAGGTCCATTATATATATACTCTGATTGAGGAGGTAGCTACTGGCTGATGGTTTGAGTCATTACTGAGAGGGGGATTGTACCACGTATTATACTCGTTGTTTCTGCTTATTTACTCTGACTCACACCTGTTTACTTCTACTGTATCTGTCTTATTGGACCACTAGTAAGTATTGATGTCGACCCCTCGTCAGTACTCCTCTTGGGTTAGGCTAGATACTTACTAGGTACGCGTTGATTTACGTACTCATGCTACACTTTTTGCACATTTTGTGCAGGTACATATATGTCTGGTGGTCTCTTAGGCGTAGAGGTGCGGCTATTACGAGGACTTTACCGTGAGCTGCATTTCATGTCACAATCCGCAGCATGCAGAGTCTCCATCTGAGTTATTTACATTCCCCTGTCTAATTTGTATTCCAGACAGATGTTGTATTTATTATATTTCCTAGTTGATGCTTATGCACTTGTGACACCGAGTTTTGGGGGTTTCCTACGGGTTGTTCGTTGTTGTAATTGTGTAAATACTTTCATTTACTCGGTAAATTCTCTTTGATGTTGTTCAATTAATGAAAATCATGATTTCAAAAATACGAAAATGAGTAATTAAATTGGTAAATCACTGTTGGCTTGCCTGACTGTGGTGTTAGGCGCCATCACGGCCTTTAGCAGATTTTGGGTCGTGATAGTTTGGTATCAGAGCATTAGGTTCACTTAGGTCTCACGAGTCATGAGCAAGTCTAGTAGAGTCTTGCGGATCGGTACAGAGATGTTTGTACTTATCTTCGAGAGGCTACAGGGTTGTTAGGAGCACTTCCCTTCTTGATTTCTTCATCGTGCGATTTGATTCCATTGAGGCTTGTGCCTTTATTTCCTTCCTACTCAATCTTATGTGACGCGGAACGCTGTTGTCAAATGGACATTGAGGATTTGTATTGGTACTACAGACGTGGTGCAAGATAGTTTTCCCTACGTGTTCAGGCAGATTATTATCATCGCCTTGCGGGAGGACGCAATGTCATTTCAGCTCAGTATCTGTACTTCTTATGGTTTTGAGGCTGTGCACGGATTGCTAGGTTGTTCATGAGTTGTTATTGCACCGTGCGAGTGTAATGGTAGATTAATTATGTATGGATCACGGTAGTGAATGGCTCGGAAGAAGTATTTCTCAGTACATGATTCAGAGGTTGATCATTTAATTCTAGCAGAGGAAATACAATCGGACGATGGATGTTCAACTCTTAGTTGATGGAGTAACGAGACTTGGTATTTTCGAGCGTAGTGGAATTTTTCATTTTGATGTGGTGTCGTCATCCTTATTAGAACGCATTAAGAATTGCCTATGTTATGGTCTTCTTATTTGATTATCATTTCCGATGCAGTATGACTTAAGTTCGGAAGGTATTGTTGAACTTTCAGTTAAAGTCAATAGGGAAGGAGAAGACTTATTCAGCTAGTGGGCGAGCATGAGTTTCAGAGGATTTACTGATTACGTGGTAGTTGTACCCCGTGCAGCATAGTCGGAAGATGTCGGTAAGGAATTCCACATATGGGTTATCTCCTGTGAGCAGGCTAGCGGTTGCGTGATATTGATGGAGTTTCTGCGAAGAATACTACTTGCTATCCGGTAAGAGGCCGAATATGTTATTGTGACTGATGATTCATAATGTTCATGAAAATCTTAACAAAAGACTTCGAGAAATTTAGCGGGTTAACGTTACGGGATTCATGGTCAATGAGAAGGCGGAATCGTTGTGGGCTCTACATTATGTGATGGTAGCTTAATGCTAAGTGGGGGAGCTCCACCATCTACGATTGGATCGCATGTTTGTGTGCTTGTGCGGGGTTATCAATGCGTTGGTGGATTATTTATGACTAAGAGAAGAACATACCGGGAGTAATTCGAACAGGGAACTTGATGAATGTGTGATATACTTTGCCTTATCGATTGAGGTGCAGGTTTTAGGAAGACTTAGAGAGTGTGTTCATGTGCTAGCAGAGCGTTGAAGTTTGGTGATATTCGGGACCAAGTCAGAATTGGTGACTCTTAACAATGGTTCTAGTGGGTTCAAGAATTTAAGTGCAGTGCCTAAGGATTTCAGGTATGCGGTGCAGTATTGGAGTAAAGGAAGAAATAGCTTTGGTTCGCGTAAGGTCTTGCAAAATGGGTGTACCAGTTGGAGATGATATTGTGCGCTTGAAAATGGTATGAGATGATTCATGGGTATTGAAACGATGTGATCACGCGATTCGGGTCACTCGGGATGAGTGCGGATTGAGTTTGTTATGTTGTGAATGGAACTACTATATTTTTAAGTTAGGTCAAGAGTACATTGAAAGAAGTTGGGTCGGTTAGTAATGGTTAAGTCGGCATGATTGTGGCAATGAACAGTTCCTTCGGCGTGTGAAGTCATACATGTAGATTGTGGTTGTACGTGTGGGCTTAACAGCCACCATAACCTGATTGAGTTGAGAAGTATTTGATTTCAATGGCCTTTTTGTGTAAATGGATTCCGGGACAGTTATGACGGTTTAGATCACGACTTGAGGTTGTATTTTCAACGATTTGAGAATCCGATTGCGTGTTGCAGTGGTTCTTATTAAATGAGCTAAGTGAAAGGTTTCTAGCCAATGAAGTGGTTAATATACTAGTAGTTCAAGGGTTATGGTGAATGCGTGTATTATCGCATAGCATCATGATGGGTGCAGTGGGCGGTATGGGAATTGGAAGTTAAGGATCAAGATTACGGTTCGGTGTTGATAAGAATGTCACGAGCTCGGAAGAGCAGGGGAGAATTCAGATGTTTGGAGTAAGCCGACATTATCTTAGTGTCGCCTGAGAATGGTGTTTTGTGGAAGAGGCATTGTGTATTGATTGCGGATTGTGATTTTCTTTACAGAATTAGTACAATTGGTGGTATGGAGGTGCGGACTTGGCTACCTGGGCGGAAGGTCGTGGGAGCGTACCCCACGGGGAAATTGTATAAGTGTGACATGCTAGTCACTTGATTGTTAAAGATCAAAACCAAGCACGAAGATTATTGGTACTATCGTTAATGGGAGAGTTTATGCCGGGAAGGCACCCTATTCCTTTGGTTGTGAACTGTGGGGGTCGTGCCGGATTGAGACGGCCTGATTATTCGCACATGTGTTGAGGTCCCGTATAGCTTGTGGTGTCATATGAGTAGGATGACTCTCGAGATGCAGGTCATTTATCGCACCCTGGTCGTGCTTGGGTTTTGTGGCGTATTGCGCTATCCGTCTCCCCCAAAGTTGTATTTTTGCACTTGGCGTGCTTGTGACCTATATTCGGTATACCATGGGAATAAGCATTATGTCTTGATGAGTATGTCCTGATTTATTGTTACGAGTGGATCGGGTTGCACGCCGCAACGGTATCATGTTCGGATCGGCTTGCACGCCGCAACGGTATCATGTTTGGATCGGGTTGCACACTGCAACAGGGTTATATGGATTACAGTTCCCTAGTTCTATTCCTGCATATTTTGTTTCTCATCCTCTGAGGAGGGTTAATAACATCTGTTCGACCGTTTTATTCATTACACGGGCTGGGTAATTCTTTTCCAAGGTTCAATCCTCCTTATGTGTTATATTCGAGTTGTATCTTGTCGGCGCATTGATGGCGTCATATGAGATCTGAGTCAGTGTTTGAAGTGGCTTATTGCCTGAGCAATTTGTACTGGGTGAGACGAGATTATCGGACCTGAAATTTTTGCAATTAGATTTATATAAGGTACATTAAAGGGAAAATATCGTTATTCAGTTTGGTATGAGGTAATGGTTCTTGTCAGGAGGAGAGACTCCATAAATTATTGATTCGGCAGGTGGTTGTGAGTTTCTACACGTCTCTTTCATCGTGTCAGTATTGCGAGAATTGGAACATGATTTATATACGTCATGAGATGTACTGCGGGCATTGGATTTGTGAAATTACAGCTATTGTGGTCGGAGGATGTTATTATGGGCAACCGACTTATGTGGTGCATGGGGTGATTTCAACATAGATGCATGATCATGTTTTGGTATAGTGTGTGGTGATTGGTACGGTGTTCGTGTGTTAGGATCAGGCCTTGTAAAGAAATTCGAAAGTTAGAACTTGGTTCTAAGGTTTGTTAGCTAAGGTTATAGGGAGGATTTTCAACCTGGCTTGGGCTGAAAATCTTCAACTGAAATGTGATGGCGCGGGTAGGTGCATGAGGTGTTAAACAGTGATTTTGGACAAACTCTGGAACAGTTCTTAGCACGTTCGAGGACGAACGTATGTTTAAGTGGGGGGAGAATATAACGATCCGACCTGTCATTTTGAGCCCTAGCGCGTCGTTCGGTGGTTTGAGGCCTTGAGTAGGTTCACTTCACGTATTATGAGTTGTACGTGTGGTCAGAATTGAATTTCGGAAAGTTCGGGATAGATTTGGAAAGAAAATTCTAATTTCGGAAGCTTTAAGTTGGAAGAATTGACTAAGGCGTGACTTTTGAGTAAACAACCTCAGAATCCGGATTTGAAGGTTCCAATAGGTTTGTATGATGATTTCGGACTTGGGTGTATGTTCGGATTGAGTATCGGACCACCCGAGAGCATTTCGGCGCTTATTGTGGAAGGTTGGTATTTTAAAAGTTAAGAAGTTCTTAAGTTTGGCTTGAAGTGGATTTTAATGTTATCGATATTCGTTTGGGATTCCGAACCTTGGAATGGGTTTGTATTGTGAATTATGACTTGTGCGCAAAGTTTGGCGTCATTCCGGAATATTTTGATAGTAATCAGACGCGTTCGTCGAAATTTGAGAGTTTAAAGAAGGATTTCGATCATCGATTCGTAATTTCGATGTCTTTTGGCAAGGTTTGAGGCCTCGACTAAGTTTGTGTCGTATTTTGGGATGTGTTGGTATGTTTGGACGGGGTCCCAGGGGCCTCAGGTGCGAATCAGATTGAAAACGGATCGAGATTGGACTTGGGAGGAAGGCATAAGCAGCTGGCATCTGGTGTAACCGCACCTGCGAAGTTTTGGCCGCAGGTGTGGAGTCGCAGAAGCAGCACTGTGGCTGCATAAACGACTTTTGGACTAGGCTAGGATGACTGCAGATGCGAGTGTATTTCCGCAGATGCAAGTGTATTTCCGTATCTGCGAGCCTGCAGATGCGAAGGGTGCTCCGCAAAAGCGGAAAACGAGATGGGCAGCTTGGGTGGCAGAAGCGGAAGATCTCCGCACGTGCGGGACCGTAGGAGCATGTGGGGAACCGCAAATGCGGCCTTGCAAGAGCGGAAAATAGTTTGCAGAAGTGGATTTCGCCTGGCTTGGAGGGAACCGCACCTGTAATGAGTTTTCCGCAGGTGCGGCTGGTGTTCCGCATGTGCGGAAGCTCGGTTGGGCATATTGCTTTAAAAATCGGGGTTTTGCTCATTTCCCTCATTTTCTCACTTGCTTTGGGGGATTGTTGGGGAGCTTGAAGAAGAAATTTTCATCATCTATGTCAAGGTAAGTAATTCCCACACATTGTGAGTTAAATACATGATTTATATGTAGATTTAAGCATGTGAAATTGTAGAAATTGTGAGGTTTATGGTAGAAAACCTAGAATTTGGTGTTCTTGGATTTTGACCACGAAATTGGATGTGGAATTGAGAGTAAATTATATATTTAAGTTCGTAAGGTTATGGGTAAGATTCATCTTCGAAAATATTCGGAATCCGAGCACGTGGTCCTGAGGGTTGATTTTTATGGCTTTTCTAGCGGAGTTGGGAATTGTTTAAAATGATTAATTATGGGTACTAGAATATATTTTGATGGGTTTGCACATTTGTTTGAATAGTTTTGGATTGACGAGCATTGGTTTGAGGTGTTAGAGATGCTTTGGAGCCGGTTATTGAACTTCGGAGTGAAGTAAGTCTCCTGTCTAACTCTGTGAGGGGGAAACTACCCTTAGGTGATGTATTTATTATGTGCTACTTGTTGTGGGGGCTACGTACGTACGAGATGACGAGAGTCCGTACATAGCTAGATTCATGTTCTGTCCGGGTAGACTTAGGTTCCCACCATGCTATAATTGTATTTGAGCTGTCTCTTGCCTATTAAATTCCTTTATTTTACGTTGCAACTTGAGACTAGACTTGCGTAGAGTGATAGACTCGATATGGTAGAGATTTAACGGGCTTCATGATTAGCCACGAAATGATTGCACTCCTTTTACGAAATTCTTCCGTTTATTGCGTTTCACCGAAAGGTTTCCCTATTTATATATATAACTCACACGTCTATTCGTGAGTGGGGTTAAGGACCCGTCAAATCTTCCTATTCTAATGGGATCGGGTCGTTCACCTCAGCAGGATAAATACATCTATGGTTCGTGTCGTTCGACCCTCGGCAGTGCGCAAACATTATGAGATCGGGTCGTTCGCCTTTGCAGGATTATGTACCACACTCTCATGGGAGCAGGCCATTCGCCTCGGCAATGTAATAGATGTATCTATGGTTCGTACCGTATTATGATGGATCAGGCCGTACGCCTTGACACTTCTATAAAATACTCTAATGAAATCGTGCATAATAACTGGCTAGAAGCCAGCATATCTGTGAGCTTTTACTGATTGAACTGTGATGGCCTATCTGGTAAGGTCCATTATATATATACTCTGATTGAGGAGGTAGCTACTGGCTGATGGTTTGAGTCATTACTGAGAGGGGGATTGTACCACGTATTATACTCGTTGTACCACGTATTGACAAGAGGGGTTGCTCTAATGGTAAGCAACCTTCACTTCCAACCAAAAGGTTGTGAGTTCGAGTTACCCCAAGAACAAGGTAGGGAGTTCTTAGAGGGAAGGATGCCGAGGGTCTATTGGAAACAGCCTCTCTACCTTATGGTAGGGGTAAGGTCTGCGTACACACTACCCTCCCCAGACCCCACTACTGGGATTATACTGGGTTGTTGTTATTGTTATTGTACTCTGACTCACACCTATTTACTTCTACTGTATCTGTCTTATTAGACCACTAGTAAGTGTTGATGTCGACCCCTCGTCACTACTCTTAAGGTTAGGCTAGATACTTACTGGGTACGCATTGATTTATGTACTCATGCTACACTTGCTGCACTTTTTGTGCAGGTACATATATGTCTGGTAGTCTCTTGGGCGTAGAGACACGGCTATTGCGGGGACTTTACCGTTAGCTGCATTTCATGTCATGATCTGCAGCCTGCAGAGTCTCCATCTAATTTATTTACATTCCTCTGTCTAATTTGTATTCCAGATAGATGTTGTATTTTATTATATTTCCTAGTTTATGCTCATGTATTTGTGACACCGAGTTTTGGGGGTTTCCTACGGGTTATTCGTTGTTGTAATTGTGTAAATACTTTCATTTACTCAGTAAATTCTATTTGATGATGTTCAATTACTGAAAATCATGATTTCAAAATACTAAAGTGAGTAATTAAATTGGTGAATCACCGTTGGCTTGCCTGACGGTGGTGTTAGGTGCAATCACGACATTTAGCAGATTTTTGGTTGTTACAGCTTGGTATCAGAGTATTAGGTTCACTTAGGTCTCACGAGTCATGAGCAAGTCTAGTAGATTCTTGCGGATCGGTACGGAGATGTCTGTACTTATCTTCGAGAGGCTACAGGGCTGTTAGGAGCACTTCCCTTCTTGATTTCTTCATCATGCGGTTTCATTCCATTAAGGCTTGTGCCTTTATTTCCTTCCTGCTCAATCTTATGCGACGCGGAACACTGTTATCAGCTGGACATTGAGGAGTTGTATTGGTACTGCAGACGTGGTGTAGGATGGTTTTCCCTTCGTGTTATGGCAGGCTATTGTCATCGCCTTGCTGAAGGACATTCTGTCATTTCAGCTCAGTATCTGTACTTCCTATGGTTTTGAGGCTGTGCATGGATTGCTAGGTTGTTTATGAGTTATTATCGCACCGTGCGGTGTAATGGTAGAGTACTTATATATGGATCACGGTAGTAAATAGCTCAGAAGGAGGATTTCTTAGTACATGATTCAGAGGTTTGGCATTTAGTTCCAGTAGAGGAAAGGCAATCAGACGATGGATGTTCAGGTTTTGGTTGATGTAGTAACGAGACTTGGTATTTTCGAGCATGGTGGAATTTTTCATTTTGATGCGGTGTCGTCATCCTTATTTGAATGCATTAAGGTTCGCCGGTGTTATGGTCTTCTTTGATTGTAGTTCGAGGCAGGGTGTTGTAAAATTATGCCTGAGAAGCGGTTGTCAAAGGTGGCAGTGTGTAGCGTTTTCAGAATCGAGTCGGTGTTTCTAATGCTGATGGCTCGAGAAAGATGGTCTTTGAGGAGGCTTCGAGTTGGTAGCAATTTATTAGTTCAGGTGCTACAGAGATAGGTTTTGATTTGAGGCAGCATTTGGGAAGTGAAGGATGAGGAAGGATATGATGGGAGGTGTCTCGCGGTGGTTGAATTGCTAGCAGGTCAAGTATGAAGAGTAGAGATTGAGAAGTTGTTTAAAGGAGATGGTTTAACCGAAGTAAGAGTAGAAGATTAGTGTATGGATTTCGTGGTAGGATAGCCGCGTGCCTTGAGAAAGTGTAGAATGGTTTGGGGAATCATGATGGAAGGTGATTTGTCCTACAGATTTTATTCAGAATGGTGGTCATTGTACGAGGAAAGGTTGAATATGGCAGAAAGGAGTTTCTTGAAATAAAGAGGGGTGTGAAGATTTGATTATCGTTTCTGATGCAGTATGACTTGAGTTCGGAAGGTATTGTTGAACTTTCACTTGAAGTCAATAGGGAAGGAACAGTCTTATTCAGCTGGTGGGCGAGCATGAGTTCCAGAGGATTTACTGATTACATGGTAGTTGTACCCCGTGCAGCGTCATAGGAAGATGTCGATAAGGAATTCCACAGGTGGGTTATCTCCTATGAGCAGGCTAGCGGTTACGTGATATTGATGGAGTTTCTGCGAATAATACTACTTGCTATGCGGTAAGAGGCCGAATATGTGATTATGACTGATGATTCAGACTGTTCATGAATACCTTAACAAAAGACTTCAACAAATTTAGTGGGTTAACGTTACGGGATTCATGGTAGATGAGAAGGAGGAATCGTTGTGTGCTCTATATTATGTGATAGTAGCTTAAAGCTAAGTGGGGGAGCCCCACCATCTACGATTGGATTGCATGGTTGTCTGCTTGTGCGGTTTCTGGTTATCAATGCGTTGATGGATTATTTATGACTAAGAGAAGAACATACCAGGAGTAATTCGAACAGGGAACTTGATAAATGTGTGTTATACTTTGCCTTATCGATTGAGGTGCAGGTTTTGGGAAGACTCAGAGGGTATGCTTTATGGATGTGATGTACAAGGAAAAATATTTAGTTGATTGCTTCTATGAGAGTGTGTTCATATGCTAGCAGAGCATTGAAGTTTGGTGATATTCGGGTATTGAAATGATGTGGTCTCGCGATTAGGGTCACTCGGGATGAGTGCGGATTGAGTTCGTTATGTTGTGAATAGAACTACTATATTTCTAAGTCAGATCAAGAGTACATTGAAAGAAATTGGGTAAGTTAGTAATGGTTGAGTTGGCATGATTATGGAAATGATCAGTTCCTTCGGTATGTGAAGTCATACATGTGGTTTGTGGTTGTATGTGTGGGCTTAACAACCACCATGACCTGATTGATTTGAGAAGTATTTGATTTTGATGGCTTTGTTGCGTAAATGGATTCCGGGAGAGTTATGACGGTTTAGATCACGACTTAAGGTTGTATTTTCTGTGCTTTGAGAATTCGGTTGTGTGTTGCAGTGGCTTTTCTGAAATGAGCTAAGTGAAAGGTTTAAAGCCAATGAAGTGGTTAATATACTAATAGTTCAAGGGTTATGGTGAATGCGTGTATTATCGCATAGTGGCATGATGGGTGCAGTGGGCTGTATGGGAATTGGAAGTTGAGGATCAAGGTTACGGTCTGGTGTTGATAAGAATGTCACGAGCTTGGATGAGCAGGGGAGAATTCAGATGTTTGGAGTAAGCCGACATTATCTTAGTGTCGCCTGAGAATGGTGTTCTGTGGAAGAGGCATTGTGTATTGATTGTGATTGTGATTGTGATTTGCTTTACAGAATTAGTACAGTTGGTGGTATGGAGGTGCGGACTTGGCTACCTAAGATTAAGGTCGTAGGATCATACCCCATGGGGAAAGTATATGACTGTGACATGCTAGTCACTTGATTGTTAAAGATCGAAACCAAGTACGGAGATTTTTGGTACTATCGTTAATGGGAGAGTTTATACCTGGAAGATGCCCTATTCCTTTGGTTGTGAACTATGGGGGTTGTGCCGGATTGAGACGGCCTTATTATTCGCACATGTGTTGAGGTACCGTGTAGCTTGTGGTGTCATATGAGCTGGATGGCTCTCGAGATGCAGGTCATTTATCGCACCCTAGTTGTGCTTGGGTTTTGTGGCGTATTGCGCTATCCGTCTCCCCAGAGTTGTATTTTTGCACTTGGCGTGCTTGTAGCCGATATTCAGTATTCCGTGGGTAGAAGCATTATGGCTTGATGAGTATGTCCTTATTTATTGTTATGAGTAGATCGGGTTGCACGCCGCAACGGTATCATATTCCGATCGGGTTGTGAAAAGTACCTGGAATGGTGAAAAGGTGTGGATATCTACTCCGCATGTCCAACTCGGACTCCTAAGTGGCTGCCTCGACCGGCTGACCTCTCTACTACACTCGAACTGAAGGATAACTCTTAGACTTTAACTGTCGGACATGCCGGGCTAGAATAGCCACTAATCCTCCTTATAAGTCAAATCCTTGTCCAACTGGACCAAACTGAAATCTAACATATAGGACGGATCACCGTGATACTTCCGGAGCATGGACACATAGAACACCGGATGAACTGCTGATAAACTAGGTGGAAATGCGAGCTTATATGCCACCTCACCCACTCTCTGAAGAATCTCAAAAGGCCCGATGTACCTAGGGTTCAACTTTCCCTTCTTTATGAACCTCATCACACCCTTCATGGGTGAAACCCGGAGCAACACCCTCTCTCCGACCATGAATGCAATATCATGAACTCTACGGTCGGCATAACTCTTCTTCCTGGACTGAGATGTGCGAAGTCGATCCTGAATAATCTTGACCTTGTACAAGGCATCCTGTACCAAACTGTACCCAACAACCGAGCCTCCCCGGGCTCAAACCACCCAACTGGTAAACGGTACCGCCTCCCGTATAATGCCTTGTAGGGATCCATCTGAATGCTCGACTGGTAGTTGTTGTTGTAGGCGAACTCTGCAAGTGGCAAGAATTGATCCCAAAAACCCCCAAAATCCATAACACAAGCGCAAAATATGTCCTCCAATATCTAAATAGTGCGCTCGGACTATCCATCTGTCCGGAGATGAAATTGTGTGCTCAACTCAACTTGTGTTCCCAACTCGCGTTGTACTGCACTCCAGAAGTGCGAGGTGAACTGCGTACCTCAATCAGAAATAATAGACATGGGTACACCGTGAAGGCGGACGATCTCGTGGATGTAAATCTCAGCCAACCACTCTGAAGAATAGGTAACTGCCACAGGAATGAAATGAGCTAACTTGGTCAACCTATCCACAATGACCCATACTGCGTCGAACTTCCTCTGAGTCCGTGGGAGTCCAACAATAAAATACATAGTGATACGCTCCCACTTCCACTAAGGAATCTCTAACTTCTGAAGCAAACTACCAGGTCTCTGATGCTCGTACTTAACTTACTGACAATTTAGACACCGAGCTATATATGCAACTATATCCTTCTTCATCCTTCTCTACCAATAATGCTGTCATAAGTCCTGATACATCTTGGCGTCACTCGGATGAATATAATACTGGAAACTGCAGGCCTCCTCAAGAATCAACTCACGAAGTCCATCTACATTGGGCACACAAATGTGACCCCGCATCCTCAAAACCCCATCATCTCCCACAGTAACCTGCTTGGCACCACTGTGCCGTATCGTGTCCCTAAGGACTAGCAAGTGAGGGTCATCATACTGCTTCTCTCTGATGCGCTCATACAAGGAAGACCGAGCGACTGTACAAGCTAGAACATGACTGGGCTCTAAAACATCCAACCTCACGAACTGATTGGCCAAAGCTTGAACATCTGCAGCAAGAGGCCTCTCACCAACTGGAATATACGCAAGGCTACCCATACTCACTACCTTTCTACTCAAGGCATCGGCTACCACCTCCTCAGCCTCAAATTGAGATCTTTTTGCTTGAACAAGTACTGTAAACTTCGATGATCCGTGAATACCTTGCACGACACGCAGTAAAGATAGTGCCTTCAAATCTTCAGCGCATGAACAATGGCTGCCAACTCTAAGTCATGAACATGGTAATTCTTCTCATAAACCTTCAACTGCCGTGACGCATATACGATCACCCTGTCATCCTGCATCAATATTGCACCAAGCCCAATGCGAGATGCACCATAGTACACCATGTAAGATCCTGAACCTGTGGGCAACACCAACACCTACGCCGTAGTCAAAGCAGTCTTGAGCTTCTGAAATCTCAACTCATACTCGTCTGACCATCTGAACGGGCCACCCTTCTGGGTCAATCTGGTCAATGGGGCTGCTATAGAGGAAAACCCCTCGACGAACCGGCGGTAATAACTCACCAAACCCAGGAAACTCCGGATCTCCGTAGCTGAAGTGGGTCTAAGCTAGTTTTGAACTTCTTCAATCTTCTTAGGATCTACCTGAATGCCCTCCGCCGATATGACGTGCCCCAAAAAAGCGATCGAGTCCAACCAAAACTCGCACTTTGAAAACTTGGCATATAACTGGCTATCTCTTAGAGTCTGAAGTACAATCTGAAGATGCTGCTCGTGCTCCTCTCGGCTACGAGAGTAGATCAAAATATCATCAATAAATACAATCACGAAGGAATCCAAGTAGGGCTTGAATACCCGGTTTATCAGATCCATAAATATTGCTGGGGCATTAGTTAGCCCAAATGACATCACTAGAAACTCATAATGCCCATATCGAGTCCGAAAAGCCATCTTAGGGACATCAGATGCCCTAATCTTCAATTGATGGTAGCCAGACCTCAAATCAATCTTCGAAAACACCTTGGCACCCTAAAGAAAACACCTAAGAGATTGTTGCAATTCTTGATGATCTCTCTGAAGATGCTAACCAATGGCCTGTTGAGAGTAATGATAGAAGAAAATCAGTTGGAGTTCACCAGGTAGACTCTAATATATCAGTGCAAGCCCAGCTAGACACCATAGCCAAAGATATAAGAAATTTGACGTTAGCTAAGGTTCATAGCTAGTCATAAGCAATTTGTGACTTTTGTAGAATGGGTCATCCAACGCATGAGTGTCAGGCCTCGACTACAGATGAAGTGGTAAATGCTGTGAGAAGCTTTGACAGAGGTAACTACCAAAGTGGTAATAATTTTAACTCCATGGGGGAGAGATACCAAGGTTTTTTGTGGAGTTCACCAAGTGGTAGTCTGAACACATGGCAACAGAATAATTTGAGACCCCAGGGACAAGGAGCTCCAGGATTTCAAAATCAACAAAGGCAATAATACCAGCTTCTATAATCTAATCAGTCTAGCATAGAAGATCTGATGAAGGACTTTATTATTAAGATAGATAAGAGGCTTGAAACTCATGGCAAAACTATCCGAGAACAGGGTACAACCATCCGAAACTTGAAAAGACCAGCGGGGCAACTTACTAATCTATTGTCTGAGGGGTTCTAGGAACTCTCCTTGCTGGTACCGAAAGGAATAAAAAAGAAACAATAAATGTGGTGTCATTGAGAAGTGGGCAAGTATTTAAGGACCCTATAGCAAAACAAAAGGGTGAGTTGATTGAAATACAAGTAGAGATTATGGAGGAGCAGAAAACTAACGACAATCAAGAAGATGAAGTGAGGGTAGATCCAGATGATGGTCTGAAGAAGAAGGGAAGGACTAGAGCTCAGAAGAAGAAAAAGGATGGGAATTCGATGAATAAGCGACTGAGGAAAGCAAATACATGCCCGCTTTACCTTTTCCCTAGAAGCAAAGAAGAAAGAAGTTGGACAAACAATTTGGGTATTTTCTAGAAGTGCTAAAGCAGGTGCATGTTAATCTACCTTTAACAGAGGTACTCTCTTAAATGCCGGCATATGCTAAGATATTGAAGGACATATAGTCCAACAAACGTAAAGTGGAAGAGACATTGGTTGTCAAGCTCACAGAGCATTGTAGTGCCATTCTACAAAATAAGCTCCCTCAAAAGTGTGGAGATCCAGGGAGTTTTACTATACCTTTCTTTTTAGGAAGTACTAATTTTGAGAAATCTTTGTGTGATTCAGTGCTTCTATTAATCTTTTGCCCTTGTCTATTTTTAGTAAATTGGAGGGAGATATTGGAGAAATCAAACCTATACTTGTGTCTTTGCAGCTGGCGGATCAGACCACAATCATACCTGAAGGAATAGTGGAGGATGTAATGGTTCGGATGGACAAATTTGTATTCCTTATGGACTTCATCGTGGTGAACATGGAAGAGAATAAGGAGGTACCTATGATTTTAGGGAGACTTTTCTTGGCTACCGGCAGAGCTATTTTGGACATCCAAGAAAGACAACTCATACTAAGAGTGGGGAAAGAAAGAGTGGTGTTCAAAATGAAGAAGGCAGTAGGTGCACCTAGATATATGTTGATGTCATACTCTGATTCCAAGGCAGGTGCCCTAAAACAGCGAGCTGGAGAGGGTAAGCATGACAAATGTGGGGTATACCCGAAGAAGGCAAAAAAAAAAACTTTCAGCATGGATGTGTACACTGGGTCGGGCGTGCAAAGTGGATTTCGACTTGATTCAGAGCCAGATTAGATGATTCAGGGGAGTTTCGTTTATCTCTTATTTTTCATTTGTGTGTCATGGAAACATGCCACAATTTAAAGTATGGTGTGGGGATGTAAATATGTAGATGTATATATGTTTTTCTTTATTTATCTTTGTGTGTGTTTTCGGCAATATTTTGTTTGAAAAGAAAATTAATTTTTTTTTTACTGTTCCAACGATGGATTTTCTCGACTGTCTTCTTGAGGGATCAAAGTCGAAAAAGAAAAAGAAAAAAATTATTTTCTTAGGTAGTGTAACAATTTCTCCTTGATTTTTCTTTGTGCCGCGGTTATTTTCCAAAGATTTTGCTTGAACCGCGTGTAGTTAGTTTTTCTTTTGCTAGAAAATTTGAGGTCTTGTGCTATGGTGTTACATGAAGATGACTTTTCGTGACTTTGTTGTGCCTTGAGAGTAGTGAAATTCTTAGTTGTGACGCCTAGGCTCAGTTCTTGACTCATGTATAAATGCCTTAAAATATTTGATTTTGACGTTACTTAACTACTTTGACTAGAGAGTCAGGATAGATCTGGTCCTAAGCGAGTTATGTACCATGTGTGTGTGAGATTTTTGGGATATTCTGTGTATGTCAGTTGATGTCTAGAACTTGTCCCGTGTGTTTGCAAAGCGAAATAGAAGTCTTGTTCAGTCTAGGAAGTGATATAGGCATTTCTTTGTTGAGCCAATTATATGCATGTGACCCGCCTAATTGTTATGTATTCTAGTTAGCCCTTTGAACCTGTAATCCTATTTTCTTTGGCAACCACACTACAAGTCTGGCCACTTTTTGGTTAAATTGATTATATGTTTGAACCTTTTACCTCTCTTGAGCGCTTGAAGTTGTTATGAGCTTTTAAAAGCTAAGTGGATGTATGGTTGGATTTTTGAGTGAAATTATTAAAAAAAGATAAAGGTGCACTTTTAAAAATAATTGTGAGAGCCACGTGTAAGGAATTGAAAAAAAAGTGCATTGGCTTCAAAAAAAAAAAAAGAAAATTAGAATTTAGAAAGAAGGAAATAAAAGAGTTTGTGTTTGTAATAGAAAAGAAAAAAAATTGAGTCCTTGCTAGTAGTAGTTCTCATATTGTGTATGCTTAAAGAAAGTGAGATCTTGGTGCTATTGTTTTGTGAAGGTTTCGGAGTGGGTCAACCTTAGTGTGGGATTTTAAAAATATGAATATGTATGTATTAAAGTGCTCAGGGAGGTGTAGTCACTATTATTCAAATTGTATCCTACCAATCTCGCAACTTACATTACAACCAAATAAAGTCATACTTGATCCTTGATTGAATGAGCTCAAATTAGTAGAGTATTACTCTACGGGCAAGCCTATGGTACGTCTTCAGTGGCACATGAATCTTACTTTTGAGAGTGAGTGAATTCTTTCAATCTTGAGTTCCTAATTGTTCTTGAATTTTATTGTTTGTGGAACTACCCTCTATTTTTCATGTGAGGGCACATGATTTGCGAAGGAAAGGTAAAGTCTTTTACCTCTATGTTAGAAATAGTGAGCAGGCTATGAAAAATGCATGGTGCTTTTGAGTCGAGTATTCAGGCTAGGATGTTATGATGTGGCGCTTAGTTTGCTTTAAATATTCTTGGCATAATGAGTAGGGGAAGTTATTTGATGAAAAGGTCGTCCCGAGGTTAAGTCTAGTTTGATTGCTCGAGGACGAGCAATGGTTTAAGTGTGGGGTGTTGATGATAGTCTAGGTGCTTATGTTTTTAACTATATTTCACACTCTAATTACTACACTTCGATTGTATTTGAGCCTAATCGTTTGTATTTTGCACTTGTTATGTATGTTATATTTCTGTAGGATGTGATTTCGAGTGAAGAAGCAAGTTTGGAGCTAAAATGGATGATGTGGAGCTTTAAAGTATGAGTAGAAGCCCAAGAAATTAAGTCGAGATCACGTTCGGGGGTCGAGTACCAAGTCTAAATGTCAAAAAAGTGAGGGAAAAAAAAGATTAATGTCAGAAAAGTATACTACCGCGTCGCGAGGCGCAAGGTGCTAGTGCAAAATTTCTGCGAAGTGAGAGAAAAGCTTGCTCTCTAAACTTTCTCACAGACGCGATGCATGGAGCATCGCGAGGGGCGTCGTGCGTGTGTCAATCAAATTTATATTCAAATGATAGCTAAGTTTTTTAATCCCATGAAATCGGAAATCTTTGAGATTTTTCTGTGTGGCCCTACCTGGAGGTCACCGCATTCGTCACGTGGTCTATAGTAGAGTTTCAAGCACCACGGTCCCCACATTCTTGTGTGAAATTTTCAAACACCCCTCCCCCCCCCCCCCACCCCACCCATTTTATCACTTCCTCAGTTTCAATTTTCCCGAAATTATTTAAACCGATCACACAATTTCTTTAAAAAAAATTCAAAATTTATAATTTAGAATCAACCATAAATATTTATAAGGTTATAAATTATATCATTAAATATAAAATAAATAATTTAAACTAAATTATTTTAAATATATTATTCTTTTCAAACAAACTAAAAAGAAAAAAATATCATATAAATTGTGACAGAGGCAATACTATTAATAATTTGATCAAATATTGAAACTAAAGTTGTAATATAATCAACACAAAGTTATTTTAATTTTTTAAAATGTAATTTCCTGATATCAAAATGAAAAAAAATATATTGAAATGTTAGTCAAGCTTCATGTAATCTGATTCTTTTAAAGATAAAAAAGATTAGGTAACATTTGAGGGTAAAGAGTCATATTTTAGATTATGTAAACAAAGAGGGAGTAATATACGTAATTACCTGAACTGCACAAAGGTCAAATGCCATGCACATTGTTACAGGGGCGGAGCGAGAACACGACATCTAGGTTCGCCGAACTCAGTAGTTTTTGTTCAAATTATATATTTGTCCTAACAAATTCGTTGAATATGTACAATTTATTAATTTAGAATCCAATAATTTATATTTGAACCTATAAACTTTAAATCCTGATTCCGTCAACGACATTGTACACGACAGAGCTTATTATGAAATCATATGCTAAACTATAGAAAATGTACGTGTGAAACTAAAAAAACATAAAAAAAAATAATCAATTATGGCCTGTTCATCTAGAAAAAATGGGAAATCCTAAGCTGTATAGAAAAATAATATCTTTGGGATGTACAAAAACGCCGTGTAGCATGTGGTAGACGTTCTCTAGACTCTAGAGATTGTGGAATCTGTCTCTTTACGGATTTTTAATATAATTTGTATTTACTGAAAAATATCAAAGTCCCCTTCCAAGCTTTTAAAGCAGATAAATGGTTGGTGATGGTGTGTGAAACCTACTCCAAGACCGTGTCACGATCCAAAATCCGTTAAAAATCGTAATGGCGCCGAACACTACTGCCAGGCAAGCCAACACTAAATAGTTAATTAAATTCTTATTTTAATATTTTTAAATCGTAAATTTACTTTAATTTATCTAGTAAAAGATGAATTTACAGAATAATAACAATATTTTCCAATTTCAATACTGAACATCCCATAATCATCCCATAACCCGGCGTCACAAGTGCATGAGCATTTTCTAGGAATTTAAAATAAAATACAATAACTGTCCGGAATACAAATTTGGACAGGAAAAAGAGACTCTGCTGGCTGCGGGTCGTACATAAGACGCAACTCACCTAAGTCTCTGTAATAACCGCGCCTCTGCGCCCACAAGGCCACTAATCATATATGTACCTGCACAAAACATATAACAAGTGTAGTATGAGTACGTAAATCAATGTATACCCAATAAGTATCCCGCCTAACCTCGAAGAAGTAGTGATGAGGGGTCGACTTTGACACTTACTGTGGCCATCAATAATATAATTAGTCGTGAATTTATTAAAAACGGTAGTAAACTCAAGAAAATCATGAATCAAGTAAACAATTCCTTTGTTAATAAGAGGTTTCCAAATTCACATTTCATCATTTATCAATTTATCTCAGACCAGGGAGGCAATATCATTATTTATAAATTTCAAGGCAAGCAATACAAGCATGCGCAAATCATGCCGAGGTCGTACGGCCCGATCCAACAAATATTTAAACTGTGCACTGCCAGAGGGTCGGATGGCGCGAACCATAGAAGCATCTATTTAATCTGCGGAGGCGAACGGCCCGCTCCCATGAGAGTAGTAAGAAATACCCCGCTCACGAATCATACATGCGACGCGGTCAAATATAAATTTAACATTAAAATCATATCTCTTTCTTGATTCTTTTTAAAATAAGGAAAATTCAGCTTGTAGCTTTTTAAGGAAATTACTCCGCTCGCGAAATATACATGCGGTGCGGTTACACATAGATTTCTTCAGCTATTATATTATTCCTCAATTCTTTTTAAAATTACGAAGTTTAAATGAAACCTTTTAAATCTTAAGTTCTTCAATTTCAACTCCTTTCAAAACATTTAATAAGCAGACTCAATCTCGCTCCCTCTCAAGGCAAACAATAAACATAAATTAATAACAATATCAACAAAGCATGATGTGAGCCTAAAACTATCCGGACGTAGGCATAGCTAGTAGCTACGTACGGACTCTCGTCACCTCGTGCGTACGTGACCCCCACAAATAGAAGCACACAATAATTTAGTTCACCTATGGGGTTAATTTTCCCTTACAAGGTTAGAAAGAAGACTTACCTCGCTCCGCAGTTCCATAACCGTCTTCCGAGCCCTTCAAACAACTCGAATCGATGCACAACGCCCCAAAACTTGCCAATAATTATTCAAATTCATTAATATATACTCAAATACTCAATATAATCCAAGTTATAACAATTTCTAACCCCGATCAAAAAGTCGATAAAAATTACCCTCGGGCCCACGTGCCCGGATTCCAAGAAGTTTCAAAGATAACTTTACTCATAACCTCACGAACTCAAATATATAGTTTATTCTCAATTCCATACCCAATTTCGTGGTCAAAATCCAAAAATACCAAATTCTAGGTCTTCTACCAAAATCCCACAATTTATACTAATTTCTATGTATAAATCCTTATACAAATCATGTATTTAACTTATAATAAGTCGGAATCACTTACCTTGGCATTGATGACGAAGAATGAGCTCCAAACTCTCTCCAAGATCGGCTCTCATGGAGAAAATGAGGTGAAAGTGAGCCAAGCCCTCGTTTTTAAAGAACATACTGCCCTGCCCCGATGTTCGCACCTGCGACCTCTTCGTCGCATTTGCGATCACGCAGGTGCGGCCAAAACCTCGCACCTGCGCATTCCCTCTGCCTAGCACGACTCCGCACTTGCGCCCTTCTTCCGTATCTGCGCCTCCGCAGGTGCGGACATACCCTCGCACCTGTGCTCCCAGATTCTTCTCTCACTCTCGCACCTGCGACACACCTCTGCATCTGCGACCTCGCAGGTGCGGACAATCCTTCGAACCTGCGGTCACTGCCCAGCTTTGCCCAAACCGCACCTGCGGCCCTTATTGCGCAGGTGCGATCACACCAGATATCAGCTGCCTCATCATTTCTTCCAAGTCCAAACTCGATCCGTTAACCATCCGGAATCCACTCGAGGCCCTCAGGACCTCAACTAATTATACCAACACGTCCCAAAACACATTACAAACTTAGTCGAGCCTTCAAATCACATCAAACAACGTCGAATTCATGAATCACACCCCATTCCAAGCTTAATGAATTTTAGAATTCCAAACTTCTACATTCGATGCTGAAACCGATCAAATCACATCCAATTTGCCTCAAATTTTGCACACAAGTCATCTTTGATATTACGGACCTACTCCAACTTTTGGAATCGAATTCCGACCCCGATATCAAAAGGTCCATTCCCGGTCAAACAACTCAATATTATACAAATTTCTAACTTTTGCCAAATGACCCCAAAATGACCTACGGACTTCCAAATCCACTTTCGGCCGCGCTCCCAATACCAGAATCACTATACGGAGCTATTCCCAGACTCGCAATTCCAAACGGACATCGATAACATTGAAATGCACTTCAATCCAAATTTATGGAATTCTTCCAAAATGCTAACTTCCACAATAGGTGTCGAAATGCTCCCGGGGTATCCAAAACCCGATCCGAACATATGGCCAAGTCTGAAATCATCATACGAACCTGCTGGAACCTTCAAATCTCGATTCCGAGGCCGTTTACTCTAAAATCCAATCTTAGTCAATTCTTTTAACTTAAAGCTTTCGAAATGAGAATTTTCTTTCCAAATCAACTCTGAACTTCTGAAATTTCAATTCCGACCACGCGTACAAGCCATAATACCCGAAGTGAAGCTACTCCATGGCCTCAAACCGCCGAACGACGCGCTAGAGCTCAAAACGACCGGTCGGGTCGTTACATTCTCTCCCACTTAAACGTATGTTCGTCCTCGAACGTGCTAAGAACTGCTCTGGAGTTGTCTGAAATCTCTGCTTAACACCTCGTGCACCTACCGTGCTACCACAACTCAATTGAGCACACTGACTTGAGCAAATCTGAAGATTCCCCTTGTGTTTAGTCAAACTAGCCTTAGAGCCAAATTCCAACATCCGAAATCTTCTGTTATGCCTATTTCTAACATACGATCACCATATCAATCACCACACGATGTACCAAAACATGACTGCATACCTTTGCTGAATTCACACCATGCACTGCATAATTTACATGGCCATAATAACATCCTCTGATAACAATAGCCAAAATTCCCCAAATCTGATGTTCACCATGCACCTCATGACATATATAAATCTGGTTCCAACTCTTGCAATACCGCCACGATGGAAGAGACGTCTAGAAATTCATAACTAACTGCTGAGTCACAAATCATTGAATCTCCCCTCTTAACTAGAATCATCACCCCATTATGAACCGAATAATGGTGTTTGCTCTTTAATATGCTTCATATAATTCGATCGCATTGATCCCAGATCCAAAAATCTTGTCTCACCCAGTATAAGCTGCCCATGCAATAAGCCACCTCAGGCACTGCCAAAAGTCGCATATGATGCCACAATGTGCCAATAAGCTACAAACTCGAACGTGATACCTAAGGAAAATGAACTCTAGAAAGGATTACTCAACCCGCGTAACTAATTGGACAACCGAAAAGGTGTCATGAACGTTCCTCAAAAAATGGGATACAAAACACTCAAAAAATAGCTATAGGGGATTGTACTCAACATCACACTGTTGCGGCGTGTAACCCGATCCAAACAACATACCCATAGCGGCATGCCAACTAATTCACACATAATAACCTGTAAGGAATTAGTTACCGAGCTAAAATGCTCATTATTACAAAATACCCGAATATCGGACACAAGCACGCTAAGTGCATAATACCATCCCTGGGGAGACAGATAGTGCCATACGCTGCGAAAGTCAAGCACAACTAAGGTGCGATATATGATCTGAATCTCGAGAGCCATCCTGCTCACATAACATCATTTCTACGCGGAACCTCAGCACATATGAAATTTATCAAGTCGTTTCACAACTCACTCGGCACAATATAGCATTACATGAAAAAGCCGACGAGAAACGACATCCAACGTCCGAATACTCTTCCATAAGGAGCACTATGCTGAAATGAACACATCTAGCCCGATACAGAGCCCATATTCATATTTAAATCCTTTCATGGACCTCAAGCCGATTCTGATCGCACCGTACCAGGCTAATAACCTTTCAAAGGTCCATAATAACCCATTTTTCCCATAACACATAAGAACAACCATCATAACCGGGATAAGCTTCCACAGTCCACCACCAGACGAACCGAGCGTCCTCCAGGCACGAATTCCCATTTAACGATATTACCACAATCTTCATACTTGGTTTCTATTCTTCAATTAATCAAGTGACTATACATCATACTTATACAATCTTCCCGTGGGATATGCTCCCATGACCTTCCACACCAGGTAACAAAGTCTGTACATTCATACTACCGGCCATTCCAACGTTGTAAAGCAATTCAAGAATCCGCATTCAGTATGTAAACCCTCTTCACATCAGGCACCGATCTCCGGTGACACCAAAAACAATGCCAGCTGACTCTAACCATCTGAGTCCTTTCTCTCTCATCTGAGCTCGTGACATTCTTGTCAACACCGAACCGCAACCTTGATCCTCAACTTCTAAATCCCATGCTAATCACCGCACTTAATCGTGCCAATGCGCAAGAGCACGAAAAATTTCATCATAACTCCGAAACCACTAATAGGGCAAACACTTCATCACATAGAAATATTTTACTTAGCTCATTTCAAGAGAACCATTGCAACACGTAGCCAAATTCCCATGACCACAGAAAATACAAATCTCGAGTAGTGGTTTAAACCACCATAATCCTTCCAGGATCCGTTTACACATAACATGCCATAATGCTCGAATTCCCACAAATAAAATCAATTATGGCGACTGTCAAACCTCGCACGTACCGCCACAAATCACATGCACAACTCAACATGCTGAAGGAGCTGATCATTACCATCGCCATGCCAATTCAACCATTTCTAACCAACCCCGACTTCTCCTAATTTACTCTGGATCTTCCTTAGAAATAACAACAGCTCCTTTATCAATATAACGAACTCAATCCGCACTCATCCCGAGTGACCCAATTTCACGAGACCACATTGTCGCAAAACCCACGAACCATTTCATACCCTCCTTGTGCGCATAATCGCGTCTTCAACTGATATAACTATTCTGGTGATTTTTCTATAAATCCAAAGTTACATGGTCCCCTTCCTCTCATGATACCCCGTAGACCAAAGATAACACGGAACACTCCAAGCTGCTTTATCATAATCCGCTGCAAAAGCTCGATATTCAACCATACTATGGACTTGAAATCCTTAGACACCACACCTTAACTTTTGAATCTACTAAGACCGTTATTAAGAGTCACCCACTCTGACTTGGTCCCGAATATAATCAACTCCAAGGCTCTGCTAGCACATGAGCACCCTCTCAAAGAAATACCTGACTGAATCATCTTCCTTGTAACTCGCCTCTACACGTAGCATAAATCCTGAGTCTTCCCAAAGCCTGAGCATGAATCGATAAGGCCAACTATAGCACACATTCCTCAAATCGCTTGCTCAAATTACCACTGATGTTCTCTTTCCTTAGTCGTAATAACCCATTAATATGCCGATAATTAGAAATCTTACAAATAGACAACCATGCAATCCAACTGTGGGCGATGGGACTCTCCCACTTAACTTGAAACTACTATTTCATAAACTTGAAGCCCACCAAGATTCTTCCTTCATCGACATGATCTAGCACAATCAACCCGCCAAATTCTTCGAAATCCTTTCTGTTAAACACTTCATGAATACTTTGAATCACTAGCCACGTGCACATATTCGACCTCTTCCTGGATAGTCAGTAGAAATTCTCTGTAGGAACTTCGTCAACACCACGCAACCACTAACCCGCTCACAGGAGATGACCCACCTATGGAAACTACATGCAAACATATTCCAACGTCGCTGCACTAGGTATAATTACTACGAAATCAGTAGATCATCCTGAGTCCGAGCTCATTCACCAGCTGCACCAGTCCGTTCACTCCTCATGGACGTCAACTAAAGGTGCGACAATACATTCCAATCCAAAGTCATGTGGTATCCTTCTTCATATCATGCAACTCATTTATGTTGTACCCAATCTTACTCAATATAGCAGCCAATATTCCAAATTAAGCCCGTAGACCTATCACTGCCCACCATGAATCCCAAATCACTCTAAACTTTTCTCAAGGAGTGTAGTCATCCTACCACCGAATCCATATACTACCTTGCCACTCTCCTACTTTGGTCAAACCCTCTCCTTTAAGAAACTACTCAACTTATGTTTCTCACACTTGGCCTTCTAGGAACTTAACCACCACAAGACACCTCTCACATGTCCTTCCTTATCCTTTGCTGCCCAGTTGTTGCCTTAAATCAAAATCTACCTCTGTAGCACTTGAATCGATAGATCACTACCAACTTTAAACCCTTCCGAAAATCATCTTTCTCGAGCCATCAATACCAGGAATGCCGATTCGATCCTGAATGACTGCACACTGCGACCTCTGACAGCCGCATTCTCGGCACCATTTATAATACTCTTCCCCAAGGAGAATTGAAGGAAATCATAATACCGGCGAACTTATCACATTATAACCAATCAAGGACGATGACGCCACATCACAAGTGAAGATTCCACCACGCTCGAAAATATCGAGTCCCGCTACTCCATCGACCCAAGTCTGAACATTCTTAGTTTGATTGTCTTTCCTCCATCGGAAGTAAAATACTGAATCTCTATATCATGCACTGAGTAAATCTTCTTTCAAGTCATTCACTGCCCTGACACATGGGCAAGCATCATACCATCACATCAATAATGTGCGATAACAACTCATGAGCATCATAGCAACTTGTGCATAGCCTCAAAGCTCTCAAAAGTATAGTTACTGAGCTGAAATGACAGAATATCCTTCCACAAGGCTACGACAATAGCCCAATCAATTACGCAGGGAGAAACATCCCGCACCACATCTGTAGTACCATTGCAATTCCTCAATTCCTGATTTATAACCAGCGCTTCATGTCACATAAGATTAAATGGGAAAGAAATGAAGGCATAAGCCTCAAAGAAAATCAAATCGCACGATGAGGAATCAAGAAGGGAAGTGCTCCTAACAGCCCTGTAGCCTCTCGAAGATAAGTACAGACGTCTTTGTACCGATCCGCAAGACCCTACTACACTTGTTCATGACTCGTGAAACCTAAGTGAACCTAGTGCTCTAATACCATGTTGTCACGACTCAAAATCCATTAAAGGTCGTGATGGCGCCGGATACCACTGTCAGGCAAGCCAACACTAAATAGTTAATTAAATTCTCATTTTAATATTTTTGAAATCGTAAATTTACTTTAATTTATCTAGTAAAAGATGAATTTACAGAATAATAACAATGTTTTCCAATTTCAATACTGAACATCCCATAATCATCCCAGAACCCGGTGTCACAAGCGCATGTGCATTTTCTAGGAATTTAAAATAAAATACAATAACAGTCTGGAATACAAATTTGGACAGGAAAGAAAATACAATATTCTGAAGGAGACTCTGCTGGCTGCGGGTCGTACATAAGACGCAGCTCACCTAATTCCCCATAATAACCACGTCTCTGCGCCCACAAGGCCACTAGTCATATATGTACCTGCACAAAACATGCAACAAATATAGTATGAGTACGTAAATCAACGCATACCTAGTAAGTATCCCGCCTAACCTCGAAGAAGTAGTGACGAGGGGTCGACTTTGACACTTACTGTGGCCATCAATAATATAATTAGTCGTGGATTTATTAAAAACGGCAGTAAACTCAAGAAAATCATGAATCAAGTAAACAATTCCTTTGTTAATAAGAGGTTTCCAAATTCACATTTTATCATTTATCAATTTATCTCAGACCAGGGAGGCAATATCATTATTTATAAATTTCAAGGCAAGCAATACAAGAATGCGCAAATCATGTCGAGGTCGTATGACCCGATCCAACAAATATTTAAATTGTGCACTGCCAGAGGGTCGAATGGCGCGAATCATAGAAGCATCTATTTAATCTGCGGAGGCGAACGGCCCGCTCCCATGAGAGTAGTAAGAAATACCCCGCTCACGAATCATACATGCGACGCGGTCAAATATAAATTTAACATTAAAATCATATCTCTTTCTTGATTCTTTTCAAAATAAGGGAAATTCAGCTTGTAGCTTTTTAAGGAAATTACTCCGCTCGCGAAACATACATGCGGCGCGGTTACACATAGATTTCTTCAGCTATTATATTATTCCTCAATTCTTTTTGAAATTACGAAGTTCAAATGAAACCTTTTAAATCTTAAGTTCTTCAATTTTAACTCCTTTCAAAACATTTAATAAGCAGACTCAATCTCGCTCCCTCTCAAGGCAAACAATAAACATAAATTAATAACAATATCAACAAAGCATGATGTGAGCCTAAAACTATCCGGACGTAGGCATAGCTAGTAGCTACGTACGGACTCTCGTCACCTCGTGCGTACGTGACCCCCACAAATAGAAGCACACAATAATTTAGTTCACCTATGGGGTTAATTTTCTCTTACAAGGTTAGAAAGGAGACTTACCTCGCTCCGCAGTTTCATAACCGTCTTCCGAGCCCTTCAAACAACCCGAATCGATGCACAACGCCCCAAAACTTGCCAATAATTATTCAAACCCATTAATATATACTTAAATACTCAATATAATCCAAGTTATAACAATTTCTAACCCCGATCAAAAAGTCGATAAAAATCATCCTCGGGCCCACGTGCTCGATTTCCAAAGGTTTTCGAAGATAACTTTACCCATAACCTCACGAACTCAAATATATAGTTTATTCTCAATTCCATACCCAATTTCGTGATCAAAATCTAAAAATACCAAATTCTAGGTCTTCTACCAAAACTCCACAATTTATACTAATTTTTATGTTTAAATCCTTATATAAATCATGTATTTAACTTATAATAAGTGGGAATCACTTACCTTGGCATTGATGACGAAGAATGAGCTCCAAAATCGCTCCAAGACTGGCTCTCATGGAGAAAATGAGGTGAAAATGAGCCAAGCCCTCGTTTTTAAAAGAACACACTGTCCAGCCCCGACGTTCGCACCTGCGGCCTCTTCGTCGCATCTGCGGTCACGCAGGAGCGGCAAAAACCTCGCACTTGCGGCCTCTTCGTCGCATCTGCAGTCTTGCAGGTGCGGTCAAAACCTCGCACATGCGCATTCCCTCTGCCTAGCACGACTCCGCACCTACGCCCTCCTTCCGCATCTGCGCCTCCACAGGTGCGGACATGCCCTTGCACTTGCGCTCCCAGATTCTTCTCTCACTCTCGCACCTGCGACGCACCTCCGCATCGGTGACCTCGCAAGTGCGGACAACCCTTCGCACCTGCGGTCACTGCCCAGCTTCGCCCAAACTGCACCTGCGGCCCTTATTGCGCAGGTGCGATCACACCAGATATCAGCTGCCTCATCTTTTCTTCCAAGTCCAAACTCGATCCGTTAACCATCCGGAATCTACCCGAGGCCCTCGGGACCTCAACCAATTATACCAAAACGTCCCAAAACACATTACAAACTTAGTCGAGCCTTCAAATCACATTAAACAATGTTGAATTCATGAATCACACCCCATTCTAAGCTTAATGAACTTTAGAATTTCAAACTTTTACATTCGATGCCGAAACTTATCAAATCACGTCCGATTTGCCTCAAATTTTGCACACAAGTCATCTTTGATATTACGGACCTATTTCAACTTTCGGAATCGAATTCTGATCCCGATATCAAAAGGTCCACTCCCGGTCAATCTTCTCAAAATTATCCAAATTTCCAACTTTCGCCAAATGACCCCAAAATGACCTACAGACCTCCAAATCCACTTCTGGTTGCTCTCCCAATATCGAATCACCATACGGAGCTATTCCCAAATTCAAAATTCCAAACGGACATCGGTAACATTGAAATGCACTTCAACCCAAATTTATGAAATTCTTCCAAAATGTTAACTTCCACAATATGTGTCGAAACGCTCCCGGGGTATCCAAAACCCGATCCAAACATACGCCCAAGTCCGAAATCATCATACGAACCAGCTGGAACCTTCAAATATCAATTCCGAGGCTGTTTACTCTAAAATTCAATCTTAGTCAATTCTTCCAACTTAAAGCTTTCGAAATAAGAATTTTCTTTCCAAATCAACTCTGAATTTCCGAAGTTTCATTCCGACCACGCGTACAAGTCATAATACCCGAAGTGAAGCTGCTCATGGACTCAAACCGTTGAACGATGCGCTAGAGTTCAAAACGACCGGTCGGGTCATTAGAGACTGTCAGTGTTTGTCAACATAATTAAAAAACAAGATAGGAGAGATTCGAAATGAGTAAAGAATGATTCCAATTAATCGACTAACCGACTTCTTACCTTATGGCTTACCTGCCATTTTTGACATTTTGTTTTTTTCCACTTTATAATCTTTTCCATAAAACTACGACGCTAGCGTTTGACATAGATTTCCAAATTTGTTTTGAAAAATCTGATTTGGATGAAGTTAGGTTTGAAGATGAAAATATATTTGGACATCAGTTTTCAAAACATATTTCACTTTTTATTTTTTTGAAAAAACATGAAACATGACTCATACCCACAAATTTTAAAAATTATCACAAATACCCAATAGTACCTTCATCAATAACATTCATTATATTATCACAAATCATAGTCATGAACATAAATAAATTTGGTACAAATTTTTTATTCTTATAATGAATTACATAATACACTATCAGATGACCGAGAAGACGAAGCAACATTGTTACAAAATAATAAATTGTGGGTTTTTTTATAAAATATAAAAATTTGGGGTAATTTTTAAAAAATATAATAGTAATATTTTGGGACAAAACAAGCTCTTGAGCTGGTTTCGGGATTTGGGTTTTGAGTTTTGGGAATTTGCCAAAATATGGATAAAATTTATGAACAAATATGTATTTGCCAAAAAAATCCAAATAAATTTTAGCAAAATCTATGACCAAACGGGTCCTACTAATAATTAGTAAGTAATTTAAATTTCTAAATTTTGTCAAGTCTTGTAATTTAAAGGTAGGGTTAGATTTGTGTACACACTACTCTACTCATAACCATTTATAAAATTATACTCCATCCGTTTCAATTTAGATGAGGTAGTTTGACCTGACACAAAATTTAAGAAAAAAGAAGAAGACTTTTGAAATTTGTGGTCTTAAAAGTTTAAGGAGTAAAAGCTTTGTGGGGCCATGACATTTGTGTGGTTATAAAATCTTCTTATTAAGGGCATCTCCAACCTTTATCACCATTTTGGGGACAACTTACTCCAACTATTCCTCCATTTTTTTTCCCAAAAGAGAATATTCTTTTTTATATTCTTCTCTCTCTCTCTTCTATATTATATTATTATCTTTTATTTTAATTTTATTTTTTAATTTTTATTAAACAAATTCCATCTTTTATTTTGATTAATTTGTAATTTCCATTAAAACAATTTCATAAAATTTTAAATAATATAATTTGTAAGCAATTATTATAGATTAACTAATAATTCAAATAATAAAATCATTACGATACAAGATTAATTAAATACATATTATATAACGATAAAATTCATTCGAAGTACTATATAAATATTCAACTTCAACCTCTAGTATTCTCCCATAAATGATCTATTAATGCATTACGAAGTGCAAAATGAGCATCTTTGTCCTTAACTCTTCTATGTCGAGCTAAAAATTTTTGAAATCGTTGATTGTCATCTACTGCCATTTCTACTGTTGGAGGTGGATCTTCTAAATAATCTTGAATTGGTGCATTAAGATCACGCTCATTCTCGATTATCATGTTGTGCAATATAATACCTGTAGTCATTATATCATGTAGCACTTTTTTTGCCAAAAACGTGACGGTCCTGCAACAATTGCAAAACGTTGTTGCAAAACTCCGAATGCACGTTCAACATCTTTTTGACATGATTCTTGTTTTATCGCAAAATATTTCTTCTTTTCCGAACGTGGCTCACGAATAATTTGCACAAGGGTTGACCATTTTGGATATATACCGTCAGCTATTGTTGGGGACCCACTAAGACCTACATATTGTCCAGCCCATGTTGTTGGACAATTTTTCCATTTCCAATGCATGTAGTCTAGACTGCCTAGCATTCCTAGAAATTTACGCTGTTCACCGATGTGCAGAAGCCTTGCAACATTGTTAGGTGTTGGTGATCTCAAATACTGTGTGTCATCTCCTAACTTATCATTTTCAGTAAATTTAAATGAGGATGTTGCAGGTGATTCCACACCATCACAACGACCAAGTTGGGTGAAGAAAGCAAAAATGAAGAGAAAAATCGATGATGGTTATATGAAGATAGTCGAATCACAAAATAATCGAATTGTTGAGGCGATGAATAGTGCAACTGAGAGATAAAAAGAAACAAATGACATTGAAAGAGAAAAAATAAGACTAAAAGAATTGAAATATGATCGTAAAATTATATCTATGGATGTGGATTCTGTTTTGGATCCAGTTCGACGTGAATATTTGCGGCAAGAAGAACAACAAATAATGTATAAAAGAAGTCAACAACCACAACAATCATCTGCCTCATTCACTCAGTACTATAATAATTTTGGTGTACCTAAAAACGACATGTCTCGCTACTAAATTATTATGTTATTTAACGTAGTTTCAATTTTAATATATTTTAATTTAATGTATTTTTAATTTTAATGTATTTCTAATTTTAATATATTTTCAATTTTAATGTATTTTAATTTAATATATTTTTAATTTTAATGTATTTCTAATTTTAATGTATTTCAATTTTAGCAACATCAAATATTTTATATTTGCACCTTTAATTTTTTGTGATGGTTATATCTTTTTCATACAATTATAACTCATAATAAAATTAACTACCAATTTTACATAAAAAAAATTAGATGCAAGATAATTAATTTTTCAAAAATATACGTCAAAGTTGAGATGAAAAATTAATTAGGTAAATATATTATATAAACATAATTAAGTATATATAAAAAGATAAATTAAAAGATTAAATAATAAAAATAATAATATTTTAATGGGGAATAGTAAATGGGGAGATGAATAGTGTGTCCCCAAAATTTGGGGAGACACTATTCACTTCCCATTTTGGGGACAAAAATGAGGGAGGGTTGGAGTGAAAGTTCCCACAAAAATGGGGAACTCCCCGTTTTGGGGACAATGTTGGAGTTGCTCTAAGAGTAAAATGGGTAAAATGAAGAATTTAAAATTAAATTAATTACAAATTTAAAAATATATCATTTATTTTGAAACAAACTAAAAAGGAAAGTACCCTATCTAATTTGAGACGGAGGGAGTACTGAGTTTGTTGTTATTGTCCTATCATAATTCATAATGCGATTGCCTTATTTACTACTAGCAAATATCCTATCTTTTTTTTAATTCCAATCCAATGGCATCACCGCCTTATTTACTACTAGCAAATATGCTATCTTATTTTTAATTCCAATCCAATGGCATCACCGCTTCATTAAATGGAAAATTGAGAAGTTGTGGATTATTCCAATGTCGCTTTTTGTCATTTGGATTTTCTTCACTTGTATTATCGGGAATTTTGTCTCCAAGTGTTCCCTTTACTGATTTGAGGCGAAATAGCAACTCCAACTTTACTGCTTCTTCCCCATATTGGACCTACATTCAGGGACTCACAAGCTGGTTTTCTGTTGTGGATCAAGACTTGTAGAGTCTAATGGACTGGACTCATTTTTATAAAAGAAGTGGGCTAATGTTAGTCAAAGCCAGTGCAACTCGGAGAAAGTGCACATATAGCCATTCTCAGGGATACTATTTAGAGATTAATCATTATTTATTTTTGTCCTGAATAATTTAACTGCAAATCTTAACATGAAAAATTGAACTGATAAACTGAAATTCAGAACACATTGGCTAATTCCTAAATAGCAGCCCTTTTGAGTGGCTACTTAGTGTCATTTCTACGTGCAACTCCACGACTTGGTGCCAAACATGCTGGCCCAAAAGTTCTACAAGATCACATTGGCCATTTCCTCAAAATCATAATGCAAGGATATTAGTTGATCTTATTTATCAGAAGAAACTTTCACATCTTTGTATCAGTTAAAAAAAAAAAAGAAAAAAAAAAGGGAAACAGGAGATAAAAGAGAAAGGGATTCTTTTCAACAAATGAGAGTTATGCCACACAATTCAACAAGTTCACTAGGAGACTTGCATTCCCTTGTTCTTTGTTCTTCATATATAGAATCTGAGAGTATCGATGTCCCTCACTTGTTGATTCTAGGTATGGTATCCAATTGACATCTCAGCTAATTTTATGGCCATAAAATAAATACAAGAGATTGCATGTGACTACACAAAAAGATAATTTCTTTACACTGTTAGTATATATAAGTTAAATCCTTTGAGTAAATATCGCATATAAAAGGACTTATTGGCCATATTCCTAGCAACTTATTTATAGTTGGAGTTCCCATACTTTGCAGAACAATATCTGTCAAATTTAATTCACACACAAGCATAATACCTGCTTACAGAAATTTCGGTAGTGGCTGCTCAATAAACTTCACATGTTACTTAAAGCTTGGTGATGGCCTTCAATATTGCCCATGTCATGTTAAACACAAATCCAGCATATATAACCAATAAAGGTCTGGGGTTCTGATTTCGTTAGAAAATGTATTGCCAGACTATGTAACAGTTGGTGCATACACTTCATATGTAAATAATAATGAACCTCGCGAGGTACTAGTTCAACTAAAACAGGTTAACAATCACCAAATTGGACTTATCACTAAAATTGCAATTTCTTCATTTCTAATCACTAAAATCGTAATTTCTTCATTTGTAATCACTAATCGTAATTTTTTCATTTGTAGTCACTAACAGTAATGCTTATGGATTAGCCTCCTTCGCCGCCACTATCATCACCTTCACCATCAATACCTACCATAGGTGGTGTTGTTATTTCTGCGAAATTGAGCTAACCATCTTAAGTTAGCCCAAAAAATTAAGCTTCAATTAGTGCTAATATTTTGCAAGAACAAGAATATAAAATGTAAAATATCCATGCCCGGAGCAGTGACATTCTTGAACGAAGTCTATCCCTAGCTGAGTGGGGTGTCGTGACCCTAGATGCTCTAACGTTTGGAGTCTATTATAGCCTTGACAGCTCATTTCTTACGAAAAAAACATCATAAGGTGTACTCACTGTGTGTTTGGTATGACATGAGTCATTTTTCTGATATTTTTCGTCACGTCAAATACACGGTGGTGGATGCAATCCTTGTGCTCGGGTTTAGCTGAACAAGTAATTTTGACAAGATTTAAATATATATGTGCGGAAAAACTACTAACATTTCAACAGATAGCAAATCTAAGCGCATAACTTCAAAAGTACAGTACAACGAGTTCGATGTTAAAAATATTAAAAATTAAATCCATTAAATTTAAATTATGAATCTACCCTTACAAATATATATATCTATTACCCATCACCAAGCATGAAGAACTTGCAAGCAAGTATAATGTGTTAGAGGAGACTTACCCTTACCAAAGCTGTTGCACAAAGTGAGAATAAGGCGGAGTAAGGTATAGGGAGTGAGTATTGTCTATTGTTGTATTTGTATGCTACATCAAGCCAAAATGAGTTTTTTCCGGGTTTCTTATCTGCTGTTCGATATTTGTATTAGGGCTCGATTAAATTCAGATTCATATTGAAAAGTTTCACATTAAGAGGTAAAATATTTTTTAACAAAGGCGACTCCAAAATCAAAACAAGTTAGATCCATTATATATAACAGTACTGACAAAAATAAGCCCTCATTTCTACCATTCTAGAAGAAACTCGTTACACCAATTGAAATTTTGCTTTTACTGTGAATAATGGGGACTGTAATATCGTTACTGTTGTATGTAACCATAAGCATCATCTATCTAGTCAAAAAAAGAGAGTACATAATACAGCCAATCCAGATTCCAGCAACATAAAATTATTCAGGTCAACCTTTGTGACATTTTGTTTTTAAAATAATTGTTGGTGAAATATTTTCAAATAATTAGACTACGGAATACATAAGAATAAAGTTTTACACAAAATTGACAAACTAAAGTACATTTTCAATACTAACAATAGTAGAAACAACAAAAAGAAGAATCAAGATATATAAAAAATGTACGAAAATAATCCTAAGAAAATGAGGCTTCCGAAAATTTAAAGAAAATTAAAAAGAGAAAAAAGAGGTGTAAAATTTCAACTTAAAACTATTGATTAAACATACTTACCTTGTATACTTCATACTAAATGGACGTAATTTTTGACATCTTGCAATTCTTCCTATTGTTTTTTTTAATTTAAAAAAATACCTCCTATGAATTAATATCATATTTTGAGCTTTAATTTACTTAAGCTCAAGGGGATACTCTATCTCAACACGTAGGTGAATGAGATATTACTTTTCGTTACACAAAATGTTAGGCGATTTACTCAACCTCAAATTAGTCCAACTTGATGCATCTTTTGGATATACGTCCAAGACAATTTTATATTATATCCATTAATACATGGGTAATAACAGTCCAAACCATAAGTATTTTCATAAATATAACTCATGAATAACCCAAGATAACATTTATAGCCTGTTTGGCCAAGCTAGCAGAAAAAAATAATTTCTCTTCAAAATCACTTTTTTGAAAAGCACTTTTGAGAAAAATATACTTGAAAGTAGTTTTTAAAAGTTTGGTCAAACTGTAACGACTCGACTGGTCATTTTGCATTCTAGATCCTCGTTCCCCTAAATAAAACTCCTCGTATGTACTTTTACTGTTTTATGACTTGCGGGGATGGTTGGTTCGGATTTGGAAGGGTTCGGGTTGAAATCGAAACACTTGGTTCCTTAATGTTGGCTAAAAAGGGCTAAGTTTGACTTGAGTCAACATTTTGAGTAAACGACCTCGGAACCAGAATTTGACGGTTCCAATAGGTTCGTATGATGATTTTGGACTTGGACGTGTATTCGGATCGGGTTTTGGATGACCCGGAAGCATTTCAGTGCCTAATATTGAAAGTTGGCGTATTGAAGGTTTAAAAGTTTTTTAAATTTGGTTTGGAGTAGGTTTTGGTATTATCGGGGTCCGTTTGGGATTCTGAGCCTAAGAATAATTCTGTGTGATGATTTAAGACTTGCACGCAAAATTAAGTATCATTCCAAGTAGTTTAGATATGATTCAGCGCGTTCGGAGCAAGTTGGAAGAATTTGAAGTTCATAATTGATTCAATTTGGTTTAGGGTGTGATTCTTAGTTTTGGTGTTGTTTTCCGCATTCTGAGGGTTCGGGCAAGTCTGTCTCATGATTTCAAACTTGTTGGTGTGGTTGGACGAGGCCTCGGGTGCAATCCAGACGATGCACGGATTGAGTTAGAACTTGAAAGGGGCTACTGGTGCACCAATTCTGGTGTGCCCGCAGGTGCGAGCTCTTGGCCGTAGAAGCAGTCTAGGCAAGCTGGTTGTGGCCTGTAGAAGAGGCGAGGGTTCTGCAAAAGCGGCCTCGCTTCTGTGAGGGAAGGGCCGCAGCTGCGAAGGGGTCGTCCAGGCCTGGAGCCGCAGAAGCGAGAGACGAGCCGCAGAAGCGGGCTCGCAGATTCGGTATCTTCTCCGCAGAAGCGGCCAGTGTTGGGCCTGAAGCTTTCCGCAGAAGCGGACTGTGGTACGCAGATGCGGTGCCGCAGATGCGGCCCATTGACCGCAGATGCGAAAGTCCTGGAGATAGAAAGGTTTTATTAAAACGGGACTTAAGCAATTTTTGACCCATTTCTCTCACTTCTTGGGCGATCTTGGAGCTTCTTAGAGATGGGTTTTCACCTAACTATTAGAGATAAGTAATTTCTATCCAATGTAAGTTAGATACATAGATTATGGGTAGATTTTAACATTTAAATTTGTGAAAATTATGGGTTTAGATGAATAAATCTAGGTTTTGGATAAAAATGGGATTTACCCACGAAAATGGTTATGGGATTGAGTAAAAATTATATATTTGAGTTCATGAGGTTATGGGTAACAACTTTCTTCAAACATTTTAGGAATCCGGGCACGTGGGCCCGAGGGTAAATTTTAAGAATCTTCCAATTTGGGTTGGGTAATTACTCTAATAGCTAAATCATTAACTTTGGAGCATATATTGATTAATTTATACGATATTTGACTAGTTTCAGATTGTTCGGCACCGAGTTGAGGCTTTAGGGTAAATTTGAGGCTGGAAAGGGAGCTTTGAGACAAGGTAAGTCTCTTGCCTAACCTTGTAAGAGGAAATTTACCCCATAGGTGATTTAAATTGCTATTTGCTTCTAATTGTGGGGGCTATGTACGCACGAGGTGACGAGAGTCCGTGCGTAGCTACTAACTATGCTTATGACCGGGTAGTTTAGGACCTAAATCATGAAATATTTGTGATGCTTGCACCCTACCTGTTAATTTAAGTGTCTAAATCATATTGAAACTTGATAAAGAAATTGTAAAAGACCGAATTTCACTTACTTGAGTTTTGGCGAGTTACTTGACCGTTAATAGAAATTGTGCTTCTTTGTGTATTAGCCTTGTAATAACTTTTAAATCGGATGTTCATAAAGTATCCTCTTTTTTTGTGGAGCGGGCCGAACACCTCGGTAGTAGATAGATGCATCTATGGTTCGTGCCGCATGAACCTCGACAGTGTACACGTTATTCTGGATCGGACCATACTACCTCGGCATAATCGTGCGTGATAATACTCAGAGCTTAATTATATTTGATATTATTTCATGGCTTGAGAGGTTAAAATTATATGAGACAGAAATTGATTTAGGATTTACCATTTGTGAAAGAATTATTTATTTTTCTGCTTGTTATTGAGTTATTATTATTATTTACATAACCCATGCTTATTGAGAATTACTGTATTTTTATTGTTAGCCCATAGTAAATGTCGATATCGACCCCTCGTCACTACTTCTTCGAGATTAGACTTGATACTTACTGGGTACATGTTATTTATGTACTCACGCTACTCTTCTGCATTAACCGTGTAGGATCTGAGGCAGGTGCATCTGGCAGTCACACTGGCGCACATCCCCAATACCCTGAGGCCTAGTGGTGAGCGGCTTCCTGATCCATTATACAACACCTAGAGCTTCTCTTTTGTACTTATTTTCTGTCTATTTTATTTCAGACAACAGTTAGAGTTTTGTATATTCTACTAGTGCTCATACACTTGTGACACCAGGTCTTGGCACACATTTTAGTAGACTTTATGGTTTTGGAGTATTTATATATCACTATTATTGCACTTAGTTGCTTTCGTTTTATTTATTTGAACTTTTTACTTTTTAAACTCTTAATAAATGAAATTTAATTACTTGGAAACTTATTAAAAAGGGTAATCACATAGTTAGTTCACCGTTGGCTTGCCTAGCAGTGATGTCGGGTGCCATCACGGCCTATAGGAGAAATTGGGTCGTGACAACATGGTATCAGAGTGCTAGGTTCACGTAGGTCTCACAAGTTATGAGCAGGCCTAATAGAGTCTTGCGGATCGGTGCGGAGACATCCGTGCTTATCTTCGAGAGGCTATAGGGTGTTAGGAAACTACTATTTTCTTCATCTCCTATCATGCAGTTGATGTTGTACTAAGTATCATTCTCTTATTCTCTCACAGATGGTGAGAATACGCGCGACAGATGTAGCTGATCATGGAGGAGCTGCTCCCCCTATTGCTAGAGGCCGAGGGAGGGCTCCAGCTCGTGGTAGAGGACGAGGGCATCCTAGAGTTGTTCGAGTCATGCCACTAGTGGATCCAGTAGAGGATCCTATTATTGAGGAGCAGGGCGAGGTGCCAGCAGCAGAGCCAACCCCGGTGGATTTCATGTCCGCACCGGGATTCCAGGAGGTCATGGGCCATATGCTATGGTTCATGGATTCTATGACTCAAGATGGTTTATTTCCAACAGACCCAACCACATCTCAGGTCGGAGGGGGAGCACAAACCCCTACCACTCAGGCTCCAGGGCATGTAGTTGCCGTATATCAAACCCCGGGCACATTACTCGTGGGTGGAGCTCAGACAGTTGCAACAGCAGCCCAGACCAGCTGCGGCCGGCGATCCGCAGTAGCTATTGGACAGATGGACCAGGCTTCATCCTCTTGTCTTTGGGGGTGAGCGGCATGAGGATCCCCAGGATTTTATTGATTGGTACAGGGACAGACTGCACAACATGAGGATATTGGAGTCTCACAGGGTGGACTTTGCCACCTTTCATATGGAGGGTAGGACCCGTAGGTGGTGGTAATCATATCTCCTCGGCAGACAAGCAGATTCTCTTCACATGACTTGGGACCGGTTCACCCATATTTTTCTGGATAGATATATTCTGCCCTCTTAGAGGGAAGAGTTGCGGTTTCAGTTCGAGCAGCAACAACAAAGTCAGATGTCGGTGGCCGACTATGAGGCGAGATTCTCTGAGTTATCTCGTCATGCACTTATGATACTTCCTACCGACACGGAGAGAGTGCGGAGTTTTGTTGCGGGTTTGCACACTGGTATTCAGGCCACTATGGCCCGAGAGGTTGAGATGAGGTCTTCTTATGAGCTAGTCGTGGTGATAACTCAGAGGATCGAGGGTGTACGTCAGCGTAGCCTAGAGCAGGCTATGAGAGAAAAGCGGTTTTGGTATTCTAGAGAGTTTAGAGGTGCCTCGACTGAGGGCAGAGGTCACTTTGTAAGGGGTCGGTCCAGCAGGCCTACATATCCAACACTGCCGCCTCCTCGGGGTGCTCCAGTGCGACCTTATTTCAGTGCCATGCCAGAGAGTTCCTACCGCCCACCAGCTATTCAGGGATCCTCCAGTGGGTATTCAGGCCATCAGGGTCAGACTTTAGGTCAGCAGTCCACCGTACCGGGAGGTTGTTTCGAGTGCGGGGATCTTAGTCATGTGCAGAGGTTCTGCCCCAGGCTTCGGGGCAAGGTAGTGCAGTAGGGTCAACAGCCTATGATTACAATACTAGCTGCCCCACCAGCCGTCCGGCCACCCATAGGTGGAGGGCAGGTGGGTAGGGGCCGTCCTAGAGGTGGAGGCCAGCCAGGAGGTGCTCCAGCCAGATTCTATGCCTTTTCAGCCAGACCAGATGCAGTAGCCTCAGATGCCGTGATCATAAGCATTATTTCTGTCTGCGGAAGGGATGCTTCAGTACTATTTGATCCAGGGTCTACATATTCATATGTTTCATCTCTGGTTGCTCATTTCTTGGAAGTTCCTCGTGAGTCCTTGGGTACTCATGTTTATGTGTCCACTCCAGTGGGCAATTCTGTTGTTATGGATCGGATCTATCGGTCCTGCATTATTACCTTCTGTGGTTATGAGACTAGAGCGGATCTTCTATTGCTCGATATGACCGACTTTGAGATCATCCTGGGCTGGTTATCTCTATATCACACCATCCTTGATTGCCATTCCAAGACTGTTACCTTGACGATGCTAGAGTTGCCTAGATTGGAGTGGAAGGGTTCGTCTGTCAGTGCACCTAGTCGGGTTATTTCTTTTCTGAAGGCTCCACACATGGTCGAGAAGGGTAGTTTGGCTTATCTAGCCTATGTTCAAGATATTATTACAGAGACTCCGGCGATCTATTCAATGCCCGTAGTCCGGGAGTTCTCCGATATGTTTCCTTCTGATCTTCTAAGCATGCCATCAGATCGTGATATCGATTTCTGTATTGGTTTGGCTCCAGGTACCCATCCTATCTCTATTCCACCGTACCGCATGGCCCCAAAGAGTTGAAGGAATTGAAGGAAAAACTTGAGGAGTTACTAGCAAAGGGGTTTGTCAGACCGAGTGTGTCGCCTTGGGGGTGCACCGGAGTTATTTGTGAAGAAGAAAGATGGGACTATACGGATATGTATTGACTACTGCCAGTTGAACAAAGTTACCATTAAGAACAAGCACCCGTTGCCGCGTATTGATGATTTGTTTTACCAGTTGTAAGGTGCTAGGGTGTTCTCCAAGATTGACTTGAGGTTGGGGTACCGTCAGTTGAAGATTCGGGATTCGGATGTTCCGAAGACGGCTTTCCAGACTAGATATGGCCATTATGAGTTTCTAGTGAACCCTTCGGTTTGACTAAAGCCCCGGCGGCGTTTATGGATTTGATGAATCGGGTGTTCAGGCCATATATTAATCCGTTTGTCATTATCTTCATTGACGACATTCTGATCTACTCGCGTAGCATAGAGGAGCACGAGCAACATTTGAGAGTGGTGCTTCCGTCCTTGAGGGAACAAAAGCTATATGCTAAGTTCTCCAAGTGTGAGTTTTGGTTGGATTCTGTGACATTCTTGGGACATGTTGTATCAGGTGAGGGTATTAAGGTAGATCCCAAGAAGATCAAGGCAATTCAGAGTTGGCCTCGCCCTACTACAACGACTGAGATCAGGAGCTTCTTGGGGTTGGCAGGTTATTATCGCCGATTTGTGGAAGGCTTCTCATCTATTGCAGCACCTCTGACCAGATTGACCCAGAAGGGCGCTCTGTTCCGATGGTTCGATGATTGTGAGGCGAGCTTTCAGAAGCTTAAGACCGCATTGACTCCAGAACTAGTGTTAGTGTTGCCTTTCGGTTCAGGGATGTATACCTTCGACGTTTGTGGAGGATGATCACTACCTTCGATGTTTGTGCCAAGAAACTAAAGAGGAGCTAACCTTAGCTCATATTATGAATCTCTATTCCCCCAAAATCTTCCATGGGGGAATGATTAACCTTTGCAAGTATGGCCACTATGCTTTGCTGTGTAGCATGGATGATGACAACGACCGTGGGTGGATGGAACGATTCGTTGCAGTTGCAGTTGCCACCAACGACATCGTTCCGACAACAGCTTCATCCTTTCTGGTCGCTTGGAACCACACTCGTAAGTTCTTCGTATAGTATTCCTTTTTGCTAGATAATCTTTTATGGCTGTAACATCTCTTCACCTTTCACATGTTTCAGCAACTTGATGGATCCCACCGGTGGTAGCAGGTTTGGACTGGTGGGTTCAAAATATTTTGGACGTCACAATGCCCGAAACTCGTTTATGGAAAGAACTGACCCTTAAATATGGGTGGAAGGCCAAAAATCATGGTAATTTTAATTTACCTTGCTTCCATTATGAATAACTTGGTTGAACCCTTCTGACTTATTCATGAAATTAGGTCTACTTGCGGGCTCTGTTGCTGTCCATGAGGAGGACGTTTTGGTTGATCTTGCTGATACAGCGAGGCTGCTACAGGAATCACTTACTCGAACATGTATCTTCGGGCGAAAACTCTTCTTTATGGAGTCCCCGACCGGAGGATAAGCCACCAAAGAGAAGATGTTCCTCCATGGTCGGGGAAAAGAATAAGAGGGCAAAGACTGATGCCCCCGAGTCATCTCCGATGGCGATGATGACTGGTCCTCCTTCCTGGCCGGTTATAGACACCGTGATGATTGATGATGATGAAGAAGCTCTTGATGATAGAGCTTCTTTACATAGAAGGCAACGATCATCATCATCTCAACAGGATGCTTGACCTGTTGAGATAGTTACACCAACTAAAGACGATGTCTCGGCACTTTGGGGAGAATCTGATTTGGTAGAATATGCCAACTCCTGTTTTCGGGCCCCAATTACTGCAACTGGTGTTGCGGGGATGAGTACCAGGTCCTTGCCATCTTTGGTTAGTTAGCATCCAACAACCGGCACTACATTTGATGCAGCTATTTCTCATTCTTCAACTCCATCAGTTTCATCTCCACCTTCACCAACACCAGCAATTGCTATATCACTTCCATCTTCATCCACTCTTCCATCAGCAGTTGTTACATCACCTTCATCGACCGCACCTAACCGTGAAGAAGGTGTTCCTCTTCCACAATCCCAGTCCATGGGAATTTGGGACAAAATTATGTTGCCCCTTCTGAAGATCTACAAAGGAGGAGGAACGTTACTCTTTCGGTCTCTACTGGATGCAACTTTCTATCTCGGCCGGTGGAGCTTGCTAACTATCTAAAGCCTTTGGCTTCAGAAAAAGACTGGGAAATGATTTAGGCACTCTCGGGAGAGTGCTTGTTGAACAATGCCATGCACTACGCCGCATCGGTACGTTCTTTTCTCTCTTCAATACATCTTCTACTTTTGTATGGATGTATTTTAAGTTTTACTTTTAGGCCAATTTTCTTGCTTCTGAGGGCCTTCAAAGTTGATTCGCAAAAAGGAAGAACTTACTTCTGAACGTAATCAGCTTTTGGAGGAACGGGACCAAACTACTCTCCGCCTCTTGGAACTAGAAACCAAAGCCACTGAGGTCATTGTTTTAGAGGCTCGTTTGCAGTAGAGCGATCAAGAAATGATAACCCTTAGCCAAGAGATTGTCTCGCTGAGGGTTAGATTTGATGAAGCCAAGGCCAAATGGGATGGAGTCCAGGACGCCGCTCTTGCTGCAAGTGATCGTGAGGCTGCCTCCACTGAAAGAGTGATTAACTTAGAGGCAGCCTTGAATTCCAAAATCGAAGAGCTTGCTGTTGTGGGGGAGAAACACGCCCAACTAGAAGAGAAGTATAGGAAAACTATTGAGCATAATAGGCTCTTTAGTTCAACTGTTCGCGACCTTGACGTCAGCCTCAAGTCTGCTAGGTCCGCCCGGGAAAGCCTTTCTGCCAAGGTTTCCCAACTCAAAGAAGAACTTAAGCGCCGAGCGGCTTCCCTTGTTGTTGAACAAACTTATGCCATGTACTGAATGAAGATAAAAACCTTGGAAGAGGCCAAAGCCGGTATTATTGATCTTGATGCCAAAATCGCTAAGGCCCGAGAGCTTGAATTGACTGAAAAAATGGACTCCCGGCGCAGTATGATGCTCCAGGTTCTTCTGATTCCTGTTCCGAGTTTTCTAAAACTGAAGAGGAATCGGAAGGTGATGATGGGGAAAACGTTGAGCCATCGGTGGAAACAACTACTTTTCCCGGGGATGCGAATACTTTTCTTTCTCCTGGTTTCGGAGGCGCTGCAGTTTAGTTGTTTCTTTCTTTTCTCATTTTGTACTTTTATCGTTTTGGCCCGTTCTTATAAATAAAGACATATTGTTTCTCAAGTATTGTTTGAGTCTTACTTTCGTTTGAATATCCATACAAATCTTTAACTTTTGCACTTGGTCAAGCATTCTGCGCATGTTGTTCTATTTGCGCTTTACTATGTGTAGTTTTGGATGCATTTTCTTCGAAGCATTTTGGTTCCGAGTATTATCCCTTTTACGTGAGGGTTTCTATGAATATTTGAGCAAGTTTCCCTTTTACGTGAGGATTTCTGTGAATATTTGCGGAAGTTTGTTTTTTGTGTCCTTTTCATATGCGGCTTCGGGTGTATTTTTTTCCGGTGATATTTTAGATTCCGGGCATTGATTCTTCCAGAACCAACCCTTTAACATGAGGGTTTTTATAAGAAAGCACTCTCTTATATTTATGGTACTCTTGAAGAGGACGTATCATATTCATTACGACACTAACATTTGAAGTATTTGTTTAACTTTCAAATGACAAAGTTAGCTCATCGTTTGGACAAGAAACAAGATAAAAGCAAAAGTATTTTGTATAGCTAGTTATATTTTATCATTAATAGAAAACAAAACAAACACAAAGACAAATATTGGAAAGAAAGAAATGAGCTCTTCAACAATCCAATGTAGTACCCTTTTGGGAATTTATTTTAACTTTTATTTTTTTTATAAACAACTTTTTGAATATTGTTTTCTTGCATACCAAATTTTAGGAGGTCTTCCCATTTCAATTAGTGCCCTTACCACTCACAAAGATTTTTCACCATATAGTGCACACTCACGATTGAAAAGGGGCACCAATTTTGGTTCTAGAATTTTTTTTCTTTCATAGTGGGCCACACGATTTTTGCTAGCAGATTTCTTTCTTCCTCTCCAAGCACAAGAGCACGGATATATTCACATGCACACAGATATTTTTAGAGGGGAGAGACAGAATTTCGGAGAAAAGAGGTAAAAAAAAGTTTTAGGGTTTCTCTTCTTGGAGTTTCAAAAAACAAATCAGTTTACTTGTCGATTTTCCTATTGAATTCCAAAAAAAAAAAAAAATTCAGTTTAGTTTTCTTAATTTTCCTCTTGAATCTAGAAAGATTGCATATGAAATATTTCTGTATTGATTCTAATTTTCGAAAAAAAAATAAGACAACAAAATTTCGGTTCCTTCCTTCGATCATGGATTCCAAATATGGAAGTCGAATGAGTTGAGGCACTGTTTGAGTTTGGTTCGTTCGAGTTCCATCAGTTTCAAATTCCGGCCATAGCAGTTGATTCGTCTTGCTCGTGTAACTCCTGGATTGTTGTTTGTTAATCGAAGGCAATTCCATGTTTTATTCTTTTCCCCGCTCATTTCACTATTATTAGTATTAATTTGAGTATAATGAGAGTCGTTTAAAATTTAGAACATAAAAATTCAATTAGTGTTGAATTTTAGTAATTCCCTTGCTCCTTGTTTGCTTAAAGTATTCGTGCATAATAATTGGAGTTGGGACTTTCTATGTTTGACGTGATTTTAGCATGAACATTTGTTATAGTAGTATCTGTAGTCATGTTTTATTTTCCATCTTGTTAGAATCACTTGGTCCTCTCTTACTAGAGTAAAAATGGAAGGGATGAAGGTATTTTGATATTATATTAATGGAATTATCTATCTCTATTTCAAATTGTGACATTTGGGTAATTTAAATGTTAGAACAAATTTTCAACACATGTTTTTTTTCTTTTGCTAATTTGTATTTCCTTTCTTTTTCTGGAATTTAGCTTGTGATAAAACTCTGATTTTAAACTCATCTTTTCTTACCTACTCACTTGAATCGTCATGAGGGTCATTTTTTTTATCTTATTTTGATCGTGATAATTTAATGTTGAACTAGTAAACTCTTGGTAGTAGTGTTTCTTTCAGATTTTGAGAATTTTAGTAGTCATTGAGATAGTTTGAAAACTCTTTTAGTCTTTGCGTTCTTACTGTTAGTTTTTCGCCTTTTCTTTCTATATCTTTTTCGTGATTTTGTAGTATTTCAAGTCCATGTTCTCCTTTAGGTGTTATGTTTTCTATCATTGTGTTTAATTAGTTTTCTCTGTAGTAAATTATTTAAGTATTAGGGAAATATAATTAATAGTCTACGCGATATTGCAAACAAGAGAAAGTCTAAGAACAAAATAGTGAAAGTTACCGAATTGGACTATGGAGGTTGGACATTAAGAATAAAAGTTGAGTTTAGCATGATAATTATTTTGTTCTATTGCTTTAATCGCTAGTAGCATGTTCAGGCCGCCCACATTTGGGTAGGCAAATCTTTAGGCCATTTTCTCTCGAGGTGAAAGGAAGTCCCCTTTAGTTTATACTCAGGGGAATGCCCCACAAATTTTGTATATATTTTTATCCGGGGTATACCTCGTAGTATCCTGTAATTGGCGGCCATTAAGAATATCGTGGAGGAAGCATGGTATAGGTTAGTATAGGATTTTAATATTTTCTTTTTTCTTTTTTTTCATTTCCTTTCATTTAGGTGGGGACGACCTTGAACCTCTTTTGTGTTTATTTTCTTTGCATGTTTTTCTTTGCCTCAATTTAGAGTATTCCTTAAAGCCAGCTAGATCGAGTATGCAACCGTACTAGTTATGGGACTCGGAGAATGCCTAACACCTTCTCCCCTAGTCAAATGAACCCCTTACCTATAATCTTTGGTGTAGATTATGTTTTCGAGTCTAATCGTGTTTCAAAAGAACAAATCATTTCTAAAAACGGTGACCTGGCACACCGAACCAAATGTCAGGCGGTGACTCTTTGTCACTTTCAAGATTGAAAACCCATTTGCGCTTTTTAAAATCACTTTATTATCTTTTAAGAAGGTTAAAGTGAAAAAAAGGGGTGTGACAGCTTTGGCGACTCCGCTGGGGATTTGCATGTTAGAGCTGATACTTAATCTTGTTGGCTTTTTAGAATATTCGGTAGAGGTTTTCATGTTCTTTATTTGCTTGGTTTGATTTGCATTTTGTTTATTTTGTTTTATTATTTTCTAGTTATTTATGTGTTTATAGTTTTTCCTTTTATATGTTACTGCTTTATAACTGTCATTACTTGCATAACCTTGGGTCAATTCTTTCTGCAACAAGTATCGTAGTACGCATCGCGTACACAAACTCTTTGTTATGTCACTCTTATTTTAGGAGGGAGGGGCCGTCAGACGTATGGGGTAGGTGGAAAGCTTGAGCAGCCACCATCGACCATACACTCCCCCGAATTGCCTTATTAGTGAACCCAAACATAGGTCAGCCTTTAGGTCACGATTATGTGCATCATATTATTATGACGTAGCAGGGCCCGGTCCTAGGTACCGTGTTCCTTCGTAGGAAGCTTGTTCAAATTGTGTCAAATGGGCCCGCTGGCCCAAAAGGACATTCAATCATCCTATGTGCTAAATGTCGTATTTTTAATGGTAGAAAGGTCATTTAGCGGACTGATGTTTGGGAAAGAAGAGTGAAAAATATAGTAAGAAAGAATATTGAGGGTTTTATCACCTGTAGTTTTATTGCCCCATTTTCTAAAAAGAAAAAATAATTACAAAAAAAAAAGATTTTACACTTTCTTATCATTTTTCAAAAAAAAAAAGACAAAAAAAAAATAGTATAGTTTTTTCCAATTAGTTGAATTTTTCAAAGCTTTTTCTTATATCCAATCCTCCCGAACTACGCATACATGATTCTCATCTTTCGGAGCAAAATACGTAGGCAACCCACATAGGGTTCGGTCTTCCTAGTGAGTCTTAAGTTCTTGTCTTCGGGGGTTATAGCCAAATCTTGCATGTTTAGCCATATTTGGCCACACCGGTCGTCTTTGCAAAATAGGGATATTTTTGCTAAAGTTACTTGTTAACTCATGTCTTAGATTCCTAAGTCCACAACAAAGTGTCCTCTTAGGTTAAGGTCCATTCTTGTTGAATTTGCATGTCTAGCCACTTCTGGTCCCATCGGCCGTTTTACAAAATGGGGCCATTTTCAAAAATGTGGTACAGTGACCCGCGTCTTAAAATATTGAGTACACATCTAGGTGTCTCATTATGTTGAGGTCACATTTGTTGAGTTTGCCCTAATAGCCACCCTTGACCATATAGGCCATTTATACTATGGGGTCATATATATATATATAAATAAAGCCCAATTATGTCTTGCATGTGTCTAATAAGAAGTGATGTGGTGTCACATAGTATCTTGAGTCACTAACTTTGTTCTCTTCATTCAGGTATGTACCCACTAATTCGATCAAAAGTGTTGATGGTAGTGAAAATTCCGAGGAAGTTGGTTTAGCGAGTGTAAAATAACTCCTACCCTGTCAGAAATGTCTGGTCTCACTCGTCTAAGTTACACAGGCAAAAACATGATACTTCTCCGAGATCACTCTAGAACAAGATTCCTTAGCGACTTGGGCCTTAAAGACAACAAGCATTTGGGATGCCTCGAGCAGTCTTGGATATCTTTGGATTATTTGTTTGCTAGATTTGGGCCTCACGATGGCTTTGATATCTTTTGGGATGAGTTTTTCACGACCAAGGAAAAATGGCAAAGACCTCGCCTTGAAGCTTTTAGCCTTGCTTTGTTGGGTATGTTGGTGTTTCTTTTGGACGAGAGGCATATTAGCACTCGTCTACAATCAGTAGTAATTGCCTTATTTCATGAGAAACAACGCAAAAATGTTACCGTTGTGCCAATGATCTTGGCAGAGTTGTAACGAGCCCTTAGTGGGGTTAGGGGAGGTGTTAGGTTTTTTGAGGGGAGTAACTTTTTGCTGCAATTGTGGATGATGGAGCACTTACACGCTGCTTCCTTACTTTGTCCCATTGACCGTGCTTTGCATGATCGAGTGGTATGCATTGAGCGTCGAATGGAGTCTCCTAAGTTTACATATTCAGTAGGTGTCATGGCTTGGATTGAGTTTTTTGGGTTGAGGACAAGTGGAAATAATTTGTGGGCCTACCTTTGTCTTCCTTTAGATGAGATCTTGGTAGGATGTCGCATGCAACCTTTCTTGATGTTGATAGGACTTAGGTGTGTCAGGCCGTACACGCCAATTAGGGTGATGCAACAGTTGGGCAAAAGACTATGGGAGCCACCAACTCTGAATCTTCAGAGGCACATCATGAATTTTAGCAAAAAGGCAGCTGATGAGATCAAGTACGTGCAATATTGGAACAATGCAAAGAGGATGAAAAAAACACACTAGTAGAGGACATTGGCAGGCCCAAATGTACTCATGAGTATTTGATTTGGTTACAGTCTATTCCACTTGGGGTCAGTACCCCATTACCAGCACCGCTTAGGGGGCGAGCAGTTCAAAGAGACGATTCCGAGGAGGCTTCGGATCTAGATCCTTAGGTAGGTTTGAGTTGCTAGGGTCTCAATTAGCAGGTTTGTTAGCCAATGTGGAGCAGCATGGTCAGTATTTGTTTAGTGTCGGCCTTCAAGAGGCGGGGGAACACGCCAAGACATTTGTTCCCAGCATTGCTGCATTTTACGAGGCATGTTACAGATCTTGAGCATAACAGACGTCTCAGGACCATCTAAGCCAGGACCGTTACATTCAGGAGCTGATTGAGGAGACTTTTTATGTTTTGAGTCCAATTTTTGTGTCTTTTAGTTCTTGTCTTGCCTAGCAGTATTGAGTCTTTTAGGTAGTGTCAGAGTCTATCATAGTCTAGTCTAGTTTGTCGAGTCCTTTGTTATCGTGCTTCCTATTTTGTTTTTAAAAAAAAAATTATAAATGAAAAGGTTTTTTGTAGTTAGTTTATTTTGTCCATTATTTTTTTTTAGAACTACAATTGGTCTGATTCATGTGGAACATGATACGTAGGCAACCTACATCAGGTTCGATCGAATCATTTAAAAAATAAGAGAAAATAGATGAAGTTTTGGGATGTAAGAAATGAGAGAAAAGAAAAGATTTATAAGCATAAAGAAAAGAGAGGAAAGAAGATGATATAAGCCAGTGAGCGTTAAAATAAAATAAAAAAGGAAGGTTGGAATTAGCAAATCGGGATGATGCCATATAACCTTGTGACCCTCAAAGCCATTCTAGAACCGTTAATTGCTGCTAAGTGCATCGCATGTAATGTGATATTATTATCTGATAAATGCCCTAACGCTAACATGTTGGCTTTGTTTTGCTCCTCTTTGTTATTTTCATTAAGCAGTAGGAAGGTGGTTGGTTTTTAGCTGTTACGGCCAAACACACTCACGCAAGTATACGTGGTCGTCAAGTAATAAAGTAGTGAATAAAGTATCGTTCCCACGAAGACTTATGATTAACTTTGACTAATTCAAACTCGAATAGCTTATTGATTCAAGATATTTCTAACAAAATATATAATTTTCTAACTTACTACCTACGGACGATCAAATAATGAATCGCTAAGAATTCAACACAACACTTAAATAGTTTTGTTCAACAATCAATAGGATATAATATTCCAGGGTCACGGGTCATCTAACATTCATGTTGCATTCGTATTTTAAAATAGCTAATTGATTTATCTGAATTGTTGATTCACAGGGTTAATTTCACTCGTAAGAATCTGTCGAGTTCTTACTCGCATGCTCAAGTTAACTTAATACCTATATGTCTATGGAATTAAGTTTAACAAGAACTCATTTACAATTTCTGTATTTTAACCGAGTAAGGCAATTAGGTATATGTCTATCCTAATCGCGAATCCTTTCCCCGATGCCCGGGTTTTGAAAACTTGCTCTATTTACTTCTATATGCAGTCTAGGGTTCCCACTTTCGAGTTCAACTCTAGATTCGTAGATAGTATTTCACTGTTAATTACTCAGCAAAATAATTAGAAACAGAATTAAATAAACAACCCAATATGATAAACCCAACGTCGTCAAATTAAACTTCAAACATCAACATTCATGTATACCCATGACCCTAGAATAATAGGGTTCTTAGCCACTCATATTCAGGCAATCATCCCAAATTTCATAAGATTGCATAAAAATCAATAAAAGAAAGAAAGGATAAAACTCCAGACGAATTCCGTGGTCTTTGAACTTGGTTATAGCCTTTTTTCTTCTCTTCCCCCGTCTCTCTCCTCTACAAGAGGCGTTTTAAAGCTTATATATTGCGTCCAAAAGTTGTAATCTAGAGTTCTCCTAACTCTAGTCCAAATCGGCTTCAGGGGTTGATGCTAAGGCGGATGCGACGCATCCACCTCGTCCTCCATTTCTTAACTTTGCATGTGAGGGTAGACGCGACGCATCCAGCCTTCTCTTCTACTTCCCAGTTTCGCACGCGATGGCGAACGCTATGGCCCAACTTCACTGCTAAGGTTGCACGCAGGATGATGTTTTCCTAGGTTGGATGCGACGCATCCAACCCTTCTTCCTCTGGCTAAACCACCTTTTCTTCATATTTTGCACTCCGAACACCTTAAATCGTCACACATAACTTAATTAGTCATCAAACCAATAATTACACCATGTTGGGAGTTTTAAAGATTAAATAACATCAAGAAGTGGTTAAAACATGGGTAAAGTAACATCAACACATATCGAAATATGCCAAACATCACTACCCCACACTTAAACCTTTGTTCGTCCTCGAACAAACCATCACTATAGTAAACAAAATAAAATTAAGCTCTTATCATTCAAAGCACACTACATCTATGCCCATGGTTATTTGCTACAATTAGGCTCTAGACTATGCATCAACACACTTCCCTTTTCTTATGCCCTTCTTTAAACATATTCAAACAAAGACAACATGCTCACAACAATCCTAACCTCAAAAACCGACTCGATGTCACAATGCACTCATGGCTTGAACAACCAACATCATAGAGAAGTCTAATAACGTTACCTATCCCTCGTGAAACCATGTGCCCTCACAACAAAAGCAGAGAGAGTAAAATCAATCCACACATTCGAATCTCATGCTCACAAAGAAAATTGCTCACTCTCACAAAAGAAGTCACATGCATGTAATTGGTACCATAGGCTCGCCCTTAATGTAAATCTCTACTAATGTAAGCTCGCTCGATTTAAAATCAATTAGGACTTTTTCATGGTTGTAATGTGGGCTAAGGGACGGGTAGGATATATTTAAGAAATAGTGACTCACCCTCCTAAGCACTTTAACACATCATCAAATAACTTAAGCGCGAATTCTTCAACACCCTTTCAATTTCACCAATAATATCACTCCAAACAATATTTCCTCTTTCTTTAAGCACTACTTTAATTCATACCCACTAGCAAGAACAAGACAACAATTTATTCATCTATATTTTTCTTTTCTTTTTTTTTCTTTTTTTTCAATTTTCGCTAGTGGCGTATTATTTTACAAAATAAGTGCACCTTTTTTTTTTTTCATTGGTTCCACTCAAAAGTCACCCCACACTTAGTCCCTTCTTACTTCTTTTAGCGCTCATCTAACAATTAAAGTGCTTTAAGAGGTAAAAGGATCAAAACAATGTCAATTAAGAATAAAAAGGGTGTAGGCTTGTAATGCGGGTACCAAACAAAAGTCAATAGGCTCAAAAGGGTTAACTAAGGATCAATTTTATTTGGGATAAGCAATTAAGCTCAAAAAAAAAAAATTTCAAAGAAAGCCTAAAATCATTTTTCAAACTGAGCATTACCTCAAATTTCGCTTCAACTCACATACCGGGCAAGTTCTAGACACAAGTACACTATATGGACTACACAAAAACCTTACCACACATGGCACATGACTCATTAAGGACGGTCACATTCCGACTCTCAAATAATGCAAGTATTCACGGAGCAACGAGATATTAAGCATTAAGCGCAAAGTGAACACAAGTCAAGAAAATGAGAAATAGGCGCCACAAAACATGCTATCCATTTTAACAAGGCATCATCAATAATTTCAGAGTGAGAAGGGAAGATATTACATATGTAAAAGCCTAAATATGCCATTATCAACCAAGTCAAGGTCACCTAGGTTCATCATTCTTCCTCCTTTTATTCCCTACATTCCTACTCTACTCTAAAAAGAAAACAAAATTACCCGGTTCAAACTACATCCCATGGAAAAGAACCGAGGCACAAAGAAAAACCACAGGGGATTATTACTATCTACAAAGATACTATATATATATATATATATATATATATATATATATATATATATATATATATATATATATATATATATATATTATTATTTTTTTTTTTTTTTTTTAATAATGATAAACTGATAGTTACTCCATATAGATGAATTTACTGCTATTTTATGCCATTAATCCAGTGAATATTTTAGTACATTCATCCATACATCAAAACATGAATCACCCCCCCACCCCACACTTAGGACTGTGCGTTGTCCCCAACGCATACAAACAAGGTAAAGTAGGGTGAGAAGAACTCCCTCAAGTCAAGGTGGAGGGCTCATCCGCAGTCTGTGGAGGAGCATCTGCATCCATAGCATTCCTATCATCAACAACTGGTGCTGATTCTGTAGCAGGTGTTACAGCGACCTCAGTAGGCCTGTTGAGTGGAGCCTCAGTGACTATGGGAGGAACAGGAGTGGATGGTCCGGCAGTGGATGATGCAATCAGCTGGGAGATGTCTGTACCTGCACATTGAACCAGAGCTCTAAGGAGTAATGATATCTCCTTCATCATCGTGGCCTGCTCGGTCTGAACTCGGCTTAGATCCGCACGAGTCCGTCTCAACTCATCCCTGGTGGCACTCAACTCGACACGAGTCGCTATCAGCTCAGCCCTGTTCTCTTGCATATCTGCTTGCATTTGCTTAAATAATTGTTGAATGGTGAGCTTAGAAGACCTTCCCTTGTTCGGCTCTAGAACATGAGTGACATCATATGGTCCTGGAGCTTTAGCCTCAATGTCGTCATTCTCCTTGTCCCATAGTACTCCCATCTCTGTCAAAAAAGCCGTTAGGGTATTAGCAAAGAATAGCCTCCACTTGTAATTCATCCCGGTTCGCTGCATTTGATCATGCATGATGGCTCCTAAGTTGAGTGGTATCCCCTCTAATAAAGCATATAATACGAGTGCGCGGTAACGAGGGACATCAGTTTTATGTTGGCATGGCATCAGGCGGTTACATATGAAATTTAGAGCCACACGTGCTAACGCACTCATGAATTCCTTGGCTATAGAGTGGTACTCCATACTCCCATGCTTCCATTCTGCATCCTTCCTGGTAGGGCATAGGACAGACTTAATGTGTGCATAATCTGGTGTTTTGCATATGGAGTCAAACCTATCTGTAAGTGTGTGTGGCACCCTTAAGAAGTTATTCAGAGCTTCAGCTGACACATTGATATCTACCCCTCTGACTCGCACAATGTTTCCCCTGGCGTGACGCCAATTGGCGTAGAGCTCTCTAACAATGGTGAGGTTGGCTTTGCCGTGACCTTTCAAGATGGGTCCCCATTTTTGCACCTCTCGAATTGACTTTAGAAACTCTGAGTACTTTGTCTTAAGTGGTCCGATGTTTATCGGCTTTTCCGGAATATACTTCTTTGAAACCAGTATCTTCTTATAGGCTCGGAATGCCTTCTCATTAACAAAGTATTTCTCCCAATCAACTCGGTCTATGGGTTCACCCTCGTCTTCATTACTCATGTTGACATGTAGGTGGTCATTGTCCGAATCGGAATCGGATTCAGATTCTGTAGTAATCTTCTCCTTCCCTTTATCAGTCGGATCACTCATTTTCGAAGCTTTTCTTTGGTATGTCACAGGCTCTCTTATCTCTATTCCTTTGCTTGGTGTAATACCTTCTTCACTGTCCTCCTGACTAATGTTTCCTCCTCCTCTTGCTCTGAATCATCACTTAACTGCCTAGGCAGCAGTTCCATTTCCTTCTCCGTCCGCTTCCTTTTTTTCTGTGGATTTGGACCGCCCGCTGCCCTTCCGGTAGGCTTTTTGGGCGGTTGCTTGTTACCATCTTTGTCTTGTTGCTTGGATGGTTTACTCACTGCTGTCATTTTACGAATCTAAGTACCTGCAATGCAAAGAATTCAACAATTAGCAGATGAAACAGCGAAGTTCAGCTTGAAAGCAATTGCAACAGCTTGCAGACTTCAAATTATTCGTAAAGTCATGCCATTCACTACTTCATGGAATTGTAGCTCATGACTTTCAGCAAGTATGTGATAACTCTCTTCAAAAATTCAATTTCACATAGCCCCTCACTCGACCCCACACTTATTCTCAAGCATACACCAATGTTGCTCGGTTACTCAGACTTCAACGACGCCTAAATTTTCCTGAGGGACAATTCGTCGAACATGTGGTATGCAACAAGTGTGCCTAGTTCATTCTATCAGTTGAGCAATGCAACTACCCTCCCAAAGTTTGACGAGATGAAGGGAATTATAGTTTATCATCTCGCAACCATTACAACGACCAAGAACGACAGCCCTAAAAAATTTTGAAATTGCAAAACCTACTTGTTGCTACCATTGAGGGAGGGAAGAGAGAAGAATTAGGAGAGAAGCCAACGGAAGAACGAAGAGGATGATGCGTACCTGTCGCGTTTGTATGCGTTGCAATTTCGATTAAAGAAATCCGTTCTGCGTTCGTAGGCGTCGCAAAAAGAGACGAGTGGATGCGTCGCAAGAAGAGTTTTTAACGAATTCGTTATCTTAAGATGTGTTAAAGTATATAGTACTTACCTGTGCGTGCGAGCTTTGACGCGACGCATCCCCTTGTCTTCCTTCAAAAAATTTTCGGACGCGACACGGACGCGATAGGCAGACTTCACTGCCTTGAGCAATTGGCCAGTCAAAAATTTTTTGCTGAGGGGGATGCGACGCATCCGCCTCGTTTTCTCATATCTGGGGAACTTTTTTTTTTTTTTTTTTTTCTTTCTACGTCCTACAAAAAAAAAAAAATAAACTAACTAACTTGGGTGGCCTCCCAAGAAGTGCCTGATTTAACGTCGCGGCACGACGCAACATGTTCTTCATGCCTCCACTAAATCCATTGTGGTCTTGTGACGTGCAATGTCACCACCCCAATAGTGTTTTACTCTTTGGCCATTTACCAAGAATGTCGTATTGGACCCCTTATCACACAATTCTATCGTACCATGAGGTTTCACACTAACCACTTCAAACGGACCCGACCATCGAGATTTAAGCTTTCCTGGAAAAAGCTTTAGCCTTGAATTAAACAGTAGAATTTCTTGACTTGGCTCAAACTCACGATGTTGGATATGCTTATCATGCCATCTTTTGGTCTTCTCTTTATACAATTTGGCATTTTCATACGCATGCAATCGAAACTCATCAAGCTCGTTGAGTTGTAGCAATCTCTTCTCACCGGCCAATTCCATCTCCATATTTAGCTTTTTAATCGCCCAATATGCTTTGTGTTCAAGCTCGACCGGCAGATGGCAGGCCTTCCCATAAACCAACCTGTACGGAGAAGTGCCTATTGGGGTCTTGTACGCAGTGCGATATGCCCATAATACGTCATCCAGCTTCCCGGCCCAGTCCTTTCTATTCATACTTACTGTCTTTTCCAAAATCTGCTTGACCTCTCTGTTGGAAACTTCTACTTGACCACTCGTTTGGGGATGATAGGCAGTGGAAACTTTGTGCTTGACTCCATATTTTGCAAGAATATTATTCAGCAGTTTGTTACAAAAGTGAGTTCCCCCGTCGCTTATCAACACTCTTGGAGTCCCAAAACGTGTGAAGATGTGCTTCTTTACAAAGCCTACCACAACCTTTGCATCGTTAGTAGGAAGAGCAATGGCCTCTACCCACTTAGAAACATAGTCGACCGCCACCAAGATGTATCTGTGCCCGTTAGAATATGGGAATGGTCCCATAAAATCAATCCCCCAAACATCAAAAAGTTCTACCGCCAGAATATTTTGCAAGGGCATCTCGTGTTTCCTCGTGATAGTTCCAGTTCTTTGGCATCTATCACAATTTTTAACGAAGGCATGTGCATCCTTAAACAATTTTGGCCAATAAAAACCTGATTGTAGCACTTTTTGGGCGGTTCTATCCCCGCCGTGATGACCTCCATATGGTGACGCATGGCAGTCATGTAGTATAGCCTTCATCTCTTCCTCAGGAACACACCTTCTCACCAACTGATCTGCACACTGCCTATATAGGAATGGCTCATCCCACACGTAGAACCTTACATCATGTAGGAATCTTCTTCTATTGTCAGCTGTCCATTCTAGTGGCGTCACCCCACTTGCGATAAAATTCACATAATCTGCATACCATGGGGCTTCACCTGAGGTGACTGCTAATATTTGCTCATTCGGAAATGTTTCTTTAATTGACCCTCCTTCAGCTACATGGTCCCGATTTTTTAATCTGGACAAATGATCGGCCACTTGATTTTCTGTCCCTTTTCGATCTCGGATCTCTAAGTCAAATTCTTGCAAGAGGAGGACCCAACGAATCAGCCTCGGCTTGGCGTCTTTCTTTTCAAATAAGTATCTGATAGCTGAATGATCTGTGTAGACGATGACTTTGGTTCCCACTAGATAGGATCTGAACTTGTCAAACACCCACACCACTGCAAGCAACTCCTTTTCAGTCACTGTATAATTCATCTGAGCTGGATTCATAGTTTTGCTTGCATAATAAATGGAGTGAAAGATTTTATCCCTCCTTTGCCCCAACACCGCTCCAATTGCTATGTCACTTGCATCGCACATCAACTCAAATGGTTGTGCCCAATCGGGGCCAATGATAATTGGTGCAGTCACCAATCTTCCCTTCAGCTCCTCAAATGCTTTCAGACATGCATTATCAAACTTGAAGGTAACATCTTTCTCTAGAAGCCTGCACAAAGGGGAAGAAATTTTCGAAAAATCTTTAATGAAACGACGATAAAAACCTGCATGACCTAAGAAACTGCGAATGCCTTTGATGGATGTCGGCGGGGGCAATTTTTCAATCGTCTCCACCTTTGCTTTATCCACCTGTAGACCATCTTTTGAAACCTTGTGCCCCAAAACTATACCTTCACGTACCATGAAATGGCACTTTTCCCAGTTTAGCACCAAGTTCGTCTCTTCACACCTAGCTAGCACTTTATCAAGGTTCATCAAACAACTATCAAAAGAACATCCAAACACAGAAAAATCGTCCATGAATACTTCTACAAATCTTTCAACCATGTCAGTGAAAATAGCCATCATACACCTTTGAAAAGTCGCAGGTGCATTACAAAGACCGAAGGGCATTCTCTTGAACGCATACGTGCCATAAGGACATGTAAATGTAGTTTTCTCTTGGTCTTCTGGGGCTATAGCAATCTGATTATACCCTGAATAACCGTCCAGGAAACAGTAGTATTCCTGGCCAGCTAATCTATCAAGCATTTGGTCAATAAAAGGAAGGGGAAAGTGGTCTTTCCGGGTGGCATTGTTCAGTTTTCTGTAATCTATGCAAATTCTCCATCCAGTGACAGTTCTTGTAGGAATTAAGTCATTATTTTCATTAACTACTACGGTTATCCCCCCTTTCTTCGGCACACATTGAACGGGGCTTACCCATTTACTATCAGAGATTGGAAATACAATACCTGCATCAAGCCACTTAATCACTTCTTTTCTTACCACTTCTTTCATGATTGGATTTAGTCGGCGTTGGTGTTCTACACTTGGCTTGTGTCCGTCCTCCATGAGGATTTTGTGCATGCAGAAAGCTGGACTAATGCCTTTAATGTCAGACATTGTCCACCCAATTGCTCGCTTGTGCTCACGTAGCACCCTTAATAGCTTTTCTTCCTGTAATTTAGACAAGTGAGCAGAAATAATAACAGGTAAAGTGTCAGAACTTCCCAAATAAGCATATTGAAGGTGAGGGGTAGGGGTTTAAGTTCCAAATTTGGAGCTTTTTCAATTGACGGCTTTGGTGGGGGGCCACTTGGCCTATTCAGGGGCTCAAACGGGATTATTCCTTGCATGTAACCACATGATGTATCTAGGATATGCATCATCTCCTCAACCTCATCATCCATCTCCAAGCTATCAAACATCATGATTGCTTTTTCTAAACAGTCGTCTAGATATACACTCGTGTCAAGAAGTTTCTCATCCACATCCACCACAGATATCATATAGAGCTCCTCATAGTGGCGGGGAAGTTGGATTGCTTTGTAGACATTGAAGACTGCTTCCTCGTTGTCCACTCTCATAATCATTTTCCCTTCTCTCACTTTAATTATTGCATCGCCAGTAGCCAAGAGAGGTCGTCCCAATATGATTGGAACTTGTTCATCAGCCTCGAAGTCTAGAATAATGAAGTCAGCTGGGAAGATGAATTTTCCAATTTGCAGCAGCACATCTTCAATCACTCCTTCGGGGTAGGCTATGGACCTATCAGCTAATTACAACATCACGGTGGTTGGTCTCGGAGCTCCCAGACCTAATTGCTTAAACAAGGATAAAGGCATCAGATTTATGCTTGCACCCAAATCACACAGAGCACGTCCCACGTCAATATTACCGATTTGTACTGGAATGGTGAAGCTGCCAGGATCCTTAAGCTTTTGGGGAAGCTTGTTTTGGACCCTTGATGTGCACTCCTCAGTAAGTGCAACCGTCTCGAACTCAGTCAATTTCCTCTTATGAGCCACTATGTCTTTTATGTACTTAGCGTACTTTGGAATTTCACGAAGTACATCCACTAATGGAATATTTAATTGAACCTGACTCAACATGGAGAGAAATTTGTTGAACATGCGATCGTCATTCCTTTTCTGCAATCTTTAGGGGAAAGGTGGTGGTGGCCTTGTAACCTCCATTCGCTCTGAACTTGCATCATCTTCCTTTGACTCTTATGTTGCCTTAGGTTTCAACTCCCCCCCAGGTATAGGTTTTTCTTTTATCTTCCTTGGCACTTCCTCTAGTTCCCTCCCGTTTCTAAGTGTAACTGCATTAACTTGAGGGTTCTTCTCTGTATCACTAGGAAGTGAGCCTGTAGGTCTAGTATTTTGATTTGCTGCTAACTGCCCCATTTGCCTCTCAAGATTTCTGAAATCGGTCCTGAGCTGTTGATTGTCTAGCAACAACTTTTTCAGCAAGTCATTCGTACTTTCTTCCATTTGTTGGGGTGGCTTCTGAGGTTGAGTAAAATTCCCTTGAGGCCTATACTGATTCTGTTGACTTCCGCCCCATGAGAAGTTAGGATGATTCCTCCAGTTTGGGTTGTAAGTGTTCCCATATTGCGCATGTTGATTCATAGGACCTCTGTTTTGTTGCCCCACATAGTATATAGATTCAGGATTCGTGGGGCACATGTCAATCATATGACTGTCTCCGCATAGTTCGCAACAAATAGACATCTGCTGTACATGTTGCATTTGTTGTGTTGTCATTCTATTCATCTGATTTGCCAATTTTGCTATATCGGCTCTCATGGCGGAAAAGTCATCAAGCTCAATCAAACCGGCGGCCTTCTGTTTAATTCCCCTTCGTGAATCCCCCTCTCCTTGCCAATTATGGTCATTAGCAGTGAAATTATTTAGCAAGAGTTGTATTTCACTATACGGTCTTGCCATGCAACTACCCCCACAAGCTGAGTCAAGATTCATCTTTGATGCTTCATCTAACCCATCAACAAAAGTGTGACCCAATACCTCATCAGTTTGACAATGATGCGGGCAGTCTCTGAGTAGCTTCTTGTATCTTTCCCAAGCTTGACGAAGTGTCTCGCCATCCCGTTGTTGGAACCCAAGAATTTGGCTCCTCAGCAAACTTGTCTTCTTAGTTGGGAAAAACTTGATCAGGAATTTCCTTGCTAGATCATCCCAAGTGTGGATAGAGTTCGCGGGCTCCTTTTGCAACCATTCTTTAGCTTCCCCCAACAGTGAAAAAGGGAATAGTGTCAGCCTGACATAGTCCTTGGAGACGTTCGGATAATTGTAAGTGTCCGTGATTTCCAAGAAGTTCTGAATATGCCTCTGCGGGTCCTCATGAGATAGAACCACATATTGTCCTGTGGACTGAATCAGCTGTACCATGTACTGTTTGAGTTCAAAATGCCCAGTGATATCAGGCTTCACAATAGCCTGAGTCATATTCGCAAGATTGGGCCTTGCGGCTTCAATTACCGGACGCTCTTCATTGCCTGCCATATCTATTGGCTGTGGTTGGACTGCGATGTCCAACTCTCTTTCTATTCTCGTTCTAGCTTCGTGTTCCCTTCTCACTCTATGTAGTGTTCGTTCGATTTCTGGATCAAGAGGAATGAGGTTGTTTGCACTTCTACTCCTCTGCATTCGAGAGAAGACCCTGCGTTGACACAAACCAGGCAAACTGAAAATTAAAACTTGAAAACAAATATCTAATAAAAGCTTAACTTAGTCACGTAGCTAATTTCTAAGTCCCCGGCAACGGCGCCAAAAACTTGTTACGGCCAAACACACTCACGCAAGTATACGTGGTCGTCAAGTAATAAAGTAGTGAATAAAGTATCGTTCCCACGAAGACTTATGATTAACTTTGACTAATTCAAACTCGAATAGCTTATTGATTCAAGATATTTCTAACAAAATATATAATTTTCTAACTTACTACCTACGGACGATCAAATAATGAATCGCTAAGAATTCAACACAACACTTAAATAGTTTTGTTCAACAATCAATAGGATATAATATTCCAGGGTCACGGGTCATCTAACATTCATGTTGCATTCGTATTTTAAAATAGCTAATTGATTTATCTGAATTGTTGATTCACAGGGTTAATTTCACTCGTAAGAATCTGTCGAGTTCTTACTCGCATGCTCAAGTTAACTTAATACCTATATGTCTATGGAATTAAGTTTAACAAGAACTCATTTACAATTCCTGTATTTTAACCGAGTAAGGCAATTAGGTATATGTCTATCCTAATCGCGAATCCTTTCCCCGATGCCCGGGTTTTGAAAACTTACTCTATTTACTTCTATATGCAGTCTAGGGTTCCCACTTTCGAGTTCAACTCTAGATTCGTAGATAGTATTTCACTGTTAATTACTCAGCAAAATAATTAGAAACAGAATTAAATAAACAACCCAATATGATAAACCCAACGTCGTCAAATTAAACTTCAAACATCAACATTCATGTATACCCATGACCCTAGAATGATAGGGTTCTTAGCCACTCATATTCAGGCAATCACCCCAAATTTCATAAGATTGCATAAAAATCAATAAAATAAAGAAAGGATAAAACTCCAGACGAATTCCGTGGTCTTTGAACTTGGTTATAGCCTTTTTTCTTCTCTTCCCCCGTCTCTCTCCTCTACAAGAGGCGTTTTAAAGCTTATATATTGCGTCCAAAAGTTGTAATCTAGAGTTCTCCTAACTCTAGTCCAAATCGGCTTCAGGGGTTGATGCTAAGGTGGATGCGACGCATCCACCTCGTCCTCCATTTCTTAACTTTGCATGTGAGGGTAGACGCGACGCATCCAGCCTTCTCTTCTACTTCCCAGTTTCGCACGCGATGGCGAACGCTATGGCCCAACTTCACTGCTAAGGTTGCACGCAGGATGATGTTTTTCTAGGTTGGATGCGACGCATCCAACCCTTCTTCCTCTGGCTAAACCACCTTTTCTTCATATTTTGCACTCCGAACACCTTAAATCGTCACACATAACTTAATTAGTCATCAAACCAATAATTACACCATGTTGGGAGTTTTAAAGATTAAATAACATCAAGAAGTGGTTAAAACATGGGTAAAGTAACATCAACACATATCGAAATATGCCAAACATCAGTAGCACTCTGGCGAGTCATCCATACAACACTAATTCAAAGATCAAGGCAGTCATGACTAGCAAAGAATTAGACACGAGTGTTGTTGATACATCAAAAGAGATTGTGGAGTCGGAATCTGAATTGAATGAAGAAGTTCAAAGGTTGAAACAACAATGTCAGATATGTATCAAGCTTGGATTAGTGGGCATCCTCCTCCCTCATTTCCCACTAACTACACTGAAAACCCAGCCACCATCCCACCACTATCATAAGGCCAGATTCCCACCACTATTGATTTTTCCCCACGACATGCTACGGGCTTTACCCCTTATCACAACTACCATGGCACCTCTTCCCAGCCTTTCCATGCTCCACCAGCCAAAACAACCTCATATCCCGCTCCAACATCCACTCCTGTTCTTGTAGCCCCTTCACAAGCTACTATCCATCGATCTTCTAGTGAACCCGCGTTCAAAGCTCCCGATGCCCAATACTATGCTCCAGAACCAACTTTCAAAGTCCCGGATCCCTATTGTTATACCCCTCACTTTGAGCCTCCCGTTGAAATTGAGAAGCCCGCTAAGAATGTGGAGCAAGAGGAGATATTCATGAAGGTGAAGAATTTATAGCAATCTTTGAGGAACATGCAAGGGATAGGAAACCAAGTAAGTGTGTCTTACAAGGACTTGTGCCTATTCCCTGACGTCCAACTGCCCATCGGGTTCAAGATGCCAAAGTTTGATCTGTACGACGGACATGGAGATCCTGTGGACCATTTGAGAGGTTATTGCATTAAGATGAGAGGCTCTAGTGGAAAGGACGAGCTTTTGATGGCCTATTTCAGTCAGAGTTTGAGTGGGGCAGCCCTGGAATGGTACACACCTGTCAAGATGCTAGCAGGTGGTATACATGGGATGATATGGCTCAGGCCTTTGCCCGACACTTTCAGTATAATATAGATAGTGTCCCAGATCGCATGTCCTTTACCAATATAGAAAAGAAGCCTAATGAAAGCTTTAGGAGATACGGGCTCAGATGGAGGGAACAAGCTTCCCGGGTCAATCCTCCGATGGAAGAAGACGAGATGGTCAAGTACTTTCTTCAAGCCCAAGAGCCTACTTACTTTGGCCACTTGACCTCAGCCATGGGCAAGCTATTTAATGATGTGGTAAAGATGGGAGAGATGGTAGAAGAGGGACTCAAGTCGAGCAAGATCATGAGCTACTCTGCTATAAGAGCAACCATGCAGGCAATCAGAATGACACAGGAAGTTTGTTAGGCAAGAAGAAAAAATATGATGTTGCTATGGTTGTCTCTGGGCCATGGCATGGCCCAAGGGATCCGCCTCACCAGTACACTCAACCTCGACCCCAACCCTAAGCCTACACACTCACTCCATATAATACACCCCAATAATATTTCCCACCACAAGATCCTCAATACTTAGTCAGGCTACCACAATACCATGTTTACCACACACAATCATATGCTCAACCCCCTCCTTACCCGCAATGGCATGTACTAGCTCCACAAAACTCTTATCCACACCCACAACCCTACTGAAACCCTACTGGTCCGAACTTTCGACCCGGGTCGGAGTATAAAAGAGAAAGGCAACAGCAAAAATAGACCTTCACCCCTCTGGGAGAGTCCTATGCTAGTTTATTTCAAAGGTTGAGGCAATTGGACGTGTTGAGGCCGATTGAGGCAAATATACCAAATCCACCGCCAAAGAATCTTGATTATTCTCTGAGGTGTGCATATTGTTCTGATGCACCAGGGCATGATATAGAGAAGTGTTGGCATTTGAAAAGAGCAATACAAGGGCTTATTGATGCAAATCAAATTATAGTACAGATCAACCAAAATCCTTTGCCATCCCACGCAGAGACACACATGATTGAGATAGTTCGTAAGGATAGGGAGTCTGGGAATTCTTCCGAATCCATCATGATGATTCATTCTAGTGAAGGTAATTCAGTTAAGGTTCTAGACTCTACAAAAGCAATTCCCTCGACAGTTGAAGGGATGGCGGAGAAACTAAGCATGCTCAACGTGAAGCCACCTGTGTTGGTCATCAAAAGAGACTTCGAAGGATATTGGGGCAAGTCGGGATAAGCCGAAAGTGGTCGTTCCAGGGAACCCAAGAAAGCATGTCGTAGTCGTGAAAGGAGCTCCTATTACCCCTGTTGTTATTAAGCCAGTGACCCAATTGCCAGTGGTAGATACAAAGGTTGTTCCATGGAATTACAAACAAGTGATAGTGATATATAAAGGGAAAGAAGTGGAGGAAGAAGTCAATGAAACTGGAGGAATGACTCGTTCTGGGAGGTGTTTTACCATGGAAAAATTGAGGAAGGCCAAGCATTTCAAGGATAGTCAAATACGAGTAAAGAAGCCGGTCACTGAAGAAGAGGTTGAAGAGTTCCTAAAAAATATGAAAGTGCAAGATTATTCCATTGTGGAGCAATTAAGGAAAACACCGACTCAGATCTCTCTTTTGTCTTTACTAATACATTCAGATGACCACTGTAAAGCCCTGATGAAGATTTTGAATGAGGCATATGTTCCTGATAAGATCACAGTGAATCACTTGGAAAAGATTGCTAACAAGATCTTCAAAGCAAATAGGATCACCTTCTCAGATGATGAACTTCCTATGGAGGGTACAGAACACAACCGAGGTTTTTATCTCACTGTTAAGTGCGAGTAGTCTGTTGTCTCGAGGGTACTGGTTGATAATAGGTCTAGTGAAAATATTTTCCCTTTATCTACTTTACAAAAGTTGAAAATCAGTACTGAAAGAATCCATATGAATAGTGTATGTGTTCGAGGCTTTGATAGGGGAGGGAAAGATTCTGTCGGTGATATAATGCTTGAATTGTCGATAGGTCCAGTCAAGTTCACTATGGAATTTCAAGTGTTAGATATGGTTGTCTCCTACAATCTGTTGTTGGGCAGGTCTTGGATACATGTGGCTAAGGCAGTCCCGTCTTCTCTGCATCAAATGGTAAAATTTGAATGGGACAGGCAGGAAATAGTTGTGCACGATGATGAGGACATATCTGCTTATAATGACCCGCATTTTCCATTTATTGAAGTTGAAGATGATAAATGGCTTTGGGTCTACCAAACATTCGAAACTGTGTCTGTTGAGAAGATTCCTGAGGGAGAATGCATTCCAGGACCGAAGCTATCCTCCGCGTCCGTCATGGTAGCAAATGAAATATTGAAGAATGGTTTTGTGCCAGGTAAAGGTATGGGTTCATCTCTATGGGGTATTGTACATCCAGTATGCCCACGTGAAAATATTGGCACATTTGGTTTGGGATTCACGCCCACACAGAGGGACGTGAAAAGGGCTAAAAATCAGAAACAGAAGGCATGATCTCTACCCAGGCCTGTTCCACACATCTCCAAGTCCTTTATCAATCGAGGGGCCACAAAACGTCCAATATCATTAATCCCGAAAATTGTAGTTGATGTTGATGAAGAGCTGATCAGCAGGTTCCAAAGTCTGTTTGATGAGGTTAATATGGTAGAAATTGGGGAAGGTTCTAGTAACGCAGATGTGTAGCTCGTTGGGACAAATGTGAAGCTCAGCAATTGGGAAGCTACTTCTCTCCCCACCCGGAAGGAGTTTTGGTAGTTTGCTTTATTTTCCTTTCTGTTATCTCGGTTATTCCAGGGTTGTAATCTAGATTTTTATTTTTCGCTTGTTTTGATATTCAAACCCTTCTGTCCTTTTAGTTTCAATGAAATGCAATTTCCCGTTTTCCATTATTCCTAATAGTGTTTCATTTTTGTTTTTCTTTTGTACAGTTCTTTTTATGCTGGGTCTAATGGCATGACATGCATGAGGAATTTTCAGTCAAGTCTTAAAAGCCAGGCTAATCCTGAAATAATGATCCAAGAAGTAGAATATGATGATGAAACAGAATATGATGAAAAAGCATCAATTGAGGAAATCGGTAAAAAACTAAAACACTTTGAAGAAAAACCAAACCCTAATTTGAATGAAACTGAAGCAATCAATTTAGGAGATCATGATAATGTTAAGGAAACCAAGATAAGTGTGCATCTAGAACCGTAAGTCAAGGAAGAAATAATCAAAGCACTGTCTGAGTACAAAGATGTCTTGGCATGGTCGTATGATGATATGCCGGGCTTGAGCACTGACTTGGTTGTTCATAAATTGCCAACTGATCCTGCACTCCCTCATGTCAAGCAAAAGTTAAGAAAGTTCAAGACTGACATGAGTGTGAAGATCAAAGAAGAAATCACAAAGCAGCTTGATGCAAAAATCATTCGGGTCACTCGATATCCCACTTGGTTAGCTAATGTTGTGCCGATACCAAAGAAGAATGGTAAGACCAGGGTATGTGTTGATTATCGTGATCTTAACAAAGCAAGCCCAAAGGATGATTTTTCATTGCCGAACATCCACATTCTGATTGATAATTGTGCCAAGCATGAGACTAGGTCTTTTGTGGATTCCTAAGCGGGATATCACCAGATCCTAATGGATGAGGAAGATGCAGAAAAGACAGCGTTCACCACACCATGGGGAACATATTGCTACCGGGTAATGCTATTTGGTTTGAAGAATGCTGGAGGAACTTACATGAGGGCGATGACTACTATATTTCATGACATGATACACAAGGAGATTGAGGTTTATGTAGATGATGTGATCATAAAGTCAAAGAAGCTTTCTGGCCATGTCATTAATTTGAGGAAGTTTTTCCAAAGGCTACATATGTATAATCTCAAGCTCAATCCAGCAAAATGTGCATTTGGTGTCCCATCGGGGAAACTAATAGGATTCATGGTCATCCGACGTGGTATTGAGTTGGATCCTTCAAAGATCAAGGCCATCCAGGAGTTACCACCTCCCAAAAATAAAACTGATGTGATGAGCTTGCTCGGAAGGTTAAATTACATCAACATGTTTATTGCTCAACTCACGACAACCTGTGATCCCATCTTTAAGTTGTTGAAGAAGAATGACGCGGTCAAGTGGACTGACGAGTGTCAAGAAGCATTTGATAAGATCAAGAGGTACCTGTCAAACCCACATGTGTTGGTCCCACCAGAGCATGGGAGACCTTTAATCTTGTATTTGACAGTCTTGGATAATTCTTTTGGTTGCGTACTAGGTCAACATGACATCACGGGCAAGAAAGAGCATGCAATCTATTATCTCAGCAATAAGTTCACTCCTTATGAGCTTAAGTATACTCTTCTTGAAAGGATATGTTGTGCCCTGACTTGGGTAGCACAAAAGTTGAAGCATTATCTTTCGTCCTACACTACTTACCTCATCTCTCGCATGGATCCTCTAAAGTATATCTTTCAGAAGCCTATGCCCACAGGCAGACTTGCAAAGTGTCACATTTTACTCACAGAGTTTGACATTATCTATGTGACTCGGACCGCGATAAAAGCTCAAGCGTTGGCCGACCACTTAGCCGAGAATCCAATGGATGGAGAATATGTGCCATTGAGGAGTTATTTTCCTGATAAAGAAGTGCTATATGTTGACGAAGTTGATCATAATGAAAATCGAGGTTGGAAACTCTTCTTTGATGGAGCTGCTAACACGAATGGTGTCGGAGTAGGGGCTGTACTCATTTCCGAAATAGGGCAACACTACCCTGTAACAACCCAAATTTGATTTTATTGCACCAACAACATGGCTGAGTACGAAGCATGCATTCTGGGTTTGAGGTTAGCTGTAGACATGGGAGTCCAGGAGATACTGGTTTTGGGAGATTCATATTTTTTGGTTCACCAGATTCAGGGAGAATAGGAAACTCGGGACCTAAAGCTCATACCATATCGACAGTGTCTGCATGATCTTTGTCAACGATTCAAGTCAGTAGAATCTAGGCATATTCCTAGGGTTCATAATGAGATTGCCGATGCCCTGGCTACTCTGGCTTCAATGCTACATCATCCGGATAAGGCTTATGTTGACCCCGTGCATATCCAAGTCCGTGATCAGCATGCCTATTGTAATATGGTTGAAGAGGAACTTGATGGTAATCCTTGGTTCCATGATATCAAGGAATACTTCAAGTCCGGGATATATCTGGTACATGCCACAGGTGATCAAAAGAGAACTATTCGATGTCTGGCTAGTGGTGTTTTCTTAAGTGGAGGAATCTTGTACAAGAGGACTCCAGACCTAGGATTACTGAGGTGCGTAGATGCTATGGAAGCTTCAACTGTCATGACTGAATGGGTATGTCTTGGCAAAAAAGATACTTCGAGCAGGTTATTATTGGCTCACCATGGAACGAGATTGCATTAGCTTTGTTCGCAAGTGTCATCAATGTCAGGTGCATGGTGATTTGATTCATTATCCGCCATCGGAGTTACACACAATGTCTGCACCTTGGCCCTTCATTGCCTGAGGCATAGATGTTATCAGACCAATTGAGCCGGTGGCGTCAAATGGACATAGGTTTATTCTGGTGGCCATTGATTACTTTACTAAGTGGGTCGAAGTTGTAACTTTCAAATCCGTGACCAAGAAAATAGTGGTAGATTTTGTTCATTCAAATATCATTTTCCGGTTTGAAATTCCCAAGGTAATCATCACAGACAATGCTGCTAATCTCAACAGTCATTTGATGAAAGAGGCATGCGAATAATTCAAGATTATGCATCGAAATTCTACTCCATATCGCCCCAAGGCAAATGGAGCTGTTGAAGCTGCTAACAAAAACATAAAGAAGATACTTCGTAAGATGGTGCAAGGTTCTAGGCAGTGGCATGAAAAGTTGCATTTTGCTCTGTTAGGCTATCGCACTACTGTTCTCACTTCAGTAAGTGCAACTCCTTATTTATTGGTATATGGAACTGAGGCAGTTATACCTGCGGAGGTTGAGATTCCACCCCTTCGGATTGTTGCGGAAGCTAAAATTGATGATGATGATGAGTGGGTCAAAACCCGTTTGGAGCAGTTGAATTTAATTAATGAGAAAAGATTGGCATCAGTGTGTCATGGTCAATTATATCAGAAGAGAATGGCAAGAGCATACAACAAGAAGGTGCGTCCTCTAAAATTTGAAGTGCGCCAGCTAATATTGAAACGCATCCTTCCACATCAAGCTGAAGCTAAAGGCAAATTCGCCCCAAACTGGCAGGGGTCGTTCACTGTGACAAGAGTGTTGCCCAATGGCACTTTGTATTTAACAGACATAGAAGAAAAAGTTGTGGATATGCCTATCAATTATGATGCAGTCAAAAGATACTATGTATGATTTCTTAGCTCATCTTTAATTACATGTATTATACTTGGCATTTTCAAAGTTTGGTATGACGGAGGCGTTTTATTCAGCTACCCATACACTTTTATTCTTTTCTACCCCCTTTTGAGCCTTAATTTATTTTCTTTCATACCCCTCTTTTGGAATCAGAAAATAGAGTTAGAAAATAGAAAAAAGAGAAAAGAAACTAAAAAAAATTGAATTGAGGTTGGAACTACGTTTGACCTGATTCCTTTTAAGGATATGTAGGCAGCCTTACTCTGAGGTTCGGTCCCATCAAAATAAAAATCTTAAATTCCCGAGACTCAAAGAAACTGGGTAAAAAGTTTTAGTTTGGGCAAAAGATCTTATTCCAAAAGTTGTAATTCTAAACCCTTTTATTTTAAATTATTTTGAGCTTCCATGCCATCCTTTCTTCCAAATCTTGACCAAAATCCCACATTACGATCTATAGAAAGACCTTCCAATCAATCTTTGAGGATGCCAAGTCAAGCATGAGATAGAGGTATGATTTTCTTACATCATGGGTGGCACTTTGTTCATGGGAACAAAAATGAATAAAATGAGAGAGTCTTATTGGTGAAAACCCTCGCAGGCACCGTAAGGCGACAGTGAGTTGTGAAATGAACAAATGGGAGAGGCTAGTTGGTGAAAACCCTTCGGGGAACTACAAGTCGAATGAGGTTTATGACTTTACAGAGAAGTTAGATCATGAAGGCCCGATTTTGAAGTATGAAGACATGACACGAACTGAAAGTGTGATTGGTTGGATGGATTAGGCTGATCAATCCGAAATGCATGTCACGATCATTGGAGCTAGTTGCTTCACTCAGATAATTCTCTTTTCCACTCTTCTTCAAATAGTCATCTTTGTTCGAAATTTTCCTTTTTTATTCCTAATTCTCAAAGTCACTTCGCTTTGTTCTTTTGGTTCTATTTTTCTGAGTTTCTTTCAAGTTAGTCTTTGTTAAACAAGCAAGAAAGGATTTCAAGCCTACTACCAGCTTTTTGATTACACAATGTGAAGTTGGGCCAAGTACATCACAAATGACATGATTCAGAAGGAGCAATGTAGTGATAACTGAAGTTTAGGCAATCAAGTAATTCTTGAATTTTGGAAAATACAAAGGCTCAACAATTGTCAGAATGAAAACACAATGCAATAAGTGAGTGTAAGCGACTCGGGTCATTCAGAGGTTTTTGTGGTCGAGGTTTGATCAGAAGGTCAAACGAGTCCTTGTCAACTCGAAGTAGCTAATCAAATAAAGCATGATAGTGGCACAACTGGACACCTTCAGCAATGATGCCACAAATTAACCACCATCTTTTCAAACTAACAAGATTTTTTTTGTTTAAAACAGGGGCAAGAAATTTTGTTCGTTCTGCAGAGATCCTCCATGAGGAAAGCATGTTTCATGTAAGTTCATTTTTGATTCTCCAGGACCCTCCTGGATAATGGGATCTAGTTTTAAGTTTTCAGGACCCTCTTGGATAATGGAATCTAATTTTAAGTTTTCAGGATCCTCCTGGATAATGGGATTTAAATTTAGTCTTCAGGACCCTCCTAGATAATGAGATTTAGCTTTTAAATTTTCAGGACCCTCCTAGATAATGGGATCTAGTTTTAAATTTTCAGGACCCTCCTGGATAATGGGATTTGATTTTAAGTTTTCAGGATCCTCCTGGATAATGGAATTTAATTTTAGTCTTCAGGACCCTCCTGGATAATGGGATTTAGCTTTTAAATTTTCAGAACCCTCCTGGATAATGGGATTTAGTTTTAAGCTTTTAGGACCCTCCTGGATAACGAAATTTGATTTTAAGTTTTCAGGACCCTCATGGATAATAGGATTTAATTTTAAGTTTTCAGGGCCCTCCTGGATAATGAGATTTAGTTTTAAGTTTTCAGGACCCTCCTGGATAATGGGATTTAATTTTAGTCTTCAGGACCCTCCTGGATAATGAGATTTAATTTCAAGTTTTCAGGACCCTCCTGGATAATGAGATTTATTTTTAAACTTTCAGGACCCTCTTGGATAAAGGGATTCAACTAACACTCACAAATGTTCCTGGTACAAACTGGGGCAGAAAAGTTTCCTTGTTTTGTATGTTTTTTTGTGATTACAGGCACCCACCTGGAGAATGAGAGAATTTATTTCAAGTTAGTAGCAGGCGCTCACCTGGAGAACGAGGGAATTTATTTTAGAATTCATTTCAAGTTTCAAGTCAGTAGCAGGCTCCTACCTGGAGAACGAGGGAATTCATGTAAGGGTTTATTTCAAGTTTCGGCATTAGTAGCAGGCGCCCACCTGGAGAACGAGGGAATTCATTTCAGAGTTATTTCAAGTTTCCAGTCGGCAGCAGGTACCCACCTGGAGAATGAGAGAATTCACTTCAAGTTTCAAGTTAGTAGCAGGCGCCCACCTGGAGAACGAAGGAATTCATTTCAGAGTTAAATTCAAATCAACAGCAGGAGCCCGCTTGAAGAATAGGGTCAATTCAAGTTAGAAGTAGCAGAAGTTCGCCTCAAGAATGCGAGTCAATAGTTCGAGATGCACAACAAGACTGTAGAAGATTCAAGACAAAACAGTAGATAAGATTTTGTAGTTTTTCTTGTAATTTTTATTTTATTTTATTTTTCATTTTTGATATAATGGCAGGAACCGCGAACCGGAACCTCGACGGCACTTCACTCGACTCTCCACCTCTGTAACCTTCTACATTTATTTTTTACTTCTGAACTATACGTGACCTGATTCCTTTATAGCCAAGGATATGTAGGCAGCTCAGATACCAGGGCTCAGTCACATTCTCCTTTCTTTTTCTCTTTTAAATAAAGGTCGGGTCAAGAACTCATCTTGTCTTTTCTTTGTCTAAAAACACTTCGTATTTTCAATCAAAGAGGGGCAGTTGTAGACATGTAAATTTTGACCCTCCCTGAGATTTTATACCTTTTTAGTGCTTAGATGTCGGTTTTATGTCTGATTTGCTATTTTAACTTTTAATTAATTTTTGCTTTATTTTATGTTAAAAATTAAAAACTACAAAAATATTTACCTTTGTTTTATATTATTAATAGTATGTCTAATTAGTTTTATTTTATTTTTACAAAAATATAAAAAGAAAAGTTTCAAAAAATATTTTACTTGATTTAGTGTGATTTTAAGTTATAAGTATTTAGTAAATATCGAGTAGTATTTAGATTTTTCTAATATAATTATTTTATTTCTCTTTTTAATGTTAGTTACTATAGATAAATAGTATTTTGTATAGCTAGTTATATTTTATCATTAATAGAAAATAAAACAAACACAAAGACAAATATTGGAAAGAAAGAAATGAGTTCTTCAACAATCCAATGTAAGATCCTTTTGGAAATTTATTTTAACTTTTATTTTTTCATAAATAACTTTTTGAATTTTATCTTCTTGTATACTAAGTTTTAGGTGGTATTCCGATTTCAATTAGTTCCCTTACCACCCACAAAGATTTTTCACCATATAGTGCACACTCACGATTGAAAAGGGGCACCAATTTTGGTTCTAGCATTTTTTTTCCTTTCATATGGGCCCCACACGGTTTTTGCTAGCAGATTTCTTTCTTCCTCTCCAAGCACAAGAGCACAGATATATTCACCTACACACAAATTTCTTTAGAGGGGAGAGAGAATTTTAGAGAAAAGAGGTAAAGAAAAGTTTTAGGATTTCTCTTCTTGGAGTTTCAAAACAAAAAAAAAAAAATCAGTTTACTTGTCGATTTTCCTCTTGAATTCCAGGAAAAAAAATTTAGTGTAGTTTTCTTAATTTTTCTCTTGAATCTAGAAAAATTGCATATGAAATATTTCTATTTTGATTTCAATTTTCAAAAAATAATAAGACAACAAAATTTCAGTCCCTTCCTTCGATCATGGATTCCAAATATGGAGGTCGAATGAGTTGAGACACTGTTCGAGTTTGGTTCGTTCGAGTTCCGTCAGTTTCAAATTCCGGCCGTAGCAGTTGATTTGTCTTGCTCGTGTAACTCCTGGATTGTTGTTTGTTAATCGAAGGCAATTTCAAGTTTTGTTCTTTTCCCCGCTCATTTCACTATTATTAGTGTTAATTTGAGTATAATGAGAGCCGTTTAAAATATAGAACATAAGAATTTAATTAGTGTTGAAGTTTAGCAATTCCCTTGCTCCTTGTTTGCTTAAAGTGTTCGTGCATAATAATTGGAGTTGGGACTTTCTATGTTTGACGTGATTTTAGCATGAACATTTGTTATCGTAGTATCTGCAGTCATGTTTTATTTTTCAACTTGTTAGAATCACTTGGTCCTCTCTTACTAGAGTAAAAATAGAAGGGATGAAGGTATTTTGACATTATATTAATGGAATTATCTATCTCTATTTCAAATTGTGACATTTGGGTAATTTAAATATTAGAACAAATTTTCAACACATGTTTTTTTTCTTTTGCTAATTTGTATTTCCTTTCTTTTTCTGGAATTTAGCTTGTGATAAAACTCTGCTTTTAAACTCATCTTTTCTTACCTACTCACTTGAATCGTCATGAGGGTCATTTTTCTTATCTTATTTTGATCGTGATAATTTAATGTTGAACTAGTAAACTCTTGGTAGTAGTGTTTCTTTTAGATTTTGAGAATTTTAGTAGTCATTGAGATAGTTTGAAAACTCTTTTAGTCTTTGCGTTCTTATTGTTAGTTTTTCGCCTTTTCTTTCTATATCTTTTTCGTGATTTTGTAGTATTTCAAGTCCATGTTCTCCTTTAGGTGTTATGTTTTCTATCATTGTGTTTAATTAGTTTTCTCTGTAGTAAATTAATTAAGTATTAGGGAAATATAATTAATAGTCTACGCGATATTGCAAACAAGAGAAAGTCTAAGAACAAAATAGTGAAAGTTACCGAATTGGACTATGGAGGTTGGACATTAAGAATAAAAGTTGAGTTTAGCATGATAATTATTTTGTTCTATTGCTTTAATCGCTAGTAGCATGTTCAGGCCGCCCACATTTGGGTAGGCAAATCTTTAGGCCATTTTCTCTCGAGGTGAAAGGAAGTCCCCTTTAGTTTATACTCAGGGGAATGCCCCGCAAATTTTGTATATATTTTTATCCGGGGTATACCACGTAGTATCCTGTAATTGGCGGCCATTAAGAATATCGTGGAGGAAGCATGGTATAGGTTAGTATAGGATTTTAATATTTTCTTTTTTCTTTTCTTTTCATTTTCTTTCATTTAGGTGGGACGACCTTGAACCTCTTTTGTGTGTTTATTTTCTTTGCGTGTTTTTCTTTGCCTCAATTTAGAGTATTCTTTAAATCCAACTAGATCGAGTATGCAACCGTACTAGTTACGGGACTCGGATAATGCCTAACACCTTCTCCCCGAGTCAAATGAACCCCCTTACCTATAATATTTGGTGTAGACTATGTTTTCGACTCTAATCGTGTTTCAAAAGAACAAATCATTTCTAAAAACGGTGACCTGGCACACCGAACCAAATGCCAGGTGGCGACTCTTTATCACTTTCAAGATTGAAAACCCTTTTGAGCGTTTTAAAATCACTTTATTATCTTTTAAGAACGTTAAGGTGAAAAAAAGGGGTGTGACAGGTCCCAATGATGCATTTTATTTCCGGATTTTTGTTTACCGGTTGACGTGGCATCATTGTTGTCGTATATTCATATCATCCCCCCCCTCCCCCCCAGTGTTCGAATGCGGAAAGTGCGAATTGGAACAATGGAAGTCTTATATATTTGAAGGTTCCACCAATGAATTGCTAGGTAATCCTTCACTCGGCAACATACCTTACTTCCCCATAGGAATCCATGTTATCGAGTGAAAGAATACATAACAGTCCTCTAGTGATTTGTGCTCATAAACGGTCGGGTAACCTTTGTTCGATAGCAAACTTAACTTTCCGGTGGAAATTTTCTATCGAACCAAAGATTACCTAATCGTCCCCGAGTGGAAGCTTATTTTTTTGCCTTGTTATCAACGGTTTTATTGTTGCTGTCTTCGTAGTTTCTTTCTATCGCTGCCTCATTAAAAAGCTTGCTAGGAAATTGGGACAAAACTGAACGAAAGAAAAAAGAGTGCAGCACATACTTTCCGCTTGAATAATGTTCATCAGCAATAATAACTTTTGAGGTGTGCCACGTTCCAGTTGTTGGGCAACTTGTCTCCATTCTGGTTCTCCAACTCGTATGAACCTTTTCCAGCGATAGCTGAAATCCGGTAGGGACCTTTCCACGTTGGATATAGCTTCCTTGCGTTGAGCTCCCAGGTACTTTGGGTTACTTTTCTTAAAACCGAGTCTCCTACTTTAAAATAACAGAATTCGGCTCTTCGATTATAATATCACTCCATTCTCTACTTTTGAGCTGCCATCCTTACATGCGCTAAGTCCTTGCATTTCTCGAGCAGTTCCAAGTTGATTAGCATTGCTTTGTCATTCAATTCTCTATTTGTCTGAGAATATCTCAAAGTGGGTTCGCCCACTTCTACCGGGATTAGGCCTTCAGCAACGTAAACAAGAAAAAAAGGAGTTTCTCCTGTGCTCGATTTGGTCGTGGTTCGGTAGGCCCATAGAACTCTAGGAAATTCTTCGGGCCATTTGCCTTTTGCTGCTTCCAACCTTTTCTTGATGTTTTGAATAATCACTTTGTTTGTTGACTCCTCTTGACCATTTGCGCTCGGATGATAAGGAGAAGATGTGATCCTCTTTATTTTCAAGTCTTCAACGAATTTTGTAACTTTTGCACCAATAAACTATGGCCCATTGTCGCATACTATATCTTTTGGTATCCCGAAGCTGCAAATTATATTTTCCCACAGGAAATCGACTACTTTGCATTCTCCAATTTTCTGATAAGAACCTGCTTCCACCCATTTAGAAAAATAATTAGTCAAAATTAAAAGAAACCTTACCTTTCCAGAAGCCGGTGGCAGCGGTCCGATGATGTCCATCCCCCATTTCATGAACAGTCATGGGGACAGAACCGAATGTAAGGGTTCTGCTAGTTGATATACTAGTGATGTGTAACATTAGCACTTATCACATTTTTGTACGAAATCTTTGGCGTCTTGTTACATGCGAGGCCAATAATATCCTACCCGTATCAATTTCAGTACCAAAGACCCTGCGCCGGAGTGATTACCGCATATCCCTTCGTGGATTTCTCTCATGATATAGTCAGATTCTGACTCTCCTAAACACCGGGCCAGCAGGCATTGGAAAGATTTTCTATACAATTGGCCTTTCCTGAAGCTATAACGTGCAGCTTTGGAATGTAACGCCCGTGATGCTTTGGGGTCGTCGGGAAACTTTTCGTGCTCGAGGTAGTTGATTATTTTATTTCTCCAGTCCCAGACCAGACTAGCCGAATTCACCTCATAGTAACCATCTGTATCCAGGACTGAGCTCATCAGTTGTACCACCGTTCCGAACTCCGATCCCTTTATTTCCGTCGATGATCCTAAGTTTGCTAATGCATCCACTTCTGCGTTATCCTCCCTCGAGATATGAGTAGTTGACCACTCTCTGAATCGTGCCAAAAACGCCTGGACCTTTACTACGTATTGTTGCATACGTTCTTATTTGGTATCAAAGATCCCGTGGACCTGATTTATCACCAGCTATGAGTCACATTTGATTTCTATAACCTTGGAATCAAGTCCCCGGGCCAATTCGAGCCCTGCAATCAAAGCTTCATACTTTGCTTCATTGTTAGTTAAAGGGATTGTTCTGATGGCCTGCCTTAAGGTTTCCCTCGAAGGCGTAATTAAGGCTATTCTGAGCCCGGACCCTTTTACGTTCGAAGCTTCATCCGTAAATAAGGTCCAAATCCCCGATGTTGATTCCGACACCATTACTGCCTCCTTGGTTGCCAGAGTTAGTAGTCTCAGACTAAAATCAGCCATGAAGTCAGCAAAGACTTGTGACTTAATTGCAGTCCTTGGTTTATATTTTATGTCGAATTCACTCATTTCGACGGCCCATTTGGCCAATCTACCTGAGAGCTCAGGTTTGTGGAGTATATTCCGCAAAGGAAAAGTAGTCACCACAACTATCGGGTGGAATTGAAAGTAGGTCCTCAGCTTCCGAGCGGCGACTACGAGAGCTAAGGCAATTTTTTTCAAATATGGGTAGCGAGTTTCTGCTCCCGTTAAAACTTTTCTAACGTAATAAATGGGAAATTACATACCTTCGCCCTCCCGGAATAAAATCGCGCTTACCGCAACTTCTGAAACCGCAAAGTAGACTAGCAATGTTTCACCTTCTTTTGGTTTCGAAAGCAATGAAGGGCTTAATAAGTATTTTTTTAGGTCCCTCAAAGCCTGCTGGCACTCCGGTGTCCATTCGAAATTATTCTTCTTTTTGAGCAATATGAAGAAGTGATGACATTTTTCCGACGACCAGGAAATGAACTTGCTTAAAGCTGCTAACCTTCCTATGAGTCTTTGGACTTCCTTTACATTTGACAATTGATCTGGGATATCGTATATGGCCTTGATTTGCCGTGGTTTACCTCAATTCCTCTTTGTGAGACCATAAACCCTAAGAACTTACCAGAACTGACCCCGAAAGCGCACTTCTCGGGGTTGAGTTTGCTTCCTCAAGATGTCGAATGTTTCTTGTAAATGCTTAAGGTGGTCACTTGTATTCAAAGACTTAACGAGCATATCGTCTATATAAACTTCCATGGTCTTTCCTATTTGCTTTTCAAACATCTTATTTACAAGTCGTTGATAAGTGACTCGGTATTTTTTAACCCGAAGGGCATTACATTGTAACAATATGTACCGAAATTCATTATAAACAAAGTTTTTCCTGATCTTCCGGGTTCATCTTTATTTAGTTGTACTCGGAATAATCATCAAGGAAACTCATCAACTCGTGCCCGGTCGTGGCATCAATCATTTGATCGATATTTGGTAGTGGGAATAAGTCTTTCGGGCACGCCTTGTTAAGATCTTTATAGTCTATGCACATGCGAAATTTATTGTTCTTCTTAGGAACTACTACTTCATTGGCTAGCCAGTCTGGATATCTTACCTCTCTGACCTAACAGATTTTAAGCAAGCGGGTTACCTCTTCTTTGACGAATTTATTCCTGGCCTCGGTAATAAGGCGTTTCTTATGTCGTACCGGTGGTACATTGGGATCCAAACTCATCTTGTGTACATCTATTTCCATCGAGATACCTGTCATATCCTCGTGCGACCATGCAAAATAATCAGCGTTAAGTTTAAGTAATTCAATAAACTAGACCTGAGTTCGAGGTGCAGTCCTGTCCCCAAATGAAATTTTCTTTCTAGGAATTCTTCGAACAATGGCACTTGCTCCAGTTTCTCTGCCGTGGACTTCGTTGCGTCCGTTTGTTTTCAGAACTTGGAAATATCTCGGCACCTGATATTGTTCTGACAACTCTGCTCCTGGGCTAACTCCTTCTAACTTGGAAAAGGCATCGGTTCCTATAATTGCTATGTCGTGCGCTCCTTCCCTTTGCTACTAGAAACTGAGATTGCATTCATCTCCCTTGCTTCCGGTTGATCACCTCTTATCTGCTTCATTCCTTCGGGCGTTGGAAACTTTAACAATTGATGATATGTTGATGGTACAACTTTCATCTCGTGTAACCATGGCCTCCCCAGGATGATGTTGTATCCCATATCACCATCTACTACTTCAAAGAGAGTTGTTTTCATTACCCCTTCAACGTTCGTGAGTAGCAAGATCTCTCCTCGGGTCGTCACGCTCGCAAGGTTGAATCCATCGAGGATCTTTGTTACTAGAATAATGTTTCCGATGAGTTTAGCTTGTTCCAATACTCTCCATTGTATGATATTAGCCGAACTTCTGGATCCAACAGAACACGTTTAATCTTGAAATCTAAAACATTTAAAGAGATTACCAGTGCGTCGTTGTATGGTAACAGAAATCTGTCTGCATCTTTCTCCATGAAAGTGATATCGTCTTCCCGGAGTCTTTTGCTGTGAGTTATTTATACTTTCGTCTTCTTTGCTACCGAAAAGGTGACCCCATTAATCTCATTCCCCCCGAAGATCATATTGATCGTTTGGCGTGGGGGTTCTTCTCCTACTTTCAGAAGTTATGCGTTGTCTTTGTTACGACCATAATTATTCTTAGCTCGGTCACTCAAGAATTCTCTGAGGTGCCCATTCTTCAATAATGTTGTCACCTCGTCTTGAAGGCGTCAACAGTCCCCTGTCCGGTGACCGTTCATCCCATGGTACTCGCACCATAAGTTAGGATCTCTCTAGCTAGAATCGGATCTCATAGGTCTCGAGAATCATGCCTCTTTAATATTTCTCATGGCTGACACCAACTCCATTATACTGACGTTGAAGTTATATTTCGATAACTTGGGGTAAGAAGGATCCCGAGACCCCGACGTCTCCTTATCCTGGAGTGATCTATTGTTTCGACCACGATCGGTTCCTCTGTCAGCGATGAACTTGTTTGCTGCCCGGAAGTTTCTGCCATGGCCTTCGGTCCGCTCGTAGGGCAAAAACCAGCCCCTCGAAGTCTGTCTATCCGTGTCGTAGTCATCCTTTGATTTTTCTCTACTTTTCTCCCGTCATCTAGCCGACGATGAAGAACCGACCTGGTCATCTTCGATCCTTATTTTTGACTAGTATCGGTTGTGTACATTTGCCCAAGTTGTTGCTTGAAACTCAAGCAGGATCTCCTTCATCTTCCGGAAAACGTATGAATTTCTTGGATTCAATCCTTTGGTGAATACTTCAACTGTCCATTCATCCGGGACACCCGGGAGCAATATTCTTTCTTTTTGGAATCGAGTAACAAACTCTCGTAATAATTTAGATTCTCCCTGTGTGATCCTGAATATGTCGGCCTTCCGAGCTTGCACTTTTCTGGCCCCGGCATGAGCCTTAATGAAAGAATCTGCGAGCATCTCGATGGAATCTATGGAATGCTCGGGTAATAATGAATACCATGTTAGAGTTTCCCCCGTGAGAGTTTCTCTAAATTTCTTTAGCAACACAGATTCAATTTCGTGAGGAGCTAAATCATTTCCTTTCACCGTCGTTGTATATGTAGTAATATGCTTCTATGGATCTGAAGTTCCATCATACTTTAGAATTTCAGGCATTTTAAACCTCTTCGGGATTAGTTCTGGTGCCGCACTCGGCTTGTACGGTAATTAAATATACTTCTTTGAGTTCGGGCCTTTCAATACTAGTGGCGCGCCGGGATTTGATCCATGCGGGCGTTTACTTCCCTCATGAACTGCAAAAGTTCATCCTTGAACGGAGCATTATCGTTGAGACCGGATCTGCTCCCCCAGCCCCGTCGGAGCCAACTTCACCCCTGGGAGTGTTGTTGTCGACTCTCTGCGTTGTCTGGTCTGCGGTAACAATGAGAGGAATTGAATCTCGTCTGTTTGCATTATTCGAAGCACCTGATAACGCATGTTTCAGTTCCGTCATAACCTGATTCTGTCGCGTGAGATGGCCTAGAATGATTGCTTGTTGCTCTTGCAGGACCCTCACTGCATCCGCTACATGCTCCTTATCAGCATCATCGGGAGTTGTCTCCCGAACCTGTGGAGGGTACCGCCTATCATGCACCGGCGTGGCGTCATTCCCCTCACTGCGGGTGTCACTAATTGAATCCTCGAAATAAGTTGATCCCCTCGAATTTCAGGGTTGCCTTGGATCATGTCCTCCTTAAATGTCAATTATGAGGGTCATTGATGAATATGTAACGATGAACATAAATGCCAAATTCTCTGTAACGGACCGTCGCTCTTAATACTGCAGAATATTTCCTATTAAATGTTAGCGGGTACAGAACATTTAATACACCTTTATGAACATTATCATTTCCGGTGACAAGCAGAATGACTGTGTTCGGTCTTCAGCCATCCCTGTCTTGGGTTCCCTGTACAACTTGCGCATGCAGAAAGTGCTATAGAAAGAAGAAATATACTGAAGAAAACAACAAACTTTTGGAAGCAAATAGAGGAGGAAAATCGAGCCGCAATATTCTAGAGAGTGGACCATATATAATTCAAGAATTGGATTTATATATAAAAAAACAATATTATTCCGCTGTGTAGTACGATACGGATGACATCATCAACACAGTTCACTTGTATTAACAAAAGTCTTTCACACAACATGCATGTTCAATTATATCATTATTTTCTTATTGCTAACGTTGTTATTATTATTGTTGATTGCTGTTATTATTATCATACACTACTGTTGTATTATCATTTGTGTGCTCTTGGAATAATGTCAAGTAAAAAGCTTCCACGTTTGCTTTTATGATATGCTTTGTGCACAATATCTAATTTTCAGTAATGGTTAACATGAATTATCCGACTCGGTTCTCACTTTTATCAATTCTTTGAAGTTTGAAGGACGGATAAGGTGTATTGATCAATATTTTTTACATGCCCCATTGAGAAAATTAGCGAAATGAGTTGTTTTCCCATGTAAAAGATTGCGGTAGAAACTACTAAATGTTATACCTAAAAATACTTACACTCTGTTTGGATCACTGTTCTAAAAGGTATTTTCGGGACGAGGCGTACCAAAAACGCCCCACGGCAATGGTGTGGGGCGAAGGTCTCTAGAGGCGTACGCCCAGTAATTCGGGGCGTATGCCCGGGCATTCGGGGCGTACATCCGGGCGTTCGTGGCACGTTTTTTTTTAGTGAAGAGTAAGCCCCAGAGACTTTTTAAAATTAAAATAAAATTTGTTGAATAAGTCCTTTATATAATACCCAAATTCTCAAAAGTCAGTTTGGTAATTACTCAAAAGGTTTAAAAAGGAACTCAAAAGTATTAAATTTAAAAGTCAAAACCTTTTTTTTATTGATTGAAACCCTAATTCATGGATTTTCCCAATTTTTTATCTTGTCCGCTAGTCTGCAAGTATCTCCCAAAAGCAACCAATATTTAATTTTTTTTACAAATACAAAGAGAACTACATTCTTCTTCATAGCAGCAAATTCAAAGTTCAAATTGCAGGTTAATCATCCTTTTTGTTCCTCCATATAGAAAACTTTATTCTTTTAGACTCAAATTACTTGTGCTTGTAAGTAGCGTATAATAGATTGTTTTGATTAGTTTTTTGTGGGGATGGAGCTCTCTCTCTCTCTCTCTCTCGCGCGTGCGCGCACACACATTTATGAATATGCATATCAAAACGTCTTCACAATTGAGATTATTTTGGGGGTTCCAGAAATCAAAATGGGCTGGGTCGGCCCATATCTTTACCACCCAACTATCTGATTTGGCCCATGTTTTTATTTTATTTTGTTTTACCCTGGGGTAGAGAGGCTGTTTCCGATAGACCCTTGACTTCTTCCCTCCAAGAACTCCCTACCTTGCTCTTGGGGTGACTCAAACTCACAACCTATTAAGTGTTGATGATCACATATTTATAGTTTTTTTTAATTTTTATGCAATTTTACCTGTTTATAAATATTTACTGTCATTATATTATTTTATAAAATATTAAAAATTAAACACCTAAGGGGTTTTTGCCCCGTGCCTCGGGGCTTACGCCTTGTAAAACGCCTCGCCTTACGCCTACGCCTTTTAAAATACTGGTTTGGATCATCGTTACCCATCGTTTTATAATGTATTGTAATGTATCGTATTGTATTGTATTGTATCGTTTTATGAATACAACGTTTGGATAGATTGTATTATTTGTTATTGTTAATAACATATTTTATGTTTGGTTTGACTGTATCATACTGTACTGTAACTAATAAATTTACTAAAATACACTCAATTGTTTTAAATATATCAAGAATTGCGCATAATTTTTTTTTAAGAGAACCCCTAATTTTTACTAATTTATCTCTAATTATGTCTTATAAACAGATTAATCAATTAACTTTATGCAAATTCTAACAAAATTAATGGAACAAGTTAGTAATATTAAAAATAATAATAAGTACACTCTATTCATAATTAGATCATAACAATAATATTAAGAAAAGTAAAATATTATGTAAAAAATAATGACCGTGAAATGAACGAAGACAAATTAGGTAAGAATGGCAGAACTTATGGTAAGAATGGCAGAACTTATTCTTGTTATCTTTCACCGTGGAGTTGGCAAAGAACGGCAGAAGCAGTTCTGAAAAAAATGGGAGGAAGACAAAGTACGTTATAGGTTGAAGATTTGGAGTTAAAATTTAAAAAGGATAAAAGGTAAAATAGAATTATGGAGTAATAAAGAAGGCATAATTGAAAAAAAAAATACGAAACAATCACACCACACTAAATCGGTTGTTTCAAAAAATGGGTCTTTTCATAATTTCGGAACGATGAATTTAACAATACAATACAATCAATTTTAACTAAACAATAAAAAAAACATTATTTTAAAATAACAATACAATACGATACAATGGATAACAACCGTCCAAACAAAATGTTAGCCTAAACTAACGACTAAATGCTATACCAAAATTATTTAACTCATCAATATTTATTTAGCCTAAAGGAAGACCACACCAGAAAACTAAAGGAACTACCCTCAATACGACAGTTAACTTCCCCCCTTGCCTTCGGTTAGATATTTAAAAGCGAGTGAATATGATACTCTTTCCGGTTCTTTTTATGCGTCACTTTAATATTAAAAAAATTTGGTCTAAAATATTTATTTCTCTAGAAAACCAATTAACTATTTTTTCATTCCAACATTACTATACTAAGAAGGCATATAGTCATTAATTACTCATTTATGGAAGAAACAAGGGTAATTTAATAAAATATTATATATTACTAGTGGTATCAAATGATTTTTTAAAATAGGTGTGCCAAAACTTCAATCAACAAATAAAAGGAGGAGTAAAAATTTTGCTAAAAAATAATTTTGACGATCTAAATAATTATTTAAAAAATTAATCCGAGTCATCAATCACGAGTGATGTTAACTGAAATTGTTTTTGGCGTCATGAGATAAGACGAGATTGTTAGAACTTTTGATGTGTGCCTACCACGAGAATACCTATTCTTTGCTGATTAATTGAAAAAAATATTTGAGATGAGACAAGATCGTTTGAACTTTTAAATTTTAATTAATGTGAACCAATTCTTGTTCTGCCAAACCCATTACTGAAAGTTTGGCTTGTGGTGGTAGGATACAATGTAACAACACATTGCATTTTCCAATTCATCCACCCACTACTAATGGGGTATATCCCTTACCTGACTATAGTCTTTAAAGATATCATGACGTTTGTAGACTACTTCCAAATTTCCAACAGTAAAAAGATAAACGACAACCAAAAATTGCGGGAAAATGATACTGTATAGTCGATATATTATATATTTTTTCGGCTATAAAATATAAATAGTTGCTGGCGGGAATTAAAGTGATAATACCCCGAAAAAATCGTCTATGTTGTGATCAATTGGTCAATGAAGTAGTTGAGAACCGTAATGTTTCATATTCAAATTCTAGATGAGACAAAAATACTACAATAGATAATTGTTTCCATCTGTTTGAGCCTTGGTAGATAGAGTTGCTCATACTGGTAAATAGGGGCGAAGCCACCTTTTGCTAAGAGTGATCAATTCATCAAAATATTACAAAAATTTCACTTTACTGTATATAAGTAAAATATTGATTTTAAATGTATATAACATATATTGAACACCTTTTGTATGAAATTTTTTTTATTTCTTTCGAGTGTGAATACCTTTGGGAAAATTTCTTGTTTCACCACTGAGTGGTGAAAAGTAACAACCTCGTGCATTAGTCGAGGTGTTAGCAAGTTGATTGGAAAATCAAGATTATAAATTTTTTTTAAAAAAAGTCAAAAATATAAAGGAAGGAACAAAGAGAAGTTGAATTCCAGGAATCCTAGTGGGCAAGAATTTTCATTTCATTTGATATAATTCCATATTGTTAGGCTTAGAATAGTTGGGTAAAAGATATATCCAAGAAATTTGCATGACCAATCTCTATCTCTCTTTATCACAACAACACTTACATTGTATAAAGCAACATACTATTTGGGACCAACTAGAATAAGAAATCATGATATTTAGAATTACAAGAAGAATAAGGTGGAGAAGAGGAGGAGCTGGAATAAGCAAAAAGAAGATGAAACAAGTGGTTAAGGAGTTATTACAGAGTACATTTAGTAGTTGCATTCATTCACATATCACACTCACATGTACTACTACTACTACTTCCATTCTGCAACTACTGTAAAGTTCTTGCTAGTTGACTCTCCTTTCAATTGTGACCTTTGGCTGTCCATCTCTTCCTTCTTTCCTTATCAATCAATCAACTTTTTTTTTTCCTCTGTCAATTTTCTTTCTCTGTTTCACATCCCTTTTTTATCCACTTATTTAATTTTCTCACTTTGCTCAAGTATTATAGCTAAACCCCATTTTTGCATGTCTTGACTAGCACTATTTCTTGTGACCTGCAATCTCAAGGATTTCATGTTTTCTTTTTTGTTCTTGAGTTTGGGGCTCTAATATAATTTCCTTATAATGGGGCCTGCAATCTCAAACTTATTTAATAGTATCTGTTTCTTGGTCTGCCATTAGCTCTGCTACAACTTTTTTGAGCATTGCCATGCTAAGAAGTTCCATAATTTAATCCATAAAAATGACATGACTTCAGCAAACTAAAAAGCATGTCATTTATGCCTTTTATTCTTGGAAATGGCAAACCATAGGAATTCTGCTATTCAACAGCATTTGTTTTTGGTGTTGTTGATTCATTTCATTGCTACCCTTGGTCAATCTTTAAATGAAGAGGGGTTTATTCTTTTGGAGTTCAGAAAATCCCTAAATGACCCTTATAACAATCTTGAGAGTTGGAATTCTTCAGACTTGAGTCCTTGCAATTGGAATGGTGTTGAGTGTAGCAAAATTGGTCAGGTGATTTCTCTCAGTATCGATCGCCTCAACTTAACTGGTAGTTTATCTTCTAGCATTTGTAGGCTTCCTTACTTGACTAAATTGAATGTGTCAACAAATTTCATTTCTGGCCACATTCCTGATGATTTTGCACTGTGTCAAAGTTTGGAGAAATTGAACCTTTGCACCAATAGGTTCAATGTGGAGTTTCCTGTCCAATTATGCAATATTACCTCCCTAACACAACTTTATTTATGTGAGAATTACATTTATGGTGAAATACCTCAGGACATTGGAAACTTGTCACAACTTGAGGAGCTTGTTATTTACAGTAACAATCTCACTGGAAAAATCCCTGCTTCTATAGGTAAATTGAAAAGGCTTAGAATTATCAGAGCCGGTCGAAATTATTTATCTGGTCCTATTCCTGCAGAAATTAGTGAATGTGAAAGTTTACAAATTCTTGGAGTAGCAGAGAATAGGCTAGAAGGGTCTTTCCCAATAGAGCTTCAAAAGTTAGAGAGTCTCGCCAACTTAATTCTTTGGGCTAACTTTTTCTCTGGTGCAATTCCTCCTGAGATTGGAAACTTCAGTAATTTAGAATTGCTTGCTTTGCATGAGAATTCCTTCACTGGACCTCTTCCTAAAGAGATTGGAAAGTTAACTAATCTGAGAAGGCTGTACATTTACACCAATCAGTTAAATGGAACAATTCCATGGGAATTGGGACATTGTTGGAGTGCAGCTGAGATTGATTTATCTGAAAATCAATTGAGTGGATACATTCCTAAAAGCTTGGGCTTACTTTCTAACCTGAGGTTGCTTCACCTTTTCGAAAACAGACTACATGGGAAGATTCCAAAGGAGCTTGAAAAGTTGAAGTTGCTGAAGAATTTGGACTTGTCTATAAACAATTTGACAGGTAGAATTCCATCAGAGTTTCAGTATCTTGAATTCTTGGAAAATCTACAACTTTTTGACAATCAACTCGACGGTCATATTCCTCGATTTATTGGCCTCAAAAGCAACCTCTCTGTAGTGGACTTGTCCAAGAATAATCTTGAAGGAAGCATACCTTCAAATCTTTGTCAGTTTCAGAAACTAACGTTTCTGAGCCTCGGGTCTAACAGGTTGTCGGGCAATATACCTTATGGCCTAAAAACATGCAACTCTTTAGAACAGCTGATGCTAGGAGATAACCTGCTCACTGGTAGCTTCTCTGTTAATATTTGCAAGCTTCAGAACCTTTCTGCTCTTGAGCTTTTTCACAACAGATTTTCTGGTATGCTACCACCCGAGGTAGGCAACCTCAGAAAGTTAGAGAGGTTGCTCTTGTCACGTAATTACTTTTTCGGGATAATTCCTCCTGATATTGGAAAACTTGTGAAGCTTGTTGCTTTTAATATCTCCTCCAATCAGTTCTCTGGTGAGATTCCACATGAGCTAGGGAGTTGTATAAGGCTCCAGCGGCTTGATCTTAGCAAGAACTTGTTTGCTGGAATTCTCCCAGGTGAACTTGGCAATCTAGTGAACCTGGAACTGCTTAAGCTATCTGATAATGAGTTTAGTGGACAGATACCAAGTGGCTTAGGTGGACTCGTTCGACTTACTGAATTGGAGATGGGAGGGAACTTATTCTCTGGTAGCATTCCGGTTGAACTTGGCCAACTTGGGACTCTGCAGATTTCTCTCAATCTCAGCCACAATGCTCTCAATGGATCAATTCCTAGCAACCTTGTGAACTTGCAAATGCTTGAAACATTGTACTTAAATGATAACCAGCTTATTGGTGAGATTCCAACTTCAATAGGGCAGTTGATGAGCCTGATAGTATGCAATCTTTCTAACAATAACCTTGTGGGATCAGTACCAAATACACCTGCCTTTCGAAGGATGGACTCCAGCAACTTTGCTGGAAATGTTGGGTTGTGCACATTGGATTCTAGCCATTGTGATCCTTCTCCAGCCCCTTTGATTGCACCGAATACAAGCTGGTTGAATCATCGTTCTTCTAGAGAAAAAATAGTTACTGTTGTTTGTGCAACTGTTGGGATGATCTCTTTGATATTCATTGCACTTATATGTAGGGTCATTAGAGGCCGCCACAAGACAGCTTTTGTTTCACTGGACAATCAAGTAAAGCCTGATGTCTTGAATGATCATTACTTTCCACGAAAAGGGTTCACGTACCAGGACCTTGTCGAAGCGACTGGGAATTTCTCAGACAGTGCAATCATAGGAAAGGGAGCTTGTGGCACTGTCTACAAAGCTACTATGGCTGATGGTGAATTTGTTGCAGTTAAAAAACTGAAGTCCCGAGGAGAAGGGGAGAGCGTTGATAGCAGCTTCCACGCTGAATTATCTACTCTCGGAAAAATAAATCACAGAAATATTGTAAAGCTATTTGGTTTCTGCTACCACCAAGACTGCAATCTTCTCTTATATGAGTACATGGTAAACGGAAGCCTTGGCGAAGTACTTCACGGGAATAAGACGACTAGCTTGCTAAATTGGAATACCAGGTACAAAATTGCACTAGGAGCTGCTGAGGGTTTAAGCTATCTGCACCATGACTGTAAGCCACATATCATTCACAGGGATATAAAGTCGAACAATATTTTGTTGGATGAACTGCTGGAGGCACATGTTGGAGACTTTGGCTTGGCAAAGCTAATTGACTTCCCATACTCAAAATCCATGTCTGCAGTTGCTGGTTCGTACGGCTATATTGCCCCTGGTAAGACTGATTTTTAGTCACTTAATGATACTCTTTATTCAGCAGTTCATAGGTAGAGAAGTTGACTAGTTTCTTGATTTTTTTTCAGAATATGCATACACAATGAAAGTGACAGAGAAATGTGACATCTATAGTTTTGGGGTTGTTTTGCTGGAACTGGTTACTGGTAGGTCTCCAGTTCAACCCCTTGATCAAGGAGGTGATTTGGTGACTTGGGTGAGAAGATCACTTCAAGGAGGAGTGGCAATATCTGAAATTTATGACAAAAGGCTGGATCTTACTGTGGAAAGAACAAGTGAGGAGATGTCTTTAGTTCTCAAGATTGCTCTTTTCTGTACCAATACATCCCCTGTAAATAGGCCTACAATGCGAGAAGTGATCTCGATGTTGATTGAAGCCAGGGAATCTGTAAGCACTTCACCATCATCTCCAACATCAGAAACTCCTCTGAGTGAGACTGATGCAAAAAAAGGTGCATAAATACAATTTCCTCTATCTCCTTTCCATGTTCATAATTCTAAATTTAGTTAACCATCAAAAGGAATTATTCAATATTGAGTGGATGTTCACAAAGGAAAATCAGCCATATCACATACATGTATACTTACTAACAGGGACCAGTTTGCATATTTAGTGGCATTTGTGTATTCATGTTTTTCATGTCTGATATTTTAGATTCAAATAGTCATCCTCAGAGAACTAAAATGCAAACACATTGTCTTATTTGCAGGTTCTGCGGAATCATAGACCAAACAAGAAAATGAGCTAGCAGAAGTTGTGCCTGTCTCATGCTGCCAAATTCTCCCTCATTGATTTTAAGCACAATAGAATAATAGAGTTAGAAGCATCTAATTATTCATGTACACAGCTACACTGGTACCATACTTACCCTCCTAATTATTCTTGAAATTTCTTATCTATTTCTCTGCTGTCCACATCTGTTATCTGTCTGCACATTAACTGCCTAATTGTATTCAGTTCTTAAGTTACTAATCAGTTGGTTACTTCTGAAAGCTCCTATTGCCAGATTCGGCGTTCTTGGTTACGTATTTTCTGCTTGAATTAATACATTAGTATGAATTCAAGCCTCAGTATAATTTTGACCATATCTTACGTAACATTTATGACAAAAGTTCCTTTCAAGTAAAGTATCATTGAGACTAGTCTTGCAACTTGTAACTGGAAGAGAGATCCGCCCAGGAAAAAAGTACAGTTTGACCTATGCTACCTTACCTTCATTGGTACTTTTCTTTTCTAGTCTCACTTTGCATTGATGTGAATGTTATGTTACTAAGTTAAGTTAATAATCATCCAATGTTTGAAGGTTTGAGGTAGACTAAGCATATGAAATAACCTTGACTGCTATTTATACAGTTACTAAATTGGTGTCTCTAGTCTGCATCATGTTCATCTACATGCTAATTAACAACGCATCCCCAGTCATCTGAACATCTTACCTGAGCTATTAGTTCCATAGGGAAGCAATATATAAAAAAAAATGAACGACACTTCTCCCTACAGTTCACTATGCAGTCAATTCTAACACTCACCAGTAGTCCTTACATGAGCAATTCCCCTCTTTAAAATGATGGAATCGATAGCGATCCCTCAATAGTATTTCTCGATCATAAAGCTTGGAGAGAATCTTGGCAACAGTGTGGCAGTCCCCTTGACGAGCGCAAAACATAAAACAAAATTATTGTTCGCTAGTCAAAGATAGTATAGATTACTTATCGTCTCCACAGGGATTGGATTTAAACATTGTTCGAATAATCTCTAGTTGATTACCATCCAGGAAAATTAACACTTGATTTGATGATTGTTACTACGGTTAACTACTAAAATTAAGCAAATAACAATTGATCACAAAAGACTGCAGATGAGCTGCAAAGAAATATCAATGAGAGGAATAAGGGTATTTGACTAGATACGTGAAAGATAACTGACTCGGGATCCAATTCTTGAGTTAATTCACTCTATAATACGGTTGATCCTCACGAATTCAACCGATAATCAAATTGCACTTGAAGTTATTGTTCCTCTTTTGACTAAACGTTAATTCAGTAATTAATCCAATTGAAGCACGGTAAACAATTGCAACAATCAAATGATGGTTATGATCTAAAGGGTAACTTCTCACGAATATTTTCCTATTTTCTAGTCCGATTAACAATTCAAGAGGCTCTTTCGATTACCCATTTGAATCACGAATTTAAACTAGAGCATAAGATATGAAGAAATTCAATATCAAACTCCTCTTTCGATTAAGCAAAACAATAAATAACTTACAATACAAATTAAAGCTCCATCAATTAATTCTAACAACTATTAAGAATCGAATCCCTAATCAAGTTATCGAAACACCGTATCTGTCAACACCCTAATGGAAATTACTTCATAACAATGGAGTAATACATCTCAAATAAGTTTAAGAAAAAAAAAATATCAATTCTAATGATTCGATACAAACTCTCGTATTGCACCGATTGCAAGTGGTAATATTGATGAATTCTTGAGTCTTGGTTGGTTCTCCAATCTCCCTTAGGTCAAAAGTCCCTTCAAATACGTATTTTTGGTATATTTATACTGTGTAGAAACAAGCCCGGACAAAACTACCCTTTCCTAGCCGAACTTGGAATTCACTCTGATGATTTTGCAGAGCTGCGCCGCACGTCGCGCCGCCCCATGCGTCGCGCTAGTGAGAAAATCTAGAGAGCTTGCACTTTGCTTGTCAAACCACTTTTGCACTGCCGCGCCGCGCCTCGCGGTGCCCCGTGCGGTGCGGTAGTGGCTTTTTCTTAGAGTTAATTTGTTTGTTCACTTTTTGATATCCGAACTTAGTCCTCTACTCCCGAACGTGATCCCAACTTAATTTCTTGGGCTTCTACTCAGACTTCAAAGCTCCAACTTGTTCGATTTCTCTCCAAATTACCTAAATAGCTCAGAATCATTTCCTACAAGGTATAAAACACATAATACGTATAATTCACTATCATTTAAGCTCAAACACAAGTAAAATGCAGTAATTAGAGTGTAATACTATGGCTAAAACACGGGTTTCTAACCTACCATCAACACCCCACACTTAGACCATTGCTCGTCCTCGAGCAATCAAATTGCACTTCACCTAGGGACAACCTTTTCATTAAACAACATCCCTAACACATCATGCCAAGAATATTTAAAATCGACTAAGCACCCTATCATAACATCCTAACCTCAAGACTCGACTCAAAAGCACCACACATTTTTCACAACCTGTTCACTTACTCTAACACAGAGGTCAAAGACTTTATCTTACCTTCACAAGTCATGTGCCTTCATACAAACAACAGAGAGTAGTTCCACACACAATAAAATTCAACAACAAATAGGAACTCAAGATAGATAGAATTCACTCACTCTCAGAAATATGTACCATAAGCTTGCTCGTGGTGTAATACTCTACTAATTGAGCTCATTTAGTCAAGGATCACGTAAGACTTTATTTGGTTGTAATGTAGGCTGCGGGGCGGGTATGATACATATGGATATAGTGGCTAAACCTCCCTGAGCACTTTAATACTTACAATTTCACAAATTAAACCCTACAGTTATGTTGAACCAAACCCCAACCTTCACATCATATTAACATCAAGCTCCCAATTTCTTTAAGCACATACAAAGCAAGATTTACCACCAGCAAAGAATAATTTTCTTTATAATATATACAAACACCAACAATTTTTTTTCTTTTTCTAGATTCTAATTTTCTCTTCTTCTTTTTTTCTCAATTTCCTACAAGTGGCTCTCACAACAATTCATCTTCCTCCTTTTCTATTGTTTCACTCAAAACCCAACCATACCTCCTTGTAGATTTTAACAAACTCATACCAAATTCAAGTGCTCAAGAGAGGTCAACGGTTCAAACAGGTAGTCAATTCAAACAAAGAGGTCAGGCTTGTAGTGTGGTTGCAAAAAAATAAAATAGGATTACAGGCTCAAAGGGGTTAACTAAGATGCACAATAATTAGGCAGGTCACAGACATATAATTGGCTCAACAAAGAAATGCCTATATCACTTTCTAGACTGAACAAGACTACTATTTCACTTTGCAAACACACGGGGCAAGTTCTAGATATCACTGAAATACACAGAATATCACAAAAACCTCACTCACACATTAGCACATAACTCACTTAGGATCAGATCTTTCCCGACTCTCTAGTCAAAGCAGCTAAGCAAAGTTACGATCAAGCAATTTAAGGCACTTATCTAAGAGTCAAGAATTGAGCCTAGGCGTCATGACTAAGGCACTCACCACTCTCAAGGCATATGCAGTCAAGGGAAATTGCTTCAAATTAGCACTATTACTCAAGATTCTTTATTTCTATAAAATAAAAAAATAACTACACCTGGTTCAAGTAAAACCCTTGAAAAAGAACCGCGACACAAAGAAAAACCAATGAAGAATTACTATACTACCTAAGAAAGTAAAATAAAATAGAATAAAATAAAACAAAAGACATATTTTTTTATTTTCAAATTTTTTTATTTGTATTTTTCTCGTTCGACTTCAAATCCCTCAAGAAGCCAGTCGACGAAATCCATCGTCGGGAAGAGTCGAAACTAAACAATTAATTACTAACTATTACAGGCCGATAGAAATCAGAGTTATGATTACAGACCATATTGTCTAAGAAAGCAAGAAACAAATCAAACAAAACCAACTGGCAAATAGAAAACAAGTACAAATACAATCAAATAGAAGCACCCCACACTTAAGAAATTGCATTGTCCCCAATGCAAAATAGTAAAACAAGAGTGAAAAGGTAACTCCCTGAGGCTTGTGGCCTACTCCTCATCAGCACCCTCAAAGGTGCGCAGGTACTATTCATCATCAGAGGGAACAGAGTTTGCGTCCTCATCTGGTGGAATCTGTACTCCAGCGGCTAAGCCCAATCACTGTTGTGTGACCGCGGAGAGGGGATGGTCCTCCTGCAGCTCTGCCAAGTCAACCTTCCCCGAGTAGCGCGAAGGTGCATATCAGCAAATAGCAGCTGCAGTATCTCCTCAACACGAACAAATCTATGATCTACAGGAACAACAACATCCGTAGGGGGGGAGGGTCTGTCACAGCTATGACATCAAAAGGCTTAAAAGGCCGCAAAACCGGAATCTCCCGATCATAATGGAACTCCTCCTCCACATGGTGAGTCCTCAGAAGCCGAGTGATCATACTCGGGAAATATAGGTGGCGGGCCCCAAGCGGTCGTACTCGAGACATGTGCTCAAGCATAATCTTACCCAGATCAAATTTCATCTGAGTCAAAATAGCATAAATGAGACATACCTTCAACCGAGAGACATCAGTGTCATTCTAGATAGGCATGATTTTTTTATTAATCAAACGGAGAACGACTCTGGGGGGAGGGGGGGAGACGTTGGAAATGGCACTTCTTCATGTCGTTGTGAAACTCATTAGCATCTCGCGTCCATGTGGCAAGAGACCCCGCGCCACACAGTTGGTGTCTAATATCAGGATAGGGGGCCGACGCAGCAACCTCAAGAACAACTTATGCGAATGCTCCGTGAATCCCATGATCTGATTTATTACCCGGGAAGAAAATGAAATCATCTTGCCTCGCACCCCTACTTCATACACTGCATCTAAATTGGCCTCAGGTTGCCAGTTAGCATAAAATTCCTTGACCATGTTCGCATTCACCGACTCACCGGGACGGTACAAGCTTTCAAAACCCATGTGTCTGATGTTGTTGTAAATTCTCGAGTATTTGCTGGCTTGCTTACCATCATCAATGCCAACTTCCGGGTCGGGACTCACCGATGGAATAAAGGTCCGGTACCATATCCTAGCATGAGTTGGCACAGCCTGAATGCCATACTTGCAGCCTGGTCTTACATCCACATCATCAATGCGCTTCTCTTTCTCCTCCGCTGGGGCGGGGGAGATGCCCGCCTACCTCCTCGACGGCTACTAAAGGCAACCTCTGAGGTACCTGTGTTAGAACGTTTGCTAGGACAGCGAGACATTGTACCTGCACAAGACGAACAATATTAGCCACAACACTTAAAACAAAAAACAAGACCAAACGGGGTAACCACCCCATATTTATGTTATTGGCATGTTCACAAGTACAATGTATATCAGGGACTCAAACTACCCCATTGAAAGCACACCACGAGTAATCAACAACCTACCCGACCACCAACATAACATTACAATAACATAACCACGGACTACACTAGTGTAAAAGACAAAATTAAGAAGCTAAACTAGTAATTAATAAAATAAGCATAATAAGTTAGTCTAACCCACTACTAACAAAATTAAGATACAATACAATACTACACAAGTACTTAGCATGAATCGGGCACCCTATTTAGCACCTAGCAAAATATTAGTATGGGGTGGTCAATAAATTAGCACTCAGGGCTAACAAACTAAAGTTTCACAACATACGAACATGACCTCCTACCCCACACTTATCATCTAGCATCACATCCCACAAAACACTTTCCTTCAAAATTAGCAACACTACATAATTTTATGTCACTAAGGCATTTCAACACACATTGTGGGCATACCTTTCACCTTTTTATTTTAATTCAAAGTGGGTTAGAATCATCATACAACCACAGAAAAAACACCACTCACGACAACCACAACATCACCATATCTTCACAATAGCACCAAGTGTACAGATTTAATACAAACTTCACTAATTTCGGCCACTTGGGCACCCCCACCAAACTTCAACACAAATTAATTCCAACACCATCAAAACACACCAAAAATCACCCATAATCATAAGAACAATGAAAACCCCACAAGTTTATGCAAGAATTTATGCCAAAATAGAACAAAAATAGCTAAAAGATTAGCAAAATAAAATACCTAGGGTTAGAAAACTTAAACTAAAGTTAACTAAAATCTACAATTAAATACTAAAAGAAGGACAAGAAGAACTTACCTTGATGAGGGGTGAAGCCAAAGAGTTGGAGTAGAAGAAATTTGAAGAAAGAAGAAAAATGGGGGATTTGGGGGTGAGTTAGAGAGGAAAGACTTGAGAGAGAGTGAGAGAATGAGAGATATGGGAGAAGGGGAAGGGAAAACGGGTCTTATATATATATATATATATATATATATATATATATATATATATATATATATATATATATATTTTTTTTTTTTAAAAACAACCGCGAATTTTGCACTATCGCGTCGCTAGACGCGACACCCCCATTGTAACGACCCGACTTGTCGTTTTAAAAACAAATTAACACCATGTTCAGTGACTTAAGGTCTCGATCAACTTCATAATATGTATTATGAACCGCATGTGTGGTTGAGTTTGATTTTCGGAAGATTCAGAATTTAATTAAAAGAACAATTCTTATTTAGAAGCTTAAATGGAAAGAGTTGACTGGAGAATTGACTTTTGAGCAAACGACCCCGGAATGGAATTTCGATGATGGCAATAGCTTCGTATGATAATTTCGTACTTAGGCGTATGTTCGAATTTGGATTTGGAAGTCCGTAGGACAATTCGACGCATTTTGGCGAAAGTTGGAAAATAGAAGATTTTTCGAAAGTCCGACTGAAGGTTGAATTTTTGATAACGAGGTCAAATTTTGATTCCGGAAATTGAAATAGCTCCATTACTTCATTTATGACTTGTGTGCAAAATTTGAAGTCATTCCGGATTGATTTGATACGTTTCGGCGTAAAATATAGAAGTTGGAAGATTTGAAAACTCATAATTCGATTCGATGCGCAATTCGTAATTCCGACGTTGTTTGACGTGGTTTGAAGCCTCGACTAAGTTCGTATTGTATTTTGGGACATGTTGGTATATTTGGTTAAGGTCCCGAGGGCCTCGAGTGGATTTCGGATGGTTAACGGATCGATTTTTGGACAATTGGAACTGATGGAATTTTGATTACTGGTATTCTCGCTTCTGCGGATGCTTCATTGCAAAAGCGACCTCGCAGAAGCGACCTTGAAAAAGCGAGTGAAGGGGAGCTGGGCAAGGCTGATGGAGAAGGCCGTAGATGCGGCAGCAATTGCGCAGAAGCGCAGGTACGGCCACTGTGCTCGCAGAAGTGGAGGCAGCATAGGTGCGCATCTTGGCTCGCAGAAGCGGCTCCGCAAATGCGGCGACTCGTCTGCAGGTGCAAAATTGGGCAGAAACATTTAAGGACCAAAAATGATCATTTCGCCATTTTCGTTTTGGACTTTTGGAGCTCGGATTTGGGCGATTCTGGAGAGATTTTTCACAATCTTGATTGGGGTAAGTATTCTATATCCGAAAGTGATTATATTCATGAATCTATGGTTATACTCATCGTTTAATTCGAGTTTAATGGAGGAAATGGGAATTTTTGTAAAAACTTTTCAAAAATAAAAATTCAAGATATTGAGGACGATTTGTTATTGGAATTCGATAAAATTGGTATGGTTGAACTCGTATCGGAATGGGTGTTCGAATTTCATAAAAATTATGTCGGGTTCCGAGAGGCGGGCCCCGCATTGACTTTTGTTGACTTTTCGGAATAAATTTTTAAGTCGACGTATTATTATCCGGAATTATTTCCGATAAATTTTAATGAAGTTGTACAATTAATTTGGATAGATTTGAGCTGTTCGGAGGTCAATTCAAGCAAGAAAGCGATTTTGGAATATCGACATAACTTCAGAAAGGTAAGTATCTTGCCTAACCTTGAGTGGGGGAAATTTCCCTTAGGCATTGAGTCTTATGTGCAATTTGTGTAATTGAAAACCATGTACGCGAGGTCATGAGTACGTACTTGGTTTATATGTGCAAATTACATTGGTTAAGATCCTTAGACGCCCTTATGTATTAAATTAGAAATTATTGGCACTTATTATATCCTTTAATTGTCTTGCCTAAATTCTTGTTTTGTTGGATTTATTTTTATATGATAATTTGGTGTGATTGCCACCTTGATTTTTATGTGAAATATTATTTTGTTGAGTTGTTCACTCCCGGATATATTTGTTAAGATTTTGTGCACATTATGGTCGAGCCATGGGCTCCTTATTGTGAAAAATAATGTATTGTTGAATTTGGTGGCGAGTTATAATATTTGAGCACTTAATGTGCAATTCGTGATAAATTATAATATTTGAGCACTTGATGTGCAAATCTGTGATATGTTGTAATATTTGAGCACTTGAGGTACAATTTATGAGATGTGATATTGGCACGTTATATTGTTGGGAAGTTTTATTCGGGTGTTTGCACGAGGTTTCTGCCGTGCTATTATTACTATTGATTTATGCACATGCAGCGCATGTGGTGAGACAAGGTGTGAATATTATTATGCGCGTGTGACGAGACAAGGCGGGCATTTACTTTATTATTGCGCATGTGGCGAGACAAGGTGGGTTGTGTCGGGAATTGAATTGTGATGATTTGTGATAGCCTGGGGGCATTGTTATTTGTTGCATATTTACTTTGGGACTACGAGGCGGTACCTAGGGAGATCCCCCATGTCTTGCATATTTACTTTTGGGACTACGAGGCGGTACCTCGGGAGATCCCCCTGTCTTGCATGTTTACTTTTGGGACTACGAGACGGTATCTCGGGAGATCCCCTGTTGAGCATTTACTTTTGGGACTACGAGACGGTATCTCGGGAGTGCCCTTTGTTGACATCTCTCTATGGTTGTACTTGTCTTTGGTTATTTTGTATTTTCCCCCTGTCTTGCATGTTTACTTTTGGGACTACGAGACGGTATCTCGGGAGATCCCCTGTTGAGCATTTACTTTTGGGACTACGAGACGGTATCTCGGGAGTGCCCTTTGTTGACATCTCTCTATGGTTGTACTTGTCTTTGGTTATTTTGTATTTGCGTGATAGGTCAATCCTTGTGATCTGCCGTGATGTATTATTTAATTTTACTATGTGTTTGTATTCTTTGTTGTATTGTATTGGCTTGGGCTTTTAGTGCGAGACTCTGAAGATTTATATTCCTGATTTTTTTTACCGATTTTTGATGACTGAGTTATTTGAAATAAAAGAAGTTACTATTATGTTTTAAATTAATAAGTTTTACATCTGAAGCAATAGATTATATGATGTTTTATTTAAATTGAAATGTCATTTTTCTTTACTCAAACTATTTCTAAAATAAGCTCACTTCTTTTTTGAATTCTTACTTGGTTTAAAAAAATTGTAACCTTACTTTATTAAAAATAAATTAATCGTGCGAATTTTATGTATTGAAATATTTGGCACGAGAGTTATTCGTGCGGTTGTGATTAGAAATGCGGGCACGAGGAGCCATGAGAATATGAAAGAGGGTCGAGAACCAATGATATGAGATATTTATTTGGAAGAGTTTTATATTCGAAGGATACTTATTTGAAGAAATATATTTGGAGGGTATTTATTTGAAGAGATTATATGTGAAAGACTTGTTCTTGTATTTCTTATTCGTCTGAGTAATAATTATGGTGTTCTTGCTGCCTTGTTGTTTATAGCACTAGTGGATTATGGTTGCTATTACTGCTATTTGTTTTCGATTATTTTAGTATGGCACAAGTTATTTGACTAGTGAGTGTCTTGACTGTACCTCATCACTACTCCACTGAGGTTAGTCTTGATACTTACTGGGTATCGACTGTGGTGTACTCATACTACACTTCTGCATATTTTTGTGCAGAGCCAGGTAATGTGGAGTCGGTTGACCGATCGCTAGCAGTACGGATCTTGCTGTGGAGACTCAAGGTAAATCTGTTGCTGTGTTCGCAGGCTTCGGAGTCAGCTTCTGATATTGTATTTGTACTGTTTTATCTCTATTTCAAAATAATTGCATTTATAGGCTTTCTAATAACTCAGTACAGCTTATGACTTGTACTACCGGTTTTGGAAATTGTAAATTTTATAGAGATTTTCATTTCAAAAATTGTTAGATGTTATTTAATTATTATTGTTGTTATTCAGTAAATGTTAGGCTTACCTAGTCCCTAAGACTAGGTGCCATCACGATACCCAACGGAGGGAAAAATTGGGTCGTGACACCCATGCGGCGCGGTAGTGGGGTTTTCCAGAGAGTCGTTTTCTGACAGATTTTGCCTCTTTGGCCTAGCGCGGCGCCTCATGCGGTGCGAGAGGCCAATTTTCTCAGATTCCCGATTATTTTTCACTTTTTAGCCTACGGGTCGCACCCCGACTCTATTTTGTAGTTATTTTGTGTTCGATTCATGCTCATACATGTTCAAACAATTATCAAAACTCTTAAACTCTAATAATCCTAAACTACCATTATCTAACTAGTCTACAAAAGCAATAAAGAGGGTTAGAAGTAGTTATGAGTTATAGTCGTCAGGTTGACTCCGTCACTTAGACTCATTTGATCACGATGTTGGAGGATTGCTTGTCAAATACTCCAACAAGGTACTGTTTCAACCTGTGCACATTCACCTTAAAACTTCCCTTCCCTTCTTCATTATGTATTTCAATGACGCCATACGGTGAGACGTGTTTAACCACATACGGACCTGTCCATCTTGAATTGAATTTTTCGGGGAACAACCCAAGTCTACTATTGTATAGTAAGACTATGTCCCCTTCATGAAACTCCTTTGGCTTAATCAGATGATCATGCCACCTCTTTGTCTTTTCCTTAAAGATTCACGCATTTTCATACGCGTCCAGTCTAAATTCCTCCAATTTGTTCATCTGCGCCAACTTGTGTTTACCTGCAAGACTAAGGTCAAGATTAAGCATCTTAATTGCCCAATAAGCTTTATGTTCTATCTCAATAGGTAGATGACACGATTTTTCATACACTAGTTTGAATGGGGAAGGTCCTATGGTTGTTTTGAACGCAATTCTATATGCCCATAGAGCTTCTTCCAACTTTACAGACTAATCCTTACGAGAAGCACTAACCGTCTTTTGAAGAATACGTTTAAATTCACAGTTAGCCACTTTGACTTGCTCACTAGTTTAGCTATGGTACGGGGTTCTCGTTTTATGTGTGACCCCATACTTGGACAGCAGTGCAGCAAACTGCTTGTTCACAAAGTGTGACCCATTGTCACTGATAATCAATCGAGGTGTCCAAAGCGGGTAAAGATTTTCTTTCGTAGGAACTCACACACCACCCGAGCATCATTGGTCCTAGTAGGGATTTCTTCGACCCATTTAGAGACATAGTCAACGGCTACTATGATGTACTCATATTAATAAGATGATGGGAACAGACTCATGAAGTCAATGCCTCAAACGTCAAAAATTTCACATATTATAATGGAGTTTGGTGGCATCTCATCCCTCTTGCTAATGTTACCTGCCCTTTGACACTTGTCACATGCAGCTACATACGCCTGTGCGTCTTTGTACTAAGTAGGCCAATAAAAATCGACTTTTATGACCTTTGCTGCAGTTCGATTTCCACCATAGTGTCCTCCAGCTGCTCCATCATGGCAATGAGAAAGAATGCTTGCCATATCTCCTTCAGGCACACACCTTCGAATCACACCATCGGCACACAGTTTAAATAAGAAATGGTCATTCCAAAAATAACTTTTTACCTCACCTTGAAGCTTCTTTTTTTAATCACGAGAGAGGTCACTAGACCACCATCCACTAGCCAAAATGTTGGCTACATCAGCATACTAAGGCGGTCTTTTAAAGACCGTAACAATGGAGAAAATATGCTCATCAAGGAACTCTTCTCTTACGTCAACTGTTTCAACCGGAGGTCTCTCAAGTCGAGACAGATGATCGACGACTTGATTTTATGTACCCTTCCTATCTTTGATCTCTAAGTCAAACTCTTGGAGCAACAACACGCACTGCATCAGATGCAGCTTGGACTCCTTCTTACTCAACAGATATTTCAAGACTGAGTGATCCGTGTGTACAATCACTTTGTTCCCCGCCAGGTATGATCTAAACTTGTCAAAAGCAAAGACCACATCAAAGAACTCTTTCTCAGTAGTGACATAGTTGACTTGAGCATCATTCAACGTCCTGTTGGCATACTAAATGGGCCTAAACTTTTTATCTTTTCTTTGCCCCAGAACTGCCCCCCACAACTACATCACTGGCATCACACATTATCTCAAATGGCTGGCTCCAATAAGGTGTCACCATAATAGTAGAACTTACAAGCTTTTCCTTTATCAATTCGAATACTCTTAAGAACTCCACATTAAAAACAAACTTGGCATCTTTCGCTAGCAATGCAGTCAACAGTTTGGTAATGCTGGAAAAGTTTTTGATGAACCTCCTATAAAACCCAACATGTCCCAAAAAACTCCTTATGCTCTTCACAGAAGTTGGTTGAGGGAGCCTAGCAATTACATCCACCTTGGCTCTGTCAACTTCAATTCCATGTGCAGTTACTTTGTGGCCCAAGACAATTCCCTCTTTCACAATAAAGTGACACTTCTCCCAGTTAAGAACCAAGTGTGTGGCTTCACAACATTCAAGAACGAGCTCCAAATTCTTCAAGCAGTCCTCAAAGTCATCACAAAGAGGGTGAAATCATCCATGAATACTTCTAGACACTTCCCATTTAAATTAGAGAATATAGACATCATGCACCTCTGAAAAGTGGCAGGTGTATTACACAACCCAAACGACATCCTCATGTAAGCAAAAATACCTGATGGGCAAGTGAATGTGGTCTTCTCAACATTTTCTAGGGCAATGGGTATCTGTTTGTAGCCTGAGTACCCATCCAAGAAGCAGTAGCATCCATGTCCATCCACTTTCTCGAGCATTTGATTAATAAAGGGGAGTGGTAAGTGGTCCTTCCTTGTTGCATCATTCAGCCTTCTATAATCAATGCACATTCTCCACCCAATGACTAGTCTTGTGGGGATCAATTCATTATCTTCATTTTTCACCACTGTCATGCCCCCTTCTTAGGTACAACTTGTACTGGACTAATCCACTGGCTATCCGAGATGGAAAAAATCACTACTGCATCTAGCAATTTGATGATCTCCTTATGCACTACCTCCTCCAAATTTTTGTTCAGCCTGCGCTGGGGATGCACCACTGGTTTGCTATTTTCTTCCAACAGAATTTTGTGCATGCAAATGGGTGGACTGATTCCTTGAATATCAACTATACTCCAACTAATAGCCTTCTTGTGTTTTTTCATCACCTCCACCAGCTTTTGCTCTTGTGTACCTGTCAAGTCAGCAGAAATAATCACAGAAAAATTGTTAGTTTCAAGAAAAGTATATTGAGTGGGGAGGACTTTCAGTTCCACAGTAGGCTTAGAAGCTTTCTCTTATAGTTCCTTCTCATCAACCACTTGATCCTCAGTTTCAAGAGCTTCATCCTCTTTCTTTATTTCAGGATCTTTATCCTCCACTGTGCTAGAGTGGGTAATACTCCTCTCTAGAATATCCCCACAATCTTGTCAAACTTGTATTTTTCAGCCAATTCTCCAACAACATCCAGCTTGAAACACGAGTAGGCGGACGCCTCATCACTGGGGTATTTCATCATCCTCTTCATCTGAAACACCACTTTTTCGTTGCCCACTCTGAGCATAAGCTGCCCTTCATAGATATCAAAGATAGCTCTGCCTGCACATAAGAATGGCCTCCCTAGAATTAGAGGCACCTCCTTTTTCACCTTCATATCCACCACAATAAAGTCTACGGGGAACATAAACTTGTCCACCCGCACTAGAATATCCTCAATGATTCCCTCAGGTAGAATGGTGGTTTGGCCAGCCAGTTGTAGGGACACTGGTATTGATTTGATCTCTCTAAGCTCACCTTCCAGTTTCCTGAATACAGACAGATTCATTAGATTTATAGACGCACCATAATCACAGAGGGCCTTGTCTAATGTTTTCACTCCCCAGCGAGCATGGTATGGTGAAGCTTCCTGGGTTCCCACACTTTTGGGAAATTTTATTTTGCAATATGGCACTGCAGTGGGCATTTAGCTTGACCACTGTTGTTTTCTCTAATTTTCTCTTGCTAGACAGTATTTCCTTTAAGAACTTTGCATAAGCAAGTATCTGAGTGAGTACCTCTATGAAGGGAATGTTCACATAAAGTTTCTTGAGCATCTCCAAGAATCGCCCAAAACATTTCTCAAGTTTCTCCCGCTTCATCTTTTGAGGGAATGGTAGAGCTGGCATATGTCTACTTTCTTCAATATCCTTTTGTACCCCACTACTCTGGCCTTTTTTCTCTTTATTCTTTTTCTTTACTGGTGTCTCAGTCTGCTTTTTCACCACCTCTGGTCTAGCTTTCACCACTAGGTCAACCAATGTTTTGCCACTTCTCAAAGATATAACTTTGATTATTTCCTTTGGGTTCTTTTCAATGTTAGAGGGAAGAGTCCTAGGAGCCCTCTCAGATAACAAATTTGCAATTTGTCCCATTTGTCTTTCTAAATTCCGGATAGTCGTGCCCTAAGTCTCGAATTTTTCATTTTTTTAATTGATGAATGCCTTCATGAGATCTTCCATACTAGACTGATTTGGATGTTATGATTGGTATTGCTGCCTCTGCTGATTCTGAAAACCTGGTGGTCTTTGACCCTAGGGTCTAGGACTATTTTACTGCCATGAGTTCAGACTCCCACTAGGTGAACTCCACGAAAAATATGGATGTCTTTGACCCATAACATTATAGTTATTACCGCCTTGGTAGTTTCCTCTATTAAAGTTCCCCACTGCGTTGACTTCCTTAGCTGATGCTTGACATTCATGTGTAGGGTATCCCAATCCACATAAGCCACATTTTGTTTGCGGCTCACTTTGTACCTTAGCTAATGTCAGCTTTCTCTTATCTCCTTGGCCATGTTGTCTAGCTGGGCTTGCATGGATGTGTTAGAGTCTACTTGATGAACCCCAACTGATTTTCTCCTGTCATTACTTTCAGCCGGCCACTGATTAGCATCCTCAGATAATTCATCAAGGATTAAGACAATCTCCTCTGGAGTTTTCTTCATTAGTGGTCCTCCACATGCAGTATTCAGAGTTCGTCACGAAGACAGTGTTAGCTGATGGTAGTCTATAATCTCGTGTTTTTGTCTCTTATTGCACTTTAATTTACTGCACTTTAATTGAGTTTGAGCTTTAATCGCTAGTATTTTGCACTAATTATGTGTTTTATGTCTTGTATGAGTGATTCCGATCTATGTAGATGTTATAGAATGAATTCAAGCTATTCTGGAGCTTTGAAGTCTGAGTAAAAACCCAAGAATTAAGTTGGGATCATGTTCGGGGATCAACGGATGATAGTGCACTTTAAGAACGAAACGAAGAATCGAGCAGGCATACTGCGCATTGTCCAGTGAAATGCACATAACCTTTCACTCAGAAATCCGTTTGGGATCCACAATATATCGTTGGAAAGATATTTAAAAGGGATACAACTCTCTTGTTTTACATTTTTCCAAATACCCAACTACCGCGTCGCATGGTGTGGCGCGGCATGCGCCGCTGCTGTGCAAAATGTGCCCAGAATCCATTTTGTAAATTGTTCTGGAAATTGCCACTACGTGTCGCATGGTGCGGCGCGACATGCGACGCAGTAGTGAACAATTCTTAGAGTATGTTCCCAATTTCAGTAAAAAGGGGTATTTTCGCCCGGGGTTCATTTGGGGAATAATTAAATACACAGGAAAAATACCATTTCTGCACTTTTGGACATACCTTAGACCTAGGGTAGCTAAGGAGAAGAGGGAGAAGCAAGAGCACAAGGATTTCATCCTTCCTTCCTCACTCAAGATCCGGGTTTGGATTGTATTTATGTTTTCCTATATTTTTGTTTCATTTGTGAAGAACTTCTCCATGTCTATAAAGTAGAACCTTTTGGGTTTTGATGGATTTGGTGTATTGATGGTTGTTTGTGGATTATAACTCTATTTTTATGTATTTGAATTATTTTTGGAAGATTTAATTGTTGCATCTATGTCCACTTGTTCTTGTAATCGAGAAAGGCATAACTTGTGATATATTTGCACTATATTATTGGTTGAGTTCATAGATTCTTCTAAGTAATCGAAAGAGGCTAGTTGAATCCTTGATTAAACCTAGTTAGGAGGATAATCGAAAGAGGTTCTCCTAAAGACCAATCCATTACGAATTCTTGCATATCTTCACTGAGCTTAAATTGGTTCATATTGTGAGGTTGAGACTTAATCGAGAGAGGGGTTTCTACTAACCAATTGTACTGATAATTAAGTGAATTCGAGAGACTCACTTGAACATTAGAAGTGAATTATCTAGAGTTAGATCCCGAAGAATTATCTTGCACCTATCCTATCAACCCATATTTTTTTCCATTGATAACTTCCTTGCTTACCTTTGTTGTGATTGTCATTAGTCAATAGCTATAGATTTTAGATTATTAATTATATAAATCTCAACTGTTGATCCTCCTGGATAGCAATATAGTTACAAACTACGAGAATATTGTTTAAATCCAATCCATGTGGAGACGCTATTATACTATACTATCTTTGACTAGCGAGCACAATTTAAGAGTGTGTTTTGCGCTCGTCATCAGCCCATCCCAGAAATCCTGGAGTTACATCCATAAATTAATTCCATTGTGCTGACACTTTCTGATTATCTCCTTGAATCTCTCCCAAGCTTCAAAAACCGTTTCTGTCTCCTTCTCGCAGAAATTGTGGATTTCCCGTCTGAACTTCCCTATTTTTGCAGCTGAAAAGTATTTGTCAAGAAATTTCTTGGTCATATCTTCCCATGTCCTGATCGAACCTGTGGGTAAGCTACGAAGCCATTGCTTCGCATCATATTTCAATTAAAAGGGGAATGCCCTTAAATAGACTGCATCCTTTGATACTCCGTTGTATTGGAAGGTGTTCATGGTTTCTTCAAAATCCATCAAGTGAGTATTAGGATCTTCGTTCACCCTCCCTCTGAAAATGCAGTTGTTTTGGATAGTTTGAGCAAGCCTTGCTTCAATTCGAAGTTGTTTACTGCTATGGGTGGAGGTCTGATACTTGACAGTCCTTAATTATAGACTGGCCTAGCATAGTCGCCCAATGATCTTCCAGGCCTGGGTGTTGCATTCTCGAACTGGTCTTCAACCAAGGGTCGGTTTAGATTGAATCTTTGACCCCCATCATCGTTGATGATCTCATCAGCAATTCTCTATGCAGCTTCTAGTTGTGCTTCCTCTCTTGTAGCTAAGTCTACTCCATCATTCTCTTCGTTGCCATGGTATCATGAGTCGAAGTTTGACCCAAGAATTTTTCTGTTAAGTCTCTTTCTTTTCTCAGTTGTCACAGGTGTTTCTCCAACTCTGGTTCGTAGGGTATCACTTCCTTTGAAAAGGATCGAGTCATACACTAGAGAAATCAAACATGTATCCTGCACACAAGTGAGAAACGTTAATACACTAAAGTAAATATATGGTTCCTGAATTAGTGCTAAAAACTATTTGAAACACTATTGATTGCCAATCCCCAGCAACGGCGCCAAAATTTGACAAGCGCAAAACACAACACAAAATTATTGCTCGTTAGTCAAAGATAGTATAGATTACTTATTGTCTCTACAGGGATTGAATTCAAATAGTGTTCGAATAATCTCTAGTTGATTACTATCCAGAAAAATTAATACTTGATTTGATGACTGCTACTACGGTTAACTACTAAAAATCAAGCAAATAACAATTGATCACAAAATACAGCAGATGAGCTACAAAGAAATATCAATGAGAGGGTTAAGGATATTTAACTAGATAGGTGAAAGATAACTGACTCAGGATCCAATTCTTGAGTTAATTAACTCTATAATACAGTTGATTCTCACGAATTCAACCGATAATCATATTGCACTTGAAGTTAATGTTCCTCTTTCGATTAAACGTTAATTCAGTAATTAATCCAATTGAAGCACGGTAAACTATTGCAACAATCAAATGGTGGTTATGATCTAAAGGGTAACTTCTCGCGAATATTTCCCTATTTTCTAGTCCGATTAACAATTCAAGAGGCTCTTTCGATTACTTATTTGAATCACGAATTTAAACTAGAGCATAAGATGTGAAAAAATTCAATATCAAACTCCTCTTTTGATTAAGCAAAACAATAAATAACTCACCATATAAATTAAAGCTCCATCAATTAATTCTAACAATTATTAAGAATCGAATCCCTAATCAAGTTATCGAAACATCATATCTGTCAACACCCTAATGGAAATTACTCCATAACAACGGAGTAATACATCTCAAATAAGTTTAAGAACAAAGAAAACACCAATTCTAATGATTCGATACAAACTCTCGTATTACACCGATTGCAGGTTGTAATATTGATGAATTCTTGAGTCCTCTTGCCTTGGTTGGTTCTCCAATCTCCCGTAGGTCAAAAGTCCCTTCAAAACCGTATTTTTGGTGTATTTATACCGTGTAGAAACAAGCCCGGACGAAATTACTCTTTCCTAGCCGAACTTGGAAATCACTCTGACGATTTTGCACAGTTGCGCCGCCCCATGCGGCGCGCTAGTGTGGAAATCCATAGAGCTTGCACTTTGCTTGTCAGACCACTTTTGCACTGCGGCGCGGTAGTGGCTTTTTCTCATAGTAAACTTGTTTGTTCACTTTTTGATATCCGGACTTGGTCTTCGACCCCCGAACGTGATCCCGACTTAATTTCTTAGGCTTCAACTGAGACTTCAAAGTTCCAACTTGTTCGATTTTGCTCCAAATTACCTAAATAGCTTAGAATCATTTCCTACAAGGCATAAAACACGTAATATGTATAATTCACTATCATTTAAGCTCAAACACACGTAAAATGCAATAATTAGAGTGCAATACTACGGCTAAAACACGTGTTTCTAACCTACCATCAACCCTCAAACACGTAGATTCTTCACGATAAGAATTGGTTGAGATGGAGTCGCTCTGATAAGTCCAAATGCCATAGCTAGCTTCTCACTATGAAGATTTGGGGCTTGCTCCTGCATATCTTCTTCTTCAATAAGTTGCAGTACTTGGGACTTGTTGGAAACGTAACCTTACAGACTTCAGTCTGGCTGCAATCTCATCCAATTTTGCATAGATTTTCTGCGACAGAGGGTGAGTATTATCTCCCACTAGAAACTCATGAACAATACCATTGACCTCACTTGAGCTACAATCTGGTTCTTTCTTCAATCCACATTCTCTCATAAGCTTCCTTAACATAGAAACCTCGTGTCATTTCCCTGATTTCGCATAAATATTGGATAGAAGTACGTAGTCACCACGATTTTCAGGTTCCAACTCAAATAATTGATTGCAAGCTTGTTCAGCTAGTTCAAGATTGCCGTGTAATCTACATGCCCCAAGCAGAGCACCCCAAACTGATGGACTAGGGGTTACTGGCATATTCTTTATCAGCTCCACAGCTTCTTCCAATTCACCTGCGCGGCCAAGTATATCAACTAAGCAAGTGTAATGCTTTACCCAGGTACAATCCCATAAACGGTTTCCATTTGGTTAAAAATTGCCCGCCCCTCCTCCACCAACCCTGAATGGCTGCAAGCACATAATACATTTGTGAGTGTTACAGAATTAGGCTGACTTTATGTTCTTGCATTTTTAAGAACAAACTTATTGCTTCCTTGCCACGCCCATGCATTCCAAGCCAGCAATCATAGCACTCCATACAAACACATCTCTTTTGTTGACTGAATGGAATACCTCAAGTGCTTTCTCTACATCCCCACACTTGGAATACATGTTGATCAATGCAGTAATGAGGTGATAATATAATTTTATCTCTTGCTTCTTTATATACACGTGGATCTACCCACCTAAACCAATTGCACCCAACTGAGCACACGCAGACAAAGCACAAACAAGCGTCACCTCATCAGGTTTTGCCTTCTTGATGAGCTGCAACTCGTCGAAAACAGCCAAAGCCTCCTTTGGTTTACCACTCTGCTCATAAGCTGAGATTAGAGCATTCCAAGCAGCAATATCTTGGCTAGGCATGGTATTCAACACCCTTCTCGCCAGAGACGGATCCAGAATTTAAATTTTATGGGTTCAACTTTTAAACTTTTTAGCATTGAACCCATTATATTTGTAAAGTTATGGGTTCATATCTACTATTTTTGTAATTTTAACGAATTTTTACACATAAATTTTTACTCCGCGTCAAAAGTTATGGGTTCAGTTGAACCCGGTGATACTACACTACATCCGCCACTGCTTCTCGCTGCATCAAAATTTCCTGCCCTTACATACCCAACAAGCATGGTTGTCCAAGAAACAATATCCTTCTCCCGTATCTTGTCAAATAATTTTTCTCATCCTCAATGCACCCACACTTAATATACATATCAGGAATCGCATTACTTAAAATTACGCTCTCCCTAGTTCCATTCCTCTTGATAAACGCGCGCACCCATCTACCAAACTCCAAATCCAACTTATTACCCAAGCAGACAAAAGTGCCATCATTGTCACATCGTTAGGTTTCACATTGTCCTCGTCCATCCTATGAAACAACTTCAACCCCTCATTGGAATAACCCTTTTCAGCAAAACCCAATGTCATTGTAGTCCAAGAAACAACATCCCTTGTCTGCATATTCTCAAAAACTATGTACGCCGCATCTAAACATCCACAATTAGCATAAAAATGAATCAATGAATTAAGAACAAAGATATCAAGACCAAATCTCCCCTTAACTACCATTCCATAAAGTCCTTTCCCGATTCGAAAAGCTTTCATCCTGGCAGATGCTTTGATCACAAATGGGTAAGTAAATCCACTGGGAAGCTCACAACCCTCACGAAGCATATTAACAAATATCAAGATACACTGGATGGGGTCCTGGCTAGAAGAATAGGCACGAATAAGCGCATTCCAAGAGAAGAGATTTGGTTGAGAAATTTGATCGAACACTTTCTGGGCATAATCGAGACATGAGAAATGCTATAAAACAGAGACTTCGATGAGTTTGCTAGCTGAGTATGGGTCGAAGAAGAGCCCAGTACGGAGAAAGCAGGCATAGATTTGTTTGAGCTGCTTGATGCTGTTACATTTATCGATGAGTAAGACCAGTGGGTTATTTGCGAAGTAACGGTCGTTGGTGACAGTAATAGAATTGGGGCTCGTTTTTGGAAAGTGTTGGTGACGTGGAACGGGAAGGACTTGGGTGTACGGAGTCACCATAACTTCTTCGTCACTTGTTTCTTTTGGCTCCTAAAATGTAAAATTCTACGTATCTCGTAGTTCCTCGTTAATATGGAAATAAGGTATTTTGGTTTTGTTGCGTTGAATTATGACCACTCTTTTTTCTTCACATATGAGTGATAAACTTTACAACAAATTATTAACTAAAAAAGGCATATAATTTAAGGGTGATTAAGCAAATTTGAATGTCAACAAAGATTGGATAAATATTAGGAGCATCATATTCAAAGAAACAATACAATAATTGAGAGGCTATTGTTAATTGTAATTTGTAGTATAATATTCCATTAAGAATTTAATGGACCTTATGTTTGCGCTGTGTTAGACTTAAGAGTAAGCATTACATACTTTAGCAGACTAATAGCAGCCGGTTCCTTTTTCCTTCTTTGAACAAGAAGTGCTTTCCTGTAATTGTATTTAATACTTAGATAAAAATATTTTTTCCATATGAGAAAACCACTGTGTTGGTGCTGTTTAGCCTTGCTGCTCAAATATTTCAATGATTAGAACATAACAGAATATAAGCAAAGCCAGACGAGTAGTGATGGTACATTCAACCTTTTCTCTACAGATTTAAAAGGCTTTTACAATCATGTACACTTGCAGAGAGTCTAGCTTACTGGATTCTTTCCATTTCAGTGACAGATTGCTCAATTATGTGTCAATTACTGAGTCTTCTTGTAATTTCAGCAATATATTTCCCCTGATGAAAGGCCTGTTGAAATTCCAGTTCAGTCGGCTGACGAGATCCATCTGCAGCATAAGTTCCAGCTCCATAGCATGATCCCCCTTTTACCTCGTCCATCTCAAACATTCCTTTACCAAAAGTATATCCAAGAGGAACAAATATCATGCCATGATGTGCCAACTGAGTAATGGCTGTTAGTCTGCAAACAACAAGCGCTCGTGTCGATAAAAGAGCTGTCAAATATATAAATCAGTCACCAAAAAGAGAAGAAATAAGTATCCAAAGCAATCGTGATAATACATCAGTAACATTCTCCAAAATGATTTAACAACCCATGAGAAGCTTCATGTATCTGCTTTGCTTTGCTATATATTCCCTAGTTACGTATATTCTGCAGATATCACCAGCCTATTTGAGTTCATCAACCCAAACACTGAATTGAAACCTCTGGTTTTAGAAGAACATTGCATGTCTCTTTCTGGGAGTACTTGATCACTCTACAAATAATAAGATCCCAAAACCAACCTTCAATTTCGGTTGAAGTCTGTTTCCTGTTCTGGAAATCTCAAGAGGTTGATTTCTTAGATCCGTGAAAAGATGTTCCGTCATAATTATCCTTCTCGCTAGGGGCTTAAACTTAGTTCTTATGCAATATCCTGATCAAATTGAATAAGGCTGTGATGATCTATTGTCTTCCCAAATGATAAAAGAGGAGAAAAAAGGTAGCTAAACCAAACTGGGCAAAGGTGAGCATAGAGCTACTAGCATTTAGATTTAGATTTAACACTTTTGAAAATTGGAAATTATGCAGAAAGAACTCACAGCAGAGCTATGAACTTTCCTCACTACGGTTAGTGAACATGCACGATTCTAGGATTCAATGCCCTTATGTGACATGAGGAAATGAAGAGAATATTAATATTTTGCAATCTACGGGCCACGGTTAACCGCCGACCGTTTATACAGCTACTGACGGAAGATTCTGGATTTACCAATAATGCATCTTGCAAAGCTCTAACCTTTCACAAATATATCGAGTTGAAGCACTAAGGAAAATTCAAAATTTGTCTGTCTTATACAGAAATGCAGGGTAAGGCTGTATACAATAAACCCTTGTAGTCTGGCCCTACCCCGGACCCGGCATAGCGGGAGCTTAGTGCATCGGGCTGCCTCATACTCCACAAGTCTAAATCTAGCAGGATAGTGGTCCTTAAAACTCAACAGTATGCAAGTCAAGAATCTATACTAATGTCAATGAATCTATGTGAATAGGATTAACTAGAACACAGATTAAAAAGCAGAGACTAGATGATGAAGTACTCACGCGCTAAGCTCTTGACCACCTCCATGGAAACCAGTACTCCAAAAGATTCCAGCAGGTTTACCAGCTAATGCTTGAGTGGCCCATATCTCACTGGAGGCATCAAAAAATGCTTTGAATTGAGCTGCCATCACACCAAAACGAGAAGGGAAACCAAAAATGAAACCGTCAGCCTCCAAGAGCTGTTCAGGCCTGATCTCAGGCACATCATCAGGTTTTTTAGGAGCCTTCATCTTCTCCAATATCCGCTCAGGAAGTGTCTCGGGAACCTACAATCAAATTCATGGAACTAGCAGTAAATAGAATTTCTTTATCCAATCACAGTGGCGGAGACAAAAAGTTCTAACAAGGAGATCCGGGAAAAAATGCAAGAATAGCACACGGGAATTCAAACAAGCGACCTAATGCAATTCTTGAACCAGCTTTGTCACTACAATAAAAGATTCTCTTATATGAAGGGCTTCAAGAATTTATATCTACACACAAAAGAAAATTTTTGTTTTTTATCCTACTTGCACACTATAAATTTCAGATTAAGGGGATTCAATTGAACAACCTTCACTACACGTGGCTACGACTGAGCAATTACACATAATTGACTATAATAGACATCGATTAATAACCTTGAAAAAATAAGGTAAATAACCTGCTATAACCCATAAACGTCACTGATAATTAAAAAATTTACAATGTATATCACTTATCAAACGTCACGATTAGAGGTGGCAAAATGGTTAAAAGAAAACAGTTATCCACCCATATTATCCATTAAAAAATGGGTTGGATAATGAATATTTTAAAAACGGGTTGAATATGGATAAGAACCATATTATCCATTTAGAAAATGGATAACCAAATGGATAACTAATGGTTTAACTTTTACATTTGTAAAACCCCAAATTGGGAACTCCTCAAGGTTGGAAGACTAGGAATTCTCCCCATAGTGATTATGTTCAAGAAGCCACGGATAATATTCATATTATCCGCCGGATAACCCATTTTTTATCCGTACTAAATATGGATCGGATCGGATAATTTACCCGCTTTTGACCGCTCATATCCGACCCGCCTGTTTGCCACTCCTAGTCACGATCAATGTATATAACTTAAATGTTACTACTAAAATGAAACTACTTAAGCTATAGCAGAAACTTCAACAACATGTTTCCAAGGCTGAGCTGTAGAGTTTACCTGCCAAAGAGTTGCTTCGACACCCTGAACAGAATTGACTCCGCGTTGTATTTCTCGCGCCATAGTCTCCACATGGCCATAAAGAGAGTAATACCTGAATCAAATATCATCCAACATAATAAAAAATTAACAAAGAGAATCAGCTGCTACTGCTAATAACCACTCAAATCCAATTACTTTTGTGAGTGTGTGTGTGTGTGTTACTTACACAACGTAGACCTTAGTTGTAGCCATAGTTTGATCAGATGATAGTTACAGAGCTGGAAATTAAACCCTCAATTGAAAAAGAAGTTAACTACAGTTCTTCCCCAAAACCAAAGTGGACAAGTAGGTGGATTCGAAGAATATATGGAGAACACAAGTGATTTTCGTGAATTAGTTAACCAAAGTGGACAAGTAGGTGGATTCGAAGGATGCGTGTAAGAACTCTAGAGATGTATCTGAAGGCTTCAGCCACGTCGCAAGACCACATCGTTTAAAGCTTTTGTCAGCTCTGATCCTTTTGCTGGTGCATTCTTATTTGGAAATAATATAACTCTCACGGTTTAAAAGAAATATAATAAATTCCTACTATAAAATTTAATATTATAATTATTACAGAAAAATATTTATATTTATAGCGCACAGTTCCATTAAAATAAAAATATTAATTATTAATCTCTAAACATAAGCAATTTGAATAGAAAGTCAATAATTCTTTGTACAAAAATCATATTTTTTTTTCTTTTTATCTATTAGTTTTCCTTCTTTTTCTTCATTGTTCTTAATTTTATTTTCTGCCGAAACCAATATATTTTCTAAATTTGTTCCATTCGCTTTCTTTTTTATTATCTTTATTAAATTTTTCTCTTCCTTCTTTCTTCCTTTCGATCTTATTTCGATAATAATATACGTTAATATATACAAAACGTGTATAAAAAACATATATATTGAATTAACATATATAAAATATACATAAAAATACATAAAAAATATATCTTAAATTTAACATATATATATATATAATGGAACTTGACATATAAAATATATTTGAAATATACATTAAAAATACATCTTAAAATAAGATGGCACTTCACAAATAAATATACAAAAATTATATACATAAAAATACATTTTTAATTAAAGTGATATTTGATATACAAAGTATAAAAGACGTATAAATCAATACATCTTGAATTTAGGTGGCATTCATATATGCATCAGATTTATAAAAATGGAGTGAAGAAGATGAATGTTGGGCTTAATTTTGGTAATATGCTAATAATGAAAAAAAAGTGTTCTTTATGGAATAAACAATAAATGATGCTATTTTTTTAAAATAATAGTTAAAAAGGGATCAAGTGTGTAAAAAAACTCTTCTTATATTTCTGTTTTTGTCCGCAATGACCTGGCATTTGTCCTTTTGCGTATTGGATAGAATATACTATTATGATCGAAATAATTAGGTGTCATGCGAAAACTAATAAAATAAATCTTAAAGGATGGTAAATCAGATAACAAAAGAAATATATCTAAAAAGACATAACTATTTAACGTAATTCGATCAATTGACCTATTTTTATAGGCAGAAAATGCAATCTATTATATAAAAAAGAGTTCAAAATGATCTGCAAGGCCTTACGTGGTGACTTTATCGTTTTGATGGGAAAAAAAATACAATGATGAAGAGGTCCATTAGGATTCATGCTCAGAACTCCCGAGTTCTATTGGTGTACCCCTTAGTGGACTAGTACCGCGAAGAGAAATTACGCGACACATCAAATATTTATATTGTATTTATAATTCGTAGTCATACTTTCAACAAATTTACCACTCATAGCTATATTCGAATCGTCTAGCAAATCCATGAAATAAAAGATTAATAGTTTTAAAATGAAACAAGAGAGCAAGAAGCTCTCGTAACTCAGTTGATTAGAGCGCATGTTTAGTTAGTAAAAGTCTTGAGTTCGACTCTCAACAAGAATATTTTATTTTTATGTATTTATGTATTTCGTCTTGGTTGTATTCGTTGCGCGAATAAATACAGTCGATACAGTCAAATTCTTTGTATACACCCATATATACAGTCGATACAAGTTGTATCCATTGTATACAGCCTTGTATTTCACATTGGTTACAGTTGATACATTTTGTATTCGTTGAACGAATGTATACCGTTGATACACGTTGTATTCGTTGCGTGAACGAATACAGTTGACACAAGTTGTATTCGTTGCGCCTTTGAATACAAATGATACAAATTAGTAACAATTAAATAGTAGCTACGAATGGTAATTAGGTAAATTATAGTTACTAGGTTCTAAATTATAGTGGTTTATGAAAAGGGATTTTTACTTTTTTATACTATATATGAAACTTTATAACCCTTCATAATCAAGTTTTAATTTAATTACATGGCCATATACAATTTACCAATTATATACAAATTAGTTTTAAATGAGTATCCATTTATATTAGGAATTGAATAAAGAATCAGTTATTTTGTTACAATGCATTACCAGTGTTCTCTTCTCTCTCTCTCTCTCTCTCTCTCTCTCTCTCTCTCTTCTTTGTTACATAAGAAATCTAAAGCAGACTACAGTAGTTGTTTGAAGTAAATTCAATTTTCAGAAAATTCATCAATGAATTTTAATTGTTAAAATATAGAGTTTTAACTTAGCAATTCCTTTCATGTTACACAATTGGTGTTCGAATTGAAATTGTTAATCAATAAATTTTGAAGGTATTTGAGTCTCCACCATTGACAGCCATTAAAAAGCTTTGAAACTTTGAATTCGAATTTGGGTTTTCAAAAATTATTGTTTGTTTGGATAAGGTGTTATTGCAAACAATTGAAAATATTCTTTGGAGTTTATATCTCAATTTCGAGGGTGTTTGGTGAAGATTAGACTTGATTTTGGTAGAATTTCAAGTTGAAGAAGAAGAAGAAGAAGATACAATATACTTACGATATTGTATTAAAGTTGTATGTAAATTGTATTTAAGTTGTATTCTATTGTAATTATATATTTTTTTATTTGAATGCTGTATGAAAGTTGAAAAATAATCGTATAATGTATGAATCGTTGAATGAAATTTATATTTAAGTTATAAATACTATCTTTTTACGTAAAGTTGTTGATATGTACCAACATTGTTTTAAGAGAGGAAGTTTTGACTGGAATTTCAGAGAGGAAGAAGAACACACTACTTACAAAATATATACAAATCTTATACAAAATACATACAAAAGACATAGAGCTCGTTTGGATTGGCTGATTGTAAATAGCTGATAAGCTTAGTGCTGAAGAGTCTTTTTAAGTGTTGAAATTGATTTTTAAAATAAGCATTTATGTGTTTGGATAGAAATGCTGAAACTGATAATATGCAGTTGATGTGTTTGATTAAAAAGTGCTGATAAACTATTCTTTTATTAAAATAACTAAAATACCCTTGAATCTTTTTCAAAAGATTATAAATTAAAAATTTCTTTGTAAAGAAAAGAATTAATAACGAATATGGAATGAAGAGAAAGTCAAGAAATTTATTTTGTGAAAAATATTTTGTGAATTATAAAATATTATTAAGGATAAACTAGTAAAAATGTTGGTCAAACTAAAAGTGCTTATAAGCTGAAAAGTCATAAGTTGGGGGTGACCAGCTTATGACTTATGGCTGATTTTAGCTTATAAGCACTTTGAGTGTTTACCAAACGCGTAGATAAGCCAAAAGGTGCTTATAAGCCAGTTTGACCAGCTTATAAGCTTAGCCAAACACCCTCATATTGTATAAATTTTATATGAAAATTGTATTTAAGTTGTATGATATTGTAGTTGTATTTAACTGGGTAAAAATAATGTATGAAAGTTGTAGGTAAGTTGAAAATAAGTTGTATGAAATTTATTTTTACTATGTATGTTATTGTAGATATTCAAATTTACATTAAATTAATTTGTACAAAATGTATTTTTAATTTGTATGTTGATATACCATACATTGTTCTTTTCTCAGTTGATTTATAAAGGAAAGAAAAGTAGAGAATGAATTCCAAATCGACTTATGTGCACTGATTCATATTTATTTGAGCAGAAAAACCTGAATATTGATAGGAACTGAATGATTTTGGTGGAGAAATTTCGAGTTTCATATTAAAAGTGTCATCGTCACACTTCCGAGAAACTGAGTTTTATGTGAGATTTAAAATTTTTGTGAGAAATTAACTGGGTAGCATAGACTCTTGTTGGAAATACTAATACAAAGTTGAATCCAAAGTTTGAGGCGATTGAATTTAATTTGAAATCTACTAAAACTTCGAATCTGCTCAATTATGCCTTTTGATTTAATTGTGATTGGTGCTATAGTTTGACAATGCTGTTAAGAAATTATTTAGTAAATGCAGAGTAGAGCAATCATAGAGATGGAAAACAGGGATAAATTTTGGCGACAATTGCGTTCAAAGTTGTTGTCATATTGTAGCGTATCTTTTTTCTTTTTTGTAACTGAAATTTCGTTTGTTATAGCTTAAAATAAGTAATACATAACTAGAATGAGTCTTATTAAAAGAGGAATGGAGAGAAAATAGGAAAAAGATGTAACTAAATCCCCTAATTTAAGGCACTAATAATGGATTGTATATAATTTGTAAGTAATCCTTGTTTAGGGCAGTTAACATACAAAATTAGGACAATTTTAATAAATAATTTTCAAATATTGTAGAGGAAGAAAAAAATCCCGAATGAAAATTCCACCACTTGGCCCAATACATAATTCATGGCCCAAATAACATGACAAATCTGGTATTGCTGGATGGATACTTACTAGAATAATTAACCCAAATAGTCGTCCACTTAATCTTTTAAACTAAAAATAGCCGACGAAGGTATAATATGTATATACTCTATGTATTAAAAATGTATAACTGTATATAATCAATATGTAATCTATGTATACCGGCTAGAAAAAGTAAACATTAAATCTGGCCGACTATTTTGTGTAACAATCCCTACTTACTACACTATAGTCTTTAGACAATGACGAACTTTTAGGGTATGGCTATGGTCAAATTAGTTTAATTTCTCTTCTGATGGTAACAATTTGATCAAGTAAATATTGTTTGTAGATTATTATCTATATAAATAATATTGATATAGATAGTAATCTAGTGGCTAACAGGTACATATATAGTAGTGCGTTTTTCTGAATTCAGCTACAAACTCAGCACACAGTTATATATAGTTGCAGAGAGCATATCAATATAGAAGTTTGGCATAAACTCACTTTCGGGGAGATGAGTTTTATGGTTTATTATAAAAGTTCTTTAGTTACGTATATGTTTCACAAAAGATCGATAAATAAAAATATAAGATTGTTGTTGGATCACTTTTTTCTCTTCAAATTATAACTGGTCATAGGAAATCATTTCCTCTAATTTGTAGGAACTGAACATGAGTCATTAGCATTTAGTAGTAATGTGGAGCTATTAATATGGAGCTTAACGTCGTCCATAATTCCCTCCTTATTATGAAGAAAATTATGAGCACCAATTACTTATTAATTATGATCCTTTTAATTTACCCTCCCCTCTAAGAGAAAACAAATAGTTGTTGGTTCTAAGAACTGTGATTCTCCCATTTTACCTTTTTAACTTCACACCAGTGTAAAAAATAAATTACACTAGTATATAAAAGTTAGTAAGAGGTATTTTAGAATTAATCACACACTATTATTAAAAAAATTCAAATGAATTAGCTATGGCTAAGCTTTTTATATACATGATTAACAATAAAAATTCTGTAACGGCAGCACTAATCTCTCCACCTCTCTTAATTATACTGTTGTTATTACTAAGAGGAATGAAAAATCTCAGGAGTTACAGTCACCTCAATTGTCAACCGTACGTTTGGATGGGTTCAAAGATCAACGGCTGACATTCGTCCTCAGCCATCTATATAGTATTATAAGCTCTTTTATTCAGCTATATATGGTTATGAACATATATTATCTTGCAAACCAAAAAGAAAACTCAAAGAGTACTTTCCTTTTATTCAAAGCAAAAAATATTTTTCTTGGCTGAAAATCCTTTTTCCTCTTTTTGTTTATTCAAAGCAAAAAACTACTGGAATGCCACTAAAAAAAAGGCAGATTACAAGGAAAAACAAGAACAGAAAATATCAACTACATGATGGCCAGAATGAACGCAAATATCGATCCAAGATTATATCGATAAGAAGCAAATATTTCGCTGATGATTCTCCCTCCCACCGCCACCTCATATCATTGTGTCAGTAGCGGCAGATGCATATACATATTTGTGACTTAAATTATTTCTAAAACTAGAACCAAATCATCTTTTAGAACAGTTAAAAATAAAATAGGGGTATATAAGCTAGAATTGAGGGAGTAATTCTTATGGAATGTAATACGTTGTATATGGTTCAATTTAATTAATTATTCCACCTTAGGTGTGAGAGAGGTTAATTATGCATTAACCACGCACTACCTGTATATCACTAACCATATGCCCTTCACTAAATACAACGAAACAAAGGAAAATCATAAAAAGCTATACGGTGATTACACAGTCAAGAGAGAATGACTCTCTTTAAGAAAAATTCAAAAAATTAAGTTGGAGTCTAGACATAGTCGATTGTTCCTTTGATTGATTTTTTTTTAATACTAAGGTTCCAAGCACGTTAACTACACGATAGTTTTCGATTGGAGAAGCTTTTTGAAGAAAACAAAATTACAAAAAAAGAATTTGTGTTTGATTAAATACTGTTTTAAAGAAGTTTTACGAATGTATTAAAAAACAATATAATAGCTCCAAGACACTTTTCTTCTACAAAATTTATTTGAATGATTCTTGTTTTTGAAAATTACAAACAAATACCCAAGCAAACTTTATAGTCAAATCCTAAAAGATGGCCACGGTTGTTTATGCAGTTTGAGAGGCCCTTGAAGTTTTTTCTCAATAACTCTTTTTAATTCGTTCAGAAGAATTCAGCAGTAATACAATGGTCTTTGTGTGACCTATTAGTTGAGGGGTTTGAGTCGAACTAGCCTTTGATACTTGCATGAGGGTAGACTGTCTAAATCACACCCCTTGGGGTGCAACCTTTCCTCGTATCATGTGTGTGAATGAGGGATATTTCGTATATCGAGCTGCACGGCTACAATTGAGTTTTTTTTTTCCTAGTACATATGAGTTTATAAAATAATAATATGCTGAACAACACGTTCAAGAACATAATGACCATTCCTTGCATATTAGTATGGTTGTCCAAAGATTGGAAAAATAAATTATGCTAGTGATTCATGCATGATGAACCCTAGCTAGAATTTTCAAAGTGTATATGTGCATTATAACGAACAGAAAAGAAGTAGAGAAAAATGAAATTAATAGTAAGCTTAGGGTTGTCATGTTATCTTCGAATGAGTGAGTCATTTAGTAGTAATTGTAGAGCTATTAATATGGAACTTAAAGTCGTCCATAATTCCCTCTATTACGATGGAGAAAATTATGAGCACCAATTACCTTATTAATTATGATCCTTTTAATTTACCCTTCCCGCTAAAAACGTTTTCAAGTCGCATTGCTGTAATTCTTCCTCTTTTACCTTAATTTTCTCTAACCTTTTTATTTTTATTTTTATATATTTCATCACTAACTTGTTTCATGGCGAAAATTTGGATAAACATGTATATATATATAATAGGTAGTTTAGCATGTCATTACTGTCAGTAAAATAAAAATAAATTCCCAATGAATTCACCACAACTAATTAAACTTTTATTATTATAGAAAGTGATACAATAATGATAATTTATTAACGACAGCACTAATCTCTCCACCTTTCTTTCTACAGTTGACACTAAAGAGGAAGCTCAGGAGTTATAGCTAGCTAGCCCACCTCCTTTCTGAACCGTTGGATGGATTCTAAGATCAACGGCTGGTATTCCCCCTCAGCTCTTTGCAAGAAACCACAGTATTATAAGCTCTTTATTCAGCTATTGTCATATGGTCATATCTTCCAAACTAAGAAGAAAACTTAAACACTTTTCCTTTTTTACAAAGCAAATTTATTTGCTGAAAACATTCCTTTCTTCTTCTTCTTCTCTTTCCATGGAAGGTGGTAGTAGTGCTTTTCGTCCCTATCAAAATTTACCAAAAAACTACCTTGGATCAACTCCTCCATTTACTGCCATAGATAGGTTTTTATGGAGTCATGAAAATTATTTTTACCCTTTAAGTAGTAGTAGTAGTAGTAGCCAGGCAAATGGAGTTTCTTGGCCAAAAACTTTACCAGAGCCAAGTTTTATTGAAGGGTTTTTTCTCAACGAACAAGAGAGTGATTTAATAGAAGAAGCGAATTCAGTTCAAAAAAATAAAAGGGAGAGTTGGAAAAAGGCAAAAGAAGGCAATTCAACAACAAATTATTTGGTCAAGGGTCCGTGGACTGATGAAGAAGACAGGTTTTTTTTTTGCACTTCTTAAGTTTAATCTAAACGAATGGAAGAATAAGTTTAACTGAAGTGTTCAACTAATTTTTATATTTTTTGTGGATTAATTATAAAGCAAACTGCTTAGGTTGGTAAAACAGTTAGGAGTAAGGAAATGGGCTCAAATTGCTGAGAAAATGGACGCTAGAGCAGGGAAGCAGTGTCGAGAGAGATGGCATAATCATTTGCGTCCAGATATCAAGGTTTTCTTTTCCTATAAATTTTTGCTCTCTTAATTTTCCTTTGTCTTCCGAAGCGTTAAAATTTTCATTTCTAAAATTTAGCCTAATACAGCCCTAAAAAAAGGTTCGCCTCTTACTAAATAAGAGTTAAATTTTTAATAGATACATGCAAAGGCTATCTAAGAACTCAGATTTGCTCTAGATTTTGGGTGATGTTTAGTCATTCAGATCTCCACCATCCATTTTTATCTAATCAAGTAACCAAATATTTTCAAGCCCCTTAATTTTGTTGTTTTTATCTGCTGAAAAGAAAGTTTTTTTTGGGTAATGAATGATCCCTCTATCAGAAAACATTTTTTGATGTTTTTAAGGACTAGAATTAACCTATAGAACTTCAGATGTTTGAAGATTTTCTCTCCATTTTTTTGGTAGGGAATTAAAGCTTGGACCTAAAGTTTTATTGTGAGAGATGTCTTTTTCTATTTGGTTATTTAGTTTTTATGCTCTTACCTTTTTGGTCACAAGGATTTCCACCAAAAAGGTATTTTTAGGGTTTGTTTTCTACTATATTTATTTCATTCTTCTCACAATGCTTGACTGATTTCAACCTCCATTTTCACGTGACTGTGAAACTTTTCTTTGACAAAGGCATCAAAATCAGTTATAAAAGTGAGTCCACTTCATTGGAAAAGTAATTAATATTAGATTTCTTGTAAATTGAGAACATCTTCTTTGTTAATATATATTTCTTCATCCAAAATTATCTTTTAATTTTTTTTTTCTTTTAGAAAGATACATGGAGTGAAGAAGAAGAGTTGATGTTAGTAGAAGCACATAAGCAACTTGGAAATAAATGGGCAGAAATTGCAAAGAGAATTCCGGGAAGGACTGAGAATTCAATCAAGAACCATTGGAATGCCACTAAAAGAAGGATGAATTCAAGGAGAAATAAGAAGAGAAAAAATCAACAAGATGGCCAAAATGAACGCCAAAATCGCTCCAATGTTCTCCAAGATTATATAAGAAGCGTGTGCTTCGCTGATGATTCTCCCCTCACCACCGCCACATACCATAGTGGCGGTGGTTCTGGTGGTGGCGGTGGATGCAGTTCCACCACCACCACTGTCACTCAGAGTAATAGTACCATCACAAATGCAACCCTAACATACTCTGACGATGATTCTCCATCGTTGCTCACTCATCAAACATGTGATGAAGAAATGAACTTCATGCAAAATTTATTTGGAAAGAATTCACTCTTGAGTGACAATAATGGTACTAAAGCCATTGATCATTCTATGGAGGCAAAAGTAACTCAAAATCTTTTCGACAACAACTCATCTATCTCTAACTCTGCCTTCAATTCCTTTGGTGAAAATCCGCTATCTAACGGTCAAGAGACTCAATTACAGTATTCTCAACATTTTTGTCCTGACGTTTACCTTCCGTACCTTCTAGATGGTTCATCTTATAATCCGGAGTGCTTCGGATATGGAAACAGCATGAATATGCAGATGAATCAAGCATCTGGTTGTTCTTCAGAAGGAAACAATAAGGTGGAAGTTGATTTGATGGAGTTTGTTTCATCTTCTCATTTCTCTCAAGGAACCTTTAACAATACCTTCTTTTGATCTTACTATTAATGTCACGTTACGTTGTACAAAATGACATATGCTAAACAGGTCGAGTGGGATAGTACTGTTGTCTACTGTTTTTTTCCTTCTATTTTTGTAAATCATATGGATTATCATGATCTGGTCGCGGTATGTTTTGAAAATGTTTAATTGTTCTCGTTTTATCGTTAGCCATTGATCGATATGATCATGTATAATATCCCTTTTATTCTGTGTCTGCTTCTTTGTACATGTTAAAAAGGTAGTCCGATGTATAAAGTATCTCGCGTTCACACAGGATCTCGGAAAGAGTCGCACTCTAAGGGGTATGATGTAGACAGTCCATCCTAATGCAAGAATCAATAGATGCTTTCGTGGTTTGAACCGATGACCTGTAGAAACTTCTTTGTACAAGTTGCTATCTGATTTTCGTTTATATTCTCGTTAACGAAAGCTTTGTCGTTTTTCAGTTGAAAGTGAAGGGAAATCCTTAGAAGATTATTAGTAGCTTCTCATCACGCAAACTCTTCGTATACTATGTTGTCGCCTGCATGCTTTAAATGTGGTACTAACAAATGTTAGTGATGCATTTTACGTTTAATTCATTGTATTCTGAACCGAAATTTTTGTGGTTCACTTTTTAACGTGTTGGCAGCACATAATTGGGCCATATGGCTCCCTTGTCCGGATCAAATTTAACCCGCTCCATATAAAAACTCACCCCAGTTTATTTGACCAACCGACTATAAAAACCCTCATCATCCTCGCCTCTCCTCCAAAATAGTTGCCACAACATAACCTCCATAAAATGCAGTAACCACCAAGCTTCTAAAACTGGTCACCCGAAACACCACCAAAAGCACCACAAACTCCATCTGAGAGTACCATCTGCTATACACCATGTAAACTCACTTAAAACCCTCCATTAATGCAACTCCAAAAACCTTCTTCCTTCAAACTCCGTCAAAGAAACCCTCGCCGGAAAGTCAAACTCCTGCAAAACTTCTAATCCCTCCCTTTGTCTCTCTATATTCTGCGTTTAACCCACTTCTATTTAAAAATATTTAATTATTTTTTTAAAGAAGAAGACGATTCCGTCTCAACAAATTCAAGTCTACGGTAGAGAAGTGGTAGTCCAGTAGTGCTTTTTTGTGGTTCAATGGAAGAATCTGACCCGAGATGATGAAGAATCAGTGGGTTGAATGGGAAAATAGAAAATGGAAAAAAAAGAAGGAAAGAGAAAGGTAAAAAGAATTAAAAGAAAAGAGGGCTAAAAAAAAATCACTTGCCTAAAATAACCAAGTTTTGGACCATGCAGAGGAGGAGCACGGCAGGTGGACGACATGGGTGGGTGAGGAGACGAGTTGGGTGAGGATTTTGTTTTCTTTCTTTTTCTAGTCGGGCGAGTTTAAATTTGGAGCTGATTAAATTTGATCCGGACAAGGGAGTCACGTGGCCCAATTACATGCTGCCAACATATTAAAAAAGGGACCACATAAATTTTTATCAGTCGCGAAAGTAATTTTAGACTAGAAGATAACGTCGTATGTATTTTTACGTTAATAAATGGATTGAACGTAAAAATAAACCATTTACCAAACTAGGGTATTTTTGGCCCCTTTCCGCACTTTTTATGTCACTTTAAGTTTGGACTTATAATATGATTCTTACATACGATCAGATGAGCTCTTATTCAATTAATTGATTTAAAGGGGGACGGAGAGTTTACGTCAATAAACTATTTTTACAAATTACACACACGTCTATTGATTGTAAAATAGGCTTTTCTCTAACAATTAAGAAATATTCTTTTGGTTGGAGTAAATCTCCCACCAGTATTATTTTGTTATCTGTCACAATTGGTTAGATTATATCGACAACATAAAAGTTTTTCAACTTGTGTATATCACTTAAGTAATCATATGAAGTACTAATATAGTCCGTATTAGCATAGAAGTCAACTAAGAGTTGCTTGTTAAAATATAGTGCATCCACAACAACTAAAAGTTTAAATTACTAATCTGTTAGTGTATAAACGATCTTACATTATTAGTATTAGTATATATATATTTAAATATTATGAAAATAGGTATCATATAATTAGTGTTAGTTTGAGTGCCTTTACGGATTACTAAAGAACTTGGTTCGTTACCTTACTCCTTACACATAAAGTAAAATAAGGAGTAAAGTAAACACAACAATTTTTACGTGAAAAATCACCCGACTCAAATGGTGCAAAAATCACGACCTACCACGTAGAATTTTTAACTTCTACTTCACTAGAACAATGAGCCAAATGTATCAATTATAAATTTGTAACTCAATACTCTCCGGTGCTCCTACTTCAACTATTTGATTTATAAGTTACTCTAACTTGCAAAACCAAATACTCACTCCAACTCACTGATTGTATATGATACTTTGATTACAATTTGATTTCCTAAAACATATTTACTAGACTGACTCAAGAAGAACACAACACTGGTACTCGACTTGAGTGTGAAAAATATAGTTCTTCAGTTAGTGTGCAAAAGGATGATCTCAGCAGTTCAACAAGATAGTATTTAAATTCCCTGGACTCTGAGATCTTTTAGGAGTCCTATGCGTAGTCAGCTTCTCGTTTGATAGGACTCCTACTGCTCCAAGGAGTCCACAAGTCTTGGGACTCTTATCTCTCGCTTATGCACGCGTATCTTCTTGGGCAACAACCCTTATCATGTCTAGCAGTCCTCTTCCAACAAACTCGGACCTGAGTAACTTTGAGATAAAGTTACTGTCTTGCAAAGACGTACAATCATCAACCTTGAGGAGCTGATTTTTAACCCTGAGGAGCTGGTTCCTAGAGCAGTTAAGCAACTACGTTAAGGACCTGGTTCTTCAAGCATTTCATATGAACAAACTTTATTAATCACCAAAATCTCAATACTAATAAATTCCCCATTTTTGATGATGCCAAACTTTGTGCATATTAGAACCAGGTAATCACCTCACATCATCATATCATCATATCACCATACTATGACCAGAATAGGTACAACATTTATGCAACAAGCACACAGACATGCACATCAACACATATCAACACCAACACCCCCAACTCTATCTTTCCCCTTTTGGCATCATCGAAAAAATAACAAAAAGATGTTAGACACACTAAGCACAGTTAATGAAAGATTCATGGCTATTTAGGCTACAACACAAGCTCAAGAATTATCAAAGTAAAAAAACTAAGCTAATGATATAACCAAGTGAGAAGCATTAAAACATTATAAGAGAATTCATTTAGCAGTGCAAAAATAAGCCAGGGTCTTGACTCACAATACTAGAGCAAAATAAACAAAACATCCTATAACCTACTCAGAACTAGAACAAAAGAAACAAGAACTAAAGCATCACTGGGATAACAAAATAAGCTAAAGACACTGGGGAAGGACGAGGTTCATGGGTGAGAGGAAGATAAAGTCAATGATTTCACAAGAGTGGCAATCTGTTGGGCATGAGCTTCTCTGTCCCTTCTGAGCTCCTCCCTAAGCTACATGGTTTCTTTTCTCAACTCATCATTGTGTTCTCTAAGCTTGGCATTCTCCTCAAGAGCTAACTCCAACCTCTTAGTGAGCTCTACTGCCCTGCTCCTACCAGGTAGAATGGCAGAACCTGTTGGTCCCCTAGCCTTGATCTCCTCATAGCCACACTTATTGAGGGTAACAACATCCAAAATATCATTGTGGTTTCCACATTTAAGCTCAGGCAAGGCAATATTGAGCTTGTCAAATAGCTCAGTTAACATGAAGCCATAAGGCATAACATGCTTAGGCTTGGAAGTGTTTGCAGCCCTTGCCATGTGCTGAATCATCAAGCTAGGGAGATTGATAGCTCTACCAATGTCAAGCAGCTCCATCATAGCCAAGTCCACCAGAGTACCCTCGTGCCTTCTCTCAGATCTCTGCAAAATGCAGGAGTTCACAAAGTGAAACAACAACTTGTGAAAAGGGAATCATATCAGTCTTATACACCTTCTAGGGGGCATCCAATTCAAACTTCAGAAATATCCCAAGCCCTTCAGCATCAAACTCCATCTCAAACCCCTTTACATTACTCTTGACCACTTTGCCATCAAATTGGAAGTTTGCATAGAACTCCACCATAGGAGGCACACATACATGAGAAAAAGCCTTGACAAATATGTGTCTCCGTCCCTGTAGCTCAAGTTTTTCAACTAACTGGGACATCCATTTATCATCAGGGTTTGCAAGAATTTTTCTATTCAACACTTTTCTATTCCTGAACTCAGTGAGCTTATCAACCACAGTAGGTATACCCTTCATTTTCTTTCCTTTACTGGACTTTTTAGATGGGGTAGCTGCCTTGGTAGATTTGACAACATTTCTCTTTTATGTTGATGTCTTTTCTTGCAAAGTAGAATCAGACTCATCTTCTGCATCCAACTCAACAACAATTTCAACAACTGGAACTTGCTTCCTTGGCTTCTTGGAACCTCTGGACTCCTTAATGATGTGTTCATTAACAACTTTTATTTTACTCAATGTGAGAGGAGTCCTAGCAAGAGGAGCCACTTCTTTTCTTGCAGGGATAACTGATTTTCTTGCTTTCATACAAACCTTTTTGCTTTTCTTCCCTACTGCAGACAGGGGAAAATTATTCCCCTTTTCAATATTATCTCTGAGAAAGTAATATCTAATATCAATGTGCTTGGTTCTCTTGTGTTGATAGGGATTTTTAGCAATGTTTATGACGCCAGTGTTGTGAAAGAAAATAGGAACACAATCAACAAAAACATCATAGTCCCTTAGTTGATGTCTTATCCATAGCAATTGAGAACAACAAGATACTGCTGCCACATATTCAGCTTCAGCTGTAGATAAATCCATTGAGTTCTGCTTCTTTGTTCCCCAAGACAACAGGAAAGAACCAAGAAAATGTCTTGTTCCTGAAGTGCTTTTTCTGTCAACATGAAAACCTACATAGTCACCATCAACATAACCAACTAGATCAAATCTAAACACTCTAGGATACCATAGACATAGATCAAGAGTCCCTTTAAGATATCCGAGTATCCCCTTGACAACCTTCAGATGAGACTCTTTGGGATTTTCCTAAAATCTTGCACACAATCCCACACTGAATACAATATCATGCATGCTTGTTATGAGATAGAACAATGACCTAATCATACCTCTATATAGCTTATGTTCAACACTTTTCCCTTCATCATCAAGGTCCAGCTTTGTTGCAATGGCAATGGGAGTGTCTATGGAGATAGAAGAGTCTATGTAAATTTCTTTAGCAGTTCCTTGATGTATTTTTGTTGATGTATCATGGTTCCAGTAGGTGTTTGCGTGATTTGTAACCCCAAAAAGAAGTTCAATTCACCCATCATGTTTATTTCAAACTCATTCCCTATCATCTCAGCAAATATCTTGCACATTGCTTTATTAGTAGCTCCAAAGATAATATCATCCACATACACTTATACAATCAAAACATTTTTGCCTTTACTCCTCAGAAATAGTGTGTTGTCCACCTTTTCTCTTACAAAGTTATTGGTTAAGAGGAATTTTAAGAGTATTTAATACCAAGCTCTTGGAGTCTGTTTCAGTGCATATAGGGCTTTGTCTAACTTGAACACATAATCATGAAATCCTTCACTCTCAAACCCAGGAGGTTGTTTAACAAATACTTCCTCCTTAAGGTAACCGTCCGAGAATGCACTCTTTATATCCATTTGATACATGGTGAACTCCATGTGTGCAACAAAAGCTATTAGCATCCTTATAGCTTCCATTCTGGCTACATGTGCAAATTTCTCATCATAGTCAATGTCCTCTTCTTAATTGTATCCCTGAACCATAAGTCTGGCCTTGTTTCTTGTGATATTTTCTTGTTCATCCAGCTTATTTCATAACACCTATCTGGTACCTATGACAGTTCTGTTCTTGAGTCTTTGTACCAAGTACCAGACCTTGCTTATTTCAAACTAATTTATCTCATCTTGCATGGCTATAAATCAATCTGGATCCTTCAGAGCTTCCTTTATATTCTTAGGTTTAACATATGAGAGGAATGCTATAAATGCACATAGGTTTCTCAGAGATGACCTGGTTTGCACTCCAACATTAGGATCAAAGATGATGTTCTTAAGGGGGTATGAACTTTAATGTATCCATGGTCTAATCTGCATCCCCAGAGATGGTTCACCCAAGGAGTGACTCAAAGGAACAATGTCAGTACGTACAACATCATCAGCCTGGTTAGTAGTTAGGGTAGTTATATCTTCTTCTTTTTCCTCATGATCATTTTCAACTTCCTTAGATCTCCTGATCCATCTTCAGATTGAGGTTCAGGTTCTTTAGAAGCTACTTCATCAGTGAGTCCTATATCATAGTCTTCATCATGCAGACCTTTCTACAAAATAACATGAACATTTTCTTATACGCACATAATTCTTTTATTAAAAAATTTACAGGCTTTACTATGTGGTGAGTAACACAAGAAAATTCCCTCATCACTTTTGTCATCAAACTTACCTACAGCTTATTTGCCATTATTGTGCACAAAACATTTACACCCAAAAACTCTCAGGTAAATGCTGTTGGGCTTTCTCCCTCGAAGTAACTCATAGGGAGTTTTCTCAAGAATGACTCTAACCATGCATCTGTTTAGCAAGTAACAAACAGTATTGACTGCCTCAGGCCAGAAGCTCTTAGGCAATCCACTCGCAATTAACATGGTCCTCCCCATGTCTTTTAGAGATCTATTCTTTATTTTCACAATATTATTTTGTTGTAGAGTTCTAGGTTTAGAGAAGTTATGATCAATGTCATGTGTGTTACAGAACTCAAGAAATTTAGAAGTTTCAAACTCAGTTCCATGGTCTGTTCTTATACTTAAAACATTGCAGCCCAGTTTTTGTTAGATCATTCTGACAAACACACAGAAAACATCAAAAGTTTCATCTTTAAATGCCAAAAACATGGTCTGTATGTACCTAGAAAAGTCATCTACAATGACAAATACATACCTCTTGCCTCCCCTGCTCCTCACTCTCATTGGTCCACATAGGTCCATGTGAAGGAGTTCCAGGGGTTTGGAGGTGCTGGCAATCTTTTTAGATTTAAAAGATGACCTTACATGTTTCCCTCTGACACAAGCATCACATACCTTGTCTGAGGTGAAATCAACTTTTGGTAGTCCAAGGACCAGTTCTTTTGCTGCCAACTTGTTGAGTTGAGAAAAACTAGCATGACCTAGTCTTTTATGCCAAAACAATGGGTCATCTTCCATTATACTTAAGCATGTGTGCTCACTTTGAGGAAGAGACATAATCGATATCTTGTAGACATTGTTGTTTCTCTTACCTTTTAACACAATTTCATCAGTATCAAGTTTAATGACAGTGCAAATTTTGGAATTTAATTTTACCTCATTTCCTTTATCACACATTTGAGAAATTCTAAGGAGATTATGTTTAAGGCCTACGATATAATACAAATCTTCTATAGCATGAGAGAGTGACTTACCGACCTTACCAATACATGTTATCTGGACTTTTTTCCATTTTCAAATGACACACTCCCTCCCTAAAAGGCTATTAGTGAGAGAAATATTTCTTTTCTCCAGTCATATGTCTTGAGCAGCCACTGTGTAGATACCAGTCTTGATTGTTCCCTCTCACTTTAGCCTGCACCAGAAATCACAAGTTAGTCTTGGGAATCCAGACAAGCTTGGGTCCCTTTTTATTTGAAAAAGGATGAATCAGATCTCTTCTTGCCCAAAAAGGAGTTGTTAACCTTAATCCACTTAGTTTAGACAAGAGGCTTGACTTTTGGTTCTTCTTTCTTCTTCACATTTTTAGCAAGACCAAAAGTGTTCTTAAACTCAGCATGAATTAAGGCAGTGCAAGTATCTCTAAAGTGTCCTACCTTCCCACAATGAGTGTGCATCTTGTTATCATAAATTCCTACATATTTTGGATCAAATTTGGGAATAGGTTTCTATAGCCAATTCTTGATTTGTTAGTGCTGCAGTTTCCATTCAGCCAATTTAATGCATTTGAGGATCTATGCCACTTGCTTAGCCTAGATAATTCATAATTTGCTTTTTTTAGATTTTCTTTCAGTACTTTATTCCAACACTCAGCATCACAAAGATTATCTTTAGCCCTTTTTTGTTCCGTTTCAAGCTTATTTTGCAAATCACTCATTTTTCCTTTACCACGTGTATCAGTTGATTTCTCATTTTTAGAAGTGAGCTCAAGAACCTTATTCTTAAGGTCTTTGACCTGTCCTTCAAGTTCTTCGAGTTCAAGTTTGACACATGAAAGTTTGCTTATTAACTAATCATTTCCAGCACTCAGCTTGTCCATTTCACTCATCATGGCCACAATTATCGCCATCAACTATTTTTTGGACAAAGCATGAATGTTTTCTTTCAAGTTATAGATACTTACATGATTTGTTTCATCTTAAGTCTCTGAATCACTCATAGCCATCATCCCCATCACTTATTCTTCTATTTGGCTTTCTTCAATTGCCATCGGTGCCACTTCAATGTTTTAATCTCCAAAATCGGATGATTGGTCCATGACTGACAGCTATCCATAGATCAAAGTCAGTGGCCTGAAGGAATATTTCCATACGCATCTTCCATTCATCATAGCGATATACATCAAATAGATGAGGTCTTCCAATATGCATTCCAAGCTGTACTGGAGGTTGTGTCTCCACTGTCTGATGTTGCTCAATTACAACATATAAACTTATGGTCTGATCCTCCTTCTCTTCCTATTTATCACTTCCACTGTCCTCATATGCTACTATAAAATCTTGCTTCATTGCTTCATGAATCCTTTACCTAGGATTTTTCCTTTGTTTAGACCCTTCTCTCTCATTTTTTCCCATTTCTCCTTTTCATGTCGTTCTTTCCTCCACTCAATTTCCCACATTGGACAATCTTTAACCATGTATTCTAGCTTGTTACACTTGTAGCACCCATCATAAGTGGCTTTGTCGATCTGCTTAGGCTTACCATTGTTCTCTCTCTTAGATGCATTTTTGGAATTCTTTATGAACTTAGAAAACATTGCTAGGTCAGGATCATTACTGTCAGATTCATCTTCTTCAGATTCCTAAAGAACTAAGCCCTTATCCCTCTTTGGTTCTTCCTTGCGCAGTCTATCTTTCTCATCTCATGAGTCTTTAAGTTTCCAACCAACTCATCAAGTGAGATCTTATCTAGCTCCTTGACTTCTTGAATAGCTATGACTTTTGATTTCCATGAGGCTGGAAGAATCCTTAAAACTTTGCTAACCAACTCTTCTGAGGTAAACACCATTCCAAGTAATTTCAGTTCATTTATTATTATAGTAAACCTAGTCGTCCTCTCCTGGATGGACTCAGACTCCTTCATGGAGAAGAGCTCATAGTTCCTCATAATTAATTCTATCCATGATCTCTTCACTTGGTTTGTTCCTTCATTAGCAGTTTGGGGTGCATCCAAGATCTCTTTTGTATTAGAGAAAGCTGATATCATGTTGTACTCACCAGGACCAATTCCACAGATAAGGATTTTCTTAGACTCCAAAAATTGATCCACGTCCAATCCATACTCAATAGTTAGTGAAAACGATCGTTGGAAGAATAGTACCCAACAAGAGTCGGGGTCGATTTCCACATGGAGTTTAATATGGGTGTTAGGGGTACACTTGACTAAAGCAAATGGAACAACTAGATTTCACTTCCAAACAAAGGGTTTTGATTTCTAATTCTAATATTACTCTAATAATATTAAGATAAGAGAAGAAACTAGAAAGCGAATGATTGTTTTTGTTGTTTTTCCAAATAGTTAAAAAGCCTAGGGATGTGACCTTAACCTAGGTGTTCACCTAATGCGTTAAATACGTTAATACTTATTTTATTGATTGGTGTGTATTATAGCTCTCAACTCTGAGTTACCCACTCAATACCTCTCGGTCATAGAGTGATTTTTCCCAATTTGATTTTCTCAAGCCCAAATGTGTATCAAGATAAATAGTTGATATGAGCTAAAGTCGGGTTCTCACTATCTCTAGTTCCAACCCTTTAATTAGGCAAATCAAGCTCTTAATTAGTCCAATTTCTTGTTAGCCAAGTTTTTCTAGACAATGTCTCTCTTTCTCAAGCAAAGACCAAGTCAAAAAGGCATGAATCAATTTTTGCAACTATTAATTTTAAAATTAAATCATAAACTAGGCTAAATAATCAACACCCAATAATTAAATTAAATACCCATAAGGTTTACACACTAGGGTTGAGTCACAACCCTAGTAAGAATCTAGCTACTCATAGTGAGAAATGAAGAAAATAAAGAAGAAATTCTAATTAAACTTATAATCTAAGATTAAAATAATAAAATATGATCTTTAAATCCTAAAATAGTCACAAAATTCCTAAATAGCAATATACAATGGCTACAACAGTTCAAACTTCAAAATTTGACCTAAAAATGTGATTCTCGTCTATTTACAGTGGCCCAAAATGGACTGACAAAAATACCTCTCGGGAGGTTCTGCGACAGCACAATTCCATGTGCGGTCCGCAGATTACTTTAGCTTGCAGGGTCTTGGATTCTGCAGACGCACAATATGGTCTGCGGCTGCAGGTCAGCTTCTGCGACAGCACAATTCTTGTGCGGACTACACTTTCGGCAAAGCTTCAAGTCTTGGTCATCTGCACACTCTCTGAACATTTGAATTTCTGTCAGTGCATACCTTGTTCTATGGCCGCACAAATCATGTGCGCTCTGCACATTAGCTAAAACTCTGTTGGGCTTCTTCACTTGTTCTGCTGCCGCAGAGGGAATTCTGCGGTCCGCACTTTCTTCTGCGACCGCACATCTTATGTTCTGCGCCCCTTCTTGTCTTATGAGTCGGAACATTCCTTTTTTAGTCGAATTTCATCATGGGAGTCCAAACTTCCAACATTCATGCAATTTGCACACTTTCGTTAGTTTTGGGAACATAAATCAATAATTTGGGACTAAAACAAAAGCAAAAAGGTGCTAATAAGTGGTCAAAATCCACACTTATCAACTCCCCCAAACCTAAGTCTTTGCTTGTCCTCAAGTACATAAATTAGTTCCCACCTCCTCGGAGTTAAAGGTCAATTCAGTGAGTCAATGGTGAGCCATTTATACATCAGTTAGGACTAAAAATTACCCATACTACTCATGCATTATCAACAAGGTGACGAGTCAGATATTCATGCGCATATAGTTCTAATGTGACATTTGAGCTTCAAGAATTAACTTTACTCATCAAGGACTCTTGTTCTATCATGTAGGTCATGGTGGACTCCAAACCCTTCCTCCTCTACTTTCCATTTGCCAAGCTTACTTAAAACGTTAGCACTCAATCTTAAGATTCAGTAAAGGTTCACTTATCTCTCACAAGAGAATGTCATAAGTGCGTCTTCAAGTACTATAGGCTTTCCCCTAATGTAGATCACCACTAATGTAAGCTCACTAGGTTCGAAATCAAGTAGAATTTATTTCGGGTTGTAATGAAGGATTTTGGATTAGGGTAGGATACTATATGGGTAAGTGGTTACACCTTTCCTTAAGCACTCCACATTTTCATTTCTCGGCTCACAATCACTAATTCTTAGAGGCATTTTCTTTTCATTGAGGGCTAGAGAGACTTGACATCACTCTTTCTTGTTCACTTCATTATTTTTCTCCCTTTTTAATTTCTCATGTTAAGGATCATTACCTCTTTTTGAATCCATCAACCCTTCCACTTATTCACTTTTCTTTTTGCATTTATCTTTTTGTTCTTTTCTTTTCTTGCCTTCTCTTTTCATATAGATCATTTCTTATCTCTTTTTGTGCCTTGATACCGTTTTCAAATTCATCATCTCTCACCCAAACTTATGCTTTAAGCCACTTATTTCACTAAAGTGTTAAGAAAATTCCAGGTGCCAAGAGAGGGTCACGACAAAACGGGTAAAGGCTTATGACATGGTTATCCAATGAGAAAGGCTAGAGGCTCAAAGGAGGTTGACTAGAGATAACAATATTAGTTGGCAATAGAAAGCTCAACGGGCCAAGGAAAGCCTACAATCACTTCTGAAACCAAGAAAAACTTAGGATTTTATCTTGAAACAATTTCGGGGCAAGTTCTAGACCATTCACATGGATACTTGGACTAGCAACAATTCATCTCATCCCTCACACAACTAGATTGTAAAAGAGGATAGAGTCGAGAGCCTATAACGACCACATTCAAGTTTAAAGATCACTATGGTCCGATAAACCACCTGATGATCACCAAAGTCATCTCAAGAGCCACAAAGTCACTAACTAGAGCTATTTCTTTCAAAAACCTTATCTTTAACCATACGCATGTAGTTAAGTGTGTTGGTACCAAATAAAGCATGATTAACTCTTCGAGAATGACTTGATTAGGTCTACTACCCAAAACCATTAGAGCATGTAATATGGTTACCCAGTCCAGATCTACCCCACATGGACACATAATTGAAGTCTAAATAACAGATGGCCTAAAAATAACTACTCCCTCCGTTTCAATTTAGATGAGGTAGTTTGACTCCGTATGAAGTTTAATAAAAAAAGACTTTTGAAACTTGTGGTCTTAAAAGCTTTAGGGGTAAATGCTTTGTGGGGCCATGTTATTTGTGTGGTTATAAAAGCTTCTCATTAAGGGTAAAATGAAAAAAATAAAGAGTTTAAAGTTGAATTATTTCTAAATTTAAAAATATGTCATTTATTTTGGAATAGGCTAAAAAGAAAGGACCCCATCTAATTTGAAACAGAGGGAGTACAAATCTAAAAATTAAACTAACACAAAAAAATTTAACATGAAATTGAAGCATACCAGATAGAGTGAGGTAATGAGTGAATGATCAAGGTGACTTTGTGTGTGGACAGTTGAATCTCCAAGAAAAATTAACAGAGCAACAATGTTTTGTTCAAATAGGGAAAAGTGTAAAATGAAGCCTATTAGTCTATTTATACCAACTTTTTGAGAAGGGTAAAAAGGGCGAGTGCGGCCGAGCACTCTTTCACCTAGGGGCCTCATCTCAGAACTCCACCTGCGGTCCGCACATTTTCATGTTTGGCCGCAGATTTCATGTGCGGTCGCAGATCGACCTCCACTAACAAGCTCAAACATCAGAGAATAGGTATTTTTGACATTTCAATTGTGCGGTCCACAAGAGGAATATGCCGCCACGATGCTCTTCTGCTATGGCACATCGAAATGTGCGGTCCGCATTCTTTTGAACACTTAGCCATATTTTTGTCGACCTTTCCGTAAGTCACACTCATCTCTGTAGCACACTTCAAATCAAGTTAGAACACAAATAACACCTAACTACAAAAGAAAAAAGGAAAGAAACATGGGTTGCCTCTTAAGAAGAGCCAGATTTAACGTCGCAGCACGACATAGAAAACCCTCAAATGAAGTGAATGACCGTCACCACGTGGCTATCTCCAAACTTTCCCAAGTAGTGCTTCACCTAGTAAAAATTGACTCGGAATACTTTATTGTTTTTGTTCTTCAAGTCTAATGCACCAAAAGGGGTCACACTTACAAATTTAAAAGGACCACTCCACATCGATTTTAGTTTCCCATGAAACATCCTCAACCTTGAGTTAAACAATAATACAAGATCTCTCACCTTGAACTCTTTATTCCAAATGTATTTGTCATGAAGATATTTCATCTTTTGTTTGTACAAGGATGAACTCGCATAAGTATGGTACCGGAACTCATCCAATTCATTCAAATGTGCAACCCTTAAGTTAGCGGCTACATCCTAATCAAGATTCAACTTCTTTAGATCCCACATTGCCTTGTGCTCTAGTTCCACCGGAAGATGACAAGCTTTTACGAACACCAACTGGTATGGCGACATTCCGATAGGTGTTTTGTAAGCCGTCTAATAAGCCCATAATGCATCATCAAGCTTCTTGGACCAATCCGTCCGATTAGCATTCACCGTTTTGGACAAGATACTCTTTATCTCCCGGTTGGAGACTTCCACTTGCCCACTAGCTTTTGGGTGATAGGGAGTCGTGACTTTATAAGTAACACCATACTTGCTAAATAAAATGTCAAAATCCTTTTTGCAAAAATGTGACCCCCCCATCGCTTATAATTGCACGTAGAGTACCAAACCTTGTAAAAATATTCTTCTTCAATAAAGTCACTACATTTCTCGCCTAATTGTTGGGTAAAGCGATGGCCTCAACCCATTTGGATACATAATCCACCGCGACCAAGATGTAGGTATTTCCACAAGAACTCACAAAAGATCCCAAAAGTCAATGCCCCACACATCAAAAATATCAATCTCCAAAATGGTTGTGAGAGGTATTTCATTTTTCTTTTAGATTCCACTGGCCCGTTGACATTCATCACATCTTTTCACTAACTCACTAACATCTTTGTAAAGAGTAGGCCAATAGAAACCACAACTAAGTACTTTGGCCGCCGTTCTTGCTCCACCATGATGACCACCATATGGCGAAGAATGACAAGCCCCAAGAATATCACCTTGCTCTTCTTCCGGTACACATCTTCTAATCAACCCATCCATACAAATTCGAAAAAGGAATGGTTCATCCCAATAATAATCTTGACAATCCCTTTTGAGCTTATTTCTTTGGCTTGAAGAGAACTCATCCGGAATGATTCCATATACAAGAAAATTTGCTAAGTCCGCGAACCATAGCACCTCTTTCATTGTAATTCCCAAGAGTTTCTCATCGGGGAAAGAGTCATTGATTTCAAGGCCATCATGCGGCCTCCCCTCCTCCTCCAAACGAGATAAGTGGTCCGCCACTTGGTTTTCACTCCTTTTTTTTTTATCTTGGATGTCAATATCAAATTCTTGTAAAAAGAGCACTAATCTCATCAACTGAGCTTTGGAGTCCTTTTTTCTCATAAGATAACGAAGTGCCGCATGATCTATATGCACAATAACCTTTAGCAATCAAGTACGGGCAAAACTTCTCAATTGCAAAACCAATAGCAAGGAGCTCTTTCTCCGTAATGGTATAGTTGACTTGGGCACTATTCATGGTCTTACTAGCATAGTATACCGGATGGAAAATCCTGTTGATGCATTGCCCCAAAGCAGCCTCAACCGCTACGTCACTTGCATCACACATGAGTTAAATAGGCACACTCCAATTTGGAGCAGTGATGATGGGAGTAATTGTCAACTTGAGCTTCAGTAATTCAAAATATCTCATGCAATCATCATTGAAATTAAATTTGGCATCCTTCTCAAGAAGCTTGCAAAATGGGTTCACCACCTTAGAGAAATATTTGATGAAACGCCAGTAAAAACCCGCATGGCCTAAGAAACTCTGCACACCCTTCCCCGAAGTTGGGGGTGGAATCTTAGAAATCACCTCAATATTTCCCTTGTCAACTTCAATTCCATTCGTTGAGATTTTGTAGCCAAGGACAATACCTTCCTCGTCTATGAAATGGCATTTCTCCCAATTGAGTACCAAATTGGTTTCTTCACATCTAGACAACACTTTGTCCAAATTTGCAAGACAATTATCAAAAGAATCTCCAACCACCGAGAAGTCATCCATGAAAACTTCAAGGTAATCCTCCACCATGTCGCCGATGCATTGCACAAACCAAAAGGCAGCTACTTGAAGGCAAAAGTACCATAGGGACATGTAAAGGTTATTTTCTCTTGATCTTTCGGAGCAATGATAATTTGGTTATAGCCGAGTACCCATCAAGAAAGCTATAGAAATAACGGTCAGGCAATCTATCGAGCATTTGATCTAAGAAAGGAAGTGGAAAGTGATCATTCCTTGTGACTTTGTTGAGCTCGCGAAAGTTCATACACACCCTCCAACCGGTCATCGTTCTTATAGGAATCAACTCATTCTTGTAATTGGTGACCACCATCATACCCCCCCTTCTTTGGGACACATTGAACTGGATAAGTCCACGAACTATCGGAGATGGGGTAGACAACCCCGGCATCCAACCACTTGATAATCTCCTTCTTGACAACTTCTTGCATAGCCTCATTGAGTCTCCTTTGATGTTCAATAGATGGTTTTCCGCCATCCTCCAACTTGGTCTTATGCATGCAAACTACGGGGCTTATACCCCGAATATTCCCCAAGGTCGACCCAATGGCCTTCTTCCTCTTTTGTAGCATCACCAATGTGGAATCTACCTGCAAGTTAGTCAAACAAGAGAAAAGAATAACCGGTAAAGTAGAACAAGGGCCAAGAAATTCATAGCAAAGATGTGGAGGCAATGGATTCAACTCCAAGATAGATGGCTCTTCAATATAAGGTTTTGTAGGAGAAGGAGTCCTATTTTCAAGATCCAAGGACAATTTTCGGGGTGCATAGTTATATAACCCCATTTCTTGCAAAGAGTTCACACATTCCATGAAGCCATCCATCTCGTCATCATCAAAGTTGAGCAAAACGGCCTCCAACATATCATCAACATTGATTGTAGCACTTGTTTCATCAACAATAACATCGGTCACCAAATCGATAAAAGAACACACCTCATTGATACTTGGTTCCCGCATGGATTTACACACATGGAATACCACTTTTTCATCACCAACCCGGAAAGTGAGTTCTCCGGCATCCACATCACAAAGAGCCTTAGCCGTTGCAAGCAAAGGTCTCCCAAAAATAATTGGCACTTCATAATCAACCTCACAATCTAGAATGACAAAATCCTCTGGAAGAATGAATTTATCAACCCAGACCAAAACATCTTCAATCACACCCAACAGCCTTTTCATGGTACGATCGGCCATTTTCAATCTAATAGAGGTGGATCTTGCTTGCCCAATTCCTAAATACTTGAAAACTGAATAGAGCATCAAATTGATACTTGCCCCAAGATCACAAAAAGCTTTAGAAAACTCGGCACTTCCAATTGTATAAGGAATCGTGAAGGCACCGGGATCCTCCAGCTTATGAGCCATTGAATGAAAAATTGCACTCACTTGAAGACTGACTTTGATGGTCTCAAAATTCATTGACCGCTTCTTTGTCACAAGATCCTTCATAAAATTTTCATAACCGGGCATTTCTTCCAAAGCTTCGACCAATGACACATTGATTGAAAGAATCTTCATCATATGGATGAACTTCTTTAATTGATTCTCACCATTTTGCTTGGCAAGTCTTTGAGGGTATTGAGGTGGAGGCTTGGGTAATGGTGCCTTAGCCTTTTGTACTACCGATTCCGATATGTCAATAATGTGTTCCCTAGATGGGTTCACCTTATCTTGATTCTCTTCCACACTATCATCAATATCAATCGAACTTCCTCATTAGGTTGAATAACATTGTTCGGGATCTCTTCTTCTTGCATCACTTGATCATCATCAACAAGACGCCTTTTACTTGAGGTGGGTGCATTCCCGCCTCTTCTACTTCTTATGATAACTGCCATGGAATGCCCCGTATTGTTACCACCATTTGGGTTTACCACCGTGTCACTTGGTAGTGCCTCCTTAGGACGAGAATTTAGAGTTTCATAGATTTGCCCCATTTGAACTTCTAGGTTGCGGATTGATGTGTTGTGTAAGGCAAGTTGGGAATCCAAATCGATATTCTTTTCCATCATTTGCTTGAACATGCTTTCAATACGCCCCATCTCATTGTTTGATGAACTTGAACCATGGGAAGGATAAAGAGGTAGGTTGCTCGGTTGTTGGTACATCGAGGGCCTTTGAAAACCCGACCCCCGGTTGCCCTGATTGTTACTCCGTCCACCTTGATTGTTGCCTCCCCAATTTCCTTGGTTGTTTCCACTCTAATTTTCTTGATTGTTATTCCAATTCCCTTGATTGTTTGAGTTCCAATTGCCATGATTGTTTTGTGGTCACCATTGTTATTGGCTTGAGCCTTGGAAGCTGTTTTTTTACCCTTGAAAATTGTTCACATATTATACTTCCTCTTCTTATTCATTATAGGAATCATCTTGCTCAAAACCACCATCATCTTGCACATAGTTATCCACTCGAGTTTGCACTTGTGGACCCTTGGTCCTCCTCTTATTCATCATCATGTTCACTCCCTCCATAACTTTGACTTGCTTAGGAGCTTGCACTTGATTTAGTTAGGCCTTTGTTAGTTGAGTCATGATAGTGGTCAATTCGGCAATGGCTTGCCCATGGTCTTGCAATTATTTGTGAAGGTGGATCATATTCGGATCACCTTGTGGAATATTGGCCCGGGATTTCCAAGACGATGACGTTTCCTCCATCCCATCCAAGATTTCACACGCCTCTGCATAAGGCGTAGTCATAAAGTTCCCACCGGCTAGATGATTCACTACACATTGGTTGGTTGTGTTAATACCACGATAGAAAGTTTGTTGAATCATATTCTCCATCATATCATTGTTGGGACATTCCTTAACCATTGTTCTATAGCATTCTCATATCTCGTGTAGTGGTTCATTTGGATCTTGCTGGAACGCCAAAATATCATCCTGAAATGTAGCCATGTGCCCCAGAGTGAAGAATTTAGAAATAAACTTTTCCACCAACTCATCCCAAGTGTGAATGGAATAGTTCGGCAAACGTTCCAACCAATCTAAAGCTTTCCCCCGTATAGAGAAGGGAAAAAGCCTTAGCCTCAATACATCCTCGAAAACATTAGTTTGTTTGCTCCACCAACATGTATCTTAAAGCCCTTCAAATGCTAATAAGAATTTTGAGCTGGACCACCGGTGAAGAAACCCCGTTGCTCAAGCAAAGTGAGCATCACATTGGTTATTTGGAAGTTGTCCGCTCTAATACGGGGAGGGACTATTGCACTAGCATAACCTTCATTGGGCAATATTTGGTGTGGAGTCGCTCGTGGTGGAGGTGGAGGTGGAACGGGCATATTATCATGAGGTACCCAACCTTTCCAATTGGCTTGTGGCTCATGAAGTACCTCCTCTACTTGCTCTCATCGCCGTTTAATTCCCCCAAAGGAAAATGTCCGAGCTAATTGTTCGCCATGGTTGTACCTAAAATTTCTTACACAAGTTAGTAACACGGAAGGGAAAGAAGATATTCCAAAAACAAACTCAAATATATAGATAACACTGTTTTAACTCCCTGACAACGGCGCCAAAAATTGATCCACATCCAATCCGCACTCAATATTGAGTGGAAACGATGGTTGGAAGAATAGTACCCAACAAGAGATGGGGTCGATTTTCACAGGGAGTTTAATATGGGTGTTAGGGGTATACACTTGACGAAAGCAAATGGAACAACTAGATTGCACTTCCAAACAAAGGGTTTTGATTTCTAATTCTATTTTTACTCTAACAATATTAAGCTAAGAGAAGAAACTAGAAAGCGGATGATTATTTTTGTTGCTTTTTCAAATAGTTAAAAAGCCTAGGGATGTGACCTTAACATAGGTGTTCGCCTAATGGGTTAAATACGTTAATACTTATTTTATTTATTGGGGTGTATTATAGCTCTCAATTCTGAGTTACCCACTCAATACCTCTCGATCATAGAGTGATTTTGCCCAATTTGGCTTTCTCAAGCCCAAATGGGTATCAAGCTAACTAGTTGATATGAACTATCTCTAGTTCAAATACTTTAATTAGGCCAATCAAACTCTTAATTAGCCTAATTTCTTGTTAGCCAAATTTTCCTAGACTATGTCTCTCTTTCTCAAGTAAAGACCAAGTCAAAAAGGCATGAATCAATGTTTGCAACCATTAATTCTAAAATTAAAGCATAATCTAGGCTAAATAATCAACACTCAATCATAAACAAACATCAAATTAAATACCCATAAGGTTTACACGCTAGGGTTGAGTCACAACCTTAGTAAGAATATACTACTCATAGTGGGAAATGAAGAAAACAAAGAAGAAATACTAATTAAACTCATAATCTAAGATTAAAATGATAAAATGTGATGTTTAAATCCTAAAATAGTCACAAGCGTTCTAAAATAGCAAAATACAACGGCTACAACAGCTCAAACTTTGAAACTTGACCTAAAAATGTGATTCTCGTCTATTTATAGTGGCCCAAAATTGGCTGACAAAAATGCCCCTCGGGAGGTTCTGCGGCCGCACAATTCCATGTGCGGTCTGCAGATTGCTTCAGCTTGCAGGGTCTTGGATTCTTCATCCGCACAATATGGTGTGCGGCCGCACAATTCTTATGCGGACCGCACTAGACTTCAAGTCTTGGTCATCTACACACTCTCTGAACATTTGAATTTCTATCAGTGCACACCTTTTTCTGCGGCCGCACAAATCACGTGCGGTCCGCAAATCAGCTAAAAATATGTTGGGCTTCTTCACTTGTTTTGCGGCGGCAGTGGAAATTTTGCGGTCCGCACTTTCTTCTGCGGACCGCATATCTTATATTTTGTGCCCCTTCTTGCCTTATGAGTTGGAATACCTTTTTGAGTCGGATTTCATCACGGGAGCCCAAACTTCCAACATTCCTGCAATTTGCACACGTTTATTAGTTTTGGAAATATAAATCTATACTTTCGGACTAAAACCAAAGTAAAAAAGTGCAAATAAGTGGTCAAAATCTATACTTATCACTTTACATTCTTCTGCATCATTATGTTGCTATAAATTTTGATGGGTCCTTAGAAATAGTTTCATTTTGCGCATTTTGTTTAGTAGGAGTTACTGGACCTTGGTTCACAATAGTCCATAGTTCATAATCCTCAGTTGTCAATAAATCTTCCATTCCTACTTTCCACCAACTGTAGTATTTTTCATTAAATAGAGATGATTTAGTAGTTGATTGTCCTACGTTAATTCTAGGTGGAGCACTCATTTTGCTTCCAAGATCTCTCTAGGTTTTAACCGTGTGAGAGAACACCCGCTCTAATACTAATTGTTAGATTGAGTGCCTTTATGGATTACTAAAGAACTTGGCTCGTTACGTTATTCCTTAAGCAAAAGTAAAATAAGCAGTAAAGTAAACACATCAATTTTTACGTGAAAAATCACCCGTCTCAAAAGGTGCAAAAACCACGACCTACCACGTAGGATTTTTAACTTCAGCTTCGCTAGAACAATGAGCCAAATGTACGTAATCGATTACAAATCTGTAACTCAATACTATACAGTTCTCCTACTTCAACTATTTGATTTACAAGTTACTCTAACTTCCAAAACTAAACACTCACTCCAACTCACTGATTGTATATAACACTTTGATTACAACTCGATTTCCTAAAACATATTTACTAGACTGACTCAAGAAGATCACAACACCGGTACTCGACTTGAGTGTGGAAAATGTAGTTCTTTAGGTGATGTGCAAAAGGAAGATCTCAGCAGTCCAAAAAGATAGAATTTAAATTCCCTAAACTCCGAGGTCTTTTAGGAGTCCTATACGTAGTCAGCTTCTCGTTTGATAGGACTCCTACTGCTCCAAGGACTCTACAAGTCTTGGGACTCTTGTCTCTCACTTATGCACACGTATATTCTTGGGCAACAACCCTTATCATGTTTAGCAGTCCTCTTCCAACAAACTCGGACTTGGGTAACTTTGAGATAAAGTTACTGTCTTGACGTACAATCATCAACCTTGATGAGCTGGTCCTTAGAGCAGTTGAGCAGCTACGTTGAGGACCTGTTTCGTAGAGCATTTCATCTGAACAAACTTTGTTAATCATCAAAATCTCAATACTCAACAATTAGTTTAGAAATTAACTAAGAGTTGATTGCTAAATAGTTAAAAAAAAATTGAAAAGATTACTACCTTGTTCAGCGTTCAACCATGCAACGTAACTCCATAGTGTTTGACAATATTCATAAGATTTCACGTATACTAAGTGATCATACGATATATTTAAGCAACATTCCACGGAGAAATGTTGCCTTTAACTTTTATATTATGTTATTTTGTTTATCAAGTGTCAATTTAAACTACAGATAATTAATTTAAAATACTACGCTAGAACTGGTAATCTGAAAAAGGGATAAATAATCTACAAAACATCATTGATAATGCAAAGATCTTTTACATGTCGATTAATATAAATCGATTTTGTTAGTTTCTTCTGGTTTCTGTTCTTTTACTTTTCTCCAGAGATAAAAGGGATAGTCGGTCGAATTGATAACGACCCCCCCCCCCCCCCCCAAAACCAAAATCCACAACACAATCAAAAACAACTGAAGATTTGACCAAACAAACAAGCAATTAGAGATATTTTTTTCACGCCCACGATCGAAATCGATTTCGGCCTTCGTACGACTGGTCGAGATGGGAACATAATGTACCGAAGAGAGTATTCATAATATCGAGATGAGATCCGAAGAAGGCACAAATGAGTTTCCAGTTTCAGGGACATATGAAATACCGAGCTCGAAGTCATTATCGAGCTCGAATCCAAATCGAATTATGATGAGAAGTGATGGAATCGAGCTTAAGAGCCAGAGGCCAACCAATACCGATCCCGAATCAATACCGGACCCCGAGTTAATATCGAGCTCGAGCCCACATCGAGCTCTAAGCCTGGAAATTGACCGATACCAAATCCGATCAAGATCGAGCCAAGAGACAAGAGCCGTTACAGCCGCACTAAGAAAGGGAATCTCGGCGGAAATTAGGGAAAATATGATTTTTCATGGGTTCCCCACTATGTATTTTTTATTATATCCAAAGTAGGATCCCTCCACTATAAGAGGGATGACTATTACTCCTGTAAGCCATCGATCAAGTCATTCATACACTGTAACTAAAATACTGTTGATACATTCCTATATTGGAAGATTATCCTTTGGAGCTTCATATATCATTTTATCTTGCTTGTTCATAAATCATCCTCTTTTACAATTTGCTTATTTTTCATCCTTTATAGTCAATATTTGATATTTTTATTTTCATTTACGATTCATGTCAAGTTATACCATGTATCTTTAGAACTACATACAAATTCAACTCTATCCGTTTTTTGGGTAAACAGTTTGGCGCCCACCGTGGGGCTAAGAATAACAGTGGTTGTTTGGTACGAATCTCTACATAATACACCATTTTACACTTGCTGTTGGAAGCATCTTTGATTTCAGATTGAAAGCAACGACGAGCTCTCAGTTAAATGGCCTTACCTATCGACAACGAAGCTCGCCTTCAAGGTGAGAACAACAACTTGACGCCCAGGGCCGAAAGGCCGCTTGCCGACACCGTTGCAGCTCGAGTCAAAGTGCCATTAGACATTAATTCACATGTGGACATTGAGGTAAACCTACGTTCTGAACCTGAAAATAGCATTCATGGTGGTACTCGATCTGCAGCTAGAGATACCCGTAATGTTGAGGAAAACAAAATCAGCTTGCGTATGATTTTTGAAATATTGCAAGCTCAATAGGCAGCAATAGCTCAGTTGCAGAGTCAAACCCAGATACCGATCAAGCCGGAGCCCAGTCCACCCCGAGAAGTCATCCATATAACGGAACCAGCTATAGTAAGGTCAAATGAGCAAGAGTCGGGGACTAATCCCGAAATTGCTAAGATGTTCGAAGAACTAACCAAACGAATAGAATCAGAAGAAAGGAGGATCGAGGCAAACGACAAAAAGGTGGAAACATATAACTCCAGGATTGATCAGATCCCCTAGGCACTACCGATATTGAAGGGCTTAGATTCCAAAATATTCGTCCAAAAGCCTTTCCCCCCAAGCGCGGCTCCTAAACCGATCCCGCAGAAGTTTTGCATGCCCGAGATTCCTAAATATAATAGAACGACCGACCCCAATGAACATGTCACCTCTTACACATGTGCCATCAAAGGGAACGATCTAGAGGATGATGAGATCGAATCTGTATTATTGAAAAAATTCGGTGAAACCCTATCAAAGGGAGCAATGATATGGTATCATAATTTCTAGCTCAATTGATTCTTTTGTATGCTTGCAGATTCTTTCATAAAATTACATGCTGGGGCCATAAAGGTCGAGACTAGGGAGTCAGATCTATTCAAGGTAAGACAAAAGAATAACGAGATGGTAAGAGAATTCGTATCTCGTTTCCAAATGGAACGAATGGATCTACCACTGGTCACTGACGATTGGGTTGTACAAGCTTTCACTCAAGGACTGAACGAGCGGAGCTCGATGTCTTCACGACAGTTGAAGCAGAATCTGATCGAGTACTCAGCTATTACTTGGGCCGATGTACACAATCGATATCAATCGAAGATCAGAGTTGAAGACGTCCAGTTGGGTTCTGGGTCTGTTATTAAAAGGGATACCAACCGAGAACAAAGGCCGATCAGGGACCGATATTGGCCGTATAGTAGAAATCCTACAGGCTTGGTGTGATAAACGACAATCAACTATCAAGCAATTGGAATGTGTCACACCTAAAATGATACTACTGCTAAGGTACGATCCTCCCTTGTTCAATTAAATTTCAAAACTAACCCTTACAGATGTTCGATCAAAGGATGGATTATTCAACTCGAAGACTTTAGGCCAGAAAACACGCGTTGCACTTTTTTTCCCTTAGACCGGGTTTTGTCCTAAATGGGTTTTTCGGCAAGGTTTTTTAATGAGCCAGCCATTGATCGCGCTAACTTAGAACAATTTGATAGTATCCACGGCCTCTTTACAATCAACCTCAAATACTGGGGGACATTACCATCGAATATATCAAGTTATATAAAAGTTTGATCATAAAGTTCAATGCAAAGAAGTTATATCACGACAACAGGGTTTCGATAGAAAAAATTGTAAGAGCCAAATGGTCAAAACGAACCATGCTCGTGTAGTTAGCTCGATCCCTAGTACAAAAGAACTAACACATGTATAATGACAAAGAGAAAATTCTCCTTTACCGATATGTCATATCTCAGAATCCATCCCTTATTTCGTGATCTATTATGCAAACAGGCTCACGGACTGACCATTACCCCATAAATCGGGGACTGCCAAACTGAAAAATCAACGAGATCAAGCCCCACATAAAGCCTAAGGGATAATCTTATTTCGAGTTTGAGAAAGCACTCACTCGACCATTAAGCCTAAGGGTTACGTCATTTCGAGTTCGAGCAATCACTCACTCGACTACTAAGCCTAAGGGCTAATCTTATTTCTAGTTCAAGCAATCACTCACTCTACTATTAAAAACCTAAGGGCTACATCATTTCGAGTTCGAGCAATCACTCACTCGACTACTAATCCTAAGGGATAATCATATTTCGAGTTCGATCAAGCACACACTCGACCATTAAGCCTACGGGGTACATTACTTCGAGTTCGAGCAGACACCCACTCGACTACTAAGCCTACAGGCTACATTACTTCGAGTTCGAGCAATCACTCACTCAACTACTAAGCCTATGGGCTACATTACTTTGAGTTCGAGTAAGCACTCACTCGGCTATTAAAAGCCTACGGGCTACGTCACTTCGAGTTCGAGCAATCACTCACTCGACTATTAAAAGCCTAAGGGCTACGTCATTTCGAGTTCGAGCAATCACTCGCTCGACTACTAAGCCTAAGGGCTAATATTATCTCGAGTTCGAGCAAGCACTCACTCGACCATTAAGCCTAAGGGCTACATCATTTCAAGTTCGAGCAATCACTCACTCGACTACTAAGCCTATGGGCTCCATTACTTCGAGTTCAAGCAAGCACTCACTCGACCATTAAGCCTAAGCGCTAATCTTATTTGGAGTTTAAGAAATCACTCACTCGACTATTAAAAGCCTACGAGCTACGTTACTTCAAGTTCTAGCAATCACTCACTCGGTTATAAAGACTTCGAAATTCGGCTTCGATCAAATTGCCTAAAGGAATGACTGAAACAAAGTTTTTACAAGGCAGAATATGAAACAAAGACAAATCGGGAAAAGAAAAGATCTTCATATATATGAGTATTTACAAGGTCCGATCAGGACCCTACACAAAAAATATCAAAAACAAAAAACCCTAAGGTTCCTCATTATCTCCGGGAGCAGCCTCTTCTCCATCAAGCTCCTCCCCGCTCTCAGATCCGCTCTTGCTCTCATCATCATCATCATTATCAGAAGCCAGGGCTTCAGCTTCGGCTTCAAGTTCTTTAGCCTTTTTTATTTCTTCGGTGAGATCGAAACCTCGAGGGTCTCCCTCCGAGATTGGCATCTGGCGAGTTCAACAATCCAGTATGCTCGAGTTTGAGTGGTCTCAGCTACCTTTCTCGCTTGTACTTGAGCGGCTTCGACATCGGTCCGACAGACAGCCACAAATGCATCCACCTCGGCCTTTGCTTTTTCAGCTTCAGATTTAGCCTTGGCAAGTTCGGAAGTTAACCGAGCTTCAAGCTCCTTTATTTTTCTTGCTTGAACCAAGATCCTATCCTTCATGCCTTGAAATTGACTTTCAGCCGATAATAATTAGGCTCGAACAGCCTCTTTCTCTACAACAAGGCGATTTATACCTTCTTTCTATCCCAAGGTCTCCGCCTTCATTATATCAACCTCCTCACGAATCTGCCCGATCATCTCGATCTTCTGCTGCAGTTGTGAGACCGAAATATTAGCCTCCGAACCTTAATCGAGTTCATGAGTTTTTAATATTGTCATTACCTACTCGATCAGATCGGTCTGATCTTGGTGATTCTTGGTCAACTCGGCTCGGAGGTCCTTAATCTACTCTTCTCTTTGCTCACAACGAAGTCTGAGGGCATTTCTCTCTTCCGTGAGCCTTCGGAGGTCGGCCTCGTACCAACTAAGCTCAAATCGGGACCGAGAACATACTTCTCGATGAAGCGTTAAGGCCTACGCAGAAAGAAAAGAAGTTAGAAGAGGAAAACAAACACAGAGATAATACTAACCAAGAGAGTTAACGCTTACCCGATTCAGAGCTCATTGCACTTCATTAAAATGGCCCGATGCCTCACACGAGTCCTTCCTCGAAACTTCTAAATCGCTTAGACCGGTAGCATCTTCGACCCTAGTGAAATAATCACGAAATGGATCCTCCCTTCCGTGGCTTCCTTCAACAGAAAGGGTCTTTAAGGCCCAAGCTTCTCGAATCATTTCCTCGAAAATTGAGGGGAGTAGCGGGGAACCTCCAATTTCTATTGCCCCAAGTGAATCACTCGGGGCATTCTCTCCTTCTCGAGAAGCCTCGAGACCAGCCCCCACAGTTGTACCCACTATTGGCTTATTATGGTGAGAGGTAGCCTCGATCCTCGATGACTCGGGGACTTCGACCAGTTCTCTTGCCGAGACTCACCCATCACAAAATTGAATCTTTGTGGCCATCATCGATTCAGTAGCCTTTGGAGCCTCGACGCTCATTTTCACTGGGGACATCAGCACGGAGTCATCATCTTCTTCTTCATCTTCATCCCTTAGGCACCGAACTGATTCTTCGGTCAGATGGATGATATTTTTTCTCGGCATACAAGCCGTCTTCGTCTTAAGTATTGGATCCTCGGAGGTAGAGGCTCTTATTCTTTTGTTGTCCTTCACCAGTTTTGGAACCGGGGCCAAAGTCTTTTTCTCGCTAGACGGGGGCCTTATAACCGCATCTTTGCCCAAGCCTACACGCAAAAGATTGATTATAAGTATAAGAAAGTATTTTGTTCGAACCATCAAAGACATGGGAAAGAGGCTTACTGTGGTTTTTAGCCTCCCATCGGCCCTTCGACAAATCGTGCCACGAGCGCTTGGCATATGTTGCGGTCAAATCCAGGTCCCGTACCCAGCTCTTAAGGTCAAGAACTGCACCGGGTATCCAAGCAACCGCTGCATCACAAAAAAGATATCGGTGAGAAAGAAACGAAGGAACAAGATAATAGGAGCTAACAGTAAAATTATACTTACGTTTCATGTTTCATTCTTCGGGAAATGGAATCTTCTCAATCAAGATTAGGTCCGAAGTCTTCACTCGAATGAACCTTCCCATCCAGCCCCAGTCTTGTCCTCATCTATACTCGAGAACATCATTTTGGTAGCCCGATGCTGGAGTTTTATTAACCCACCTCGATAGAGGCGAGGACTGTACAATCTAATGAGGTGGTCGAAGGTGAAAGGCATCCCCTCAACTTTGTTCACAAAGAAACGGATCAGAATAGCGATCCGCCAAAAAGAAGGGTGGATTTGGCCTAGAGTTACTTGGTATTGGCGGCAAAAATCAATGATAACAGGGTCGAGGGAGCCCAACATGAAAGGGTAAATGTACACACTTAGAAACCATTTAACATGAGTAGTAATATCTTCTTCGGGAGCCGGGATTATCACTTCTATGTCCTCGCAATTGCAATCTTTCATTAACTATTTAAGATGGCTCTCGGTTATTGAGCACATATACCTCAATACCGGCTCGCATCGACCGGTGACTGACGAATCTTTGTCAATATTAAAATCCGAGATAAGAACACACCCCCCGGGAACACACTCCTCAGGTTGTGGCTCCACCGGTATTTTGTCGCCGGCGGGCCGCGAAGAAGAAGCTTTTTTTTTCTGAGGAACGTTTTTAATGTTTTCGCCATTAGGACCTGAAGATTGAAGATAGAGGAAGATGACAAGATTTAGTGATCTAAAAGAGGGATTTTACAGTAAAAATCACAAGTTTATATATGAAGAACTTAGAAGGTGCAAAAAAAAACTTGGAAAATTTGGAGGTTGAAGATGTAAAAAGTGATCAATGGTAAAAAAAAAGTGGCTATTTATAGACTGAGCAATGGCGGTTCAATATCAGTAGTGACCGACCATCGTCTGACATGCGTTAAATGCCTTGGTAAACTGAACCGATGGGACAGCTATCACGTACATCATGGTCGGGCTTTGTGCAAACATTAGTGTATATCTAATAGCGCCGTTGAAAAATCACATTGTTTCTCGCCACATTCTTTCTGAAAAACGAGGGGACTGTCTGTGAACGGTCGTAACCAATTTCGACCTTCGTACGACTAGTCGAGATGAGAAGAAAATGTACCGAAGAGAGTCTTCATAATATCGAGATGAGATCCGAAGAAGGCACAAGCGAGCTTCGAGTTTCAGGGATATATGAAATACTGAGCTTGAAGTCATTATCGAGCTCGAATCCAAATCGAATTATGATGAGAAGTGATGGAATCGAGCTTAAGAGCCAGAGGCCAACCAATACCGAGCCCGAGTCAATACCGGACCCCGAGTTAATATCGAGCTCATGCCCATATCGAGCTCTAAGCCTGGAAATCGACCGATACCAAATCCGATCAAGATCGAGCCAAGAGACAAGAGTCGTTATAGCCGCACTAAGAAAGGGAATCTCGGCGGAAATTAGGGAAAATATGATTTTTTATGGGTTCCCCACTATGTATTTTTTATTATATCAAAAGTAGGATCTCTCAACTATAAGAGGGATGGCTATTACTTCTGTAAGCCATCGATCAAGTCATTCATACACTGTAACTAAAATACTGTTGATACATTCCTATATTGGAAGATTATCCTTTGGAGCTTCATACATCATTTTATCTTGCTTGTTCATAAATCATCCTCTTTTCAACTTTGCTTATTTTTCATCCTTTACGGTCAATATTTGATATTTTTATTTCCATTTACGATTCATGTCAAGTTATACCACGTATCCTTAGAACTACATACAAATTCAACTCTATTCATTTTTCGGGTAAACAAAGTTATTTTAAAAAAAATAGAATTTCCCAGGTTGTCTTGGGAGTCGTATTTCATAAGAAAGAAAGGAATACAAGAATTTAACACAATATTGAAGGAAGCTTATGTATTCAAGAAATTTTGTTTTCATAACAACCGAAGGAAAGTCCAGTACCATGAATTGTTTACAATTAAAGTGGTGATAGAATGGACATTGCTCTTTTAGAGTTTTAAACTTAAACGTCATAAAATAATAAAATAAATTATGACTCTTGTGCAAAACCATCTATCACTCATTTGTATTTACCACCATCGAAAATGAATACTTCATGTTTATCTTATCAATGATTTGGAGTGATATAAATAAATTGATTAATTTTTACTTTACTAAATAGTTTATAATTATTGAGCATAAATATAAAAACGCTAAAAATGAATTTTTTTTGTCCTTTTGGTTTTCACAAAGACACATTTGTATTGTAAAATTTTAAGCAAACACCTGCGGGATCTGGTTGGTTTTTTCTTTGAGAAAAGGAAGTCGCGCTAGTCGCTAGGCGAGAACCGACAATAAATTTTGTGTATAAAACTAATTATAATTATTTTTTAGAGAATTGAGGAGCACCATAAACTAATAACTGATAGAATATTTGTAACGATCCGGCCGGTCGTTTTGAGTGTATTAGCCTCGATCCCCTATTAACTTCTTTCCCCGTATCTTTTTCTGCTTATGTGACTTGCCGGGTGGTTTTGTTTTTGGTTTCGGAGTGTTTTGGGACAATTAGTCCCTAAACGGAAGTTTAAGCCTTAGGATTTTTGACCGTAGTCGGACAGTGTGAAGACGACTCCGGAATGGAGTTCCGTCGGTTCCTTTAGCTCAGTTGGGTGATTTTGGACTTAGGAGCGTGTCCGGATTGTAAATTTGAGGTCTGTAGCTGATTTAGGCTTGAAATGGCGAAAGTCGAATTTTTGGAGATTTTGACCGGTAGTGAACTTTTTGATATCGGGGTCGGATTCTGATTCTGAAAGTTGGAGTAGGTCCGTAATATTGAATATGACTTATGTGAAAAATTTGAGGTCAATCGTACGTGATTTGATAGGTTTCGGCATCGGTTGAAGAAATTTGAAGTTTCAAGTTCATTAAGTTTGGATTGGAGGGTGATTCGTATTTTTAGCGTTGTTTGATGTCATTTGAGCGCTCGACTATGTCTGTAAGGTGATTTAGGACTAGTGGATATGTTTAGTTGAGGTCTCGGGGACCTCGGGTTGATTTCGGATGGTTAACGGATCAAATTTGATTTTGGAACAATAGCTGAAGCTGTTGCACCTGGTGTTATCGCACCTGCACAATATTGACCGCAGGGGCGAGCCCGCAGAAGCGAGCCAATGGATGCAAGTGCGGTTTGGAAGGAAGAGGCCAGAGTTCACAGGTGTGGAGGTATAATCGCATCTGCGTATCCGCAGACACGGAAGATGGAGCGCAGAAGCGGAAGAATACCGCAGGAGCGGGCGTGTAGGTACGGCTCATTGCTCGCAGATGCGGACCCAGTCCCTTTAAGTCATTTCCGCACCTGTGATGTAAATTCCGCAGGTGCGGCGTCACAGGTGCGAGATTTCTGGACAGAACACTTAAATGCAAGGGTTCGCGATATTTGCTCATTTTTAACATTTTGAGCTCGGGTTTGGCGATTTCTTGAGAGCATATTTGAGGAATTTCTTGAGGTAAGTCCCTTGTGCTTATTTTTGATCAATAATCTTGCTTCCCCATTTATTTTTTCACCTAGTTAGTGAATATTTAAGGTGGAATTTGGGCGTTGAGACTAGGGATTTGAAAAGTTTGATTTGAGGATTTGAAGGACCATTTGGTGTAGGATTTTAGTAAATTTGATATGGTTAGACTCGTGATTGAATGAGTGTTCATATTTTGTGACTTTTACCCAATTCCGAGATGTGGGTCAGGGTCGACGTTTTAGGGCGAATTTCAGAATTTTTGTTAAAGTATTGATTTCATTAATTAGATGAGCCTATTATAGTTGTATTTATGATATGCAATTGTGTTTGGCTAGATTTGGGCTATTCGGAGTCGGATAATGGAAGAAAGGGCATTCTTACGGATTGATTGAGCTTGGTTCGAGATAAGTGGCTTGCCTAACCTTGTGTGGGGAAAATCCCAGTAGGATTTGGTATTGTTGTGATATGTGAGCACCGTGTACGTGAGGTGATGAGTACGTACACGGACTATTTGTTTTAAAAACTCAATTTATTTTACTTAGTAGTAATATGTCTTTCCTTTAATTTGAGTTATACCATTTAAATGAGTATTAGTCTGTTTTCATTCTTAATTGAGCTATTCCAACATGTGTAGCTATCCTGTTTACTCCAATATCGCATGTGTACGTGCTTTAATTGCTTATTTAAACTCCGTGAAGTATGCCTAGTTGATTTCTTATTTTTTCTTGTTCTTTATTAGTATAACTCTAGAAATCTTACTGTTAACTATGTTATTTATCGGTTTGATCTGTGTGTTTACTTTTAGACTACGAGGCGGTTCCTCGGTAGTTCTCCCAGAATATTTACCTTCAGACTACGAGACGTCTCCTCGGGAGTTCTCCCTGCACATTTACTTTTGAGACTACGAGGCGATTCCTCGGGAGTTCTCCATGTACATTTACTTTAGAGACTACGAGGAGGTTCCTCGGGAGTTCTCCCTGTACATTTACTTTTGAGACTACGAGGCGGTTCCTCGGGAGTTGTCCTTGCATATTTACTTTTGGGACTACGAGACGGTATCTCGGGAGATCCCCTGTCGAGTATTTACTTTTGGGACTACAAGACGGTATCTCGGAATTGCCCCTGTTGTTATCACATTGTTTGTGTGTTGTTATTTCTCTGTGAATTCCTTCTGTTAAATTCTTTGTTTTACTTCATTTTATTTTATCATCAGTCTTGTTATTATATCCCAATAGGGCCCGGACCTAACCTCGTCACTACTCTACTGAGGTTAGGCTTGGCACTTACTTGGTACCGTTGTGGTGTACTCATGCTACTCTTCTGCACATATTTTTAGTGCAGATCCAGGTACTTCTTATCAGCCCCGCTATTAGCTGAGAGTGCTTGCGGTTGTATGAAGACTTCAAGGTACATCTGTCGCGTTCGCAGACCTCGGAGTCCCCCTCTACTCTCCCCTTTATCATTTACCTTTCGTACTTATTTTGTTAGACTGTGGTGTATAGAGATACTAGTCTACTTTTGTTGTTTGTGACTTATGATATTCCCGATTTTGGGAAGACTGTATATTTATAGAGTATTGGTCATCATACATCCCGAGCGGTATTGTTACTAGTTATTCAGTTATCAACTGTTGTTAGTTGCCGCGTTTTACTTTCGTTTATTTTTTCCGTAATTGTTTAGGCTTACCTAGTCGTAGAGACTAGGTGTCGTCACGACGTTATACAGATGGAGTTTGGGTCATGACAAGTTGGTATCAGAGCTCTAGGTTCATAGGTGTCGTGAGTCACAAGCTGGTTTATTAGAGTCTCGCAGATCGGTACAGAGACATCGGTACTTATCTTCGGGAGGTTATGGAACTGTTAGGAAAAATAATGCTTCTTTGATTCCTTGTCGTGCGAAAATTTTTGGCATCAAAAATTCTAAACTTCTCTAATCTATTCTTTCTCAAGATGGTGAGGACCCGTGCCGGAGGATCTAATGACCAGGCACCCGCGCCCCCTATTAGAGCCGCCAGAGGCCGGGGTCGGGGTAGAGGACGACCACGCGGTGCAGCCAGAGCACCCGCGCGAGCTGCAACAGAGGAGCACCCAGCATCTCCAGCTGGAGGGCAGGCACTGGAGGTTCCTATTGCTACACCAGCCCTCCAAGAGACTCTAGCCTAGTTCCTATTAGCTCCCGCTGCATCTTAGGCCGAGGGAGGGGTACAGACTCCCGCATCCCGCACTCCTGAGCAGAGGGTCCAGGTTGATCAGGCCCCAGAGTTCATTCCTATGCCGCTGATAGCTCCGGTTCAGCATGAGACTAGGGTAGCCATTTCTGAGGCGGAGCAGCTCAGACTTGAGAGGTACAAGAAGTACCACCCAACTACCTTCAGCGCATTGGTTACAGATGATGCTCAGGGTTTTCTGGAAGAGTGTCATCGTATTCTCCGTACTATGGGCGTACCGGAGACGAGTGGGGTTTCTTTTACCACTTTCCAGCTTAGAGGAGCAACCTATCAGTGATGGCGTGCTTATGAGTTGAGTAGTCAGGATGTGGCAGCTTCACTTAGATGCACTCAGTTCTTGGACATGTTTTTTAGAGAGTATGTCACTTAGAGCCTCAGGGACTCGTGACGTGTGGAGTTTGAGCAGCTGCGCCAGGGTGTTACAATTGTGTCAGAGTATGCAGTCCGCTTCAGTGATTTGGCCAGACATGCACCGGCCTTGGTTGCCACAGTTTGAGAGAGGGTTCAATGGTTTATTGAGGGACTCCACCCCAGTATCCGAATTAGTATGGCCAGGGAGTTGGAGATGGATATCCCTTATCATCAGGGTGTGAGTATTGCCAAGAGATCGGAGGGCATGCTTGCCCCGGACCGAGAGGAGAGAGAGTCCAAGAGGTCTCGAGAGACTGGTTCTTATTCTGGAGATTGTGCCCCAGTTTCTCACCATGGTAGGGGTCATGTGAGTCGCCCCGTTTATTCAGCTTTTCTAGCCGCCAGTGGTGTTCCAGTCCCTTCTAGGCCCCAGGAGCCTTATTATGCACCGCCAGTATCTAGTCTGCCTCCTGCTCGGGGTGTTTTTAGCGGCTAGTCCAGCAGACCTGGCTCGAGTCAGTCGTAGAAGCCACGCCCTCCGAGGGGTTGTTTTGAGTATGGCGATACCCACCATATTGTTAGGGATTGCCTCAGACTTAGGAGGGTTGCACCTCCATAGACTTCTCATCCACCACGTGCTCTACCGGGTCCTCAGGCTTTGATTCCAGCACCAGCTACTGCCCCACCTGCTAAGCCAGCTTAAGGTGGAGGTCGGGAAGGTCGAGGTCGCCCTAAAGGGGGAGGCCAGGCCAAGTATTATGCTATTCTGTCTCGTACAGAGGCAGTTGCTTCTGACTTTGTCATTACAGGTATTGTTCCAGTCTGTCATAGAGATGCGTCGGAATTATTTGACCCAAGCTCTACATATTCATATGTGTCCTCTTATTTTCCCCCATATTTGGGCGTATCTCGGGATTTTTTGAGTTTCCATGTTTATGTGTCTACTCCTATGGGAAATTCTTTTGTTGTGGACTACGTGTATCGGTCTTGTTTGATTGCTCTTAGTGGTTTTGAGACCAGAGGTGATTTATTATTACTCAGCATGGTAGACTTTGATGTTATCTTGGGCATGGACTAGTTGTCACCCCATTATGCTATTCTTGATTGTCATGCTAATACCGTGACGCTGGCTATGCCAGGTTTATCACGATTAGAGTGGGGAAGTACCTTAGAGTATACTCCCAGCCGAGTCATTTCATTTTTTAAAGCTCAACGAATGGTTGAGAAGGGGTGTGACACGTATCTAGCTTATGTGAGAGATATCATTATTGATACCCCTACAGCTGAGTCAGTTCCAATAGTGAGGGACTATCCAGATGTGTTTCCAGCTGATCTTCTGGGCATGCCGCCCTACAGAGATATTGATTTTGGCATTGATTTGTTGCCGGGCACTCAGCCCATCTCTATTCCTCCATATCGTATGGATCCTCCTGAATTGAAGGGGTTGAAGGAGCAGTTGCAGGAGTTGCTTGATAAGGGTTTCATTCGGCCTAGTGTGTCACCTTGGGGTGCTCCTGTCTTGTTTGTGAAGAAAAATGATGGTTCTATGCGTATGTGTATTGATTATCGCCAGCTGAACAAAGTTACAGTGAAGAACATGTATCCATTGCCCTGTATTGATGAATTATTTGATCAGCTATAGGGTGCTAGAGTGTTTTTCAAGATTGCCTTACGTTCAGGCTATCATCAATTAGAGATTCGGGAGCCAGATATCCTGAAGACTACATTCAGGACTCGGTATGGTCACTACGAGTTTCTTGTGATGTCATTTAGGTTGACCAATGCCCCAACAGCTTTTATGCACTTGATGCACAGTATGTTCTGGCCTTATCTTGACTCATTCGTCATTGTGTTTATTGACGACATTCTAGTGTACTACCGGACTCTGGAGGATTATGAGCAGCACCTGAGGACTGTGCTTCAGACCTTGAGAGAAAAGAAGTTATATGCGAAATTTTCAAAGTGTGAGTTTTGGCTAGACTCAGTGGCATTCTTGGGTCATGTAGTATCAAGTGATGGGATCCAGGTAGATCCGAATAAGGTGGAAGCAGTGCAGAGTTGGCCTAACCATCATCAGCTACGGAGATCCGGAGCTTTCTTGATTTTGCGGGGTATTACCGCCATTTTGTAGAGGGATTCTCATCCATTGCAGCATCTATGACCATGCTGACCCAGAAGGGTGCTCCGTTCATGTGGACGGAAGAATGTGAGGAGAGCTTTCAGAAGCTCAAGACAGATTTGACTACAGCCTCAGCATTAGTATTGCTTACAGGTTCGGGGTTTTATACTGTATATTGTGATGCATCGTATATTGCTCTTGGCGTGGTGTTGATGCAAGACGGTAGGGTGATTACCTACGCGTCCATACAATTGAAGGTGCATAAGAAGAACTATCTTGTCCACGACCTTGAGTTAGAACCTATTGTTCATGCCTTGAAGATTTGGCGGCACTATTTGTACGCTGTTCCTTGTTAGATTTACACCGACCATCGGAGTTTGCAGTATTTGCTCAAGCAGAAGGATCTTAATTTGCGTCAGCGGAGATGGTTGGAGTTGCTTAAGGATTATGATATCACCATTTTGTACCATCCCGGGAAGGCCAATATGGTGGCCGATGCTTTGAGTCGACGGGCAGAGAGTTTGGGAAGCTTAGCATATCTACCAGCAGCAGAGAGGCCATAGGCATTGGATGTTCAGGCCTTAGCCAGCCAGTTTGTTAGATTGGATATTTCTGAGCTGAGTTGAGTATTAAATTGTGTGGTCTCTCAGTCTTCTCTTTATGATCGTATCAGGGAGCGTCAGTATGATGCTAAGGAGGTCACTATTGGAGATGATGGTGCATTGAGGATGCCGTAAAGAGGTCACGGTCCAGCACGGTGATGCTAAGGAGGTCACTATTGGAGATGATGGTGCATTGAGGATGCAAGGTAGGTTATGCGTGCCCAATATAGATGGTTTGCATGAGTTGATTCTCCAGGAGGCTCAAAGTTCGCGGTACTCTCTTCATCTGGGTACCGCAAAGACGTATCAGGACTTGAGACAGCATTACTGGTGGAGGATAATGAAGAAAGACATAGTGGAATATGTAGCTCGGTGTCTGAATTGCCATCATGTAAAGTATGAGCATCAGCAGCCAGGTGGACTGCTTTAGAAGTTAGAGATTTCGGAGTGGAAATGGGAGCGGATCACTATAGATTTCGTTGTTGGACTCCCACGGGCTCAGCAGAGGTTTGATGCAGTCTAGGTGATTGTGGATAGGCTGACCAAGTCAGCTCATTTCATTCGTGGGATGACTACCTATTCTTCCGAGCAGTTGGCTCGAATTTATATTTGTGAGATTGTCAGGCTTCATGGCGTACCGGTATCTATCATCTTTGACCGGGGCACGCAGTTTACATCACGATTCTGGAGGACTGTACAACAGGAGTTGGGTACTCAGGTTGAGTTGAGCATAACATTTCACCCTCAGACGGACGGACAATCCGAGCGCACTATTCAGATACTGGAGGATATGCTTCGTGCTTGTGTGATAGATCTTGGGGTGCTTGGGATCAGTTCTTGACACTTGCGAAGATTGCCTACAGCAACAGTTATCAGTCGAGCATTCAGATGGCACCGTATGAGGCTCTGTATGGTAGGCAGTTTCGGTCTCCAGTGGGTTGGTTCGAGCCGGGCGAGGCTAGATTATTGGGTATGGACTTGGTTCAGGATGCTCTGGATAAGGTAAAGGTGATTTAGGATCGACTTCGCACAGACCAGTCAAGACAGAAGAGTTATGCGGACCGAAAGGTTCGCGATGTTGCATTCATGGTTGGAGAGCGGGTCTTGCTCCGGGTTTCGCCTATGAAGGGCGTTATGAGGTTCGAGAAGAATGGCAAGTTGAGCCCAAGTTTCATTGGTCCCTTTGAGGTGTTGCGGTGTGTTGGGGAGGTTACTTATGAGCTTTCCTTACCTCCCAGTCTAGCAGGAGTTTATCCGGTATTCCATGTTTCTATGCTCAGGAAGTATCACGGTGACCCAACTCATGTGTTGGATTTCAGCTCAAACTAGTTGGACAAAGATCTATCTTATGTTGAGGAACAAGTGGCTATTTTGGGCAGGCAAGTTCGAAAGCTGAGGTCAAAGAACATTGCTTCCGTGAAGGTTCAGTGGATGGGTCAGCCGGTCGAGGAGGCGACTTGGGATACCGAGCGAGATATGTGCAGCCGTTATCCTCATCTTTTTACCACTTCTGGTATGTCTTTATGCTTCGAGGACGAACGATTATTTTAATATGGGAAGGATGTAACGACCCGACCGGTTGTTTTTTAGTGTATTAGCCCCGATCCCCCATTAACTTCTTCCCCTGTATCTTTCTTTGCTTATGTGACTTGCCGGGAGGTTTTGTTTTTGGTTTTGGAGTGTTTTGGGACACTTACTCCCTAAACGAAAGCTTAAGCCTTAGGATTTTGACCTTATTTAGAACAGTATGAAGACGACTCCGGAATGGAGTTTCGTCAATTTCGTTAGCTTCGTTGGGTAATTTTGGACTTAGGAGCATGTCCGGATTTTGGACTTAGGAGCATGTCCGGATTGTGAATTCGAGGTCTTTAGCTGATTTAGGCTTGAAATGACGAAAGTCGAATTTTTGGAGATTTTGACCAGTAGTGGACTTTTTGATATAGGGGTCGGATTCTGATTCCGAAAGTTGGGGTAGGTCCGTAATGTTGAATATGACTTGTGTCCAAAAGTTTAGGTCAATCGGACATGATTTGATAGGTTTCGGCATCGGTTGAAGAAATTTGAAGTTTCAAGTTCATAAGGTTTGGATTGGAGGGTGATTCATAATTTTAGCGTTGTTTGATGTGATTTGAGGGCTCAACTAAGTCTTTATGGTAATTTAGGACTAGTGGGTATGTTTGGTTGAGGTCCCGGGGTCCTCGGGTTGATTTCGGATGGTTAACAGATCAAATTTGGTTTTGGAGGAATAGCTGAAGGTGTTGCACCTGGTGATATCGCACCTGCGCAACATTGGCCGCAGATGCGAGCCCGCAGAAGCGAGCCAATGGATGCAGGTGCAGTTTGGAAGAAAGAGGCCAGAGTTCGCAGGTGTGGAGGTATAACCGCATCTGCGCATCCATAGACGCGAAAGATGGAGTGAATTAGCGGAAGGGGCCAGGGCGTGAGGGATCGCAGAAGCAGAAGAATTCTGCAGGAGCGGGCGCGTAGGTGCAACCAATTGTTCTCAGATGCGGACCCAGTCCCTTTAAGTCATTTCCACACTTGCGATGGAAATTCCGCAGGTGCGGCGTCGCAGGTGCAACTTTGGGCCGTAGGTGCGAGATTTCTGGACAGAACACTTAAATGCAAGGGTTCGCGATATTTGCTCATTTTTAACATTTTAAGCTCGGGTTTGGCGATTTATTGAGAGCATTTTGAGGGATTTCTTGAGGTAAGTCCCTTGTGCTTATTTTTTATCAACAATATTGCTTCCCCGTTTATTTTTCCACCTAGTTAGTGTGTATTTAAGGTGAAATTTGGGAGTTGAGACTAGGGATTTGGAGAGTTTGATTTGAGGATTTGAAGGACCATTTGGTGTCCGATTTTAGTAAATTTGATATGGTTAGACTCATAAGTGAATGAGTGTTCATATTTTATGACTTTTATCCGATTCCAAGACCTGGGCCCAGGTCGACGTTTTAGGGCGAATTTCAAATTTTTTGTTAAAGTATTTATTTCATTAATTAGGTGAGCCTATTATAGTTGTATTTATGATATGCAATTGTGTTTGGATAGATTTGGTCCATTTGGAGTCGGATAATTGAGGACAAGGCATTCTTACGGATTGATTGAGCTTGGTTCGAGGTAAGTGGCTTGCCTACCCTTGTGTGGGGGGAAATTCCCTTAGGATTTAGTATTGTTGTGATATGTGAGTGCCGTGTACGTGAGGTGACGAGTACGTACACGGGCTATTTGTTGTAAAAACCCAATTTATTTTACTGAGTAGTAATGTGTCTTTCCTTTAATTTGAGTTATACCGTTTAAATGAGTATTAGTCTGTTTTCATTCTTAATTGAGCTATTCCAACATGTGTAGCTATCCTGTTTAGTCCAATATCGCATTTCTACGTGCTTTAATTGCTTATTTGAACTCCGTGAAACATGCCTAGTTGATTTCCTATTTTTCCTTGTTCTTTATCAGTATAACTGTAGAAATCTTGTTGTTAACTATGTTATTTATCGGTTTGAGTTGTGTGTCTACTTTGAGACTACGAAAAGGTTCCTCGAGAGTTCTCCCTGCATATTTATCTTGAGATTACGAGGCGGTTCCTCGGGAGTTCTCCCTGCACATTTTCTTTTGAGACTACGAGGCGGTTCCTCGGTAGTTCTCCATGTACATTTATTTTTGAGACTGCGAGGTGGTTCCTCGGGAGTTCTCCTTGCACATTTACTTTTGAGACTACGAGGCGGTTCCTCGGGAGTTCTCCCTGCATATTTACTTTGGGGACTACGAGACGGTATCTTGGGAGATCCACTGTCGAGTATTTACTTTTGGGACTACGAGACGGTATCTCGGGAACGCCCCTGTTGTTATCACATTGTTTTTATGTTGTTATTTCTCTGGGAATTCCTTCTGTTAAATTCTCTGTTTTACTTCATTTTATTTTATCATCTGTCTTGTTATTATATCCCAGTAGGGCTCAGACCTTACCTTGTCACTACTCTACCAAGTTTAGGCTTGGCACTTACTGGGTGCCATTGTGGTGTACTCATGCTACTTTTCTGCACATGTTTTGTGTGCAGATCCAGGTACTTCTTATCTTCCCGGCTATTTGCTGAGGGTGCTTGCTGCTGTACGGATACTTCAAGTTATATCTGCCGCGTCTGTAGACCTCGGAGTCTCCCTCTATTCTCTCCTATGTCATTTACCTTCCGTACTTTTTTTGTTAGACTCTGGTGTATAGAGATACTAGTCTCCTTCTGTAGCTTGTGACTTATGATGTTCCGGGTTTTGGGAAGACTATGTATTTATAGAATATTGATCATCGTACATGTTGAGCGGCATTATTACTAGTTATTCAGTTATCCACTGCTGTTATTTGCCAAGTTTTACTTTCGTTTGTTATTTTTCGCAATTTGTTAAGCTTACCTAGTCGTAGAGATTAGGTGTCGTTACGACGTTATACGGAGGTGAGTTTGGGTCGTGATAATATCTAAGGTTGAATGTTAAATCTAACATTTGAATACTAATTCCATAAGTTGAAAGCATTGCAGTGGTGTGTTAGGGATATAGTAGATATGCCCTCGATCCAATCTCAGATTTGATGATTTGAACATATTTTTGTTAACGTTATTTGATATAAAAATATATGGCATTTGATATTCTTTTATCATAGTTATTATTATTTGCTTTATTAATTTAATAAAGTCCTTGATTAAATGTTGAAACTTGTCATTGTGATGGAGATCATGATAATGAGAGTAAAGTCTCTTAAAATTTAATCTATATTTTATTCTTGATTGTAGGATTATTAATTTGGACATTAGTAATCTGGTTAGATCAATATTTATGTGATCGTCTTTACAAGTTATTTATCGTGCTTTGAAAGGATATTGGGTATGATTAAATGCTTGTAGAATTAATGATTGATCAAGATGGAATCTGTTAACTCTTGGTAATGAGTTTAAGCTCCATGTTGTCATAAATTATAAACGATCAAACTAAGACATTGGCCAGGGCAATTGAATGAAAGAAGAAAAGAGTTTCTTAGGTCATTTAATGGTCAATTATATTCGACATGAACACATAGTTGGTCGCCTACTAGGATTTGACAGTTGAACCATATCGTAGGGTAACCCAGAGCTATAAGGACAGAAGGAATTATTATATTATTCTTCTACAGGTTCTTGAGAGTAAATTGTATATTTCATTCTATCCGATCGTTAAGGGGTGTTGCTAGACGCCACCCTCGATTAGTATATTGATGTGATCAATTTACTACAGGTTTAGTATTGAACCTGTGGGGTCGCACACTAACGAGTGTTCTGCTCTTTGCTAAAGGATTAGTTATTTTATTGTTTGGTAATTAAATTATAGAATTTAATTAGTCAAATAATTTAAATTATTAGTCCAAATAAAATATTATTATATTCTTTGCTAGCACCGAGGATATAATTAATATTGTGAACAAATTGAAGTTTTCTATTTGGAATAAAAAATTAAATTATATCTCTTGATTGAAATATATGCATATATATGCATATATATATATAATTAACACGGATTAATATTAAGTTGCATATATAATATTAATTAGTTAGTTCTTTAATCTAATATAGAATTGGATTAGAAAGTGATGTGGGACTTTCGGCAGTTTCATCCTAATTGGAATGGGATTAATATTTTCCCCAATATGAAAAGTTCATAAATAAGAGAATCCAACTTTGAGTTGGAGGAATCACGTGAAGGACTCGATAGTCACGTTTTCATTAGTTACGTGATTTTCTAATTCTCCATAAAATTCCATGAAGTTTATTTTGGAATAAATCTTTACCTTAAGTAAATCATTACCTCAACCAAATAGAAAAAAGGTTTATAGGTGGGATATATAAAGTAAACATGTTAGAAGAATGTTGAATTTTGTTTTTATGTCACGTGCTCGTTCGTTACATAATTTTAAATTATTTGTTACATGTGATGTAAATTAATTTAGGACTAAGCAAATAGACAACTTGAACTAAATTCACATGCTATAAAAGATTTGATCTTCATGTTATTAAAAGTTGTTTTAGTAACAATTCCCTCTTACTAAAATTTGAGTTATTAAATAATAAAATATAAGATATTTTATTGTAAACCTATCAATCAAAATAAATTTATTTATTTATTTCTTGTTTATAAGGAGCGGCCTGACAACCATGAGACTTATAGTTCGAGAATATGTTAAAATTATTTATTGTATTAGATGCATAGATTGGAAGAGTTATTTAATTTTACACTAGACACCTGGACTACCCGGGAAGTATAAAATTTAATAAGTTCTTTGTTTTCATGATGGTTGAACTCAACTATGTTAATAGGATCGACCTGACTACCAGGGGACAATTTGACATAGAGCTATTTAAGAAAATTATATGAGGATACAATTGGTAAGAGTACCTACTTTTAAAATATATGTGGAAAACGACTTGACTTCCAAGGGAATCATACATATTGTTAAAGGATTCCTTTACTCCACTAAAAGAAATAAAGATTTCTTAAACTATAATGAGGGTAAATAGTTTAAAGTAATTAGTGGAAATATCATTTAGATAAAAGTCCATGCCTTTATGATATATGTAAATATGTTCTTATATTATTGCTTTTTCTTTTCTATATTTTAGATTTCTCAATATGTCTGTTATATCATTGCGTGAAATACTTGAGACCAACAAGTTGGTAGAACCAAACTTTGATGACTGGTATAGAAATTTGAGAATTGTTCTCATGCATGAAAAGCTCATTGATGTGATCGATAATCTTGCAAAGATAATCCCAGCAGAGAATAATGTTCAAGGCACCAAGGTTTATCAGAAACACTTGGAAGAATGCCTTGCCATTCTCGCTTCTATGAGTTCTGAACTCCAAAGGAAACATCAGAATATTGATTCCTACTGCAATCATTGAATATCTTAAGAAAATTGTTGATACACAATTGGACATTAGAAACTCTCCAGTTGGACCCCATATCAATCATGTGATTTATCTTACCGAAGAATTTGAGAAGTTAGGGTGCAAGCTTGGTAAAGAGCTTTCTGAAGATTTGATCTTGCAGTCAGTATATGATGCTGAATATTTTCACTGTAAGAAGAAAGGGCATTGGAAGATAAATTTCAAGGAGTATCTTACAACTCTAAAGGACAAGAAAAAAGATAGACATTAATGAAAAATATTTTTTAAGGTTTCTTTAGATACTACTAATTCTTCAGTGTGGGTATTAAATACTGAAAGTGGTTATAACATTTACAATATGTTGCAATGATTCAAGATAAGTAAGAGACTAAAGAAAGGATAAATTAATCTACAAGTTGGAAATGGTGCAAAAGTTGCAGCCATAGTTATAGGATAAATTTTTTTGATAATGCCTTCGGGCAAATTACTTATGCTGAATGATTGTTATTATGTTTCTAAATTTATTTTGAACATAATTTTAACTTCTATGTTGGACAAACGTGAGTTTTGTATTAACATAGGCAATGGTATTTGCTCTATTTATATGTGAATGGTTATCTCCAACATGATATTTATGTCTTACCTAATGTGGATGCTAATTCGATTATGCATGTTTTTAGTCTTAAGAGGAAAAGAGATGATCAAGTAAATCATACATACATTTGGCATTGTAGGCTTGGTCATATTGGAGAGAAAAGAATTAACAAATTGTATAAGGAAGGGTACCTTTATAAGTATGATTTTGAATCATATCCAACTTGTGAATCTTGTCTCAAAGGAAAAATGACCAAATCTCCATTTAGTGAAAGTGGAGAAAGAGTTTTTGAATTATTGGGACTAATTCATATAGATGTTTGTGGGCCCATAAAAATTCAAGCTAGAAGTGGATATTCTTACTTCATCACCTTCACTGATGATATTTCAAGATATAGATTTGTATACCTTATGAAACATAAATCTGAATCTTTTGAAATGTTCAAAAGGTTCCGTAGTGAAGTTGAGAAATAAACTGGTAAAAGTATTAAAGTACTAAGGCCTGATAGAGGTGGAGAATTTCTTAGCGAATATTTTACTAGGTATCTCAAAGAGAATGGGATTCTCTCACAGTGGACATCTTCAGAAACACCACAACACAATGGTGTGTCTGAAAGAAGAAATTGAACATTATTAGATATGGTGAGATTCATGAGGTGGTTCATTGATCTTCCAATAAATTTATGGGGATATGTTTTGGAAGCAACAACATACTTACTTAATAAATTTCCTACTAAGTCAATCTCTACAACATCATATGAGATATGGAAAGGACGTAAGCCTAACCTTAAACATATTAAAGTTTGGGGTTGTCCAGCTTATGTTAAGAGACTGCAGTCTGATAAACTTGACTCAAGATCTGATAAGTGTAGGTTCATTGGGCATCTCAAAGAAATAATGGGATATTATTTCTATCACCCTTCTGACCATAAAGTATTTGTGGCTAGAAGAGAAACCTTTTTGGAAAGGGAATTTCGTTTGGAAAGAAATTATAGTGGAGAAATAGAACTTGATGAAGTTCAAAAAATTAATGAATCAACACAAAATCAAGATCATGAGACAAAAGTTGAAGAACCTTTATTGGATGTTTTGAAGTTGACAAAGAAGTTTCTATCTTCAACGGTTGAAGTTCAAGAACTAAATGTAGTTCAAGAACAGGTTAATGAACCAAATTGTGCGAGAAAATCTCAATATTCTTAAGACTCTTAATTGCTCATATGTGTACCTTGTTGATACCCGATTTTTCCCTCATATTTTCCAAATATATATATATATACCTTCAAAATAGCGCATATACATTATCATTTGATTTACAAGCATACACAAGTATTTGTTTCATAATTTTCCATAATTTTTAAAGACTTTAAATCAATTTATTTCTGTATTTTAATATATAAATATCCAATAATTACCCTAAAAATTATTATTTTATGATTATTTAATCATCTAAATTTACCATTTATACCAATATGAGTTTTTAAAATATTTCCAGTGCATTTCTTATAATTACATTTGCATGTTTTAAGGCTAAATTGTATATTTTTGCAATAATAGCCCATATGCATATATAATTACATTATTTATGCAGAAAATAACTTTTTATATTTTTATAATGTTAAGTAATTATATTTTAATCATTTTCATGCACAAATGATATTTTTGTAGTTTATAAATTACTTTAATAAATTATTTATTTGTTAAACATTGGGTATTTAAAATCTGGCCCCAAATTTACCTTAATTTCGGACCTAAATTACCCATCCCCAGTCCATTAACACCTGAGCCCAAACCAAATAACCCCCAGCCCAACCAATTAAACTAACCCGACCTAGAACCCCCAACTAATCGTGGCCGTTGATTTCTGAGATCAATGACCCATATTACTCATACCCTTTTAATTAACCAAACTCCCCTAAACCCTAAACTATTCTCCACCATCCGCCGCCTTTGGATTCTCTCATCTTTCTGCCCAACCCCTAGCCGTCTACCCCAATTTTCTCTCCTAATCCCACCGGACATGGAATTATATAGTTGTTTCTTGCCATATTCTACTTCCCCTGGTACGGGAACCTTCTATATACAGCTTGCCTAAAAATGGCAAGCGGATCTCATCAACTTCGAACCAAAGCTGCTTCAGTTCCTTGACCTTTTTCGTCTATATTCGTGCTTGTTCTTTTATGATATGAATCTCTATGAACCATTGTGATTCTTACTTACCCTAGAATTAGGGTTTCAGATATCTTTTAGATCGATCCAAATCTGGTTCGATTCTATGATTTTAAGCATTATTTCCGTCTATGTTCATTCTTATTCTTTTATGGTATGAATCTTCGTGTATTTCTGTGATTTCTACTCACCTTAAAATTAGGGTTTCACATTCTTTTAAATCGAACCAAATCTGGCTCGATTCTTTAATTTTAAAAGGTATTTCTGTCTATATGCAGCATGTGATTTTTACCTTTCATTTATTTTAGATTTCTGCCGATTTGTGTACTTTACCTAAAATCAGGGTTTTGAAATTTTCTCTTTTCCTTACTGATTTTGATTGCTTTCCTTTCTAAGTATTTGGCTGATGTTTTTTCATGTTTATGTGTTTGATTTCTCCATTATATAAACCTCTCCACTCCCCTTTGAAACAATTCTCGAATCATTAAGAAAATTACTAAAAATTAAAGTTGTGTGCTTTTTTCACTTTAACAATCTTGTTCTGCACTTTGATTCCTGGCCGGCTGAAAGCCAAGGCCAGAAATTCTGGGTTCTTGCTCTTTCATTGATATTCATAACACTGTGGGCTTCCTTTCTTTCTTGTTTCATTTAACTGGTGAGTTACCAAACCTTTGTCATTTCATTCTGATTTACCTGTCATTAACATGAGTTTTCAATTTTGAAGATTTTTATTCCATGTGTTACTTCAATTTTAGGCTTTACTAATCTGAATGCTATTATGTTTATAGTTTGAGACATGTTTAGACCTGAGTTGATTAATTTCTTTTAATTCTGCCTAGCCTATGTGTTATTGATAGCCACCCCTCTACTGTTTAAAATTGCTACTAGAACATGCTCTCTTATCTCCTTCTATGGATTAGTTGATTAAGTATGAGTGTATTCATTAAGTAAATAACAAGTCTGTTTCTGAATTACTGCAATGTAGCCTGTTTTGATCATGTTTTCATCATGTCTTGACTTCTCCAGTAATTGCCCTAATTAGTTCTCAGCATGTTAGGTTGTATTGCCAATTGACATGATTCCTTCTTGTGACACTAGCCTTCTGCACTTAGTATAATCTGAAGTCTTTTTTTCTTCTTATTATAAGTCTGTCTTGCAACTTGTCTTGTTAATATGTGCACTATGTTATTGAACTCATTTTTTGAAACATGGTTAAGTCTGTCTTAAATCTAAGCATGTTCTGTTACCTATTTTTTTACGTGCTCAATTTGATTCTATCCTTCAGTGTTGTCCCTTAACCTCAATCTATTCCTTTACTACTTGGTCTCTTTGAGTTCTTATTCCTTGGCCAGTTGAAAGCCAAGGCTACTTAGGTTTTGCCCGTTGACCTCCCTAGTATGAGCACTGCTCGGGGTCTAATTGAGATCCTTGTGAACTCTGACACACCAGGACTTGGTCCCTAGTTATCCTCTGAATCTCTCTCATTAGCCTACCTAGTGTGAGCACTGCCCTGGGTTCTTGAAGCCCTTGGGAACTCTGACACACTAGGGTCTTGGTTCTATATGTTTTATACCTAGTGGGTGAATCAATTGATTTCTAGCTTGCCTTATGTCAATGAAGATGTCATTTTTGGGCTATTGTGAACCATGGGAATGAAGGTCTGGCCTGGCCGAGTGTATCTTTGGGCCTACTGTAGGCTCCCTATAGTCATTTATTTCTGTAATTTATTCCATTCATTTTGGGTCTGTAATAATTGTTGTAATAACAATTGGGGTATTAGTAAAATTTGGAAAGGGGTTTTATTTTACACTTGCATTGAAATGGGTAGAAATCCTGCCAATAGGTATTCTATTTTGCTCATAAATGTGTCATTATGCTCAAACATATTCAGTTATTATGTGTTAGAAATCCTGCCTATAGGTATCCTATTTTGCTTAAATGTGTTATTAGGCTCAAACATGTTCAATTATTATCTGTCAGTAATCCTGCCTATAGGTTCTCCATTTGGTTCAAATGTGCTATATTTTTACATGTTAGAAACAATGCCTATAGGATATTGAATGATAAATATCTCAATGTGCGCATCGGATTCTGTTTACACACTGCCTGATCTACAAATTTAGATGCCATGCCTATAGGATCTAAAATAAGTTCTAATTGTAACTATAGAAATTATGCCTATAGGATCTAAAATCAGTTTCAATTATGACTATAGAAATTCTACCTATAGGGTCTAAAATCAGTCTTAATTATTGTCCTGTTCGTTTCTTTTAAGAGTTTTCAACATTGTGCTAATTATCATTATTAGGAACCATGCCTATAGGACTCGATTAAGAAATTCTGAACATATTCCTGTGATTACCATTGTTTGTTACTGCGTGACTCACCTAGACATGATGCCTATAGGTTTTAATCTCATATACTTGTAATCAGTAGGCAACTATGTAGGCTTTAGAAATTGTATTAAGGGAAGTGGTTTTTAACACACGAACTGCATGCTTATTAAAATTCAGAATCACATAGAGATCTTGCCTATAGGATTCTGCAACCTTAACTTGTTCAAAATATGCATCTGTCAGTGGCATTTAGTTTGAGTGCATTTGTTGACTAAATGCGGAGGCCAACTTGAGCCCTTATTTGCTTATACATGAAAGTCCAAATTATTTTGTATGTCGGCTAGTTTTTCTCAATTTTGAGCAACCTAAGTTAAGTCTAGAACCACCCGAGATAGAGGTCCAAATTCCTCCTGGACCAAAGGCACGGGACGGGTAGTGCACGCATAGGATACGATTTAGAATTAACTAGTGCGCTTTAGGTAAACAACTTAAAGAAGTAATCGGGTAGCATGGGATGATAGTCTATGCCCGCTGAATAATACGAGTAACACCCCATTTCGAGGGAGTTACGAATTATTTTTTATGTTTGCACGGGGTGATCCTTTAGACTAAAAAACTTAGGACCCCCCTTTTGTTTTAAAATCAATCATTTTATTTGCCCAATTTTGTCTTTTCTCTTTTGCTTAGACTAATTCGTATAATTCAAGTTCGGCTGGGACCCACCATTGTGGACCTCGAGGAGTGCCTAACACCTTCTCCTCGAGGTAATTTGAGCCCTTACCCGATCTTTGGTGATGCAAACTAGTTAAACTAGAGTTATCTGCAAATAGGTGCCCTAACGCACCTTAAATCCGTTAGGTGGCGACTCTCTCTTTTAACACCCTTCCTTAAAAGAGTTGTCACATATCGAAACCCGATTTTATGAGAAACCAGGGTGCGACAGCATGGCGACTCTATTGGGGAACATTTTTAGGCTCTTACCATAGCGAACTTTCTATATGAATTAGTCTTCTTTGATGAATGTGGGGTTGATTTGAGAAATAGGGTCATAGACAATGCTGCTGAAGCACAAGTCAAATACAGAAGGTTGCGCAAAAGGTTCTTTGAATCTGAGTCCAGGCATTTGGAACAGTATAAAGTGGACATGGAAGCAATCAATGAATGGAGGGGAATCGCTACTAAATCAACAGAAAGGTTGGAGTATTTGGAGCAGGGTTTGATGGAACTTGAGGGAAAGATGAGGAAAAGAGTCTCGGATTGTCAAAACGCAGAGGGCAATGAAGGAGGACATCTGGCAAGGGCGTATCTGCTATTGGACATGCGCGACAACATGGCGACTCTGCTGGAGAATCTGATTGACGGGGCTAAGAAGGCCAGGCTTGGAGAAGGTCCCTTTGGGACCAATTAGATTATGGGTGATATTTTCTAGATTCGTTTTAAAATTTGATTTTAGTTGAGATTTGGTCTATTTATCATATTAATGAAATGATTTAGTTATCGGCATTGAGTTTTCTCCAAAGCTATATGTCGCTAGGCCTACCTCGGGCACGACAAGGTCCCTAAATTAGGACACGAATTCTGCAATACGTGTTTAAATATCGCAAATATCCTTTTAATACTCTTTACTGACTTATTTACCTTTTGTTTTTCTTCTTTTCTTTGTTTATTCGCATCCCCTAAGGTTGGTTTGTGCATATTGGCATCATCGGCATATCATACCAGATCTAGAGGTCCTCCACCACCTCCTCCTCCAAGTGATCCTAAGAACAAAGGAAAGGTTAAGATGGATGATCTGAGCGGTATTAGGAAAGACAACGCTACACATGCAGAGAATGTTGAGACTTCGGATGGTCGGAGTACTCCGGCACAGAAAGACTTGGTTTTGCGATTAGAGAAAAAGATACTGGAGTTACAAGGGGAACTTGAGTAGGTCTGTAATTTGACAAACCTTTCCCTTACCCTGAATGTTCCCGACATCAACCAACAAAATGCCCAAAACTCAACACCTCCTCAAAACGCACAAAACCAGCACCTGTAAAATCCTCCCGCGCCTCATAAATACGCCACGCCTCCCTCTAATCCTAATCTTCCATCAGCACCAACTCCTCCATAGAATCATCATCATCTGACCCAGTACCCACAAATACCACATACCACACTCATCAGAATGCACCACAACCTACTCCTGACCCGCAAAACTCAACCAATGACCACCATTATGCCCAGATTCCCGGAGTCCACCAAAGCAATCCCATATATGTGGAAACCTTACCCCACACCCCAAAACATACCCTATACATACTCGAATTCGCCGAGAAGAACTTGCTCATCAAGAATATGGCAGAGGAACTCAAGAAACTTACCGGTAGGGTTCAAAATGTCGAAGGGGGTAAAGGCGTTGAGGGTTTGAATTTTGAAGATTTGTGTATTCAACCAGATGTAGAACTGCTAGAGGGTTACAAATCTCCTAAGTTTGAAATGTTCGACGGAACTGGTGATCCGAAGGTGCACTTGAGAACATATTGTGACAAGCTTGTAGGAGTTGGCAGGGATGAAAGAATCTGCATGAAGCTGTTCATGAGAAGCCTCACTAGAGACGCCCTGTCTTGGTACATCAGTCAGAACCCAAAGAAATGGGTTAATTAGGTAAGCATGGCATCGGATTTCATGGATCGGTTCAGGTTTAACACAGAAAATACACCAGACATTTTCTATATTCAAAATTTCAAGAATAAGCCAACGAAAACTTTCCGCGAGTATGCTACTCGGTGGAGGTCTGAAGCTGCAAAAGTAAGGCCAGCGCTGGAAGAAGAACAGATGAATAAGTTCTTCGTCAGAGCTCAGGATCCTCAATACTACGAAAGATTGATGGTTATTGAAAACCAGAAATTTTCTGATATCATCAAGTTGGGAGAGAGAATAGAAGAAGGGATCAAAAGTGGAATGTTGACAAATTTTGAAGCACTCCAAGCCACAAATAAGGCCCTGCAGTCAGGAGGTATCTCCAAGAAGAAAAAAGTAGGTGCAGTAATGGTAGCCCAAGGTTTGAAGTCTTCTCTCACATACCAAACACCTCCACCCACATATCAGCCTTCACCTCCTAGATACCAACAACCTGCCACCACTTACCATACCTATAACACCCAACCCGCATACTACCACTCACCACCAGCCTGCCAAAACTACCAAAAACCTAGACCAAATTTTGACCGCCGACCACCCAGACAATACACCCCAATTGTTGAACCTATAGACTAACTGTACGAGAGAATGAAGGTTGTCGGTTATATCACTCTCATTCCCGTTGTCGCCATGGAAAATTCCTCTCAATGGGTCAATCCAAATAAGGCATGTGCCTATCACTCAGGCATGAAAGATCATACTATTGATGTGTGTCATACTTTGAAGGATAAGATTCAAACACTAATTGACACCAAAGTCATACTGGCAAAGAAGGCTGCATCCAATATCTGTAATAATCCTCTCCCAGATCGCAAGGGCAGAGGGGTAAACATGATAGAGACCGATGAAGAATGGGACTCAGATGGGTCAATTGGACTCATTCGAGAAGGGATAACCCTGAAACATCTCCAGTCACTCTCACACCTATAATGGTACAAACTCAGGCACTAATTAAAGTTGAGGTAGCTGCACCAACTCTGTTTGAGGGTGAAGTAACAACACCCTTCACCGTGATGGTAACACCTACACCGTATTATAAGTCTAATGTTATACCATGGGATTATGTTGCGGAATCAAGAAGGAAAGAAAATGGGAAAATGGAAGAAACTGGTGCAGCACAAGGTATGACCAGAACTGGTAGGGTTTACACGCCTGAGCATTTGGGGGGAACAAGTAAGGAAGCCGCTTCCAGGAAACCCATCATTGAAACTGGCCTGGATGATCTTTGGAGAAAGGTGCAAGCAAGGAAGTATTTTGTGGTTTGTCATTTGAACAAAACCCCTGCTCAGATATCCATTCTATCACTACTGCAGAATTCTGAGGCACACATGAATATGTTGAATGAGGCTTATGTACCCAACAACATTACTAGTGGAGAGATGGCCAATATGATAGAACAAGTGTTGGAAAGCCACAAGATCACTTTTCATAAAGACGAGCTACCACCAGAAGGACTAAATCTCAATAGGACACTACATATCACAGTGCAAATTGAGGATAAGTTCATTGCTAGAGTCCTGATAGATGGGGATTCGAGTCTTAACATATGTCCACTAACTACTATGAAAAGATTGGGTAAAGGCCTGCACAAGATACGAGCAGGAAGTATGAATGTGAAAGCATTTGATGGGTCTCAAAGGGCCACAATTGGGGAAACCAACCTCAGCCTACAGATGGCCCCAACCTGGTTTGATGTTGAGTTTCAAGTGTTGGGCATATCTGCTACCTACAACCTATTGTTGGGACGACCTTGGATACATGCCGTTGGGGCCGTATCTTCTACTCTACATCAGGTCGTGAAGTTTGAGTGGAACCATCAGGAAGTGATCATCCATGGGGATGAAAGTAATCCTATTTACACCAGTCAAACTATTCTGGTCATCGAGAATAGAAGGAAGTTGGGTGGAGAAACATACCATCGCATCGAGCGCGTCAACGCAATTGAAAAGGACAAATGATGAAGCAGTAAGATAGAAGGCATATTGGCATGGACAGGGTATAAGCCTGGCAAAGGTCTAGGTAAGAATCTCCAGGGGATCACCAAACCAATACAGCTAAAACATCATAGCACAACTTTTGGGCTTGGGTATGATTACACCTGGCACGAGTATCAGAATTAGTTGCCACCATGGCATGGTCCTTATTACCCTCTAGAGCAACCAGTACCACATTTGAGCCAGTCATTCCATAAAGCTGACATGATGTGGGAGTCCAAAGAAGATGAAGTTCTAGCTGGTATAAAGAATCCGTTTCTGGATGATGAAGACATGGATTGCAGTGTGATAGTTGAGGAGGAGGAGGAGGAAGGCCTCATTATTCAGACCGTAGAGAAGGGAGTTGTTCTCAAGAACTGGACTGTTGCACCATCAAGGGGCCATCAAGTTCCTGGGTAGCCTGGCAATTGGCATCATTTATTTTAAAAGCAATTTTTATGAGAATTTAAGACATTTTCAGTATTTTGTTTTAAGCATGTTTTGTTTTGAAATAATTGCTCGGGTCATCGAGCCGTACCTGTTTGACGTTTTCAAGATTTATCTAAATGCATTGTTGTTTTTAGTATTTATTATTATTCTTTACGTTTTTCTCTACAGCATTATTATTATCCATCCCGATGAACCTACGACTGTGACATGTAATGAGACAACGCAACATAAGGATAATGATTCAGAGGATCTGGAAGAGGATATAATACCCGAGGAAATTGTCAGAGAAATGGAAAACTTTGAAAATAAACCTAAGTCCAATTTGGATTAGACTAAAATAGTTAATCTAGGAGACTTCGAAACAGTCAAGGAAACACATGTAAGCATTCACCTGTCACCATCAGAGAAAGAAGAATACACTCGTTTCCTGAAGGAATATGAGGATATCTTTGCATGGTCCTATGATGATATGACCGGTTTGAGCACGTCCATAGTGGCTCATAAACTACCTACCAACCCAATGTGTCCGCCAGTAAAGCAGAAGCTCAGAAAGTTCAAGCCAGATATGAGTTTGTAAATCAAAGATGAAGTCACCAAGCAGATCAAAGCTAAGGTTCTTAGAGTGGTTGAATATCCAACTTGGTTGGCTAACAGCCGTGCCAGTTCCGAAGGATGGGAAAGTCAGAGAATGCATCGATTATCGGGACCTAAACAAAGCAAGTCCCAAAGATGATTTACCGTAACCCAACATACACATACTGATCGACAACTGCGCCAAGCAAGAACTCCAATCCTTTGTGGATTGCTTCGTGGGATATCATCAGATCTGGATGGATGAAGAGGATGCCGAAAAGACAACTTTTATAACACCATGGGGGGTGTACTACTATAAAATGATGTCGTTTGGTCTGAAGAATGATGAGGCCACTTATATGAGGGCCATGACAACTATTTTCCACGACATGATACACAAAGAGATAGAGGTATATGTGAATGGCATCATCATTAAATCCAAGAAAATTATAGATCACATAGCAGACTTGAGGAAATTCTTTGATCGGCTTCGGAAATACAATTTGAAATTGAATCACGCAAAATGTGCCTTCGGGGTCCCCGCAAGAAAATTATTAGGATTCATCGTCAGCCGGCGAGAAATTGAGCTAGACCGATCAAAGGTCAAGGCTATCCAGGATTTGCCACCTCCAAAGAACAAGAAGGACGTGATGAGCTTCTTGGGACGTCATAATTACATCAGCCGCTTCATAACACAATCAACCATGATCTGTGAGCCGATTTTCAAAATGTTAAGGAAGGATGCCGCAACCAATTGGACTAAAGACTGCCAGAACGCTTTTGACAGAATCAAAGAATATTTGTCCACACCGCCAGTCCTGGTCCCACCAGAACCTGGTAGACCACTACTACTTTATCTATCCGTATTAGATGAGGATTTCGGTTGTGTCTTAGGACAACACGCCAAGATGGGAAGGAAAGAATAGGCCACATACTATATGAGTAAGAAGTTCACACACTACAAAGCCCGGTATTCTTTGCTAGAACGCACCTACTATGCTTTAACCTGGATAGCCCAGAAACTGAGGCATTACTTATGTGCCTATACCATATATCTCATATCAAGGATGGATACTCTTAAGTACATCTTCCAGAAACCTATGCCTATAGGGAAGCTGGCAAAATGGCAGATATTGTTGAGTGAATTTGACATCGTCTATGTGACTGAGAAGGCTGTTAAGGGACAAGCATTAGCGGATCATCTTGCGGAAAATCCTGTAGGAGGAGAATACGAACCACTAAAAACGTATTTTCCTGATGAAGAAGTATCATTTGTAGGAGAAGATATCGCCGAAGCCTACGACGGGAAGAGAATGTTTTTTGATGGAGCCGCAAACTTCAAATGAGTGTGTATTGGAGCCGTTTTGGTGTCAGAATTAGGTCAACATTATCCGGTATCTGCGAAACTCAGATTTTCGTGCACCAATAATATGGCAGAATATGAGGCTTGCATATTGGGGCTCAATTTGGCTGTTGACATGAATATCCAAGAATTACAAGTAATTGGTGATTCAAATCTTCTGGTACATCAGGTGCATGGAGAATGGGCTACAAAGAATACCAAGATATTACCATACCTATATCATGTGCAAGAGATGATGATGAGGTTCATGAAGATAGAGTTTAGACATGTCCCGAGAATCCAGAATGAGTTCGTAGACGCATTGGCCACTTTGTCCTCCGTGATACAGCATCCGGACAAGAATTTCATCGACCCCATTTCGGTAAGGATTCATAATCAGCCAGCTTACTGCGCTCATGTTGAAGAAGAAGAGGACGGGAATCCATGGTTCCATGATATCAAGGAGTACTTGGAAAAAGGAGAGTACCCGGAGCATGCAAATCATACTAAAAAATGCACGCTCCGAAGATTGTCCAACCATTTCTTCCAAAGTAGAGGAATTATGTACAGAAGGACTCCAGACTTAGGATTATTATGGTGTGTTGACGCCAAGGAAGCTTCCAAACTGCTCAAAGAGATACACACTGGAACTTGCGGACCACACATGAATGGTTTCGTTTTAGCCAAGAAGATACTGAGGGCAGGTTATTTTTGGATGACTATGGAAACAGACTGCATCAGGTATGTCCAGAAATGTCATCAGTGCCAAATACACGCAGATATGATACGGGTGCCGCCAAATGAACTCAATGCAACGAGTGCACCTTGGCCTTTTGCCACTTGGGGAATGGACGTCATTGGACCAATCGAGCATGCCGCTTCAAACGGGCACATGTTCATTTTAGTGGCCATAGACAACTTCACAAAAATGGGTCGAAGCTGCATCATACAAAGTTGTAACCAAGAAAGTCGTCGCATATTTTGCCATAGATCGTATTGTTTGCCGATTCAGGGTTCCAGAGTTCATCATCACCGACAACGCCGCCAATCTCAACAGTGACCTAATGAAACCTATGTGCGAGACCTTCGAAATAAAGCACAAGAATTCCACAACATACATGCCTCAAATGAATGGAGTCGTGGAGGTCGCAAACAAAAATATCAAAAAAATACTGAGGAAGATGTTAGACAATCACAAGTAATGGCACGAGAGGTTACCATTTGCCTTATTGGGGTACCGGACCACAGTCCACACATCAACCGGGGAAACTCCCTATTTGCTGGTCTACGGTACCGAGGCTGTCATTCTTGCCGAGGTTGAAATTCCTTCTTTAAGAATTATACAAGAAGCTAAACTCAGTGATGTAGAATGGTTAATACGTCGCTATGAACAATTAGCTCTCATTGACGGGAAAAGAATGAATGCAGTGTGTCATGGTCAACTCTATCAGAATAAGATGTCCAGATTTTTCAACAAAAGTGTCAAACCTAGACAGTTCGCACCGGGGCAGCTGGTACTGAAGTAGATCTTCCCGCATCAAGATGAAGCCAAAGGGAAATTTTTGCTCAATTGGCAAGGGCCCTACATGGTTCACCGAGTACTAACAGGAGAATCACTCATAGTCACAGAAATGGACGGAGAGGTTTGGCCAAATCCTATCAATTCAGACGCAGTTAAAAGATATTATGTTTAGAATGTTCGCATTTCTTCATTTGATGTAACTGAACTACGCTTGACCTTATTCCCGTTCAAGAGGGGATACGTAGGCAGCCCTGTGGGTTCGGTTACAATTCAATAAAATTCTCATTTTTCCCACAATCAGAAACTGGGGCAGAATTTTGAGGAGGACCCTCAAAATTTCGGGGCAAGCTCAACCAACGGCACCGTGTGCGGAATATCCAGAAAATCGTCTGAATAACTGGGGCAGAATTTTGAGGAGGACCCTCAAAATTCTATGGCAAGAAGAACGTAATGTCTCTGGTAATGTCACACTTACTGGTTCATCTAATTTATTTAATATTACTATGTTTTAAATAACTATGCACACATATTTCTCGGAAAGCTTTATTTTTAGCCAGATGCTACCCATGGTAACTTGAGCAGGATTTTAATGTAGAGAAAAGCAAAGCAAACAGGCGGAGGCATAAACCGACCTCCCCGTAAAACTCACAATTTTCCTTTGGATAGAGGAAGAAGGAATAGCCGCGAGTACGTGCGCACCTTAGAATCACTATCTTCATAACAACAAAGCTACCGAACGCAAACATATCTCCAGCTAAGAAATACTCTGCTATCACTTATTATCTATTCATTGCATGAGACCAAGCATTGTCTCCATTTTGCATGAGGCTAAGCTCTGCCTCCTTAATTTCACAAGGCTAAGCTCCGCCTTTACTATTGCATGAGACTAAGCATAGCCTCCCATCTTGCATGAGGCTAAGCCTTGCCTCCTCAATTGTACAAGGCTAAGCTCTGCCTTTCCTATTGCATGAGACTAAGCATTGTATCCCATCTTGCATGAGGCCAAGCCCTGCCTCCTCAATTGCACAAGGCTAAGCTCTGCCTCCTTAATTTCACAAGGCTAAGCTTCGCCTTTACTATTGCATGAGACTAAGCATAGCCTCCCATCTTGCATGAGGCTAAGCCTTGCCTCCTCAATTGCACAAGGCTAAGCTCTGTCTTTCCTATTGCACGAGACTAAGCATTGTATCCCATCTTGTATGAGGCCAAGCCCTGCCTCCTCAATTGCACAAGGCTAAGCTCTACCTTTCCTATTGCATGAGACCAAGCATTGTCTCCATTTTGCATGAGGCTAAGCTCTGCCTCCTTAATTTTACAAGGCTAAGCTTTGCCTTTCCTATTGCATGAGACTAAGCATTGCCTCCCATCTTACCTGAGGCTAAGCCCTGCCTCCTCAATTGCACAAGGCTAAGATCTGCCTTTCCTATTGCATGAGACTAAGCATTGTCTCCCATATTGCATGAGGCCAAGCCCTGCCTCCTCAATTGCACAAGGCTAAGCTCTGCCTTTCCTATTACGTGAGACCAAGAATTGTCTCCATTTTGCATGAGGCTAAGCTCTGCCTCTTTAATTGCACAAGGCTAAGCTCTAGAGAAGGAAAAAGAGCAAAAGATTGACAAGTCTAATGGGGGAAGAATGGCTGACACGTTGACTGCCTTCGATACTAGAAAAAAAAACCCAAGCGGTCTAACCTAACCCCAGTTACAGGATCTAATCCTCCACGAAAAGTAAGAAATTCCGCATATTTTGACCAATTCAAGGTGAAAAATGGGGTTGCTCCCTCGGCAAACTGGGATAAAGTTGAGCCAAAAGATCTCGATTCAAGATAAATTCATGAGGAAGTGGTAGCTCTTTAGGATCTACTCCAGCGTTTAGAAATTGGTTAATGCCTTTCCTATTGCATGAGACTAAGCATTGTCTCTCATCTTGCATGAGGCTAAGACCTGCCTCCTCAATTGCACAAGGCTAAGCTCTACCTTTCCTATTGCATGAGACTAAGCATTGTCTCCATTTTGCATGAGGCTAAGCTCTTCCTCCTTTATTGCACAAGGCTAAGCTCTGCCTTTCCTATTGCATGAGACTAAGCATTGTCTCCATTTTTCATGAGGCCAAGCCCTGCCTCCTCAATTGCACAAGGCTAAGCTCTTCATTTCCTATTGCATGAGACTAAGCATTGTCTCTATTTTGCATGAGGCTAAGCTCTGCCTCTTTAATTGCACAAGGCTAAGCTCTGCCTTTCCTATTGCATGAGACTAAGCATTGTCTCCCATCTTGCGTGAGGCTAAGCCTTGCCTCCTTAATTGCATAAGGCTAAGCTTTGCCTTTCCTATTGCACGAGACTAAGCATTGTCTCCATTTTGCATGAGGCTAAAGCCCTGCCTCCTCAATTGCATAAAGCTAAGCTCTACCTTCTCAATGCACGAGACTAAGCATTGTCTCCAATCCTGCATGAGACTAAGCATTGTCTCCAATCTTGCACAAGACTAAGCATTGTCTCTCCTTGCATAACCACAAATGTTGCGCAGTTCAAAACCTTGAATTATTCTCTTCTCTCAGGGCTAAGCTCTACTCCCGGTTCTACACAAGACTAAGCTCTATCTTGTTTCATCTCAAGCATCATGTCTTTGTATCTCATGGGCTGAAGCATAGCCAAATATTCCGAAGGCGTCATAGTGTGAAGGCATAATCCTCATAGCCGGAAGACACCAGGCCATGGTCTGAGGATCTCTCAATATAGCACATCATTATTCAAAGGCATCATAGTTCGTAGGCACAATCTTCATAGCCTGAGAACATCATTTCATGGCCTGCGAATTCCTTATCTCACAATTTCATGGCCCGGGACATCACGGACTAAGGACATCATCTTCATCGTCCAAAGACGATCTCCATAACTCCAGAGGGAATTTTCATCATGCTTAAATTTATGCAATAATCTAAATGTATTTGTATATTTGTATGCATCGTATATTGAGTTTTCAGGTGATCCAAGAAGTAACTGTTCTCTTAACTAGAGTAATTTTCGCTCCGGTTTCCAATCAACGTTCATGTCTAGAAATTATTTCAAATGTAACCAACCACTGTCCGTTACCCATTTCCATCTGATAACCATTCAAATATCCATAACCATTCCCAAATACATCCGTTTACAATCCCAATATCGTCCTATCCAGAATATCTTGTCCGTTCTTACAATAACTCCATCGATTTATTCCACTGTTGAATCCAAAACTACACATGGCCTGATTCCTGTAAAACTAGGGATATGTAGGCAGCTCAGAAACCAAGGTCCAGCCTATATTTTTCAAACTCACCTCGTTCGGTCAAAATTGATCATCATTTCTTTACCCGACAACTCTTTCATCCTTCCCGGGTAAAGAGGGGCAGCTATATATATACCTTCAAAATAGCGCATATGCATCATCATTTGATTTACAAGCATACACAAGTATTTTTCAGAATTTTCCATAATTTTTAAAGACTTTAAATCAATTTATTTCTGCATTTTTATTATATAAATATCCAATAATTACCCTACAAATTATTTTTTATGATTATTTAATCATCTAAATTTACCATTTATACCAATATGAGTTTTTAAAATATTTCCAGTGCATTTCTTATAATTACATTTGTATTCTTAAGGCTAAATTGCACATTTTTGCAATAATAGCCCATATGCATATATAATTACATTATTTATGCATAAAATAACTTTTTATATTTTTATAATGTTAAGTAATTGTGTTTTAACCATTTTCATGCACAAATGATATTTTTGTTATTTATTAATTAATTTTATAAATTATTTAGTTGTTAAACATTGGGTATTTAAAATATGGCCTCAAATTCACCTTAATTTCATACCTAAATTACCCAGCCACAGCCCATTAACACCTGAGCCCAACCCAAATAACCCCCAGCCCAACCAATTAAACTAACCCGACCCAAAACCCCCAACTAATCGTGGTCGTTGATCTCTGAGATCAACGACCCATATTACTCCTACCCTTTTATTTAACCAAACTCCCCTAAACCCTAAACTATTCTCCACCATCCGCCGCCTTTGGATTCTCTCATCTCTATGCCCAAACCCTAGCTGTCACCCCCAATTTTCTCTCCTAATCCCACCGGACATGGTATTACATAGTTGTTTGTTGCCATATTCTACTTCCCCCTGGTACTGGAACCTTCTATATACCGCTTGCCTAAACATGGCAAGCGGATCTCATCAACTTTGAACCAAAGCTGGTTCAGTTCCTTGACCTTTTTCATCTATGTTCGTGCTTGTTCTTTTATGATATGAATCTCTATGAACCTCTGTGATTCTTACATACCCTAGAATTAGGGTTTCAGATCTCTTTTAGATCGAACCAAATCTGGTTCGATTCTATGATTTTAATCACTATTTCCGTCTATGTTCATTCTTGTTCTTTTTTGGTATGAATCTCTGTGTATTTCTGTGATTCCTTCACCCTAAAATTAGGATTTCAGATTCTTTTAAATCGAACCAAATCTGGTTTGATTCTTTGATTTTAAAAGGTATTTCTGTCTATGCTCATCTTATTCTATGCAGCATGTGATTTTTACCTTTTATTTATTTTAGATTTCTACCGATTTGGGTACTTTACCTAAAATTAGGGTTTTGAAATTTTCTCTTTTCCTTACTGATTTCGATTGCTTTCCTTTCTAAGTGTTTGGCTAATATTTTTCCATGTTTATGTGTTCGATTTCTCCACTATATAAACACATCCTCACTCCCCTTTGAAACAGTTCTCGAATCATTAAGAAAATTACAAAAAATTAAAGTTGTGTGCTCTTTGCTCTTTAACAATCTTGTTGTGCACTTTGATTCCTGGCCGGCTGAAAGTCAAGGCCAGAAATTCTGGGTTCTTGCTCTTTTGTTGATATTCATAACTTTGCGGGCATCCTTTCTTTCTTGTTTCATTTAACTGGTGAGTTACCAAACCTTTGTCATTTCATTCTGATTTACCTGTCATTAACATGAGTTTTCACTTCTTAAGATTTTTATTCCATGTGTTACTTCAATTTTAGGATTTGCTAATCTGAATGCCATTATGTTTGTAGTTTGAGACATGTTTAGACCTGAGTTGATTAATTTCTTTTAATTCTGCCTAGCCTATGTGTTATTGATAGCCCCCCTCTAGTGTTTAAAATTGCTACTGGAACATGCTCTCCTATCTCCTTCTATGGATTAGTTGATTAAGTATGAGTGTATTCATTAAGTAAATAACAAGTATATTTCTGAATTACTGCAATGTAGCCTGTTTTGATCTTGTTTTCATCATGTCTTGACTTCTCCAGTAATTGTCCTAATTAGTTCTCAGCATGTTAGGTTCTATTGCCAATTGACATGATTCCTTCTTGTGACACTAGCCTTCTGTACTTAGCATAATCTGAAGTCTCTTTTTATTCTTACTATAAGTCTGTCTTGCAACTTGTCTTGTTAATATGTGCATTATGTGATTGAACTCGTTTTCTTAAACATGGTTAAGTCTGTGTTAAATCTAAGCATGTTCTGTTATCTATTTTTTTACGCGCTCAATTTGATTCTGTCCTTCAGTGTTTTCCCTTAACCTCATTCTATTCCTTTACTATTTGGTCTCTTTGAGTTCATATTCCTTAGCCAGCTGAAAGCCAGGGCTACTTAGGTTTTTCCCTTTGACCTCCCTAGTGTGAGCACTGCTCGGGGTCCAATTGAGATCCTTGTGAACTCTGACACACCAGGACTTGGTCCCTAGTTATCCTCTGAATCTCTCCTATTAACCTCCCTAGTGTGAGCACTGCCCTGGGTTCTTGAAACCCTTGGAAACTCTGACACACTAATGTCTTGGTTCTATATGTTTATACCTAGTGGGTGAATCAATTGATTTCTGGCTTGCTTTATGTCAATGAAGATGTCATTTCTAGGCTATTGTGAACCATGGGAATGAAGGCTTGGCCTGGCCGAGTGTATCTTTGGGCCTGCAGTAGGCTCCCTATAGTCATTTATTTCTGTAATTTATTCCATTCATTTTGGGTCTGTAATAATTGTTGTAATAACAATTGGGATATTAGTAAAATTGGAAAAGGGGTTTTATCTTACACTTGCATTGAAATGGGTAGAAATCCTGCCTATAGGTATTCTATTTAGCTCATAAATGTGTCATTATGCTCAAACATATTCAGCTATTATGTATTAGAAATCCTGCCTATAGGTATCCTATTTTGCTTAAATGTGTTATTATGCTCAAACATGTTCAATTATTATGTGTCAGTAATCCTGCCTATAGCTTCTCTATTTGGTTCAATTGTGCTATGTTTTTACCTATTAGAAACAATGCCTATAGGATATTGAATGATAAATATCTCAATGTGCGCATCGGATTCTGTTTACACACTGCCTGATCTACAAATTTAGATGCCATGCCTATAGGATCTAAAATAAGTTCTAATTGTAACTATAGAAATTATGCCTATAGGATCTAAAATCAGTTTCAATTATGACTATAGAAATTATGCCTATAGGGTCTAAAATCAGTCTTAATTATTGTCCTGTTCGTTTCTTTTAAGAGTTTTCAACATTGTGCTAATTATCATTATTAGGAACCATGCCTATAGGACTCGATTAAGAAATTCTGAACATATTCCTGTGATTACCATTGTTTGTTACTGCGTGACTCACCTAGACATGATGCCTATAGGTTTTAATCTCATATACTTGTAATCAGTAGGCAACTATGTAGGATTTAGAAATCGTATTAAGGGAAGTGGCTTTTAACACACGAACTGCCTGCTTATTAAAATTCATAATCACATAGAGATCCTACCTATAGGATTCTGCAATGTTAACTAGATTAAAATATGCAAGTATCAGTGCCATTTAGTTTACGTGCATTTTTTGTCTAAATGCGAAAGCCAACTTGAGCCTGTATTTGCTTATACATGAAAGTCCAAATAGTTTTGTATGTCGCCTAGTTTTTCTTAATTTTGAGCAACCTAAGTTAAGTCTAGAACCACTCGGGATAGAGGTCCAAATTCCTCCTGGACCATAGGCACGGGACGGGTAGTGCACGCATAGGATACGATTTAGAATTAACTAGTGCGCTTTACGTAAATAACTTAAAGATAGTAATCAGGTAGCAGGAGATGATAGTCTATGCCCGCTGAATAATACGAGTAACACCCCATTTCGAGGGAGTTACGAAGTATTATTTATGTTGCACGGGGTGATCCTTTAGGCGGTGATCCTTTAGACTAAAAAACTTAGGACCCCCCTTTTGTTTTAAAATCAATCATTTTATTTGCCCAATTTTGTCTTTTCTCTTTTGCTTAGACTAATTCGTATAATTCAAGTTCGGCTGGGACCCACCATTGTGGACCTCGAGGAGTGCCTAACACCTTCTCCTCGAGGTAATTTGAGCCCTTACCCGATCTTTGGTGATGCAAACTAGTTAAACTAGAGTTATCTGCAAATAGGTGCCCTAACGCACCTTAAATCCGTTAGGTGGCGACTCTCTCTTTTAACACCCTTCCTTAAATGAGTTGTCATGTATCGAAACCCGCTTTCACGATAAAAGGCGGCGCGACACCTATTAGAAGGTCTACATAAGAATGCCACGTACCAACTAGATTGAATATAATGGTACAAGATGGGGTATCAAATGAGGTTGATCATAATGATGATGGCCTTAAGACCTATGAAGAGGTGATACAAGGTTCTGCCTATAAGAAATGGCAAAAAGCCATGAAATCTGAAATGGAATCCATGAAGGAAAATAAAGAATGGACTTTAGTTGAACCTTCAAAGGATATAAAACCTATAGTGGAATATTCGCTTTAACAAGACAATTGAAAGGTTCAATTTTGTTAGATGTGAAAAATATCCTTGTGTGTACAAAAGGGTTAGTGGGAGCACAATTATATTCTTAGTAGTGTATGTTAATGATATATTACTCATAGGGAATGATATACCGGCATTGCAAAGTACGAAGATTTGGCATTTTTAAATAGTTCTCCATGAAAGACTTGGGAGAAGCAACTTGTATATTGGGAATAATGATTTATAAAGATAAATCGATCAAGCTGCTTGGACTTTCCCAGTCTTTGTACATTGATACCATCTTAAAGAGGTATAACATGGATAATTTCAAAAGAGTCTATCTACCGATAGGCACTAGAATTATACTCTGTAGGGAGGATTATCCTAAAATACCTGAAGAGAGAGAACGCATGAGTAGGATCCCATACGCTAGTGTAGTGGGAGCTATCATGTATACCATGACATGTACAAGTCTTGATTTGGCTTATGCACTTGGAGTGACTAGTCGATATTAGGAAAATCCTGGTGAGGAACACTAAATGGTGGTGAAGACCATTCTTAAGTACTTAAGAAGGACTAAAGACCAATTCCTCACCTATGGAGATTCTAAGTTGAAGCTTGAAGGTTATACTGATGCAAGTCTCTCTTCAGATAAAGATTATAGCAAATCTATTTCTGGTTATGTATTCACCTTAAATGGTGGTGCATTGAGTTGGAAAAATTTTAAACAAGCTACAGTAGCTGATTCAGTGACTGAAGCAAAATATGTAGCAGCTAGTGAAGCTGCTAAGGAAGTTGTATGGATGAAAAAGTTCTTAACTGAACTTGGTATGGTTCCTTCAATAGAATGTGCAGTTCCATTGTTATGTGACAATACTGGAGCCATTGCTCAAGCAAAAGAACCAAGATCACACCGAAAATCTTAACACGTTCTACGAAAGTATCACTTGGTAAGAGAGATCATTGAACATGGAGACGTTGAGATTTAAAAGGTTGATGGAAAGAAAAATATTGCAGACCCATTCACTAAAGCTCTTGGCGCAAAGGAGTTTGCAAAGCACAAGTAAAAATTGGGAATAAAATACAAGACCAATTGGCTCTAGTGCAAGTGAAAGATTGTTAGGGATATAGTAGATATGCCCTATATCTAATCTCATATTTGATGATTTGAACATATTTTTGTGAACATTATTTGATATAAAAATATATGGCATTTGATATTCTTTTATCATAGTTGTTATTAATTGGTTGATTAATTTAATAAGGTCCTTGATTAAATGTTGAGACTTGTCATTGTGATGGAGATCGTGATAATGAGATTAAAGTCTCTTACAATTTAATCTAAATTTATTCTTGATCGTAGGATTATTAATTTGGACATTAGTAATCCGGTTAGATCAATATTTATGTGATCGTCTTTATGGGATAAAGATTAGTTGATCTCATTAACTAAATTGATGCATATAGAGATATGATCATTGAACCGACTCATTGGATAATTCCTAATGGTTAGAATTACCATAAACTGTCAATAGGATATTTTTTTGAAGAATGTGATGTAAGAGTTTCCTTTTACCTAAGATCGTCATAGTAATTGACAAGTTATTTATCGTGCTTTTATACTAGGCACATATGGACCTAGGGTGATAGTTTAAAGGATATTGGGTATGATTAAATGCTTGTAGAATTAATGATTGATCAAGATGGAATATGTCAACTCTTGGTAATGAGTTTAAGCTCCATGTTGTCATAAATTATAAACAACCAAACTAAGACCTTGGTCGGGGCAATTGAATGAAAGAAGAAAAGAGTTTCTTAGGTCATTCAATGATCGATTATATTCGACATGAACACATAGTTGGTCACCTATTAGAATTTGACAGTTGAACCATATCATAGGGTGACCCAGAGCTATAAGGACAGAAGGAATTATTATATTATTCTTCTACAAGTTCTTGAGAGTAAATTGTATACTTCATTCTATCCGGTCGTTAAGGAGTGTTGCTAGACGCCACTCTTGATTAGTATATTGATGTGATCAATTTACTACCGGTTTAGTATTGAACCTATAGGCCGCACACTAACGAGTGTTCTGCTCTTTTCTAAAGGATTAATTATTTTATTGCTTGGTAATTAAATTATAGAATTTAATTAGTCAAATAATTTAAATTATTAGTCCAAATGAAATATTATTATATTCTTTGCTAGCACAGAGGATATAATTAATATTGTGAACAAATTAAAATTTTCTATTTGGAATAGAAAATTAAATTATATCTCTTGAAAATATATATGTGATATATATTTAGCACAATTAATTGATAAATGTTATATTTTACATAAATATTAATGATGACTAACTTATTAGATCCAATTTAGAATTGGACTAACTTTAGTCCAGGACGTGTCGGCAGTTTCATCCCAATTGGAATGGGATTAATATTTTCCTTAATATGAAAAGTTCATAAATACGAGAATCCAACTTTGAGTTGGAGGAATCACGTGATGGACTCGGCAGTCACGTTTCCATTAGTTACGTGATTTTCTAATTTTTCATAAAATTCCATGAAGTTTATTTTGGAATAAACTTTTACCCTAAGTAAATGATTACCTCAACCAAATAGAAAAAGGGTTTATAGGTGATGTTATATAAAGGGTGATGGAGAAAATTTACCGAAGTAATTCTTGAGAAGAAAAATCACTTTGTGAAAGTGAGAGTGCAACACAAGCCAAGAGAGAGAATACCATTACAAGAAAAGTATTTCTTATTCTTCTAACATTGAGTTGAGATTTTTGAGAAAATTTCAGCACAATATTTTGTTCAATTTGTTCGCGGGTTTCATTGATCAAAGAGTTGATAACAAAGATCGGTCTCGGTATGGATACGCATAGAGTCTTCGCACTATCGTAGAATTTTTGAAACGAGACTCTCTTCACCAGGTACGTCTTAGATCCGATCTTTGACATGTAAATAAATTTTAAAAATGAAAAGATCTTCCTAGGATTGTTATTATCTTCCGATGCGTGTTAAGAACACCTATACGGAATCCTTCATGGCGGAGGTAGAATTTTTACTAAAGCAATTCAAAAACAAAAAAGAATTAAGCAACGAAGTCAAGAAATTCAACATCTAATATTTATCCATAATAAAAATCTAATAAGGTCTAGTGAACGGGTTCAGAAAAATACCTTTTGGCCCTTCCCATGCATGTTAAACCTGAAATTGAAGAAGATTATTTATTTTTGTTACAAATCAATCTTAGATTCAAATAGTCTTTGTAACGATCCGACCGGTCGTTTTGAGCTCTAGCGCGTCGTTCAGTAGTTTGAGGCCATGAGTAACTTCATTTCAGGTATTGTGACTTGTACGCGTGGTCGGAATTGAAATTTCGGAAGTTCAGAGTTGATTTGAAAAGAAAATTCTCATTTCGGAAGCTTTAAGTTAGAAGAATTGACTAAGGTTGGATTTTTGAGTAAATGACCTCGGAATCGGGATTTAAAGGTTCCAACAGGTTCGTATGATGATTTTGAATTTGGGCGTATGTTCGGGTCAGGTTTTGGATGACCCGGGAGAGTTTCGGTGCCTATTGTGTAAGTTGGCATTTTTGGAAGAATTTCATAAATTTCGGTTGAAGTGCATTTCAATGTCATCGATGTCCGTTTGGTATTCCGAGTCTGAAAATAGTTCTGTATGGTGATTTCGGTACTGGGAGCGCGTCCGGAAGTGGATTTGGAAGTTTGTAGGTCATTTTGGAGTCGTTTGACGAAAGTTAGAAGATTTGAAGGTTTTTGAGAAGTTTGACTGGAAGCGGACTTTTTGATATCGGGGTCGGATTCCAATTCCGGAAGTTGGAGTAGGTCCGTAATGTCAAACGTGACTTGTGTGCAAAATTTGAGGTCAATCGGACGTGATTTGATAGGTTTCGGCATCGATTGTAGAAGTTGAAGTTTCAAAGTTCATTAAACTTGGAATGCTGTGCGATTCATGAATTTGACGTTGTTTAATGTGATTTAAAGGCCCGACTAAGTTCGTAACGTGTTTTGCGACGTGTTGGTATATTTGGTTGAGGTCCAGAGGGTCTCGGGTGGATTTCGGGTGGTTAACGGATCGAATTTGGAATTTGAAGAAGAGATGAGGCAGCTGATATCTGGTGTACCCGCACCTGCGAGGTTTTGACCGTAGGTGCGGAGGGCGCAGAAGCGACATTAGAGTCGCAGGTGCGGAGCAGGGTGTCCAGGTGAAGGACCGCAGGTGCGAAGCTTTTGGCCGCATCTGCGCAAGCGCAGAAAAGGAAAGTGTCTCGCAGAAGCGGAAGGTTTCTCGCACCTGCGAAGCCGCAGGTGCGGCTACTTGACCGCAGGTGCGAGGTCTTGGCTGGGCAGTAAGGACCGCAGGAGCAGAACTTGGACCGCACCTGCGGAGCCGCAGGAGAGGCTATTGGACCGTATGTGCAAAGGTCGGGCTGGGCAGAATGCTTTTAAGCGGGGTTTTGGCCATTTTTCTCCCATATTTATTTGGTTTGGGCGATTTTGAAGAGCTTCAAGGGGAGATATTCAAAAATCAACTCAAGGTAAGTGATTCCCATTTATTATAAGTTAAATACATGATTTGTATAAGGATTTAAATATGAAAAATTATTATAAATTGTGGGGTTTTGGTAGAAGACTTAGAATTTGGTATTTTTGGATTTTGATCACGAATTTGGGCATGGAATTGGGAATAAATCATATATTTGAGTTTATAAGGTTATGGGTAATGATTATCTTCAAAAGAATTCGGAATCCGGGCACGTGGGCCCGAGGGTGATTTTATCGACTTTTAGAGCGGAGTTAGAAATTATTATAAATAGGATTATAATGAGTATTAGAGTATATATTTATGGATTTGCTCATTTATTGACTAGTTTTGGAGCGTTGAGCATCAATTTGAGTTGATTGAATGGCTTGGAAGCCGGTTATGAAACTTCGGAGCGAGGTAAGTCTCCTTTCTAACCTTAGAAGAGGGAATTAACCCCATAGGTGAAATAAATTAATATATGCTTCTAATTGTGGGGGGGCTACGTGCGCACGAGGTGACGAGAGTCCGTACGTAGCTACTAGTTATGCCTATGTCCGGGTAGTCTAGGTTTACATCATGCCTTATTAACATTGTTGTCGATTTATGTTATTGTTTGCCTTGAGAAGAAGCAAGATTGAGGTTGAGTAATGATTGTCGTGAAAGAATGAAAATTTGAAGAAATTAAGATTTAAAAGGTTTCGTTTGAACTTCGTAATTTCGAAAAGAATTGAGGAATATTATAATAGCTTAAGAAATCTATGTGTAACCGCGTCGCATGTATGATTCGCGAGCGGGGTAATTTTCTTAAAAAGCTTCAAGTTGAATTTCCCTTATTTTGAAAAGAATCATGAAAGAAATATGATTTAAATGTTAAACTTATATATGGTCGTGTCGCAGTTATGATTCGCGAGCGGGGACCGCGTCACATGTATGATTCGCGAAAGAAAAATTTTATAGATGCATCTATGGTTCGCGCCATTCGACCCTCTGGTAGTACACAGTTTAAATATTATGTTGGATCGGGCCGTACGACCTCGACATAATTTGCGCATGATTTAATTGATTGTTTGGAATTATTGATAATTGATATGGCCTCATTGGCCGGAGATATAAATTGTTAAAAGATAAAGATTATTTTGAAAATCCCCTATTAACAAGAGAATTATTTACCTGCCTCATGTTATTGTGTTTACCGTTGCCTCATAAAAATTCATAATTTATCATATCATTGGTATATTGATTATAGCCCATAGTAAGTGTCTGAGTCGACCCCTCGTCACTACTTTTTCGAGGTTAGGCTGGATACTTACTGGGTACGCATTGATTTACGTACTCATGCTACACTTGCTGCACATTTTTGTGTAGGTACACATATGTTTAGCGGTCTTGCGGGCGTAGAGGCGCGATTATGACAGGGACTTAGGTGAGCTGCATTCTTTACGACGATTCGCAGCCAACGAAGTCTCCCTCAGAGTATTGTATTTTCTTTTCCTGTCCATGTATTCCGGACAGCTGTTGTATTTTACTTTACCTTCCTAGTTAATGCTCATGCACTTGTGACACCGGGTTTTGGGAAGATTATGGGTTGTGCTGTATTGAAAATTTTAAAGATATTATTATTTATTTTTGTAAACTTCATCTTTAACGATTTAAATTGAAAGAAAAACATGATTTCAAAAATAACAAATTGAGAACCCAATTAAGTATTTATTGTTGGCTTGCCTGACAGTGGAGTCCGGCGCCATCACGACCTTTATGGATTTTGGGTCGTGACAGTCATCCTCAAACAAGTAAAATGCAAAAACATTATCTTATTTGTAGGGTATGCGGAACCATAGACCAAATAAGAAAATGAGCTAGCAGAAGTTGTGCCTGTCTCGGGCTGCCAACTCCCTTATTGATTTTAAGCACAATATGGTAATAGAGTTAGAAGCATCTCATTGTTCATGTACACAACTACACTGGTACCATAATTCCCTCCCTTATAATTCTTGAAATTTCTTATCTATTTCTCTGCTGTCCACATCTGTGATCTGTCTGCACTAGGGTGGTAGTTTGAGTCCAAAACTACTTAACACGCCCAACCCGCTCAAGGTTGGGTTTGTTATAGACCCACCCATTTATTAAATTCAGTTTATCTTGACCCAACCCATCTATAATCAGTCTAATGAGTAACTTTGCTAAAGATATCTTAAAAATAAATTTATTTATTTGATATATTATATATGATTATTATAAAAAGAAAAAAATCTTATTTGACAATTAAACAATCCATAAGAAAACATCACACATTAATTAAAGCTCGATAAGAGTTGGGTGGGTTGGGATATGACCCAAATTTTAGCTATCTTGACTCACCACATCTCAGCCCAAGTAACTTTTAGGCGGATCAATGACTCGTCCATTTATTGACTCTCCATTTGATACCCCTGTCTGCACATTAACTGCCTAATTGTATTCAGCTCTTAAGTTACTAATCAGCTGGTTATTTCTGAAAGCTCCTATTTGGCGTTCTTGGTTGCATATTATCTGCTTGAATGAACAGATAGTATGAAATATGAATTCAAGACTCAGTATAATTTTGACCATATCTTAAGTAACATTTATAACAAAAGTTCCTTTCAAGTAAAGCATCATTGAGACTAATCTTGCGACGTGTAACTTAATTGTGCAGAATTCCTTTTGGTCGGTAGATGTTGAGCTGTATTTGCAACATTGTTAATGTTAAAATAGGTTTATAATTTAAGACCTTCTGGAATTAGGTTTATATCCATTATTAACTTAGCAGAAGGTTTATATCCATTATTAACTTAGTAGTCCTCAATATGTTAATAGTATTAAGCTGTTCCTTTCCCAATCTCCCTCCACAAAAGTTTTGGTTTTTAATTATATTATTGCCGACGAGTTATAAGTCAAAACCTTAGAACCCATTTGACATTTGCATAATTCGTGGTACCATACCATATTGCACCCACATGCCAACATATGTTCATGTTTATTTTAGCCTTTTCTCATACATCAAGAACAATAATTTGTTTGGTGCCGCTGCGAAATTAGCACACGCAGAGATTATACGGGTTACCTCTTGAACCGTGAACAAAGTAGATTAATTTCGGTCTTCAGTATCAAGTTTTCTACTATATTATTTAAATAGTATCCGAAAAGAGAGAATTTCGGGTGGGCGAAATTCTAAAAAAAAAACTGTGTCCAAAACGGCCAGCCCAATATAAGGTATATATAGCCACTTTTTTAGGGTAAAACCTTTTTTTCAAACCATGTTGGGTGTTCCTTTTCCACAAAGGAAAGATTTCCTTTATTTCCTATTATTTAGACACAGTATGGACCACATAATTTAATTAACAAGACTCCCTATTATGAAATTAATTTCGAATTTTGAAATTAATTTCTACCATAATAAATTACGAATTATTCCACTAAAAATTCGTAATTGCACTCCTTAGTTCCATAAAACCTTATTTAACTCCCCGTGTTAAGATTCAGATACTAATCAATCAAATTAAATTAATGACAATTTAATTTATTGATTACTTCCTTTAGACTTTCGCTTAACTTATTTCATGTGTCAGATACAAATTCCACCGGTCAGGTTTACAAAAGAAAACTTATAAGTTTTCATAAAGGAGTATCATCAATCTCAAAAGCTGAGACATGGATACTATCAACTAATTATTACTTCGCCAATGTATATTATCATTGTCCAATTTACCAGACTTATTGACCCACGAAAAAATCTCGCCTTTTAATAAATCAAAATAATAAATGACACACACAACTAACAATAATTATATCAAGATTAAGAGTATAAGTACATTGAATGGACTAGAGAAATTATTTTATTAAGTCAGTATAAAATACTTATCTCTACTTGATCTGTTCAATACATACAAAATGTACTAGCACAAGAAGTCGGAATTAAACCAATCCCATAATCAAGATAAATTATATTTAATCTTGTGCTACAACCATACCGATGGTTTGTCCAATTTCATCATTAGATTGTGAACATAAACTTTATGACTTATAAGAACCGATGATTTAATCTTCTGTGTATAAACTAAACTCTATACACTAAATCATCTACTATATAAGCAAAGGACACACAGACAAATACATGATCTATTTCAAATAAAACTTTATTAAATTGAATAAATAAATAAATAATTATTCCATAAAGAATACTATAACAATACGCATGGTTTATAGTATATCCTAACAATTTCAACAGTTAATCAATACTTTTCTCTCTTCATTTCGGTTTTACATTACTTAAACTTTAATTAATATGCGTAAATTACATATAGTAGTAATATTAGAAATCTATATATCAGCGTTTGCACTAGAACTCAGTAAGACTAAGAATCTGCTCAATGTCAATATGGTATACTAATATTTTCAAGCAAAGGTAAGTTCCGACAACACAAAACGATAAACATTGATCAACAATATCAGTCTTTATAATTAGTATTGTAACGACCCTTGGGGTGGTCGATTGTGGAGCTCTTGGACAGAGATTTTTCACCCATCATCGTGAGGTAAGTAATTACTACTTAATGTGAGTTTAATATGTGAATTTTGGGCAGATTCTTAACATGCAAATTATAAAAAAATTATGGGTTTAGTTGAAAAACCTAAATTTTGATAAAAATGGGATTTGACCACGAAATTGGTTATGGAATTAAGTAAAAATTATATATTTGAGTTCGTGAGCCTTTAGGTAATATTTATCTTCAAAAATGTTTGGAATCCAGGCACGTGGGCTTGGTGTGAATTTTAAGAATCTTCCAATTTGGGTTGGGTAATTACTCTAATAGCTAAATTATGAACTTTTGAGTGTATATTGATTGAATTATATAACATTTGACTAGTTTTGGATTGTTCGGCATCGACTTGGGGCTTTTAGAGCTGATTAGTGGATCGGAAGTGAGCTTGGGAACGAGGTAAGTTTCTTGCCTAACCTTGTAAGAGGGAACTCATCCCCTTAGGTATATCTTTGTTGTGTATTACTTGTGGGGGGGAGCTACGTACGCATGAGGTGACGAGAGTCCGTGCGTAGCTATATTCCATGATATGTCCGGGTAGATTTAGATCCACATCATGCTTTTAATTGTACTGTTGTGTTAATCATGCGTATTAACTGTCTTGAATAGAGCTAAAACTAGGGATTTAAAGTTGCAATTATCGACTTAGACTTCTAATTTCAGAAATTGAGGAATACTTCATAACTATAAAAAAATTCATGTCTTCTCGTCTCGCAAGTACTTCCGCGAGTGAGGTAAACTTCTCTACTCTAATGGGATCGGTCCATTCGCCTCGACAGTATGATAACATCACTCTTATGGGATCGGGTCGTTCGCCTCGTCAGTATGATGGTAACAATATTCTTATGAGATTGGGTCGTTCGCCTCGGCAGCACTGAGTACCACTATTCTAATGGTATCGGGCCATTCGCCTCGGCAACTTCGTGCTTAACAATATAAACTGTTTCAACTTGGGTATTATTGAGTTAGTGCCTTCACGGCCAGTTATAATCCGGCCGTGATTGAATTATATAATATTTGACTAGTTTGGGATTGTTCGGCATCGACTTGGGACTTTTAGAGTGGATTAATGGACCGGAAGTGAGCTTAGAAACGAGGTAAGTCTCTTATTTAACCTTGTAAGAGGGAACTCATCCCTTTAGGTGTATCTTTGTTGTGTATTACTTGTGTGGGGAGCTACGTACACACGAGGTGATAAGAGTCCATGTGTAGCTATATTCCATGATATGTCCGGGTAGATTTAGATCCACATCATGCTTTTAATTGTACTGTTATGTTTATCATGTGTATTAATTGTCTTGAATAGAGCTGAAACTAGGGATTTAAAGTTGCAATTATCGACTTAGCCTTCTTATTTCGGAAATTGAGGAATACTTGATAACTATAAAAAAAAATTCATGTCTTCTCGTCTCGCAAGTACTTCCCCGAGCAAGGTAAACTTTTTTACTCTAATGGGATTGGATCGTTCGCCTCGCCTAGGGATGCGCATTTGGATCGGATATCCGAAATCCAAACCAATCAGCTCAATTTAGGATTTCGGATATTTGGATCAGATTTCGGATATCAGAATCGAATTCGAATTGGTATAATTTTAACCCGATCCGATCCGAAATCCAAAATTATTAAGGTATGTATAAATACTATACTTTAATTTCGGATAGCCAGTACTTCCTTTTACATCTTCCACCCAAGTTATTACCTTTACAATTATTAGATTTAGCTACATTGGCACCATAGTACCCTCATAATTGCAGAAACATGAACTTTTCTTGTTGTATTGCCTCTTCTAAAAAAAATATATGTATGAGTGCAACTTACAGGCATAACAACTAGAACCTCTAGAAAAATATTTTCTTAGAGATGCAATGCTAATAAAAGGGATGAAAAGCAAAGAGATGTTTGTATTAGCATAGAACACATAAGAAGCAGATAAGGAAGATGCAGCAGATAAGGATGATGCATTAGCCGATTAGATTAGCAATAGCCTTAATAATATGTATAATTCGATCCGAAAATTTAAAATATTTATTCGATCCAAACTTTAATATCGGATCGGATTCAGATTGCATTTTGTAGAATCCGAAATACGAAATGTGCTAAATCCGATCTGATCTGATCTTATGGGATCGGGCCTCGGCAGTATGCTTACACCACTCTTATGGGATCGGACCGTTTGCCTCGGCAGTATGATGGTAACATTATTCTTATGGGATTGGGGCGTTTGCCTCGGCAGTACTGAGTACCACTATTCTTATGGGATCGGGTCGTTCGCCTCGGTAACTTTGTGCTTAACAATCGAAGCGGGTTCCAGTTTGGGTATAATTGAGTTGGCGCCTTCACGGCCAGTTATAAGATGTTGGTTGTATGATACAGACTCATGTTGTATCTATTGATATCTATTGTATGCTCACCATGTCTACTTTATCACTTTTATTATTATTATTGACCTCTAGTAAGTGTCAAATCCACCCCTCGTCACTACTTTAGACTAGATACTTATTGGGTACGCGTTGTTCTCCGTACTTACGCTACACTTCTGCACTGTTGTGCAGGTACTGAGATAGGTTCCACAAGTGGTCACGCGGGCGCCTAGCCGGTCATCTATAGAGACTTAGTGGTAAGTTGCTTGCCTTGCTACTATCCGCAACACCGGAGTCTCCTTCCACCTTATTTACTATTCATGTCTATTACTTTCGGACAGTAGTTTTAGCAGTTTTGTATTTTCTTTAGATTTCTCATGGACTTGTAACGCCGGGTTTTGGGGATTTGTAGCACTTATGTACTGCTGTACTTGTCATTTCTATCACCACAGACTATATACTTATTATGTTGATATTTTGTTTAAAAAGACTTATCACAGTTGAATGAAATTTAGTGTAATTAAAAATATGTTAAAAGGGATAAATAAATAGTGGTTTCGCTTATGGGTTTGTCTAAGGGCGGCGTTAGATGTAGTCTCGACCTAGTACGGAATTGGATCGTGACAAGTATATTAGTATTTAGTTCATTCATTAACAGGAGTTAGAATTTTTAAGCAATGGGACAAAATCATTTCTTAAAATATCATATACAAGCTCATCATTAGAATTGGTGAGGAAGACAAAGAAAAGCAATTGGGATAAAAAAAAATTAGTATAAGATTGAGGTAGATAATGGTAGTAGAATGGAAAGGAGCAATAAAAATTAAACTCAATTTATTGTGAAAGACTTTTATCGATTCCACTAGATTACAAACTTGAGAGTAATTGGGTTAAATGATAAAATATACTGTATATAACAAAACAACAATGTATATAACTACTAAAAAGGCATATAATTAAGCCAATGATACAGAATTAATGAAATACTTTTCTTCGATTACTTTCTTTTTCATTTACAAATATGTATTAAATCTTCCTCAAAGAGGAAACAAAGCAAGAATGAAAAATTAAACAGCTCCCCAAAATTGATGCTCCCTAACTCTTCCTTTACAAACTTGTACAAAAAATGTAAGGGGAAAAAAAGACAATATAAATGGTTACAAAGGCTGAAATGGATTTAAGCACATTTTCTAACCTTCTGATTAGTATAACAATAATAATTATGATTAGAATTTAAATTGTACTTAGATCCTTTAATTCTCATTAGATACCCCAGCCTTTTCCACCAACAACGCTTTCTTCTTGGGGATGATGATGTTGTTACTCCAGTCACGTGACTCACGTGCAACTTACTCTTGGTCCTCTTTATACTTAGCCCACGTACCTCCGGCGGCCGGTAAGTTCTGATCAACGGCCATTTTATTCCGGCGAAGAATGGGTGACGTTTAATATCCGTTGCACCCCTGGCGCATCCTAGCCTCCTCCTTGGATCCTTCACTAATAACCTCTCTATTAAATCCTTTGCTTCACCCATTCCTGAATGCTCATTTCCTTGAGTTTCTTCTACGTTAAACTTCACTCCTTTGCTGGATGCTATATTGCGCAGGGTGGACTCTTTACTGCTCCCTTTAAACGGCGTCGTTCCATGCAACAACTCGTAAAGTAACACCCCAAACGCCCACCAATCCACACCGTTGCCGTGGCCGGCGCCGCTAATGAGCTCCGGCGCTAAGTACTCGTGGGTCCCAACGCATGATCTGGAAAATGCACCCGTTGGCTCGGCGACGAACTCGGTGACAGTTTCTTCCCGTAGCCGGTCACTAAAACAACTGTATCTTCTTTTGGATCTGTCTAGAGTGCGGGTGGTGAAATCTAATTTCGGTGAAACATCGGATTTGAAACACAAGTCGAAGTCGGAGAGCATAATGTGACCATCTTCGCGTATCAGAATATTTTCGGGCTTTAGATCACGATACACTATTCCAAGCGAATGTAGATATTCTAATGCTATGAGTACCTCAGCTGCGTAGAATCTGACCGATTCAACGGGTAGCCGGTTACCAGGTTGCTTGCGAAGCAAGGAATGGAGATCACCGTTAGGGCAGAAATCAATAAGCAAGCAAGTGTAATGAGAGACTTCTAAATGAGCGTAGAGTGTAGGGAGAAAAGGGTGGTCAAGCGAGGAGAGGATCTCAGCCTCCGTTTGAACATGAGAGATTTTTTTAGCTGTAAGGGAATCCCGGTCAATGACCTTAAGAGCAAAGTTGGCGTGATCATAGTCACGTAGGCGGCAGAGGAAAACGCGGCCGAGGTTTCCGGACCCCACAAGGCGGTGGAGCTTGAGGTGGCGGAGATGAAGTGCGCCGTCGGAGGAAAGAGTGGTCGCCGCCTTAATGGCGGACCAATTCGGGTCGTGCTTGCGGTGGGGACGGCGGTGGAGATTGGGGATTTCGGTGGAGGGATTATTTGTAGTAGAGGTAGAGGAAAGACGGTCGTTGAAGCTGAGTGTAAGGCTGCTACGAGCCAAACTGCTTCTTGCACTAAGGGTACGATCAGTTGTGGTAGTTGTAATGGAAGCACAGCTTGTGAAACTGAGATCAAGGTCAGAATCTGGAGGATAAAGGGTATCTAATTCCTCCATTTTTGTCTTCTCAAATTAGTTTCTAAGAAAGGAGAAAAACTTAGGTGCTTTTGTTTTGTTGGTTTAGCTTTGTGAAATGGGGTGAGTGCTTGAGGAAAGGAGGTGACATACACATATAAAGAAGAATGAAATGAGAGAGAGAAGAGCAAGGGCGGGACATATAATTAATGTTAATAACGTGGTTGGTTGACCCAACAGCAAGGGATAGAGACAAAGGAAAGAAGGTGGTAACAAAGTTAGGTTATTGGAAGGTTGACTTAAGGTAACGAGATAATAGTAGTACTAATTAATTAGAGAATGGATGGAGGGTTCCAAGATTAATTGGAAGGATGCTTCTTACTATGTTAGTGATAAGCAGCTTAGAAGGGCAATGGAAGCAGCCTAATTAACATTGGAATTTCTGAATTAGGAGAGTATTAAACTGAATTTACGTTGACACGGTAATGGTATATTTTAACTTATTAACAGCTAACTTATTGTACTTTTTATTTCTTATATCCTCTGATTTCATTACTCACGTTAATTGCCAAGTGAGCTATTAATGGTAAAACTGAAAAAAAAAATTAATTTTGTCTTTGTTTTCTAATGCAACTAATATTTTGAAACATTTTTTGGATTAAATAAAATGGGATAGAGGAAGTAGTAATTTCACTTATTTATGAATAAACATATTTTCTGTTTAATCATTTGATATTCGAGTCCATCAATTAATTAATTTGACCAATTTGGATTTACAATTAGTATATATCAAAGACACTTTAGTGTACTTAAAAGTTTGAAACAAGATATGCATTGAGAAGTTGCTGCGCGGCAACGGCGTCTAGCGTAAGAAAGTGAAGACTTTTTAGCTTGTATGCTGGAGCTAACTCTCGCCAACGATCTCTGGAGTCTATTGCCTCGGGTCTCTAATTCTCCATTTCTCACTGGTGTAATTATTGTCCTTTCTTGAAAAAATAATTAATTTGAGGACTGACTCCCACACTTACAATAAATGATATATAATGCTTGTTCATTTGAGGAGTAAATGAGTTCTCTGAATTCACAGTATTAATTAAATTAGCAGCAGTAGAAAACAGGTGACCTTGGGATTTGCAGAGTCCAAGACTCAAAAATCCCTCAATTATTTTTTTGTATCTATCGTAGATAACTATCCAAAAATTGCTGTAGATTGCTAGAAATATGAGTTGATCTATGTTAATTTTTTCTTAAACAAGAAAAACAGAGATAAACATTAAATTTAAATTGGACTTAAATCTTGCTGAATATATACTATATTGTCCTTAACCTTCATGTTTTGATTACTGTATGTATTTTACTTTTTTTGCATAAAAATAATACTGTCTATATGGAAATGACTAAAGTAACGAACCATATGCCAGAGTTATTATTATCAATTATAAGTCATTCTTGGTAAGGTTTAGTTCCATATAGTATGTAAAAGACAATTTTGTTTGACAATGCTAAGTTCAGTTCAAGTAATGAAGACATATCTAACAAAAAATCAAGCCCAAAAAAAAGTTGATTCTTCAACATCAACTCATTAATCACAAACCAGTACACCTAAAACCGAATTATATATTGATCTATCTTTTTCCATTATGGAGTACTTTGGAAATTGTAAAAGTAGTAGTAGCAAAATCAAGTGGCCAAAGGCTTTACTTAACGATTTTTGGCGGCACTAAAAAGTAGATATGAAAAACATATGGTTGTGGTGATGTTATCTTAACCACAAATAACATATGGCTGTTGTTAAACTATCTTAATCTAGATTATGCATCATTAAAAAGCTAAAAATTGTATGAAGTCCTTTCATAGAATATAATATAGTTAATCTAAATAGTACATATGTAGTAATTATGTTCACAATTTTCCCAAAAAATCTCAGAAATCTTTTGCTTATATCATAGACTCTAAGCAATATCCCTTGTCGAACGGAACTATAATTAGGAGCTGCTCTTGATTCCCCATCATTCATTTGAACACTTGATAAATTTTAATTAGTCTCTATAATTGACAATTAATTAAGCCAATAATTATGTTTTCAATATAAAGGTACGGAGGGGCGGATTTATAGGCAAATATATGGGACATGTGAATCCGTGGTCTCTCCGCCAAACTAGGTAGTTTATGTACATATTTTTTATAATTGGTCTAATATTATTTATTGACACACATGCTTCAAAAAGGCTAAATGGTACACTTGGTTGAATGTTGAATTGTTTATCTAGAGGAGCAGGGATGAAGTCCGACTTAATGCCTATAAGGTACGTACTACGTAGTGAGTGAAGTGCTGATGACAACGATGTGAAAAATAAGGAGTTTTACTGAGCCAATGGAAACACAATAGGAGTATATTAAAACTGCAGCCAGAACAGAATTAAAAATGACTACCAGTTTTAACGGTAGGATTTAGCTTTTAAAAATATAGAAATGTAGCTAGCTAGAATATGAGATATGATTTAAAATGAAATAACTTGAAACTTGAAAGTGACATCCAAATTGAATATCAAATGAAAGCTCAAAAATGTAATTGTTAGGCATTCTCTATAGTAGAAGAACGCTAGGACCTATTTTATTTATTAAATTAAAAATGGACTAAGTTTCCTGCAAATAAGCTTCTACACCTTCACATATGTTTTAGAACCTTGTAAATTGGATTATCTATTTGTCTTCTCTATCTCTATTCTATGTCTTAGAGATTTGCAAGTTGAGGAAAATACTGTTGGTATATATAATAATTTAAAAACTCTTTGATTTCCGTCAAATAACCTGGCATCCTATGACTTCTTCTCTATATTGTGCTACTCCAGATCGAAGGGTTCCATCGTTGTGGCATTGTTCTCAAGTTACAGAGTACAAGAAAAAATATACGTATAGACTATAGAGTATAGAATAGTTGAATGAAATTGCTGCCAAGTTACACACATGGCATTAAAGAATATAAAACATTTATTTAATACCTATGAACAAATGGTGACTAATCTAACGAGCTTCACCCACTCATTCTCTGAAAAGCACAATAATAAAAGAGTTTACCTTTATAATTGCAATTTAACTAATTATTGACATTTTATTAATTACTCTGTTTTTTTATTTTTATCTACTTAATACAAATAATTACATATTGTTATATGTCAACTTAATTTTAAATTTTTTTATAATATGTTCACGTACATAACATAAACACTAAAATATAATAGGAGAAATTCGGAGGTGGAAGTATTAAGTGAGTTATTATATAAAATTTGGATAAAATTTATTCCGTCTTTGATTTAAAGTATTAGCTAAAATTAGGATAAACTTTATAATACAATCATGGAATTATCTATTATATATAAATGGTGAAATAACTAATCCTATTTATAATCTGAAGATTATAATTTTTGTTATAATCCCAGAATTTTTGAACGAAACGACCCCTAATAGATTAAGAAATTATAGGCTATAGCCGAAAGTTATCGGACGCAACGCCTGTGTCATTACGCAGCCGACTTTGTGCCTCTAACCCAATCCGAGCTATAATTAAAAATCCATAATTGAATAAATTAACAAATCGCCAGCTTTTAATGGTAAAATATTAAAGAAAACTTATATAGTTAGAGTCGTCCCAGATATAGAAAGTGGCCAGGTTGATGGACCCACGTGATGGGCCCATTTAAAATGGGACCCGGTTGGAAAGTTTATACGATGCTGTCTGCCACGTGGTCAACATTGGGCCTACACTATCGCTACTATCAGCTGATTCAATTTAATTCATAGTTCCCTCTCAAGTGACTTTTTCTGAACAGAAACATTATAATAAGGAAATAGTACAAAATACAAAGTAAACTAAAATAAAATAATCTTTCACTCATTATTAATCAATAATGCCCTTACCTATCGAGTTAATGCTTAATAATTCACGAAATGATATAGCTTTTATTTTAATTTAGAGTAATGCACCAACCTGCCATTGGCACGTGATCACGACCTGAACTTGCCAGTATTATTTTTTTTCTCCTTCTCATACTGTAGAATTCTTCTTTCACATTATTGCTTTGAGGTTAATGTTATCTTGGAAAATGTGGTTCAATGCAGGTAGATCGAACAAATGTGTAAATCAAGTTACGTAATTGAACTCCTATTATTTGAGCATTTAATCTAAAATCTTATTGTATACGGTTAAAACCGATTTTAGTTATTCATACGGGCTGGTCGAAGATAATGATGTATCGATCAAAGGATATCTGCATAACATGCCCGGTCAAAGTACGAAATAGGGACGTCGAGCTCCGAGCTTCAAGACCGGTCAATGACCTGTTCGGTATCTTTATCAAGCATCGAGAACGACCTATGGTAGCTCGATATCATTATCGAGCTCATACCCAAATCAGACTACGAAGCAAGGTAGAGATCATCGAGGATACGGAGGCCGACCAACTTGCACGCCAAACACCGAGATTCCCAGGTCAGAATCGAGCCTCGACCAAGGCCGATGGCTCGGTCCAGTATCGAGCTCGAACCAGTATCGAACTCGCGGACAAAAGTCGTTGCAACCGCACCAAGGTAGAGAATCTTAACGGGAATCAAGGAGGAGACAAATCATCATGGGTCTTCCACTATATGTATTATTTTATATTTTGTTGTAGATAGAGCAATGACACTCTCTTATAAAAAGGGCATCCTTGTAGACAAAAGGGGCACGGGGACTCATACAAAAAAAAAAAAAAAAAAAAAAGAGATCTACTTAAGCCTGTGTTGACGCCATCCTATAAAAAATCTTCCTGTTTATCTTTTCTGCTCTCATAGCCAAAATTCTTGTATTGTTGTCTTTGTATCAAAAGATTTTACGTACCCTTAGAACCATATACAAATTCAACGTTATCCGATTTTTCGGGTAAACAGTTTGGCGCCCACCGTGGGGCTAAGGATAACAGTAATTGTTTGATATAAATCTACAGTACACTCCAGCTTGCAACTTGAAAGTCAACAATGGCTATGCCTATCAACCTCGACGCCGGCCTTCAAGATGAAATCAATAACTTGACACCCAGGGCCAGAAGGCAAATTAACGATGTCACCAAAGCTCAAGTCGAAGTACCGTCAGATGTCAATTCACAAGTGGCTCTTGAGGCAAACAAACATTCCAAACCGGAAAAAAGCGCTCAGGGCGACACTCGGTCTATAGCTCGAGATACCCATAACGGGGATGAGATCGGAGTCAGCTTACGGATGATCTTCGAGATGTTACAAGCCCAACAAGCAACGATAACCCAGCTACAGAGCCAAAATCACATACGTAGCACACCGGAATCCAACCCACTTCGAGAAATCACCCCGAGAACGGAACCAGCCGTAGAGAAATCGAATGAACAGGAATTGGGGACTACTCCCGAAATTACCAAGATGCTCGAGGAACTCACTAAACGAGTCGAGGCCAACGAAAAAATCATGGAAACGTACAATTCCAGGATCGATCAAATCCCGGGAGCTCCACCAATGATGAAAGGGCTAGATTCGAAAAAATTCATTCAAAAGCCTTTCCCTTCGAGTGCGGCCCCAAAGCCAATCCCCAAGAGATTTCGTATGCCCGAAATACTCAAATATAACGGAACGACCGGCCCCAACGAGTACGTCACTTCTTACACGTTTGCCGTCAAGGGCAATGATTTGGAAGATGATGAGATCGAATCAGTGTTATTGAAAAAATTCGGTGAAACCCTGTCAAAGGGGGCTATGGTATGGTATCATAATTTACCATCTAAATCTATTGACTCTTTTGCTATGCTTGCATATTGCTTCGTCAAAACGCACGCCGGAGCCATTAAAGTCGAAACCAGAAAGTCGGACATGTTCAAGGTAACCCAAAAGGATAACGAGTTGCTAAGGGAGTTCGTATCTCGTTTTCAAAGGGAACGAATGGATCTGCCACCGGTCACAGACGATTGGGCTGTTCAAGCTTTCACTCAAGGTCTAAACGAGCGGGGCTCGATGGCGTCACGATGGCTGAAACAAAATCTGATCGAGTACCCAGCTATTACTTGGACCGATGTGCACAATCGATATCAAGCCAAAATAAGAGTCGAAGATGACCAGTCGATATTCAGGTCAGTTACAAAAAGAACTACCGAACAAAAATCGGCCGGAGATCGATACTAGCCATATAGCGGAAACAATGCTATTGCTAAGTATCCGAGGCCTTTTTAAAATCAACCTCGCATGGGGAGCTTTACCACTGAACTCATCTGTGATGATTATCAAAGTTCAGAGCAAAGGATATTACTTCGTTATTTTACGACAAACGGTGTCTCAACAAAACAAACAATGCTTATATAGTTAGCCCGAGCCTGATGCAAAACATGAACGCATGTATTATGACTTGAGTGATCAATCTTCTTTATAGATATTTTACGATTAATTATGCCTACGGGCTATTTTATGTATCGAGTTCGAACAAGCATTCACTCGACCACCAAGCCTACGGGCTCTTTCTATTTTGAGTTCGAGCAAAGCGCTCACTCGACTATTATGCCTACGGGCTATTTTTTGTATCGAGTTCGAACAAGCATTCACTCGACCACCAAGCCCACGGGCTCTTTCTATTTTTGAGTTTGAGCAAAGCGCTCACTCGACTATTATGCCTACATGCTATTTTTTGTATCGAGTTCGAACAAGCATTCACTCGACCACCAAGCCCACGGGCTCTTTCTATTTCGAGTTCGAGCAAATCGCTCACTCGACTGTTATGCCTGCGGGCTATTTTTTGTATCGAGTTCGAACAAGCATTCACTCGACCACCAAGCCCACGGGCTCTTTCTATTTCAAGTTCGAGCAAAGCGCTCACTCGACTATTATGCCTACGGGCTATTTTTTGTATCGAGTTCAAACAAGCATCCACTCGACCACTAAGCCCACGGGCTCTTTCTATTTCGAGTTCGAGCAAAGCGCTCACTCGACTATTATGCCTACGGGCTATTTTTTTTATCGAGTTCGAACAAGCATCCACTCGACCACTAAGCCTACGGGCTCTTTCTATTTCGAGTTCGAGCAAAGCGCTCACTCGACTATTATGCCTACGGGCTATTTTTTGTATCGAGTTCGAACAAGCATTCACTCGACCACCAAACCCACATGCTCTTTCTATTTCGAGTTTGAGTAAAGCGCTCACTCGACTATTATGCCTACGGGCTAATTTTTGTATCGAGTTCGAACAAACATTCACTCGACCACCAAGCCTACGGGCTCTTTTTATTTCGAGTTCAAGCAAAGCGCTCACTCGACTATTATGCCTATGGGCTACATTGCATCAAGTTCGAATCCTTCACTCGACTGCAAAGCCTACGGGCTACTTTTACCTCAAGATCAGCACTCACTCGACCATTACACCTACGGGCCGAATTCAAACGAACAGCTGACTATTTAAAACTGAAGGATGTTCGAGCCTTTCAAAACAAAAGGGATTACCCACAAGGCAACAGAGATTAAAATTCAAGCTATCTACTTAGCCCGTGAGGCTATTTTGCTTCAAAAGAAGAGAAACTTATATTTACAGAGACATCTACTCTGCCAAAAGGTTCTTTATGCGAAAACCAAAAAACGATACCAAAAGAACGCAGACGACCTAAGCACTTAAGTGACTCAATCTTCACCGGAGGCTGTATTTGCAGCATCGTCCTCATCTTCAGACTTCCCCGAATCATCGGAGTCCTCTTCGGGAAAGGCCAACCTCCGAGCTTTGTTCTCTTCCGCCCTGGAAACTTCAATCTCGATCCCAACATCGAAGCCCTAACTCTTACCTCCTCGAGAGCCTCTCTCCGAGCTTGCCATCTTGCATGTTCGACCATGCTCTCAGCTTTGGTTTGGTTAACCTCGACATCAATCCAGAACTGAGCCACTTTGGCATCAGCTATTTTATTGGTCTCGATCGCCTCAGATCTAGCCACCTGAAGTTCTTTGGCCAAATTTGCCTTGTCGGAAGTGGCCAAATCCAATCGGTGCTGAAGATCTTTCATCTTTTCGATCAGCCCCGAGGCGTTATCTTTCACCGATCGAAGTTGGGCATCGGACAGCTCTAACTGAGCTTCAACGGCTTCCTTTTTCGAGGCAAGTATATCCATATACTTTTTGAATTCAGCTGCCTCGGCCAATAGTGCTTCTACCTGCGAGTTAAGCCGTCCAACCTGCTCAATCCGCTGTCGTACCTGCAGAATCGGATCATTAGTAGTTATCTCTTCTTCATCTTCACTATCATGGAACATTCGGAATACCTGCTCGGCCATCTCCTCATGTCCTTCCCGAGCCGCTGACAAGTCCGCTCGAAGATTTTCACTAAGGTGTCTGTACGAGTCACTTTTCTCAGTAAGGCTCCAAACCTTGGCATCATGCTCCTCCCGGATGCGAAGAAAGGCTTCGTGATGCAACACTGAAGCCTGCGAACAAAAGAAGAAGCATTAAAATTACCAACAAACTCTAATGTAAACCTAATTACCATTAGATTTACCCGATTCAAAGCATGTTGGGCCTCGTTGAAGAGACAAGCAGGCCCCACCGCATTCATCACTGATTGATCCTCTTCGGTCATTATGGGCCGAAGGTAACTGGCGACCCCCACGTGGGAAGAAAAATTTCGCGTATCCGCAGGTACGGAAAACTCTATCTTCCGCCTCCGGTCAGGATCGATACTTGGGGCCGGAAATCGGTCCACCAGTTTATAAACCAACGGTGGCTCGGTAGAACCTGACCACGATGTTTTTTTAGGATAACCTCCTCCGAGGCACCTGACTCGAGCCCCTCCAGAAAACCATGGATATAGGTCGACTCCTGAATACCCTCATAGGATCGATCCTCCAACAAGACGGCATCTCGAATCATGGCATCCGAAATCTGAGGGGATCTGCCAATGTCAACTGTCCCGAACTCCTCTCTTAAAATATCCTCTACTGCCCGAGAAGATCCACCCTCGGCTTTCCTCTCTATCAGCTTGGTTCGAGATGGAATAATCTCGGCTTCATTTTGTTTGAGGATTATGGCCAAGTTTCCCTGATTTGCTTCCACCGAATCGGAAGACTGTTGAATCACAACATTAGCCTGTATGCAGGAAAATTTCTCCTCTCCTTCTTCGGGTTCGCCCCTTGAATGGCAGACCGCTTCCGGAAGCACAACACCAGAGCCCCCCTTCGGATTTCGAGATCTTTTAGCCGGTTTCCTCTTCTCCGAGATCGGGGGACTAGGTGCATCTTTTCTCTTCTTTTCCTTTACCTGCTCCAAGACAGGAACGTTTCCGTCACCAGATGGGGGCCTCATGACCACATCTTTCCCAAGTCCTACAAAAAGGAAAATGGGGATTTACCATACGAATCGATGAAAAAGCAAGTCTAAAAAGGATTTACCATGATTACGGCCCTCCCATCGACCCTTCGATAATTCTATCCAAGCACGCTCGGAGTATGGTCTCTGCAACACCAGGCTTTCAACCCATTGCCTAAGGTCCGGGATCGGTTCCGGCACTCGAGCTATGGCTGCGATTAGGAACGAAAAATGGATCAACAAAATAGAAGGCAATCAGCGAAATCAAAACAGGCAAATAAAAACTTTTGCTCACGGCTCATATTCCATTTCTCAGGAAACGGCAAGTCATTGGCTGATATCAGGTCCGAGGTTCTGACCCGAACAAAGCGGCCCATCCAACCCCGATCTCGAGTCTCGTCAATACTCGAGAATGGCGCTTTGGTTGCTAGGTGAGCAAGCTTGATCAACCCTCCTCGATAAAGTCGGGGACTGTAAAGGCGCATAAGATGGTCGAGGGTGAAGATACGCTCCTCGATCTTGCTCGAGAAAAATTGAAGAAGAATCACTATCCTCTAAAAGGAAGGATGAATTTGGCCGAGTGTCACGTCGTACCTCTTACAAAAGGCAACGACGACAGGGTCCAGGGGTCCCAACGTGAAAAAATAAGTATAAACACTTAAGAACCCTTCGACGTAGGTAATAATTGATTCATCGGGCGATGGGATTACCACGAGTTTATTATCCCAATTACATTCATGTATAACTTTATCAAGAACTTTTTCGGTAATCAAACATTGGTACCTCGACATCGGCTCACACCGACCCGATATCGGAGAAGGCTTTTCAATCTTAAAATCACCTACAGTCGAATACCCAATCGGAATGAATTCCTCAAGGCGGGGCTCTCCCACATCCTCACCACCAGAAGGTCGAAAAGAAGAAGTGGTCTCTTTTTGCGGAACAGACTTAGACGTTTTTGCCATTTAAAAATGTCGTAAACAAAGAATGAGGGTATTTTGGTGCTCTAAGGAAGAATTCTGGGGAACTTGAAAAATTGGGGAGTTTGAAGACATGAAAATGACGAATGGTGGAAGAAAAGGCCCTTTATACATTGAAGCAATAACGGTTCAGTATCAGATGTGGCCGTCCACCGCCTGACACATTAAATGCCTCGGTAAAACCAAACCGACGGGATAGCTATCTTTTACACCATGGTCGATATCGATGAAAACGTCAGTATATATTTAATCGAGATGTTGGGAAATCATATAGTTTCTCATTAAATTCTTCTCCGAGAAACGAGGGGACTATCTGTATACGGTTAAAACCGATTTTAGTCATTCATACGGGCTGGTCGAAGATAATGATGTATCGATCAAAGGACATCTGCATAACATGCCCGGTCAAAGTACAAAATAGGGACGTCGAGCTCCGAGCTTCAAGACCGGTCAATGACCTGTTCGGTATCTTTATCGAGCATCGAGAACGACCTATGGTAGCTCGATATCATTATCGAGCTCATACCCAAATCAGACTACGAAGCAAGGTAGAGATCATCGAGGATACGGAGGCCGACCAACTTGCATGCCAAACACCGAGATCCCCAGGTCAGAATCGAGCCTCAACCAAGGCCGATGGCTCGGTCCAGTATCGAGCTCGAACCAGTATCGAGCTCGCGGACAAAAGTTGTTGCAACCGCACCAAGGTAGAGAATATTAACGGGAATCAAGGAGGAGACAAATCATCATGGGTCCTCCACTATATGTATTATTTTATATTTTGTTGTAGATAGAGCAATGATCCTCTCTTATAAAAAGGGCATCCTTGTAGACAAAAAGGGCACGGGGACTCATACAAAAAAAAAAAAAGATCTACTTAAGCCTGTGTTGATGCCATCCTATAAAAAATCTTTCTGTTCATCTTTTCTGCTCTCATAGCCAAAATTCTTGTATTGTTGTCTTTGTATCAAAAGATTTTACGTACCCTTAAAACCATATACAAATTCAACATTATCCGATTTTTCGGGTAAACACTTATATTAGATGGTTGAGTGAACACAGGATTATATACATTGTGCATGCACTGACATACCCGATGTGAAGCGAATGCTCTCTCATACGCCTCATATATGTCATTATATAACTCAATAGTCAAAATTGTCTCACATGCGCCACCTGATTCTAGAATTCACAAGTAAATTGAATACTGTAATAGAGAACTTATCAAAAGTTAACTTTTACATCATACGATAGGATTCGATCACCTGAATTCTTGTATTGTGTTATATGTGAATTTCTTTGGTTGAAAACTTGTATTGTGTTATATGTCAAAAACCTCAATGTGACTTAATACCTACCGGCTACCTCAGTAGAAACTTGGTGAGGGAGATGCCTATATATGTTGGTTAATCAGTCTCAAGTTTCAACACCATCTCCATCTTCCCCGCCTCCTTGTAACCCCACCCCCCTACTCAAAATAAACAATTTTTGTGCAAATGCATGTGCCAACTAGGAAGCCTAATTGCATTTTATAACCTGAACATGACACAATGTTTGCTCTAGGGATATACATGAAAGGCATGTGACGTTGTATGTCCCCTATGGGCTCCAGAACAATGGTCCAACCAGTGAAAATAATTCGCAACATGTGCTACTCAACTCTACCGGAGTGGTGAAAATTATTGGAAAAATAACACTATATAACCGCTCTCGAAATGATAACATTTCTATATATTATATACAAGAAACATATAACGTTAATACACATTTAACGGTTACCGGATGTAAATAGTTTCGACCGCGGCTAAAAGGTAATATTTTCATGTGGTGCCTAGTTTTTGCGCTATCCATTAAATTTGTACCCATTTTTTTTAAAAAAAATTAACTAATACCCAATTTTTGGGTAACTTTAGATGCATACACTTTTCTCTTCTTCTTCCCTGCTGCTTTCTACTTTGTTGTGCTTAGGGTTTCTTCGTCTTATTCTTCTTGGTTGCAAAATGGGTTGTTAAATCTATTATTGTTATGATAATTTAATGATTGTGGTTTGTTCTTTGCAGTACTTCAAAGTTGTGTTTTAAATTTGAGCTCATTTAGAGTAAATTTGGGCGATGAATAATGTGTTGGATTGTTGAAATTCGAATAACAAGTTTATGTTTCGGAATTTAAGATTCAAAATCTGAAGTTGCATTGAAGAGATTGAACTATTTAATATTCGAATTTCTAAAGTTGCATTTGAAATATAGAAGAACTTCAGATTTGATTTCTGAAGATGCATTTAAGAGAATATTGAATTACTTCTGATGCGAGCGGATATACTTTGCAAAAAAAATTGTAATAGGAGTATAATAACTTTAATGGTGTCCCCAAAAGTGGATATATAAGCATTCCTTTTGACAATGGGCTTTGTCCAACACTGGGACCGACTTTATACATAGAGAGGAAGATCAGCAAAAAAAAAAATGACTCACTGGAAGTGATCTTTGCCCAATTATTTTTGCAAGGGAGTTGTTTTCCAATATTTGTTTATAGAAAATAATTTTCAAGGATTCTGTGTACCACCCTAGGGGGAAATTGACTTATGAACAGAAGTCGTTTCATTCCCAACTATTTTAATTTTTTAATTTTCATATTATTTATTCCAGCAAAATAGTTAGACATTATTATTATTAGTAATAATTTGTACTCTAAAATTGCTTAGGCATTTTTTGATTTGCTAATATTATTTTAATAGTTGATACAATTTAGTTTTTTCACAAAGTATTTTCCACTCCTATCCAAACATGAGAAAAAGTATATTCCATGTAAAATGACTTCCCTAATAGAATTTCCCCAATCGTACCATCACAAAATTATTAATCAAATAACGAAAACAAGACTTTCGTGCATGGCTTAACTTTTATATGAAGATGGCTCGTGATTTGAAACATTGGAAATGTCAAAAGGTAGTTAACAAGATTAAGAACAGTTTAAAGCAAAAAAAAACTTTGTTTTGGTCTCTATTTTCTGCTGGTGCAATGTATCAATTTACAGTTATAAAAAGATTAAACACATGTAGAATTTGTTATTAAAGTCCAAATACGAAAGAATATTATTACTGTCAACCAGATTTTAAAAAATTAAAACGATGGCTTTTCTGATCCCTTTATGCTTCTCCACATTGCCATATGCAAGAACTTAATTTTCAACTTTGTATTATTTTAATCAGCCCTTATAAAATCCTAATGATTGGTTAGATCCCACACTAATATAATAATACAAATTAATATTGCGCAGACAATGAGTAGAAGGAAAAAGGGAGAATGCATAGAACCAACGACCTTAATAACAACCTCAACTAAAAAAGATGCTCATATATAGATACTCTTTGAAGAAAGAGAAATGACTTTAAAGACTAGAGATTATTAATTTGTTTGATCATCAATTACAGTTGGCTTTAACTTCTGTTTAATTTGTCTGCTGCCCTACCAAATTAGATTCATTGAATTTTCTACAGACAACCCATGATTGGCAGCAGATATGAAAATGTCCCTCAAGTGCAGGAAAGGTTACAATTAGAACAAAATCAATTCCTAAGGAATAAAGGGTTATATATTTGTTGCAGATATATAAGAAGAGCCTCTTATCTGTATTGATGTTCAAAGAAGAAAAGAAAGGTAAGTTAAGACAGAGTGAAAGAAAAGGACTAGTGTCTTGTGTTATGTTTGTCTATGGGGCAGAAATAGAGCATAATTGTCTATAGAAATTTGCATTTTCATTTATTGAGGAAAATGGCTTACAGTTGTTTGCTACAGTTTGTAGTGAAAATGACATTCACATGGTGCAAATTAAATTTCTTAAATGAGAGCTTGTTGATATTTCTAATGGTACGTTCAAGTACTGATTATTTTAGACTATAATTTAGAGGGTCATATTTTGAGATGTGGAAGAAGGAAAAGCAACAGTTCTTTTTGAAGCTATCCTTATTAATATGAAACTGGTCCAACCCCAACCCTCCCCAAGAAACTATAGTAATTTTAAGCTCCAACTCTTGAAAAGGGAAAAAATTGGAGAGCATACATAAGTTGAAAACTTATAAAAATACATGAATAATGTCTGCACAAGCATCCCGCTAAAGGTGGTCAATTGAACACTCATTCGCTCAAAAATTATACTAAATACATACACATGTCAAAGATAATTATTTCTTATATACATGTATTAAATCTTGAAAACTCTTAGTGAAATTTTTGATTTAGTCAGTGCCGAATGCTTATACTTACTTTTCAATAGCTGACTGCAGCCATTGGCCACAATATTTGGTCTTCTATTGAAAGTGTTGGATGGTTATTCAGAATTACTATGAGTTGAAAAGAGCAACTAATGCTTTTGCATTTTAAAATGCTTAATAATGTTGCAGTGCTATTTTTTTTTTCTCAAGTTGGAATAGCTATAGAGAGAAATATTTGGGATGGGTTGGAGTTCAACACATATAGTACAGACAAGATTTGAAGTGAAGATTGCATTAGCTGTGTGAATTATAGTACTATTTTGACACCCATGTTTTTACAGACAAGCAGAAGTAGCATTTTTCTGGAAATAGCTATTTTCAAAGATCTTGTCTCAGGTAAATTTAGGGGGCAACATGTTATGACCCAATCATTGATTAATAAATAGAAGAAATGGGGCTGGAAGATCAATATTGATGTTCTTGTACTGCTACATTATCAAAAAATTCATGATCACTAAATCGTTTTAATTTTTCCAGTCGTTAACTCTCTAAAGTCTTGCAAGTCTTTCAAAGAGTCTAATTGTCCGAAACTTCTATAGTTCTATTGGCTAAACCTCACTTCCCTCTCCCCTTCAGTTATAAAGTCGTCCATATTCTATAAGCGACTTGATTGGGTCTACAACCAATAGGATTTCTAGCTAGTTACATTATTTATTTAGACCAATTAAACATAACTAATCCGGAGGATAAACCCGAGCCTTTCTACTTGCTCAAGGTAGGAATACTGTCTGCGACTTTGCGTATATACTACCCTTCCCAGTGCTCACCCAGAGGATAAATGTAGAGCCGACAAAAGTCTACTGTGTTGGCCATAACTTAACAGAGTTGACCTGGACCTTAGTGAGAAATAATTAAATTAACCTCTACGTATCTTGAGCATCATAAAGAATATTGGATTCTGTCTACATAATCTGAAAAGAGACCCCAAATCAATTCTCATGTCTGTTTTCAAGACTAAGTCACCTGAGTTGACAATAGAAAGAGATCAGAAGCTCCTGATTCTATGTTATCGTGAGAAATACAAGGGGATTGTATGAGGAATTCCTTCACTTGACCACCTAAAAATTGCTAATTCAGATCACATTAGGGCCATCTTCAACTCACCTCCATTTTTACCTCCAAACTCCATTTTGGAGTCAAAATGAGAAAAATAGTACGGACTAGCCAGTTTTCGGACTGATAATTGAAAAATAGCAAGCGTTTGCAAAGTCATTAAAAAAATAGCCACTATTTTGCTGCAATACGGAAAGTTCCAGCATAATATACTGGAGATTTGAGCACATGTGTATGAACTTCCAGCATGTTATGTTGGAACCCTAGCACACGGAAAGTTCCAGCATAATATACTGGAGATTGGAGCACTTGTGTAAGAACTTCTAGCATATTATATTGGAACTCCAGCATACGGAAAGTTCCAGCATAATATACTGGAGATTGGAGCACCTGTGTATGGACTTCCAACATATTATGTTGGAACTCCAACACATTTTGAAATTTCAGCATGTTATGCTGGAAGTTCACGTGTAAAAAAATCGAACTCCAACATATTATGCTGGAATATTTTCGGATTTTGAACAGTATTTTTGTTCATATTTATCTTTTACATGAAAAATAGCTAAATTTCGATTACTTTTGAAACTGTGGCTATTTTTCAATTACCACTTGTAAACCTGACTATTTTTGAATTTCTCCCCAAAATTGGAGGAATTTTGCTCCAATCCAACTGCAAAATTGCCTCCATTTTGAAGGGTGAACAATGCTTGGAGTGCCACTATTCATCCACTTCATCACTATTCTCTATTATTTTATTATTATTTTTTATTATTTAACCTTTTTAATTTATCATATTATATATACCTAATTATGTTTATGTAATATCTTTATAATATTAATTTTACATCTTAACTTTGGCGTATAATTTTGATAAATTAATTTTCGTGCCTATATTATCTTTATGTAAAATTGTAAGTTAATTTTATTATAAGGTATAGTTGTTTAAAAAAATATATAACCGTCACAAAAATGAAAGGTGCAAATATAAAATACAAGATGTTGCTAAAGTTGAAAATTGAAAATACATTAAATTAAAATACATAAAAATTGAAACTACATTAAATAACATAATAATTTAGTAGGCATCTAAGTCGTTTCCAGATACACCAAAATTATTAAAGAAATGAGTGAATGAGGCAGAGGATTGTTGTGGTTGTGACTACATGATATATTAACAACATGTATTATATTGCACAACATGATAATCGAGGATGAGCGTGATCTTAATGCACCAATTCAAGATGCTTGGGAAGGTCCAACTCCAACAACAAAAATGGTAGTAGAACAAAATCACCGATTTAAATAATTTTTAGGTCAACACAAAAAAATTAAGGACAAAGATGCTCATTTTGCACTTCGTAATACATTAATAGATCATTTATGGGAGCATACTAGAGTGGAAGTTGAATATTTAAGTAGTATTTAAATTAAATTTTAAACTACATATAATATGTATTGAATTATCTTGTATCTCAACGATTTCACTTTTATTTGAACTATACATTAATATGTATAATTTATAATATTTGCGTACAAATTATATTATTTAAAAATTTATGGTATAAAATTATTTTATTTTAAATGGTTATATACGAAAGAAATATGAATTATACACGATGAATATGTAAAAAGAAAAAAAGATAGGATTTGTTTAATGAAAATAAAAAAATAAAATTTAAATAAAAGATAATAATATAATATAGAAGAGAGAGAAGAATATAAAAAAGAATATTCTTTTTTGGAGTAAAAAATAGAATAACGGTTGGAGTTAGTTTACTCCATTTTGGAGTTACTCCATTTTAGAGTAAAGATTTAGAGTGAAGAGTTGGAGATGCCCTAACTGGCTGAAGCAAGTTACTCAAACCAGATATAATGTTTCATATATATGAATTATTCAATATCTTTATTTTTCTTGGGCAAGTTACACATTTAGCCAGTCGGTGAAAAATAATTACATCCATTAACCAAATATATAAAAAAGATGCACTGACTATATATAAAATATGTATATTATAACAAATATACAAAAAAATATATTTGCCGGCTAATATTTTTAGGAGCGACTATACAGTGTAATTTTCCCTTATTTCTTCCTAGGAGTCACTAGAAAAGGAACTTTGGTATTAGTCCAAATTCAATGAAAAGACTCATTCAAATAATGAAAACAACAATGAACAGGAGAGAAATTTAGAGGAAATGGGCTATAATGATCATTTACAATGTTGAAATTAAGAAAGTGTTCTTTTTAGATCTCTTATGTATAAAAGATAGATCTTTTATGTTTAAAAGTCAATCTCTCATGTGTAAAAAAAAAAAAAGACAATCATAAAACTAAAAACAAATTTATAAAGACCCACAAAACCATTTAACCCAGAATATTATTTATCCGGATTGCAGATATCAAGTGCAATATACATATTGCATTATGAGTTTTTTTTCCTTCTTATACAATATTTGAAACGTATTTACCAAAATTGTCCTAATTTTGTATATTACCCGCCCTAAATAAGGATTGCTTACAATTTATATACAATCCACTATTAGTGTCTTAAATTAGAAGATTCAATTACACCATTTTTTTTTCTCCTCTCCTATTTTCCTATTCTCTGTCATCTCTCTCCATGTACAATTCATTATTAGTGCATTAAATTAGGGGATTCAATTATATTCTTTTTCTTTTTTGTTCTCTCCTCTCCTCTTTCCCTATTCTCTGTCATCTCCCTCCGCGTTAAATTCATTATTATAATCTGTTGTTCCATCTAAATAAAACTCCTTCCAATTGTGTGTTGGCTTAGCCAACATTTTTTATAATCCAGTGCATATATTCTATATGTTAGGAAAATGTTCGACGTGTTCTTCCAGCTTTTATGGCTGAGGACTTCGTTGCGGTTAATCTTTACATCTAAAACTAGAAACTGTTATTTATTATTCTTTCATCTATCGGCATGGTATGTGATTGATATAAGCTATACTTTTAAGAAAAGATAATGTATGGTACAATAGCATACAAATTAAAAATAAATTTCATACAAATTTAATAAAAAATTTGATATATCTACAACAACATATATACAAAAAATAAATTTCATACAAATTTAATAAAAAATTTGATATATCTACAATAACATATATACAAAAAATAAATTTTACACAACTAATTATAAATTTTACACAACTAATTATACAGTATGCAACTTATTTATAACTTATCTATAACTTTTATACATTATTTTTACCCAGTTAAATACATCTACAACATCATATAACTTAAATACAATCTTCATACAAATTTTATACAATATGACTTTTGTATGTATTTTTTATATAATTTGTATATATTTTGTATGTGGTGTGTTCTTCTAACTCTCTGAAATTCCAATCAAAACTTTCTCTCTTAATACAATTTTGATACATATGAACAACTTTATGTAAAAGATAATATTGCTCATAACTTGTGAGACCTACATGAACCTAGTGCTCTGATACCATATTGTCACGACCCAGTTTCACCTATAGGTCGTGATGGCGCCCAACACTACAGCTAGGCAAGCCAACTAATAAGTCAAACATACATTGGTTAAACTTTTATTCCAAGAAGATAATAAAATACCAACTTTTACCAATGTGTGTGTGCCAAGACCCGGTGTCACAAGTGCATGAGCATCTAGTAGATTATACAAAACTCCAAATACTGTCTGAAATGAAATAGACAGAATATAAATATAAGAAGAGACACTGGTAGCTGCAAAACGGCTCAGAAAGGCAGCTCACCACTATGCCTCGGGATGACATGGGTATGTGATGATAGGTCCTCCACTAGTACCTATCTCAAATCCTTCACAAAAAGTGCAGCAAGTGTAGTATGAGTACGTAAACAACGTGTACCCAGTAAGTATCAAGCTTAATCTCGAAGTGGTAGAGACGAGATGGCCGACTTTGACACTCACTATGGGTCAATAATAATTAAAATAAAACTAGGATATTTAAATCAGCATAATTTACAGAATTTACAATAATTTATTTAATCAGCAGAGATAATAAAATTCCTTCAAATGTAACAATTCTCAATATATTAATTAGATTCCTTCAATTCAGAAAAATTCCAATTTATCAATTAAATCTCATTTACAGGAGTAACAATTAATTCCATAAACAAGCAAGAATAATAATTCATTAAATTTTAAGGATTTTTCAAATAATTAATTAGCTTCTCAAGCTGAAATAAATTATTATAGTATCGTGTAATTATTATTATTAAGCACGATTTCTGCCGAGGACGTACGGCCCGATCCAGAGTGTCGTGTACACTGCCGAGGGACGTGCGGCGCGATCCATAGATGCATCTATCCTGCCGAGGCGTTCGGCCCGCTCCACAAGAAAGGAGGATATTTTTATGTACCTCCGGAAGGAGAGTATATTTATTATGAGATAAATTTGGGAGGAAGAATAATTTCTTTTAACAATTAATAATTTAAACAGAGAATCAAGTATATGAGGTTTTCATCCTTTAATATCTTTATCTAACAATTCACAATATATATATATATATATATATATATATATATATATATATATATCTTTATCTAACAATTTACAATATATATTCATATATATCAATTAATATTAATTAATCAAAGAATACAATTTACACAAGTAATGCATGCTTTGAGTCCTAAACTACCCGGACTTTAGCATTAATAGTAGCTACGCACGGACTCTCGTCACCTCGTGCGTACGAAGCCCCCACAATTAGCAACAATTATTTAATTTTTAATCACCTATGAGGTAATTTTTCCCTCACAAGATTAGACAGGAGACTTAGCTCGTCTTGCTCTAATTTAATCCACAATTTTTTTGCCTTTTCCACGATTATCCAACTCTGTCTGACTCGAATCTAGCCAAAATAATTCGATACAATCACTAAAAATTATAGAAAATAAATTCTATAAGAAAATACTACATTTTTAATAAAAATCCCGAAATTAATTAAAAATTCGCTCGCGAGGTCCACATCTCGGAATCCGGCAAAAGTTATGAAATCCGACAACCCATTCAATTATGAGTCCAACTATACCAGTTTCACTCAAACCCGACTCCGAATTGATACCGAAATCTCAAAATTTCGTTTCTATGAGATTTCTAAACTTTTCCAAATTTCAATCTCAAAACACTAATTTATGGTGAAAACAATGATATACTTGTATATGTAGACCAAATCCGAGTTAGAATCACTTACCCCAATATTTTTCCCTTGAAAATCTGCCAAAAGTCGTCTCTGCTAAAGCTTAAGTTCGTCAAAAATGGCAAATGGGACGAATACTCTCGTTTTATAAAACTGCCCAGCAGCCTTCGGAACTGGTCCTCGAACTGGGCCTTGATCGGGGCTTCGATCACAGGCTCGAGCCTGGACCTCAGTCATGGCCTCGATCAGGGCATCCAGGTTGGGCCTTCGATCATAGCCTCAATCATGGCATCGAGCTTGAGACTTCGATCAGGGCATCGAGCATGGGTCTCGATCCTAGCCCTCGAGCCTTACCTTCGATCACGCCCTCGAGCCTTGCCTTCGATCGAGACTTCGATATTGAGCCTCGTCCCTGGCTTCGACTCAGGCCTCGATCATGGACTCGATATTTGGGGCTCGATCTGAGGCTCGATATCTGGGGCTCGATCTGAGGCTCGATATCTGGGGCTCGATCTGAGGCTCGATCACAGCCCAGAATATGCAGCAGAAGAGAAAATTACAGCAGCTTTTTAAGTCCAACTTTTGATCCATTAACCATTCGAAATTCACCCGAGGCCCTCGGGACCTCAACCAAATATACCAACAAGTCCTAAAACATCATACGAATTTAGTCGAACCTCTAAATCACATCAAACAACGCTAAAACCATGAATCATACCCCAATTCAAGCTTAATGAAACTAAGAGTTTTCAACTTCTACATTCAATGTCGGAACTTATTAAATCAACTCCGATTGACCTCAAATTTTACACACAAGTCATAAATAACATAACGGAGCTATGAAAATTTTCAGAACTGGATTCCGACTCCGGTATCAAAAAGTCAAGTCCCCGGTCAAACTTTCAAACTTTAAATTTCTATTTTAGCCATTTCAAGCTTAATTTCACTACGGACTTCCAAATAAAATTTCGATCACGCTCTTAAGTCCAAAATCACCATACGGAGCTGTTGGAATCATTAAAATTTTATTCCGGGATCGTTTTCTCAAAATGTTGACCGAAGTCAAACTTAGCACTTTAAGGCCAACTTAAGGAACCAAGTATTCCGGTTTCACCTCAAACACTTTTAAATCCCGAACCAACCATCCCCGCAAGTCATAATTAATTACAAGCACCTACGGAAAGTTTTATTTTAGGGAACGGGGTTCTAAAAGTTAAAATGACCGGTTGGGTCATTACATTCTCCACCTCTTAAACAAACGTTCGTCCTCGAACGGGTTTAGAATTATACCTGAAGTACTGAATAAGTCTGGATATCTGCTCCGCATGTTTTCCTCGGTCTCCCAAGTCGCTTCCTCGACTGGTTGGCCCCTCCACTGGACTTTTACTGCAGAAATCCTCTTGGATCTCAACTGGCAAACCTGTTTATCAACAATGGCAATTGGCTCCTCTTCATAACCCAAGATATTATCTAGCTGAACTGTGCTGAAGTCTAACACATGTGATAGGTCGGCATGATACTTCCGGAGCATAGATACGTGAAAAACCGGATGAACTCCCGATAGGCTGGGAGGCAAGGCAAGCTCATAAGCAACCTCCCCAACTCGTTTCAACACCTCAAATGGGCCTATAAACCTTGGGCTCAACTTGCCCTTCTTCTCGAATCTCATAATTCCCTTCATCGGCGAAACCTTCAAGAGAACTTTTTCACCTACCATAAATGATATATCACGCGCTTTCTGATCCGCGTAACTCTTTTGTCTGGACTGTGCTGTACGAAGTCGCTCCTGAATCAACTCTACCTTTTCCAAGGCATCCCTTACCAAATCAGTACCATATAACTTAGCCTCACCTAGCTCAAACCATCCGATAGGTGAACGACATCGCCGACCATATAAAGCCTCAAATGGAGCCATCTCGATGCTGGATTGGTAACTGTTATTATAAGCAAACTCGGCCAAAGACAGGAAACGATCCCACTGACCTCCAAAGTCAATCACACATGCTCTGAGCATATCCTCCAAAATCCGAATTGTCCTCTCTGACTGTCCATCGGTCTGCGGATGAAAGGCTGTGCTGAGCTCTACACGGGTCCCTAACTCACTCTGTACTGCTCTCCAGAAATGTGAAGTAAACTGAGGGCCTCTATCTGAGATGATGGAAATTGGCACACCGTGCAACCGAACTATCTCCTGAATATAAATCTGGGCCAACCTCTCTGAAGTATATGTAGTCACAACAGGAATAAAATGTGCTGACTTGGTCAACCTGTCAACAATCACCCAAACTGTATCAAACTTCCTCAAGGTCCGCGGCAACCCAACTACAAAATCCATAGTAATTCGTTCCCATTTCCACTCTGGTATGGTCATTTGTTGGAGTAGGCCACCTGGCCTCTGGTGCTCATATTTAACTTGCTGGCAATTTAGACACCTAGCTACATACTCAACTATGTCCTTTTTCATTTGTCGCCACCAAAAATGTTGCTTCAAGTCACGATACATCTTAGTAGCACCTGGATGAATAGAATATCGAGAACTGTGTGCCTCTTCCAGGATCTTTTTCCTCAGCCTATCCACATTAGGAACACATAGACGATCCTGGAGTCGCAGAACACCATCCGCTCTAATAGTAACTTCCTTGGTATCACCTCGTAGTACCGTTTCACGAAGAACCACCAGGTGTGGGTCATCGTACTGGCGAGCCTTGATCTGCTCCAATAGTGAAGATTGGGCCAGAACACATGTAAGAACTCGGCTGGGCTCTGAATGTCCAGCCTCACAAGTCTGTTAGCCAAGGACTGAATATTTGAGGCTAATGGCCTTTCCTCTGCTGAAATGAAAGCCAAACTACCCATACTCTCCGCCTTTCTGCTCAAAGCATCTGCAACCACATTTGCTTTGCCCGGATGATACAAGATAGTAATATCATAATCTTTTAGTAACTCCAGCCATCTGCGCTGTCTCAAATTTAGGTCCTTCTACTTGAACAAATGCTGCAAACTGCGACCAAATCATGTACCGGATAATTCTTTTTGTGGGGCTTCAGCTGACGTGAAGCATATGCAATAACTTGCCCTTCCTGCATTAATACACAACCCAAGCCAACGCGCGAAGCGTCGCAATATACTGTATATATCCCCGAACTGGAAGGCAACACTAACACTGGTGCTGTAGTCAATGATGTCTTGAGCTTCTGAAAGCTCACTTCACAATCATCGGACCATCGAAATGGGGCACCCTTCTGGGTTAATTTGGTCAAAGGTGCTGCAATAGATGAAAAACCTTCCACGAACCGACGATAATAACCTGCCAAACCCAGAAAACTCCTGATCTCAGTCGCCGAAGTGGGACGATGCCAATTCTGAACTGCCTCAATCTTTTTGGGATCAACTTTAATACCTTCGCCCGATACAATATGTCCCAAAAATGCTACAGACTCAAGCCAGAACTCACATTTAGAGAACTTAGCATATAACTTTTGTTTCCGCAATGTCTGAAGCACTAATATCATATGCTGCTCATGTTCCTCCTTACTGCGCGAATAGATTAATATGTCATCAATGAAGACAATGATAAACAAATCAATATATGGCATGAATACCCTGTTCATCAGATCCATAAACGCTGCCGGGGCATTAGTTAAATCAAAAGACATTACCAGAAACTCATAATGACCATATCTAGTACGGAAAGCAGTCTTCGGAACATCCGAATCCCGAATCTTCAACTGATGGTACCCCGACCTCAAGTCGATTTTAGAGAATACCCTAGCACCCTGCAACTGGTCAAATAGATCATCAATACGCGGCAACGGGTACTTGTTCTTAATAGTGACTTTGTTCAATTGGCGATAATCAATACACATCCGCATTGTTCCATCCTTCTTTTTCACAAATAATACTGGTGCACCCCAAGGCGATACACTCGGTCTGACAAACCCTTTGGCTAGTAACTCTTCAAGCTATTCTTTCAATTCTTTCAATTCTTTCGGAGCCATGCGATACGGTGGGATAGATATAGGATGGGTATCTGAAGCCAAGTCAATACAGAAATCAATATCACGATCAGGTGGCATACCTGGAAGATCTGACGGAAATACATCGGGAAACTCCCGAACTACAAGCACTGAATCAATAGCAGGAGTCTCTGCAGTAGTATCCCGAACATAGGCTAGATAAGCCAAACAACCCTTCTCAACCATGTGTTGATCCTTTATAAAAGAAATAACTCGATTAAATGAACTAATAGGCGAACCTTTCCACTCCAGCTTAGGCAATGCTGGAATAGCCAAGGTAATAGTCTTGGCATGACAATCTAGAATAGCATAATATGGAGATAACCAGTCCATACCCAGAATAATTTCAAAATCGGTCATCTCAAGCAATAGGAGATCTACTCTAGTTTCATAACTGGCTGGCCTCCGCCTGGCTGACCTCCACCTCTAGGACGGCCCCTACCCACCTGTCCTCCACCTCTGGGTGGTCGGACAACTGGTGGAGCAACTGGTCCGGTAAGCATAGGCTGCTGACCCTGCTATACTGGTCTACCCCGAAGCCTGGGGCAAAACCTCCGCATGTGACTGGGATCCCCGTACTCGTAACAACTCTTCGGTGTGATGGGCTGCTGACTAAGTGTCTGGCCCTGGGGACTTGAATACCCACGGGAAGGACCATGAATAGCTAGTGGGCGGTAAGAACTCTCTGGGATAGCATTGAGATAAGGTCGCACTGGAGCACCTCAAGGAGGTGGTGGTGCTGGATATGGGGGTCTGCTGGACTGCCCTCTCACTAACTGACCTCTGCCCCCAGACGGAGCACCTCTAAACTATACAGAGTACCTAAACTGCTTATCTCTCATAATCTGCTCTCGGCTCCGCTGACGTACACCCTCAATCCTCCGGGCTATCTCCACAACTCGCTCATAAGAAGTACCCATCTCAACCTCTCGAGCCATAGTGGCCTGAATACCAGTATGTAAACCAGCTACAAACCTTCGCACTCTCTCCGCCTCAGTATGGAGTATCATTAGTGCATGGCGAGATAATTCAGAAAACCTCGCCTCATAATCGGTCACTGACATTTGACCTTGCTGGAGCTGCTCAAACTGAAACCGCAACTCTTCCCTCTGGGAGGGTGGAATATACCTGTCCAAGAAGATACGGGTGAACCTATCCCAAGTCATGGGAGGAGAATCTGTTGGTCTGCCAAGAGCATAAGACTACCACCATCTACGGGCTCTACCCTCTAGCTGAAAAGTAGCGAAATCAACCCCATGGGACTCCAATATCCTCATGTTGTACAGTCTATCCTTGTATCGATCAATGAAATCCTGTGGATCCTTATGTCGCTCACCCCCGAAGACAGGAGGATGTAGCCTAGTCCATCTGTCCAATAGTTTCTGAGGATCCACGGCTACAGCTGGCCTAGGCTCAGGTGTAGCTGCTGCCACTGGCTGGACTCCACTCATGGGTAGTGCACCCTGGGTCTGATATACAGCAGCTGCTTGTCCATGAGCCTGCGCAGTAGGGGTCTGTGCTCCCCCGCCCGCCTGAGATGTGGCTGGGTCTGCCGGAAATAAACTGGCCTGAGTCATATTATCCATGAATCACAGCATACGACCCAAGACATCCTGAAATCCCAGTGCAGATGTGAAGTCCACCGGAGCTGGCTCTGCCACAGGCACCTCACCCTGCTCCTCAATAATAGGATTCTCTGCTGGATCCACTGGCGGCATAAGCGGAATAGTCCTGGGACGTCCTCTCCCTCTACCACGGGCTGGAGCCCTCCCTCGGCCTCTGCCTCGGCCTCTAGCAACTGGGGGAGTAGCTCTTCCCTGGTCTGGAATCTCATTAGAGCGTGTTCTCACCATCTATGAGAGAATAAGAGAAGGATATTTAGTACTACATCAATTGCACGATAGAATATGAAGAAAGGTAGTTTCCTAATACCATATAGCCTCTCGAAGATAAGTACAGACGTCTCCGTACCGATCCGCAAGACTCTATTAGGTCTGCTCATAACTTGTGAGACCTACGTGAACCTAGTGCTCTGATACCATATTATCACGACCCATTTTCACCTATAGGTCATGATGGCGCCCAACACTACAGCCAGGCAAGCCAACTAATAAGTCAAACATACATTGGTTAAACTTTTATTCCAAGAAGATAATAAAATACCAACTTCTACCAATGTATGTGTGCCAAGACCTGGTGTCACAAGTGCATGAGCATCTAGTAGATTATACAAAACTCCAAATAATGTCTGAAATGAAATAGACAGAATATAAATATAAGAAGAGACACTGGTAGCTGCAGAACGACTCAGAAAGGCAGCTCACCACTATGCCTCGGGATGACGTGGGTATGTGATGATAGGTCCTCCACTAGTACCTGTCTCAAATCCTGCACAAAAAGTGCAGCAAGTGTAGTATGAGTACGTAAACAACGTATACCCAGTAAGTATCAAGCCTAATCTCGAAGTGGTAGAGACGAGATGGCCGACTTTGACACTCACTATGGGTCAATAATAATTAAAATAAAACTAGGATATTTAAATCAGCATGATTTACAAAATTTACAATAATTTATTTAATCAGCAGAGATAATAAAATTCCTTCAAATGTAACAATTCTCAATATATTAATTAGATTCCTTCAATTCAGAAAAATTCTAATTTATCAATTAAATCTCATTTACAGGAGTAACAATTAATTCCATAAACAAGCAAGAATAATAATTCATTAAATTTCAAGAATTTTTCAAATAATTAATTAGCTTCTCAAGCTGAAATAAATTATTATAGTATTGTATAATTATTATTATTAAGCACGATTTCTGCCGAGGACGTACGGGGTCGTTTTCTCAAAATGTTGACCGAAGTCAAACTTAGCACTTTAAGGCCAACTTAAGGAACCAAGTGTTCCGGTTTCACCTCAAACACTTTCAAATCCCGAACCAACCATCCCCGTAAGTCATAATTAATTACAAGCACCTGCGAAAAGTTTTATTTTAGGGAACGGGGTTCTAAAAGTTAAAATGACCGGTTGGGTCATTACAACTATATTTCAACTTTCATACAACATTCAAATAAAAAAAATATAACTATAATATAATACAACTTAAATATAATTTACATACAACTATAATACAACTTTAATACAATTTCGTAAGTATATTGTATGTCATGTGTTCTTCTTCTTCGTCGAGTTTCAATATGAAATTTGGCCAAAATCAAGTCTAATCTTCACCAAACCCCCTCAAAATTGAGACATAAACTTCAAAAAATATTCTCAATTGTTTGCAACAACACTCAATCCAAACAAATAATAATTTTTGAAAACCTAAATTCGAATTTAAAGCTTCGAAGCTTTTTAATAGTTCTCATCAATGGTGGAGAATCAAACACCTTCAAAATTTATTGATTGACAATTTTAATTTGAACATCAATTGTGCAACATGAAAGGAAATTGCTAAGTTAAAATTTTATAGTAAAACGATTGAAATCCATTGATGAATTTCATTAAAACTCTATACAACAAGAAAGCATAAAAAACAAAGAGCATCAAAGGAAGAAAAATTGGGGACAAACAGAGGAGGAGAGATAGAGAGACGAAGAGAGAGAGAGAGAGAGAGAGAGAGAGAGAGAGAGAGAGAGAGAGAGAGAGAGAGACGGAGAGAAAGAGAGAGCGCAGGAGGGTATAAAAGGATGAGAAAATAACTGATATTCCTTATTTAATTCCTAATATAAAGAGATACTCATTTAAAACTAATTTGTATATAATTGATAAATTGTATATGACCATGTAATTAAGTTAGAACTTGATTAGGGAGGATAATAAAGTTTCAGATGTAGTATAAGAATGTAAAAATCCCTTGCATTATTGCATATAGTCCAATTTTAGGGAAACCCCAATCAAAGCTCACCAACGAAAGCCCAGATCAAGCCGAGCGTGTCCAGAAGCAATTCGCCAAGTCCAAAATGTTTCTTTATTAGAATTAGTAGGCTGATACAGCAAGACGAAAACGTAAGAATCCAATCGAAGTGCAAAGACAAAAGCCTATATCATAGCCACTAAGGCTTTGCTTTTTGTTTGAAACTTAATACAAATAGCATTGTCAAATTTATTGCTTACTTTTACTAACCGATATATATATATATATATATATATATATATATATATATATATATTACATACAGCATGCCATCACCACCACTCTGTTCACACTCACTGCATAATCATCCTGCCAACCGCCACCATCCACCGTTACCACTAGTTTTACCGTCAATCTCTTATCATATTCTCTTAACTCTTTCCTTCCCTTTCTCGTCTCTTCTTCTTTCAATATCCACAATTGCAACACCAAACCATTGTAAAGAATGAGAAGAATAATTTGAAGATTTTCTCCCTTGTATTTTCAGTATGTGTATTTGCAGTACATGCTTTGAATTATATACAAATATGAATGAATTATATACAAGTATGAATGAATCTAGGGTTACATCCTACATTGCCAAGTACCTAAATCAAATACATGGAGAGAGCAAATAATTAAATTACATATATAAAGTTGTACATGGAGCAAATAATTATAATACACATTCACATGTGCTATGCACAATGTGAATATACCATCTGAAAGGGCAGGCCCAGAAGTGGGTTGTGGGCAATTAGGCCCAATCCAAAATGCATTGAAGACCCAAGATAGGCCCAAAATACGACTGGCCCATAATTGTTAAATATAACAGATCTGTAAATCAAATATGTACATTTGCATCGGCTCCAACACCCCCCTCAAGTTGAAGGGGTAGAAACACACCCAACTTGCCCAAAAGATCACGATGAAGAGGTCATGTGAGTGGTTTTGTGAAGAGATCTGCCAATTGGGCAGAAGATCGAACAAAAGACAACGAAATCAGCCTAGCTAGGTATTGTTCGCGGACAAAATGACATTCGATTTCCACATGCTTCGTCCGTTCATAAAAAACGGAGATTTTGCTATGTGAATCGCTGCTTGGATGTCGGAGTGAAGAGTGACTGGAAGAGAAATGGGAATCGACAGATCCTCAAAAAGACGGACCAACCATGTAAGCTCTGCAATCACGCGCTGCATAGATTTGTATTCTGCCTCGGCTGAACTGAGTGAGATAGAAATTTGCTTCTTGGATTTCCAAGAAATCGGAGAGGTACCAAGGGAGATGTTAAAACCACTCACCGACTTCCTCGAATCCGAGCAGGTGGCCCAATCGGAGTCACAAAAAGCTAGGAGCTTGAATGAGAAGGAAGAAGACATAAAGAGCCCAAGCCCAGGGTCTTTGAGCAGATAGCGAAGCACACGGAAAGCTGCATCTAGGTGTGGCTTTCATGGGTCCTGCATGGACTGGCTGAGGTGCTGGACAGTGAAGGATAAGTCTGATCGGGTGTGAGTAAGGTAGTTAAGTTTGCCAAGGAGATGGCGATACAAGGTGGGATCCTCTATTGGTTCCCTTGTGTGAGTAGACAAACGAGTAGATGAGTCAAGTGGAGAAGAAACATATGACAAATGGAGGGAATCAAATTCTTGGAGAAGGTCTAAAGTGAATTTGCGTTGAGAGAAAGGATGAGTCCATCTGTTTCTCGGATAACTTCTATGCCTAGAAAAAAAAATATAAGTCCCCGAGATCTTTTATTTTGAATTCTTGATTGAGAAATTCTTTCAACGCATGTAATATGTATTGTCATTCCCTGTCAAGAGTATGTCATCCACATAGACAGCCACTATAGAAATGGAAGAATCTGATTTTTTAAAGAACAAGGAATAATCGTTTAATGAGTGAGTGGATCCCTTAAAGTTTAAAGCAGTTGTAAGTTTAGCATACCACTATCGAAATGCTTGTCGTAGTCCATAAATCGATTTCTTTAACTTATAAGCATGAGTAGGTGAAAGAGGTACAACCCCAGGTGGGAATTTCATGTACACTTCTTTATTTAGATCTCCATGTAGGAAAGTGTTATTCACATCGAGCTGGTATAGACCCCATCCTTTCTTTACTGCAGTAGCCAGTATGCATATGATTGTGGTCATCTTCACCACAGGTGAAAAAGTTTCATTGAAGTCTATCCCCTCTTTTTGTATGTCTCCTCTAATGATCAGTCTTGCCTTTAGTCTTTCTACAATGCCATCTGAATGTTGTTTAACCTTATACACCCATTTGCACGGTAAAGTCTTCCTCCCAGGTGGTAATTCAACCACTTCCCAAGTCTTATTAAGTTCATGTGCCTCAATCTCTTTGTCCATTGCTTCTTGCCATTCTGGGTGATGTGTTGCCTGTAAATAGTTGGTATGTTCTTGTATATTAGACAATGTGTTTAGCATATGTTGATTAGTAGAAGATAGTCTACTAAAAGATATACAATTAGGTGTAGCGGGTGTGAGAAAGCAAGAGTTGCTAACATTTATGAGTTGGAGTGCATTACAGATATAATCCTTGAGATAAGATGGAGTTGTATGTGGTCCGGTAGACTTCCTAATAAGACCATCCATCATAGGATCAGAATCTAAAAAAGGAAAGACTGGTGTAGATATAGATGTATGTGAATGACTAGATGATACTGGAGAATCTGGAGAGAACCTAGAAGAAAAGATAGAGGGAATAGGTGTGATAGGATGAATTGAAAAAATGGGAGAAGAACAAAAATCAATTGATGATTCAGTGGGCCTTTGGGAAATTTCAGTGTCAGGTTTGCTAGCAAAAGGTGTATTTTCAAGAATCTGGTTACTTAGAGTAACTTTAGCAATGGGTAAAGAAATAGCAGAAGAAGAATTATATTTAATAGAAGCAAATGGAAAGAATTTTTCATGAAATACAACATCTCTAGAAATGAAGGGTTTCAAATTCTTGAGGTTCAACACTTTGTAACCCTTTTTTCTATGAGGATAACCTAAGAACACACAAGGAGTAGCCCTCGGTTCAAACTTAGTTCTATGATTTGAGAGAGTAGAAGCAAAACATAAATATCTAAAAGATCTAAGGTTTGAGTAATTTGGCTTGCTTGTAAAAAGAACTTCATAAGGAGTTTTAAGCTTTTTAAGACATTTGTTGGAAATTTGTTGATCAAATAGGTTGCTGCAAGAAGGCAGTCACCCCAGTATGATATAGGTAGGTATGATTGGTATAACAAGGCTCTGGATGTCTCTAAAATATGCTTGTGTTTTCTCTCCACAACTCCATTTTGTTGTGGTGTGTACACACAAGTGGTTTGATGAACAATACCTTGTGACTGAAAAAATTCTGATTGAATGTTTCCACTTCCCAATTCAAAAGCATTGTCTGACCTTATAGTCTTTACCTTGCTGTTAAATTGCCTTTCTACCATAACTAGAAAGGTTTTCAGAATAGTGAATGCATTGGATTTGTTGGTTAATAGGTAGGTTCATGTGCCTCTACTGAAATCATCAACAATTATAAGAAAATACTTAAATCCATCATATGTAGCATTATTGTATGGTCCCCAGGTATCCACATGGATTAATTCAAACACTTTTTTGGTAGAAATAGAACTAGAAGGAAAATAAAATTTGGACTGCCTTGCCATAGGACAAATAACACATGGAGTGGAGAATTTGTAACACTTGGATATAAAAACTGATGAAATATTTTTCATATTGCTAAGGGGCATATGACCTAATCTGTAGTGCCACAACTTTCCTTTACAATTGAATAAAAAAAACTAAAACATAAATGTAAACTATGATTGGAAACAGAATTCCTTCTTGAAATGAAAACTCTTCTAAATTTAGGTGAACTCTTAGACACTGTTGCTCTATGTCTGGATCTGAGAATGTAGAGGCCTCCTTCCTCTTTACCAATCTCCAGTGAGCTCTTCATTGAAGGGCCCTGCAGAAGGAAACAAGAAAAGAGAGTGAATAAAATATATTGCTTGAGTTGTCTGCACAACTTTTGCACAGACAACAAATTATATTTAAAATATGGAATATAAAGAACACTTTGCAGAAACAAATTAGGCAAAAGGGGCACAGTTCCTGAATGAGTGACTTTAACTCTCTAAGAGTTAGGGAGTTTAACCATGAGAGGTTTTGGCAAGGTTTTCAAATTTGTGAAAAATTCTTTGTTGAAAGACATATGTTATGTTGCTCCACTATCCACTATCCAAGACTCATCACTGATTTGATTTAAACAGGTAATATCTTCAAAGACATTGGTCATACCAGCACAACTCACATTTGCTGCAGCATCAGAGGTTCTTCCACTGTTTTGTCCCATTTTCATTTGCTAAAGAAGCTACAGCAGCTCAGCCACATTTTCCTTGTTGAGATTTTGAACTCCTGTAGTATTTTCTGCTCCATGTTCACTATCTCATTTGAGAGGAAAGCATTGTTTGCCTGGGTACCTACCTGAAACCTTTTCTGCCTTGTGAACTTGAAGTCAGCTGGAAACCCATGAATCCTATAACACTTGTCTATGCTATGTCTAGGCTTCTTGCAATAGGAATAAATTCCTGCATTTTTCTTAGATTCACTACAAGAAATATGTGATACGACGACATTATATAAATGTCACTATAAGCCACATAAATGTCATAAAATTATTTACCGACATTTATTTTATATTTACATTAAATTTCAAAAAATTTAATGTCATTAATTTTGAGACATTTAAATAAATATCGTTAAATAACTAACAACATTTATTTATGGCGCCTATCAAATGTCAATAATTTGAGCTCTTGACTTATCTTGTTTGCGACATATATAGAATTGTCATAAATTTTTGAGATATTATTTGAATATTGAAATCATTATTGATATATATGGTAAAGATTTGAAATTGATAAATTATTATAAATGCCAAAAATTAGTCCCTTTTTGTTTTGCTATGTATTATAGAAAGTAATCTATCAACTGTGATTGACTTTACAATAACATAAATATTTTTATTCATTGCAAAACTTTCAAGATTCATACACTACATACAATTCAAATAATCATAACATTGACCCAAAAAAAAATGTAATGATAATATTCCCTTGAGATTTACAAAAACGCCAATGCACTTCAAAGCTTCGTTATCCATGTGTCTTTCTGAGTCCATACCTTTACCAAGTTAAAATTCCTTCATATTAGTTGATCTCACAACCTTCAAAAATACGTGTAACCAAGATCTGAAATTGAAAAGAAACAAAAAGGCTATCACCAACTGATTAAGGGAAAGGGCAAGTAGCAAAACAACATTAAGGCCATTTTACCTCATATGTAGTAAATGTAACCATGTTTGCAAGAAAATCATCTACACAAAATAAATTAAAATAAACAATAAATACAGAAAATCAATGCTTTTGATATGAATATCACAAATCTCATTTATCTCGAAAAAGAAAAGGTCAAACTTATAGAAAAAGAGTTAGAGTTGATGAACCTGATCAGAAATTGCCACTCTGACAATAGGTATGGCGAAAATTTCAGTTCCGGCTAGCGGCCTAGGTTTTGCAACGAAACAAAGATTAAAAAAGAAAATCTCCAGCCTATAGATTGCAAATCTAGGGCTATGAACATAACAACGAAAAGCTGCCAGAAACAAGACATAGAAGATTGAGATATATAAATCTAAAATTAAAAAAAATCTTACACACCTATTGGGATCAAAATTAACGAAAGAAGTCGAGATAAACTGATAATAGAGATTTTGGAGGTTGCGACCTACGACTTGAAGAGTTCTTAAGGAAATAGAGTTTGAATATTTTTAACTTTCTTTTGAAATTTTATAAAAGGAAAAGAAAGCCCAAGTAAGACTAATCGTCTCCCGATATTATTTTTTATTCTTGGAAAAATAATATTTTTTGACATTTATTACAAATGTTGCTAACTAAATGTAGTTGTATTTCTAATAATGTGACATTTGAATAAATGTCAAAATGTTTGCTGACATTTTTCCTAAACGTCGGTATTTTTGTGATATTTTTCTAACAAATGTCAATAAATTAATTATTCACCGACATTTATTATAAGTGTCATCAAATAAATGTCGTCGTATCTCATATTTCCTGTAGTGATTAAGACTTATTTTCTGCATCCTGATTTCATTAAATTTCCTGAAGTTTCCTGATTGATTTATAGCAATGAATGAGGCAGATTCCCCTGGGTATGCAGGGATAACATGTATCTCCTTCTGTTTCTCATCTTGAATCACAAGGGAGTATGTATATCCAATGGAAGGTAAAGGTGATGACAATAAAATATTGCTCCTTACCCCAATAAATATGTCATTCAGTCCCATTAGGAACTGCAGTAGTCTCTCATCTTGATGTGCCTCCAAGCTCTTGACTTTTGCCCCACGCTCACACTCACAAACACAAACACAAACAGAAAAAGTGTTGAGTGCATCTAGTTTATCCCATAGGCTTTTCATTTTGGTGAAGTAAATTGATACACTTGAATTTCTCTGTACTACTGAACTTAATTCCTTTTGTAATTGGAACAACTTTGCTCCATTTGCCTGACCAAATCTGTCTTCCAGGTCATTCCATAGATCCTTTGCACTCTATGAATAGAGAACACTCTCAGCTATCTCTTTGGACAAGGAGTTGAGTAGCCATGAAAGTACCATATCATTACATCTTGCTCAGGCTTGCTGGATTGTAGAATTAGTTTTAGGGAAGATAAGAGAACCATCGATAAATTCCAGCTTATTCTTTGTAGACAAGGCAATGATAACTGCCCTTATCCAACCTCCATATCCTTGTCCATCAAAGCCCGAGGATACAAGGTTCATCCCTGGATAGTCAGAAGGATGAAGGCAGCAAGGGTGAGTGGAGTCAATCACTCTTGAAGCAATGGTAACTGCATGTGCAAGAGCATTGGTGGTGGTAGTAGCAGAAGCTAGAGTATCAACCGACTATGGTGAAGAATCCATAACAGACAAGCTTAAGAGAAGAAGAAAAAGTGAAAGCTGGTTTGTGACTGAGAAAGCAGAAATGATAGCAGATTCAAACCTGCTCTGATACCATGTAAAGAATGAGAAGAATAATTTGAAGATTTTCTCCCTTGTATTTTCAGTATGTGTATTTGCAGTACATGCTTTGGATTATATACAAATATGAATGAATCTAGGGCTACATTCTACATTGTCAAGTGGCAATGTCCTATTAGGTAGTACAAAATTGTATCTAAAACAAATACATGGATGTAGTAAATAATTAAATTACATGTATAAAGTTGTACATATGGAGCAAATAATTAAAATACACATTCACATGTGCTATGCACTATGTGAATAACATATCTGGAAAAAGGCCCAGAAGTGGGCTGTGGGCAATTAGGCCCAAATGCAAAAATGCATTGAGGACCCAAAGTTAGGCCCAAATACCGACTGACCTCATATTTGTTAAGTATACAGATCTGTACATCTACATTGGCTCCAACAACCATGAGATAAAAAAGTGGTACACAATCATAAATTCATTTTAACCAAAAAAGGCGCGGCATCAAAAAGAAGATCCAGTGATTAGCTGAACGTCTGATAACAACTGAAAGTGATTTTCATGTTATGCACAACATATAATAACAAAAAAATTCTTTAAATTAATATCGTCTCTAATAAATTGTAAGTATAATATTTAATTACTACTTAATTTGAATTATATATTTATTAATTTTTAAATAAAGATTAGTTGCTAAGTATTAAAAATGTTGAGAAAAACAGTCTTTGTTGTCTAATATTAACCTTTAGAATAATAATTATTGTAATAAATATTCACAATATAATAAATTTTGTAATAAAATTTAGAATAATTATATAAATATTCATATTCATATTCAAATATTTTAATATATAAAACAAACTACCCGTAAGTCCAAAAAAGAACATTATTTTCTCTTTAACTTGGAAAAGCAGACTAGCGAAATATAAACTTGGCCAGTCGGTCAAAATAAATTGTATTCGCTAGCCAAAAATCACAATATAATAGATTTTGTAATAAAATTTAGAATAATTATATAAATATTCATATTCAAATAATTTAATATATAAAACAAACTACCCGTAAGTTCAAAAAAGAATATCATTTTCTCTTTAACTTGAAAAAACAGACTAGCGAAATATAAACTTGGTCGGTCGGTCAAAATGAATTGCATATATATATATATATAAAACTATTTTATCGATTAATATTAATTTTTTAAACGGCAAAAATTATACATTTCTCGTAATATACACCGCCTTCCTCCATTTTCCCCCTTTTCAAACCTTTTTCCTCCATTTAACTTCGTGGAAAGGGCAATTCAAATGGGATTATTTGGAGCGCTAAGGCAGTCGGCAGACGCTACTCTTCAATTTCATTGTGCCACGTAGGCAGAAACTAAAGCTACTATTGGTTAAACAACGTCACTTACATGTCAAGTGATCCAATTTAATGTACCTTTTACTAATTGCAAGTGTTTCCTAACAACTTCTACTCGCTCTCCGCGACTCCAAGATCAATTCTTCCAAACCAAGAGAAACGTGGCAACTTTCTGTCGCGCGTGGAAGTCAAACACACATAAAGCGACTGCTGGTTTCCTCTACGCCGACGACGACGTAGTTGTAAAATCTGTGTGCTTACGTGTTGACCATCCTCAATTAAGTTTCAGAAAATTACAACAAAAAAACTTGAAAAACACGATATAACCCATAAATTAATCGGTCTTCAAATATAACGGCTTTGATTTTGTCCATTTTCAGTGACACAGATATTTCTTATACCCAAAGAGAGAAACGTTTGATCTAGGGGTTTTTGTAATTTGTGCAGCAGATTGACAGAATAAGTGTGTGTAAAAATTGGAGTGATGGTGGAAGAAACTGAGGTTAATGAGCTGAAGAAGAAGGGGAATGAGACGAGGAGAAGTCAAAGGAAATTGGGCCGATCAGCAATTTGGGCTGTTCTGGTGTTGATAATAGCATTGGGTGCAGCATTCTTCCATACCCAAAAGGGGAAGCCGTGTCCTTGTTTTCAGGTTCTTTTGCTCAATTCCCAATGTCATTTTTTCAGGGTTTATCTATCTTATTTAGTTTTGTTTAAATAGAGAGGAGTTTAAGTTCTGTGTTGCAGGAAACTCTATTTGATAAGCATTGATTGATAGCTTAGAATAAATTGGGAGTAACAATTACATTGATATTGTAAAAAAATTTAGTTGTCACTGCATATAACTTAAATCCAAATAAAGAAATTAGGACTTGTAGAAACTAAGTTTATGAAGCTCATTGATGAGTACTTGATCAAATTCCTAGTAGCAGGGTGCAAATTTTTGTATTAACTGATCTTGCAAATTGTGGTCCATAAATTAAATGCTTAATTGTGGGATTTGTGGTGTTGAAATAAACATGAGAATGAGCCCTATGTACGTACAAGTCCTTAAAACTGGAAACATCAATTGCCGATGTTGTAAACTCTGGCATTCTGCAACTATAGTGAAATTAATTAGCTTGTTGGTGAAGATGAGCATTTTAACGAAAGAATTGAGCTTGGACAAAGCAAGCTAATCTTCATTTTGTTTTAATATGGTGGGTGGCTAAAGCTTAGTTTTGGTACCAAAATCCTTTGGTTTAACCTTGCAGTTAGCTTGTATCTAAAAGTCTTTACTCATAATTTTGGTTTAAATAATGCCAATCAAGAAGACCTTCAGGTGCTTGTGAGTATATTTCATAAATTTATATCAACAAGAATCTGGATATTCTCTGAGCTGCCTGTGAAATTGGCTTTTAGGAATGTAACTGATATGTTTACCCCTGCTTGCTTACTGGAATTTAAAGGTTCATGCATGCTTCTAGCTATCTGAATTATATAATGCTCACTGACTGCTTGCTTTATCTTGACCTTAATGCAGGATTCTAGAAAATATACTGGAATAGTTGAGGACTGCTGTTGTGATTACGAAACAGTTGACGCTATTAATGGGGCTGTGCTGCATCCTTTACTCCAAGGGCTTGTTACAACTCCCTTTTTTAGATACTTTAAGGTGTGGTGCAAAGTCTAATCAATATGAGGAGAGTGGGTCATTTATTATCACTTCTACGATAAATGTTATCACCATAGTTTGCCTGCTTAATCTTCGAAAGTAGAATTGAGGAATATAGACTTGCTACAAAGAGATCTTTGACAGGAAGTTGATGATTCATATTTTCAATGATATAGGTGGTTTTGACAATTTTCCTTAGTTTCCTGTCTAAGGTTGGTTTGGTTGCCAAGAGAGGAAAAAGATTGCAAAGTTAATTGTTTTGACTTTGCGGCATTTGGTTATCAGGGTAGTTGTGCGCAAAGCAATTTAAAACTTTCTCACTGTGCGAAAATGTAGGAAGCTTGAAGGAAAATGGTTTCTTCTTCTTTTAGTATTTGCCTTTTCTTTCCAGACCTATGTATGCAAGAAAGTGACTTCTGAACTTGACATTTAAAAGAAGCCTAAGGAAAAGGTTCTTCACATTTTATTTTTATAAAATAAGCCCAAAACTAAGGTCAAAAGGTGATTTGCCAACCTAATCTATATCTAATGGCTGCAGGTTAAGCTGTGGTGTGACTGCCCTTTTTGGCCTGATGATGGTATGTGTAAGTTGCGAGATTGCAGTGTATGTGAATGTCCAGAAAATGAATTTCCCGAATCTTTTAGGAGACCACCGCTTGGCCTTCCAGCTGATGATCTGAAATGTCAAGAGGGAAAACCAGAGGCAGCTGTTGACCGCACTCTCGACTCTAAGGTTTTCAGGGGATGGATAGAGGTAGATAACCCTTGGACAAATGATGATGAGACAGATAATGGTAATTGATCTATCTTTGTCCATGCACAGTCGAAGTTTTTTACTCTACATTTTTGGAATCTTTGTGTATCTTTTCAAACCTTTTGTTGGTGACTTATCCCATGAACAACTATGTGAGCATAGGATTAAGCACAACGGAAGTTTGAATTTATCAATCTGCGTTATTTTGAAGTTTTTAAACTCAACATCTGTATTGAACTGGAAGTTTAACACTTATATAATGCCTTGTGTGACTTCATTACTTCTTGAAGGTTTCTATTTCGTTTACTACTAAATTGTTGAACTTCCTCATTGCAGATGAGATGACATATGTCAATCTCTTACTGAACCCGGAGCGTTACACTGGTTACACTGGTCCCTCAGCCAGGCGAATATGGGATGCTGTATATTCAGAGAATTGTCCGAAATGTGAGTCAATGATCCTTTCAATTGGTTGAAACCATTTGTTTTTTCAATCTTCTTATGAGTCGTATTTATGGAATTGCATTCAGAGGGAGACCATTGAAATGTTAAATTACCTCCTTAAGCTAAGCTGTTAAACTGTTGATGTCTGCTGGTACTCATACAAATTACTTCCCCTTATGGTGCAGTATTGTTTTTGCCAACTATTATCATGTATTCCAACCCATTATCAGTGTGAACTGAACACGGAAGTTACCATTTTATGGCCAGATGCATCTGGAGAGATTTGCCAGGAGAAAAAGGTTTTATACAAGCTTATATCTGGTCTCCACTCTTCAATCTCAATACACATAGCTGCTGATTACCTGCTTGATGAAACTAAAAACTTGGTTAGTTTGCATTCGATATGCCTCATTTTTCTATTATTCCTTGCGAAAAATTGATAAATGACACTTGCAAAAGCTTAGAGCAGCAGGCCAAACCTGTTGCATCCATATAATAATTCATTATGACGCTGTGAACTATTATTCTTCGGAGCATTTTAACTGGAAACTTGACTACTTTGCTGCAATTTCAGTGGGGTACAAATCCAGATCTGATGTATGATCGTGTTCTGCAATATCCTGATCGTGTCAGAAACTTGTATTTTACTTTCCTCTTTGTTCTCCGAGCTGTAACAAAAGTGAGTACTCGCTCCACATGCCTATATGTTGGTAACTCCTAGAATGTTAACTTTTCCTAAGTTAATTTATTGGGTTATTTACTGCCTTCTTAATGTGCTATACAGGCAAAAGATTACCTGGAGCAGGCTGAGTATGATACTGGTAATCCTGAGGAAGACCTTAAAGCACAGTCCCTTATGCGACAGCTACTATACAGCCCGAAACTGCAGGCTGCATGTCCAGTTCCTTTTGACGAAGCTAAACTGTGGAAAGGCCAAAGTGGACCTGAGCTAAAGCAGCAGATTCAAAAGCAATTCAGGAATATCAGGTTTCAGTTGAACTGTTCTCAAGTTAATTTCTTAAATTGAGAAAACAAAGGTGCTAAAGGCTATTATCTTGCTTATACATGCTGCAATAATCCCTTTAGACGCTTATTTGAGTCAACTGCATCAGTACATTTGTAGGGCAGTCCATTTATCAACTGTCAGCAGATATTTTAACTTTAGAAAGAATAGGCCGCAGAAAGATGCAAAAATTTTGTGTATGTTGTTCAAAAGCTTTTGGTGGTATTTAGTTTACCGTATGACTGACCAATTTTGTATGCACTTTTCATGTTGCAGCGCTATCATGGATTGTGTAGGATGTGAGAAATGTCGACTGTGGGGAAAGCTTCAGGTTCTTGGTCTTGGAACCGCACTAAAGATTCTCTTCTCTGTTGATGGTGAATATCGCCATGATCAACATGTGAGTTTTCTGTTGTCTTCCTTCATTTGCAGACCTCTCTCTCTTTCTCTGGAGCAAATACGTGCTATTCACCGTCAGTGTTTTTCCTTAGTCTCTCTGTCTTTTTATGTTTTACAGCTGCAGTTGCAAAGAAATGAAGTGATTGCTCTGGTAAACCTCCTTAATCGACTATCAGAATCGATCAAACTTGTACAGGAAATGAGCCCTACATTTGAGAAGACAATTGGGGAGCTAAGTCTACAGCCAGCTGCTAAGCTAATAAGTTCATGGAAAAGACTATGGGAAACAGTAGTAGGGGATAGGTAAACATCACTCTCTGTTGTTTGTGATTAGTTATTTGAATCTAAGGGTCAGGTCATTTAGCTTCTGCTATTCTTTGTTTTCAAAGCTTGAACTGAGGCAAATTTTAGCTTCGAAAAATTTCTGAGTAAACTGCAATAAATGATTTTTTTTAAAGTGTAGAACTGAATATCAATTGGTTCTACAGGATTTACAACAAAATCAAACTATAAAAGAGGAAGGAGGGAGCAAAAGCCTCCCCACTTTCTTGTTCCATGAGTGAACATCCACTCATGTTTCTTTTCCACTTCTTTTTTGTTTTTGTGCCAAGCAGTTTGATGCTAATAATTTGTATTTCAACAAAAACTTTTGCAATTGTCCAAGCCCCTGAAAACTGTGCACTGATTGGAATTTTTCGCAACATGTCATTTGTTGGAACTTCTCTAATATGTTGTCATCCTTTAGTACCAGGCTCCTGAAAAGGAAGAAAATGACTGACCTGATATATTAATGGGTCATTTCTGTTTTGGTTTATGGGGAATTATGCGCACAATTATGTCGCCTCAAACACATTAAAAGTTTTCTCATTTACAAGCTTACTTCTATCAAGAAATGCTAAAAAGCCGTGTATATTAATAGTGTTTCTCTTATCACTTTCTTCCCATGCAATCCCTTGTCTATGGAGATCAGTAGTTCATGACAGCAAATTTTGATCTTTTCCTGAAGAAATTTTTCTTTTGCGTAAACAGTCTCTTATCCAAATACTTGATTTCTTTATTGCTAGTATTGCTTTTCTTTTATCCATACTTCTTGTCTGTGGGAATGGTTGGGAGTATAACATTTTATTGAGGAAGATCAGAAGTTACTTTGTTCCAGAGAGGTCATGTGGGAAGAAGGAAAGCTGCAATAGAACACCCTCCAACTTATTAACTTCAACTTTGAAAATAAGTCATTCCTTTGGTCCGGTGTTTTGCCTTTAAACAGGTTCTTCATTATAAGCTCCTTTCTGATGCAATAAAGTTGATGCCATTCCCCTTGATGACAGGATCTGCTGTTTATTTTGAATGGACATGCTTGATAGAATATTCACATTGCTAGCATTTTATCGAGTTTAATGCATTACATGACAATGATGACATATACATGAAACAAGAAAATGGATGGTTCTTGTCTGTCTTTTCCCTTTATTCTGGCTCCTTGTCCTGCTATTTATGGGTATTAAGGTTCATAACTGAAGTAGAAGTTCCTTCTGGATAAGAAGGGGAAGTGTCAGCTAAAACTTCTCGTATTTGGTATTCTGTTTTCAGGTTGAGGAAGCTTCCATTGTAGCAGGTCATTTTATACAATTTTGGTGTATAATGATGTAAAGAATGAATACAACTAAACAGCTGAAAGGTGAGTCATTGGGATAATTTCTACAGCCGGATAGCATACAAGGATACAGATGAATGGAGGGATCAGTGTCTGAAATTTGCAAAGACTATACATTTTTAGTGGGTAATTGGAAATTAGAAGTGTATCACTTTATCATGTATCTTAGATCCCCTTGAAATGTTGTAACATTATTGTTGAAAGTTTCTCTCTGTTCCGGAATGAAACAAGAGAATTTTGCTTCTAATGTGATACTTATTTCTATCCCAGCCAACATGTTAGAACTGTAGCATTCTAGCATAATTTGAGCGAATAGTAATATTGATGCTTATGGAATTAGTGAGATTGCGAGTGAAACCTAGTTGGTAAATATGAATAAGCAACCAAGCAAGTTAAAAAATTATGATAAGTAAAACAGATAATCATTTTGTGCGCACATAAAGTCATGAAATCATTAGGCATTAGCTCTCTTACTGTTATTTCATATCTTCCTTCTTGAAATGAAAAGCTTTTGCATTGACCATGATTATGCAAAGGAGAGACCATCATTCTTATAAACTAAATCAAGTTCTCAGTATAATGCAACTTCACTCTCTTAACGGACCCAGGAGATTGCTTGAACTCACCTTTATAATTTGAGACACGAGTTAATTTTTTGCAGGTCTTATAGGGCCCTCAACTTTGCCTTTGTTTATACATTTTATTTGATTATATAACTTGCTATATTGCACTAGTATGATCTTTATTTCAACTGTAAAATTTCAGAGCTACTGAGCTCCTTGCAATTTTGAAAACGTGACTGTAGAACAGATGAGATGAAGAAGAAGAAAAAGAAAAGAGAAGTAGAAGAGATGAGTAGATGAGAGACATGGTACCTATGTGGTCTTATGCTTGAGAATTCGAGTGTGAGCAGATGGTGTGAGAGATGAGAGTAGTTTGAGTTTGGTGGAAGAAAGGTTAGAATATACCTGATAAAATACCTGGTGGAAGAGCTAAAGCAATGTGGAAATTTTGATATCGAGCTCGGAATGAATTTCCGAAAGTGGCTATAAGTTCGTAGTGTCATTTGTGACCTGTGTGTAAAATTTGAGGCAATTCGGGCTAGATTTGACGTGATTCGGCGTCGTTAGTAGAATTTGGAAAAATTCTAAGTTCTTAGGCTTGAATCCGTGCTTAATTCATGATTTTTGGTGTTGTTCGATGTGGTTTGAAAGCTCGACTAAGTTCGTATGGTGTTATAGGATTGGTTGGTAGGTTTGGTTGAGGTCCCGGTGGCCTCGGGTGTGTTTCGGATGCTTAACGGAATGAAATTGGACTTAGGAAAAATCTGGTGCTTTTGCTAGTTTCTGCTGTAATCGCACCTGCGCAAGGCTGCCCGCAGGTGCGAGCAAATTGGCGCAGAAGCAGGAAAATGGAGGAGTGCCAGGGGTCGCAGGTGCGAGGTGATTTCCGCATCTGTGATGCCAGCAGATGCGTTAGGGGTCTTCGCAGGTGCGCAAGGTCCACAGAAGCGGAAGGAAATTTTGCAGGCGCGCACGCGCAGATGCGGCCCTTTCATCGCAGGTGCGAAGGCAGAGGGGGCAAGTGAATTGCGCAGATGCGCACAATTTCCGCACAAGCGCACCCGCAGGTGCGGAAATACCTGGGCAGTGGTTAAAACCGAAGGGTTTGTGATTTTAGTCATTTTTTACTTTGCAAACTCGGTTTAGGGCGATATTTGAGAGCATTTTCGAGGCATTTCTTGAGGTAAGTTCCTTGTGCTTATTTTTGATCAATAATCTTGCTTTGCCATATATTTTTCCACCTAGTTAGTGTGTATTTAAGGTGGAAATTGGAGGCTAGGGATTTGGAAGTTTGATTTGTGGATTTGGAGGACCATTTGGTAACGGAATTTAGTAATTTTGGTATAGTTAGACTCGTGGTGGAATGGGCGTTCCTATTTTGTAACTTTTACCTGATTTCGAGACGTGGGCCCCATGGATAATTTTTGAGTTAATTTCGGAATTTTTGTTAAAGTGTTGGTTTCATTAATTAGATGAGTCTATTATTATTATATTTATGATATGTAATTGCTTTTGGTTAGATTTGGGCCATTCGGAACCGGATATTCGTGGGAAAGGCATTGTGACCGATTGATTGAGCTTAGTTCGAGGTAAGTGGCTTGCCTAACTTTCTTTGTGTGGGGGAAATCCCCTTAAGATTTGGAACTATTGTGATATGTGAGCGTCGTGTACGTGAGGTGACGAGTACGTACACAGGCTAGTTGTGGTAAAACCCGATTTTCTTACTGAGCAGCAATATATTTTCCTGTTATTTTGAGTTATACCATTTTAATAAGTACTAATCTATTTTCATTCTTAATTGAGTTATTCCAATATGTATAGCTATCATGTTTAGTCTAATACAACATGTCTACGTGTCTTAATTGTTTATGTAAATTATGTGCAGCATGCTTAATGAATTTCCTACTTCTTACCTGACTGGTACTTAGTCTAAATTGTAAGAATTTTGTGATGTAGTTGTATTTCTATCATTCGCGCTGCATATTTACTTTGGGACTACGGAACGGTATTCTCATGTCTTGCATATTTACTTTGGGACTACGGAACGGTATTCCGGAAGATCCCCCTGCACATTTATTTTGGGACTACGGAATGGTATTCCGGGAGATCCCCCTGCACATTTACGTTTGGGACTACGGGACGGTATCTCGGGAGATCCCCTGTTGTGTTTCTGTGTACTAAGCTATTACCTTCTATGATTTCGTTGTTGTTAAAGTTCAGCCTTTATTTTATTGCGGTATTACACTATATATTATTTTATTACATATTTACCAGTAGGGCCTTGACCTGACTTCGTCACTACTGGACTGAGGTTAGGCTTGGCACTTACTGGGTAGCGATTGTGGTATACTCATGCTACTCTCTGCACATATTTTTCGTGTGCAGATTCAGGTGTACCTTATCAACTGCACTATCAGTGAGCCGGGACAACTTTTGGAGATTTTAAGGTATATGTGTCGCGTCCGCAGACCTCTGAGTCCCCTTCTACTCTTTCTAATGTCCATTTTCTTCTGTATATTTCCTTGTTAGATTCTGATGTATAGAGACACTAGATTTTTCCATCTATAGTTTGTGATTCACGATATTCCGGGTTTTGGGATTTGTTGTGTATTTTTGAATAATTGGTTAAATTTATATTTTTATTTCAATATTCCGCAAAAATGCTAGGCTTACCTAGTTGTAGAGACTAGGTGCCGTCACGACGTCACACGAAGGGGTAATTGGGTCGTGACAGTATCCTATATCAATAAAATATACTATTTTAAAAAAATTACAAAAAAAATAATAAACAATATGTTTAACTTTTAAAATAAAAATTAACAAAAAAATGCATAAGTTATTGAAAATGATGACTACTAAATATTTTATTTAGCTGGTTCAATAAAGAAAGAATTTCTTTCGTAAAAGTTCTTAGATGCCTTATTGTAGTTTCTGCGAACTTTTATAGAAATGTCTTATAGAAGAATATTGTTATTTTTATGACCTAATACAAAAATAAACAAAAAAATATATAAATACTACTATCAACAAAGATTTGTCAAATAAGATAAATTAAAAATAAATAAATTTCTCTGCCATTTTGGGAATGAAGAGGTTGGTGTTATGCTCACATAGATAATTGATAAGGGAAAACGTAAAGTCTAAATGGTTTACAGTTTTTACTGCAAATAATTTAATATAGAACATAAGGGGAGTTGTCATTTGTAAAATAATAATAATAATAATAATAATAATAATAATAATAATAATAATAATAATAAATGACAATTCCTTTAGAATATAGTTTATATTCTATTGTTTCCTCCTTATTGCTTCAAGTTTGTATTTTTACGAATTTGACTCTTAATACTATTATAACCAATTTTGCCATATGCTAATGTTATGCTTATCAAAACAAATTTATGATACAATAAGATTTGTTAATTAAATTGAAAATAATTTTACTTATATGATGAATATGAAAAATAATTAAACTGATTCTTGTTAATTAGTTAATTCAAATGCTTAATTATTTGTTCGCAACATTAAAAGAGATAATTATTTTATGTTGATTCGCATTCTTCATATTAGCTCATCTGATTTAAAATAATTAATTATAATTATATTGTTATCTAAATTATATTATCAAAGAGTAAAAAAAATTAATTTTATTATTTCACTTTTTGAATTTTTGTATTTGTAAAATAATTAATGTACTTGACTCTTGTCAACTACTTAAATATTTTGTTAATGATTCGTTCAATATTGATCGATGTTTTAAAATATTATGTGATAATAATTATTATTATTGCTTTTATTTTTATTATTATGAAACAAAAATTAGGACGAAAAAATGAAATTTCATGCGCACGTCTAGTCTTTGATAGTCTAATTAGGATAAAAAAAAAGTTAACAATATAAATTCCTTAGGTGAATGAAGTTACTACATATTAGGGACTCGGCATAATTTCAAATAAGGAATGTTTTAATAACCAATATTTTAGTTGATTTGAAATTCCTAAATATTAAGAAAATAGTAATTAATTTACAATTACAATTTTATCCAATGTGAAACCTATTTTAAAGGAGTAAAAATGGCAAACAATAGCTTGACAGGGGCTCCGTGCTTTTAATACTTCCTCTATTTCAATTTAGATGAGGTAGTTTGACTCGGCACGGAATTTAAGAAAAATCAAGAAGACTTTTGAAACTTGTGGTATTAAAAGCTTAAGGGGTAAAAATTTTGTGGGACCATGATATTTGTGTGGTTATAAAAACTTTTCATTAAGGGTAAAATGGGTAAAATAAAGAGTTTAAAATTGAATTATTTCCAAATTTAAAAATATATCATTTATTTTGAAACGGAAAAGTGCCTCGTCTAATTTGAAACGGAAGGAAAAGTATAGAGTACTACATAGATTATCAGCGTTTATCTTTTCCTTTTAGCTTCAAGTGTAAAGAAGCGCAAGTACTTTGATTTTTGAAGCGTCAATAAAGTTGTACAATCACATACTCCATAAACGCTACATGCCCAGATATGATATCAACAACAGTAATCCTTGAAACTGATACTTAAAACAATTGTATAAATGAGGAGATCTAGTGTCTCAAATAATAAATAACAATAGGAAAATTCTTCAATAGTACTATTTTTAACTGACATGCAGCCATTTATACTCTACCTCTATCACTCAGCTTGAAAAAAAATCTTGTATGGAGCGCTTTCCCATCTAATGTGTCAATCCGAATTAGTTGGGATCTCAAAGCGAATACCAAGCACCCGGTGGAAACCAAAAGAAAAGAAATCTATTCAGCCCAGATGGTGAATACATGCTGTAAACTAGTATAATGTTGCAAAGAAACTCCAAAAAAAGAAAAATGTAGAAAACCATAGGACAAAAAGATGCTTGATAAGGTTTCAGGGACAAGCCTCCTCTTCATTGATGGTAGCCAAAACCTTAGGAGTTGGGCGTTTAACCACATGTACAAATCTTGGTGGAGCAACTTCTGTTGCAACTAATCTTAGTACTCTTACTATCTTGGCCATTCTCAGAAATATTCTTAAGTACAGAAAGGGGAATACTAAAGAAGTGAATAGAGAAACACTGTGGAGCTGTAGTAGAGAATATAAGAACATAAACTATATATGGTGATCAATTTATAGGGTAAGATTACTAAGATAATATCGTTGTAACGTGTTCAATATGTAGTCCACTTAACATTAATGGTCGGCATGGAATGGTGTCTTCTCCTTTTTGTATTAATTGCAGCGAGTTGCCGTACGTCTTTAAGAGAGAAAATGACATGACAAGTGGCATCCGCATAATACATATAATTATCAACAACAACAATAACAAATCAGTGTAATCCTACAAGTGGGGAGGGTAATGTATACGCAGACATTAATACTTCTACCTTGATCGAGAAGATAGAGAGGTTGTTTCCGATACACCAGCAATAGAAAAGGCAATATAATATATCTTTGTATTTTTTGAAATATCGTACTCCATTATTTATTCATATAAAATGAAAACTTTTTGCGAAGCTGTATAGATGACGACCTTGGCCAAAATTCGAAGTAGCTACTTATTGCAGGACCAACATCAAGTTGTGGTAGCACCCTGTGTTGTTATCAATACCTCAGGATGAGGGACAAAACTAATTAATTACCCGCACCAAATGTTTACATATATATCACAAATATGGAGTGTTTTTTTATGCACCTTTATTACTTACCATGTTTGATTAGGAGTATATGTTATCACCTCAATATATATAACACTTAAACCCTGGAAGCCCTTGTCATTAATTTGTAAACTCGTCAAGTTTTAAGTTGTTTGTAACTATACTCCAGAAGGATGCATAGTAAGTTGGTTAGCGGGAGAATATTTTGAAGATTTTCATTTCCTGGTATGTCTTGAGCTGAGGGTCTACTAGAAACAATATTTCAACCTTCACAAGGTAGAGGTAAGGTATGCGTACATACTATCTGCTTCTTATCCGACCGTGGGATTCCACTGAGTTTGTTGTTGTTGTTGTTGTTGTTTCATTTCCTGGTTTGCTATTGAATTTCATTTGAAGGAGTGCAGAGAGCCAGAATTGCTTCTTGAAATCCATTTTTGCGTAGAAATGCTTCTTCCTAGTTCCTGGTATAGTATAGCACTATATATCACAAGCCTTATTTTGTTCCTTCTTTACGTATCAACTGCACATATTTGATTATGGCTGTCCAACGGGACGGGATGGGACGGGACGGGACAGAATTAATGGGACGGGTTGGGACGACATTTAGCAGGGACGGTGGCGGAATGGGACGAAACGGGACGAAACGGTAGTCCCATCCCGTCCCGCTAACAAACGGGACAGGACGGGACGGGACGGACGGTAGGCCCATCCCGTCCCGCTAACAAACGGGACGAGACGGGACGGAACGGGACGGGATGGGACGGGACGGGTTCGCGGGCCTTAAGTGTCGTTTTAAAAAAAAATTATTTAAGCATTGAGTTTGGAAACCGTTATTCTTTTGACAATTACTAAGTTTTTAAAGTTTGCAACAACTAGTTTTTTGAGTTATTTAATAAACTTAAAAATTAAACGGAAATTAGGAAACTTAGTAGAGAATTATAAAATATTAAAACAAAAGACTTATAATGAAATATTCTAGTAATTATAAATTTATAATAGAGTTATAATTTATTTAATATAATTTCAAGCCACTAAGTAACTAAGTAAGAGTGTAAGACAATTCATAAAAACAATTCAACGCTTAGAGCCTTTTATTTTATTAATAGAACTTTCAAATCTCACATACAAATATAATTCTTTTGAAGAGCACCTAATCTACGGCTCTACGCAGCCACCTTCTAGGAAGGGTTCTATTTGAACTAGGCCTCTTAGTAGCCAATTAAAAATTATCATACTAATATTTGTAAGCTCCTATATAACTTCGTTGTAAGTTGTAACTTATCTATAATTTCTCTCGGACATTGTTCTTGAATTGACAATGTTGATTGATGTTCCATGAGTTCCATGCCGTCATAGCTCCCGGTGCTAAGTATCTCATTGTATTCTTCTTCTTCCCTAGTTTCACCACTTGGTATTTTCATAGATTTATATTTATCAAACATTGATCTAACATAAGAATATATATTAGCTTGACAGTCTTCGAGAGATGGTTGTTCATTTTGTTGAAATGTTAAATTCTCATAAATTTTACGAACAAGTCCATTTGCACCTCTTAATTTTAAAGATGGGTTAAGTATAGTAGAAATTAAATAAATTTGGGGAATGGGTTAACAATTTATAGAACAGTAGTTGCAATATATGCTCCATTGTATCTTGAATCAACAAATTTATAACCAATAATACGTTTTTGTATGTTTTAGTGATGATCAACCCAATGACATGTAACAGTTAAATAATCGCAACCATTAGGACTATGACCTATATCAGATGTGATAGGCACTTTACAATCTAAGTGAAACAATACACAACGAATATACTGAAGATATTCGATTTGAAATTTAAAAACATCATTTCTAACAGTGGTCTTAGGAAAACCTTCAAAAGCAAGATTATAAGTTTTTTGTATATAATGCACAAAAAATAGGACGCGGGACAGGCGGGACGGGACGGGATGGGACGGGACGGGACAGGATGGGACGAGATGGGACGGGACAGGCGGGACAGGCGGGACAGGCGAGACGGAACGGGATGAGACGGGACAAAATGGGACGGGACAAACGGGACGAAATGGCCATCCCGTCCCATCCCGTGTCCCGTTTAACATGGGCCCATCCCGTTTAGAATTAAGCGGGACAGGACGGGACGGGACCGGGAGCATATGCTTAATTAATTAATTCTCTAGCAGAGAAATTTGAATTTATTGCCTGTAATATTCTTCCGTGGATGGTATACGAAATAGTACAAATCCAGAATATGTCAATGCCTCTCAAACTTGTCAGATATATGGATTCTTCATTTGCCCTCATTTATCCATTTTTTTTATTGGGGCGAACAAAGTCCCACATTCGATGAAAATATTGTGAGTCTACGTTTAAGGTGTAGAGATCTTTAATGGTAGAAGATCCTTTAATGGTGTAAGACCTTCTGGAGAAAATCGTGCGGATTTGACATAAAATGGACAATACCACACTATGTTAAGAGTGCATTTCGTCTAATTTACAAGTAATATATGGAGTATTATTTTTCATCACAAATTCACGCAACTAAATCGAAATAATAGATTCTATCTCATGAGATAGATGACAAATCATTTCGAAGTCAAGAAACAGATTATTATGTTGTTGCCCGCAGTTACCAATGTAGAATATGCGTAATACGGATATAAGCTACTTGGTAAGCATTCTTCAAAAGACACTTAGAATTTTTTTAGCAATATACGGCATGTACCAATACTGAAACTACCCGGAAGCGAAACCAAAATATCTCTCAACTAACTATCCATGGTCATGCTTGTGATTCATTTCGGAGTATTGAATTACGTAACCAAGCAGTCATCTAATCCAGAATTTGGCATTTTAATTTGCATCAGTTAGATTTGCCGTTTGATAGACTTTAATTTTTCAATTGCACAGAAAAAAGGACTTACTGAAAATGACGCTGCTGGTACTCAGAAACTGCAATGTGGAATGTCCTTGTATATAAGGGCGGAGCTAGAGTGTCGAGAGCGGGTTCGGTCGAACCTAATAACTTTGATTCGAACTTTGTATTTGTCTTAAAAATTTCATTGAACATATGTACATTATTAATTTAAAACTCAGTAATTTAAAATAATTAGAATTTCGAACCGATAAATTTAAAATTCTAGTTCCGACTCTTAGTTATATAAATCAAAAGTGACCCTTAGCTACTATTAAAGGTCGTCAAAACAAAACGGTACACAACTTTATTTTGAAATCTACAGATGATTGAGATCTTTGGACCCCTCCTCCTGGATAAGTGTGAAGTTGGAATTAAGATAGGATTTCAACCACATCTGAATGTTATTAGCAGCAGCATTTGACCTACTGCATTGCACTTTTTTGTTTACTATTATTTCTTCTTTTGTTCCTTTTTGTTAACAAAGCACCACTAAGCAGGTAAGATACGTGTACGGAAAAGGACTGTCTCTCCTTTAACTACATGAGTCAATATTTACTCATTTTATCAATTTAAGCTCCTACAAGCTTAGCTCTTAGCCTCTAGAACCTAAGTAAATGACCCGGGAAGAGCTAAAGCAAAGAGTCAGTACGATTACAGAGGCGGTCCCAGGATTAGTAGGTGGCGGGTGCACGTGAGCTTATTGCTCAACCAGTACTCCCTCCTATCAAACTTTTAATCTTAAGAATTTCAAGAGATCGTTTTCAACATATATACGCATATCCAAAAAATTTGCCGAGGTTAACGGAGTCCAATAACACCTCTTCTCATTACATAGGACCGCCTCTGAGGACGATTGGAAGACCGTATACAGGCTTGGCTAGTTTCTTACAAAGTCAAGTTGGACAACTAATCCGGATTCACACTCGATAAGCCCACTATGGGAGGTAAACGTGATCCCTACAAAGAGGTTTTCCGTTCTCATCAATACTTGTTTCAAAACCAAACCTCTTATTTAAGGGTGGAGAATTGACCGAGTTTTGGAGGAAATCTTTCAAGATTTTTAAACCCCTTCTAAAATAGACATGCATGAGGTACGTAGGGCCATTATAAGGTCTTCACTATCTTGTCTATTCCCATAATGAACAAGACATCTCCTGCAATTAATAGAGAAAAAGAGAGGCGGCTGCAATTTGATGATTTACTATTAAAGAAACAACGTACTGGATCGCATTCCTATAAATTCACCAAACCTAGTTTTATTCTTGTCTGTATGCATGCAATTCACCTCTCAAGAACTCAATTTATTTCTTTTCCACCCTCAATAACCTGAACCAACTTTATGTTTCTCTCTGGTTTTTTGACAACAATGGCAAAGACTCCTAAAATGAGGTTCTCAACAGAAGTTGCTCCACCAAAGTTTATCCCCGTGGTGAAGGGTCCGCTAACAAAAAGTTTGGACACCATTAATGAGGAAGAAGCTTATGTATCAACTGTTTCATCTTCTGTCGACTGAAAGCTGGAAAAAGAGAGATACCATAAAAGTTCTCTCTCCACATAATGTTTGTGGCGTTGCCACTTCCTATAATAAGCTGTCTCAAAGAAATAAAGCGCTAGCTAAGTAGGATAATAAACTAGGAGCTGTTTTCCTCCTAAACTAGCAAGAATTTATTTTCTTTTTTGTTTCCTATTCAATTGTTCCCTGTTGTGAGCTCCACCATTCACATCCTGTGTTTTATTGGCAGTTAAGAAGCTTGAACACCACCACCACCACCACCCCAACACACACACACACACACACACACACAAAATTTTCAGAGTGTGAATGAGCTGATCAGCTAAAACAGAACTTTAATTTCGTTAACCTAATGATGAATAAAAGGAAAAACTTTTTGTTCTGCTCTGCAAGTAGGAGGGTAAAAATATTGAACTAGGCAGATAATGAAAGAATGAAGGCGATGTGGTTGACAAATATGACTGAAACCCAGTAAAACTCGAGCAACTTTATATTTCTCAGGCATCATGACTTGTAACTTAAAGCAGAAGATGTGAAAGGAATCTGCAATGAACACTCTTACTCCTATTTAACTGTAGAATATACTAACAGTTAGTAAAATATAACTCTTAAAACAGTGTGCAATACATAGCAACAGCAACAACACACCCAGTGTAATCCCACAAGTGGGGTCTGGGGAGGGTAATATGTACGCAGACCCTACCCCTACCTTGAGCGGATAGAGAGGCTATTTCTGATAGACCCTCGGCTAACAGCAGAATAGAATATAGTCAAATACCATAAGCAAGGAACTAAGTTACTGTCTTCCTAAGCTTTAATTTAGCTAAAATAAGACATTTTTCCTTTTGATTTTAGGCTAAACTCACATATATCAAAAGGACATTACCTGGTTAACCTCAAATTCTATTAGTCGCACGCCCAAACCACTCAACTGGTACCCCATGAAGAAGCCTGCCCAGGATTGAAAGGATGCCAGAGAGTTGAAACCCTAGATTTTCCTTTTCAGTCCATGAAAACTTTCCACCAATTGCAGAAATTTTAAAAGTTAGACAACAATAAAAAAGTGACAATCAACAAAATGAAGGGAATTAAACTTGCTGAAACCTCTGAATGTAGAGGACATCCATTGAGAACTCCCAAGCAGTTTTCTACTTGATTTTTCCAATTTGCCATTTACGCCCTTTGACAACGAGTAGATAGTGAACGAATTACATTGTTGAACCGCAAGGCATATACCATGTAATGGAAACAGTAGAACTATTTGTTCCCTCATTTTCTGAATTTCATTTCCAATTGAATGATATTGAGTTTACAAAATGACGCATCTAACCTAGAGCATCCTAAGATTTTCAATTTTGGAACTTCTTTTCTCCATGCTACTGTGACTACATGTGTTATCATCATTCATCTTGAGAAATTCAAAAAAATGATGGACTTGTCGCCCTTTACAAAGAGGAACTCAAAATATATGTATTACTATATACATTGCAACAGCACACAACGGCCATTTCTCTGCAGCTCACCTTCTTCGGCATCAAGTATGTTTGACAAGCAATCAGCAAAACTCACCCGCTGATCATTGCCACTCCTTTTAACAATTGATTAAACCCAAGCATGAGGAGAGGGGTGTTGTCGTATAACCCCAACTACAACTGGCACGAAAAGGTTATTAAGTTATGCGCCTCTGCTTTCCTTATAGGCTTATCCCCACTTCTTCAAGTGCTGCTGCCATTGAGGCTGAAGCCTCCTCAAGTGTTCGTCTTTTCTGAACTGAGTTGAAAGCCTCCAGAATATCACCCACCTCCCAGTCATCGAACTCCTCGACCCCAATTCCACACTCCAGTCCGGCATTAACCTGTCAAAAACGGCAAATAGTAGTACATCATGACAACCGACCAAACAATCTTTGGCTACTGTTTAGAGATATATACACAGCCTGAATTTCAACGACAATATGGAATTTAAACAAAATAGAAGCTTAAGATTCCGGTTTCAAGATTGTTAATTTGATTGATCCTTCTTAACGAAGAATTGGAATAATACATCCCGCATTAATCCAACAAAGGACCTCTCCTTAATATGTTGATAACATCTTTGTACCTAGACCAGCTTTTATATACAATGCTGATTTCAAAGAGTATACCTAATCTCAAGGGAGAAAGACCTATTTGACTGGAATAACCGACAGCGTACACAAAGGAAGAAACCCCAGATGCAGAATCCTTTATTTCTAATGCATAATCAAATGAGCTCCAAGTTGATTAAGCAGCTTACACAAAAGTTAATCACGAATAAAGCAATTAAAGACAGGATCAGTGCCACTTCCACCAGTAACTTTTATATTTTTTGGTCAAAGACAAGAAACGATGGTCTAACTACACTTTAAAACGTCCAGAAAGTCAGCAGAAAGAGCTAGTAGGTTCACCATTCATTCTTGCCTTAATTAACTCAAAATAAGTTGCTTGAGAGCACACCAAAAACATTTTTCCCTTTTCTCTTTTTCAATTTTTGTTTCTTTCTTGATATAGGAAAACTGAAAATATAGTATTCCTTTTCCCTAGATTATCTAAAGAAGAAGAGTGTTTGTTTGTATACCTCTTTCACAGCTTCCTTCACCCGTCTTAAAGATTCAAGCACACCAACATGAACTTCTTTGCCTTTCCTAACGACACGAATACCACAGTCTTCCACTACTTTTCCCTCTGTTACCATGCATCCAGCAACACGACCACTACCACTGCTGAACACAGCACGTACTTCTGCTGAACCAATTGGCACTTGTTCCTGCAAATATACAAAGGGACTCACATGATTTTCAAGTATGTATGATCCAACAGAAAACATGATAACATTTTGCCACATAAAAAAATAAAAATAAAAAAAAATTCTTCCACAAACAGGCTTGGTAGCTGTGTTACTTTTCCATAAAAACTCCAATTATTAAAAAGAAAATATATACTCCAGTGAAGTCATGAGATTAAACACTTGAAAATCTACAAGTTAATGTAATTTACAGTTCATCCCTTCCCCTCAATCCAACAACCTCAGGAAATTTCGGAAAGAAACACAAAGCAAACTTAACATCATATGATGAAGAGATCAGAATAATAGGTTCTCCAGCTTCTTCTTTTTTTCAATAGAAAGCAATAATTTATTTAAATATCATTAAAATTCAATTAAAGTTATGAAATTAAACTCTGTAAGTGTGAAAGTGATATTGATCAAGAAAAATCCCACCCACTCAATGCACTCAGAAAATGTCACATTCCTTACCGGGAAGACTGAAAAGACACATGACGTAAACCTTATGAATGTTTACCTCAACTGATTCCAGAAGTCCCTCCATTGCTTTTCGCACATCGTCAATAAGCTCATATATAACTTTGTACAGTCGGATCTCAACACCTTTATTGTCTGCATAGCTCTTGACAGAACCTGGAGTTCTAACATTAAAGCCGAAAATAATAGCTTTACTTGCTACAGCAAGATCGACATCGCTGGCATTCACATCACCAGTAGCTTGCAGTAGGAACTTCAAAGTGACATTATCCTGTGGAAGAACCTGAAGAGCTTGTCTGACAGCCTCAATCGATCCCTATGCATGATTTAGGGTATTGTAGTTAGTAGGTAGTAGGTAACGTCGTCATAATGAATGATCATCAGATGTATTACACATTTGTGATTGACAGGATATAGGTATAGCAAGCCAAAAAATAATTCACTGAACTGTTGATTATTCTTGTGGAGCCAAAAAAGGGAAAGATAAAAAAAAAAAAAAAAAAAAGGTATTATCCCACACCGTGGGCAAAAAAAAAGGGGAAAGATAATAGTTTAAATTTTCTTCAATAAGATCTCACATTGTTGCATCCAAAGGTGTTCAATAGTTGAAATATATTGAGACATGGTCCAACAAAAATTAAACAGTAAAGCTGTCAGCAACAGATAGGTACCAATCAAAAATATGTCCAGCTAAAATGCACTATCAGAAGCTAAATGTAAGCATTTAAACTGCTAAAGACTACAAAAGAAATACAGCCTAATAATGATTATCATTACCAGTTACAAATTGCATCTCACAACTGGAATAAGAATTCGGCATTATTGTCTTTTGACGTCTTACAGCAACGTAAAAAAAAAGAGAGATGAAATTTGGAGCATCTCGGCATTAGAAGTTCCATTTTATTCTTGACTAGCACTGAAAAATGCCAAGAGGCAGCATTTAGATCAATGTCACTACTAAGTGAGTGAAAGATGAACCAAAAGAAACTAAAAGAAGTTGTACTCTTCTTAAAATTCTAATTTAGACTCTTATCATGATATAACTTTATTAGTTGAAGGTCCCCAGAAAGTTAACTGAGCTGAGAATTTCAAAATAGTATTCGTTCACATAAATTCTTGAAATACCTAGAACCATACATACAACCTGATCTACGGCATATCTATCTAGAATAGCAAATAGATTTCTTGATAAAGCTTTTCAGCCTTTTCTAGAGTAATGAATATATACATACCTGAAGATCAACTTTCAGAATAATATTTAGTTGGTGCAAGTCTAGACCAGTTCCTCCTGAAACAGCAGAAGCAAAAGAAGAGAGTGTAATTTTCCCATCTCCGGCCTTTGCTGATAAACGCTCAGTTCGCAAGGACTCCTCTCGTGCTTCGGCTTTTTCACGAGCAACATCAAGGGACCCAACAACTTCAAACTCGTCACCAGCAACTGGAACATTGTTCAATCCAATTACCTGTGTATTGACTAATCATGTTGAGAAAATAGACACATAAAAAATATGCACATGCAAAGACAGAGCAAGTGCCCTTTTTTCTGATAACGTAAATAATTTTATTAATGTTGGGAAAAACAGACAGAGTAACCTTTAAAAGCTAGCCAGAGATGTTGTGTTCAGTCAAGTTTTTTGCTATGTATATAAGTCACAAGTTGTAGAATGTGGTCAATAGAATTAGCTTTCTTTTGGTAAGACACTAGCTAAAATATTGTCACTTTCGTTAAATTTCTTTTGGTAAGATACTTGGCTAAGACATATCAAAATCCCACGAGGACAGGACAAATAAAAGGGGTGCTATGACTCAAATGGATTGACCACTTAACAACTCATAGTCAGTCCTTGAATCTAATAGGATTTTGTTCAGTTGTAATTAAACATTAAAAGATGAAATATAGTACAAATTGCAGCTGATGACATTTTATTGGCTACAAGTAGATGGGAAGAAAAGAAGACACAAACAAAAGAAGTATACCTGCACAGGTATGGAGGGTCCGGCTTCATCAACACGCTTTCCCTTATCATCAAACAAAGCCCGCACCTTGAAATATGTAAAACACATATTATTTTAAATGGGAAAAAGTTCTAGAAAGTGATCAAATTAAGCAACAGTACTCACTGCTGAGTACACAGGTAGGACTAGACTATGAGCTTCTTTTTAACCCGTAGAATCAATCATTAGGGCGAAAACCGACAGTGAATCAAATAAAAAACAATTCCCAAATTCTTTTTAAGTTCTTATCTGCTAACCTTTCCATAAGCTTCACCACAAACTACTACGTCTCCTCCTTTAAGTGTACCATTCTGCACAATGAATGTTGCTACAGGTCCTTTAGATTTATCGAGACCTGCCTCAATCACAGTCCCCTTGGCATTTCTTTGAGGATTAGCCTTCAACTCTTGCAACTACAGCACAGAAATAAAGAAAATTAAATAAGACCCATAACTCTTGCATATAATGTTATTATTCTTTTTTTCTTCCGATATCTAAGGTTTAAGACAAAATTATGGCAGATAGATCAGAAAATGGAGGATAATTTTCAGGAAAAAAATGTTTATATTTTGACCTTCCAGCTCCGAGGATATTCAGTACATAGTACTCCCTCTATTTCAATTTATGTGTCTTACTTTCCTTTTTGTCTCTTTCAAAATGAATGCCACCTTTTTATATGTAGTAAGTTTTTAATTCCAATATTTCCGATTTACCCTTAATGATACTTACTAATAGGAATGACATGGCATGTTTAAGACTACAAGAATCAAAGGTATTTTTGGTATGTTATACACACCTTAAATTCAAAAGTCTTCTTTACGTTCTTAAACTGTGTACTTAGTCAAACTAAGGCACATAAAATGGAACGGAGGGAGTAATAGGACAAGTATGCAGAATGTGCAAGCACAAAAACATGCAAAAGAATCTCCTAAAAAGAGACATATCCTAACATGGTATCTGTGTCAACATGTCTTGACACCAGCATTGATCGAGACATATAAGATGGGATTCTAAGAGTACGGTAGAACAACCTAGAAAAGCATCAAAGAAAACAGACGGTCACAATATCATCTTACCTCCGCAACAAGCATGACCGTCTCCAGCAAATCGTCTATATTCTCTCCTTTAAGAGCACTGATCTGTTCAATCAAAAAGAAATTAATGAATGCTGATATAAGCAGAAAGGTGCTGCCACGTAGTTTGCAGCTTGACTACCTGAACCATTGGAACGTCACCGCCCCAATCTTCTGGCATCAAACCAATGGAGGAAAGTTCTTGCATGACTCGCTCAGGATTTGCTCCATCCTTATCAATCTAGAATCAGATGGAGGCAAGGAATCAATTGATAAAATTTTAAAAACAAAGAGTACGAGAAAAAGTGAGACTAAGTACATCTATGCGAATAAGACCTTATTTATGGCAATCACAATTGGAACTCCAGCTGCCTTGGCATGTGCTATGGCCTCATTTGTCTGAGGCCGAATACCGTCATCAGCAGCTACTACAATGATAGCAATGTCTGTTACTCTTGCTCCACGAGCTCTCATTGCTCCAAACGCCTGTGGAAAAAGTTGATTTGATGTCAAAAAATAGAATGAAAAAACTGATTTTAGGACATAGAGGTCAGATATAGTTGACTTCTGGTAAAGTTAAGCATTAACACTGTATTGAGTACCTCGTGTCCAGGTGTATCAAGAAAAACACATATCTGGGGCTTGGTGTCAATAGGAACTTGCACCTTATATGCCCCAATTCCTTGAGTAATTCCACCAGCTTCAGACGCCGCCACCTACAATATCTACTAGTTAGTATTCAGTTTCCAACTAAAGTCACAGTGTTCTCAGACAATAACCATACCACTAGTAAATTACAAACTTCAGCAATTTGCCAATAGTAAAAAGGAGCTTTGCCTCTACCTTGGTCTTGCGTATATGGTCCAAGAGAGTAGTCTGTCAAAGAACAACCCAGAAACACATGTCAGCTAGAACTTACTATGCAGCATTTAATCGTAAATATGTGCATAACAAGTACAGAGTATGAAGTTTTATTGGTCACCTTTCCATGATCAACATGACCCATTATAGTTATGACAGGGGGTCTATCTTGTAATTTGTCCAAGTCATCTTCATTGAAAATTTCCTTCTTTCTTGCCATCTCTTCCACTTTAACGGTGGCAGCATCAATAACTTCCACTTCATATTCTTTACAAACCATCTTCACCATGTCATTACTGAGAGTTTGCACACCATCAGGCTTGATTCCTTTTGAGTATAGAAGACCAAGGATTTCACCTTCACTAGTAGCTAAGTTGTAGGCCAACTCCTCAGTCGGCATGCCTTCTTCACCAACCTCTAGAATTTCTACTTTGACAGGTGCAGACTCTTTAGCAGCCCTAAGTCGGGCTGCCTTGCGACTTGCCTTGGTCCACTTTCTTCCCTTCCTTGCTGCTGCACCAGGAATCGAAACATCAAGCTCTGATGCTTCCTCGTCAGGAATCCCATCATCAACCATACGCCTGCGTTGTCCTCCAGATGCACCACTTTTTTTCCGGAACTCTTCCCTGAATCTACCAGGAGGTGCGCTCTTTCCAGGTTTTGTAGGAGCTAAAACAGCCTGAGCAATCATAGGATCAACAGCTGGTTTCTTGGAAGCAAACTTGTCGACCAATATTGTCTTGCGTTCTTTGGTCTTTCCAGCTGATTCAATTCCGTCAGTGGGTGGCGGCTTTGCCGCTGCACCGACATCCTTTAATATCACCGGTTTCTTGATAACAGGAGGAGGAGGAGCTACAGAGGGTCTTGCTTGTAACTGTGGTTGAACCTTCTGGGGTGGCTGAGGGGGTTTTAGCGGGGCAACAGTTTGAGACTCACTCTTCCTAATTCCACTATCAGCCACTGGTTCCTGTTTAGAGGGTGGTGGTTTTACCACTTTTTGTATAGCAGCAACTGGATTACCTTTTTTCCAGACACTCTTCAAAGTTTTGGACTTCCTGTTGGAAGAATCATCAGAATCAACTGGCTTGCTATTTCTTTGTGCGGTACGTGCATTGGCAGACGACTTATTATTAACCAACACATTTGCTTTTCTGTTAGTTTCTAGCTTCTCCGCTTTCTCTAATGCCTCTCCAAGTGACTCGATGACCTTGCTTCTCTCTTCTTCATTAGGATTTCCCTTTTCATCATCAGAACCAGAGCTACTAACCGGTCCATTCCTACTGACTGGACCCATTCCTAAAGCAGGCCCAGGTTTAGGTCCAGGTTTTAACTGTGGTTTCGGGGACGGCTTAAGTAAGAGATCAGCATCGTCCTCCTTATTACTCCTGGATGAGGAATCAAGGGAAATTGATGTCCCCTGATCAGCAGCAACAAAATCCGTGGTAACTGAGTATCTACAGACAGAAACATAACGCCATCTTTTTCCAACCCAAATTCTATTAAAGTTTCTAAAGTTGTTGGCTAAAGAAACCCTCCTAACTAGTGAGAATGACCCTTCAAACTGTCCACCAGAAGAACATCCACAAACACTCCCCAAACTCACTAGGGAAGCCATACTAGTCATTACTCTTTATACTTATCTTAAAGAGCAATCATAATAGACCTAACAAAAAGCTCAATTCCCAAAATTCTTCTCTTATCTCTTTGCATATATCTCCAAAATTCAAAAATCAAGAACCTGAGTACACAATGAAATATAATTCGATAAGAATGACTATGAGCATTACACTAAAAATTGGAACTTTTCACGGTAATTAAACAAGAAACTTAGAAAAAGTTTATCTTTTTGAACAAAAATAACTCAATTTCCAGCCTAACAATGCAGCAACTAAAAAACTCAATTCCGAAAACTCTTCTCTTATCTCTTTGTATATTTACCTCCAATATTCAAAATTCAAGAACCTGGGTCTACGGTAAAATTTGCAATTATTATAAGAAGAATTATGAGAACTAATTAAAAATTGGAACTTTTTCAGTAATTAAACAAGAAACTTAAAAAAAGCTCATCTTTTTTAAATGGAGAATAGGACCCCAGATGGAATTTCTTGTATTTGTTTATAGGGAGCTGAAAAGTGATTACCTTTAAGTGTTAGTGACCTTGTTCTTGCATAAGAAATTGGCTTAGAAGTGTTAGTTTGTGTTTTTTGCAGAGTGCGCAAAGAGCTACAGAGATAGGAGTGAAAGGGGAAAAAAAGGAGCGAGTGGTTGAGAGGGAATTGAAATCAAAGCCAGTGGGGAATGAAATGAACGGATATACAAAAATGTGTGATTTCTGATAAGGCTTCGGGTAAGGTTTTCTCCCTCAAAAATTATTTTCCGTGTCGTGGTTCTGTATTTTATCCACGCATTTATTTATATCCACGACAGCATAACAAATTTTACGGAATTTCATTTTCTTTTTTCGGAGATATATTAGTAGTAGGAAAATTTTGAAAATTTATTCGAGGACAAATGAGTTGCTCTGACACGCTCTACGTATTCCCATTCCCATTTCTCTGTATGCTTTTTCTTTCTAATTTTCAATTTTATGTAACTTTTTCGTTTTTTATCTTTTTAAAGTTTTTTCCTCTACATAAGGCCTAGGGGCCTATAAAAAGGGAAGCTATCGAGATATTGAGAATGAACCTATATGAAATTCACACTAGTCCCACGAGTGGCCAGATAAAATATGATATGACACGTGACCGACTAAAACGAGGATACGTGGAATCCAAGATGGGATGGCTGAGAATCGAACGCAGTCATTCCGCTTGTCACCGAAAAGGATAACGTTCATAAATGTGTATTAAATGCTCTGCGTCCGGTAGCATTTACTAAGGAATATTATGCGGCATTAAAAGTGACGGTCCGTTACAGAGAATTTGACATTTATGTTCACTGTTACATCTTTATCAATGATCTTCATAACTACATTAAAGGAGGGCATGATCCTAAGACTTATTCCCCTGGACATAGCTATAAATAGTGAGCTCAATTACCATTGTAGAGCACATGAGGTTTCTGGCAAAAATATATACTATATTCTATGCAAAGCTTTATACAATTTCACTTTCTTGTTTTTTGATCTCATCATTGCTATGTTCGGAAACCGTGCCCACGGATTTCATCTACATTCTAAGGCTAAGTATTGTGTATTCCTTCAATTATTGTATTATTTCACGATCAAATTAGTTCACTTGTCTAGAAACCACATATAAATTCAACTGTACCATTTTACGGGTAAACAGTTTGGCGCCCATCGTGGGGCCTAGACAGTCATGCAATTAAATTAATCCTTGCCTTTTTTACTAATGTGTTTTGATTATTTTATGTTAGAAAAAATCACAAAAAAAATGGTAGATAACACTGTTAACGATGCACACAACCTTGAAATTCGAAGGGATCAACCTCATTTCGAGGACTCAATGAGTGACACCCACAATGAGGGGAATGACGTCACGCCGGTACATGACAGACGGTTACCTCGACGGGCGATGACGTCCAAATCCACTACTAAAAAATAAATAGACACGGTCGCATGCAATATAATTTACCCAACTATGAGTCGGGGTCGAATCTCATAGAGAACAATATGTAGGCGGTTAGGCGTGTAAGAGAATTATCACTTATTATGCAATGTCAAACACTTAGAATGGTTGTTGAGAAAATATTATAGCTAGATGCGAAAATGTAAACTAACCTAAAAGGCAAGTAAAATGATCAATGGCTACAAGCATGCATCGGGATTTACACTCAAGTAACGATCCAATGTATTTTACGATTTTACAAATATGAGCGAGTTTATATTAATTAGCCTCGGGTAATAATTCTATATTAGCTTCTTCCGAAGACTAACAAGACTTCCTAATTGAATTATCCCTAAAATAATTAAGAGATTAAGCATACCTGAATACGGCTACAAGTAGTTCAATCCTATCCCTGGGTAGAATCTATAAAATGAGGGTTAGAGTCTCAAGTTTTTATTAATTAATCTTTTTCAACCCCAAATAATCTTTCCCAAAATTAATTCGAAATGAATGGGCGAGTCCTAGAGTTAGCTAATCAATTTGGAAATATTAAAGAACAAGAATAATTAAAGAAATAATAACTCACTTCATAATAAATAAAAATCGTTCAATACATACGCACAACAAGATATTTAATCCACACTTTAAATATGAATATTCCCATAAACAAGATTCAAGTGTTGGAAAAAATACTACACACTTAAATATTCAATACAAAGCAAGGAAATGAAGAAATGAGCATAAATGAGTAAGAAATTCTCAACCAAAAGCTTCAAATCTTCAAGATCCAAGTGTGTGTGCAAGAACCCTAGCTTCAAAACTTGTCTTCTCTAGTCTAGGAACTGAAAAATAAGCCAAAGATACGTTTCCAATAAGCTAGGTCGTATATTTGTGGGTTTGGAATCGAGAGGATGTGAATTTCCAAGTCTGCCAAAGTTTGAAGCTCGTTGGCCGCACCTGCGGAAGTATCCACGCAGATGCGGATAGCTTATCGCAGAAGCGAACATTGAAGGGAAACTCTGACTCCGCAGAAGCGGGCTTGCATGCGCAGATGCGCTACCGCAGAAGTGGTTCTCCTTTCGCAGATGCGGTCCCAGGGAAGGAAGCTTAATTTCGTAGATGCGGCCTTCCACCTCGCAGATGCGAGGTCGCATATGCAGACAGTATTCCGCAGATGCGGAATCACCGAAGGATTTTGCACTTTAGTACTCTTTTTTGCTCAATTCCACTTCAATTGAATTCAACTCTCTTCGTGGCATCATTTACCTGAAAATATAGCAATACACAACATAAACAACCTCATATTATAATTAAAGGACGCAAAATATAAAGAAAAAAGACCAAAATAAGTGGTAAAGTCACCGCTCATCAACACCCCCAACTTAAAGCTTTTGCTTGTCCTCAAGCAAATCAAAACTAATAATTCAACGAGGTTCTACTATTTAAAGCACAAGTAGTATTACTATCATTTACAAATCACATTCTCCAATTTAGCACCATACTTATGGATTTGGTTGGTACTAGTTATTAGGCTCAAGCATGTGGATCTTAACCAAATAACTCCCTCATTTAGAAACAAATTCAAGAAATGCAAAGGAATTTCAAAATGATCAAGTGACAACAAAAAGCCTCAAGAAGTGACTCAAAAGTACTAGTCTACTACATATGCTCAATTTACTCATTCCGGGATGCATCAATGTCACCAATCCATCCTAATTCATGTGCCCTCACAAGAAAGAAAAAGTCCCACAATTACCATATTTACAATAACAACACAAGGAACAAATGCACAAAGACACTCATTCTCAACAAAGAATTTCAAGTGTTACAAAATATCATGCCATAAGCTTGCCCTTATTCTAATTCGCCGCCTATTCAAGAACATTCGGTTGGAGATCCCATAAGGACGTTTTAAGCTTGTAATGTAGGTTTAGGAAAGGGTCGGATAAGCATTTGGGATACAAGTGACTACACCCTCCTTGAACATTACTCACATTTGTCTTTCTTTTTGCACTTTGCTTCTTTTTAAACCACATAGCCCTTATTGGCATCTAGTTACCAACATAGAACCACCTTACAGTACCTCTCTAATTTTCTCAAGACTCCATATTTATATATATCCAGCGATAGATTTTTATCTCGATCTAAGTGTCTTTAGTTCTCTATATATATATATATATATAAATTTTTCTTGAAAGTGTAATTTATGTGTGGGATTGTCTTATTTTCTTTTTTTTATATAACTATTGCCTTTTGGAGTTTGAGTAACTTCATATGAACAACTTTGAGGTATATGTTTCTATCCTCAATGTACAACCTTACCAATTTTCAACTTGACACTAACACCCCCAATTTAGGCTTTTAGCCTCGTTCTCAATATTCAAGTAGGGGCGGGTTCAAAAAAGAGAATTATTTCACAAAATGATAAAGGTTTGTAATGAGGTGGCCAAAGAAAAGGTTAAAAGCTCAAATGGGGTAAACTAGTGATAATATTTATGCAATGGTAGGCTTGAAAGGCTAAAGAGGCTTTTTCAAAGATCGCAAAGAATGCCTAAGGTCATCCCTCCAACCAAATATAATTACATTAGCATTGAAAGACCAACCGGGCAAGTTTTAGATGATAGAAATAAACACAAAAATTATTTATAACCAAAAACTAACACACATGGCACATGAACTAATCAAGACGGATCAATTTCACTTCTTAATAAGAGCATCTAGAGCAATATCATGCCAACTAGTGGGCAAAGAATCACCAAAAGAGCCAAAAAGTTATCACAAAAATTATTCTTCCCCATGCAACTCACTTTTTCACTTTAAAACCAAAATTCAGAGGGGTATTCTTAATTCACACTTCACATACAAGAGACTAATTTTATTAGTACCAAATAATCCAAAAGTCTCCACATAACAAAACAAGACTTATTCCCTTAAGAAAGTCGTCACGCATCCATCATAGGGCAAAGTCACCCGGTTCAACACAAAAATGTTCCTCGGAAAAGAACCGTAGCATAAAGAAAACCCAAGGAAATACTACTAAAGAATTAAAATATAAACTAAAATTACTAAAGAAGATAAAATAAATACTAAAGAAATAAAATAAAATAACAAAAACTACTTAAAGAAACAAATACTAAATGAACAAAAATAACATAAACTAAAAACTACTAAGGAAAATAAGTAAAGAAAGAAAAATAAAATAGAATAACAAAAGTGACTAATCTTGCAAATGTACAACTAATCACAACTACGCTCGGCAAGAGCACATGATAAGCACTACTAAAACAAGTCCGGCAAGGGCACAAAATATCCTTACCACAACATAAACCCGGCAAGGGCATATATATAGCATCAATGTACGAATAAAGTATAATCCCTAAATCCACCCCCAACTAAAAATATTGCAGTGTCCTCACTGTACAATATCAAAAGAAAATAAGAGTAGTTTGAGGGTCTCCCTGAGGGCTGCATCAGACTAGTAGACTGCGGGAGAAGGGCTAATCACTCCTGCTGAGAACTCTCGGCCTCATCATCATCAGTATCATCATCAGCAGCACTCGACATGAAAGAGTATTCCTTGCTATCCTCACCATCAGCAACAGGTATCTTCCTGTTCGGCTGCCCCCATTTGAAGATGGCTTTGATGCCTCTCCACATTTTGATCATAAACTTGCCCTTCTTCTTGTTGCTCGCATTCTCCTTTTCAAAGTCTGACTGAAGATCTGCATGTGCCTTGGCCAAGTTGCCATAGGCGGCCTCAAGTGTGCTAACAGATGCTGTTATTTTCTCCTGAGACTCTGCCTGCTTTTTCTGTGCATCTAAGCAAGTCTTAATGTCTTCCCTGGTGAAGTACTCGGGCCCAGGCTGGGGGTGTGAGGGTCCACTGGGGAGTTGTCACACTAAGTCACGGATGACGCCAAGCTGCGAGTTCAACATCCCAAATGGTCCCTCAGGCACTGCTGCCTGTGAGGATGACTCTGATCCGCCAACAATGGTAACTTTCCTCTTCTTGCTCTTGATTGCACTACCCTCACCCGTTACTCTCAACGGATGAAAGAGTTTGTTAGCCGGCAACAATGATCGGTGATGCGCACCTCAACCTCTGCCCGCCTACACAACTCTGTGATCAGTGAAGGAAACATCAACCCTTGGTTGTCATCGTGCAAGTACTCTCTCAGCTCCCACAGGATATAATGACTGACATCCACACGAATGCCGTCAAGAAGGCATGTAATGATCAAGGCTCTAGTGTATGATACATCTGAAACATTTTCACAGGGTGATACCCTGTTGCAGAGGATGTAGAGCCATATTTTAGCTTCAGCTGTGAAGTCGATCGACTTCATACCCCTTCTCTTGTTGGCCCATTTTGCTCTCATGCTTGCAGGATAGAGTTTAGACACAAGCCATTCTACGTTGTTGCAATGATCTTTTTCTAGAACAGACTCGAGTGGATGGTCAGGAATTCCGAGTATGTCATTAATCTGCTCAGTCCCAAACCTCACTGTCTTACCCCTTATGGTGATTTGTGGGTTGGCAATGTTTGTACGCTTAAGATTAGCGCAAAATTCATGAACCCACTCCTCATTGGCTTTGCACGGAGTAGGCATGAAGCATGACCAGTCGGAGGCGTGAAGACGGCCATAGAATTCTGGGAGTAGCTCGGCCGATTTCTCCTCGGCGATCCCCTTTTCAAGCACTATCTTTTTGGTGAGGAGGTTGTCATAATACCGGCGATGACAATCAGCCGACATGAAGCGTGACTGGTCAAATTGTTCATCCACAGCTTCCTCCTCAATTTCATGATCAAGCGAGACATTTTCGTTCATGTTTGGGTCCATTTTAGCTCAAAGTACCTTCAAAAATATCAAAACAACGTTAGTCGGGCAGCAGAATCATGTTAGGTAATTTAAAACAAAGCAATTAGGCCAAAGAATCGAGCCGAACAGGCCCGGGAAGCTCCAGATGCAAAGCTACTGGAATTGAAAATTCTGCCTAGTTTTCGCACCTGCGGAAAGACCATCGCAGGTGCGGCCCCGCTTCTGTGGGTTTTTATCCGCTTCTGCGATTTTGCCCATCTCCCAGAGTTCGCACCTGCGGAACAGTCAACGTAGGTGCGAGGCCGCATCTGCGGCACTTTTTTCGCTTATGCGGTGTTTATCAAAGGGTTCCAAAGTAGAGTTGTTCATTTGGATCGGATATCCGAAATTCGAATCGATCCGTTCAATTTCGGATTTCGGATTGGATCGGATTTCGGATTGTGTTTATTAAAATTTCAGATTTTGGATTGGTAAAATTTTAATACGATCCGATCCGATCCGATCCGAAATTATTAGGGCATGTATAAATTCTAAACTTTAATTCGGATAATTAGTACTTCCTTTATATTTTTCTCCAAGTTATTACCTTTACAATTGATGGATAGCTCTATTGGCACCATAGTACTCTCATAATTGTATAAACATGAATTTCTCTTAATGTACTGCCTCTTTTACAAAGAAAATATACATATGAGTTTGCAACTTTGAGGCACAATAATCCGATCTGAAATCCAAAAATCCGATCCGATCTAAACTTTAAAATCTGATCTGATCCGATATTAATTCGGATCGGATTCGGATTATATTTTCTAGAATCCGAAATCTAAAAATTCGATCCGAAATGTGCTAAATACGATCCGATCCGATCCATGCACAACCCTATTCCAAAGCCCAGAATTTTCGACTCTTTTACCTCTCAAACAAGATTTTTAGCACATAATCTATACTCAAGACTTCTAAATTAGTGCACTACATTCGACGATTCTATTAAACCTGATTATTTGGTACTTAGCTAGCAATTTTCTTTTGGACAATTTGTCAAACACATGACAAGCAGAGATGATGATATGCTTTTTACAATTTAATCTGGTACTCAGACTTCCCAAAATTTTATTTCATCATTAGCAGCACACACACAGATACTCTCAACCATTTTCTCTCATTCCTAAAACTAATAGTGATAATAAAAATAAAGAAAAAAATTTGAAAACGTGACTATAGAACAGATGAGATGAAGAAGAAGAAAAAGAAAAGAGAAGTAGAAGAGAGGAGTAGATGAGAGACATGGTACCCATGTGGTCTTGTGCTTGAGAATTCGAGTGTGAGCAGATGGTGTGAGAGATGAGAGGAGTTTGAGTTTGGTGGAAAAAAGGTTAGAATATACCTGATGAAATAAGGGTTTATTTCATTAAACCAGCCTGATACCCGCACCTGCAACTCCAGAAGCGCTTCTGCGAAGTCGCTTCTGCGAGTTTTTCATCGCGTCCGCGAATCGTTGTGCATCTGTGCCTTGGTTTCTGCTTTTGCGCGAGCACACCTGCGTGCTTATGTCCGCAGGTGCGGTTGCACCAGACTTTAGCTGGACAGATTTGGGCAGCCACTGTTTTGGCTTGTTCTAACACTTCAAACCCCTTAATTCAACTCCAAAAATTCTGAAACTTTACAGATTCATCAAAAATAACATAATAAACTATTCTAAAAAAGTTAATTTCAAAAACGACCAACAATTTTGAAAACGATGGTTTGCCTCCTACCAAGCGCCGCATTTAACGCCGTGGCACGACGCGAATCAACTTTACCACTTTTCTCGCCACTTGGATGATATGAATTGGGCACCTAACTTGGAATCAAGCTTGTGACCATGAGCGGTGGGGGTGGTAAGTTGATGATCAAGACAAACTTTAATTTCTTCATTTTGCGTTTCTTGGCTTTCTTGTGAGGAATGTCATTTTGCCTTTTTGAATATGTAAATTGCAAAATGTATTGCTCTTCCTTTTCTTCTTTGCACTTCCACATGGATTCACATAGTTTAATTCCCATATCACCACACAATTCCAATGTTGAAAAATGCTTGGAATGCAACCTCAAGCCTTCAAATTGCAAATCTTCCCGGATTTTGACATTCTCTTTTTTTCCCGGATTAAAGTCAATCTCAACCATATTTTCAATTACACTGGTTGACTCTAATTCCATATTTTTCTTGGCATCACTAACAATCATGGAGTCGGTTGGCAGATGTTCAATTCTTGATTCCTCAAAATAAAGCTCAATTTCTTCCTCGATGTTGGACTCTTCTTGATCTCTTTCCACACTCTCAAGTTGGTGGGCATAGTGAGCCTCAACTAATATTTTCATTTGATTTTCCAAGGTGCGGATATCATCATCATTTTGAGTTAGTGCTTGTTTTAAGTCCTCGAGTGCCAAGCTTTGCTTCTCCTCATTTTCAAGAATGGCCTCCAACATGAGCATCATCCTCTCATTTTTAGCATTTGAGAGTTCTTCTTGGTTTTGATCAAGTGCCAAGGAAGGATTTTCGACGTCCACATCTAAGGAAGGTTCTTGGCTATCATTCACTTCCGAAGCTTTTTGGACCTCTAAAGCTTCAAGAATTTCTCCCATTTGTAAGTTCAACCTTTCAAGCACCAAATCATTTTGGAGACTATTTTTCAAAAGCTCCTCCAAGGCATTTTGCTCTTTGTTTCAAGTAGGCATTCTAACATGAGCTTAAACTCTCCATTTTGACCATGCTCAATTTCTTCCACTTCCACATCCCTATAATTTTCATCACAAAAATTAGAATCATCATAGCGGGGGCTTGGGGAAGGGAAGGACAAATAAGCACAATTATCCCAATGACTATTTTGATGACCACACTTATCACAAATACTCCACTTATGGATTAGAGATTGTGCGCACAATCCGCCCCCGGGAGAATTTAAATAATTTTGCCACGAGTGTGGTCCTCCACAATAAGGACAAGAGTCATCAAAGTATGAACAAATATCATCTGGCCAATTTTCATTATGTGGTGCCATTTTCAAAAATTATGAAAATAAATAAGAAAAATAAACAAAGATAAGAAAATAATTACATAAATATTTACAAGTTTGGACCAAAGCACTTACGCTTATTTCTCAAACAACCTAAATACGCCAAATTGGTCCCCGGCAACGACTCCAATTTTGATGATGTCCAAATCCACTACTAAAAAATAAATGGACACGGTCGCATGTAATATAATTTACCCAACTATGAGTCAGGGTCGAATCCCATAGAGAACAATATGTAGGCGATTAGGTGTGTAAGAGAATTGTCACTAATTATGCAATGCCAAACACTTAGAATGGTTGTTGAGAAAATATTATAGCTAGATGCGAAAATATAAACTAACCTAAAAAGCAAGTAAAATTATTAATGACTACAAGCATGGATGCATCGGGATTTACACTCAAGTAACGATCCAATGTATTTCACGATTTTACAAATATGAGCGAGTTTATATTAATTAGCCTCGGGTAATAATTCTATATTAGCTTCTTCCGAAGACTAACAAGACTTCCTAATTGAATTATCCCTAAAACAATTAAGAGATTAAGCATACCCGAATACGGCTACAAGTAGTTCAATCATATCTGTCACGACCCAAAATCCCACCACAGGCGTCATGATGACACCTAGTCTCTAAGATTAGGTAAGCTGATTTCTATTACATTTTAAAGCCATTTTATTTTTTTGTAAATGAAACCAATAGCGGAAGTAATTATAACACTTTCCCAAGACTGGTAGTACTGAGTCACAAACTCTAACTGAATACATGGAATGATCACGAGGACCGAATATACAATACTGTTTTATTAAAAATTAACAGTACAATGAAATGAAAAGACTCCAAGGGACTGCGAAGACTAAGCAGCTCTACCTTGAATCCTTACGGTCCCGCTTTAACTCTGCTCAAGTCCGATATCTCTAATACCTGGCTCTGCACAAAAATGTGCAGAAGTGTAGTATGAGCACACCACGGTCGGTACCCAGTAAGTATCAAGACTAACCTCAGTGGAGTAGAGACGAGGTACAGTCAAGACACTCACTAGTCTAATAGCCTGTGCAATATAATATACAAGATAGTAGGAAACAGATAACAATAAGGACATCATAAAACAACCAGGGATATGCACAGCAAGACAACAAAATACCATTTAATATCGCTCAACAAATAATAAATACAAGTACACCCAATTAAATCAAATTATTCAAATAAATATCCTTCACATATAATTCTACCAAATAACTCTCCTTCAAATATAATTTTCCTCAAATAAATATCTTTCAAATATAATTCTTTCATATAATACTTTCTAAATAAAAATCCTTCCAAATAAATTTTTTGAATATAATTCTTCAATTAAAAGGTCACCATGTGACACCTCATTTCATAATCATAAAAATACGGGTCTCAACCCATTTTTATATTTCCACAGCACTTCGTACCCATAATTAAATCATCATATTTTTTCGGCACCTCGTGACCTCATTTCATATCACAACTGCACGGACAAGTCACATGCGAATATCCTTAATGTATATAAGATCCACATGATCAATTTATTTTCACTAAAGTGAGTTTAAAATTTTTAAATCAAGTAAGAAATCATCAAAGAAATGAATTCATTTTTGAACACGTTTGGGTGAAGAAAATGACATTTCAATTAAAATGAAGCATCCGATGACTACTAATTTAGATGTAAAATTTATTAAATTAAAACATAATAGTAATTTCTTTTATTCGAAACCACTCAACTCTCGAAAACCAGTAAAGACCATAAACACAAATGTGCAGAGTCTTGTACAAAGAGCCAAAGCCAATACAATACAACAAGGAATAGCAGAACACATAATAAAATCAAATAATACATCACGGAAGAACTCAAGAATTTACATATCACGGAAAAACAGAATAACCAAAGGCAAGTGCATCTATAGAAAAATATGCAAGACAGGGGGATCTCCTGAGTTACCGCCTCGTAGTCCCAAAAGTAAATATGCAAGACAGGGGGATCTCCCGGAATACCGTTCCGTAGTCCCAAAGTAAATATGCAGGGCAGGGAGATCTCCCGCAATACCGTTCAGTAGTCCCAAAGTAAATATGCAAGACAGGGGGATCTCCCGGAATACCGTTCCGTAGTCCCAAAGTAAATATGCAGGGCAAGGGGATCTCCCGGAGTACCGTTCCGTAGTCCCAAAGTAAATATGCAGGGCAGGGGATCTCCCGGAATACCGTTCCGTAGTCCCAAAGTAAATATGCAAGACAGGGGGATCTCCCGGAATACCGTTCCATAGTCTAAAAGTAAATATGATTTCAACAACTGCATATCAAATGCTCACATATCACATCATATCACAAATTGCACGTCAAGTGCTCAAATCTTACAACATATCACAAATTGCACATCAAGTGCTCAAATCTTACAACATATTATTTTTCCACAATAAGGAGCCACGACTCGATCATAATGTGCACAACATCTTAACAAAATGTTCGGGAGTGAACAACTCAACCGAATAATATTTCACAATTTGGCACTTTGCCTCAATATGATTCATGAACATTATAATTTAATACCAAATTATCATATAACAATAACCTCGGCAAGCAAGGAACGAGGCATGACAATAAGGGATTTAATAAGTTACAACAATTTTTCCAACTTAATACTTAAGGGCATCTACGAATTTCAACCGATATAATTTACACATATAAACCAAGTACGTACTCGTCACCTCGCGTACATGGTTATCAATTACACAATTTTCACATAATACTCAATGCCTAAGGGGTAATTCCCCCACTCGAGGTTAGGCAAGATACTTACCTCATTTCACAACCAAATTCAAGATTCCAATAAACCTTTGCCTCGCGAATTCGTGTCTGAAAGCTCCAAATCTAGTCACAAACAATTCAATATACTCAACACGAATCGTAGGAATTAATTCCATATGAAAATACAAATTTTCCAACAAAATTCGAAATTTAACTCAAAAATCGCTCGTGGGACCCATGTCTCAGAATCCGACGAAACTCACAAAATCCGATAACCCATTCAATTAAGAGTTCAACCATACCAATTTTATCAAATTCCGATATTAGATTAACCTTCAAATCTTCATTTTATATTTTTGGAAGATTTTACAAAAATCTAATTTTTCTTCCATAAATTCACGGATTCATGATGTAAATGAGTATGGAATCATGAAATATAATCATTATAGGATAAGGAACACTTACCCCAATGTTTACCCATGAAAATCGCCCAAACCGAGCTCCCCAACTCTATTTTTGTCAAAAATGGTCAAAAAAACCCGTTTATAGAGCCTCTGGTGTTTTCGAGCGTCACAGGTAGCGTGGGGCGCTGCCTGTGGCGTTATTTCCAGTACCCTTAAATATCCCAGCGCCGGGGCTAGCGCCCACGCTACCCTGGGCGCTAGCGGGGACGGGAAATCTTGTCCGATACGGAAATGGGCATAACTCTCTCATACGATGTCCGAATTCGACGATTCTTTTTGCTATGGTTCTAAAATTTGAATACGGATCTATTGATTCAATCAAAACTGAATTTGGAGCTCATTTTCTTAATGTGATACCACGTATTCTTGAAGAATCGATGTCGAAATATAGCAAATCAAGTCGGATCGACCACAAATTTTGAATATAACTCATAATACATCATATGAAGCTATTCAAGACTTCAAATAGTAAAAGAGAGTAATAACTCAAATCGACAAGTCGGGTCGTTACACTATCCCTAGGTAGAATCTATAAAATGAGGGTTAGAGTCTCAAGTTCTTGTTAATTAATCTTTCCCAACCCCAAATAATCTTTCCCAAAATTAATTCGAAATGAATGGGCGAGTCCTAGGGTTAGCTAATCCATTTGGAAACGTTAAAGAACAAGAATAATTAAAGAAACAATAACTCACTTCATAATAAATAAAAATCGTTTAATACATAAGCACAATAAGATATTTAATCCACACTTTAAATATGAATATTCTCATAAACAAGATTCAAGTGTTGGAAAAAATACTACACACTTAAATATTCAATACAAAGCAAGGAAATGAAAAAAATGAGCATAAATGAGTAAGAAATTCTCAACCAAAAGCTTCAAATCTTCAAGACCCAAGTGTGTGTGAAAGAACCCTAGCTTCAAAACTTGTCTTCTCTAGTCTAGGAACTGAAAAATAAGCCAAAGATGCGTTTCCAATAAGCTAGGTCATGTATTTGTGGGTTTGGAATCGAGAGGATGTGAATTTCCAAGTTTGCCCAAGTTTGAAGCCTGTTGGCCGCACCTGCGGAAGTATCTATGCAGATGCAGCTCCGCAGGTGTGGATAGCTTATCGCAGAAGCGAACATTGAAGGGAAACTTTGACTCCGTAGAAGTGGGCTTGCATGCGCAGATGCGCAATCCCAGATGCATATTTTATGTGCAGATGCGCTACCGCACAAGCGGTTCTCCTTTTGCGGATGCGGTCCCAGGGAAGGAAGCTTAATTTCGCAGATGCGGCCTTCTACCTCGCAGATGCGAGGTCGCATATGCGGACAGTGTTCCGCAGATGCGGAATCACAGAAGTATTTTACACTTTAATATTCATTTTTGCTCAATTCCACTTCAATTGAATTCAACCCTCTTCATGGTATCATTTACTTGAAAATCTAGCAATACACACCTTAAATAACCTCATACTATAATTAAAGGACGCAAAATATAAAGAAAAGAGACTAAAATAAGTGGTAAAGTCACCGCTCATCAACGAGTTTAGGAGACAACTCCTGATGATGTTGACGGGGAGCAAGTAGCAGATATTGTGAGGATCTTGAAAGAGCAACAAGTAACCATTCTAGGCCATCTCACGTGGCAGGATCAAGTTATGACGGAACTGAAGTAGGTGCTATCAGGTGCTTCGAATAATGCAAACAGGCGTGATCCAATTCCTCCCGTTGTTCCCGTATACCAAACAACGCAGAGAGTCGACAACAACACTCTCCGGGGTGAAGTTGGCTCCGATGGGGTTGGGGGGAGCAAACCAGGTCTTAACAACGAGAACGATTCATTCAAAGATAAGCTTTTACGGTTCATGAGGGAAGTAAATGCCCACATGGATCAAATCTCGGGCGTACCACCAGTATTGAAATGCCCGAACTCGAAGAAGTATGTTCAATTACCGTACAAGCCAAGTGCGGCACCAGAACTAATCCCGAAATATTTCAGAATGCTTGAAGTTCCAAAGTATGATGGAACTTTAGATCCACAGGAACATATTACCACCTACACAATGGCGGTGAAAGGAAATGATCTAGCTCCTCACGAAGTTGAATCTGTGTTTTTAAATAAATTTGGCGAAACTCTAACGAGGGGAGCCCTAACATGGTATTCATTACTGCCCGAGCATTCCATAGATTCCTTTGAGATGCTCACAGATTCTTTCATTAAAGCTCATGCCGGGGCAAGAAAGGTGCAAGCCCCGAAGGCCAACATATTTAGAATCGCACAAGGAGAATCTGAATTATTACGAGAGTTTGTTACCTGATTCCAGAAAGAAAGAATGTTGCTCCCGAACATCCCGGATGCATGGGCAGCTGAAGCATTCGCCAAATGATTGAATCCGAGAAGTTCAGACGTTTCCCGGAAGCTGAAGGAAGCCAGCTTAAGTTTCAATCCACAACCTGGGCAGATGTTCACAATCGGTACGAGTCAACGATAAGGATTGAAGATGACCAGGTCGGTTCTACATCATCGGCTAAAGGACGGGAGAAGAACAGAGAAAAATCAAAGGATGACTACGACGCGGATAGGCGGGCTTTGAGGGGTCAGTTGTTGCCCTACGAGCGTACCGAAAGCTGTGGCAAAAATTTTCGAGCAGCAAACAAGTCCATCGTTAACAGAGGTACTGATCGAGGTCGAAATAATAGATCACTTCAAGATAAAGAAATGTTGGGGTCTCGAGATCTTTTTTACCCCAGGTTATCAGAATATAACTTCAACATCATTATAGTGGGACTAGTGTCATCCATGAGGAATTTGAAAGAAGCACAATTCCCGAGACCTATGAGGTTCGATTCCAGCCAGAGGGATCCTAATTTATGGTGTGAATACCACGGGACTAACGGTCACCGGATAGGGGACTGCCGACATCTTCGAGAGGAGGTGGCAACGCTATTGAAGAATGGTCATCTCCCAGAATTCTTGAGTGATCGAGCTAAGAAAAATTTCGGTCGCAACAGAGACAACGCGGAATCTTCGAAAGCAGGAGAAGAAACCCCACACCAGATGATCAATATGATCTTTGTTGGAATGAGATTAATGGGGTCACCTTTTCGGCGGAAAAAAAGACTAAAGTATCGATAACTCGCAGCAAAAGACTCCGGGAGGACGATATCACTTTCATGGAGGAAGACGCAGACGGATTGCTATTACCACACCTGGTAATCTCTTTAAATGTGTTAGATTTTAAAATTAAGCGTGTTCTAGTGGATCCAGGAAGTTCGGCTAATATCATACAATGGAGAGTATTGGAACAAGCTAAACTCATAGGAAGCATTATTCCGGAAACAAAACTCCTCGCTGGATTCAACTTTGCGAGCGTGACGACCCGGGGAGAGATCTTGCTGCTCACGAACGCTGAAGGAGTAATGAAAATAACTCTCTTAGAAGTAGTGGATGGTGATATGGGATACAATATCATCTTAGGAAGGACATAGCTACACGAGATGAAAGTTGTACCTTCGACGTATCACCAATTGCTGAAGTTTCCAATGCCCGAAGGAATCAAGCAGATAAGAGGTGACCAACTGGCAACAAGGGAGATGAATGTAATCTTAGTTTCTAGTAGCAAAGGGAATGAGCGCACGGTATAGCAATTACAGGAACCAGCGCTTACTCCCTAGTTAGAAGAGATTATTCCACGGGAAGTGTCATTAGAACAATATCAGTTGCTGAGATATTTCCAAGTTCCGGAAGAGACGGACATAACGAAATCCACGGCAGAGGAACTAGAGCAAGTGGCATTGTTTGAAGAATTCTTAGAAAGAAAATTTCACTTGGGGACAGGACTGCACCACGAGCTCAGGTATGGTTTTATTGAATTCCTTAAAATTAACGTTGATTGTTTTGCGTGGTCGCACAAGGATATGACAAGTATTCCAATGGAAATAACCGTGCACAAGCTGAGTTTGGATCCTAACGTACCACCGGTATGACATAAGAAGCGCCCTATTGTCGAGGCCAGGAATAAATTCGTCAAAGAAGATGTAATTCGCTTGCTTAAAATCGGTTCGGTCGGAGAGGTAAGATATCCATACTGGCTAGCCAATGTTGTAGTAGTACCTAAGAAGAACAATAAATTTTGTATGCGTGTAGACTATATAGATCTAAATAAGGCATGCCCGAAAGATTCATTTTCACTGCCAAATATCGATCAAATGATTGATGCCACGACCGGGCATGAATTGATGAGCTTCCTTGATGCTAATTCAGGGCACAACCAAATTAAGATGAACCCGGAAGATTAGGAAAAGACTTCGTTTATAACAAATTTTGGTACATATTGTTACAATGTAATGCCCTTCAGTTTGAAAAACGCCGGAGCCACTTATCAATGGCTCATAAATAAGATGTTTGAAAAGCAAACAAGAAAGACCATGGAAGTTTATATTGACGATATGCTCGTTAAGTCTTTGAATGAAGGTGACCACCTTAAGCATTTGCAATAAATATTCGATATCCTGAGGAAGTATAACATGAAACTTAACCCCGAAAAGTGCGCGTTCGGGGTCAGCTACGGTAAGTTCCTAGGGTTTATGGTCTCACAAGGGAAATTAAGGTAAACCCCCGACAAAATCAAGGCCATAGACGATATCCCAGATCAATTATCAAACGTGAAAGAAGTCTAAAGACTCACACAAAGGTTAGCAGCTTTGAGCAGGTTTATTTCCCGGTCATCAGAAAAGTGTCATCGCTTCTTTACATTGCTCAAAAAGAAGAACAATTTCGAATGGACGCCAGAGTGCCAACAGGCTTTGAGGGACCTGAAGAAGTACTTATCAAACCCTTCATTGCTCTCGAAATCAAAAGAAGGCGAAACATTGCTAGTCTACCTCGCGGTTTAGAAGTTGCGGTAAGTGCGATTTTAGTACAGGAGGACGAAGGTATGCAATTTACTATTTATTATGTTAGCAAAATTTTAACGGGAGCAGAAACTCACTACCCACATTTGGAAAAACTTGCCTTGGCTCTCGTAGTCGCCGCTCGGAAACTGAGGTCATATTTTCAATGCCACCAAATAGCTATGGTGACTATTTTCCCTTTGCGGAACATCCTTCATAAACCCGAGCTCTCGGGCAGATTGGCCAAATGGGTCGTCGAAATGAGTGAATTCGACATAGAATATAAACCGAGGACTGCAATTAAGTTACAAGTCTTGGCTGACTTCATGGCCGATTTTAGTCCGGGACTGCTACCTCTGGAAACCAAGGGGACAGTAATGGTGTCGGAATTGACATCAGGGGTTTGGACCTTATTTACGGATGGAGCCTCAAACGTAAAAGGGTCTGGGCTCGGAATAGTTTTAATCACGCCTTCGAGGGAAACCTTAAGGCAAGCCATCAGCATAATCCCTTTAACTAATAATGAAGCAGAGTATGAAGCTTTGATTGGAGGGCTCGAATTGGCCCGAGGACTTGATTCCGAGGTTATCGAAATCAAATATGACTCACAGATGGTGGTAAATCAGGTTTACGTATGCAACAATACGTGGTAAAGGTCCAAGCTCTTTTGGCACGATTCCGTGAGTGGTCAATCACTCATATCTCGAGAGAGGATAATGCAGAATTGGATGCATTAGCAAACTTAGGTTCATCAACGAAAATAAAAGGATTAGAGTCCGAAACGGTAGTACAACTGATCATCTCAGTCCTTGATATAGATGGTTACTATGAGGTGAATTCGGCTAGTATGGTTTGGTACTGGAGAAACGAAATAGTCAACTACCTCGAGCACGGAAAGTTGTCCGATGATCCCAAATCATCACAGGCGTTACACACCAAAGATGCACGTTATAGCTTCAGGAAAGGCCAATTGTATAGAAAATCTTTCCAACGCCCGCTCGCCCGGTGTTTAGGAGCGTCAGAAGTTGACTATGTCATACGAGAAATCCACGAAGAGATATGTGGCAATCACTCATGCGCAAAGTCTTTGGTGCTGAAATTGGTACGGGCAGGATATTATTGGCTTCGCATGCAACAAGACACCAAAGATTTTGTACGAAAATGTGATAAATGCTAACTCTACGCATCACTAGTACATAAACTGGCAGACCCCTTACATTCGGTTTTGTCCCAATGGCCATTCATGAAATGGGGGATGGACATCGTCGGATCGCTGCCACCGACTCCTGGAAACTGGAAAGGTAAGGTCTCTTTTAATTTTGACTGATTATTTTTCTAAATGGGTAGAAGCAAGTTTTTATCAGAAGATCGGAGAACACAAAGTGGTCGATTTCCTGTGGAAAAATATAATTTGTAGGTTCGGAATACCAAAAGAGATAGCAAGCGACAATGGGCCACAATTTATCGGTGCAAAAGTTACAAAGTTCCTCGAAGAGTTGAAAATAAAGAGAATCACATCTTCGCTTTATCATCCGAGCGCAAACGGTCAAGCGGAGTCGACAAACAAAGTGATCATTCAAAACCTCAAGAAAAGGTTGGAAGCAGCAAAAGGTAAATGGCCCAAAGAATTGCTCGGAGTTTTATGGGCCTACCGAACAACGGCCAAATCAAGTACAGGAGAAACTCTTGTTTACCTTGTGTACGGTGTTGAAGCCCTAATCCCGGTTGAAGTGGGCGAACCCACTTCGAGATATTCTCAGACAAATGAAGAATCGTACAACGAAGCAATGCTAATCAACTTGGAATTGTTCAAGGGACGCAGGGACTTAGCGCATGTAAGAATGGCAGCTCAAAAGTAGAGGACGGAGCAATATTACAACCGAAGAGCCAACTTTCATTTTTTCAAAGTAGGAGACTTGGTTCTAAGGAAAGTAACACAAAATATCCGGGAGCTCAACGCGGGAAAACTAGGTACAACGTGGGAAGGTCCCTACCAGATTTCAGCTGTCACTGGGAAAGTTTCATACGAGTTGGAGAACCATAATGGGGACAAGTTGCCTAGCAACTGGAATGTGGCACACCTCAAAAGATATTATTACTAATGAACAACACTCAAACAGAAAAAGCATACTACGAAGATAGCAATAATAAGATCTTTGATAGCAAGGCAAACGAACAATCTAGAGGACAGAGGTTACCCGACCGTTCACGAGCACAAACCTCTAGAGGACTGTTAGGTATTCTTTCGCTCGATATCATGGATTACTAAGGGGAAACAAGATATGTTGCCGAGTGAAGGATTACCTAGCAATTCATTGGTGGAACCTTCAAAGATACAAGACTCTTAGTGTTCCAATTCGCATTCTTCGCATTCAAACACTGGGGGGAATGATACGAGGATATGACAACAATGATTGGCACGTCAACCAGGAACAAAAATTCGGAAACAAAATGCATCATCGGGACCGGGGACTGCGCAGTCAGCCCCGTAGAAACAAGTTGTACAAGATAGCCACAAGTAATGGCAATTTCTTTTCTGCATAGCAAAATGCTTATGTAATTTCTAAAAATAGAAGGAATAAAATGAAATCCTTTTACTTTTATCTTGTTTCTTTTCTGAACGATGAGCTAACTTTGTCATTTGAAAGTTAAAACAAGTACTTCAAATGCTAGTGCCGTAATGAACAGGAGACGTCCTCTTCAAGAGCACTGTAAATATAAGAGGGCCCTCTCTTATAAAAACCCTCACGTTAAAGGGTTGGTTCTTGAAGAATCAATGCCCAAAATCGAAAATGCCATCGAAAAAAAATACACCCGAAGCCGCATATGAAAAGGACGCAAAAAGCAAACTTGAGCAAATATTCATAGAAACCCTCACGTAAAAGGGAAACTTGCACAAATATTCATAGAAACCCTCACATAAAAGGGAAACTTGCGCAAATATTCATAAAACCCCTCACGTAAATGGGATAATACTCGGAACCAAAATGCTTCGAAGAAAAGGCATCCGAGACTACACATAGTAAAGCTCGAATTGAACAACATGCGTAGAATGCTTGAGCAAATGCAAAAGTTAAAGGCTTGCATGGATGTTCAAGTAAAACTAAGACTCAAACGATACTTGAACAAAAAAATATGTCTTTATTTACAAGAACGGGCCAAAACGTTACAAGTACAAAATGGGAAAAGAAAGAAAAAGCTAAACTGCAGCGCCTCCAGAACAAGGAGGAAGATAAGTATCCGCATTGCGGGGAAGAGTAGGTGGTTCCGCCGATGGCTCAATGCTTTCCCCCAGTTTGGTCTTCGGCCTCATCGCCTTCCGATCCTTCTTCAGTTTTCGAAAACTCGGAACCGGAATCAGAAGAACTTGGAGCATCAGACTGCACCGGGAGTCCATTTTTTGCAGCCAACTCAAGCTCTCGGACCTTAAAAATTTCGGCACCAACATCAATGATACCAACTTTGGCCACTTCCAAAGTTTTTCTCCATATGCTATACATGGAATAAGTTTTTTCAACAATGAGGGAAGCCGCTCAGCGCTTAAGTTCTTCTTTGAGTTGAGTAACCTCGGCGGAAAGGTTTTCCCGAGCGAATCTAGCAGATTTGAGGGCGACGTCGAGATCGCGAACAGTTGAACTAAAGAGCCTATTATGCTCGATATGTTTTCTGTACTTCTCTTCTAGCGGGGCATGTTTCGCCTCCACAACAGCAAGCTCTTCACTTTTGGAGTTCAAGGCTGCTTCCAAGTTAATCACTCTTTCAGCAGAAGCAGCCTCACAGTCGGTTGCAGCAAGAATAACATCTTGGACTTCAGCCCATTTAGCCTTGGTTTCATCAAATCTAACCCTCAGTGGGCCAATTTCTTGGCTAAGGGTTACCACTTCTTGCTCCCTTTTCTGCAAACGATCCTCCAAAACAATGGCCTCAGTAGCTCTGGTTTCCAGTTCCGAGAGGCCGAGAACGGTCAAGTCCCATTCTGCCAAAAGTTGATCCCGTTCAGAAGTAAGTTCTTCGTTCTCACGAATCAACCTTTGAAGGCCCTTAGAGGCAGAAAAATTGGCCTATCAAATAAGAAGAGGTAAAACTTAGAGTACATTCGATCAAAAGTAGAAGAAATAACATAGGGAAGAAGGAACGTATCGCCGCATCATTATGCATAGCATATTCTACTAAATCAGATTCTCCCCAAAGTACTGAGACATTGTCTTAAGTTGGTGCAACTATGTCAACAGGTTGAGCATCCTGTTAAGATGATGAGGATCGTCACCTTCTATGTAAAAAAGCTCCCTCATCACTAGCTTTTTCTTCATCAACGATCATCACATTGTCTATGACCGACCCGGAAGGAGGACCAGTCATCATCGCCACCGGAGATGACTCGGGGGTAGGGGTGTTCATAAAAAAATAAAAAACCGAACCAAACCGAAAACCGAACCAAACCGACTAAACAAACCAATACATTTTAGGTTTGGTTTGGTTTGGTTTTAAATTTTAAAAACCGATCAAATTTGGTTTGGTTTTGGTTTTAATAAAAAAATAACCGAAAAAACCGAACCAAACCGACTTTAAAAGTAGCTATATAAATTTATTATTACACCTATATATATGTATATTTTTATATAAAGTTTCTGAAATTTTATGGTACATATTAGTCATTTGTATTTTTAGTCTAGTTCTTTGCTATTATAATAATCTAATTCTTTGCCTTCTAGTTTGATTGGTAGTTTTCTTTTGCTAAGTACAAGAATTTATTTCATGTAAAAATAATCGATTTTTAATTGAGCACTTAAATTATTCATCTCTATTTAAGTCAATTATCATCAATATATCTTGTTAAATGATAGATTTCTCAAAGAGCAATTAGTTTGATAGTGTCACATTGAAAATGTAGTCGCTAAAATATGTGTTTGGTAGTGTATGTCTCATATTTAAGAAAAAATCGATAAATAACCGAAAAAACCAAAAAACCAACAAAATTCGAATCGATAAAAAACCGACTTAATTGGTTTGGTTTGGTTCCAATATTTGAAAAATCGACTTACTTGGTTTGGTTTCGTTTTAGGGAAAACCGACTCAAACAGAACCATGAACACCCTTACTCGGGGGCATAAATCTTTTTCCTTTTATTCTTTTCCCCGGTCGCGGAGGAACGTCTTCTTTTTGTTTGTTTATCCTCCGGTCGGGGACTCCGTAAAGAAGTATTTGCACCCGAAACATGCCCGGAGATACCTGTTTGAGTAAGTGCTTCCTAAAGCAACCTCATTGCATCAGCAGGATCAGCCAGAATGTCCTCCTCGGGGACAGCAACAGAGCCCGCAGGTAGACTGATCTCATCCAATTTCACTCCTCTATTTGAGGATATGAAATTGGACGATGCAATAGTAATACCCAACAAGGAGTCAGGGTCGATTTTTCATAAGGAGCTACGAATGGGTCTTAGGGATATATATTATAGTGTATGAGCTTGAATTATCTCAAATTGCCACAAACTTGGGTTGTTTCTAGGCCTAATTTAAACTAAGATTACAAACTAAGAATTTAAACTAGAAAATTATTTTTGGTTGTTTTTCAAATGATATAAAAGGCCTAGGGCTATGACCTTCATCTAAGTGTTTGCTTAATGGGTTGTAAGCCTTAAAGCTTATTTTATTAATCGGGATGTATTATAGCTATCAACACTCAAGTACTCACTCGATACCTCTCGGACAAAGAGTGATTTTGCCCAATTTGGCTTTCTCAAGTCCAAATGGATACTGAACAAAGCAGTTGATAATAAGCTCAAATCAGGTTTTACTATCTCTAGGTTCAACCCTTTAATTGGGCTTATCAATCTCTCGATTGACCCAATTTATTGCTAGCCAAGTTTTCCTAGACTAAATCTCTCTTTCTCAAGTAGAGACCAAGTCAAATAGGCATGAAATAATATTTACAATCATTAATTCTTCAAATTAAAGCAAGATCTAGGCTAGATAATCAACACCCAACCATAAACAAGCAATAAATCAAATACCCATTAAGTTCACACACTAGGGTTGGATAACAACCTTAGTGAGAATATAGCTACTCATGCTTAAAATGGAAGAGAAAGAAGAAGAAGTGATAATTAAATCCATATTGATAATTAAAATAATGAAATCAATGTTCAAAAAGCTCGAGATGGCAAAAGCTACTAAAAAGAGTAAAAAGAAACGTCCATTATAGATGTTGATGTCAAAAACTTGACCGAAAAAAGTGAATCTCTTCTATTTATACAGTGCTGGAATTTTCGAACAAAAATGTCTTTTCGAAGGTTCTGCGTCCACACAATTCCATGTGCGGCCCGTACTTTGCTTCAGCTTGACAGGATTGGACTCTTGCGGCCGCATAATTCTGAATCGCGGATGCATCTCTCTCTTTCTGCGGTCCGCACATTTCTGAGTGCGGCCGCACATAGCTCTTTTGTGGACCGCACAAATGCAACTGTGGCGGCATAGCTGATCTTGTGCGGTCCGCACTTCCGTTGAACTTGATATGCATGTTCTCTGAACTTTCGGTCTTGCCTTACTTCTGCGGTCGCACATCTCATGTGTGAACCGCACTTCTCACAGATCTCTGACAAGTTCTTCTGCACAATCTGCGGCCGTAGATGTTAATCTGCGGTCCGCACTTTAGAGCTTCTGTGCCTGTTTTTGTCCTTGGTTCAGGTTACTCCTTCTTGAGTTGGATTTCATCTTTTAGGCTCATTTTCCACCATTCCTACAATTAAGCATATTTCATCAGTTTTTGGGAACACAATTGAACGCTTTTGGACTAAAACGAAAGCAAAAAGGTGCCAATAAGTAGTCAAAATCTCCACTCATTAACTCCCCCAAACTTAAGCTTTTGCTTGTCCTCAAGCAAATAAGGTAATTTCCACCTCCACAAGTTGAAGGCTATTCCAACTAATCAAAAAAATGCATCAATTGGGACCAACAATTACCCACACACTTATGAATTATTAACAAGGCGATGGGTTGAACTTTTAAGCATAAATAGTTCTAATATGACACTTGAGCATCAAGAATTGACTTAATTCATCAAGGAAGCTCGCTCTTTCATGTAGGTCATCCCAAACTCCTCCTCTTCTACTCTCTGTTTGCTTATCTCACTTAAGAATGTAGCACTCAATTCAAAGAATTGTGAAAGGTTCGGTCATCTCTCTCAAAAGAATGTCACAAGTATGGCTTTAAGTACCATAGGCTTGCCCCTCATATAAATCACCACTAATGTAAGCTCGCACGGTTTGAAATCACGTAGCATTTTTTCGGAATGCAATGAAGGTTTTTAGACTAAGGTTGGATATGCTATGATAGAACAGATTCATCTTTCCTTAAGCACTCAATTTTCTCTTATCTGCTCATGCTTTGCCAACTTTTTGAGGCATTTTCTTTTCCATAGGGGGGTTGGAGAGACTTAGCTTCACTCCTTTTTGGTTATGATATTCATTTTCTCTTTCTTTGTTTTCTCCATGCCTTGCATCATTACTATTCTTTGAAATCCCTTCAACTCTTCAACTTATTCACTTTCTTTTTGCATTTTTCTTTTTGTTCTTCTATCTTTTTCTTGCCTTTTCTTCTCTTCATTTCTTTTCTCTTTTTGTGCCTTGATACCTTTTTCAAACTTCTCGTCTCTCCCCTAAACTTACGTTTTCAGCCAATTATTTCACAAGAGTGTTAAGGAAAGCTCGGGTGCCAAGAGAGGGTCACGACAGAACTGGTAAAGGCTTGTAACGTGGTGATCAAATGAGAAGGGTTTTATGCTCAAATGGGTTGACTAGGGATAACAACATTGGTGGGCCATGAAATTTTTCAAGCGGGTCAAGGAGGGACTACAATCACTTCTCAAGCCAAGCAAAACTTAAAATTTAGCCTAGAAACACATTCGGAGCAAGTTCTAGACCATTTGCACAGGTACTTGGACTTGAAACAAAAACATCTCACCTCTCACATAGCTGGATTGTTAAAAAGGATAGAGTCGAGGGACCACAACGACCATAATCTAGATTTGAAATTCACTATGGCTCGACTAAACCACTCGATGATTGCCTAAGTCAACACAAGAGTCGCAAGGTCACTAACTAGAGTTATTTCTTTCCAAAAACTAAAAAACTTATTTTTGACCATAAGGATATAGTTAAGTGTGTTGGTACCAAGTGAAGCATATTTGACTCTTCGAGCTTGACTCAATTAGGTCTTTTTATTCCTTATTACTACTATTCTTACCTAAACACCAAAAACAGACTCAATCCCTTAAGAAGGTTGTCACACCATCCATCGTTGGGAAGAGTCATCCGGTTCACACAAAAACTACCTTTGGAAAGAACCGTGGCATTAAGAAAGCCAAAGGCTTATTGTCCACTCAAATATAAAAAGAAGAACCTAGATTAAAAAGAAGCTATAAGATTAAACAGAAGCTACTGAATTAAATATTGACTAATAAGAAAATAAAATAAAGAAGCTACAAAGCAAGCTACTGCAAGCATAATGAATGTACATAATGAGGGAGAAAAAGAGAAAATATATACATCAATAGAAAGAGAAAGATGAGAATCAATACATGATAAAAAGAAAAAGGAAAATGTTATCAGTTATTACACCCCCCCCCCCCCCCGAATAAAAGTAAGCATTGTCCCCAATGATTAACAAAATAAGAATAAAGAAGGGTAAGAGTGAAGAGGACTCCCTATGTGGCTATGTCCATAGCAGCGTCACCGCCCTTAGTCTGCTCTAACTGGATCTCATCATCCTCGACTCTGCAAGTAACTGGGTTGGTGAACATCTGGTGCACCGCCTCAGCAGTGTCGGCAGCCATTTCTGGCTCCTCAGACTGGCTAGCTGGTGCCACTGGAACAGATGGTGCTGCTGGAGCTGTTGATGCTGATGGGTTTGACCCTATGAGCAAATCGAATGGAAGCTCCCCAGTTGCTGCTATCTTGGTCACCTCTCTCCTCAACCTGTCAGCTGATTTCTTGGACACCTAAGATTTTCTCATTTTCTTTACCTGCTTCCCCAGCTCCTCAATCACTGATCCATGTGTCCATGATGGTGGTTTGGTTTTTCAATATCTTCTTCAATGTGTCCTCCACTGTTGGAGGAATCTGGGGTGTCAGGGTGGATGACTATGAAATTAGACGACGCAATAGTAATACCCAACAAAAGAGTCGGGGTCGATTTTCCACGTGGAGCTATGAATGGGTCTTAGGGATATATATTATAGTGTATGAGCTTGAATTATCTCAAATTGCACTTCCACAAACTTGGGTTGTTTCTAGGCCTAATTTAAACTAAGATTACAAACTAAGAATTTAAACTAGGAAATTATTTTTGGTTGTTTTTCAAATGATATAAAAGGCCTAGGGCTATGACCTTCACCTAGGTGTTTGCTTAATGGGTTGTAAGCCTTAAAGCTTATTTTATTGGTCGGGGTATATTATAGCTACCAACACTCAAGTACTCACTCGATACCTCTCGGTCAAAGAGTGATTTTGCTCAATTTGGCTTTCTCAAGTCCAAATGGGTATTGAACAAAGCAGTTGATAATAAGATCAAGTCGGGTTTTACTATCTCTAGGTTCAACCCTTTAATTGGGCTTATCAATCTCTCGATTGACCCAATTTCTTGCTAGCCAAGTTTTCCTAGACTAAATCTATCTTTCTCAAGTAGAGACCAAGTCAAATAGGCATGAAATAATATTTGCAACCATTAATTCTTCAAATTAAAGCAAGAACTAGGCTAGATAATCAACACCCAACCATAAACAAGCAATAAATCAAACACCCATTAAGTTCACACACTAAGGTTGGGTCATAACCCTAGTGAGAATCTAGCTACTCATGCTTAAAATGGAAGAGAAAGAAGAAGAAGTGATAATTAAATCCATATTGATAATTTAAATGATGAAATCAATGTTCAAAAAGCTCAAAATGGCCAAAACTACTAAAAAGAGTAAAAGGAAACGTCTATTGTATCTGCTGATGTCAAAAACTTGACCTAAAAAAGTGAATCTCTTTATTTATACAGTGCTGGAATTTTTTAACAAAAATACCCTTTCAGAGGTTCTGCGGCCACACAATTTCATATGCGGTCCGCACTTTGCTTCAGCTTGACAGGATTGGACTCTTGCGGCCGCACAATTCTGAACCGCGACCGCATCTCTCTCTTTCTGTGGTCCGCACATTTATGAGTGCGGCCGCACATAGCTCTTTTGCGGACCTCACAAATACAATTGCGGCCGCATAACTGATCTTCTATGGCCACACAATAATTATACGGTCTGCACTTCCGTTGAACTTGATATGCATGTTCTCTGAACTTCCAATCTTGCCTTGCTTCTACGGCCGCACATCTCTTGGGCGGACCGCACTTATCACAGATCTGTGACAAGTTCTTCTGCACAATTTGCAGCCACAGATGATAATCTGCGGTCAACACTTTAGAGCTTTTGTGCATGTTTTTGTCCTTGGTTCAGGTTACTCCTTCTTGAGTTGGATTTCATCTTTTAGGCTCTTTTTCCACCATTCCTGCAATTAAGCATATTTCATCAGTTTTTGGGAATACAATTGAACGCTTTTGGACTAAAACGAAAGCAAAAAGGTGCCAATAAGTAGTCAAAATTTCCACTCATCATAGACCTAATTCCATGAACAAGTCAGAAGGGTTTAACCAAATTATTCATATATAAAAATGGAAGCAAGGTAAATTTAAATTTACCGTGATTTTTGGCCTTTCACCCGTATTTAAGGGCCAGTTCTTTCCACGAACGAGTTTCGGGCGTTTTGATGTCCAAGATCTTTTGAACCCACCGGTTCAAACCTTTCACCACTGGTGGGATCCATCGAGTTGCTGAAACATGCGAAGGGTGAAGAGATGATACAGCCATAGAAGAGTATCTAGTAAGAGGAACACTATACAAAGAACTTACGAGTGCGGTTCCAAGCAACCAGAAAGGATGAAGCCGTTGTCAGAATGATGTCGTTGGTGGAAACTGCTACGAACCGTTCCATTCACCCAAGGTCGTTGTCATCATCCATGCTAGACAACAAAGCATGGTGGCCACGCTTGCAAAGGTTTATCATTCCCTCGCAGAAGATTTTGGGGGAATAGAGATTCATCATATAAACTAAGTTTAGCTCCTCTCCAGTTTCTTGGCACAAACGTCGGAGGCAGGCAGTCGTCCTCCACACTGAAGGACTTACCCTGTGCCAAACACACCTGGTAGCAAAGGCAAAACTCCGCAATTACGGAATCAAGCTCTCCGCTCAAAGAAAATGCACCCAAAGTAAAGGATACGTGAAAAAGTATGTAAAACCTTCCTTGGGAATGGTCACTCGTTCCGATAGATCAGGAGCAATATTTTCCAACTCATTGCAGCAATAGTGCTCCTTCACAGCAGGAATACTGGAAGGACGAATAGAATAAGGGTACCTTCTAACAACCCATGTACGAGGGTTAGCAATAGGAAATTTCTCTTCAAAATCCTTCAAAGTACTAAGCCTTCTTGGGATGATGGAGCCCACCGTTGGAGGAACGGAATCCTCGATTTTGTTCTTATTCTTTGTAGAACCAGCACGTTTAGAGGGAGAAGCCATTGGAAAAGAAGAATGTAAAGAGTTTGTGTTTGAAGAAAATTAGAAAAAGGATGGAAACAATGATGCAAATCAGAAGCTCAAGCAATTGTGAAACGCAAAGGAAAGAAAGTTGCGTATAAGTAAAATTTTGGCGGCTAAATTAATGGCCATGATTACCTCGATAATCGGGAAAAGTTGTGTGCTGAATTATGGGATGACGCATGTTCGAGGCATTAAATGCGGAGAGACTTGCGTCTAATCAACTTTCAGAGACCTTCAGAGGAAATTATAGTAATTCCTGCCAAAAAGGTGTTCCTACCAACTTCCCGGCAATACAAAGTTATGTCACCGGAAAGTAGGGGGACTATTTGTATAGGGTAAAATATGATATAACATGTGACTGACTAAAAAGAGGACACGTGAAATCCAAGATGGGATGGCTGAGGACCGAATGCAGCCACTCTGCTTGTCACCGGAAAGGATAACGTTTATAAATGTGTATTAAATGCTCTGCGCCCGGTAGCATTTACTAAGAAATATTATGCAACATTAAGAGCGACGGTCCGTTATAGAGATTTTGGCATTTATGTTCACCGTTACATCTTCATCAATGACCCTCATAACTGGCATTAAAAGAGGGCATGATCCTAGGACCTCTTTCCCTAAGCATAACTATAAATAGTGAGCTCAGTTACCATTGTAGAGCATACGAGGTTTCTGGCAAAAACATATATTATATTCTATACAGAACTTTATACAATTTCACTTTCTTATTTTTGATCTCCTCATTGTTGTGTTCGGAAACCGTGTCCTCGGAATCACCATATTTGCTATTTCATCTACATTCTAAGGCTAAATATTGTATATTTCTTTGATTATTATATTATTTCATGATCAAATTAGTTCACTTGTCTAAAAACCACGTATAAATTCAACTGTACCGTTTTACGGGTAAACAGTCATATTTCTTCTTGTTAATTAACAAATCATTCAATGTATAAGTTGATCTTAAAATGAGTTAAAAGTTTAATTCGTCAACAAATAATCAAAATATGAAATTAAAATTATCAAGAGAGTTGTCGAACATAAATTGAGTTGGAGTAATGGAGTGTAAAGCTCAAGACATATTTATCAGACAGGGTTTATGTAATATTTATTAAGTTCGTTAAAAATAGCTTTAAATCGTTGACGAGAGCTCCCACTAGTAGTTAGGCTCCAAGTGGTTCTCGTGAGCCTTGATTAGCATAGTGGATTTAGAGCAGCGTCCCCGGAAAAAGTCACAACTTTTTTGTAGTTAATGTATGCAAATGTAAAATATTATTGGCGTATGTTTATACTAAATTAATAAATAAATAAAAAGGCAGTCTGGTACATTAAACTCTCGCTATGTGCGGGGTTCGGAGAAGGGTCAAACCACAAAGGTCTATTAGACGCAGCCTTACCCTACGTTTCTGCAAGAGGCTGTTTCCGCGACTTGAACCCGTGACCTCCTGGTCACATGACACCAACTTTACCAGTTACGCCAAGGCTCCCCTTCTAAATCAATAAATAGAAGACATATATATTTCATATCCATATTTATATTTAATCATGGTTAATAATATGTATTCACACTTTAATTTTTTAATCTTAAGATTAAATTATTTTATTTATTGTAAACATTGAGTGCAAGTATTACATTAACTGATGGTAAAAAAAGAAACCATTTTGAATAGATTTCTACTGGTTCCTATGTTTATAATAAACTCTTCAAGGGTCTTGACATGGCAATTCATTACTCACTAATTACTATCACCATATAGGCAAATGCAATGAGGCATTAGTAGAAGATTCAACTTGTAAATATTTCAACGTCCAAGTTAGTATGATAAGTAATGTACACAAAACAACATGAATAATAAGATTTAAGCCTCCAAAATAGTAAATAAATAAGCTCGTATAACTATGGGTGTGTTTGGTACGAATGAAAATATTTTTCAATTTTCTCATGTTTGGTTGGTTTAAATATTTTGAAAAATATTTTCCTTATGAACTCATTTTTCTCTAACCGGAGAAAAATATTTTCCTTATCAAGAGAAAGGAAAACATTTTCCAAAACTCCTTCTCAACCTTCCCCGCCCTATTCCCCACCCTCACCAACCTACCCCACCCCACACCCACCCACCTAACCCCACCCCCTGTCTCAGAAAAGGCTTTTATTTTTTTAAATTTCAGTTTTTTTTCGTCACCACCCACCCTACTACTCCTCCCCCACTTTTGTAATTTTAAATTTTCGTTTTTTCGTTTTTCTGCACCACCCACCGCCGCACAATTTTTTTTTTTACTTTTTGTTTTGTAATTTCAGATTTCTGTTTTTTCGTTTTTCTACACCCTCCCCCCACCCACCCCCAATACCCCCCCACAAAAAAAGGTTTTTTTTTTTTACTTTTTTTTGTAATTTTAAATTTCCGTTTTTTCGTTTTTCTGCACCCCTGAATTTTTTATTTTTTATTTTATATATTTTCAGTTTTAGTTTTTTCATCTTTCGGTTTACATGTTCAAAATTTTACAAGTTCCAAAGTTATGAGTTCGGAGGTTTATGTGTTTGAAAGTTTGCGCGTACCAAATAATAAAAAATGAATAAGATTACTACTTGTTTTCCAAGAAAATATTTTCTTGAAAAACATTTTCCGTTATACCAAACACACCCTATAGTTGTACGTTTCATCAATTTATCTCTCTTTGTACATGTGCAATACTATATGTTTATGTGTTTGTGCGCACCTGAGTGTGAAAATAAACATGTCATGTAAATAATGTATCTTATCTTATGGTGTTCTCTCATTTTTTTCCTTCATCTTTATTCTGTATGGCTCTCTGATTATCATCATCATATGATCTCCGTAAGTATATAGTGTTTGTCTTACTTGAGATTTTCTCTCTTAGTTTGTTGAGTTCTATTTTATGTTAAATGGCATGTGACATATTTGTGGCATATGTGCTCCCTTTTGATTGATCTCAGTAAAAGCAAAATGATAGACATTCCTATATTGATAAGGATGAGCTTTTTCACGAAGAAAGTTTCGCGCCCAACTGTTTGTATATCGATCGGAAAGAAGCAGCTGCAAATGCTATAAGTGGTTTTTCCTTCCTATCCCATCTATCTACAAGAGTTGCTTGATTTGCCCCTGTCTTTAATAGGAGTGGACTAAATTCAGGCATATCCCTGTCCCATTTCACGAATGTATCACATTGAGAATTGACTCGTCGGATTAACCACGCGGGCAGATATCCGTTTCATAGAGGTGCTTGTCATTTCTTAGTCATTGCCATATAATTCATCAGGATTAATCACTTAGACAGTCCTATATTATTAAATTAGTTAATTATATTGTAAATATTGTTCTTTGTGTCGAAGGTATTTAGAACTCCCTCAAAACTATAGTTTATACGTGATCGTGTACCTATAAGTCTTTCACATTCGGTAGTCCTTTTATGAGATCTTCATAAAATTAAAAACAAAATACTTCTAGAAGAACAAGCCTCAAATAACTTTAACTTATCTCTTTTAAAAATCTTGTAACAATTTGTACTAAATACTATAATTCATTCATCAAAGATTTGTATATCTTGATTTTTTTGTATTTAACTTGATTAATTCTGCTCATAAGTTTGCATAACATAAACTCGAATAAAGTAGGACGCTTTTATAGTTTATTAGAAAAAGTTACTAATCGGTAACCCAACTAGCTCGTGAGACATAGTTGACTAGTTGCGTAAAGATTAATTTGATTTGCTTTAGTTAACTTTGTTCGAATTTGGTCAAACGTTCTTCAAAACATTATGAATAAGAAGTAATAACGAGCCAAAAGATTGGCAAGTGCAACATTAGGGAATTTTTTCTTTTAGTTCATATGCAAGTTATAATAATACATTGCATTGTTTAGGTTGTGAGAAGTAACGAAGGAATTATTATACGACAAATAATAAATAATATTGTTGTTGTCATATAGTGATAAGCTAAGGAAATTTTAAACAGGAGATTGTTACTTTAAGGATATTCCATATTTTTAATATACCGATTTCATATTCTACTCCGTATAAAATAATGCATAGATTTTCATTTAATTTACGAGTGTATTATCTAATATAGTCAGATCTCTATATAACAACATCCCTATATAACAACCATTCACTATAAAAGCCAAGTTTTCCTTAGAACAAAATTTTTAAGTTATATTTTACCTCTCTATAATTTTTTTTTACCTCTAACAATAACAATCATATTTATAGCAGAACTCTTTGTAAAATTACTCCTCCATAACAGCCATATAGAATCTTTAAGATTATTATTAATAATTCTAAAAAGATGCACTAATCTTTTTCATTAAACAAAGTTTCTATCTTGTATAAGTGGGCGTTTGGACATAAGAATTGTAAAATTCAAAAAAAAAGTGAAAACAATTTTCAAGTGAAAAATGTTATTTGAAAATTAGAGTTGTGTTTGGACATGAATATAATTTTGGGTTGTTTTTGAAGTTTTGTGAACAATCTGAGTGAAAATTTTGAAAATAACTTTTTGGAGTTTTTCAAAATTTCGAAAAATTCCAAAATGTATCTCCAAGTGAAAATTGAAAATTTTATTAACAAACGCTGATTTCGGAATAAAGTGAATTTGTTTTGATAAAAAGAAAAAAATTTCTTATGTCCAAACGGGCTCTAAGATATAAGATTTGAAGATTTATACGTGATATCTTTTTCCATTGAATAAATTTCAAAAAATATTTAGATAGAAAATTAAATGCTAAGCTCTTAGACTGTCTTCAAGAAAAAGCTGTTGGATACCTTTCTGCTAAAAATTTGGACACAAATCTTTACCAATTCAAGCATTATATCGCTAGTAAGAGAATGAAATTTACGAAACAAGCTAAAATTATAAAGTTCTTCCATCAATCTTGATTTTTTTTTTTTTATTTTTTTAGGTAGCTTTAAAATGTTCGCCTTAGAGTTTAAATCTTTATACTTTTAGCTATGAATTTATTAGCTTTCTTCAATATTTAACTAGTGAAATATGCATATCTTTTGAGATTTTAAATTTTAATAATTGTCTAATTTTTTATATGTAACACTAAAAACGGAAAAATAATTAATTTCTGAATAATTTTTATCTATAACAGCCAAAAAATATTTAAATGTCAGATACTGTTATAGGTGTATAACAACCATTCACTATAAAATCAAAACAATTAGGCTATTATAGAGATGTTTTACTGTATCACTGACTAACCGAATCCTATATTAGTTATTCAAAGATTAAACTTTTGTTATGCAGCCAACCAAATGTTGCATGGTTATGTGTTTATTATTTTTTCTTATATGTCCAATCAAATACTAAATTAGTTATGCAAGAATTATTTATTTTAATCACATGTATTATTTTAAGCGAGATTTTATATTGAAATTTTATTTTCTAATCATATGAACAAAACGACCCTTAGCAAGTTTTGTTGACTCAGTTGTTAGTGCAAGGTGTAAGCCTGTAAGGCAATTCCACTTGGCCGGAGGCTCACGCTAAGGCACAATAGACCCCATCACACACAGCACAACTCCATCCAACGAAACATAAATGTGACTGCATCCTCGAAAGTCGAAACTGAAATACAGAAATTAGTCCCAGTAAAACGAGCTTCAACAGAGTTTCCCAAACACACGCACTCTCACACAGTAAAAGGTGAAAAATTATGAAGGAAGAAGCCATAAGCTCTTCCCATGATCCTCAATTGCCCCCCAAAGCTTCTTCTCCTCACCCTATCCATACACCTGCTGCTAGGTATATATTCACATCTCCCCAAAACCCTAGCTTTTACAATTTCCCCAATTTTTACTTGCGTTTGTGCTTTATTGAGCTTCTTATTTACTTTAGTACTTAGTTTTTCGATTTAATTCGTTTCTAGGGTTCAAAATTTGAACAATGCTGTATGAAATTGTAATTCGTCTTGTTATTTATGAGAACAAAGAGCTTACATTTGTCAATTCATTTTTTCTATTACATTAAGGTTTTTACTTTTTCGGTTTGTTGTTATTGTAATGGGTTATTTATTTATGTCTACATGCCACTGAGAAGAAAGTAATTTTAGAAGTGTGTGAAGTCGATACACGTAGAAAGTTTTAAATAAGAGCTTTGCTTGTCTATCTGTTGTATTTACTATTTACCATTACTGGCATTTGGGTTGTTGGCCTTTCTTTGTTTTGCTAGCATAACGGTGAATTCTACAGTTTAGAGTAGTGTAATATTTGTTTGTCTTAATCTGATTTCCATGTGATTAAACGGGGCTACATAGAGTGGGTTTCATTTGTTCACTCCCAATTAGTTTGGGATTGAGGAGCATCAATCAGATTTCTGCATGAGAAGTGTAGATTTAGAAGGCCTTTGTCACAAAAAAAAAGTGTAGACCCAGAAGTTACTGGTCAAAGTTAATCATTGTCCTCCAACATTTTCAATCTGTTAGGTCTGAAGTGAATTAATAGCTTAATTTTTCGATGCAGTTCTGTAGGAGCATCATCTCCTGCTGTTCCAGCAAATGCTGGGGGCACGGATTGGTTCGCACACCCGCAGGGTTCAAAAGCAGCTGCACTTTCCCGTATTGGTTCACAGCCCATGTGGACTTCAATGAGCACTAGTGCTGGTGGTTCTGCTCTGGGATCATCACAACCTTCATGTAGACCATGAGAAAGGGGTGATCTATTGAGGCGGCTGTCCACATTCCGACCCACAAACTGGTTTGGGAAGCCTAAGGTCTGACTGAAAGGTTCCTTTTGTATCATCTCTTAAGACACTTGCATGATCCTGTCAACCAGGGGCGGACCTAGCGTATTACTGATGGTTCAATTGAACCCATAACTTTTGACACAGAGTAAAAATTTACATGTAGAAATTTATTAAACTTGCAAAAATAGTAGATATGAACCCATAACTTTACAAATATAATGGGTTTAATACTAAAAACTTTAAAAGCTGAATCCATAGGATTTAAATCCTTGATCCGCCTCTGCTGTCAACCCTGTTTTTCCTATTGAAAAAACCCCAAACCCAAATTTCCTGGATGTACCCATTTCCTGGCTTGTTTTGCCTTTATTGTTTGTTGTCATTGTTACCTAGCCTTGAACCCTTGACCTAGTAGGTAGGAGAGAAGTCCCCAACCACTATGAACAAGGATGGCTGGTTTGTTTTGCTTTTATTGTTATTGAGAGCTTGTTGCAGAAATTGCATCACATGGATAAGAGACACATTTTATGTTAGTTTGTTCCAGGATTAGGATGTGAAAATCCTTGCACACTAGTTAGTTTGGGCCTTCGGGGTAGGGGAGAGTAGATTTTTGACTATTATATTTTACTGTGAATTCTGGAGGCAGTTAATTTCATCAAGCATAAAGAAGAGCTGATAATATCATTCGCTCTGCATTAAAAAGGTGAAACATTCAATTGGTTCTGGAAAAATTCTTTTACACTTCAAACCATTAGCATGTCTTTGATGTGATTGTAGGTGTCCCCCGGAAAGAGAAGCTTATGCTTACCGCCGATGCCAAGCCTGTAAATAATAAATTGTCGGGCCTGTTTAAAAGTTTAAATGTTTTTTTTTCCACTCTAGGAAATGATGGATAAAGGTGTTACTCATAGGATCAAAACCAGAACAGAGACAGACTTGAGTTGGAGTCTTTGGAAAGTTGATAAGTCCATAAAAAAGATCTGGCTTATGATCCCTGCAGTTATTTTTTGGCGTCTATGGAGTGAGAAACAAAAAATGTTTGATGGCATCTCAACTCCATAACTCACTTAAAGCCAAATGTTTAACCAATCTTTTGACAAAGTTGTCCCCAGTACTACTGAACACTTTTTGGAGTTTGTTACCGCTCTTGTCCTAGATTGAGACATTGTATAGGGGCTGGCAACCCACTTTTGTTGCTTTTCTATTTCTGCTTCCTGTAGGTAATTTCTTGTAATCTTGCATTTTTTTTGTGATGCCTTTTCTTTTGATGCAACAAATTACTTCATAAAAAAGAAAGAAAGAAAGACCGTCAATGTTATATGGTAGTGGAGGTTAGGTTGCTAAAGTCCAACATATCCACAAGATGAATGTTGCGGAGATACAGATCCTAAGATGGATGCTCGGTCATACAAGATTAGATAAGTTTAGAAATGACCGCATTAGCCATAAGGTGCAAGTAGTGCACATTGAGGAAGAACTTAGAGTAGGTCGCTTGAGATGGTTTGATACTGCATCGACCTATAGATGCACCGGTTTGTAGGTGAAACTATGGTGAGGGAAGGTGTTAAAAGGGAACCGGACAAACCGAAAATCACATGGAAGGAAATTCTCTGGAATTAATACAGACTTAGCTAAAGATATGACGGAATAGAAGTAAAAGATCTATCTAGGTGATATCAACTAGTGGGAGTAGGTTTTAGACTTGTTACAGAACTTCTAATATTATTATTATTATTATTATTATTATTATTATTACCACTACTACTACTACTTTCGTCCCAGTTTATGTGCCACTTTTTCTTTTTCAATTAGTCCAAAAAGAATGTTATCTTTTCTTATTTAGAAATAATTTATCTTTAGAATTCCTACTTTACCCTTAATGAATTGATTTACAGCCACACACATATCTATGGTTTGTTTTAGACCACACATTTCAAAAGTTTTTCTTTCTTAAACTTTATACTGAGTCAAACACCGGAATGGAAGGAGTATTATTTATATATTTACTTAACTTATTTTTCACTTTCACTTTAATTTTATTTTGATATGACGATGATATGAGTTGAGCTTAAAAGAGTGAAGTGAGGATTTATACAGCCAACCTCAACTTGTTTGGGATTGAGGCATAGTAGTTCTTTTCTTCCACTCTTGAATGTGGTGTGTCCTACAACTGCCTTTTCCCTTGTGCTTTATCGGTTGAACATGACAATGACATGCAATATTGCTTCTCCCTTTGGTATTTCAGTTTATTTTTTCCTTTCTTATCGATTCATAAATTTTCCATCATGTTCATACTTTGCACAACTCTTCTAATGCAATTGTTGATGCAGGCTTCAAGTTCACTGACATGTGCTAGAAGAGGCTGGGTGAATGTGGATGCTGATACAATTGAGTGCGAAGCTTGTGGTGCTAATCTGAGATTTGTTTCTTCTGCAACCTGGACCCCTGATGAAGGTGAATTATTGTTCATTGTATATGAGGCTTTATTGGTAGGTGTTTTAATTAAATTTTGCTTCAAAAAGATGCTTCCCAAAATGATTAAATTGCTGATGTGTATATTATGCTAAATTATTTTAACGAGTATGACCAATGCAACAAGAATTTGAAATAATGATATACTCTCTCCATTCCAATTTTTGTGGCTTAATTTGACTCGACACCGAGTTTAAGAAAGAAAGACTTTTGAAACATGTGGTCTTGAATTTGCCATGACATTTCTGTGGCTATAAAAGCATGGCATTAAGGGCAAAAGGAAAAATTTAACGTCAAATTGTTGCCAAATATAGAAAGGTTCATTTTTTTTTGGAACAGACTAACAAGGAAATAATGCCACATGCCATATAAAATGGGAGTACTATTTAGGAGGGTCACTACAATTTGAAGTTGTTTAGCTTATTCTCATTAGGTAGTCAACTAGACCACAAGGATCTTAAAAATTTACATTCTAGTTGAGAAGATGGTGTAGTTAGAGAGCAAGAAATCTTGAAAAAAGAATGTGATAAATCTTGACTATTATCCTCTAAATGTGCCAATGAGATATGATGTTTGCGCGTCTTCTCTTCAATTTTTTCCTATTTCAGCATATATACGTGTGTTTGTGTTTGATGGATGGAGAGAGAAAGAGAATTGAATAAAGAAAATGTCGTAAATGCTTGCAACACATTTTTCTCCTCTCTCTCTCTCTCTCTTCACCACCTATATCTCTCTCTCTCTTTCTAAGTACTCTTAAATTTTGTTTGTCTTTGTTTTTACTCCCCATAATCTTTCTAGCTTTCCAATTAAAGAAGCGGTGTTTCAATAGCGTGTCTTTGCCATATTAACTCGCTTCGTCCTTACTTTGATGTGCATTTAGTCCAACTGTAGAAGAAGTTATTTCCTTAAGGAGTCGTTTGGTTCGCTTTTTTCCTTTCCTTAAGGATTGAGTCTCTTTTGTTGAGAACCATATTTTGGTGTAGGTTCTCTTTTTTTGGGTGCGGGGTTTCTCCCAATTGTTAATAAAATCATTTACCCTATAAAAAAAGGGTCGTTTTCGCATATTAGATATGCCGAACCTATAATGGAGGGATTGTTTATACAGTAATTAATAAGTGTAAATTTCACAAATGGTCATATAACTATGACTTTTTTCTATCTAGGTCATACAACTATGTTTTCTAACACAAAAATCACAAGACTTTCATTCTTCATCCAAAAAAACCACAAGACTCACCTATTCACACAAAAGTCACATTTGCCGGAAAGTCAACTTTCCGATGCAATATTTTCTTTACTCCATAATTTATTTTTTATTTTCAATCTAACAAAAATATTGACCAATTAAAGAGGACTGACCCCACCCAACTCGACGCAAAACCTATATACATATATTGAAATATACTAAGGAAACATTGACGAGGATGTTACACATTGTATTGGAGCGGGGTGGATGAAATGGAGGCGCATCTGGTGCTTTGTGTGATAAGAATGTGCCGCCGCGATAGTTAGACCGACTATTTTGTATGGTGCTGAGTGTTGGCCAGTCAAGAAATCCCATGTCAGAAGATGAGAGTAGCAGAAATGAGGATGTTGAGATGGATGTGTGGGCATACAAGGAAAGATAAGATTAGGAATGAAGTTATTAGGGACAAGGTGGGAGTGGCCCCCATGTGAAAGACAAATTGCGGGAATCGAGGTTGAGATGGTTCGGGCACGTGATAGGAGAGACATCGATGCCCCGGTTAGGAGGTGTGAGAGGTTGACCATGGCGGGTCTGAGGAAGGGTAGAGGTAAACCAAAGAAGGTTGATCATTTGTGAAATTAATAGTGAAGGGATTGTGGAGAGGTGATGGATAATGAAGAGATTGTTATACATAAATTACTTACACTAAAAGGGATTTTTTGTCTTTAAAATAGTTTGATCACTGCAGTGCTAATATTCGTGCTCTTATTCCATTATATCCTGCATAAAATAATACATAAATATGTTGCTGGTGGGAAGTAGCAGGTTCCCGTGGAATTAGTCGAGGTGCGCCCAAGCTAGCCCCGACACCACGGTTATTAGAAAAAATACATAATTTTTCGCATAACTTAATGCGGGTATTAGTTAATACCGCCAATCAAACACCGCATTAATTGCGGCGATATTCTTAATGCAACCAACCAAACACTGTAATATCTTATGTAGAGATTATTATTACTATACCATCAATCAATCCACCCCCGAGTTAATCTTAAGTTGAAAGATCCTGCTTCAGTTGCATGGAACCCCAAGGATCTTTTTATCTTTTCTAGAGTTATTCATGGTGCTACCCGGGTAAAAAGAAGTGCTTCGAATCATTGCTATTTGACACCGACCCTTTTTTATTTTATTTTTTATAAGGGCACCGACCTTTTTTAAAAAAGTCGAGTTATTTCGAATTGTTTGTTGACACAGGCAGACGTCTAAAATTATTTCAATATTGAACCGTGGACATATAAGAGTTTCAAATCGAACCGGGGCTCGAACGCGCAGCTTTTTGCCTTGGCATGGTGTGCTTTGACCAATTGAACTACAATCCGAGGAAAATAAGCGATCTAGCAGAACATTTGATTATTATTTTTTTATCTCCGGGTCGGGTATTTATGAAGAACAAAGGGAGTTATATCCTCTCAAGGGCAGATTAGCGAACTCTCTTGTGTAAATATCTGGTAGACTTTCTGTTTTGTTTGGTTGGATATATGTTGCAATTCTGATTTTTGGCGATAATATTCTTTTCTTTCATACTGGTTATGATAGATTCAAACAGTTCTTTCATAGGAAGGAAGTATTACTGAAGTTTTTCCAAGAAGGAAAGACTTCAGTTGGAAGAACTCCCAGGGGGATCATGAAACATGAATGAGCAAGATAATAGCGTACTTTGCTTCCAGCAGTAACTAGGATTTTAGTGCAAGAGTGACATTCATCACAAGGGCAATACTTGGTTCGAAAACTAAATACATTTTGTAGACCCTGCCCATTTCTCTTTGAGTTTACTTTTTAAATTAATCGGAATTTAAATAATGCACGTTTGTAAAAGTTAAAAAATAATTTTTATTACATGCGTGCTTCGAATATCCTTCAGTAATATCATACTTTCCCTGCATGCTTCTCTTGAGTTTACTGTTTAATTAAAGGGAATATAATGCAAGTTTGTAAGTTTGTATTGTATTTTAGGAAGCTACATGGCTCAACTGTGCCACAATACTGCATGGACAATTGCCGATTACACCCTTGTTTAGTATTTGATTTTTTGGTTTCGTCCAGCCTCTATCCACTTTTTTATGTGAAAAAAATTCAGTTTTTTCATACTCTTCTTTCCTTTTCCCGTGTTATCTGTTCAGCTCTCCGTAATTGCTGTTAATGTGGGATAAAGTTGCCTTACCTTAAGTTCCAGTTTGCTGCTTCTGTTCATGTATTGCTTCCTTTGCAAGGAAGTGGATCCAGTGGATATGCTTTTCTGCTAACCCCAACCCCAAGTATGTATACACAGATGCAGCTGGTAGTGGCTTTTGTTGTTGTTGAAATTCATGCAGACCACTTTTCTATGCCTATATGCTGGAAGAGGAACCATTCAAAGTAACCATACCTTTCTCGGCTTTTTTGCTAAGATCAACCGTCTTGGAAAAGAAGAAGCTGGTTATGCATGATGCTTGTTTTCATTTATCATTATAATACTTCCTTTTAACATGTTTGGTTTCTATGAAAAGCTGCCTTCTGTATTAATCAGTGGGTGTACTGAAATTGTTGCTTCCCACATACTGAGGAATGTTTTCTCATCTGTTAGTTATTTTTGATAGCTGATATTGCGGGGGAGGAATTTGCGAAGAAACATGACGAAGGGCATAAGGCCACTTGTCCTTGGAGAGGAAACACCTGTGCAGAAAGCTTGGTCCAGTTCCCTCCTACACCACCATCAGCCTTAATTGGTGGTTACAAGGATCGATGTGATGGATTACTTCAATTTCCTTCACTCCCCATTGTGGCTGCATCTGCAATTGAGCACATTAGGATCTCTCGAAGTTCAGAAATTGATCGTCTTCTAGCTCAGTCGCAGGCTTTCGGTGGCATGGAACCCATCTTTAGGTCAGAGATTATGTCAGGAACTGAAACTAACATAGAAGATGTCTTCCTTGTCTATTCTCATGTAAGAGTCTCATTTCTTTTAATTGCTACATATTATCACTCTACTATCGAGTACTCAATAAATTAGAAAATTCTTTGCATTTTAGGCCCATAAGTTGATAAGCCTGTGTGGATGGGAGCCAAGATGGCTTCCAAATATTCAAGACTGTGAAGAACATTCTGCTCAATCAGCTAGGAGTGGGTACTCCATTGGTCCCACAAAATATCACACTTCTTTGCAAGATTTTGGCCATGGTGAAAATGTATTACCTGCTTCAAAGAAAAAAAATTCTAGTAAGAACAAAGCTGTGGGTACCAGGTCTACTAAAGGTGAATCTCGGTCACCTTTGTTGGATTGTAGCTTGTGTGGAGCCACTGTGAGAATCTGGGATTTCCTTACTGTTGTCCGTCCTACTTGCTTTGCTCCAAATACCAATGATATCCCTGAGACAAGCAAGAAGATGGCATTGACACGTGGAGTAAGTGCTGCTAGTGGAATCAGTGGATGGGTTGCTGCTGATGGCATGGGAAAGGAGCAGACAGAGGACCTTGATGAAGCTGCAACAACTGAAGAGGGAAGGTCTTTGTCAAATATAGGAGTAGATCTGAATCTCACAATGGCTGGTGGATTATCCTCTTCACAGTTGAACATGGATATGAGGCCGGAACAATTCCAAGATGTCCATAAACGAAGACATCCAATTATTGGTCAACCTTCGAGCAGTGAGGTTGGTGGTCATGCAGCTTCATATGAATCGCGAGGCCCTAGTTCTCGCAAACGAAACTTGGAGGAAGGTGGAAGCACAGTTGATAGGCCACAATTGCCAGTACAGCCGGCCGATAGTGTTGAAGGCACTGTAATAGACCGTGATGGAGATGAAGTAAATGATGGTAGTCAGTACTCAGCTGGCCCATCAAAGCGTGCATGCCAGTCTGATGCCTTTGGGCCCCAGCTTACCTCATATGGCAAGGATTCATCAGGTGCTGGTCCTAGCCTCTCGCTTGGTTTTGAGATTGGCAGAGATGCTTCCAGAGATGATACCTTTGGACGAGGGCAGGAACAGCTAACTGGTATGCCATCTACTCGAGACTCGACACATGTTTCATCTGTTATTGCAATGGACACTGTTCACAGTGCAGATGATGATTCAATGGAAAGTGTTGAGAATCTCCCAGGAGACTTTGATGATGTTAATTTCCCTTCAACATCTATGTTAAGAAGTGCAGATCCAGTGGAAACTTCAGAATTGAACTACAGTAATCAAGCGCAACAGAGTACTTGTCCAGCTGTGGTCAGAAGTGCTGGTGAAATGGGTGTTAGTAGCACCAATGATGAAGAAGTAGTGAATGCAGATACTGCCACTGGCAATGTGAGGGATGGCCCTAGCGTCGGGATCAGTGGAGGAAGTATTGGAATGGGTGCTAGTCATGAAGCTGAAATCCATGGGACAGATGCTTCTGTGCACAGAGCAGATAGTGTCGCTGGTGATGTAGAAGCAGTTGCTGAAATTACGGAAAATCAGGGGCAAACAGGTGAATTTGCTCCAGACCCCGGACTAATGGGTGACTATGTTCCTGAAGAAGTGGACCGAGTTGATCCTAACGGTGATAGTCAAGATCTGACATCTCGTTCTGTGGGAAGGGCTGATAGTGGCTCAAAAATTGTTGGCTCAGCCAAAGCAGAATCCATTGAAAGTGGTGAAAGGACTCGTCACATGCAGCCTACACTTCCGAATAGTCCACACCCTTCTCTTTCTTGTAATGCTGTTGTATATTCTGCATATGAAGCATCCAAGGATGAAGTAACCCAAAATAATGCACCAGCTACTGATGATTGTGGATTCTTCGAGTCAGGCTATATGCTTGCGAACGGGACAGGTAGCTTTTCTACTTGAGTTTCAGGATATTAATGTCTACTTTACTTTTAAAAGAACTGTTAATCCTCAGCACATCTTGGCTGTAACTTTACATTGGTTTAGGCACTGTTTTGGGTACTTTCTTGATGTTCCACAATTGACGTTGACTTCACCTTTTTCCATTTTAAAAATCTTTTCTTTTATTGTTTTAATTATGTTTTTCTTCTTTCAGGTTTTGCTGATTTGGTTTTTCATATTTTACCTTTCTGAAATGATGAAAATGAAAATGTTATGCAGGGCCTCCTATTGGAGAAAGCAACTATGACGAAGCTGTTGAATTTGATCCAATTAAACATCATAATTTTTTCTGTCCTTGGGTAAATGGAAATGTTGCTGCTGCTGGCTGCAGTAGTGGCAGTTCCTCTTCCAATGCTGGCGCTATTGCTCTCTGTGGTTGGCAGCTGACGTTAGATGCTTTGGATTCTTTCCAGTCACTCGGACATGTTCCAGTCCAAACTGTTGAATCTGAATCAGCTGCATCTCTGTATAAGGTAATTGATTTTGCACATGATATTCTCAGCAGGACTTCTTTCTAGGCTTTGTGAAGGGGAGAAATTTTTGTTCGTCATTTCTAACATGATGTGAGTTATAATTTTGGTATTGTAAATTTGCTCGATATCTTTGGCACATGATATATGAACTTGATTAACAGATGAAAAGAAGGCAATAGCATGGTTGCAGTATCATGTGATGTTCCTTGAAACTCCCACTGCCAAGTGATTGCTTTAATAAATAATAAGTTTTTGTGCATCGTACTCACAAGATTCAAATCTCCTTTTCTTTGAATCTGTATGTAGAATAAAATCTCTTGTATGTTTCTCCGAGATGAATGTTTTTTTGATAAATATTCCCTGAGAGGAATGTGGAGAAAATATCTTCACGTGGTCCTCTCAGACCATGGCATTTGTTGTTGTTGGATTTTGCATTTGTTACTGCTGATATTTGATTTACCAGAATAATAAGTGGTTTAGTCTAAGGAGGAGTCTTTGTTTAAATTTAAATTTAGTAAGATAAGTTAGTTGAGATAGTTTAGGTTTTTGAATTTGAATATTTATTCTCCTGATTTTCGGCAGATTCTGTTTTTAAATTGGCTATTTAAAGCCTTGTTATGCTTAATAAAATTATTGAGAGACATTTTCAATCAATATTTTTAATATTTTTGCTGCCCCATCTTTTAAAAAACCAACAGTGGTATCAGAGCTTCATTGGTCTTACGGGATCTGTGAGTTTTTTCAAAGAACTATTTTCTTATCATTTTTAACCAATATCAATTTTTAAACCCATTTTCAAATATGGCAAGCAACAGTCTCTATTTGAATGCCCCACAAACTTTCACTGGTGAAAACTATCGGATTTGTTCAGTGAAAATAAAATCATATCTTAAAACCTATTATTATTGAATGTTGTAATGGAAGAACAATCCTTACGAGTAATCCCTGAAAATCCTATCATTGTCCAGAATCAAATACTTTCAAAAGAGATTTCAGATAAGACAAGGTTACTAAGGGTGTTTTTTATGCGCAAAACTAAAAAGAAAAAAAGAAAGAAAGAACTAGTCATATTGCAGATGGATGCAAGTTCAAAAACACTTGAAAGAATGCACAAGCACAATTGCCAAAGCAGAAATTGAGGAGGATCAACCTATTGCAGCAACAAAAGCAAGGAGTGTTGGATTTTGCATTTGTTACTGCTGATATTTGATTTACCAGAATAATAAGTAGTTTAGTCGAAGGAGGAGTCTTTGTTTAAATTTAAATTTAATAGGATAAGCTAGTTGAGATAGTTTAAGTTTTTGAATTTGAATATTTATTCTCCTGATTTTCTGCAGATTTTGTTTTTAAATTGGCTATTTAAAGCCTTGTTATGCTTAATAAAATTATTGAGAGACATTTTCAATCAATATTTTTAATATTTTTGCTGCCCCATCTTTTAAAAAACCATCAGTTGTCTGTTTGAAGAAACACCCCTTTCAAATTTCTAGCTTCTGGAGTTCTTTTCCTTTTGGCCGATTCTTTTTGGATCAATTCTTGATTTCTGAGGCCAAGTATCTGATACAAATTTTTGCAGGATGATCATCGTGCAACAGGTAGGAAACTCTTGGCACACCACTCTTTTAGCAAACGTCATGGGCAAAACTGAAGGTGCATCTAGGCCCAAGACATAAAATCTGGTACATTATGTTGCTTGCATTCTTCTTTATAGCATATTGACGATCCCTTTACTGTTTTACCACAATTTGGTGGATTTAGCTTACTAAAACTAATTGCTCCAGCAACAGCTCCTGTTTAATGGGTTGAAGTTGTAAGATGCAGCTATAATTGAGTTCAAACTGGTAACCTGTTTATATATTTTAACATGGAACCTGCCTCTCTTAGCGTATATAATCATAGTTCATTGGTCGACAAACAAAGTTTTCCTTAATGAGAAAACCAATTGATTTAGTATATCTGAGTCGAGACTATCTATTTTTTGTTGTTGCTAGAGCAACTTGTGAGGTGATTTTATGAGTTGGCACATTAACTGTATAGCAACTAGATAGTGCTTTGAAAGGCTGTTGCATCGTGTTACTTGTACCATTTTTGACTATTTTATCCTTCTTTTGATCAGGGCCTGTTCCAGAAATGTTGAATTATGCCAATGGTCGGCTTTGAATATCTGGTCAATATCAAAACTATCTGGAAGAGAACGTTTTTTTTATGGTGGCTGATTGTCTCACTGAAGTTGCAGTTCTGTTAGCTGTTATATATGTGGAGTTGTGAAGGATTTTCTGGCTATATTATGGATTTTCATGGATTTCCTTTCTCATTGCTTTTCTTAGTTTGAACACCTCTAATAATTCCTTGAAGGAAGGTTGAGTTATCATTATTGTAGCTCATCAGTTGAAAAAAAGAATTGGTCTTTTTCTTTTCAATGATTAAGTAGGATTGGCTTTTGAGACATCCTGAAATTTGAGACATTAAGGTTGGACAGTTATTCTGTAAACTTATAAATGCTTCAAGCCCTATTTATATAAAGCATTTGGCCAACTTTTAGTCTCACTTCATATTGTGCTAAACTTATCCTCGGTGCCATTCTGATGTTTGTTTTGTTTCTTTAAGATGCAGTCGCCTAACATACTTTGTCTTGATTGTTAGTATTTTCACAAGTATTTCTTGATTGATTTTAATTCTTTGCATTAAAAGATCAGTTTTCTGGTGATTGATTTCTTTCTGTCTCCATTTTTAAGCTAATAATTAAGAAAGATCTTAGCCCTCTTCTTTTCCTGCCTCTGTCTTTATGTGTTTGTGCCAAGGTTTTCTAGAAGGAAACTAGGAAACCTTCATTGTGAAGTTGCTTTGAGGTAAAATATAATTTGGTGGTCAATTTGTTGTTTCGTTGTAATTGTTTAAATTTTGAATTTTTTTGTTGTTGTTGTTGTTTCTCTGTAATTGTTTAAATATCGACGAAAATTTGTTGTTTCTCTGTAGTAGTTTAAACTTCGACGAAAAATAGAACACTTTTGTTATTTGCTACAGCCAAAATATACTTTTGTTATTTGCTATAGCCAAAATTCTTTCTTCCCCCCAATTACCTTAAGTGAGCTTGTTTACTTTAATTAACCTTTATTTTTTAACAACCCACACATTGCTGCTTCCCCACGGCCTCCGTCCAACATAAATCTTCGTTAGTATCTAGCCAAAGTCTCTCTCATCCCAGTTGTTTCACAAATGTATTTGTGCTGCTAATCTTGTTTTGATTTTCCTTTTCTCAACTGAAAATCTTTTAAATATCAAATCAATTCGGTGTCACTTCTAGAAAATAAAACGAAACACTTACTTTCTCCATTCCAATTTCTTTGATATTCAAAGATAAACAAAACTATAAAATTCAACTTTCTTATATCAAAATGAATAAATCACATTTCAAAATGTTAATTAAGACGTACACTTATTTTGACAAACTAGCTCCTGGCGCGTGCGTTGCACGTGTATACCGAGTTGTGTGATATATAATTTTGTAAATAATATTAATATTATTAAATTTAAAGTTTGAGTAAATAATTATATATGAAAAAATAAAGTACAAATTTCTATGAATGATCAATATAAATGGCGTATGATAACTTATTTTATTAAGATTAAGATGATTGGATACCGTCTAAACCTACCAGCAATAGTTTTGTTTCTTCTTATTGAAAAGGTAGCAACGGTTGGAAGCAAAAAAAAAATAGGAATTTTAATTAGAAATTATTTTGAACATTAACAACTAATCTGAAGGATTTTATCCCTTCAAATAAATTTATTTTTTTCTTGGTATAAGTAGGATATTTGGGTTATTAAGATATTTTAACTTTTAAGCGTTGAAATTTCTACTTATAAAATAATATAGACATTGAAATAATTCTACTTAGCAAAAAGTAAAAATATTACTAATTGATCGAGTAATCCAAATAATCTGTTAGAAGAGAAAAAAAATAAATTTACATTAAATATAATATTTTCAACTAAACATGCATCTGTCGCTTGTCAATTTATGTTAACAGAAACAATTTAGTGCATATTTGGAAAGAAAATAAATAGAGGGTCATTGTGTTTAAGATTCTCTTTCAGCCACTTTATCAAACAATTATAAGACATATTATGTGAAATGACGTCCACGTCAATATCTTGTGTAATAAAACCCGCCCCCTAACATTTCCATTCAATGAACCCATCACCCCATTAGCAAACTATTACACCCACACAACAAAATCACAAAATAGATTAAGTTTTGAATCCTAAATCCCAATTCCTCTTTTGATGCGATCCTTTTCTTCTTATCCTGGATCGATTTACAAAAAGTTCATCGTTATCTTTTTACATTCCTCTACCTACCTATGTTAATGTGAAAAAACACATAAATAACATTCATTTCCCCCTCGGGTTACTAACTTATTGGTAGGTATTTAGTTGGGAACTTAAGTTGAAATAGTTGATCGGATGTTGAGTTATGTGTAAACGACTCTGGAACGGAGTTTTGATGATTCCGTTAACTCCGTTGGGTAATTTTGGACTTAGGAGCGTGTCCGAATTGTGAATTGGAGATCCGTAGTGGAATAGATTTGAAATGGCGAAAGTTGAAATTTTTAAAAAGTTTGACCGGGAGTGATCTTTTTGATATCGGGGTCGGATTTCAATTCCGAAAGTTGGAGTAGGTCCGTAATATCATTTGTAACTTGTGTGCAAAATTTGGAGTCAATCGGACATGATTTGATAGGTTTCAGTGTCATTTGTAGAAGTTGGAATTCCTTAGTTTCAATAGGCTTGAATTGGGATGCGATTCGTATTTTTGATGTTGTTTGATGTGATTTGAGGGCTCGACTAAGTTCGTATCGTGTTTTAGGACTTGTTGGTATGTTTGGTTGAGGTCCCGGGGGCTTCGGGTTGATTACGGATGGTTAACGGATCAAATGTTGAAGTTGCGAGATTGCTGAAGCTGGACTCTACTGGTGTAACCGCACCTGCAGAGCTTTGATCGCAGGTGCGAGTTTGGAGGGGAGTGTGCAGGTGGTTTCCGCACCTGCATGGCCGCAGGTGCGGCGAGAAGTGCGCAGAAGCGGAAGGCGCACATGTGCAATAGGGAATTCCGCACCTACGATTGCGCAGATACTGGGGGAAGGACGGCATAAGCGGAGGCCCAACTCCAGTGGTTCACCGCATAAGCGGATGGATTGTCGCTTCTGCAACGGCGCATATGCGGCTAAATGTCCGCAAAGCGGAAGTGCTGGACAGAACACTTAAATACAAGGGTTCGCGATTTTGCTTCATTTTAAACATTTTGAGCTCGGGTTTTGGCGATTCTTGAGAGGATTTTCGAAGGGATTATTGAGGTAAGTCCCTTGTGCTCATTTTCAATCGATAGTCTTGCTTCCCCATTGGATTTTTCACCTAGTTGGTGTGTATTTAAGGTGTAAATTGAGAGTTTGAGGCTAGGGATTTGGAGAGTTTGATTTGGGGATTTGGGTGACGATTTGGTGTCGGATTTTGATAAATTTGGTATGGTTGGACTCGTGGTGGAATGAACTTTCGGGTTTTGTGACTTTTATCGAATTTTGAGACGTGGGCCCGGGGACTGACTTTTGAGTCGTTTTTTGACTTTCGATTTATACCTTAGTATTTTCCTATGGAGTTGATTCCTTTAGCCCATATTGATTGTATCAAATTATTTATGGATGGATTCGAGGCATTCAGAGGCCGTTTGGCGAGGCAATAGTATGTTGGAGTAGAGATTTGCTCGGATTGAGGTAAGTAACAATTCTAAATTTGGTTCTGAGGGTACGAAACCCCGTATTTTTGTGCCATGTGTTTGATTTTGAGGTGACACACATGCTAGGTGACGGGCGTGTAGGCGTGCACCGTAGGAATTGTGACTTGGTCAATTATATGGAGCTGTGTAGTTGAATAATCTGCTGCTGTCTGTACACCCCCACATATTAGAGAAATTGAACTGCAAATTATGTTAGAATTCATCTTTAGACCATGTGTTGACACTGTAGGGACCCACAGAGGTCGTATACATATTGAATTATCTGCTAAATTGCAGTTTTACTTACATATTACATCCCAATCTCTATTGTTCATTATTGATGCATTATATCATTGTTGTTTGGGCTGCTTATCATGATTTCTGAGAGCCTGAGAGACTGGAGAGGTTGATGACTGAGTGGGGCCGAGGGCCTGATTGTGAGGATATTTATGGGATCGGGCTGCACGCCTCAGCATGTTTCACTGATATATGCCATGATTGGCTTGTTATAACGCTTGGGTTGAATGAGCCCCTCCGGAGTCTGTACACACCCTTAGTGAGCGCATGTACCTACTGAATGCGAGTGCCGAGTGTTGAGTGATTTAGAGGAATGAGTGACTGTGAGGAAAGAGTGATTGTGAGGTTGGAGTGAATGGGAGGACTGAGTGACTGTTGCTCTGAGAGGATGCATTGACTTCATTATTATTGCACTTCCGCTGTCATATTTCACTGTCTTGAAATTTCTGAGAGATATTATCTTCCGTTTCAGTTGAACTTGACATGAATTTACTATTTTAGCCTCAATTGTCGAACTTGAAAGCATGTCTACCTTCCTATGTTGAAATCACTGTAATTGGACTTTAACTGTGAAACTCGTCACTACTTTCAGTTCTGTATTTAGTCTTGTTACTTACTGTGATGATCCAAAAGGTCATCTTATATTTTAGAATTTGAATCTGCGCTTTTAAGCCTTAAAAATCTTATTTTTACCCTCCTCGATTTGCGTACACAGTCCGGGCATATTTCCGAAAAGCTTTTATGTTGAAAACTAATGAAAATAAGAATTTTTGCCTTAAAAGTTGATTTTAGTTGACTTCAGTCAATATTTTTGGTAAACGGGTCCGGATCCGTGCTTTAACGGTCCCGGTAGGTCCGTATCAAATTATGGGACCTGGGCGTATGCCCGGAATCGAATTCGGAGGTCCCTAACTCAAGTTATAAAATTTTTGATGAAAATTAAAAGTCTAAAAATTATTTGTTTTTAAGAATTGATTGATGTTTGGCATTGTTAGTATCGGGTCCATATTTTGGTTCCGGAACTCGGTACAGGTTCATTATGATATTTAAGACTTGTCTGTGAAATTTGGTGAGAAACGGAGTTGATTTGACGTGATTCGGACGTCCAGTTGAGAAAATAGAAATTTTAAAGTGTTCTTGAGAATTTCATTTGATTTGGTGCTAAATTCGTAGTTCTAGGTGTTATTTTGGCGATTTGATCGTGCGAGCAAGTTCGTATGATATATTTAGACTTGTGTGCATGTTTGGTTTGGAGCCCCGAGGGCTTGGGTGAGTTTCGGATAGGCCACAGGATGTTTTGGACTTTGAAAATCTGGTATTTTGCTGCAGCAGGTGTTCTGGCATGTCCTTCTTCGTCCTCTCGCGAACGCGAAGAGTAAACTGATGAGGCAGGGATTTCTTCTTCGTGAACGCGGAGGCTTGGTCGCGAACGCGAAGCGATGGGGGCGTTACCCTTCGCGAACGCGATAAGCCCATCGCGAATACGACAAGCCCATCGCGAACGCGTAGTGTTAGGCATTGGGGAGGGGGAGTCAGCCGTTCCTTCATCGCGAATGCGAGCAATGCCTCGCGAACGCGAAGGCCAGGGGGAGTAACCATCACGAACACGAGCTGGGTCTCACGAACGCGAAGGCTTGGCAGCCAGTACCCTTTGCGAACGCGAAAGTGCTCTCGCGAACGTGATGAACACCGCCCAATACTTAACAGAATCCAAAAACGGGATTTTAGCCAAAAATTCATTTTTCTCAAAAACCAAACGGTGAGAGGCGATTTTTCAAGAGCCATTTCTTCCCCAAATTATTGGTAAGTGATTCTAAACTATTTTCTTTCAATTACCCATTACATTTCTTGAATTTTCAACCTAAAATCTAGAGTTTTCATGGTAGAATTAGGGGTTAGGGTAGAAACTAGGGATTTCGGAAATTTGGGGATTTAGACCTCAATTTGAGGTCGGATTCCAAAACCAATTATATATTCGGGCTCGGGGATGAATGGGTACATGGATTTTGGTCCAAACCTCGGGTTTTGACCAAGCGGGCCCGGTGTCGATTTTTTGACATTTTGGAAAAAAATTTGGAAAATTTAACTTATGCAATATAATTGATTCCTTTAGCAATATTTGATATTATTGAGTCATTTTTGAATAGATACGAGTGGTTTGGAGGTGAATTCCTATGCCTAATTGCTATGTGTTATACTAGTATTGTTAAATTTATCGTTCTTATCATGTTTATGGATTTTCTTGTGATAATTGAGTTTTTATTTTAAAGTTGAGATTGATATTATGGAACCAAATGTTGAAGTAAAGTTTTTACTTGTTATTTTATCTCCCTGTTATTATTTATGCATTGCATTATGGTAAGGGAGAGTGTAAAATCACGAAGGGTGATGCCGTGCCATATTGTGAGTGTTAATGCGCGAAGGGTGATGCCGTGCCACATTGTGAGTGTTAATGCACGAAGGGTGATGTTGTGCCATATTGTGAGTGTTAATGCACGAAGGGTAATGTCGTGCCATGATATGAGAGTAAAATCACGAAGAGTGATGTCGTGCCGTTTCTATTAATTTTATGGTGAGATTGAGAGTAAAAGCACGAAGGGTGATGCCGTGCATTTTTCCTTACTGTATTCACTATTCCTGTTGATTCATGGTATATTGACTGCTCCGGTGATCATTCTGTTGTAGTTCTTTATCTTGTATTCCCCTCAGTATGTTCCCCTCCCGACATTTCCTGTTTAGTTCTTCATTTCTGTTATTTGCATATACACTGTTGAATTGTACATGTTGATTTGTAGGTGCCTTGCCTTAACCTCGTCACTATTTCGTCGAGGTTAGGCTCGACACTTACCGGTACATGGGGTCGGTTGTATTGTTACTGCATTCTGCACTTTCTGTGCAGATTTTGATACCAGCTCGGGTTGATCGAGATTTTGCTATTGGTCCGTTGTCCGGAGACTCAAGGTAGATCTGTCGGCGTTCACAGAACTTGAAGTTCATGTCTATCTTTTCTGTACTACTGTTTCTTTCATTCAGACATTTGTATTTCTTTCTGACTATTACTTGTAGCAAATTCTAGAATGCTCGTGAATTGTGACTCCAGTCCGGGTGGTAGTAATTAATACAGTTTTATGATATTCCGCACTTATTATATTTTATCTTAGTTAATTATTGTTAATTACTGAATGAGAATAAGGAATTGGTTTAATGATTCTCTATCTTTGGCTTGCCTAGCAAGTGAAATATTAGGCGCCATCACGGTCCCGTTGGTGGGAAATTTTGGGTCGTGACAAGTTGGTATCAGAGCACTAGGTTGCCTAGGTCTCACGATTCACGATCAAGCTTAGTAGAGTTTGGAGGATTGGTACGTAGACGTCTGTGCTTATCTTCTAGAGGCTATGAAGTTTAGGAACAAGTTTCACTTCTATTCTTCTCTGTCGTGCGATTTTGCTTTCTCAATACTGATTGAACTCTTCTACTCTTATTCTCTCGCAGATGGCGAGAAAATGTACCGCTTCCTCAGCTGAGCAGCAGCCAGAGCCTCCAGTGACAGCTCCTACGCAGGGAAGAGGTCGAGGCCGAGGCCGTGCCAGAGGCCGAGGCAGGGGCAGGGGTAGGGCGTAGCCTAGAGCCCGATCAGCAGCCCCAGTAGTGGAGCCTCAGATAGAGCTTGACGAGGAGGTTCCAGCCTAGACTGTTCCTATCGGACCAGCTCAGGTTCCGGAGGGGTTCATTGCTACCCCAGTACTTCAAGACGCTTTGGTCCGTTTGGTGGGCCTTATGGAGAGCGTGGCCCAGACTGGCGCATTTCCCATGGCACCAGCAGTCTCTCAGGCTGGAGGAGGAGCCCAGACTCCCACCACTCCCGCTCCAGAGCAGATAGCTCCCCAGTATCAGGCTCCAACAGCTCAGCCAGTCGGATTAGTTCAGCCGGTTATTGCGGCACAGGTCGGAGATGGGCCAGCTATGTCTTCTGAGGCTTTATGGAGATTGGATAGGTTTACCAAGCTCTTTCCTGTTCACTTCAGTGGTGCTCCTTCAGAGGATCCCCAGGAGTATCTTGACAGCTGTCACGAGGTTCTACGAAACATGGGTGTAGTGGAGACCAATGTGATCGATTTTGCTGCATTTCAGATGACTGGTTCCGCCAAGAAATGGTGGAGAGATTACTTGTTGACCAGACCAGCTGGGTCGCCTGCTCTTACTTGGGACCAGTTCTCTCAGCTCTTCATAGAGAAGTTTCTGCCTATCACATTGAGAGAGGAGCGTCGTCGTCGTCAGTTTGAGCGTCTCCAGCAGGGCAGTATGACTGTTACTTAGTATGAGACCCATTTTATGGATTTGGCCCGTCATGCCATTTTTCTGCTTCCCACCGAGAGAGAGAGAGAGAGGGTGAGGAGGTTTATTGATAGACTTGCTCAGCCTATCGGATTGAAGATGGCTAAGGAGACTAAGAGTGAGATTTTTTTCAGGCGGCTACTAATGTCGCCAGACGAGTCGAAATGGTTCTTACTCAGGGAGGTCAGGGGTCTGACAAGAGACCTCGTCATTCCGGTGAGTTCAGCAGTGCCTCATCTAGAGCTAGGAGTACTTTTGGTAGAGGCCATCTAGAGCTCGTTCAACGCTCCAGGCATCCCACGGTGCCTCAGGTAGTCGTGGCCCTCAGATGCATTATTCTGACCAGCTAGCCTACAGTGCACCACCAGCTCATATTAGTGCACCTCCACTCCAGAGTTATCAGGGTGGTTATTCAGGTCGACATGATCAGTTTCAGGGTCAGCAGTCATATCAGCCGAGGTTATGTTATACTTGTGGTGATCCAAGGCACATTACTAGATTTTGCCCTCGAGAAACAGGCAGCTCACAACATCAGAGTTCACGTGCCATGGTCCCGACACCAGTTGCTGCACCACCTGCTCAGCCAGCCAGAGGCAGGGGTCAGGCAACCAGAGGTAGATGCCAGACTATAAGAGGTGAAGGTCAGGCCGTTAGAGGTGGAGACCAGCCAGTTAGAGGCCGTCCCAGGGACGTGGTTCAGGGTGGTGGGGCCCAACCCCGGTGTTATGCTTTCCCAGCCAGGCCTGAGGCTGGGTCATCTGACGCTGTTATCACAGGTACTATTTCAATTTGCAGTAGAAATACTTCAGTTCTATTTGATCCGGGATCTACTTACTCCTATGTGTCATCCTATTTTGCTTCCTATTTGTTTGTGCCCTATGATTCTTTGAGTGCTCCTGTGTATGTGTCCATACCAGTGGGAGATGCTATTGTTGTAGATCGTGTTTATCGTTCGTGTGTGGTCACCAATGGGAGTCTTGAGACTCGTGTAGATCTTCTGCTTCTCGACATGGTTGATTTTGATGTCATACTGGGTATGGATTGACTATCACCTTATCATGCTATATTAGATTATCACGCCAAGTCGGTGACCTTAGCCTTGTAGGGGTTGCCTCAATTAGAGTGGAGAGGGAATCTTGGCCATTCTGCCAGCAGGGTTATCTCTTATGTGAAGGCTCGGCATATGGTCGAGAAGGGGTGTCTAGCTTATTTGGCTTATGTCCGCGATTCTAGTGCGGAGGTTTCTTCCATAGATTCGGTGCCGGTTGTTCGTGAGTTTCTAGAGGTGTTTCCTGCAGACCTCTCGGGGATGCCACCTGAAATGGATATTGATTTCTGCATTGATTTGGCTCCGGGTACTCAGCCTATTTCCATTCTGCCATATCGCATGGCCCCGCCAGAGTTGAAAGAATTGAAGGAGCAGTTAGAATATTTGCTTGATAAGGGCTTCATTAGACCTAGTGTCTCGCCCTGGGGTGCACCGGTATTGTTTGTGAAGAAGAAAGATGGATCGATGAGGATGTGTATAGATTATCGACAGTTGAACAAAGTCACCACCAAGAACAAATATCCATTGCCTAGGATAGATGATTTATTTGATCAGCTTCAGGGTGCCAAGGTGTTTTCAAAGATTGATTTGAGATCTGGCTACCATCAGTTGAGGATTAGGCATCCGATGTTCCTAAGACAGCTTTTCGAACTCGGTATGGGCATTATGAGTTTCTAGTGATGTCATTTGGGCTGACAAATGCCTAGTAGCATTCATGGATTTGATGAACCGGGTGTTCAAACCCTACTTGGATTCCTTTGTGGTTGTGTTTATTGATGATATCTTGATCTACTCCTACAGTCGAGAGGAGCATGAGCAGCACCTCCGGATCGTTCTTCAAACTCTGAAAGACAGCCAGTTATATGCTAAGTTCTCAAAATGCAAGTTTTGGTTGAGTTCAGTTGCTTTCTTAGGTCATGTTGTATCAGCAGAGGGTATTCAGGTAGATCCTAAGAAAATTGAGGCAGTCCACAACTGGCCTAGACCCACATCAGCTACATAGATCCGTAGTTTCTTGGGTTTGGCGGGCTATTACTGTCGATTTGTGGAGGGGTTTTCATCCATAGCAGCCCCGTTGACCCGATTGACCCAGAAGGGTGCCCCATTCAGGTGTTCAGACGAGTGTGAAACGAGCTTTCAGAAGCTCAAGACTGCTTTGACCACGACACCGGTATTGGTGTTACCCACAGGTTCAGGATCTTATATAGTATATTGTGACGCATCTCGTATTAGTCTGGGTGCTATATTGATACAGGGTGGCAAGGTTATTGCATATGCTTCACGGAAGCTAAAGGTTCACGAGAAGAATTACCCTGTTCATGATCTAGAGCTAGCATCCATTGTTCACACGCTGAAGATTTGGAGGCACTATCTTTACGGCGTGCCATGTGAGGTATTCACTGATCATCAGAGCTTGCAGTATTTGTTCAAGCAGAAGGAACTCAATTTGAGGCAGAGGAGGTGGCTGTAGCTATTGAAATACTATGATATCACCATATTGTATCATCCCGGGAAAGCCAATGTGGTGGCCGATGCTTTGAGTAGAAAGTCAGTAAGTATGGGTAGCCTTGCATATATTCCAGTTGGTGAGAGACCGCTTGCATTGGATGTTCAGGCCTTGGCCAACCAGTTCGTGATGTTAGATGTTTCTGAGCCCAACCCTGTTCTAGCTTGTACAGTTGCTCGGTCTTCTTTGTTTGAGCGCATCCGAGATCAGCAGGATGACGATCCTCATTTACTTATCCTTAGAGACACAGTACGTCATAGTGGTGCCAAGAAGGTTATTTTTGGAGATGACGGAGTTTTGAGGATGCATGGTCGTATTTGTGTGCCTAATGTGGATGGACTTCGTGAGTTGATCCTTGAGGAGTCCCACAGTTCCCTGTATTCTATTTATTCGTATGCTGCCAAGATGTATCAGGACTTGAGGCAGCATTATTGGTGGAGGCGAATGAAGAAGGACATAGTTGCCTATGTATCTCGGTGCCTAAATTGCCAGCAGGTAAAGTGTGAGCATCCGAGACCTGGTGGTTTACTTCAGAGGTTAGATATTCCTGAGTGGAAGTGGGAGCGTATCACTATGGATTTTTTTGTTGGACTCCCACGGACTCAGAGGAAGTTCAATGCAATCTAGGTTATTGTGGACATGCTGACTAAGTCAGCGCATTTCATTCCTGTGGCAGTTACCTATTCCTCAGAGCGGTTGGCAGATATTTACATTCGTGAGATCGTCCGTCTTCACGGTGTGCCCGTGTCTATCATTTTTGATTGAGGTACGCATTTTACCTCGCACTTTTGGAGGGCAGTTCAGCGTGAGTTGGGTATGCGGGTTGAGTTGAGCACAACATTTCATCCTCAAACGGACGGGCAGTCCGAGCGTACTATTTAGATCTTAGAGTATATGCTCCGCGCTTGTGTTATAGACTTCGGAGGATCGTGGGATCAGTTCTTGCCCCTTGTAGAGTTTGCCTACAATAACAGCTACTAGTCGAGCATTCAGATGGCTCCCTATGAGGCATTATATGGTAGGCGGTGTCGGTCGCCAGTTGGGTGGTTCGAGCCGGGAGAGGCTCGGTTGTTGGGCACAGACTTAGTATAGGATGCCTTGGATAAGGTCAAGATTATTCAGGATCGACTTTGCACAGCTCAGTCCAGGCAGAAAAGTTATGCCGACCGTAGAGTTCGTGATGTTGCATTCATGGTCGGAGAGAGAGTGTTACTTCAGGTATCACCCATGAAGGGTGTAATGAGGCTCGGAAAGAAGGGCAAGTTTAGCCCTAGGTATATGAGACCTTTTGAGATTCTGGAGAGAGTGGGAGAGGTGGCTTACAGGCTTGCGTTGCCACCTAGTTTAGCAGCTGTTCATCCGGTATTCCATGTATCCATGCTTCGAAAGTATCACGGCGATCCGTCCTATATGTTAGATTTCAGCTCTGTTCAGTTGGACAAGGATTTGACTTACAAGGAGGTGCCAGTGGCAATTCTAGCCCGGCAAGTTCGCCAGTTGAGATCAAAGAGTTACCCTTCAGTTCGAGTGCAGTGGAGCGGTCAGCCTATTGAGGCAGCTACTTGGGAGTTCGAGTCCGATATGCGGAGTAGATATCCCCACCTTTTTACCAGCCCATGTACTTTTCTATGTCCATTCGAGGACGAATGATTGTTTTAGAGGTGGAGAATGTGATGACCCAAAAGATCATCTTATAATTTAGAACTCGAATATGCACTCTTAAGCCTTAAAAATCTTATTTTTACCCTCCTCAATTTGCGTGCACAGTCCGGGCATGTTTCCGAAAAGCTTTTATGTTGAAAACTAATGAAAATAAGAATTTTTACCTTAAAAGTTGATTTTAGTTGACTTTGGTCAATATTTTTGGTAAACGGGCCCGAATCCGTGCTTTGACGGTCCCGGTAGGTCCGTATTGAATTATGGGACCTCGGCGTATGCCCGGAATCGAATTCGGAGGTCCCTAGCTCAAGTTATGAAATTTTGATGAAAATTAAAAGTCTAAAAATTATTTATTTTTAAGAATTGATTGATGTTTGGCATTGTTAGTACCGGGTCTGTATTTTGGTTCCGGATCCCGGTACAGGTTCATTATGATATTTAAGACTTGTCTGTGAAATTTGGTGAGAAACGGAGTTGATTTGATGTGATTTGGACGTCCAGTTGAAAAAATAGAAATTTTAAAGTGTTCTTGAGAATTTCATTTGATTTGGTGCTAAATTCGTAGTTCTAGGTGTTATTTTGGCGATTTGATCGCGCGAGCAAGTTTGTATGATATTTTTAGATTTGTGTGCATGTTTGGTTTGGATCCCCGAGGCTCGGGTGAGTTTCGGATAGGCCACAAGATGTTTTGGACTTTGAAAATCTGGTATTTTACTGCAGCAGGTGTTCTGGCATGTCCTTCTTCGCGTTCGCGAAGATCCTCTCGCGAACGCGAAGAGTAAACTGATGAGGCAGGGATTTCTTCTTCGCGAATGCGAAGGCTTAGTCGCAAACGCGAAGCGATGGGGGCGTTACCCTTCGCGAACGCGACAAGCCCATCGCGAACGCGTAGTGTTAGGCATTGGGGAGAGGGAGTCAGCCGTTCCTTCATCGCGAACGCGAAGGCCAGGGGGGATTAACCATCGCGAATGCGAGCTGGATCTCGTGAACGCGAAGGCTTGGCAGTCAGTACCCTTCGCGAACGTGACAGTGCTCTCGCGAACGCGATGAACACTGTCGCCCAGTACTTAACAGAATCCAAAAACGGGATTTTACACAAAATTTTATTTTTTTCAAAAACCAAACGGTGAGAGGCAATTTTTCAAGAGTCATTTCTTCCCCAAATTGTTGGTAAGTGATTCTAAATCATTTTCTTTCAATTACCCATTATATTTCTTGAATTTTCAACCTAAAATCTAGAGTTCTCATGGTAGAATTAGGGGTTAGGGTAGAAACTAGGGATTTCGGGAATTTGGGGATTTAGACCTCAATTTGAGGTCAGATTCCAAAACCAATTATATATTCGGGCTCGGGGATGAATGGGTAAATGAATTTTTTTCCGAACCTCGGGTTTTGACCAAGCAGGTCCGGGGTCGATTTTTTGACTTTTTGGAGAAAAATTTGGAAAATTTAATTTATGTAATATAATTAATTCCTTTAGCAATATTTGATATTATTGAGTCATTTTTGAATAGATACGAGTGGTTTGGAGGTGAATTCCAAAGGAAAAGATGTGATTGAGAATTAAGTGGCCTTCAGAGCGAGGTAAGTGTTGTGTCTAACCCTGACTTGAGGGATTTAGGAACCTTAGATTACTTGCTAAGTAAAATCCATGTGAGCGGCGTATATGTGAGGTGACGAGTACTTATGCACCGCCAATTTACCTGTTTTTTACGTTTCTCTGTTTTTCTTATATTGTCTCATTCCTATGCCTAATTGCTATGTGTTATACTAGTGTTGTTAAATTTATCGTTCTTAACATGTTTACAGATTTTCTTGTGATAATTGAGTTTTTATTTCAAAGTTGAGATTGATATTATGGAACCAAATGCTGAAGTAAGGTTTGTACTTGTTATTTTATCTCCTTGTTGTTATTTATGCATTGCATTATGGTAAGGGAGAGTGTAAAAATACTAAAGGTGATGCCGTGCCATATTGTGAGTGTTAATGCACGAAGGGTGATGCCGTGCCATATTGTGAGTGTTAATGCACGAAGGGTGATTCCGTGCCATATTATGAGTGTTAATGCACGAAGGGTGATGCCGTGCCATGATATGAGAGTTAATGCATGAAGGGTGATGCCGTGCCATTTCTATTAATTTTATGGTGAGATTGAGAGTAAAAGCACGAAGGGTGATGCCGTGCATTTTTCCTTTACTGTATTCACTATTCCTGTTGATTCATGGTATATTGACTGCTCCGGTGATCATTCTGTTGTAGTTCTTTATCTTGTATTCCCCTCAGTATGATCCCTTCCCGACATTTCCTGTTTAGTTCTTCATTTATGTTATTTGCATATACATTGTTGAATTGTACAAGTTGATTTGTAGGTGCCTTGCCTTAGCCTCGTCACTACCTCGTCGAGGTTAGGCTTGACACTTACCAATACATGGGGTCGGTTGTACTGATACTGCATTCTACACTTTCTGTACAGATTTTGATACCGGTTCGGGTTGATCGAGATTTTGCTATTGGTCCGCTATCCGGAGACTCAAGGTAGATCTGTCGGCGTTCACAGACCTTGAAGTCCCCGTCTATATTTTCTGTTCTACTGTTTCTTTCATTCAGACAGTTGTATTTTTTTCTGACTATTACTTGTAGCAAATTCTAGAATGCTCGTGAATTGTGACTCCAGATCCGGGTGGTGGTAATTAATACAGTTTTATGATATTCCGCACTTATTATATTTTATCTTAGTTAATTATTGTTAATTACTAAATGGAAATAAGAAATTGGTTTAATGATTCTCTAACGTTGGCTTGCCTAGCAAGTGAAATGTTAGGTGCCATCACGGTCCCGTTGGTGGGATATTTTGGGTCATGACACTTACTGAGTTTGTTGTACTCACGCTACACTCTGCGCTTCGTATGCAGATCTAGGTATTTCCGGACACGGTGGGTATTGATTCCAGCGCACAGTTGATCTTCTGGAGATTCAAAGGTAGCTGCCCGACGTTTCGCAGACCTTGTCTCTCCTTCCCTATCTTTCCGCTTATTGTATTTAATTTCAGACTATCATAGACAGTATTTTTCAGGCTTGTGATGTATAGATGCTCATGTACTCTGTGACACCCTGATAGTTGGGAACTTCCGCATTGAGTTTTGGGTTTCTATCTCTGTTTATGAGAACTTTTATTATTTAAACTGCTTTAATTCATTTTCTGTTAAAAGTGTTGGAATTATTTCATAATGTCGGCTTGCCTAGTACCACGTTAGGTGCCATCACAACAGGTTAGGATTTTGGGTCGTGACAAATGCCTTGCACTGACTTTTCATTGCCTTGCACGTCTTCTTTTATTGCTCTATTTTGTAGCTCTGAGGTACCATTTTATGCAACTTTTCTCCAATTCATGTCCAATCAATCCTACACGTGAAATAAGCTCTATTAAGTGCAATTGTCGTACAAATTAGCATCCAAACAACAAGCAAGTAGGGGTAAATAACATCAAAATATATGAAATTATAGCACGCATCAACACCCCACACATTAATGTTGCTCGCCCTCGAGTCAACCAACCAAACACTTCCTCTTCAAGGACCCAACAAGCCACACATTTACAACACACTATACCTATGACCGTGGTTGATAGCAACAATTAAGCTCTAGCATATGCTGTCAAAATATACTTCCCGTACTTATGCCCAATTTCAAAATATCTAATACAGGAACAACATGATTATAACAATCCTAACCTCGAAAACTAACTCAATGTCACAATGCACCTGAGGCTTGAATATTTAATCTAACAAAGAGGTCTAATAATGTTACCTATCCTTTGTGAAACCATGTGCCCTCACAATAAAACAAAGAGTAAGCAGTCCACACATCCAAATCACATGATCGAATATATTTTAAGGACTCACACATATAAAGAAAAATCACTCACTCTCTCAAAGAAGTCACATGCACGCAAACGGTACCATAGGCTTGCCCATTTTATAAATCTCTACTAATGTAGGCCTGCTCGGTCTGAAATCAACTAGGACTTTATTATGGTTATAATGTGGGCTAAGGGACGGGTAGAATATATTTAGAATATAGTGGCTAACCCTCCTAAGAACTTTAACACATCACGTATTCAACTTTAAGCGCAAAATTCCTCCAATTCACGTCAATCATCACAAGATAGCTCACCCCAGAATATTTTTTCTTTTTCTTTACGCACTGCTTCAGATCACATCCACTAGTAAAAATAAGAAACCTTTATTTATTAATTTATTCTTTCCTTTTTTTTTACTTTTACCTTGCCGCTAGTGGATATTTATTTCTTCCTTCTATTGGTTCCACTCAAAAGCTACCCCAAGTTTCCTCATTACTTCTTTCTAGCGCTCTCTTTACAATTCAAGTGTTTTAAGAGGTATATGGATCAAAATGATTCAATTAAGAACAAAAGGGGATAGGCTTGTAATGCGGGTGCCAAAAAAAGGCTTATAGGCTCAAAAGGGTAACTAGGGATGATTTTATTTGTGATAGACAACAAAACTAAAAACGATCAAAGAAAGCCTAACATTACTTTTCAAACCGAGCAACACCTAGGATTTTGATTTAATTCACATTCCGGGCAAGTTCTAGACTCAATTGCAATAACACAGACTATGTAAAGAACTCACTTCACACATGGCACATGACTCCCTAAGGACGATTTCATTCGGACTCTCAATCAAATAAGTATTCACACAGCCAAGAGATATATTAAGCATGAAGCACAAAGTGAACACAAGTCAAGAAACCGAGACATATGAGTCATATCACATGACTCCCTAAGGACGGTTTCATTCGGACTCTCAATCAAATAAGTATTCACACAACCAAGAGATATATTAAGCATGAAGCATAAAGTGAACACAAGTCAAGCAACCGAGACATATGAGACATACCACATGCTTTTCATTGTGTTCAAGGCATCATCATATATTTAAAACTAAGGGAAGGTGAAACGCATGCCAGAACCTAAGTATGCAACCATCAAATAAGTCAAAAGGTGCAAATCACATCAGTTCTTCTCCTTTATTTCCTACATACTACTCTAAAGTAAAAATAAGAAAATAAAAATTAAAACTACTACCCGATTCAAGTTACATCCCATGAAAAAGAATCGATGCACGAAGAAAAACTATAAAGGATTATTACTACCTAAGAAAAATAAAAGATATGTTTTTGAATTTTTCTATTTTCTCATTTTTTGTATTTTTTGTTTAGACTTATATCCCTCAAGAAAATTGTCTAGGAGATCCATCGTTGGAAAAAATTCAAAAAAAAAATTCTAAAAAGAATTATCAATTAAACTAACACAACTAAAATAGTATAGAAAGTCACCCAGACAATCTTCTCACCCCACACTTAAAATTGTGCATTGTCCTTAATGCACAACATAAATAATAAGAGGGTAAAAGAAACTCCCTAGTAGGCTAAAGGCCAAGGCACTACCAGCTCATGGGGTACTCAGACTTCTCCCGAGTATTTTTCTTTGTGTCGGCACCCCACACTTAGTTCTAACCATCTGGCTTGCTGTTGCATCCTTCCAATAGCTATACTTCCCATGCTCCTAAAAAATAAAAAACGACACTACAAAAATAACACAATAATTTTTTTTTAAAAAAAATAAAAATAAAAGAAAGTAGTAAAGTTGGGTTGCCTCCCAACAAGCGCCTGATTTAACGTCGCGGTACGACGTGAACCATTTTCTGCCTCTACCTTGAGTTTATGAATTGAACCCCCAATTTGGCTTCAAGTTTTTGGTTATGCTCCAGGGGTGGTGGAACAAATCTAATTGGCCCAAGCAACCATTTTACTATTCTACACTTCTTGTCTTTTAGATGAGGTATGTAGTCCTGTCTTTGTGGCAAGAAAAATTCCAGAATATAGGCACGTTGCTCCTCATTCTTTGACTCCTCAATCAACTCGAATGACTCTATTTCCATATAATCATCAAAACACAATGTGAAAAAATATTTGGAGTGAGGACCAATGCGCTCAAACATATGAACTTCAGGACTTTCAACATCCTCAACATCAAGGATACTAGAGTCAACAAAATTTATATCCTCAATATCCTTGACTGACTCTAGTCTCACGTATTCAACATCCACATCCTCAAATTGCAGTTGGCTAGGTTGTTGATGTCTACTCTGACCTTCTCCATTAGCACCTCAAACTCCTGCTTTTCTTGGCTACTATCCCCAATATTGGCTTGTTGAGCATTAAAAGCTTCAACCATTTGACTCACTTGAGCCTCCAAGTTGCGAATAGTTGCCTCTTGACTTTCTATCTGCAGTTGTTTCTCATTATTTTGTTTCAGAAGGCACTTTAACATATCCTTGATCTCCTTAAGGTTAGTATCCCTAGGTTCTTTGTTCCTATTAACTTCACAAGTAGAACCATCGTAATAAGGGGTGGGGTAGGGGGGAGGGGAGGGAGGATAAGAAATATAAGTACAACCATGAAAGTGACTATTTTGACCACCACACACATCACACACATTCCACATATAAGATTGAGTTGGTGCACATAACTCACTCTCGAAAATATTTTGATAATTTTGCCACGGGTGGTTTTCTTCATAATATTTATGAAGATCAATAGTAGAATTACCAACACTCACACTCCCATTTCCAAGATGTCATGTTTCTCAAATCAACAAGCATAATAAAATAAAATTTTAAAAATAAAACAAATCAAAACAAAATAAAAGTTTAAACTTGAAACCTAGCAATAAATACAGCTACAACTATACCGTTAGTTCCCCGGCAATGGCGCCAAAATTTGATCATGCCCAACTCTAGTCCTAAAAAGGATAAGCGGTCGTTGCAAATATAATCCGGTTTAAAAGTCCGGAGTCGAATCCCACAGGGAACTAAGGTTTAGTTACAACTGTTTACTATCACTAAGAATACAAGGTCGAACAATTCCTAAGTTATAAATATTAAAATTCTTATGTCTAATTAATAAACTAACAAATTAAAGTAGCAAATTAATAAATAGGATACTAAGGTTGGAGGCAAGACTGGAAAAGCCTAAAGTTATGATTTTCCCAATTGTCGGAATCCTTCCCGCTACGTCTCCTACAATTTTACCTAAGTATTTTCTACTGATCATGAGCACTCGGCTTATCGTAATTCTCTCTCGAGCAATTACAATAATGTACTAGTCATATTCTCTCGAATTACGCTAGCTCGCACTTTTTCACCGCTCACTATGATCATGTCAAAGCTTCGTTATCTCTAATCCCGCTTTTAAACCCACCGTATTGATCTCTCATATACTTTGGTATGTGACATTGTTCGACAACAACCTAAATATGTACTCTTTATCAAGCAATACATAATAAATAGGCACGGTCAATTGATGACCATTCAATCAACAACAATAAATACGTAGTTGAACAAGTAGGGATATTCAAAGGCAAAATTATATTAAAACGTCACAAGAACTCATCCTCCAAAAGGTTCCATCAAACCCTAGATTAGAGAGTTTAGCTACTCATAATTGTATAAATAATCATAGTAATATTCAAAAGCATTAAACTACAGATTAAAGAAGAACGGAGATAAAAACTCTTGTGATTCGTGCTCCAAAGTATTCCGTAGTCTTTTGCCTCTCCAATAATGTCTTCTCCCTAGAAAAACTAACTTTAAGAGGTATTTATAAGGTTGGGGACGAAGTCTACGTCCAAAACTAAGGAAGAAATAAAATTGGCTCGGATAGCATCGTCGGCGCAAGGCACTGTCTGGGGCACCAATATTTCTGTGCGAGGTACTGTCTATGGCGCAAATGTTTCTGCGTGAGGCACTGTCTGGGGCACCAATGACAGTGCCCTGAACAATGCCTTGCACCGTCTATGGCCATGACTTTTCATTGCCTTGCACGTCTTCTTTTATTTGCTCCATTTTGTAGCTTTGATGTACCATTTCGTGCAACTTTTCTCCAATTCATGTACAAGCATTCCTACATGTGATTAAGCTCTATTAAGCGCAATTATCGCATAAATTAGCATCCAAACAACAAGCAAGTAGGGTAAATAACATCAAAATATATGGAATTATAACACGACATCAGTTCCCACTTTTATAATAACTAATTTCTCGGCACGTGCGTTGCACGTGAATGTAGAGTCCTGTAATTTGCGATCTTGTAAAATAATATCAAAATTATTGAAACAAAGCTTTGACATATAAATACATGAAAAAATTACAAGTTTCTTTGGATGATCAACGTTGATTGTCATATGATATTTTTTTTGTCGAGATCAAAATGACTGAATATTGTCTTAACCTACAAAGAAGAACAATTAAAGTACTAAATCTAAATAGAAAGAGACGTTTTTAGTAGTATTATTTTCTACTCTGGTCATCTTGTACACAATAAATTAAGTTGGTATCACCTTTCTTGCCGGGTTAAAAATCATTTTCACATATATCATCGTATAATCCAACCAATATAAAAGTATGATCATATGCTCCCACATAATAAAGATTGATATCCTCATATCCAGATTACCTGAAAATAAATCTCAAATGCTTTATACCATATAACACATAACTTTGTAAGCTTATTTACTCTAGTTAATTAAAACATAGTTGTTGAGGTTACAAATAATTCACAGACATTTAATATAACTCCACATTTTATATATCATCCACACATGAATTTCAATAAAAGTTAACCTTGTTGAAGCATACGCACACAATTTAATACTTATATATGTAACTCACAATGTTGTATCACTATGGCATATTTCATATGCATATTTCAGCATGTGATAAAGAACATCTAAGATGATAACATTTATCATTTTTTTCAACATGGAACCTAATGATCAAGGAAATTGCGTTCTCCGTCACAAGAACGATATCAAATTTATTAAAAGTCTTCAACCTTTAATGGAATAAAATAATGTCTAAATTAAGAATATCTTTTTATTTTATAATCATAAAACAACATAACAATTTTTAAATATAGTGATAATTCTTTTCAAATAATATGCTTCTTACCACTTTCTACTCAGCGTCGAAAGTTATGGGTTCAATTGAACCCGTAACTCTCACACTGGATCCGCCTCTGTATGTGACGTATCTATATGTCAACAAATTATTTGTATTTTCCCGAATAATAATAACTATAACCATTAAATATATTATTCCTAAGCATAGCATGATACATACATGATATATTTTGAGGTAATCACTTGTCAAGACCCAAAACTCACTATAGGTTGTGGTGCGCCCAACGTCAATGTCAGGCAAATCAACGGTGAATTACCAACTTGATTGTGCATATTATTATTTTCGAAATCGTGAATTTTATTAGATAAAGAAATCAAAGCTTTAAAATCATGGAAACTTACACTTTAAATAGAATAGATAATAAAAGTGTGTAAATGCTAAGCAAAATCACAAACAACATCTAGAACATCCCAAAATCCGGTGTCACAAGTGCATGAGCATTTACTAAGGAGTATGATAATAATACAATATCTGCCTGGAATGTAAGTAAGACATGATAGCGTAAATAGTACAATGGAGACTATGTGGGCTGTAATACGTAGCCTGAAATGCAGCTCACCATAAAGTCTCCTCAGCAGCTGCGCCGACTCGCTAAGATAACCATCAAGTGAACTTGTCAGATTTTGCACATTTAGTGCAGAAGTATAGCATGAGTACGTAAATCAACGCGTACCCAGTAAGTATCTAGCCTAACCCCGGAGAAGTAGTAACGAGGGGTCGACATCGACACTTACTAGAGGTCCAATAAAGTAATATGATAAATCATAAGCAGATATGAAGCACAACAACAATAATGGGATAAAACTGTAAGTTACATAATCTTCCATAAATTTCTTTTAAAGGTCTAATTTTTTTCTTTGTCTCATATTCTATCTCAACAACTCAGATGTATCAAGTGCAGTATCAAACGGATAAGGAATACCATATAAAATACTAGACATCAGTGGAAGGATAATGTCGTGAATATTCGGACGGCTAGCGATATAACGCACGATTATGCCGAGGTCGTACGGCCCGATCCCGAATAATGTGTACACTGTCGAGGGTCGAGCGGCACGAACCATAGATGCATCTATTATACTGCCGAGGCGTTCGACCTACTCCACAGAAAGGAAGAAACTTATCGAATTACGAGTTACATGCTTACAACACAGATACAGGTGCATAATAATAAATATACCCCTTTACGTTTATCAAATATCTTGGCAACAACTCAAGGTGATAAAGCTCGGCCTAATATATTTATATGTTTCTAAATTAATTTCAGTTATAATTTTAATTAATTAAGCTAGCAAAATGAGTCCAAACAATTCAAATATTACATGATAAAGTCCTAAGTCTACCCGAACATAAACATGCTTTAGTTACGTACGGACTCTCGTCACCTCGTGCACACGTAGCACCCACAACTAGTAGCACATAGCAATTACATCACCTAGGAGGTAGTTTCCTTCTCACAAGGTTAGACATGAGACTTACCTCGCTCCGTAGTTCCATAATCGGCTCTCGCGCCTCTCTAACACCTCAAACCAAAGCTCATCGATCCGAAACTAGTCAAACAATGTGCAAACCAATAAAACTACACTCTAATACTCATAATTAATCAATTCATAATAATTTCCAACTTCGCTCGAAAAGTCAACAAAATCAACTCTCGGGCCCAAGTGCCCGGATTCCTAAAATTATCAAAAATAATTATTACCCATAAATTATATATTTTATATTCCGAAAATTATTCAATTTCGTCCATGAATTGACCCTCAAATCAATGATTTACCATCTCATAACTTTGAGGCTTGAAACCCCAATTTCTACAATCCAAATACGGATAAAAATGATAACCAACGAAACTAATAATGGAAACGCATCAAACTAAAGATCCAATACTTACCCCCTTGTTGAGACGAGAATAATTCCGCAAAAAGCACCTCAAACGGAGCTCTAGAACTCAAGATATGCTCAAAATACTAAAATGCTCGGTCTGTCTATTTAAAACGCTGTCCAGACGATTTTTGTTCTTCACCTTCGCGGGACATCTTTGCGTTCACGAAGAGCAATTTTTTGCGTTGACCATTCAACCCAAATTTCCTTCTTCGCGTTCGCAGGACCTCCCTCGCATTCGCGAAGAGCAATGTCCGCACCAGAAACCAGCAATCTTTTCCGACACGAAAATGTGCATAACTCTCTCATACGACATCAGAATTCGATGATTCTTGTTGATGTGACTCTGTAGTTATGATATGAATCTAATTGTTCAATCCAATCACAAATCAAAGGTCGTTTTCTCAATATAGTATCCTTTATACCCAAGAAAACGATGCTGAAACATCAAAATAAGAGCACGACACAACCCAACTACATCTGAAACACACCCGAGGCCCCCAAGACCCCGTCCAATTGCACAAACCAGTCCCAAAATATAACACGAACCTGATTGAGGCCTCAAATCATACCAAACAACACCAAGATCATGAATCGATGATCAAATCCTCCTTTTAACTTTCAAACTTTGACGAACGTGTCCGGATTACACTTAAACATTCCGGAATGATGCCAAACTTTACGTACAAGTCATAAATCACGCCAAGAACCTATATCAAGGCTCAGAACCCCAAACAGACATCGATAATACCAAAGTACACTTCAAACCAAACTTAGGAAATTCTAAAACCTTCGAATTGCCAACTTTCCACAATAAGCGCCGAAATGCTCCCGAACCACCCGATATTGAACTCGAATATACGCCCAAGTTTGAAATCACCACACAAACCTATTGGAGCCTTCAAATCCCAATTCGGAGGTCGTTTACTCAAAAGTCAAACATTAGTCAATTCTTCCAACTTAAAGCTTCTGAATTGAGAATTTTCCACATGAATCAATTCTGAACTTCCCGAAATTTGATTCCGATTATGCGTACAAGTCATAAAATATAAAATGAATCTACTCAAGGCCTCATACCGCTGAACGATGTGGTAGAACTCAAAACGACCGGTCGGGTCGTTACTATCACTTTTATGAGTTGTCTACTCTATCATTCACAAAATTTAAGACTTCAAAATAGAAAAAACCTATAGGATAGTAAACAATTAATAGGCGAAGTTAAGAAAGTAAAACCAAGTATAACCAACATCAAATATACTCAAGCTCTCCAAGTTTTGTCTTCGCCTCGACGTTGCATTTTGTATTATCTCAATAATCAAAACTAATCTAATCTGAAGAAAATTTTCTGTCTACGGCATTTTCAATACCTTCTCAACCATTCGCATCTTTTCAAGTGTTATCATAGTTAAATAGAAAATGTTTAGAAGGTTAGAAAAACTGATAAAATAAATGGTGTACTCAGTGTTTACCCGAAAAACGAATATAGTTAAATTTGTGTATAGTTCTAAGGATATGTGATATAATTTGATACAAATCGCATAGAGAAATAGAAATATGTGTATTCTTGACTATGAGAATGAGACTAGTGAGAAGAAGAACGAATAAGATAAAGGGAAAATAAATACAAGGGGATATCTTTCAATCTCTTTTTATAGTAGAGGGATCCTACTTTATATACAACAATAAAAAATACGTAGTGGAGAGCCCATGATGTATTGTCTTTTCCCTACTTTTTGCGAGGATTCTCTCCCTTAGTGCGGCTGTAACGGCCTTGTCTGTGAGCTTCGATACTGACTCAAACTCTATATCGGGTCGAGCCATTGGCCTTGACTCGAGTTCGATCCTGACTCGGAGTCTTGATATTCGGGGTGGGTGTTGGTCGGTATGTGCATCTCCGACAACCTTTTGCCTCGTGGTTTGATTTTGTCATGGACCCGATAATGATACCGAACTGATCCTTGATCGGACTTGGATTTCGAATCCTGAAGCCCCTTTCTTCGGACCTTGACCTGACCTTAAGTAGATACCTTTCGATCGAAGTATTTCCGTCTCGATCAGTCCGTACGACTGACTCAATTGGTTCTGACCGTATACAGATAGTCCCCTCGTTTCTCGAAAAAGGATGTGGCGAGAAACGATATGATTTTTCAACAGCTCGATCAGATATATACTGACATTTACATCGATCTCGATCATGACGTATGTGATAGATGTCCCATCGGTTCGATTTTACCAAGGCATTTAATGTGTCAGACGGTGGTCGGCCACCTCTGATATTGAACCGTCATTGTTTCAATCTATAAATAGACTTTCTTTCCATCATTCAAACTTTATATCTTCAATCTTCTAATTTTTCTAAGTTCCTTTTCGTCTCTTCTGAGTTTTCTGCATGTAAATCTGTGAGTTTTACTGCAAACTCTTTCTTAAAACACCAAATACTTCCGTTCTTTATTCACGAAATTTTAAATGGAAAAAACGTCTAAAACTATTCCACAAAAAGAGGTCGCTTCTTCATCTCGACCTGCTGGTGGCGAGGATGTGGAAGAGCCCCGCCCTGAGGAATTCGTTCCGGTAGGGTGTTCGACTGTAGGCGATTTTAAAATTGAAAAGCCTTCTCTAATATCGAGTCTGTGTGAGTCAATGTCGAGGTATCAATGTTCAATTACCGAAAAAGTTCTCGATAAAGTCATACAAGAATGCAACTGGGATAATAAACTCGTAGTAATCCCATCGCCTGATGAATCAATTACTACCGACGTCGAAGGATTCTTAAGTGTTTACACTTATCCTTTCACGTTGGGACCTTTAGACCCTGTCATCACTGCCTTTTGTAAGAGGTACGATGTGACACTCGGCCAAATTCACCATTCCTTTTGGAGGATAGTGATTCTTCTTCGATTTTTCTCGAGCAAGGTCGATGGGCGTATCTTCACCCTCGATCATCTTATACACCTTTACAGTCCCTGACTTTATCGAGGAGGGTTGATCAAGCTTGCTCATCGAGCAACCAAAGCGCCATTCTCGAGCATAGATGAGACTCGGGTTCGGGGTTGGATGGGCCATTTTGTTCGAATCAAAACCTCGGACCTGATCCCTGCCGATGACTTGCCATTTTCCGAGAAATGGAATATGAGCCGTGAGTGAACGTTTCTCTTTTCCCGTTTTGATTTTGTGATTGCCTTTTATTTTGTTGATCTATTTTTCTTTCCTTATCACAGCTGTAGCTTGAATGCCGGAACCGATCTCGGATCTTAGACAATGGGTCAAAAGTATGGTGTTGCAGAGACCGTACTCCGAGCGTGCTTGGGTCGAATTATCAAAGGGTCGATGGGAGGCCCGCAGTCATGGTAAATCGTTTTGTCGATTTGTCTCTTCATCGTTTTGTATGGTAAATATCCCTCTTCCCTTTTGTAGGACTCCGGAAAGATGTAGTCATAAGTCCCCCATATGGTGGCGAAGAAGTTCCTGTCCTGAAGCAGGTAAAAAAATAAAAAAGACGTATCGGGCTCCCCGAGCTCGAAGAAGAAGAAACCGGCTAAGAGATCTCGAAAGCCGAAAGGGGGCTCTAGTGTTATGACTTTAGAAATGGCCCGCCATTTAAGGGACGAGCCCGAAGAAGGAGAGGAGAATTTAGCTTGCGTACGGGCTAATGTTGTGATTCAACAGTCTTCCAATTTGGTGGAAGCAAATCAGGTAACCTTGGCCATAATCCCAGAGTAAGAAGAAGCTGAGATTATCCCTTTTCGAAATAAGATGATTAAAAGGGACACCGCGGGTGGATCTTCTCGGGCAGTAGAAGATATTTCAAGGGATGAGTTTGGGATAGTTGACATTGGCTGATCCCCTTAGATTTTGGATGCCACAATTTGAGAGGCCATCATGTTGGAGGATCGGTCCTATGAGGGTATTCAGGAGTCGGCCGATATCCATGATTTTCTGGAGGGGCTCGAGTCAGGTGCCTCGGAGGAGGTTACCGGATTTGGTGGAATGCCGGTACCCAAAAAAGCATCATGGTCGGGTTTTACCGAACCTTCATCGACTCATAAACTGGTGGACCAATTTCCGGCCCCGAGCATCGATCCCGACCGAAGGCGGAAGATAGTGCTCTTCGTACCTGCGGATACCCAAATTTTTTCTTCCCTTGTGGGGATTGCCAGCTACCTACGGTCCTTTATGACCGAAGAAGATCAATCAGTGATGAATGCGACAGGGCCCGCCTGTCTCTTCAACGAGGCCCAACATGCTTTGAATCGGGTAACTCTGATGGCGTTTTCGTTGCATCTTTTGCCCATAGAGTTGTAGGTAATTGTAATATTTTTTCTTTTGTTTGTAGGCTTCGGTGTTGCATCACGAGGCCTTTCTTCAAATTCGGGAGGAGCATGATGTCGAGGTTCAGAGCCTCACTGAGAAGAGTGACTCGTACAAGCTCCTTAGTGAAAAACTTCGAGCAGATTTGACAGCGGCTCGGGAAGAGCATGAGGAGATGGCTGAGCAGGTATTTCGAATGTTCCGTGATAGTGAAGATGAAAAGAGATAACCACTAATGATCCGATTGTGCAGGTTCGACAGAGGATCGAGCAGATTAGATGGCTTAACTCATAGGTAGATGCGCTACTTGCCGAGGCAGAAGAATTTAAAAAGTGTATGAATATCCTTGCCTCGAAAAAGGAAGCCGTCGAAGCTCAGTTGGAGCTGTCTTATGCCCAACTTCGATCTGCGAAAGAAAATGCTTTGGGGATGATTGAAAAGATGAAAGAGCTTCAGCATCGGTTGGATTTGGCCACTTCAGATAAAGCAGATTTGGCCAAAGAACTTGAAGTGGCCAGATCTGAGGTGATCGAGGCCAATAAAAGAGCTGATGCCAAAGTGCCTCAGTTCAGGATCAATGTCGAGGTTAACAAGCCAAAGCTGAGAGCATGGTCGAACATGAAAAATGGCAAGCTCGGAGAGAGGCTCTCGAGGAGGTCAGAGCTTAGGGCTTCGATATTGGGGCCGAGATTGAAGTCGCCAGGGCGGAGGAGAACAAAGCTCGGAGGTTGGACTTTACTAAGGAGGATTCCGATGACTCGGGGGAGTCTGAAGATGAGGACGATGCCGAGAATACGACCTCCGATAAAGATTGAGTCATTTAGGGCCTTAGGTCGTTTGCTACGTTCTTTTGATACCGCTTTCAGTTTTTGTATAAAGAACTTGCTTTTGGCAGAGTAGCCGCCTCTGTACAAAAAATTTGTAAATATAAATCTTTCTTCCTTTTGAAGTAAAATAGCCTTTCAAACTAAGTAGATAGTTTGAATTTTAATCTTTGTTGCCTTCGGGCCTTGTGGGTAGTCCTCTTTGCTTTGTCGGGCTCGAACATCCTTCAGCTTAAGTAGTCAAGTGTTCGTTTGAATTCGAAGAAATGAGTAGTTTTGCTCGAAATAATGTAGCCCGTAGGCGTAATGGTCGAGTGAGTGCTTGCTTGAACTCAAAATAAAAGTAGCCCGTAGGCTTAGTAGTCGAGTGAATGATTTAAACTCGAAATAATGTAGCCCGTAGGCTTAATGGTCGAGTGAGTGCTTGCTTGAACTCAAAATAAAAGTAGCCCGTAGGCTTAGTAGTCGAGTGAATGATTCGAACTCGATGTAATATAGCCCGTAGGCGTAATTGTCAAGTGAGTGCTTACTCGAACTCGAAATAAAAGTATCCCGTAGGCTTAGTAGTCGAGTCAATTATTCGAACTCGAAATAATGTAGCCCGTAGGCATAATGGTCAAAGTAGCCCGTAGGCTTAATGGTTGAGTGAGTGCTTGCTCGAACTCGAAATAAAAGTAGCCCGTAGGCTTAGCAGTCGAGTGAATGATTCGAACTCGATGCAATGTAGCCCGTAGGCATAATAGTCGAGTGAATGCTTGCTCGAACTCGAAATAAAAATAGCCCGTAGGCTTAGTAGTCGAGTGAATGATTCAAACTCGAAATAATGTAGCCCGTAGGCGTAATGGTCAAAGTAGCCCGTAGGCTTAATGGTCGAGTGAGTGCTTGCTTGAACTCGAAATAAAAGTAGCCCGTAGGCTTAGCAGTCGAGTTCGAACTCGATGCAATGTAGCCAGTAGGCGTAATAGTCGGGTGAGTGCTTGCTCGAACTCGAAATAAAAGTAGCCCGTAGGCTTAGTGGTCGAGTGAGCGCTTGCTCGAACTCGATCCTGTTTGCATAATAAATCTTGAACATAGAATATCGGTAAAGAAGAGGGCTTTCTTTGCAAGTCATTATACATGTGTTCATGTTTTGCGTCAGGGCTCGGGCCAACTACATAAGCATGGTTTATTTTGACCATTTGGCTCTTATAACGTTTCCTGTTGAGACACTATTTGTCATGAAATAACGAAGTAACTTCCTTTGTACCGAACTTGATAATCATCACAGATGTGTTCAATGATAAAGCCCCCCAGTATACGAGGTTGATTTTAAAGAGGCCTCGGATACTCAACAGTAGTATCGTTTCTGCTATATGGCTGGTATCGATCTCTGTTCGACTTTTGCTTGGTAGTTCTTTTCGTAACGGACCTAGAAATCAACTGGTCATCTTCGACTCTTATTTTGGATTGATATCGATTGTGCACATCAGTCCAAGTAATAGCTGGGTAGTCGATCAGATTTTGCTTCAGCCACCGTGAAGCCATCGAGCTCCGCTCGTTTAGACCTTGAGTGAAAGCTTGAACAACCCAATCGTCTGTGACTGGTGGCAGATCCATTCGTTCCATTTGAAAACGATATACAAACTCCCTTAGCATCTCGTTATCCTTTTGTATTACCTTGAACAGGTCCGACTTTCTGGTTTCGACCTTTATGGCTCCATCATGTGCTTTTACGAAGCAATCTGCAAGCATAGCAAAATAATCCATAGAGGTAGATGGTAAATTATGATACCATACCATTGCCCCCTTTGACAGGGTTTCACCGAATATTTTCAATAGTACATATTCGATCTCATCATCTTCCAAATTATTGCCCTTGATGGCACACGTGTAAGAAGTGACGTGCTCGTTGGGGTCAGTCGTTCCGTTATATTTGGGTATTTCGGGCATACGGAATTTTTTGGACATTTGTTTCGGGGCTGCTCTCGAGGAAAAAGGTTTTTGCATGAATTTTTTCGAATCCAACCCTTTTATCATTGGTGGAGCTCCCGCGATCTGATCGACCCTAGAGTTATAAGTTTCTACTTTTTTATCGTTGGCTTCGACTCGCTTTGTGAGTTCCTCGAGAAATTTAGCAATTTCGGGAGTAGTCCCCGATTCTTGCTTATTTGACTTTACTATGGCTGGTTCTGTTCTGTGAGTGATTTCTCGGGGTGGATTGGGCTCCGACCTGCTTTGTAGCTGGGTTTGGCTATGCAACTGAGCTATTGCTGCCTGTTGGGCTTGCAACATTTCGAAAATCATACACAAGCTAACGCCGTTTTCCTCGATGTTATGGGTATCTCAAGCCGCAGACCGAGTGCCACCATGGATGCTATTCTCGGGTTCAGCATGTAGGTTCGCCTCAATGGCTACATGCAAATTGATATCAATTGGCGCTCCGATTCGAGCTCCAACGGTATTCACAGATGGTCTTTCAGTACTGGGTGTCAAGTTGTTGTTTTCGTCTTGAAGACCGGCCCCGTTATCGATCAGCGAAGGCATTTGATTGACGGTTAGTCGTAGCTAACCAGAAATTCAAGATATTTTGGTAAAACACAATAACGTATTTTTTCAAATTCGTATCAAATAATCACTGTTATCCTTAGCCCCACGGTGGGCGCCAAACTGTTTACCCGAAAAATGGATAGAGTTAAATTTGTATATGGTTCTAAGGATATGTGATATAATTTGATACAAATCGTATAGAGAAATAGAAATACGTGTATTCTTGACTATGAGAATGAGAATAGTGAGAAGAAGAACAAATAAGATAAAGGGAAAATAAACACAAGGGGATATCTTTCAATCTCCTTTTATAGTAGAGGGATCCTACTTTATGTACAATAATAAAAAATACGTAGTGGAGAGCCCATGATGTATTGTCTTTTCCCTACTTCCCACGAGGATTCTCTCCCTTAGTGCGACTGTAACGGCCTTGTCTGTGAGCTTCGATACTGACTTGAACTCGATATCGGGTCGAGCCATCGGCCTTGACTCGAGCTCGCGGAGTCTTGATATTCGAGGTGGGTGTTGGTGTTGGTCGGTCTGTCCATCTCCGACAACCTTTTGCCTCGTGGTTCGATTTAGTCATGGGCCCGATAATGATACCGAACTGATCCTTGATCGGACTTGGATCTCGAATCCTGAAGCCCCTTTCTTCGGACCTTGACCTGACCTTAAGTAGATACCTTTCGATCGAAGTATTGCCGTCTCGATCAGTCTGTGCGACTGACTCAATCGGTTCTGACCGTACACACTTAGTAAATGCATCATCGAGTAAGACTATCTACTTTTTTATTCAACAACTTTGGCCAATTAATTCTGAGAGTTAAAAATATTGCTATTACTTCTCATCTTCACCAAGCCTGTTAAACCTCCACATGTAAAAAAAAAAAAAAAAAAAAGAGAAGTAGACTAATATGCACATGTAATTAGTTTGTAGAATTCCACCACATAAAGTTCTCAACCAGTAATCCTTGACTTGGAAAATCTTGGTCAGGATTTTTTCTTCTCAATCTCACGAGCTTTTCTTTAAAAGAAAAAGATTTTCAAGAAGAATATATAGTTTATACTCCGACGGGGTGAATTCATTGAGAAAATTGGATGATTAGACGCATTCGTTGGACCAAATCTGCAGAAAGCCACTTTCTCTTATGTCAACCATGCATTGTTTTTTCCTCAGATCATATTAATTTGTTACGTCGCATTGTAAAACCCGTAGAGGAAGGAAATAATATTAATACGTGAAATGTTAGTCCACATGGATCTTTACCTTTTTTTCAAATCAAGATAAACTTGCAAGGTAAAATTCACAGTAATACTTAAAAGTAAACCAGGCCAATCCGTGATATTGACCTTTTCTGTTTAAGGCAAAAATGATTGTCTAAGCCCGTGACAGAGTCAGAATTTTCATCAAAAAATGTTAAAATATAAATAATTAAATATATCGAAAAGTGAAGGGGAGTCAACGTATTATAAATATACATAAATAAAAAAAATTATCTAATAATATAGTATAATTTTCCGACGAAGGGGAGTCAAGCGACATCCCTTGGTTCAATGTGGCTCCGCCACTGACCTGATGGCACATTTATAGGTTTCATAAGCAGCCGTATATGACAAATGCCATCTCCATCAATTTTAGCATGTCTTCGTGTACTGGTAAGTTGCACTTGTGTTCTTCCTTTTTTTTTTTTTCAAGAAGAAAATATAATTCAACAGATGCAATGGTTGAGAAGCAGCTCCTAAAGGTGTTATTCTGGAAAAGTGATGGTTCTTTTCCTTTTCAGCAGCAAAGTAGTTTTCTTACAAATAGTTAATAATGAAAGAAGACAACTATTTAGAAATAGCATAATGTTGTTATAAATATATTATATTATGGATGTTCATTTAGTATTTCGTTGTAAATAAGATTTCTGAAGAAATTTATCTATATGAGACTCCGCCGTAAATTAAATATGTTTATCTATTTAGTACTCTATTGGAAATAAGCCTCATGAAAAAATTTATCCTTTCAGTACTCCGTTATAGATAAACATCACCCCCGGTAGAAAATTATCTATATCTGATACAATGAGCTTATCCTTTCGGTACTCCGATATGGATAAACATCACCCCCAGTAGAAGATTATCTATATCTGGTACAATGAAGCTTATCCTTTCGGTACTCCATTATAGATAAATATTACCCCGGCAGAAGACTATCTATATCTGATGCAGTGGCAGCTTACAAGCAGCTTACACAGCAGTTTGCAGAAGCAACTTACACAGCAACTTCCTTTCTTCTATAAATAGAGGAGATTTTAGTTCATTATGTACATAAGTTTGAAGTTTGAATAATATATCAGTTTCTCTCTACGCTTGTCTTTACTTTACAGTTTGTATTTCATAACACGTTATCAGCACGAGACTCTGCCATCTCGAGCAATACTTTGAAAGTATCAGACGTACGAACTTTCTTTTTCTAAATAATGTCAAATCTTTCTAAACTTGAATTTGTAGTCCTGGATATATCGGGCAAAAGTTACATGTCTTGAGTGTTTGATGCTGAAATTCATCTTGATGTGATGGGTCTGGCAGACACCATCAAGGACAAAAATCAAGCATCAAACCAAGACCGTGCCAAAGCAATGATATTCCTACCCCATCACCTTGATGAAGGCTTGAAAACGAAATATCTCGCTATTAAAGATACAATCATACTTTGGAATAATTTAAAAGATAGATATGACCACCTGAAGATGGTCGTTCTTCCACAGGCACGTTATGATTGGACTCATCTAAGGATACAAGATTTTAAATCTATCAGTGAGTATAATTGTGCTATGTTCAAAATTATTTCCCAATTGAAATTATGTGGTGATAATATTACTGATCATGATATGTTGGAGAAAACTTTCACCACTTTTCATGCTTCAAATATGCTCCTGCAACAGCAATATCGAGAGATGGGATTCAAAAAGTATTCTGAACTTATCTCACATCTTCTTGTAGCCGAGCAACATAATCGGCTATTAATGAAAAACCATAAAAGCCGACCTACTAGTTCTTGTCCATTCCCTAAAGTGAATGAGACGAACTTCCACCAAGCTAAGCGTGGAAGAGGACATGGCCCCAGTCGTGGTCATGGCCGTAGTCGGGGAAGAAACTCTAGTCATGGTAATAATAATGTACCAAAGAACCCTCCTCACCACCAGCAGGGGAAAAGGAAGGAACAAAAGCATGAAACGGTGCAAGTAACAGAGGCAGAAAATGCATGCTATAGATGTGGAAGAAAAGGGCACTGGTCACATACCTGTCGTTCGCCAAAATACCTGGTTGAGCTGTATCAAGCCTCCCTGAAGAAGACAGAAAAATGCTGAAGAAAATTTTATTTCTGAAGATAATTTAGACTTCATGCATTTGGATATAGCTGATTACTTTGCACTCCCGGAAGGAAAAACAAGTCATGTGATCGGTGATGAATCTGTAAAAATTTAAATATTTTAATTTTTATTATTTGTAGTAGATAGTATGGTAATGTAATTGTTATACATAAATAAAAGTTATACTTTGATAGTGATGTTTACTATCATATTTATTTTGTTTATGTCATTTTGAAGAATATGAATAATCCTCAAATTATATTTGGATCTGTTACATCCCGCATTTTCGTACGTTGAAGTTTCGTCAAAGTTTGACATTTTGGGATAAAATACGGCCCGAGCTAAAATATCCGATATTTATGGACTAGTACCATACAATGTACCACATGGCCATGATAGTAAGGTATATAAGGTGTGTTAAAAGTGAGTAGTATTTTAAGTAATTTGAGATAATTCTTAATTATGTAGGTAATTAATTAATTATTGAATTAGTGGGGGATTAATAAATTAATTAAGGAGAAGGAGTGAAAATTTGGATAAGTTGAAAGTGTAGTAACGTGGCAGCTAAAAAATTAAAGAATTATGACTAAAAAGTAACTAAGTTCTGTGGCAATTCTTAAAGAAAGTGAGTCATTTCCATTTAATAATGGATAGACACATAAAATGTGAGTCATGTCCATTATTAAAAGACACAAGTCACAATTCCATTATGATGTGCATTCAAAACAGAAATGTTTGTATGTTACAAAACCTAAGCTTCAAACGCAAGTCATATAGCAAATGCTAAGTATGGATCTTCAACTGTTCATACAAGATTTCATAGCATCTCCGAGGAATCAAACGAGAATTCTTAGTATTTTAAGCAACGGATTTTTTCCTACTCCGATCTTGCCGTCACGTATTTTGTCGAAGTTAACGTATGTTAGAGTAGGGCTGTGCATAATTTGGTAAATACCGAATTACCGTACCGAAACCGAAAATTTTGGTATTCGGTATTCGATATTTTGGTATTCGGTATGGTATTTGGTTTAAGTTTTAAAAAAAAATTGGTATTAGGTATGGTATTATAAAATGAAATACCGAAATATCGATACCGTACCGAAATATATATTATATTACACAGTACACATTTTATTAATTATAACATAAATATAAGAAATCTAAAATTTTACTTTCCTTTATTCTCTAAGTTCATCAATTAACTCTAAGCAAGTTACAAGATATTTTTTTAAGTTTTCTCTCTTTAGAATTTGCTAGTTTTGGACAAAACTTTTGTCAACAAACGTTTTTAGTTTTGTACTTTTGAGTACTTTAATTAAGAATATTACCGTCTATGACTCTATGCACTAGTTAGTATTCAAACCGAATAAACCGAAATCGAAAGGCGAAAAACCGAACCATACCGAATTTAATTAGGTACGGTATTGGTATAGTATTTTACGAAATCGAATACCGAAAATACCGAACTAAAATGTCTAAATACTGTACCGTACCGACCGACGAACACCCCTATATTAGAGGGATTGTCAAGAGAATCGACTCAGGTATGTTAAGGCTATCCCTTCTTTTTTTTGGCATGATCTATACGACACGGACGAAACGAGCAAATGCACAACTTTCATAAATGATTCTATTCATAGAAATACTAGAGATGCTTATGTTCTTGATTCACCATGTGTCATATTATTTTATCATCTGTTCATGGGTCTCAAAAATACGTAAGTTGCTAAGTTTATTTCATGATATTAATCAGAGGCATAATGATCTTATGACGTACCAAGAGATTTTATTAACGTATTTTATATGCATTTCATGCATTTATATATGAATATTGACCCATGACCAGATGGCGTTATATACGCGTATATATATGTATATATATGTATATGATATATGGGAAAGGTTATGGCGTTATATACGTACCTCCACCTGATCAACTGGTATACGTTGATGATTTGCCCACAATTGCCGAAATGATATGATGGGATGCCCTCAGAGGCTTGATGATGTTATGAACGCATATACCTATGCATGGTATGACATTTATAAGCATATGTATGACATTATAAAAAAATGAAATGATTCACAGAGCTATGCAAACGTACATGTCGTATCTTTTACTCCATGTTTCTCTCATGTCTATTATTTATTGGTTTTCATTCCTTACATACTCGGTACATTATTTGTACTGACGTCCCTTTTGCCTGGGGACGCTGCATTTCATGTCCGCAGGTCTCGATAGACAGGTCGAGAGTCCTCCAAGTAGGCGATCAGCTCAGCGAAAAATGTGGGTGCACTCCATTTGCTCCGGAGTTACTTGTTTGGTCAGTATGATTTAGATGTGTATTGTTTAGTATGGCGGGGCTCTGTCCCGACCTTTATGACAATTATGTATTCTTTGAGGCTTGTAGATAGATGTCATGTACGTAAAAGATTGTATGGCCTTGTCGGCCTATGTTTAGTGTACGAGTGATTATTTCGGTCTTAGAGGCCCATATGCCTTATGTATAAGTTGGTATTACATGTTGTATTCCACCTATATCACGGAAGCCTCTCCGGCTCAGTTATCTATGATGGCATGATACGAAAAGATACGTTATATTGGTACTCGGTTGAGTAAGGTACCGGGTGCCAGCCGCAGCTAATCGGTTTGGGTCGTGACAAAAGTGGTATCAGAGTAGTTCTGTCCTAGGGAGTCTACAAGCCGTGTCTTGTAGAGTCTTGTTTATGGGTGTGTCGTGCACCACACTTATAAGCAGGAGGCTACAGGGCATTTAAGGCTGTCACTCTTTTTTCTTACTCTAGATCGTGTGGTAGAGCTCAGTTGTAAGAATTCAAATTCCTAACTTCTATTTTATTTGCAATAAGACGATACCTACATCCAGAAAGATAGTTGGTAAGACATTGAATGTGACTATGGAAGAGTTGAGTTAGAGATACTCGATTTTTCATGATGCTTATGATAAGTAAATATAAGGTCTTCAATAGTTCATGTGTGTACTAAGATGTGTAAGCCTCTTGATAAGGAGCCTTGAGGCAAGAATACCTATCCACCTTTATGGTGAAAGACAATGGGAGATTCAGAAGATAAATACAAGTTTCAACAAGCAAAAGAAGCAAGATGAAGAAGGGTACGAGGCGCCCAGTTAATGAAGGTTAACAGTATTTACAATTCAGGTAGAGGAATATAAGCTTTTTGAGTTACATTCAACAGTAACAGAGGTATGTACAATTGGCTACGTCGATCTTAGTTATGCCCTATGGGAGCTAACAGATATGGTTCAAGGGAAGGACGAGATATCAGGATCTGGCTGGGGTTAGAGTGACCCAAAATGGTGATGAATTGTTTGCGTTATTTTACCTTTCTGAAAGATATTACAAATGTGCTAATAGATCTCCTTGTGAGATACCCAGATGGTGCACTCTAAAACAGTACAGCTAGATATGAGTACCACAAAGATGGGCACTGGAAGCCTGGAAGGGATAAATATTATCTTAGTATGGCTCCCGTCCTTAGTAGAGAGATAATGCTAGACAACCCGAAGAGCCAGTGGATGGAGCAAAAGGGAGCTAAAAGCAAAATAATATCTTCTTGATGTTTTCAGATAAAGTGATAGACAGAAATGTTAGCAGGAAATAAGAAGAGAGCTACTGAAGCATTAAGAGTAAGATGTGATACATGGATGATAACGGTAGAGCAAAGAATAATAGTATTACAGAGTCTATAGTCAAGTGAAGGGAAAAACGAGAGGTGACAGGCCTTGAGACAACAAAAGAGTATAGGCCATAAAGTCATATCCTCACTTCGAAAAATAAGTTCGTGACTCCAACACAACTACCAGAAGGAAAAGTTAGACCCCAGAATAATAGAAATCAGTATGGGCTGGTGAACAAGACAAACTGAACATGAATTAGGGACTGAGTGACTTCATAATAGTCAGCATTATGAGAATTTCAGATTTGCGTTCCGGCGATAATAGAATAGACAACAGAAGACGATTCATGAGAAATTCAGAGAATGGTCATTCAGGAAGACGCTTCCATAAAGCAAGCAATATGAGCAAAGTTAAGCTTAAGGGATTGTATGTGCCAGTTGCACTAAGTGTCACCATTGCGAGTAAGGGAATTTGTTATCCTTGGTACAGAAGGATTGCCGCAAGGCGAGTAACGGTCATTAATGTTGTGAAACGACACCAAAGATGAAGAGGTAAAACATCTATAGGTAGATCCTCGTGGATTCAATTATTATTACTCCCCTAAAGGGGGGAATATGGAGTGATGTGGCATTAAGTCGGAATTAAGTGGTTCTAGTGACTATGGAATGGTAAAGGAAGAATGCGATAAAAATGAAAAAGGAATGAGATGGCACTTATCCAAATCCTACAGATATGCTACGATTCCATAACATTGTGCAAACACGACGTCAAAGAGAGGAAGTAAGGGTTCCTTCTCGAGATGTTATTGATAGATAAGGAGCCAGTGCGGGACGTAAGTTAATACAAAGGAAATGATCCAAGAAAGATTACGCTGATTATTGATATGAGAACGGGCCAACGAGTAGTTACTAGTTGATTCAGGAAGGGTCTAGTTATGGCTAGACAAGAGGATACAGACAAATCAACAGATCGTGCAAAATAAACATAGTAAGACCCAAGATAGTGATTCAACCTCGTAGTTATGACATCGTGATCCTTGAGAAATACTCAGATAGGAGTTGGATAGTTAAAGGTACCGTATGAGTATTACAGAAATAAAAGAGAATGTCGCTGGGAAGACAGTCAAAATATCAAGTTCAAAAGCAACCTACAAGCACAAGGACGTGGAGGTAAGTAACTACGGATAATTATAGGTGATGAAGGACATCAAAAATTCTGTTGGGTAAACAAGGTAATAAGCTCGCAGCCTTGCAAGAATCAGGTGGTCCTCCCTAAGTACTATAATGGAAGACTAGCTAAGGAAATAAGGAAGAAGGCTTCAACCTAAACATAGTGACCTAAAGAGGAAATGGTCGTGTAACAACAGTCCCACTACAAAATTGTATGCACTACAAAAGAAAGTGGCACCTACCATGGCTAATGAGCAGGGAGTAAAACCAAAAGTAATATTCGAGACCATATGAGTTGCACAAAAATTTCGGCATGCGTGAGAACCCAGATAAGCTAAGTATGCACGTAACAATGGGGCAAAAAAAACCAGGAAAAGCAATTGCTTACATTTGAAGAAAGTTAAAATGGAACGAAAGGAATTATTCGATTAATGATCAGCCATAAAAAAAAAACTCCGGTATGAGTTAAAAAAAGGAATTGGGTCCAGGTCATAGACAAAGGATTGAATTGTTAGAAGATTGAATCATGGATATTCCATAGTGCCCATGAAAGGCTAAAGTAATAACTAATACCATGAGCCGTAGATCAGAAGATAGCTTAAGCCTACATAAAGGCTGATCAGAAGAAAGAGGAAACTAAAGAGTTACATCAACCAAGTAAATCAGGAGTTTGATTATTTGACCATGAAAAATATAGACATCATGATTGGGAACATTGCAGAATCACTCTTGATATCAGAGGTACAGGAGAGATAGTACAATAGTCATATTTTATAATGGCTCTACAAAAGCCTGTTAGAAGAGTACCAACCTCATAAGAAGTCAGTATGATGCTCCCAGCGGATTGTGTATGTACCAGAGGTACAAGTATTATAATAGAGCTTCAAATTGTGGATGTGAATTATACCTATGTGGAAGGGAGGTTATGAAAGAAATAAAAGATGTGATGCGATATTTTAAAGCAAGTAAAATAAAGGTGAATAACGTACGCGATACTCAAGTGCAGAAGATCGTGAATAGTCCATACTTCAGACAGAAGGCTAGAAATGCTGGAATTCAATATCCAGGAATGATAGCAGCGTCGTCAGTGGCATGTCTTCCAACATATAGTTTCTAGGTATCGAGAAGCCTAATTAAGAAAGTAATGAAGAGTTAGAGATGATATGATGTCTCGCTTGATGTTCCAGAATGATATAAGGAAATCTGTGGTGCAAGCGATTTGAAGGAAGGTTGCGAGTAGTATAAATGAATATGTGTAGGTCGCAAGCTAAAGTATGGTAAAGCGATAAGAAAGGGCGAGTGAGAATATGATGAGAATAGATAAAGTCCTTAGGATTAAGCCCATAAAAACAAGAGAACTGATGGTTTCTCTAAGTTATACAAAGCTCAGTATAGCCTGAATCAACTCAAACGAGTCTAAGACTAATGGCATTTAGAAGAGATGGAATGCTGCACTGATAGTACAATGAGGGTGTAATTGTGATAAGATAAAGGATGACGTTTGGGCCTTCGACTGAGCAATGATTTGAGGAGGATTTCATGAATTGTACGGGATTAAAATACCCACATAAGTGAATTGCATTGGGAAGCTGTAAGATATGGTTATTGAAGTACAGTATCGGCTAAGTGGATCAGGAAAATCACTTCAAATATTCCTCGAGGCAACGTAAGCCCTAGTGGCAAGGTATTACATAAGAAGTTTAATGTTATCAGTGGTATATTGTAGATCAATATTAAGGTGAATCAACAATGGATGGACAAAAGTCACAAAGTATGAGATGATATTAGGCGGTCATTCTTAAAATGAACAGAAATGAGGAAGCATTAAAGGACTTAGATTTATACATATGGGATAAGCAACAAAAGTAACCAAGAGTTCGGTAGCAGACCTCAGTAACGATAAATTGAAGTAAGAGTCATGGTATAGTATGACCCAGCTAGATGCAGTAAAGTCATACGGATGGATAAACGGATCTATGAAATAAGGTATAGCAATATTCGTAAGTTCAACAAAGTACTGAGCGAAGAACTTCAGTATACCTATAGATGCCTAGAGAGACATTTTATCAAGCTTTGTATATGTTTACAAAGTGAGGCCTAGAGATTGGCTAAAAGCTGGAGGAAAAAGGAGAAAAGAGTCACATAGGCGCACATACAAGGAAAAAGTCGTACAAGCTGCATGACAAAAGGTAACAACAATTACGAGATTGTAAGGATTCCGACCATAAGTCGTGGTGTGAGTAAGAGGCCTAAAGGGGGGAAAATCCCTGGACTTTGGATTTACCCACAAAACAGTTGCCTAGATGGCAAAAAGAGTATTAAAGTATTTACAAAAGCTATAGGTTATGATAATGATAAGTGCATCAGTCAACATTCGAGGACGAATGTTCAAAAAGGGGGGAATGATGTTACATCCCGCATTTTTGTACATTGAAGTTTCGTCAAAGTTTGACATTTTGGGATAAAATACGACCCGGGCTAAAATACCCGGTATTTATGGACTAGTACCATATAAGGTACCACATGGCCATGATAGTAAGGTATATAAGGTGTGTTAAAAGTGAGTAGTATTTTAAGTAATTTGAGACAATTCTTAATTATGTGGATAATTGGTTAATTATTTGTAACGCCCCAGCCGGTCGTTTTGGGAGTTATAGCCCCATTTTCCCTATTTTTACTTCTTTTTGTGTTATTCAGCTATATTATGTTATATCGGGTTAGTTGGTTCGGATCCGAGAGGAACTCGGAGTTAAATGAGACACTTAGTCTCATAATTGAAAAGTTGAGTTAGAAAAGTGGACCGGATATGGACCTATATGTAAACGATCTCGTATTTGAATTCTGATAATTCCAATAGCTCCGTATGGTGATTTTGGGCTTAGGAGCGTGTCCGGAATATTGTTTGGAAGTCCGTAGAGGAATTAGGCTTGAAATGCTGAAAGTTTTATTTTTGAGAAGTTTGACCGGGGGGTTGACTTTCTGATATCGGGGCCGGAATTCGATTCTGAAAATTGGAATACCTCTCTTATGTCATTTATGACTTGTATGTAAAATTTGAGGTCAATCGGACGTGATTTGATAGGTTCCGGAGTTGTTTGTAGAAATTATAAATTTTAAAGTTCATTAGGCTTGAATTTGGGTGTAATTCATGGTTTTAGTATTGTTTGAGGTGATTTGAGTGTTTGACTAAGTCTGTATGATGTTTAAGGACTTGTTAGTATATTTGGTTGAGGTCCTGAATGGCTCGGGTGAGTTTTGGATGGTTAACGGGTTGGATTTTGGACTTGGAACTCTGCTGGAATTTATTTGATGCACCGTCTAGTTTCCTTCATCGCGTTCACGAGTGGAGCTTCGCATTCGCGAAGAGGAACTGAGTGGCCGGAATATTTGCTCTTCGCGTTCACGAAGAGAAGCACGCGTTCGCGAAGGGTGGACTGGGTGTGCATCGCGAATGCGAGAGGTGTTACGCGTTCGCGAAGAAGAGAGGAAGCAGTCGAAGACCCCGGGCAATTGGTCTACGCATTCACGTAGGGGGGTGTCGCATTCGCGTAGAAGGCATTGAGGAAGAGGCATTTTTGTGCTTTGCGAACGCGAGGGTGATGTCGCGTTCGCGAAGGAAGAATTTGGAAGGGAGCTATTTTGTGCTTCGCGAACGCGAGGCACTGACCGCGTTTGCGAAGAAGAAAAGTCTGGGCAGTGAGTTTAAGTTCTGAACAGTTTTTGGCGATTTGGAGCTTGGAAGTGAGGCGATTTTGGGTGATTTTCAGAGGAAACAACGGGGTAAGTGTTCTTAACTCAATAATTACCCGAATCTATGGCTGTTTTTATCATTTAATTAGTGAATTGAGTTGGGAAAATTTGGAAACCCTCTTGGTTTAAATTGAAGATTTGGGGGTCGAGTTGGGGTCGGATTTTGGTAAAATTGGTATGGTTAGACTCATGGTTGAATGGGCTTCCGGATTTTGTAACTTTTGTTGAGTTCCGAGATGTGGGCCCCACAGGCGAATTTTGAGCTAATTTTCAAATTTTTATGGAAAATCATTTTTATCTTGTGGAATTAATTCCAATGAATTTTATTGACTGAAACGAATTATTTATGACCAGATTCGAGGCGTTTAGAGACCAATTCACGAGGAAAGGACATTGCAGAATACGAATTTCGCGGTTTGAGGTAAGTAACGATTGTAAATCTGGTCCTGAGAGTATGAAACCCCAGATTTCGTATCATTCTACTATTTTGAAGTAACGCACATGCTAGGTGACGGGCGTGTGGGCGTGCACTGTTGGGGAATTATGACTTGGTCCGCTCCGTAGCAACTGTAAAGTTGCATACTTTGTTGAAACCATTTGATACTTATATGTTTTAGAAAGCATTTCTGTAAATTGGGTTGAATGCCATGTTTGGGCCTTGCGCCAATGCTGTTTGGACCCTTAGGGGCTGTTTCTTACCATCCTCTCACTGTTTTCGATTGAAAATCTATACTCAGTCATGTTTATACTTGTTTACCGCATAACTCAGTTTTATGACTCTATTTTGATGCATAGAAATGTTGTTTTGGGCCGAATGCCTTGTTTTACTGAAATGCCCAAGTGGCTCGAGAGGTTTATGACTGAATGAGGCCGAGGGCGTGATTTGTGAGGATGAGTGTGGATCGGGGCTACCCGCCTGCAGCATATTTATGACTGAGTGAGGCCGAGGGCATGATTTGTGAGGATGAGTGTGGATCGGGGCTGCCAGCCTGCAGCATATTTATGACAGAGTAAGGCCGAGGGCTTGATTTGTGAGGATGAATGTGGATTGAGGCTGCCCGCCTGCAGCATACTTTATTATTATAGCACGTGAGTTATCCGTGCAGATTATAGTGCTTGGGCTGAAGGAGCCCCTTTGGAGTCTGTACACACCCCCAGTGAGCGCAGGTACCTACTGAGTGCGAGTGCCGAGTGCTGAGTGACTGGGAGGCATGAGTGATTGTGAGGTATGCCCGAGTGGCACGAGTGACTGTGAGGTTTGCCCGAGGGGCTGTTTATGAGTGATGTTTTGCCCGAGGGGCTGTTTATGATTTCATCATTTTTTGCTCACCTTTACATTGAGCCTTTGTTTGAAAAACTGTTGGAAAAATTATCTTTAAATGATTCTTACTGGAACCGGGTTTAAACGAGATGATTCGATTCAAACACTGATTTTTAAAGCATGTTGTACTTTACTGAGATTTCATGATATGAACGTTATATGCTTTATTGCTCGTCACTACTGCTCAGACTTTATTTATTGTTGTTACTTACTGAGTTGGCGTACTCACGTTACTCCCTGCACCTTGTGTGCAGATTCAGGTATAGCTGGTCACGGTAGCCGTTATTGAGTGTTCTGGTTTCAGAGTTTTCTTAGAGATAGTAAGGTAGCTGTTTGGCGATCACAACCCCTGCTCTTCTCCCTCTTATCTTCCTCTAGTTTTATTTAGCTATTTTCCAGGCTGAGTTAGCCTTAATATTGTTAGACAGATTATAGTAGATGCTCATGACTAGTGACACCTTGATGTCGAGCTTTTCTTTTCCGCACTTCTATTTTTCTTTGATTTGAACTCTTTAAATGGAGGTTTTATGTTAAATAACCTTGAAATTTTGTTTGAAATGAAAATATCGATTTGTTTTGGAAATGAGTCGGCTTGCCTAGTTCCATGATAGGCGCCATCACGATAGAGGTTAGTTTTGGGTCGTGACAGATTGGTATCAAAGCCTAGGTTACATAGGTCTCAGGAGTCATGAGCGGGTCTAGTAAAGTCTTGGGATCGGTACGTAGACGTCTGTACTTATCTTCAAGAGGCTGTAGAACCTTTAGGAAACTCCACATTCTTGAATTCTTGTCGTGCGAATCTGTTGATTTTAGTAACTAAACATCTATTGTTTCATTCTCTCACAGATGGTGAGGACTCGTACTACCGGTTAGGAGGGCCAGCTACCAGTACTACCAGCCATGGCTGCGAGAGGCCGAGGCCGCGGTAGAGGCCGTGGTAGGGGCAGCGGTGCAGCCCGTATAGCAGCTGGGGCAGTACCTGCAAATCCACCGGTTGTCCCAGATCAGGACCAAGTTCCAGTTGTTAATGTACCAGCTCAGGCACCACCTGTGCCTATTGTGATTCTAGGCCTTCAGGAGGCCCTAGCTCAGATTCTGACAGTGTGTACTGGCCTTGCTCAGGCGGTCTCTATTTTGATGGCCGCAGCCACTTCTCAGGCCAGGGGAGGCACTCCATCACTCGCACACCCGAGCAGGTTATTCAGGGACTTCAGACACCAGAGCTACCATAAGCCCAGCCGGTTGCTGTTGCTCAGGATTATGTGGTTCCTGCTATGCCTGAGGATGATCAGCGTAGGTTGGACAGGTTTGGGAGACTTCAGCCACCACCTTTCAGTGGCACATAGAGAGAGGATGCTCAGGACTTTTTGGACAGGTGTCAGAGGATACTCCGTACTGTTGGTATTTTGGAGACTTGTAGGGTCTCATTCACTACCTTTTAGTTTTCTGGGGATGCACTCAGATGGTGGGAAACTTACGAGAGGCGTAGGCCTATTGGCGCAGCACCCCTTACTTGGCAGCAGTTCTCCGTGGTCTTTTTGGAGAAGTTCGTGCCTCGATCCCGCAGAGAGGAGCTGCGCAGACAATTTGAGCGGCTTCGCCGGGGCGATATGTCTGTGACACAGTATGAGATGCGATTCTCTGAGTTGGCCCGTCATGCTATATGGTTGGTTCCCACGGACAGAGAGAGGATCATGAGGTTTATTGATGGCCTCACTTATCAGCTACAGTTGCTCATGACCAGAGAGCGGGTTTTGGGTGCTACCTTTGATGAGGTTGTCGACATTGCTCGGAAGATTGAGATGGTTCGTGGTCAATAGAGGGTTGAGCGGGAGTCCAAGAGGCCTCGTGGTCAGGGTGGATTCAACAGTGCTCCTTTTTGGGGGTCAGTTCCAGCACGGTAGAGGTCGTCATTTCAGACAGGCTCAGTCAGCTCAGCCATTTCATCGGGGTGCATCATCTAGCCATAGTTTTCATCAGGGCCACTCATCACTTAGTGCCCTTCCAGTTCAGAGTTCGTCCCGTGCTCCACCTGCTCAGGGCTCTTCCATGCCAGGTTCTTCTACCAGTCATCCTGGTGCTAGGGGTTCCCTTCAGTTTCTGCCGCCAGCACCAGGGAGTTATTTTGAGTGTGGGGAGCTTGGGCATATGTGGAGGCAGTGTCCTCGTCATCATGGAGGTCTATCTCAGCAGAGGAGTCAGCCTCCGACTACAGCACCAGTTACCTCACCACCCGCCCAGTCAGCTCGGGGTGGAGGTCAGTCAGCTAGGGGTCGCCCTAGAGGGGGAGGCAGATCAGGGGCTGGTCAGGCCCGTTTCTATGCTCTCCCTGCCAGACCAGACGCTATTACTTCAGATGCTGTGATTACAGGTATTGTCTCAGTTTGTCACCGAGATGCCTCAGTATTATTTGACCCTGGTTCCACGTATTCATATGTTTCCTCGTATTTTGCCCATTTTCTGGATATGCCCCGTGAGTCCTTATAGTTTCATCTGTACATGTATCTACTCCTGTGGGCAATACTATTATTGTGGACCGCGTATATCGGTCATGTGTGGTGACTATTGGGGGTCTGGAGACCCGAGTGAATCTATTGTTGCTCAGTATGGTTAACTTTGATGTGATATTGGGTATGGATTGGTTATCTCCATGTCATGCTGCTCTAGATTGTCACACTAAGACGGTGACGTTGGCTATGCCGAAAATTTCGAGGGTTGAGTGGAGCGGTTCTGTAGATTATGTACCAAGTAGGGTGATTTCATATTTGAAGGCTCAGCGCATGGTTGAGAAGGGTTGCCTATCTTATTTGGCTTTTGTGAGGGATGTTAGTACAGAGACTCCTGCATTGATTCTGTTCCGGTGGTACGTGATTTTTCGGATGTGTTTCCTACAGACCTGCCGGGCATGCCGCTTGACAGGGATATTGACTTTGGTATTGATCTGGTGCCGGGCACTCAGCCCATTTCTATTCCACCGTATCGTATGGCACCGGCAGAGTTGAAGGAATTGAAAGAACAACTTCAGGAACTCCTTGATAAAGGGTTTATTCGGCCTAGTGTGTTACCTCGGGGTGCACCGGTTCTATTTGTGAAGAAGAAGGATGGTTCCATGAGAATGTGTATTGATTACAGGCAGTTGAACAAGGTCACAGTCAAGAACAAGTATCCTTTGCCTCGTATTGATGATTTATTCGACCAGCTTCTGGGAGCGAGGGTGTTCTCCAAGATTGATTTGAGGTCCGGTTATCACCAGCTAAAGATTCAGGATTCAGATATTCTCAAGACAGCTTTCAGGACTCGATATGGCCATTATGAGTTCTTGGTGATGTCTTTTGGGCTGACCAATGCCACAACAGCGTTCATGCATTTGATGAACAGTGTATTCCAGCCCTATTTGGACTCATTCGTCGTTGTATTCATTGACGACATCCTGGTGTACTCTCGTAGCCAGGAGGAGCACGCTCAGCATTTGAGGGTTGTATTGCAGAGATTGAGGGAGGAGAAGATTTATGCAAAGTTCTCCATATGTGAGTTTTGGCTTAGTTTAGTAGCATTCTTGGGGCACGTGGTGTCCAGTGAGGGTATTCAGGTGGATCCGAAGAAGATAGACGTGGTGAAGAGTTGGCCTAGACCGTCCTCAGCCACGGAGATTAGGAGTTTTCTTGGTTTGGCGGGTTACTACTGTCGCTTTGTGGAGGAATTTTCATCTATTGCATCATCCTTGACCAAATTGACCCAAAAGGGTGCTCCATTCAGGTGGTCGGATGAGTATGAAGAGAGCTTTCAGAAGCTCAAGACTGCTTTGACCACAGCTCTAGTGTTAGTTCTGCCATCAGCTTAAGGTTATTACACCGTGTGTTGTGATGCCTCGAGGATAGGCATTGGTTGTGTTTTGATGCAGGAGGGTAGGGTGATCGCCTATGCCTCACTCCAGTTGAAGACCCATGAGAAGAACTATCCTGTCCATAATCTTGAGTTAGCAGCCATTGTTCACGCCTTGGAGATTTGGCATCATTATTTGTATGGGGTTCATTGTGAGATCTATACTGATCACCGGAGTCTGCAGTATCTGTTAAAGCAGCAGGATCTTAATTTGCATCAGCGGAGATGGTTGGAGCTTCTTAAGGACTATGATATCACTATTTTATACCATCCGTGGAAGGCCAATGTGGTGGCTGATGCTTTGAGTCGCCAGGCAGAGAGTTTGGGGAGTTTAGCATATCTTCCAGCAGTAGAGAGACCTTTGGCATTGGATGTTCAGGCCTTAGCAGGCCAGCTTGTCAGATTGGATATTTCGGAGCCTAGTCGGGTATTGGCTTGTGTGGTCTCCAGGTCTTCTCTTTATGACCGTATCAGGGAGTGTCAGTATGATGACCCTCACTTGCTCGTTCTTCAGGACAGGGTTCGGAGAGGTGATGCTAGGGATGTGACTATTGGTGATGACGGTGTGCTTAGAATGCAGGGCCGGATATGTGTGCCTAATGTAGATGGGCTTCGAGAGTTGATTCTTGAGGAGGCCCACAGCTCGCGGTATTCCATCCATCCGGGTGCCGCGAAAATGTACCAGGATTTGAGGCAGCACTATTGGTAGAGGCGGATGAAGAAGGATATAGTTGGGTTTGTGGCTCGGTGTCTAAACTATCAGCAGGTTAAGTACGAGCATCAGAGACCGGGTGGCTTGCTTCAGAGATTAGAGATCCCAGAATGGAAGTGGGAGCGGATCACTATGGACTTTGTAGTTGGGCTCCCACAGACTTCGAGGAAGTTCGACACTATTTGGGTTATTGTGGATCGGCTGACCAAGTCTGCGCACTTCATTCTAGTTGGTACTACTTACTCTTCAGAGCGGTTGGCTAAGATTTACATCCGAGAGATCATTCGCCTGCACGGTGTCCCAGTTTCCATCATTTCAGATAGGGGTACTCAGTACACATCGCAGTTTTGGAGGGCCGTGCAGCAAGAGTTGGGTACTCAGGTTGAGTTGAGCACATCTTTTCACCCTCAGACGGACAGGCAGTCCGAGCGGACTATTCAGATATTGGATGACATGTTGCGTGCTTATGTCATTGACTTTGGGGGTTCATGGGACCAGTTTTTGCCACTCGCAGAGTTTGCATATAACAATAGTTATCAGTCAAGTATTCAGATGGCTCCGTACGAGGCTTTATATGGGAGGAGGTGTAGATCTCCGGTTGGATGGTTTGAGCCGGGTGAGGCTGGGCTCTTAGGTACAGACTTAGTCCAGGACGCATTAGATAAGGTGAAATTGATTCAGGAGCGGCTTCGCAGGACATAGTCCAGGCAGAAGAGCTACGTGGATAGGAAGGTCCGTGATGTGTCCTTTATGGTTGGGGAGAAGGTTTTGCTGAAGGTATCACCCATGAAGGGCGTTATGAGGTTTGGGAAGAGGGGCAAGTTGAGCCCCCGGTTCATTGGGCCTTTTGAGGTGCTTCAGAGAATAGGGGAGGTGGCTTATAAGCTTGCTTTGCCAACCAGCTTGTCGAGTGTGCATCCAGTGTTTCATGTTTCCATGCTCCGGAAGTATATTGGAGATCCGTCCCATGTTTTGGATTTCAGCACGGTTCAGTTGGAGGGTGATATGACTTATGATGTGGAGCCGGTGGCTATTTTGGATCGGCAGGTTCGAAGGTTGAGGTCAAAGGATATAGCTTTAGTGAAGGTGCAATGGAGAGGTCAGCCTGTGGAGGAGGCCACCTGGGAGACCGAGCGGGAGATGCAGAGCAGATATCCACGCCTATTCGAGACTCCAGGTATGTTTCTAGACCCGTTCGAGGACGAACGTATGTTTAAGAAGGGGAAGATGTAATGACCCGGCCGGTCATTTCGGGAGTTATGGCCCCGTTTTCCCCATTTCTACTTCTTTTGTGTTATTCAGCTATATTATGTTATATCGGGTTAGTTGGTTCGGATCAAGGAGGAACTCGGAGTGAAATGAGACACTTAGTCTCATAATTGAAAATTTGAGTTAGAAAAGTGGACCGGATATGGACCTATATGTAAACGATCTCGTATTCAAATTCTGATAATTCCAATAGCTCCGTATGGTGATTTTGGGCTTAGGAGCGTGTCCGGAATATTATTTGGAAGTCCGTAGAGGAATTAGGCTTGAAATGCCAAAAGGTTTTATTTTTGAGAAGTTTGACTGGGGGTTGACATTTTGATATCGGGTTCGAAATCCGATTCTGAAAATTGGAATACCTCTGTTATGTCATTTATGACTTGTGTGCAAAATTTGAGGTCAATCGGACGTGATTTGATAGGTTCCGGAGTTGTTTGTAGAAATTATAAATTTCAAAGTTTATTAGGCTTGAATTGGGGTGTAATTCATGGTATTAGTGTTGTTTGAGGTGATTTGAGGGTTCGACTAAGTCCGTAAGATGTTTTAGGATTTATTGGTATATTTGTTTGAGGTCCCGAGGGGCTCGGGTGAGTTTCGGATGGTTAACGGGTTGGATTTTGGACTTGGAACTCTACTGGAATTTTTCTGATGCACCATCTGGTTTCCTTCATCGCGCTTGCGAGTGGAGCCTCGTGTTCGCGAAGAGGAACTAAGAGGCTGGCATATTTGCTCTTCATGTTCGCGAAGAGAAGCACGCATTCGCGAAGGGTGGACAAGGTGTACATCGCGAACGCGAGAGGTGTTACGCGTTTGTGAAGAAGAGAGGAAACAGCCAAAGACCCCAGGCAATTGGTCTACGCGTTCGCGTAGGGGGGTGTCACGTTCGCGTAGTGAGAGGGAATGAAGCATCGCGTTTGCGATGGGTTGAACGCATTCGCGTAGAAGGCATTGAGGCAGAGGCATTTTTGTGCTTCGCGAACGTGAGGGTGATGTCGCGTTCGTGAAGGAGGAATTTGGACGGGAGCTATTTTGTGCTTCGCGAACGCGAGGCATTGACCGCGTTCGCGAAGAAGAAAAGTCTGGGCAGTGAGTTTAAGTTCTAAAAATGGGACTTCGTCTCATTTTCAGTTTTTGGCGATTTGGAGCTCGGAAGTGAGGCGATTTTGGGTGATTTTCAGAGGAAACAACGGGGTAAGTGTTCTTAACTCAATATTGGTTAAATTACCCGAATTCATGGTTGTTTTTATCATTTAATTGGTGAATTGAGTTGGAAAAATTTAAAAACCCTCTTGGTTTAAATTGAAGATTTGGGGGTCGAGTTGGGGTCGGATTTTGGTAAATTTGGTATGGTTAGACTCGTGGTTGAATAGGCTTCCGGATTTTGTAACTTTTGTTGAGCTCCGAGACGTGGGCCCCACGAGCGATTTTTGAGCTAATTTTTGGATTTTTATGGAAAATCATTTTTATCTTGTGGAATTAATTCCAATAAATTTTATTGACTGAAACGAATTATTTATGACCAGATTCGAGGCGTTTGGAGACCAATTCACGAGGAAAGGACATTGCAGAATACGAATTTCGCGGTTTGAGGTAAGTAACGATTGAAAATCTGGTCCTGAGGGTATGAAACCCCGGATTTCGTATCATTCTACTATTTTGAAGTGACGCACATGCTAGGTGACGGGCGTGTGGGCGTGCACTGTTGGGGAATTGTGACTTGGTCCGCCCCGTAGCAACTGTAAAGTTGCATACTATGTTGAAACCATTTGATACTTATACGTTTTAGAAAACATTTCTGTAAATTGGGTTGAATGCCATGTTTGGGCCTTGCGCCAATGCTATTTGGACCCTTAGGGGCTGTTTCTTACCATCCTCTCACTGTTTTCGATTGAAAATCTATACTCAGTCATGTTTATACTTGTTTACTGCATAACTCAGTTTTATGACTCTATTTTGATGCATATACTCTGTTTTACTGAAATGCCCGAGTGGCTTGAGAGGTTTATGACTGAGTGAGGCCGAGGGCCTAATTTGTGAGGATGAGTGTGGAGCGGGGCTGCCCGCCTGCAGCATATTTATGACTGAGTGAGGCCGAGGGCCTGATTTGTGAGGATGAGTGTGGATCGGGCTGCCCGCCTGCAGCATATTTATGACAGAGTGAGGCCGAGAGCCTGATTTGTGAGGATGAGTGTGGATTGGGGTTACCCACCTGCAACATACTTTATTATTATAGCACGTGAGTTGTCCATGCAGATTATAGCGCTTGGGCTGAAGGAGCCCTTCCGGAGTCTGTACACACCCCCAGTAAGCGCAGGTACCTACTGAGTGCGAGTGCCGAGTGCTGAGTGACTGGGAGGCATGAGTGATTGTGAGGTATGCCCGAGTGGAAAGAGTGATTGTGAGGTATGCCCGAGTGGCACGAGTGACTGTGAGGTTTGCCCGAGGGGCTGTTTATGAGTGATGTTTTGCCCGAGAGGCTGTTTATGATTTCATCATTTTTTGCCCACCTTTACATTGAGCCTTTGTTTGAAAAGCTGTTGAAAAAATTATCTTTAAATGATTCTTACTGGAACCGGTTTTAAACGAGATGATTCGATTCAAACACTGATTTTTAAAGCATGTTGTACTTTACTGAGATTTCATGATATGAACGTTATATGGTTTATTGCTCGTCACTACTGCTCAGTCTTTATTTATTGTTGTTACTTACTGAGTTGGCATACTCACGTTACTCCCTGCACCTTGTGTGCAGATTCAGATGTAGCTGGACACGGTAGCAGTTATTGAGTGTTCTGGTTGCAAATTTTTCTTAGAGATAGTAAGGTAGCTGTTTGGCGATCACAGCCCCTGCTCTTCTCCCTCTTATCTTCCTCTAGTTGTATTTAGCTATTTTTCAGGCTGAGTTAGCCTTGATATTGTTAGACAGATTATAGTAGATGCTCATGACTAGTGACACCCCGATGTCGGGCTTTTCTTTTCCGCATTTCTGTTTTTCTTTGATTTGAACACTTTAAATGGAGGTTTTATGTTAAATAACCTTGAAATTTTCTTTGAAATGACAATATCATTTTGTTTTGGAAATGAGTCGGCTTGCCTAGTTCCACGATAAGCGCCATCACGACAGAAGTTAGTTTTGGGTCGTGACATTATTGACTTAGTGGAGGATTAATAAATTGATTAAGGAGAAGGGGTGAAAATTTGGATTAGTTGAAAGTGTAGTAACGTGGCAGCTAAAGAATCAAAGAATTATGACTCAAAAGTAACTAAGTTATGTGGAAATTCTTAAAGAAAGTGAGTCATTTCCATTTAATAATGGATAGACACGTAAAACGTGAGTCATGTCCATTATTAAAAGACACAAATCACAATTCCATTATGATATGCATTCAAAACAGAAATGTTTGTATGTTGCAAAACCTAAGTTTCAAACGCAAGTAATATAGAAAATGCTAAGTACGGATCTTCAACTGTTCATACAAGATTTCACAGCATCTCCAAGGAATCAAACGAGAATTCTTATTATTTTAAGCAACGAATTTTTCCCTACTCCGATCTTGCCGTCATGTATTTTGTCGAAGTTAATGTATGTGAGAGGGATTGTCAAGAGAATCGACTCAGGTATGTTAAGGCTATCCCTTCTTTCTTTTGGCATGATCTATATGACACGAACGAAACGAACAAATGCACAACTTCCATAAATAACTCTATTCATAGAAATACTAGAGATGCTTATGTTCTTGATTCCCCATGTGTCATATTATTTTATCATCTGTTCATGGGTCTCAAAAATATGTAAGTTGGTAAAGTTTATTTCATGATATTAATCAGAGGCATAATGGTCTTATGACGTACTGAGAGATTTTATTAACGTATTTCATATGCATTTCATGTATTTATACATGTACATTGACCCATGACCAGATGGCGTTATATACACGTATATATATGCATATATATATACATGACTAGATGGCGTTATATACACATATATATGTATGTATATGTATATGTGATATGGGAAAAGGTTATGGCGTTATATACGCACCATCACCTGATCAACTGGTATACGTTGATGATTTTGCCCACAGTGGTCGAGATGATATGATGGGATGCCCTCAGAGGCTTGATGATGTTATGAACGCATATACCTATGCATGGTATGACATTTATACGCATATGTATGACATTATAAAAATGAAACGATTCACAGAGCTATGCAAATGTACATGTCGAGTCTTTTACTCCATGTTTCTCTCATGTCTATTATTTACTGATTTTCATTCCTTACATACTCGGTACATTATTTATACTGACGTCCCTTTTGCCTGGGGACGCTGCGTTTCATGCCCGCAGGTCTCGATAGACAGGTCGAGAGTCCTCCAAGTAGGCGATCAGCTTAGCGGAAAATGTGGGCGCACTCAATTTTCTCCGGACTAGCAATATGATAATTATGTATTCTTAGAGGCTTGTAGACAGATGTCATGTACGTAAAGATTGTATGGCCTTGTTGGCCTATGTTCAGTGTACGAGTGGTTATTTTGGTCTTAGAGGCCCATATGCCCTATGTATAAGTTGGTATTACATGTTGTATTCCACCTATTTCACGGCAGCCTCTCCGGCTCAGTTATCTATGATGGCATGATACGAAAAGATACGTTATGTTGGTACTCGGTTGAGTAAGGTACCGGGTGCCCGTCGCGAATCATCGGTTTGGGTCGTGACAGGATCAACGACCAATCATGAAGATATTTGTGTAATTGATAGTGGAATAACTCATGCCATATTCAAAGATTAGAAATACTTTTCTTATTTGCATAAGGAAACGACAAATGTTTTAACAATTGCTGGTAATATAGGTTTGATTGAAGGCTCCGAAAGAACCACTATATTTCTGTCTAAGGGAACAAAACTTATAATTGACAATGCATTATTCTCCTCCAAGTCCCGAAGAAACTTGTTGAGTTTTATAGATATCCGCTGAAATGGGTATCATGTTGAGACGATAGATGAAATGAATATGGAATATCTTTATATTACAAAGAATGTTTCTAGCCAAAAGTGCATTGTAGAAAAGTTACCAACTTTATCTTATGGCTTATATTATTCAAAGATTAGTACAGTTGAAGCACACTCTATCGTAAACCAGAAGTTTACTGGTTCAAATATTTTTGTGCTTTGGCATGGCCGTTTAGGCCATCCTGGATCAATAATAATGAGATGAATTACTGAAAATTTGAGTGGGCATCCATTAAAGAACCTGAAGATTCTTACAAATAATGAATTTTCTTGTGATGCTTGTTATCAAGGCAAAATGATCACTAGTCCATCACCAATGAAGGTTGGCATTAAATCCCCTGCCTTTTTAGAACGTATACATGGGGATATATATGGACCTATTCACCTACCAAGTGGGCTGTTTAGATATTTTATGGTCCTAATAGATGCATCTTCAAGATGGTCTCATGTGTGACTACTATCATCTCGCAACCTGGCGTTTGCAAAGCTATTAGCCTAAATAATTCGATTAAGGGCACAATTCCCAGATTATCCTATAAAGGTTGTTCGTCTTGATAATGCTGGAGAATTCTCATCTCAAGCTCTTGATAATTATTGTCTATCAGTTGGGATAAAAGTTGAACATCCTGTAGCTTATGTTCATACTCAAAATGGCCTTGCAGAGTCATTTATTAAACGCCTGCAATTGATAGCTTGACCACTACTTATGAAAACAAAATTGCCCATTACTGTTTGGGGCTATGCTATCTTGCATGAAACATTACTTATCCGTCTCATACCGACACATTATAATAAATATTCTTCGTCACAAATAGTTTTTGGGTATGAACCAAATATTGCCCATCTACGAATTTTTAGATGTGTTGTATATGTGCCAGTAGCACCACCACAACACAGTAAGATGGGCCCGTAGAGAAGGTTAGGAATATATGTTGGGTTTGAATCACTCTCTATTATTCGCTATCTTGAACCATTGATGGGAGATTTATTTACTGCTCGATTTGTAGATTGTCGGTTTGATGAAGCAAATTTTCCACAATTAGGGGGGGAGAAAAAGGAAATCAAAAGAGAAATTGTGTGAAAAGTTTCATCATTATCCCATTTTGATCCACATAGCCCTATATGTAATAAGGGAGGTCTAGAAGATCATCCATTTACAAAATATAGCAAATCAAATGCCAGACGCGTTTACTGATTTGAAAAGGATAACTAAGTCACATATCCCTGCAGAAAATGTGCCTATCCGAATTGATGTCCCGGCAGGACCATCTACTAGCATGAGATCTAGTAAACCTAAAGCACGCCTGAAGCGTGGTAGGACTTTGGGTTCTACGGATCGAAATCCTCGAAAAACAAAATCGACAAATGATCAAAACGATATTATGAAGGAGAAGCTTTTGAGATTAATTCTGACATTCGACAATCGACAAAGAGACCCAAGATCTTATTAGTTCTGAGATTCCTAAAGAAATCAATGAACCCGAGACTCAAGTGAGTGAGAAGCTTTTAATAAGTTCTGCTGGTGAAGAGATTAATTTAAATCGATATGAAATAGTGGTGAATAATATTTTTGCATATAATGTTGCACTTAACATTATGCAAGATAGTGAGGATCTTGAACCCCGATCTGTCGAAGAATGTAGACAAAGATCTGGTTGGCCAAAATGGCAAGAGACAATTCAATCAGAATTAAACGCACTTGCTAAAAGAGAGGTCTTTGGACCAGTAGTCCAAACACCTGCTGGTATAAAACCAGTTGGTCATAAATGGGTTTTTGTGCGAAAAAGGAATGATAAAAATGCAATTGAAAGATTCAAAGCTCTCCTTGTCGCACAAGGATTCTCACAACGACCTGGAGTCGATTTTGATGAACCATATTCACCTGTTATGGATGTCATAACATTTCGATATCTCATCAATTTAGCACTACATGAAAATCTTGAAATACAATGGATGTAGTTACAGCTTATCTGTATGGTTCACTTGATAATGAAATTTATATGAAAATCCCCGAAGGATTTAAAATGCCTAAAGCAAATTCAAAATCTCAGAAAATGTATTCAATCTGATTACAAAGATCTTTGTACAGTTTAAAGCAATCTGGGCGTATGTGGTATAATCGCCTTAGTGAATATTTGTTGAAAAAGGGTTACATAAATGATGTTATTTGTCCATGTATTTTTATAAAGAATATGGCATCGGAATTTGTTATACTTGTTGTTTATGTTGATGACATAAATCTTGTTGGAACTCCAGAAAAGCTCCAAAGGCAATTGAATATCTTAAGAAAGAATTTGAGATAAAAGATCTTAGAAAGACAAAACTTTGTCTTGGTCTGCAAATTAAACATTTAGCAGACGAGATCTTTATCCATCAATCTGCCTATATAGAAATGGTCTTAAAACGATTTTACATGGACAAGCGCACCCATTGAGTACACCAATGGTTGTTCGATCACTTGAAGTGAATAAGGATTAATTCCGACCTCTAGAAGAGGATGAGGAACTCCTTGGTCCCGAAATACTTATCTTAGGCCTCACATAGCATTTTCTGTTAATTTACTAGCAAGATATAGCTCTTCTCCTACACTGAGATATTGGAATGGGATAAAGCATATTTTGCGATATTTAAAGGGAACTCTTGATATGAGTTTGTTTTATGCTAACAAAGGTAGTGCATATCTTGTTGGTTATGTAGATGCAGGTTATTTATTTGATCCCCAAAAAGCTCGATCTCAAACCGGATACGTGTTTACATGTGGAGGTACTGTCATATCATGGCGCTCCACAAAGCAATCTATTGTTGCTACTTTTTCAAATCATGCTTAGATAATAACTATTCATGAAGCAAGTAGGGAATATGTATGGTTGAGATCAGTGATTCATTTTATTCAAGAAAAATGTGGTTTGGAATGTGATAAAAGATTCACAATTTTATACGAAAACAATGATACATGCATCGCCCAATTAAAGGGAGGATTTATAAAATGAGATAGAACGAAGCACATTTCACCAAAATTATTATACACACATGATCTTTAAAAAAATGGTGACATTGATGTGCAACATATCCGTTCAAGTAACAATCCAGCAGATTTATTCACTAAATCTTTGCCAACTTCAACTTTTGGGAAGATGGTATACAAGGTTGGAATGCAGAGACTCAAATATGTGAAACAAGGTTTTTATCAGGAAGAGTAAAATACGCGCTATACTCTTTTTTCCTTACTAAGATTTTTCCCACAGAGTTTTCCTTATAAGGTTTTTAATGAGACAACTAATTATGCGTATTACTAAATATGTGTACTCTTTTTCCTTCACTAGAATTTTTTTCCCACGGGATTTTTCCTAGTAAGGTTTTAATGAGGTACATTATCTTTTAAATGAACATCCAAGGGGGAGTGTTATAAATATATTATATTATGGATGATCATTTAGTACTCCGTTGTAAATAAGCTTCCTGAAAAAGCTTATCTATATGAGACTCCGCCGTAAATATGTTTATCTATTTAGTACTCTATTAGAAATAAGCTTCCTCAAGAAGCTTATCCTTTCGGTACTCCGTTATGGATAAACATCACCCCGGTAGAAGATTATCTATATCTGGTGCAGTAGCAGCTTACAAGTAGCTTACATAACAGTTTCCTTTCTCCTATAAATAGAGGAGATTTCAGTTCATTATGAACACAAGTTTGAAGTTTGAATAATATATTAGTTTCTCTCTACACTTGTCTTTACTTTATAGTTTTTATTTCATAACAAATATATAATATTTTTCAATTTTGTATTAAATTATTATTATAGAATATAAAATACAAATATATACTTATTAATAGGGGTATAATGGTAATTTAACCTTTTAATTTGGGCTTTTTCATTCAAACTTGTATGTACTTGAAACTTCATAAACTTATAGGCCTTCAATCACCGCAAGCAATAATATAGAGAGTGAGATTTAACCCGACCGTTACAAGATTAATCATTTGGGAGTTATAGGAGTTAGGCGCGGATGTAGTGCTAATATTATTAACGGATAAGGGTCTGATTTGCCCCTCTACTATCATAAATAGGCCTTATTTACCCTGCGCTTAAGTTTTTAATCAAAAATATCCTTACTATTATACATTAGGTTCATATTTAACCCTTACACGTTAAAAAGGGTTACATTTGCCATTCGTTATACTTTAGGATCATATTTACCCCTCTACTCTTCAAAAAGGGTTACATTTGCCCTTCGTTGTACTTTCTTGACATATTTATCCTTACAATTATATTTTAGGATCATATTTGCCCCTCACCCGTTAGATCGCCATGTCCCACCTTTGTTTTCCTACATGGCGCCTATGTGGATTTCTTTTTCTTCCAATTTAAATATGGTCACCTATTTAAGATAATTTAACCTACCCACCCAATTTAAATATGGTCACATATTTAAGATAAAATTCTTTTTCAGCTCCATGTTTTTCGGATAACACCGGCAACATATTGGCAAACAAGAACTTTGGGTCAGCTCCATATTTTTTGGAGAGCGAAAAAATTTTGGACTGTGAGTGAACGAAACTATAGTGTTATCTCTAATTGATTTATTTAATTATTTTACCTTTGTTTATGTTAATTTGTTTCCCTTTAATACTTAGGAGTTAGGAGACATGAATCACTCAATGATGTTTTTAAGTGTTTGTAGAGATACAATTCTGTAAAATCTAAACTGGGTCAATTGACCATGATTGATCCACGAAAAGCAATTTTCCGATACGAGATTTGTGAAGATTGTGCGAAATACTATAGTTATAGAAGCGACAACATAATGGCAAACAATAATTTTGAACTCAAAACCACTAATCTAATACAACTCACAATTATTGCAGTAACCAAAGTAAATTACGAGAAGTTGCACAATAATGGAGTTAATGAAGTCTTATTTAAATTGGGTGGGCGGGTTAAATTATCTTAAATAGGTGACCATATTTAAATTGGAAGAAAAAGAAATTCACATAGGCGCCATGCAGGAAAACAAAAGTGGGACATGACGATCTAACGGATGAGGGGCAAATATGATACTAAAGTATAATTGTAAGGATAAATATATCAATAAAGTATAACGAAGGGAAAATATAACCCTTTTGAAGAGTAGATGGGTAAATATGATCCTAAAGTATAACGAAGGGCAAATATAACCTGTTTTAACGTGTAAGGGGTAAATATGAACCTAATGTATAATTGTATGGATATTTTTGATAGAAAACGTAAACGGCGGGTAAATAAGGCCTATTTATAATAGTAGAGTGGCAAATGAGACTCTTATCCGTATTATTAAAGTTAAAATTCTAAATCCACCTTTGTATTACATGTGCATGTGAGGAATTGGGAGTTACCTTATGGATATTCAATAACAACAATAACAACAATCCAGTATAATTTCATTAGTGGGGTCTGGGGAATGTAGTGTGTACGCAGACCTTAGCATTACCCTAGTGGAGTCTGGGGAGGTTAGTGTGCATCCAGACCTTACCCCTACCCTGAGTTAGAGAGGCTGTTCGGCTACCTCCCTCCAAAAACTACTCACCTTGCTCTTGGCTGACTACTCACGAGCTCTTAGTTGAAAGCAGAGCGTCGACATTCATAATACAAAAACAATTTGCAACTCTCATTGCCCAAAGATATGTAAAGAACATAATGAGCTTGAGTCCAGTGAAGCAAAACAGGGATTGGCCTTGAAATTTTACCGGGTAGGTTATAAGTACCCCCAAACCCCCCTTTAAACCCTTTCAATTTGGGCATTTAGAGTCAGCGCAAGTTCTTGTTCTCTCGGTATACGATGGAGTCGGGCCTGTGAGTTACATCTGTGGAGGTACTCATAATTCTCTTCATATCATATGTTTTATATGGATAGTTGTGAGTGTGTGTGTTTGGGTTTTTGGAGAATTGATGGGAAAAGTGATTGGTTTTCGTGCAGATTGTGGGCAGGAGAATACCCTAAAACCTGGCGATGTGCTTCACTGCCGTGAATGTGGCTATCTTATTCTCTATAAGAAGCGAACCCGCAGAAGTAATTTTTTATTTCTGGTTTTACTTTCCGTTGTTAATAATATATCGGTTCGACTTGATTCTTTGCAATCACAATATGTCTTGTGGAGAAATTCAACATGTTCTTTTATAACATACTTTACTTTCTTTAAAGGCGAGAAAGGGCTTACTCTATTACTATAAGTTACTAGTTTATGAACTATCTCAGATATGTCATGTAAGTAGACTTACGGATGTGATAGACATTTTTATTTCTAGCAAGGAAGATACTCTCACTCTGCCTCAGGCTTGAAGCAATATAGTAGTAAATTTCAAGGGTTATTCTCTTTTACTCCATATTGGCCCTAACTAGGATAATAAGCAATGGGATTATTGTGTTTCTATGTAGTTTCTAATCTCAATGTCACAAGTTTAAATCAGGGGGAGGGAAGAAAAATTTATTGGGTATCGTTTGATTAGTAAGTTTTTGTAAGTGAGATGCTTGAGGTAGAAATATTACTTAGTGTGGAAGAGAACAATGGAATTTCTTAAAAATTATGGAGGGTATCACAATTTCTTTGCGTTGATGTTCTAATAATGAAAGTTCAATATGAATTCTCCTCTGCCTTAGCCTAGGGTTCTTCTGCAGATGAATTTCAATGGCCCGATCTTCAAGAATGGTCATATCCTTATCTGTTTGCATATACATGTTTTAGTTATGATTCTGAAAGCTTCTCAATCTGGTAGGCAAGCAACAATTCATTTTTGACCAACTCGTTCCCTTGAAGCAATAGTGTGTGTGTTACTCCTTTTATATTTGCACTTCATAACCCTTTTTCTCATTGTGTTTGGAGAACAAAGGGGTAGCTAAATATTTTCTTATCTTATTTATATCTTTATCAAAAAAATAATAACCTATAGCACCCAAGAGTATGGTCTAGCACTCAATGAAGTGAATAAATACCATGCGTGATCAATATTAAAAGTGAGTAAATACCATGCGAGATCAATGTGAAAATTATCAGTTGAGTGATCTCTTCTCATCTGTCTAATCCTTGATGGATATAGTTATTCGATACCTGTGCGCGAGAGATAGTAGGCACCATTGTTATGACAAAAAAATAATTGTGACTTATATCGTTGTGATTCTCTTATTGGCTTGTCCTTTCAAAGACAGAGAATTGATGAGTTGCACATTCTGAAGTGAATTCATTATCTGGTTGAAAAGAACCGATGCTAGTAGTCAAGTAAAACATTTCTTCCTACAAGGTTTTGAAGATAAGATTACCCTTGACAGATTTACAAACTATCAGGATATAAAGCATATCATTATCATTATATTTCTCTTTCTTGACAGTTGGTCATAGCCCCTCAGTATTTTATGCTGTTTATCGTTTCTCAATCCTGATTCTTCTGCTGTAAATTTTTTATTTTGCATCTTTTTTGCGGCAATTTTGCATGGTTGTACTTGTAGTGTTTGGACGCACAAATTAAGTAGGATGCATGTAAATGGAGTTGCTTTTGAAGTGCTTTGGGATGTGGATTTTATTGTCAACTATATTGTGAATTGTCCAGGAATGGACACAAGTGTAGGTTACTCACATAAGTGGTTTCTTTGTTCAAACTTAGCATTAGGTCTTGGATGCAATTAGCAAATAGTCTAATCTCAATAGTGTCTAAGCAAACTGGTAACCAACTAACCATTTATAGTAAAGCTTTTAATACCCGTTTGATGTTTGAGGTATTCTTGAAATTCTTACGCTCCCGAAGTAGAGATATGAACCAATCATATGTGCAATTTTCTAAGCATATAGATTACATCTTGACAGTACTCCCTTCGTTCCAGTTTATGTGAACCTATTTTTTTTTTGGTCCGTTCCAAAAAAAATGATCCATTTCTAAATTTGAAAACAATTTAGCTTATACTTCCAATCTATCCTTAATGAGAAGCTTTTATAACCACATAAATACTCTGGATCCCTTTTGTTTAGAACCACAAATTCAAAAAGTTTTTATTTTTTCTTAATCCCCGTGCCCAGTCAAACATGTTCACATAAATTGGAACAATTTTTATTTTTTCTTAATCCCCGTGCCCAGTCAAACATGTTCACATAAATTGAAACGGAGGGAGTATATGTTTTAGTAAGCACCTGGAGGGAGTATATGTTTTAGTAAGCACCTTGCCTTTGGCATATATTGAGTATATTTTTTAGTATGCACCTTGCATTTAGCGTGTATTGAGTATATTTTTTATTATGCACCTCGCACTTGGCATCTATTGAGCTATGCTTCATTACAACTTAATAGAAACCTTTTGTGAGATTAGTTTGCCTTTCTTTATCCTTCATTAAGAGAACACCTAAGAGCAGCTACAATCACAAGAACATGAGGGTATTAATTAGTTAAAAAAGCAAAACACATGGGGCGAGAGAATGATTTGAAGACCACAATTTTACCAGATATGATATTGAAGTGAAGCAACACCCTCTATTGCACCTAAATGCCATCTTTTATTGACATCTGCTGTGTACATGAGATAGTGGAAGCAAAAACTAGTGCACCACTTAGCCTAAACAAAGAGGGAAATGCAGATGTCTTTGATCATGGATCGGTATGGAACTCTCAATATGTAGCAATCTCAATACTCCCCTTGTTATTATACAACTCAACTGGTGCATCATATTTGCTGAAAAGCCGGTAAGATGAAAGCAGCGAAAGCCCTGCATAGCAAAGGCTTACTATGAAAGTAACAGATACAGATGCTGTGGCTTTATGGCAAAAACCTCCAAAAGAGCCGCACGATTCACTCCAAGTAACTGCTGTGTCCCCTTTATATGCCAGATACACCACCTCGGTTGACGCAGCTCCGGCGGCCAGTATTATGTATGTCAGTATCTGCAAGCAGAGGCAGAATCAGGGTCGGTGGATAGGTTCAATTGAACTCATTGCTTTCGATCGGAACTATAGATACATATACGGAAAAAAAATAGTGTTTACATAATAAGATCAATTCATTTTGAACTCACTAATTCTAAATCCTGAATTCACTTCTGCAAGTGTTAGCTAGCCTTTCAGTTTAGTGTAGTGGTGTCAAAATAGGTAAAACAAAATCAGTTATCCATCCATATTATCCACTAAAAAAAAGATTGAATAATGATCTTTTTAAAAATGGGTCAAATATAGATAAGATCTATATTATCCACTTAAAAAATGGATAACCAATGGATTTAACTTATATATTTTCAAAGACTCAAATAGGGGTTCTTCAAGTTTGATAGACTAGAAATTCTCTCAAAATGTGATCATATTCAAGAAGCCCCGCCGGTTAACCCATTTTCTATCCGTATCAAATATGAATTTGGATCGGATAATTTATCCGTTTTTACATTACCTGTTTTCGACCCACTTACATCCAACCCGACTCGTCCTGCCCATTTGCCACTCCTAGTTTAGGGTGATGGTAAAATGTAAATTCTGATGCAGGATGCCTTAGAAATACAGCTTTATCAAGATCAATAGTGGGAAAAGAACCTGATCAAGGAGGAAGAAAGTCCAGGCTCTAGACATGGTTATGGGACGAGGAACTGCTGCTACTATTGCTGATAGAAGAGAATAACCTGCACAAATGCCATTTGCATGGACCAAGTACCTGCAGCAGATTCAAGATTTGAACCTCATCAGCCATGACTACAAATTCCTTACAAAATGCACTAACCATCGGCTTCATTTTCCACCAAAATACACACCTTTCTTTTGATAACTAAAACTTTCCACAAATTTTCAAGGTGCGTGTAAAGAATTTAATCTATTCACTAATTTACCCACTCAGGTCAATTATAAAGTAATTACAGCTTATTCTATGACTAACATTAGTTGGTAACTCAATAAAAATTAGTAACTAACTAAGAAATAGATAAATGAAGAGGAGTTAAATAGTTACCTGAAGGTTCCAAGGTCAGAGTAGGAAAGGGAACCAAAGTCATTGGTTTGGGAATTCTTGAGCATAATAACAAGAGCCACAACACACAGCCCCATGGGTAACAAACGCAGCACAGTCTCAGCCGTTCGCATACTGCTGCTTCCATTCTCATCTTCAAATTCTCCTGACCCTTTCTGTAGAGGAGTACTTCCGGCCATTTTCTGTCTTGAATCCTCCATCTTTGGAATGAATATTCTATTCTCCTCCTTTTGTTTTTTCTTTACAGTACAAAAGAGATTATAAGTAAAGGAGAAAGTAAGGGGAGATATGATGAGTGATAGGTAGCATCTACTTATTAATAACGGACATAGCTAAAGGAGTTGAGTAGTTGGGAATTAAATGCGATCATCAAAGCTTGCCACACTTTCCCATGCAACAAAGGAAATTGTGATGGATAACTATCCTCCTAGCTACCCTAATTGATCAACTATTTTACTCTCTCTTCATAAGTGTATGTCCCTATCCTGACATCTTTGCCACACTGCCGCATGTACAAGTATGAGCCTTCCAAGAAAACGAACAAATAAGAATAGGGTCCCAATTAGTAGACCAATTTTACGAATAACTATTCAATATTTGGTCCCCGAAAAGTGCACGTATGCTGCAATATACTAAAATTACTATACAACCAATTATCAAAAACTCTCCTTACTTAACATTTGGTCCGTTTATTTCAGTCTGTGTTTGATGTATTATGCTAGTTGGAGCTATTTGCGTTCAAGTTTTGCAAATTTTGAAGATAAATAGTGTTCAATGTCACATTTAAATAATAATAATATGGCTATCCTCAAATATAAGGAATAATTTTGGCCGAAACTCTAATATCCACATGTACCATATGGCAAATTATGGGCGGTGCCGAGTGAATGTTAAGTAAGGTAAGTTGCTAAAACGACGGTCTACTTATGTATTGGAATCAAATTTAATATTCAAATCATTCATTGAAAAGGCTTTGTTTAGCAATCACTTTACAGAGCACGTCAAAATTTATGTATCAAGTCGCTTTTATGAACGTTGTGTGGTCCCCGTTTATCATAATGCTTGCGAATTAATTAGCCATCGTGTCCCTATGAATCAACTATACTCCCCTTTCCATCGATCCATTTGTTTTTTTATTTTAATTTAAAATAAATATCAATTTATATAATTAAGAAAAAATTTAATGTATTTTTTTAAAATTATTCTTATGTACATATTTCTAAAAAAAAATTACTTCTCACGTTAATTATGCCGGAATATTTAATTAAGGATAGTTTAGTCACAATAGCTATTTTTGTCTAGAATATTATATTTTTTTAATGGGTGTGCCCAAAATAAATTAATCACTTATTGTGGACCGGAGGAAGTAATAATTTAATAGATGCATTATGAAGTACAAAGTTCTTTATTTTTTCTTTTCAAAATGAATATAAAAGGATTTGTTTAATTACAAAGGAGCCGTTTCAATAGAAGATGAGCTCAATATTTCAAACTGGATTTCGAAAAGAGTAAAATCGTTTACCTGGCGTTTCTTTTTACATGCCAATGGAGGATATTCGTCTCATTAGTCCTTCGGCAGACCAAATTCTGGACCGAATAAATAAATATAATTGGGCTGCTGATTTTATGGTCGAATTTGGCCCCATCTAACATAAATGTGACACTCTCAATTTCGTTTGTTACACTTTTGAGTGTGGAAAAGATTTTTTGACCTTAATCATCACTGGGAACAACTGAATCTACTATTAGTATTAGGGGTGTACGTGGTTCTATTTGAGTTGGCATTTTATTTAGAAAAAAAAAATCAAATCAACTCGATCGATTTATCAAATGATAATCTTTACCAAACTAACATAAACCAGTTTGAGTCGACTTTTTTCCTTAAATACTCACAATGGCAGGCCTAAATACTCACGACATAAATCTCAGCACCAGGGCGGCTCAAGCATATACATACGATAATAAAGTCAAAGTTTAATATGAGGCCTAAATTTTTAAAAGAAAGTTATAAGATATTTTTTATTTGAAGTCTATCTTCAAACTTTTTGAGATATAAAGTTGTTAATAATTTATTTTATAATTGATTTTCTCTAATAATTCTTGCTCGATTGATAATATAGCCAACTTATTTAATTTTTCTTGAAATATTGTTAATCTTAGATTAGATTTTATAAAGCAATAGAAGTATAAAACTATTGGAAACTTAAAAGTATTGTTGAACACTTCAACTAGTGAAATGTTGGAGAAAAAATATGAGTAAGAATATGAAAGAGAAACACAAATAATATGTAGGGTTTTCTGAAATATGAAGAGATTGGAACAAAACTGAAATATGAAGAGATTGGAACAAAAAAAAGATTGACTTGGACAAATTAAGGAAGAGAGATCAAACTTTTAATGAAAGAGTAAAAAATGGAAAACTAAAAGTTATGAAAACTGTTCATCTACCCATTTTTAAGTAAGTCATATTATTATTTTATTTATATATCTAAAAAGTTTTTTTTCCTTTATATTTAAAACTCTAGTGTTGTATTAAAAATATTAATATTATTTTTTAAATACCTATGAACCTATTATTTTTAAAAGATGGGGCCCCGTAATTTTGGGGGCCTAAGGCACAAGCTTTACAGCTTGTTTGGATGGTTGTTACCTATCGTTTCATAATGTGTTGTGTTGTATTGTATTGTGTTATGGATACAATGTTTGGATAGATTGTATTGTTTGATATTGTTTAATAATATTTTATTATTTGATTTGACTGTATGGTATTGTACTGTAACTGATAAATTTACTAAAATATTTTTAATTTCAGTAAAATTTAGATTTTATCAACAATAACTCATAAAAGTGATTTAAGACAACTGCTTTAGACTAAGTTATCACCCGTTCTATTTTGTATATATATAAAGTTATTCAATCCGTGAAAACAATATCATAAACCTAGTTAAAGAACAAAGTTAACAATTATTAACAATAAAAAAAGTAGAACGATGGAAGAAACAAAAAGAGAAGCGGCAGAACTAACCAAACATTTGCGAGATATGAACGAAGACAGTAGGTCTAGGTTAGATTTGGAATTAAAATAATAAAATAAAGGAAAGGGTAAAATAGGACTAATAAGTAATAAATAAGGGTATAATTGAAAAGAAAAATACGTAACAATCCGACCACACCAAATCGGTCGTTACATAAAATGGCTCTTTTCGTTGTTACGTAACAATGGATTTAACAATACAATACAGCTAATTTTAAGTAACAATCAAAACAAATATTGTAATTATAATAACGTTACGATACGATACGATACAACGGGTAACAACCATCCAAACAAGGTGTTACTCCACATAAGGTTGGAGCCGGCCCTGCCCAGAGAGCTGGGATTCATCTCAACTTTTATTTAGTCATTTTCGTTAAGAGCCTGTTTCGAAAACCACCTAGTAATTTGGATTTGGTTGTAATTGAGTGTAATTACACAATTTAGTATATTTGTTTGGCCAAGTAATTACTTGATTAATATGGAATTAAGTGTAATTGTAGAGGTGTAATTACATTTTTCAATTCTCAAGGGGGAGGTAAGAATTGGTGGTAATTGTCACACCTCTTTTTACCTCCAAAAGATATGTGTTATGGATTGTTGTAGGTTAAAAGAGTTTTTTCATTTGAAGTGACAAACTTGAGTAGAGATTATTTTATTGTTTAGAGTCGCCACTTGGAATTGAATTTTTGGGTGTTCCAAGTCACCTTTTATTTGAATCCCTAGTCAAAGGAAAGTTTGACTCTAATATTATTGGTCTGCGAAAATAAAATTTTGGGTAAGGAATTCTGTTGACCGAGGAGAAGGTGTAAGGCATTCCCCGAGTCCCGTGGTTCTAGCACGGTCACTTTTATTGACTAAAATTGGCTTGAATTAAGTTTTGGATAAACAGTGCCTTATTGGATTTTTATGCTTTTTCTATGTCCGCTTTTATTGTTCATGACTTTATTAATCTCAAACTAGGATGAATATCCCCGACCCTAGCTTACACTAACCAAGACGAGTATTCCCGACCTCAGTTCGTGTGTCACACCTAAAATTGGAACCTACTCGAAGTTAGTTTAAATAACAAACTTTTATTTATTTGAAAGAATTGGAATAAGACGCGTGTCACTACCCGAAATTTTCACCGTCGGGACCGTGATGGTGCCTAACATTTCACTTGCTAGGCAAGCCGACGTTAGAGAATTATTAAGCAAATCCTTATTCAATTCAGTAAATAACAACAAATAAACTAAAATGAAATACAGCGAGTGCAGAATGATATAAAAACTTCATTAATTACTACCACTCAGATCTGGAATCACAATTCACGAATTTCTAGGATTTGCTACAAGTACAAGTCTGAAAGAAATACAAGTGTTTGAACGAAAAAAACAGTAAAGAAAAAAAAAGATAGATGGGGACTTCAAGGTCTGCGAACGCCAACAGATCTACCTTGAGTCTCCAATTAACTAGTATGAGCTGCTACGCCTCTGGATCGGCTGGGACCAATACCAAAATCTACGCAGGTAGTGCAGAGTACAGTATCAATACAACTGACCCCATGTACTGTAAGTGTCAAACCTAACCTCGACGAAGTAGTGACGAGGCTATGACAAGACACCTATATAACAAACATGTGCAATTTAACAGTATATGTACAAATAACAGTTAAACATGTATTATTGGGAGGGGGAACATGCTGAGGGGAATACGAGATAGAGAACTATAGCAGAATGGTAACTTGAACAGCCAATATACTATGAACCAATAAGAAAAAGTAAATACAGTAAAGGAAAAATGCACGGCATCATCCTTCGTGTTTTTACTCTCAACCTCACTATAAAATAAATATAAATGGCACGGCATCACCCTTCGTGCATTAACTCTCATAACATGACACGACATCACCCTTCGTGCATTAACACTCACAATGTGGCACAGTATCACCCTTCGTGCATTAACACTCACAATAAGGCACGGCATCACCCTTAGTGCATTAACGCTCTTCCTTACCATAATACAATGAACATATAATAACAGGGAGATAGAATAACAAGTACAAACCTTACTTCAACATTTGGTTCCACAATATCAACTTCAACTTTGAAATGAATACTCAATTATCACCAAAAGATACATAAACATGATAAAAACAATCAATTTAACAATACAAGTCTAAACACGGATAACATGAACAAAGGAAGCTATAATTGCAAGAAACCAAGCCACACCCGCATGCTTTAACCCGACTACAAAGCATAAGTACTTGTCACCTCACGTATATTTTGTTCCCCAACATTTAAACATATACCAAATAGAAAAACAAGTCTTATTCCCTCAAGTCAAGGTTAACCACGACACTTACCTCGCTCTGAAGACCAAACTCAAAGCTCAACCACGATTTTTCCTTCCGAATTCACCTCCAAACTACTCGTATCTATCCACAAATGACTCAATAATATCAATTATTGCTAAATGAATCAATTACAATCCATAAATTTAGATTTTTTAAACTTTTCCCAGAAAGTCAAAAATCGACCCCGGACCCGCTTGGTCAAAACCCGAGGTTCGGACCAAAATCCATTTACCCATTCACCCTCGAACCCTATTATATAATTAGTTTCAGAATCCGACCTCAAATTGAGGTCTAAATCCCCAATTTGCAAAAAAACCCCAATTCTTCCTAAATCCCAAGTTTTCTACCGTGAAAGAACAAAGATTAGGGCTAGAAATTTAATTGGTGATGATAGAAATGGAAGAAAATGGGTTAAAGAGTACAAACCTATGAATTGGTTGAGTTGTCCCTTCAAAATCGCACCTAGCCGAGCTCTAATGGAGAGTTTATGAAAAATGAAAAAAATCACGTTTTTGAAAGGTTTTAAGATCTGGGAGTCAGGCCTTCTTCGCGTTCGCAAAGGGCCTGCCGCGTTCGTAATGTGCAGCAGCCCAAATGGCTTTCGTGTTCGCGAAGGTTGTTCCCTCTGGCCTCCGCGTTTGCGAGCCAGTGCTCGTGTTCGCATAGAAGAACGCGTGTCCCTTCCCCCAGGTCCCTCAAGCTTCGCGTTCGCGAAGGGTAAGCCCCCACTGCCTCGCGTTCGTGACCAAGTTGTTGCATTCGCGTAGAAGAAAATCATCCTGCCCCATTTTACATTTCGCGTTCGCGAGAGTACCTCCGCAAACGCGATGAAGGAAACACCAGATAACAGCTGAAGCCAATAACAAGATTTTTCTAAGTTTCAAAACACCCATAGCCTATCCGAAACTCACCCGAGCCCTCGGGGCTCCAAACCAAATATGCACACAAGTCCAAAAACATCATACGAACTCGCTCACGTGGCCAAAATACCAAAATAACGCCTAGAACTACGAATCGAATACCAAATCAAATGAAATTTTCAAGAAGACTTTAAAACTTCTATTTTCACAACCGAACGTCCGAATCACATCAAACTAACTTCGTTTCTCACCAAATTTCACTGACAAGTCATAAATATAATAATGGACCTGTACCGGGCTCCTGAACCAAAATACGGACCTGATATCAACAAAACCAAATATCAGTCAATTCTAAAAATCATTAAACTTTCAAACTTTAATTTTTTATCAAAATTCCATATCTCGAGCTAGGAACCTCGGAATTTGATTCCGGGCATACGCCCAGATCCCAAATTATGATACGGACCTACTGGGACCGTCAAAATACGGATCCGAGTTCGTTTACTCAAAACGTCGATCGAAGTCAACTCAAATTAATTTATAAGGCAAAAAAAAAAATTTATCAGTTTTTAACATAAAAGCTTTCCGGAAAGATGCCCGGACTGTGCTCGCAAATCGAGGAAGGCTAAAATATGATTTTTAAGGTTTCAAATCACAGAATTAGGTTTCAAAACATGAGATGACCTATCGGGTCATCACATTCTCCACCTCTAAAACAATCGTTCGTCCTCAAACGGACATAAAAAAGTACCTAAATTGGTGAAAAGATGTGGATATCTACTCTGTATAACTGACTTGGACTCCCAAGTAGCTGCCTCAATGGGCTGACCTCTCCACTGCACTCGAACTGAAGGGTAACTCTTAGACTTCAGCTGTCGAACCTACCGGGCTAGAATAGCCACCGTCTCCTCCTCGTAAGTTAAATCCTTGTCCAACTGGACAGAGATGAAATCTAACGCGCGGGACGGATCGCCGTGATACTTCCGGAGCATGGACATGTGGAACACCGGATGAACTGTTGATAATCCCGGTGGCAACACAAGCCTGTAAACCACCTCTCCCACTCTCTCCAGAATCTCAAAAGGTCTGATATACCTAGGGCTCAACTTGCCCTTCTTTCCGAATCTCATTACACCCTTCATGGGTGATACCCGAAGAAACACTCTCTCACCGACCCTGAATGAAACATCACGAACTCTATGGTCGGCATAACTTTTCTGCCTGGACTGAGCTGTGCGAAATCGATCCTGAATAATCTTGACCTTATCCGAGGCATCCTGTACTAGATCTGTACCCAACAACCAAGCCTCCCCCGACTCAAACTACCCAACTGGCAACCGGCACCGCCTACCGTATAATGCCTCAAAGGGAGCCATCTGAATGCTCGACTGGTAATTGTTGTTGTAGGCGAACTCTGCAAGGGGCAAGAACTGATCCCACGATCCTCCGAAGTCTACAACACATGCGCGGAGCATATCCTCCAAGATCTGAATAGTGCGCTCGGACTGTCCATCCGTCTGAGGACAAAACTTTGTGCTCAAAGTCAACCCGCGTGCCCAACTTACGCTATACTGCCCTTCAGAAGTGCAAGGTGAACTGCGTACTTCGATCAGAAATGATAGACACGGGCACAGGAAGGAAATGCGTTGACTTAGTCAGCCTGTCCATTATGACCCAAAGTGCATCGAACTTCCTCCGAGTCCGTGGGAGTCCAACAACGAAATCCATAGTGATACGCTCCCACTTCTAGTTCCACTCAGGAATCTCTATCTTTTGAAGCAAACCACCAAGTCTCTGATGCTCGTAATTTAATTGCTGATAATTTAGACACCGAGCTACACATGTAACTATATCTTTCTTCATCCTCCTCCGCTAATAATGCTGCCGTAAGTCCTGATACATCTTAGCGGCACCTAGGTAAATAGACTACTGGGAACTGTGGGCCTCCTCAAGAATCAACTTACGAAGTCCATCCACATTAGGCACACAGACAAGACCTTGCATCCTCAAAATTCTATCATCTCGAATAGTAACCTGCTTGGCACCACCATGCCGCACTGTATCCCTAAGGACCAATAAATGAGGGTCGTCATACTGCCGATCTCTGATGCGCTCAAACAAAGAAGACCGAGCGACTGTACAAGCTAGAACACGGCTGGGCTCTGAAATATCCAACCTCACAAACTGGTTGGCTAAAGTCTGAACATATAATGCAAGCGGCCTCTCACTGACTGGAATGAACGCAAGGCTGCCCATACTCGCTGCCTTTGTACTCAAGGCATCGGCCAACACATTGGCCTTTCCGGGGTGGTACAAAATAGTAATATCATAGTTTTTCAATAGTTACAACCACCTCCTCTGCCTCAAATTGAGATCCTTTTGCTTGAACAAATACTGAAGGCTCTGATGATCCGTGAAAACCTCACACGACACACCGTAAAGATAGTGCCTCCAAATCTTGAGCGCATGAAAAAATGGCTGACAACTCTAAGTCATGGATAGGGTAATTCTTCTCATGAACCTTCAACTGCCGCGACGCATATGCAATCACCCTGCCCTCCTACATCAATACCGCACCGAGCCTAACACGGGACGCATCATAATATACCATATAAGATCCTGAACCTGTGGGCAACACCAACACTGGCACTATAGTCAAAGCAGTCTTGAGCTTCTGAAAGCTCGCCTCACACTCGCCTGAACATCTGAACGGGGCACCCTTCTAGGTCAACCTGGTCAATGGGGTTGCTATAGGTGAAAACCCCTCCACAAATCGACGGTAATAGCCCGCCAAACCCAAGAAACTCCTGATCTCCGTAGCTGAAGTTGGTCTAGGAAGGTTCTGAACTGCCTCAATCTTCTTAGGATCTACCTGAATGCCCTATGCTGATACAATGTGCTCCAAGAAAGCGACTGAATCCAACCAAAACTCGCATTTTGAAAATTTAGCATACAACTGGCTGGCTCTCAGAGTCTAAAGTACAATCCTGAGATGTTGCTCCTGCTCCTCTCGCCTGCGGGAGTAGATCAAGATATCGTCAATAAACACGATCACAAAGGAGTCCAAATAAGGCTTGAACACTCGGTTCATCAAATCCATGAATGTTGATGGGGCATTTGTCAACCCAAATGATATCACCAGAAACTCATAATGCCCATAACGAGTTCGAAAAGCTGTCTTAGGGACATCAGATGCCCTAATCCTTAACTGAGGATAGCCAGATCTCAAATTAATCTTCGAAAACACCTTGTCACCCAGAAGTTGATCAAATAAATCATCAATCATCGGCAATGGATACTTGTTCTTGATGGTGACTTAGTTCAACTACCGATAATCTATACACATCCTCATCGATCCATCTTTCTTCTTCACGAACAACACGGGTGCACCCCCAGGGCGAGACATTAGGTCTAATGAAGCCCTTATCAAGCAAATCTTGCAATTGTTCCTTCAACTCTGGCGGGGCCATGCGGTATGGCAGAATGGAAATGGGCTGAGTACCCGGAGCCAAGTCAATATAGAAATCAATATCCCTGTCGGGTGGCATCCCCGGCAGGTCTGCAGGAAATACCTCTAGGAACTCACGAACAACTGGCACCGAATCCATGGAAGGAACCTCCGCACTAGAATCGTGAACATAAGCCAAATAACCCAGACACCCCTTCTCGACCATATACCGAGCCTTCACATAAGAGATAACCCTGCTGGTAGAATGGCCAGGAGTCTCTCTCCACTCTAATCGAGGCAACCCCGACAAGGCTAAGGTCACCATCTTGGCGTGACAATACAATATAGCATGATAAGGTGACAGCTAATCCATACCCAAAATGACATCAAAATCGACTATATCGAGAAGTAGAAGATCTACACTAGTCTCAAGACTCCCAATGGTGACCAAACACGAACGATAAACAAGATCTACAACAATAGCATCTCCCACAGGTGTGGACACATACACATGAGCACTCAAAGAATCACGAGACACAACCAAATATGAAGCAAAATAGGATGACATGTAGGAATAAGTAGAACCCAGATCAAATAGAACTGAAGCATCTCTACTACAAACTGAAACAGTACGTGTGATAATGGCGTCAGATGATTAGCCTCGGGCTTAGCTGGAAAAGTATAACACCGGGGTTGGGCCCTATCACCCTGAACTACGTCCCCGGGACGGCCTCTAGCTGGCTGGCTTCCACCTCTAACGGCCTGACCTCCACCTCTAACAGTCTGGCCTCTACCTCTGGCTGCCTGACCCCTGCCTCTGGCTGGCTGAGCAGGTGGTGCAGTAACTGGTGCCGGAACAATGGCACGAAAGCCCTGATGTTGTGAGCTACCCGATGCCCGAGGGAAAAATCTAGCAATGTTCCTCGGATCACTACAAGTATAACAGGACCTCGGCTACTGTGACTGCTGACCCTAAAACTGACTTTGTCGACTTGAGTAACCACCCTGAAAACTCTAAAGCGGAGGTGCACTAATAGGAGCTGGTAGTGCATTGTAGGCTAGCTAGTCGGAATAAGGCATATGAGGGCCACGACCACCTGAGGCATCGTGGGATGCCTAGAGTGCCGAATGAAATGGCCTGGGAGGATGGCCTCTACCAAAAGTACCCCTGCCTCTAGATGAGGCACCGCTGACCCCCCCGGAATGACGTGGTCTCTTGTCAGACCCCTGACCTCCCTGAGCAAGAACCATCTCGACTCGCCTGGCGACATTGGCAGCCGCCTGAAAAGAAATCTCACTCCCAGTCTCCTTAGCCATCTACAATCTGATAGGCTAAGTAAGTCCGTCAACTCTCTCTCTCTCTCTCTCTCTCTCTCTCTCTCTCTCTCTCTCTCTCTCTCTCTCTCTCTCTCTCTCTCTCTCTCTCTCTCGGTAGGAAGCAGAAGAAGAGCATGACGGGCCAAATCCACAAAATGGGTCTCATACTGAGTAACAGTCATACTGCCCTGCTGGAGACGCTCGAACTGACGACGATGATCCTCTCTCAATGTGATAGGAAGAAACTTCTCTAGAAAGAGCTGAGAGAACTGGTCCCAAGTAAGAGCAGGAGATCCAGCTGGTCTGGTCAACAAATAATCTCTCCACCATTTCTTGGCGGAACCAGTCATCTAAAATGTAGCAAAATCGACCCCATTGGTCTCCATTATACCCATGTTCTGTAGCACCTCATGACAGCTGTCAAGATACTCCTAGGGATCCTCTGAAGAAGCACGACTGAAGTGAACTGGAAAGAGCTTGGTAAATCTGTCCAATCTCCATAAAGCCTTAGAAGACATAACTGACCCATCACCGGTCTGTGCCGCAATAACTGACTGAACTACTCTAACTGGATGAGCGGCTGTAGTCTGATACTGGGGAGCCATCTGCTCCGGAGTGTGAGTAGCAGGAGTCTGTGCTCCTCCTCCAGCCTGAGAGACGGCTGGTGCCATGGGGAATGTGCCAGTGTGGGCCACATTCTCCATAAGGCCTACCAAACAAACCAAAGCATCTTGAAGCACTGGGGTGGCAATGAACCCCTCTGGGACCTGAGCTGGTCCGACATGCACATTCTGGGATGGAACCTCCTCATCAAACTCTATATGAGGCTCCACCGCTAGTGCTTCTGCTCGAGCTCTGGGCTGAGCTCTACCCCTGCCTCGGCCTCTGGCACGGCCTCGACCTCTACCCCTAGTAGGAGCTGCCATTGGAGGCTCTGGCTGCTCAGCTGAAGATGCGGTACGTTTCCTCTCCATCTGCGAGAGAATAAATGTAGAAGAATTCAATTAGCATTGAGAGAACAAAAATCGCATGACACAGAAGAATAGAAGTGAAATTTGTTCCTAAACTTCATAGCCTCTGGAAGATAAGCACAGACGTCTCCGTACCGATCCTCCAGACTCTACTAAGTCTGCTCGTGAATTGTGAGACCTAGGCAACCTAGTGCTCTGATACCAACTTGTCACGACCTGGAATTCTCACCTTTAGGACCGTGATGGCGCCTAACATTCTACTTACTAGGCAAGCCGACGTTAGAGAATTATTAATCCAATCTTTATTCAATTCAGTAAATAACAGCAAATAAAATAAAATGAAATACAGCGAGTGCGAAATGATATAAGAACTTCATTAATTACTACCACCCGGATCTGGAGTCACAATTCACGAACTTCTAGGATTTACTATAAGTACAAGTCTGAAAGAAATACAACTGTTTGAATGAAAGAAACAATAAAGAAAAAAAATATAGACACGGACTTCAAGGTCTGCGAACGCCAACAGTTCTACTTCGAGACTCCGATGAACCAATCTGAGCTGCTACGCCTCTCGATCAACTGGGACCAATACCAAAATATGCACAGAAAGTGCAGAGTGCAGTATCAGTACAACCGACCCCATGTACTGGTAAGTGTCGAGCCTAACTTCGACGAAGTAGTGACGAGGCTATGACAAGACACCTACATAACAAACTTGTGCAATTTAACAGTATATGTACAAATAACAGCTAAACATGTACTATTGGGAGGGGGAACATGCTGAGGGGAATACGAGATAGAGAACTACAACAAAATGGTAACTTGAATAGCCAATATACTATGAACCAATAAGAACAAGTAAATACAGTAAAGGAAAAATGCACGGCATCACCTTTCGTGCTTTTACTTTCAACCTCACCATAAAATCAATAGAAACGGCACGACATCACCCTTCGTGTATTAACTCTCATAACATAGCACGACATCACCCTTTGTTCATTAACACTAACAATGTGGCATGGCATCACCCTTCGTGCATTAACACTCAGAATATGGTACGTCATTACTCTTCGTGCATTAACGCTCTCCCTTACCATAATACAATGAACAAATAATAAAAAGGAGATAGAATAACAAGTATAAGCCTCACTTCAATATTTGGTTACACAATATCAACCTCAACTTCGGAATCAATACTCAATTATCACCAAATGATCCGTAAATATGATAAAGAACGATCAAGTTAACAATGCTAGTCTAAACACGGATAACATGAACAATGGAAGCTATAATTGCAAGAAACCAAGCCCCACCCGCATCCCTGCCCGCATGCTTTAACCCGACTACAACGCATAAGTACTCGTCACCTCACGTATACGTTGTTCCCCAACATTTAAACATATATCAAATAGACAAACAAGTCATATTCTCTCAAGTCAAGGTTAACCACGACACTTACCTCGCTCTGAAGACCAAACTCAAAGCTCAACCACGGTTTTTCCTTTAGAATCCACCTCCAAACCACTCGTATCTATCCACAAATGACTCAATAATATCAATTATTACTAAAGGAATCAATTACAATGCATAAATTTAGATTTCCCAAATTTTCCCCCAAAAAGTCAAAAATCGACCCCGGGCCCGCTTGGTCAAAACATGAGGTTCGGACCAAAATCTATTTACCCATTCACCCCCGAGCCCGATTATATAATTAGTTTTAAAATCCGACCCCAAATTAAGGTCTAAATTTCCAATTTGCAAAAACCCCTAATGCTTCCTAAATCCCTAGTTTTCTACCACGAAAGAACAAAGATTATGACTAGGAATTTAATGGGTGATGATAGAAATGGAAGAAAATGAGTTAAAGAGTACAAACCTATAAATTGGTGTTGAGTTTTCCCTTCAAAATCTCATCTAGGCCGAGCTCTAAAGGAGAGTTTATGAAAAATGGGAAAAATTCCGTTTTTGAAATGTTTTAAGGTTTGGGCGTCAGGCCTTCTTCGCGTTCGCGAAGGGCCTGCCGCGTTTGCGATGTGCAGCAGCCCAAATGGCTTTCGCGTTCGCGAGTTCCTCTTCGCGTTTGAGAAGGCTGTTCCCCCTGGTCTCCGCGTTCGTGAGCCAATGCTCGCGTTCGCGTAGAAGAACGAGTGTCCCCTCCCCCAGGTCCCTGAAGCTTCGCAAGAAGCTGGTCACGTTCGCGAAGGGTAAGCCCATATTGCCTCGCGTTCGCGACCTAGCTACTGCGTTCGCGTAGAAGAAAATCATCCTGTCCCATTTTACCTTTCGCGTTCGCGAGAGTACCTCCGCGAACGCGATGAAGGAAACACCAGATAACAGTTGAAACCAAAAACCAGATTTTTCTAAGTTTCAAAACACCCATAACCTATCCAAAACTCACCCGAGCTCTCAAGGCTCCAAACCAAACATGTACACAAGTCCAAAAACATCATACGAACTCGCTCGCGCGAACAAAACACCAAAATAATGCCTAGAACTACGAATCGGACACCAAATCAAATGAAATTTTCAAGAAGACTTTAAAACTTCTATTTTCACAACCGAACGTCCGAATCACGTCAAACTAATTCCGTTTCTCATCAAATTTTACAGACAAGTCATAAATATAATAATGGACCTGTACCGAAATCCGGAACCAAAATACGGACCCGATATCAACAAGACCAAATATCAGTCAATTCTAAAAATTATTAAACTTTCAAACTTTAAGTTTTCATCAAAATTCCATATCTCGAGTTAAGGACCTCGGAATTCGATTCCGGGTATACGTCCAGGTCCCAAATTACGATACGGACCTATCGGGACCATCAAAATACGGATCTGGGTCCGTTTACTCAAAACGTTGACCGAAATCAGCTCAAATTAATTTTTAAGGCAAAAATTCTTATTTTTATTAGTTATTAACATAAAAGCTTTCCAGAAAGACGTCCGTAATGCACATGCAAATCGAGAAAGGTTAAAATATGATTTTTAAGGCTTCGGATCACAGAATTAGGTTTCAAAACATGAGATGACCTATCAGGTCATCACAACATGTCCTCATGACCCTGTCATTTTTATGTCTTTATTCCGATGCGTGTTTTTCCGACATTGATTACGACAAAATTATTAATCTTGGTTAGATCTAATATTGAGTTAGATTACGAAAAAAAAGTTTATCCATCTTTATTGTGAAAGAAAATGCCTCGTTGTAGCTTAATGGTAGTAAGACAACATATGGATACTATGTATATTGAACAAAACCAGCATTGTTAGTAAAAACAAATTAAAAAAAAAGGCTGATTTTAATTATTGACAAACCTGGCCAGCACTTGGATTTAATTGGCAGTGGGCTGCCTTGAAAGGATATGGGCCACCTTAGTCAAATTATTGGATTAATTAGTATGGCAGCACATTTATCGCTTTCAACAATTTCAACTCAACTTTTCATCAAACGAACTTAAACACAAAATATTAAAGCCATGTGCTCATTGAATTAGAAAGAGAAATCTTTTCTTGTTTCCAGATTATTTCCTTCACTACTACATTTAATTCATTCACTACCAAACCTTCCATTCTAAGTAAGATCAGACCAAGTAAAATTCCAATTCTTCTAATTATTTAACATGACTCCAAGAGGATTAAACTGATGACGTTAAGAGCATGGATTACCCATATTTCATGCATTTATTCAAACTAATTGCAAATAAAAGAAAAAGGATGAACAAATCAAAACAAGAAAAGTATTTGCAACCTACTGACGGAAAGAAGCAAAGAATTTAATTTGAGAAGGAAGGAATCAGTTAAAGCAAATGTAATATTGAAAGATTAGATAAAAGAATAGATCTTTACAAAAGCTCCTTCATGAGAATGGTCCTCTAGAAAATCTCTTTTAAAATAAACATCAGAAACTAATCAATGACTGGGGAAAGGATTGTGTTGGAAAAATATGGTGAGTACTTTCCTTTCTCTTTTTCTTTTTTAAAGTTGCGGCATTCTTAACTCTTTGTCATGTGCTAAGTCTCTATGCTACTTAACAGAGAACTTGAAGTTGAAATCATGGGCATTAAAACTACTTAACAATATACCCTACTTCATATGTGTACAAAACAGCAAAACTGAAACTTCAAACAAGAGCATAGGATTCTTGAGCAAACAAGGATTTTACCATTTTGATCAATCATGCGAAAGGAAACGAATGAAAGAAACAAACAAAAGAAAATCTGAAACAAACTCATGAGTCATGGTTTTATTCATTCATATCTAGCACATGATTTACACTACATGGTTAGAGTAATACCTTGGTAGCAGAAAGATATAGAAACAACAATGAAGACTTAGAAAAATCTTCGACTACCGAACTCAGCTAAACCGCAAAACAGCAGAGAAACCCAGCTTTGTGATCCAAGAATAACCCAGAAAAACCAGCAAGAAGCACATGAGACTAATCCCTCTAGTAATTTCAAGAATCACCTAAGAGATCCTTTTATTTTTGCACTCTAAGATTTCACTCAGAAAAACTCACAATTTTCAGCTTACTATTAGGTGTTCAGCTGCCCTTTTTACTCTTCAAAGTTGTGTCTTTATTTTTTTTAGTAGAGATTCCCATTTTCCTCATGTTGTCCCCCTCTTTCCTCCTTCCCTTTTGACTTTTGTTATTTTTCTTCTTTTTCCAAAGAATCCCCCTTTTTTACTTTTTGTTGTGTGTTATATACTGGTGGTGTAAAATGAACATCTCAGGCAACTTACTTGAAGATGCCTAAATGGGGACCGTGGTACTAAAAAAAAAAAGAGCACGTTGTTGTATTTGAAGAAAAAAAAAGTAATAAGATGAACTATACTATTAAATTGATAAAATAAAATACTATTAAATCAAAATAATAAGATGAACTAACTAAAAAAACTATTTCTCGTCAACGAAACAAAAAGTATATAAAAATAACTACTAACGAAAATTGCAAAAGTACTAACTTACTAATTTGGACCGAATAAACAAAGATATACTATTGTATATTTTCTCTCTTTTGCAAATGCAAATAAAACTTACACTAAAATGTGAAATTTTTTTATATTTTTTTAATTTTCTTAACTAAAACCTATAAAAAGTGAGACAAAAGCTAAAATATTAATATTACCTAAAAGAAATAATTAATGTCAAAATAGTATAAAATTTAAATTCAGTCAAAAATTAGGTGCTCACAATAATTACATTGTGTAATTATAAGGTTACTTTTTAATTTCTTTTCTTTTCATTTTTATTTTAATTTATTTTCTTTATAACTATTTATTTCAGTTATTTTTTTTTATTATTTTTTTTAAAAAAAATTCTTTTTTAATTTTAAAATATATTTTCTTTGTACATTATTTATTTTTTATTTCTCTACCTTTACTTCTTGTGATTCCATGTAATTGCTCGTATATTTTATTTCTTATTTATTTTATTTTCTTCATTTAGCGTAAATGCATTATTATTCTAGTTTTTCAAACTACACCTCCTAATATTAAAATCAATGAGTCATTAACAAACTTGGCATATAATGAGTGATGTCATTAAAGTAAAATTTCGTTGTTGAATGAGGTTATAAACTTATTATATTTCTTAATCTTAAATTTTATTGGAACTTATTTTTATTATGTTGGAATTTGACATATGTCAAATTTTTTTTTGTTTTTTTGAGATTTTGAAATTGTGTTATATTTATGGTTCCAATTTACTTATTTTAGTAGCATATGCTTGTTATTTCACATTGCATGTTGTTCATTTTTTAGTTAGAATTGATAGATTAGTTTTGTGAAGCATTTGCATAATATTATGGCATTATATTTATAAATATTAATTTATTTTATCAAACATGCATTCCATGATATTCTTGCAAAACGTATGTTTTTTGTTTTTATAATTAATTAAACTAAATATTATTAATTAAAGAAAATTTATATCAGTTATTTTTACAATATTAGTTATAAATATATGATTACTAATTAGTGTATATTCAAGAAAAAATATGCATTTTAAATACCAAATCTAATATCATTTATACTCATAAAAAATCATTTATAGATATTTAATTATTATATTAACTTTTAAGTTTCGATAATTATTTCATTTAAAATTTAATCTTACTGTGTAATTATATTTGTCCAATCAAACAATACGCTTATAATTACACTGTAATTATGTTATGACAAGCAAACAAGTCGTCGTAATTACTAGGCTGTATAATTATTAAACTGTTTAATTACTATCTTAATAATTATACCAATTTCAATTATCGAGTGTCTTTCCAAATAGATGAGTGTAAGGTTAAAGAGAAAACGTTGATAGGAGTGTTACTTTAATACTTTAATCAGGCAAAGTAATGACTTTTTGGTCAACGGAAAGCTAAGAATAGAAAAGTATTACTTACTAAGTATTTTCTTTATATCCACAACTAAAAACATTGGCTTGTCAGAGTAACAAGAAATTATGGTCCAAATAATTATTATTTTTTACTGTATGAGTTCAAATTGGTTGATAACAAGTGGCTAAACATCGGGTGACATGTGAAATCGAGAACAAATAAAAGTTGTATCGGCAAATAATCAATACCTTTATAAAGTACGTAATCGGTACAGGACGGATCCCGAAGGAAGCACAATCGATGGTAAAGACTCAAAAGCTTGACATCGGATATCACTAAATGAGCAGTCATTAAAGAGAATATTTGCATTCAAGGTCAGCCGTTATGCATCCATCAATGACATTTTTATTTTCATTCAAGAGGAGCTTGATTTTAGGATCTTGTCTCTCTCGGTAGAGCTATAAATAATAGGATTAGCAGCCATTGTAAGGACAATAAACATTCTGCACATAAAACTGTACTTCACTAATTTTCGCTAAATCTAATGAATTTTATCATATGTCCTATCTTTGTTTCTGCTTTGCTTTCAGAAAGACCGAGCCCAAGATCAGGTTTGCCTTTTCTCTTTAATTTTAGTCGTTAATCTTATTTTTATTCTATTTTATTATTTTTTTGTGATCAAATCAGATCGCTTGTCTATAAATCATACTATAAATTTAACTGTACAATTTTACGGGTAAACAAGTATATGATAGATTTCAACTAAAGAGATCCTTGAAATTCCAAACACAATGCGCAGGCAAAATGTGAGAGGAACCAGGTGGCAAGTAGAGTATCTGTGATTTTCCAATTCTGGGACTACGAGCATATAATTAATCTCTTATCCGAGTAATGACGCACCATGTGCTCTTTTCATTTGGCCAAAAAATCTCAACTCCTGCTTTGTAATCCCATTACCAAAAAAAAAACTCTTTGCTTTGCGCATTCTTTCCCATTTTGTTTGTCAAGCTTTTGTAAGCTAGCTATGTCTCTTCAAAGTAATGAATACAAAATTATAGGGGTTAAATTCACCGATAATTATCCAACTTATCATTTATTTTACAAAAGTTACTTATCTATTTTTCATCATTTAAAAGTCACTCAACTTTACTTTTGTAACTTAAAAGTCATTCTACTTCAAAACCTATAAAATATCCTATAAAAATATGACATGGCATTAAATTTAATTAAAAATCTAAATATAGTGCCACATAAGCTTAGATGGACCATACCCAATTTAGACCCATTTCATCCATAATTTTATTTGATCCATAACCCAAATGGGTTTTAATATTTTAAACATTAGAAGGAAAAGAAGAGAACAATTATTTTGTGCTAAAAATATCTTACTTTATTTGTTACGTAATAACCTTAATGTCATCACCTATAATTTTATTAAAATTATGAACATAACTAGCACATAACTAGTTTTTGCATCCTTCATATCATTTTATAATTTTTCATGAAGTTAAAATACTACCATATCAATCTCACATAACATATAAATATACCAGTAACAGACAAGAACAACAAGCTAATAAGAAGTTATTTTTACAAAATTGTAACGACCTGACCGGTCGTTTTGACCATTCACGCTCCTTTCAACTATTTAAAATCTTGAGTAAATTTCAACGAGGTATTATGACTTGTGTGAATTGTCGGTTTTAATTTTTAAGGTATTTCGGAGTTAGCTTGGAAGAATGAATTTTCATGTTGGAATTTTAGTTGAAAAGGTTGACCGGATATTGACGTATGTGTAGTGACCCGGAGAATTTTTGCTAAGGAAATCAAGGTTTTGTGGTGTCGAGGTAAATCAATTAGTATAAAGGTTGTAGAAATTTGGCTCGGACTTTTTAGGTTGAACAATGCATCGATGTGTAAAGGAAAATTTTGTCAGAAAAGGGTCATTTCTGCGACCAATATGCGGTCGCAGAATCACTCTGCGGACCACATAATGGTCGCAAAGTGGACCAGGAGAGGGGCAAGATTTGAGAAAAATCTGCGGTGTACTAAGCGACCGCAGACCTGTTTTGCGGTGCATTATGCGACCGCAGAACAAGTATGCGGACCGCATAATGATCGCAGACCAGGTCAGTAACGCCCAGCTTTGGAGGCCAAATTATGCGGCAGGTATGCAGACCGCATACCTGTTATGCGATCGCATATGCGACCGCAGAATCTGTTCCGCAGCTTCATTTTTCTAGTTTTATAAACTCGACCCCATTCTTATAAAACACTATTGAGGGTCATTTTGAAGGGTTTTCATCTGATGTTTTAGAGAGAGGTGAGAGCATTTTAGAGAGAGAAAGTGAAGACTTAATCATTTATCCATCAATTCTTGTTCAAGGTTTGAAGATTTCTTAAGGATCTTGCTAGGGCTTCAAAGAGGTAAGAATTTCTTTCCTCAATTCTTCAATTTCGGGTTTGGTGATTAATAGTATGATTCTTGGGTGTAAGAGTATTATGTATACATACCAATAAGGTTGTGAAAGGATTGTTAAGTTCAAATGGGTAAGGATTGGGTTGAAAATGGTAGAAATCTTCATAGACTTTAATTGAAGATTTGAGGGTCGAGTTGATGTCGGATTTTGGTAAAATTTATATGGTTGGACTCGTGGTTGGATGGGCGTTCATATTATGTAACTTTTGTCGGGTTCCGAGATGTGGGCCCTACGGGTAATTTTTGAGTTAATTTCGGATTTTATTAGAAAAATTAGTATTTCCTTATGGAATTAATTATAAGAATTTATATTGACTGAATCGAATTAATTATGGCTAGATACGAGGCTTTCGGAGACCAATTCTCGTGGCAAGGGCTTATCGGAATAAATAATTATACGGGTTGAGGTAAGTAACAATTATAAATATGGTCCTGATGGTATGAAACCCCAGATTTTGATATCATGTGATTATTTTGGAGGTGGCGCACATGCTAGGTGATAGGCGTGTGGGCGTGCACCGAGAAAATTGTGACTTGGTCCGTCCCGAAAAACTGTAAAGTTGAATAATTTATTGTTAGCTATATGATCTCTATGTGTTGAAGAAATTTGACAATAAATCATATTAGAAATCATGCTTAGGCTATGTTATAGTACTGTTATGACCCGTAGAGGTCGCATACTTGTTGAATTATTTGTCAATTGTTGTCTTGTACTCAGTCATGATTTTTCTTGCGTATTATACCTCGGTCTTTCTGGATATTTGTTAATATACTATGTTATCTTTGTTTGGGCTGATCTTTGTGATTTCTGAGAGCCCGAGAGACTTGAGAGGTTGAGGACTGAGTAAGGCCGAGGGCCTGTCGGTGAGGTAATGATATTATTGCACGTGAGTTGTCCGTGCAGGATATTATAGCACGTGAGTTGTCCGTGCAGCACGTGAGTTGTCTGTGCAGATTATGGCACTTGGGCTGTAGGAGCCCCTCCGGAATCTGTACACACCCCCAGTGAGCGCGGGTACCCATTGAGTGTGAGTGCTAAGGGCTGAGAGCCGAGTGATGAGTTGAGTGATTGTTGCCTGAGAGGCTGTACTTGCTTTGCATTTGTTGTTGCACTTGGTTGCTATTTGTCATTGTTGTGAAATCTCTGAAAGATTGTTGATATACGGATTACATGAACAGGAACTGTATAAAAAAAATAATTTAACTTAAACTGCCGGATTTGAAAGCACGTCTATTCTTTGCTGAAATTACTGAAAGTGAACTATAACTGTGTAGCTCATCATTATCTTCAGTTCCTTAGTTATTTTTATTACTTGCTGAGTTGGTTGTACTCATACTACACCTTTCACTTCGTATATAGATCCAGGTATTTTCGGACATAGCGGGTGTTGATCATTTTGCGCAGTCGAATTTTGGGAGATTTTTAGGTAGCTGCCATGTTCTGCAGACCTTGTCTCTCCTTCTCTATATCTTTGTATATTGTATTTGGTCTCAAACTATTATAGATCGTATTTTCCAGACTTGTATTCATATTAGATGCTCATGTACTCAGTGACACCAGGTTTTGGGAGTGATTGTATCGGTAATTGTAGGATTTATGGATTTTATTGAAATATTATATTTTCAAACTTAAGAGAAATTGTGGTTTATTGAGATTTTCGGCTTGCCTAGTATTAAGATATGCGCCATCACGACAAGTGAGATTTTGGGTCGTGATATTACTATTCCATTAAAGTCAAAATATTGCTTATTAAGTAATACTAACAGACAAAAATACTGCTCAGTAAGAAACATCCACAATGAAATTGCATAGTAGAAGTTTTTAATACATACCGCAATCATAGACAACCTATAGCGATAGTTTGGACAAAAGAAAGAGACAACATATTGTGTCATTGACCGTAAATGTGCAACCAAAACTTAAAGATAAATCAAAAGACCTAATTTTTCTTAAATTTCTTAGACTTCTTTTTCTACAAATTAACCACAAAATCAAAGTGCTAGTCCAGTTAATTGTTCAAATATTAATAACCTATTTTGGTTATAGGTCAAATCGGGCTGAGGAAGAAATGAGTCTAACTTAGATATGGCCTATTTAAGCTTATGTGGCATTATTATTAGATTTTTTAATTAAATGTAATGTCATGTCATATTTTTTATTGGATATTTTATAGGTTTTGAATTAGAATGACTTTTAAGTTACAAAGGTAAAATTGAGTGATTTTTAAGTGATGAAAAATAAATAAATGACTTTTATGAAATAAATGATAAGTTGGATGAGCTTAAGTGGAATTAATCCAAAATTATAGTACTCATCATTTAAGGGAAAATTGGACTATGTTGAGCGCTGCACACAAAAATCTAGAATATGTTATCATCCAATCCACGTCAAATGTGTTCATTTAATTTGTTGGTTATTTTAATCTTCTTTCTTTTACCTTGGAAGTTGAACGTAAGAATATTAAACTTGATACCGTTTTTTGCGTTCTTTTTTAGACTTATGCAAGAGCATCTTTATGTTATATAAGTTCTAAGTATTCCAAATCTACTGGATCTTTGCTTGATTTGTTTGTTACATCGGTCCAAAAATATCAGGAGAAATTCAAAAATAGACAGATTTATAAGTGGTAATTGAAAAATAGTCACAGTTTCAAAAATAATTAAAATTTAGCCACTTTTCATGTAAAGATAAATCTGAACGAAAACATTGTTTAAAATACGAAAAATATTCCAGCATAATATACTGGAGTTCCAGTATATTATTATACTGGAGTTCCAGTATAATATACTGGAACTCCAACATAATATACTGGAGCTCCAGTATAATATACCGGTCCAGCATAATATGCTGGAAGTTCATACACATGTGCTCCAATCTCCAGTGTATTATGCTGGAACTTTTCGCGTGTTGGAGTTCCAGCATAATATGCTGGAAGTTCATACACAAGTGCACAAATCTCCAGTATATTATGCTGGACCGGTCTGTATTGCAGCAAAATAGTGGCTATTTTTCAATGACTTTGCAAACGGTGACTATTTTTGAATTAGCAGTCCGAAAAATAGCTATCTCGTGTTATTTTTACAAAAATATCCACTTGTTCACTTTTTCCACTAGTATGTCCACCTATGTAACAATGAGTATCACATAAACTAAAATAATTTATTTGTCCTTCACGCAAAGTAAAATTTGTCGCCACCAAGATAAAGGTTGAATAATTTAGACATTTTGAAACCCAGTTTTAAAAAAATTCCCAACCGACCTAACGGAGAAAAATTAAAATAACCAAAAAAGCAGAAAAGAGAAGATGATAAACTTTATGCAATTACAACTTCTTAATTGTTTTTTTTATGCTGAACTTCCCCTTATCTTCAAACTCTTCAATAGCCACCATATTATTTTCAGCATTTGTCACCTAACCTCTTGCTCCAAATATTTTCCTTTTCCTGACTACCCAACATGCTTGTGCTGGAGTGGCCATATTCTTCAGGTCTTTGCTTTTTTTGTAGATTGCATGAATCCATTGCACCCAGAGTTTGTACTTTTTATCGATTGCTCAAAGAAGCTTGCATATTGCAGCTTTGTTCCATATAAAAAAATCTAAGATACTCACTCCTCCTACAATCTTAGGCATACATAGTGTACTCCAGGCAACTAATGCTTTTATAGAAAATTCATTGCTTCCTGTCCAAAGAAAATTCCTACACACAGTTGTTACCATTTTGAGAATCTTTTTTAGAAGCAGGAATACTTGTGCCCAATAAGTCTGCATTCGAAAATAACACTTTTTATAAGCTGGACTCTTCCACTGTAGTATAGGAACTTTGTAGTCCAATACTTAATTCTAAAATTGATCTTTTCAATATGGAAGACATTGAGCCATTCACAGTTTTCTAGATGCTAATGGAACTCCCAGATACTTGAATGGCATCTCCCCTGTGGAAAAGTACATGTCTTGTAGATCTAGGTCTTGAATTCAGGGGATACACCAGCAACGTAGAAGGAACTTTTCTTCAGATTTGCTTTTAGCCCAGAAATAGTAGAGAAGTGCTGGAAAGCTTGCAACAACAATTGTATGGAGAATCTGTCTGCTCTACAGTATATTAGCAAGTCATCAGCAAAACACATGTGCACTAACCCTTTGCTTGCATACCTGGTATGGTAGTTGAAATCTGGATTATACCTGAGTTGTTTGAGAGGCCTGTTTAGGTACTCCATTGCCAAAACAAACAAATATGGAGACATAGGTTCTTCGTGCCTTAATCCCTTCTTAGCCTGGAATATTGGAGTCCAACCACCATTTATCAACAAGGAGTAACTAATTGTAGAGACACATGTCATAATAAGTTCCACCACTTTCAATGGAATGCCATACTCCAGTAATACCATCTTTAAGAAATTCCAATTCACTGAGTCATAGGCTTTCCTTATATCTACTTTAACCATGCATCTGGGGGACACACCTTTCTGTGAATATCCCTTCACTAATTCATGAGCAACAATAACATTATCAAGTATATTCCTCCCCTCAATAAATGCAGATTGTGTTGGTCCCACCAAATAATCCACTACCCTTTTCATTCTACCAGTCAGCACCTTTGCTATCAGTTTGTATATGGTGGAGCAATATGTAATATGCCTGTAATCCTGTACATAAGTAGGATTAGCAACCTTGGCGAGTTTTGGTGTCGGACAAACACATCCTACCTAGGCATCGCTTTATCCTTTGGCTAGCTGTCCATAAGAGGTTGTCAACAGTTGATAGATTGATGAAATGGGGTATAAGAGTTCCACAAGAATATGTCTTGTGTAATTCTCATGAAGTGGAATTACTAGCTCATCTCTTCTTTGCCTGCCCCTACTCTGGCTCAGTATGGAGCGCATTCCTGCGATGGATAGAAGAACAAAGACAAGTCAAAAGCTGGGAGGAGGAAGTTGCCTGGACAGCCAAGAAAACCAGCAGTAAGAGACCAAGAGCAGGTATCATTGGATTCTTATTTGCAGTAATGGTTCATCATGTATGGGCAAAAAGAAATGCGAGAAGATTCAAACAACAAAAAAGGGGTGAAGGGAAGCTGATTCGAGAAATCATACAGCAGCTGCATATATATGGTCAAAAATTTTATACTAGTTGGAAGAGTCACTTAGATTGTTTGAATAACTACCCTAGATAGATTTGAGTTGTTATAGTGATGTACAGTTTTAGTGATCTAAAGTTAGTTCTATAGTAGTCATAGTTCTGATTCACTTGAGATTTGACTCATGAGTCAAACTGAGTCACATGTACATATTGATACTTGGTTAAATGAAAATTTTCCTTTTAACCCAAAAAAAAAAAAAAAACTTCTTAATTGTCCTCATGACAAATAAATTCAAAAGTAAACATTAGAATCTTACAGACCTCCTTATGAGAAAATTTATTATGGATTTTATCTAGCTAAGATGTACAATACGATTAAATCTGAGAACTAGTTCATCAAAACAAACTAGAGGATTTGGATAATACGTTGTTTGGCTACACCAATAGTGAGAAAGATATTTAATTTGGTCTGAATCTAAAGCAATTGATAAATACCATAAGAAACTTTATTCTTTCAGGTTACCAATTGTGTAAATTCAAAATTTAATTAGAAACCTTTCAGATTTAACAAGATTCCTACCTTATTATTGAGAAAGTAAAAGGTTCTTTTTTACTCCATAGATTATTTAATATATAAATTACAATAAAATATCATTTCTTTATAAGTTATTTTCGGTTCCGTGTTCAATTTGTCCCTATTACAACCAGATCAAATTGTATCAAACTATTATTCTTCTATTACTTCCCACAACGTTGACACTAGGCTCCTTAAGAAAACAAGATATGTACTTGTGGATTTTCTCTAGTGACTATTTTATAGGGGTACTTTTTACAGGTGTTAGTATAGAGTAATTGTCAAGAAGACCTCTTCAACACTTAAATCGGTCAAGTGACCTCCCATTTTCTTTCTCAATTTCTTTTGGGTTGAAAAATGGTTAAATGAGTAAGTTAGGGTGAATGGGATCTTTTTAATATTTTAAAAACTTGTGGGTCACCTATAAGGTTTGAAAAATAATATTTCTCTCTTATTTTTCCTCCCAAATTCTCTCTCATCTCTCTACTCTCTCTCTCTCTCTCTGCTCTCTCTCTTCTCTCTCTTCTCTCTCTCAATCAACCCCCTCGACCACAGTGGTTTTCGGTGGGAAGGGACAAGAATCAAGCTTTGATTTTGGGTGGAATCATCTTTATAGACCCAACAAGCACTGTATTAAAGCTTAGAACGCGTCAATTTTGGTAAATTCTAAATTCTTCTTTTTTCATTTCTTACATTTTTTATTTCGGATTTTGTAGAGTGATTCGTTCATGTGCATGTTCAAGATTGATTGGATTGTGTATAACCATATCTTATATGGCGTGGGTGATTATATTTGCTTCTTGGACTACCTCTGTGCTCTGTATTTTAGAATTTCGTCGTAATTGGCGACCTAATGTTTATTAATAAACCTGTGGTCAATTGTTTTCTGTTCATATATGTTTGCTGGAATTTAGGCTTATTTTTTTTATTCTGATCATAATTTTGAAATTATTAAATGTGACATTGTGTTTTTGTATATATGTAACATGAGGAAGACATCAATTGCTAAGACGCATATTCCTTCAACAAAGAAGGCAATTGCACAAACTCCAAAGCCTTCAAACATGAAATGAAATGCAGAAATACAAGAAGCATCGCCAAGTAAAGCAAATATTGAGCCTTTAAAAACTGCTACTAGGAAACAAAATGTAGATACTTCTAAAGCTCCCCCTAAAGGAAATGCCGAGATTTTTAAGCGTGATAGGAGGAAAAAGAACAAAGAGCCATCAAAGTATATCAGTAAAAATAGAACAAGATCAAGATCTAGATTAGTTGATGAGGACATACATGTTAGTAAAAAATCTATTTCAAGGAAGTTAGCATTAGAGGGTGTTGATGAGGAGGAGGAAGAAGACTTGGACATAAATTCAGTACAAACTCAAATAGAAGAACAAGTTTTCGAAAAAATAATTGTCGAAGAAGAAAAAGACAATGATGATGAAGCTTTAGGTGGAGAAGATGGTGAAAATGGTGATGCTCAGGAAGTTGATAAAAATGCTGAAGAAGAAACATAAGAAGATGTAGCAGAAGAAGGAGATAAAGAAGATCATGAACAACTTGAAGATGGTGAAGATGGGCTAGAAAGTGAAAAACATGCTGCAATTGAAGGTGACCAGGATGCTCTGTCAATTCCTATGTTTGTAAGGGCGATCGACATATCTAAATATAAATTCAGGACTTTTCTAAGAAAATATAGACGTTTCCTGGCCAAGATTAGAGTGAGGTCTAGGATCAATTTATTCCATGAGTTCAAAGATAAACTTAGAATAATCAAATTAATGAAAAAGTTTGATAGTAGTTGTTTTGTACCGTTTGCAAAACTTTCAGAGCACTAGACATGTTTCAATGGACAGCTTGTCCATTCCCTATTGATTCGCCAAATTTAAGCGCGAGTTATGATTTTTAGTTGGAGATAAGCATGTTTACTTTGGATTAAAGGAGTTTATTCTGATGACTGGATTGAACTGTGGTGCCAAACCCAGTAAAGAAGAAATGAAGAAAGTGATGGATGATGGCAAAGCATTTTGCGACAAAGTTTGCCAGTCTAGGAGGAAGGGGAGGATGCAGAGCTGCTTTTGAAACAGTTGAAGTCCAAGAAGTTTGACACAGCCGAGAGGTTTAAGATTGTATTGGTGTGGTTTGTCAATTCAGTCTTGCTTGCAACGGATAACATACGCGCGTCGATAAGAAGTGGATTCGTAAGGCTAACAATCTGAAAGTTTTCATAAAATATCCATGGGCCAAGGAGTGTTTTGAGCTTACAATTGTGTACTTGAAGAAAGATATGTTGCCAATGTACTAATCATATGTGAGCAAAAGAAAGGAAAATAAAATCTTTGGTAAAAAGTCCAAATCGACTAGTTATGTCCTGTACGATGTCCCATGGGCATTCATGGTAAGTATTAAAAAAACTTTCTCAAAATTTCTTTGCAGTTGAGTACTATTATTTTATTTACTGCAAACAAAAATTAATACTTTTTGGTTGATGAAAAATTGTAAGCATGGGCGTATGGAGCAATTCCGCTATTTGGTTGTAGTGCCGAGAAATCAAAGGTCGTATCGATGCCACTGCCAAGGATGTTTAGATGGCACAACAAGAAAGTGATATCTGACCCTGATTGGGATTCCTTTAAGCAGAGACTTGATGACCCTGGTGTGGTAATATAGGGAGTGCAATAATACTCCAACAGTAGATTAGAATCAACCAAGTAGGAGATGGATATGGACTACATGAAGAATTTGATACCATACGACGATGAAGTAGCGGATCCTATAATCGACCAACTAGCGGTTGATTTGGAATGGGTGACTGCCATTAAAAAGACACCTGGTGCAGTGAGCTTAGAGACTTATGATGAAGTTGAAATTGTTGACGATGACCCTTTGGGTGGGAGTATTCCTAATTCACCACTAGTTGATAGTTTTTTCTGATATTGGTAGAGGAAGACCATATATGATGTGCAATGCTCAGCCAAGTGATACAGATGTGTGCGAAGAGTTGAATGTTATGAATGACAAATTAGATAAGGTATTGAAGATCCTTGGGGGAGATGCAAAATGAGAATGAGAGCCCTTCTAAAGTAGTTGAGTCATCTTGGTACATGGTTACAAGATAGCAAAGCAGATTGAGGAATGCTCCAATTTCTGCAATTAAGATGAGGAATTCACCAATTATAGGCTTAGGTTGATACCGATATAATTTATACTTTATACTAATCCATTTTATCCAATTCAAAGTTTACAATTTGTTGAATTAGATGTTTACAACTTTAAGTTATTCACAAATAATTATTATTTTTTAATTTAAGATAACTAAATTAATACTTTACACTAACGAACAACTAATAATCGAGGACCCACTCCTATTCTTGTCCAATTTATGACTGTTATACCGTTCTTAATTTTTTACTATGAAATTCTATTGTTTACATTTACAATAGATCTATAGACCACCAGTGGGGTAGACTATATACTATAGGTTCATTCAACAACTCTTGTGAAATTTTCAATTCATTGGCAAGAAATTCAAATATTTGGAAGACTGAAATTTATATCCCCTGAGTTGTATGTTTCAAATGAAAAAAAAAAATAACCAAAGCATAAAAATAAAAAACAGGGCAACAAAATTCAAAAAATAGGGCAGAAAAATAAATAGACAAAAACTTAAATTAAATATTTTTATTAAATAACTCCCCTCACAGCAGCATACATTTTTTCCCATTAACTAAAGAAAAAAAATTAAACTGCAGGGGGAGAAGGACATAGGGAGGAGAATTTTCTGGGCTAACATAGTGGTGAATATTTGCACCAGCCCTACGAAGGAGAATCTATAACATGCGTGCGATACAACGAATGTTCCTCTCTTGCCTCACCCTATTTTCTTGGATCTCTCGGATGAGTCTATCTAGTGATTACCTGATAAAAATAGCTTCCATGCTTGGACTTGGCCTTAGAGGCATTTCTCTGTTAAGTGATTGGGCTATTTGGAAGAATGATGAATAAATATTTCATCAGATCTAGTATATTTATAGGAAAAATTTAACACTAAATTGTGCCTTTCCATATGACTTCTCGTAAATGACGTGACTGTTGAGAGTTTTGAGAAATAAATTGATGTTTTGAATCGGCGTATCCAGTTTATTTCAATTAATTAGACAAGTCCTTTTCATATATTATTAACATTATATATTAAATTAACTACCTAAAGTAGTGGTTGTCAATAGACTACCTAAACCAACGCAACAAGTCTTGGTTAAATTAAAAATATCAATGGGGGTTGACAATAGAACATTGGTTGATTACAGGTGGTTGAAGATAGAATAAGAGGGTTGATCATAAAACAATACTCTATGGAATAACTATGTCACATGACTCCTTCTTAAAATAAGGAGGTCGATTTTAGATCATAGGTCTACAACAGACAATGCGGGTGGTTGATTCTAAAACAGTAGTCTACGACAGAAGGTCACATGACTCCTTAAAATAAGGGAGTTGATTCTAGATCATAAGTCTACAATATACAATGTGGGTGGTTGACCATAAAATAGTAGTCTATGAGACAACTTGGTCACGTGACTCCTTCTTAAAATAAAGGAGGGTTGACTCTAGATCATAGGTCTGCAATAGACAATGTTGGTGGTTGACCATAAAACAATAGTCTATGATGTACAATGTAGTAGTTGATAGTAGAAACAACAAGTGATTACAAACAACAAGGTTAGAATATTAAAAGAGTTAATTATCTTTATTACAACACTAGTAGCTATATGATCAAGAATCCTATAACAATACTTTATAAGTTATTTTCTTGTGGCTAAGTTCTTTGCAAATGGAATATTTATTTTTTCCTTTTTTCCTACTGCCAGAAGAATTAGGTTCTAAAATGCTTGATCATCTCTTAAACTTCCTTCTACCCTTTGTAGGTTCGACATCGGGTGAAAGTATTTTTGTGGATTGAATCTTGTCAGACACAACCCATTTCTCTTCTGTAGGTATTGTTTGAATATTTCCTTCATATGCAGCAAAATATGTTGAAACCTTATTGAACAGAGAGGAGTGATCGTAAATGGAGGAACCATATCCATCCCCAAAGCTCAATCTCAGAGCTGCCATTGTATGTGGGCAGGGTATTTTTCCAAATCAAACTCACAACACGAATATGTGTTCAAATCCATATCAACTACTGCATTCCTGCCGTGACCGACGATGCTAAACTGGTTAGTCTTTAATTGATGCACCCTGAGTGCGTCGTCGACAATCATATTATTCCTAATCGTCTTTTCAGCAAAAGGAACAAAGAGGGTCAAAATATTTTTCATTTCATTACGCCTCTCCTCGAATTTTTATGCAAACTTTCGAACAATATGATGGAATATGCCAATGATCAGGAAGTCTCATTGATCCTTAAGCATTGCGTTAAGCGATTCTGCAATGTTTGTTGTCAACACGTCGTATCAGTTTCCTGGAAAGAAGGTCCTGCTTAACTTTTGGAACCCAATTTCATTTGCGAGGCAGTTAGCTACTTCCCTACTTTTATCACGCAATTGCTGAAAATAGTCAAAGAATTCCTCAGTATTATATGATTATGTGACAGAATAATAAAAATTCCATAATGAAACCTCTTGCGTATATTTTCAGCAATGTGACGCATGCAAAAACCATGATGAACATCAGTAAAAACTTTTTTGAAGCCATTCCCAATAGACAGATGCCGATCAGAGATAATGCACAATTCATCACTGTCGTCAACAATGTGCTGCAACTGTTCAAAAAAGCAAGTCAAAGAAATTACCGCACTCTTTATCGATTACACAAAATAATTAGAAAAATATGATTCTCTGTATCTTGTGCCACAATAGATAACAAGCAACCTCCATACGTGCCACTCACAAATGTCCCATCATCAGCAATAACCTTTCTCATATGCGTGAATCCCTTAATGAAAGCTCCAACAGATAAGAAAATATATCTAAAATGCAATTTATTATCAACCTTCAAATCAACAGTACTTCCTTCATTATATGACATCATAACATGGCGATACACTTCCAACAAAGCATACCCCTCTTCCTGAGTACCCCTGATCATAGCCTTAGCTATTTCACCTACCTTCCAGCTCCTCCAATGAGTAAGATTTTGATTATAATCTGCAAAAATAGTATCCTTCAAATATAATGGGTATGAGCCTTCGCCATTAACATACCGTTCTTGGTAATTTGCACCCAAAGTCTTCGACGACGCGTTAGGATGACGGCTTGATATGTGTTGTACCCCGCATGTGTGCTCGCCATGGTGCTTGGTAATATAAAACGTATCAGAACTCTCTTACATTAAGAGCGTAACTTTCACGGGCAACTCACATCTCGGCATGCCACTGAAGCTAATTTACTGCTATACTTCTTCATCCAAAATGTAAAATGCATTTTCACAGAAGTAATCTCCAACTGTTTCATTAGATCTAATTTGTTGTCGAAGCATTTTTCAAGGAAAAAAACTGTACCATCAGGGTGGCTATGTTGTGTAGCTAACGAGTCCACCAAGACTTCATCTCCAACTGCCCCGCCTGACAATATCTGGGAGCTCTTCCGCTCCATCTGCATCTTCTGGACCATACATGTTCATTTCATTATCACCAAAATCATGCAAGTCATGACTAAATCCAATGGAGCCATCTTTCGCCATTCTTTCCTCCTCTACTTCTAAAATTGGTGGCTGTGTTGGTGGTGCATCTGCGACATTTGAACCTTGATGAGACCTTTCAACATGAACTTCAGCCCCTTCTTCAAACTTATTTTCAGCCACAAATATCTTCAAACAAGGCCTCATACCATCAATTGTAACATCAAGGAGGTACAATTGTAAATCATTGCCATTCTTAATGAAAGAAAGAGGAATCTTTTCTCTTTTTAGTGCAGACCTAAGCATATATGTAATATTCAAATTCCTCGGGGAACATGTTAGTTTTACACGTTTAATGATGACATCAACAAATTCGTCAAATGTACAATCGCTAGGTATACGGATAAGTACTGTAACCTTTGTATATGTATTCCAATTCCAATTAGTTGGCCCCTCAACCTATTTACCAGAATATAAACTGCATACCAATATATAATCTCCCATCAGTCTATTGTGAACAAGTGGTCTATTCTAACAGTGGTCTATTGTACACTAGTGGTCGAGCACTGTGCAAAATATTTTTGCAGAAATCCAAATTAATAATGACGAAGAAGATGAGATGAAAACACTTACCAGATGAAGGAGTTACACAATATACCACCTGGAATGAATTATCAACTCAATATACAGTCAATTTCTTCCCCAAATTCGACAGATTCGAAAATCCCCCAATTTTTCGATTTCTTCAAAGTAAATGATAAATCAATAGAATGAAGATTTGAGAGGAATGGGAAAGATGGGAGACGACCTTTGTGTGTTGAATGCAATAAAAATAAGCTGCAATTGAGGAATCAACCGTGAAAAATGGGGATTGGGGCGGCAGATGAGGCGAGAAGGGATGAGATTTTCTCTTTTTAAAATATGGTAATAATAGAATTATATAGGTTGGAGCTAAAGTGTAATAAATGAAACCTTAGGGATAAAGGCTGAATTTCTCCCTTCACTTTATAATTCTACTTTGGCACTGATTAAACATGAATGCCAATCTTATAATAATTAAAATTTAAAGGTCACTTGGCCAATTCAAGTTTGGAATGAGGTCACCTCGCTAACTACCACAGTGTTAGTAGTTCTTTTCCTCGTTAGCTCTAGCCGATTTTGCACTCCCTTTCATGTTTTTCACCTCTTTTCATTAGTTGGTTTACTGTCTTTTGTTTTCTCCAAGGGTCCAGATCGTTTGGTTGTAGTTTTGGAGCGGATAATCCCAACATAAAATCCTGCATATGATAATATAGTATTTCGTTGGTACATAACAAAAATTAAATAATACTCTTGTTAAGTTATACGAGAATTTATATATATTATTTCATATGAGATAAAAATGCGGAATAGAATACATGTGTAACAATGCAAAAATTAAACTATTTAAATACAAAATTATTATTTTTTAAAACAAGTAATTTGTGAACAGTAATTCTTTTATTATTAATAATCACATAACAATCAATTTGTTATTTATCATCGCATAAATAATGGCCCATTTGGCCAAATAACAATTTTTGTTACTTTTTTTTCGATTTTTTTTTTTTTTTACTTTTTGTCGGAATCAGCGTTTAACCATGAAAATTTCAAATTTCACTTGAAGTTGAATTTCGGAATTTTTCGAAAATTTAAAAAAATCCAAAAAATAGTTTTTCAAAATTTTTACTTCAAATCACTCATAAAAATTTAAAAACAGCTCCAAATTATATTCATGTCCAAATATAAGTTTAATTTTTTAATACCATTTTCAATTATTATTATTATTTTTTACTTTTATCGGAATTTCACAATTCATATGTCCAAACGGGTATTAAGTGAACCAAAGTACGAAGCATAACAATTGAAGAGTTGAAGGTAGAGGCCCATACATGAGAAAAATAGAAGAGGCCGTGGGCTTTAGTACAAAAAGCCCATTACAGTTCCCAAATCACGGTAGAGAGTTAAAAAATAAATTTCCCCTTTTGTCCCCAATGTACAGGAGTAGTAGATCTACTGAATTATGAAGGCTGATAGTACAACAAGATCTAAAAACCTGATTGAAACTCACGCGATAACAGGTCCACATATATAACACGCGCAAACGGTTTTTATTGCAAACTCCAGTGCCCCCTCTGGATTACACTTCACGACTCTTTTGCCTTTTCCCCCTTTTCTTCAACCCCCCCTGCCAATTTGCAAATCCCCTTCGATTTCACCGTCATTTCTCACTTTCAAGATCGCTCATTCACTCCGCCGGTAACCATTTAATTGATTATTATTATTGCTTTCTTGTTCTATTTATAGATCTACTTCAATTAATGCTCTTCAGTTACGCCTTGTTCGATTTGTTCTATTAATAGTAGGAAAACTTTATTTAGTATGCAGAGAAACGGATCTAGGATTTTAAGTTAGTAGCTGCCGAGGCTACTGGACTCACTATTCCTTCTTTTTGTTTTGTTGTTAAAATGAGTTAGGATATAGCATAAATATATACGTATTTCTTAATTAAAATCATGTATATATAATTCGAGTGAAGACAGCTCTATGTGTGTGCGTGTATCCGCTGCACTAAGGTGGATCTGCTCATGCTAGCATTAGATTTGCGTTCTTGTTAGTTGAGTTATTTCATTTGTGTAGTTAGATTTGAATGATGGTTGTTTTGTTTTTTCTTTTTAAATCATGAAGTTCAATATGTATAGTAATATGTTTGAGTTGCTGTTGGGCTGTTCGGTAATACGATCTAAGTGATATGAAGTTGTTTCTTGCTCTATTAACAGTCAGAAAAGTTTATCCAATATGTAGAGGTGGATTTAGGATTTTAATTTAGTAGGTGTGGGATTATCTTTACACTAACTATTTCTTTGTGATAATGAGTGCAGAAAAATATACTTGAGTCGAGGTGTAATTGTTGTTTATACATAAATGACTGAGAATTTGTACACTTTCACTTGCTGTAGGTGGATCTGCCTAGTATGTCCATTTGGTGGGTGTCCTACTACTAGTATTAGTTGGATTTGGGTTAGCTTGATTTGAGTTACTTCTGGATTTCATTTTCTTCTGCTTCTCTAGCATCTAGATCTTATGTGTGATTAGTTGCATAGTGAGTGTTTAACTTACTGCCAAATTCAATACGTATGATAATACGTGTGAGTTTCCGTTAAGCTGCGATCAATGTGGATATGTAGTTTTTTCATGATCAATCATAAGGAAGATCACTAACACTGATCCTTATTGCAGAGTTCCTGGAGTAATCTACAGAGATCTTATATTTGTTGTGGTTACATTGAACTAGTTTTCAGGCTATCGGTGTTTTTGTTGAGCAATGGCTTCCCCGTTGATTTCAACGAGGAGATATTGGGCTGTTTTCCTTTATGTCATTCTTGTTTCTCATGCCTGTAATGGGTTTTATCTTCCTGGAAGCTACATGCATACATATTCAACAGGTGAAGAAATCATTGTCAAAGTGAATTCTTTGACTTCGATTGAAACTGAACTTCCATTCAGCTACTATAGTCTTCCTTACTGCAAGCCCCCAGGTGGAGTCAAGAAAAGTGCTGAGAATCTGGGAGAGTTGCTCATGGGAGATCAGATCGACAACTCTCCCTATAGATTTAAGATGAATGTCAATGAATCTATTTACCTGTGTACTACCTCACCCTTAAATGAGCATGAGGTAAAGCTGTTGAAGCAGAGGACCCGTGATCTGTACCAGGTTAACATGATTCTGGATAATTTGCCTGCTTTGAGATATGCCAACCAAAATGGGCTCAAAATTCAGTGGACAGGGTTTCCAGTAGGTTACTCACCACAAAACAGTAACGAAGATTACATAATCAACCACCTTAAGTTCAGGGTTTTGATTCACGAGTATGAGGGTGCTGGAATTCAGATAATTGGTACTGGTGAAGAAGGTATGGGTGTCATTTCAGAGACTGACAAGAGTAAAGCATCTGGTTTTGAGATTGTTGGGTTTGAGGTGGTTCCATGCAGTGTCAAGTATGAGCCAGAAAAGATGACAAAACTCCATATGTACGACAATTCTTCGTCCTTAAGTTGTCCTCTGGAGCTTGAGAGGTCTCAAATAATAAGAGAGCAAGAAAGAGTGTCTTTCACATATGAGGTTGAATTTGTGAAAAGTGATATTAGATGGCCATCTCGATGGGATGCTTATCTGAAGATGGAAGGTGCTCGGGTCCATTGGTTCTCAATTCTCAACTCCTTGATGGTAATATTTTTCTTGGCTGGTATCGTTTTTGTTATCTTTTTGAGAACAGTTAGAAGGGATTTGACCAAGTATGAGGAATTGGACAAAGAGGCTCAGGCACAGATGAACGAGGAGCTTTCTGGTTGGAAGCTTGTGGTTGGTGATGTTTTTAGAGAGCCAAATCACTCGACTTTACTGTGTGTTATGATTGGAGATGGGGTTCAGATTACTGGAATGGCAGTTGTCACTATTGTTTTTGCTGCATTTGGTTTCATGTCACCAGCTTCACGAGGCATGCTGCTGACAGGTATGATATTGCTTTATCTCTTCCTGGGGATTGCTGCTGGTTACGTTAGCGTGCGTGCTTGGAGAACAATAAAGGGTACTTCCGAAGGTTGGAGATCGGTTTCTTGGTCAACTGCATGCTTCTTTCCTGGGATTGTCTTTGTCATCCTCACTGTGCTGAATTTCATTCTTTGGGGAAGCAGGAGCACTGGGGCACTCCCCATCTCATTATTTTTCACTCTGTTAGCACTCTGGTTCTGTATTTCAGTGCCTCTCACCCTCTTGGGAGGATACCTCGGCACACGAGCTGAGCCTATTTCATATCCTGTGCGGACTAACCAGATTCCTAGGGAGATCCCTGCGCGCAAGTATCCCTCTTGGCTTCTTGTTCTTGGTGCTGGAACTCTGCCATTTGGAACCCTCTTTATTGAACTCTTCTTCATCCTCTCTAGTATTTGGCTTGGACGGTTCTACTATGTTTTTGGTTTTCTGCTAATTGTCCTCCTCCTGTTGGTTACTGTTTGTGCTGAAGTTTCAGTTGTGCTCACTTATATGCATCTTTGTGTGGAGGACTGGATGTGGTGGTGGAAAGCATTCTATGCATCAGGCTCTGTTGCTCTCTATGTGTTCCTTTACTCCATCAATTACTTGGTTTTTGACCTCCAGAGCTTGAGTGGCCCAGTATCAGCTATACTTTACCTTGGTTACTCTTTGATAATGGCAGTTGCAATTATGCTGTCAACTGGCACTATTGGCTTCCTCACATCATTTTACTTTGTGCATTATCTGTTCTCATCAGTGAAGATTGACTGATCAGGTGCACAGGGTAATTACTGTTGTTGGATGGCTAGTCCTGCGATAAAGAGCATCTAAATTGCAGCCAAGGACCTTTGTACTTCCTATTTTACTGTCATATTCTGATGCTAGATATTTTGTTAGTTCAAAGTTGTGATTTAGCTTTTTCATCCTTCATTGTGTTTTAATCACATTTTCCCATATTTCTTGTATCTTGACAACCTCTACTTTCAATGGAGAAATTACCCGAGAACTGATTTTAGCTGATTATCTTACTTTGTAATTGAAACGAGGATAGGTTTACGGTGATTTTGTTCCATTTCACTTTTGGAACGAATACTCTTGTTATATTTGGGTTCATATTAAAGTCCCATGCATAGATTTGGTTGTTGCTATATCGTATCATGTGTTGGTTACTTCATGAGTAATTACATGGATTTTGTCATGCGGCTGGATAGTTTATTTTCTCAAATGCACTCTTTCTGAGCTCCATTGATATTCAAACTGATTTCTAGCTTGTGTTCTGACATTGCTTGAATTGTAATTATTGGAAATATAGAGAACCAGTTGCTGGACGCTTGATACTGAACCGTGTCTCGGATAAGAGGTCTTCAGGATGCAGAATGTGTGTTTCTTATGATGCTCTTATTCAGTCTCCATTTATACTGCTTCCCATGGTTGCAATTTTATTAGTCCGTTTTTGCAACTACTTCATAACTAGTTTGCAGTACTTTTTATGTTTTTTTTTTCTTTCAAATGATGTTGTTTGGGTTAGCTTGTGCTCGGCTTTTCTAATTATAATTATAATTACTAGGTACTTGCTAAATCCCACCATAGGTATCAGATAACTGTTTTAGGATTTTCTGCCTCTGCTGGAACCATAACCCTGGTCTCTCATAGTTATTTATTACTCCAGACTCTCCGTTGCGACTTCTTTTTACATTTTTAAATTTGATCTTTTTCTTGCCAGCTACAGCACTTGGAAAGGGAAATATAGAGCAGAAGGCGAAGACTAACTGTTGGGTAAGTCAGAAGCACATAGCGAAAGTCTACCTATGAAGGTCACTGAAAAGAGAGTATCAAAAAGCTAGGAGCATTTGATGTGGGAGTCAACCTGAGAGGAGGTATTAAACCCTTAATTTTAGATTTATACAACCCAAAGACGCACAGAATGAAAGTCAATATAATGTAGTAGCAGTTTCTGTCGACCAGCCGCTCTTAATTAACATTTTGCTTCAGCGACTTGACGTGTGTAGTCAGTAGTCACAAGTCAACATATACATGTCCGTTAGTATCATAGGATTTGTAAGTTTTGACCCATATGCTCTGTTATTCCTACCACCACCTAGCCTGCTAGTAGGAAAATTGGGATTGCGCCTTTTATGATCTATATAAACTCGGAAAGGTTAAAACATCTTCTACAATATCCAAATGGTAACCATTGATCATTTTGATCTTAGGCACACTATCTTAGTGTTAGTAAACCTTCTCAAATCTGGAATCGGACCTCCCTGGCAATGGGATCCGTTCAACGTTGTAGCAGTTTCTCACGAGTTTACTTTAATGGAAGCTAGCATTCTTCTCTTCATGTTCATCTTCTCCGTCACCTCCGTAAAAATTCGTGCCAGAAGCGAGCAGTGGCAAATATGTATAAGAGTTGGAAATTTCTCCACAACTCTTACTCTGTCATTGCTGGTCTGTCTGGTAGTACCACAATGTGTATTTTGGTATGCTTATCCCATGATCCTATTGATTTCCATGAATTATACTTGGCTTGCCAAGACTTTCTATAGGTTCCTGGATTGGCTAGAACGAATGTCTCCCTCAATGCCTGTTTTCAATATTTTCCTTGTAACAACTACTGGTCTGAATCATGAAGATCAGCAACCCGCATGAAACAGTTTAACAGATGGACATAGGGTCTATTTCTCAAATCCAAATTATGAGTTTCTCACTTGCCCCACACTTTGATCAATATATATATATATTTTTGGTGAACACTTTGATCAAGATTTATTGCTATGTTCCCTCATAGAACAAAGGTGGCACCAATAGGTTAGCGTAGAAAATTCTCAGTGTACATGACCATAAATTTTTGTTACTTCGTCTCACTATCGATGTAACAAATAATATTGCAAACATGAATGACGAACTGATTTTACACTGCGTTTACACTTAAAATTGGATAACAATTAAACTTATAATATGGTTCTAATGATACGTGATTTCACTTATTACCAATTGATAAATATGAAGATTAATAACAAAAATGAACTATAAAGTAAAACAAACTAGTGTTAGAATGGAACTCAGCCCTCGAGTTTGAATATCCTCGAACTGGTTGATGCAAGAACAATTAAAATATAACAAGCTGATGAACAATAGTATAAACGAGAAAGAGAATTATATTGCTTTGATATCTGTGAACAATGTGTCTTACAGATGATTAGAACCCCCCTTAAATAGTAAAGGAATTTCACTTATGGTATAATTCTAATTACAGAAGGAAATCTCATGATTAGCTAATTAACCGTTTCTGATTTGATCCGTTCCGAGATTTACGCCATGATTCTCGACCAGTCATGGATATCTCGCCTTTCTGTTATTGTGCTATTTTTGATCTTGCTAGATGTCTGTCTCATTTGGCTTCGATTGCTACTAGCCTCGATCTCGATAGATATCTCGATACTGAACTCAGTATCTTATCCTCGTGATTTAGTCTGTTCCGTTACGAGGCCATCATTCGATGCAACCTCCCGGTCCCCGGTCAAATAGTAAAATCGGATAGGCCCGGTTTTAACCGTATACACACTGTCAGGGAGGGAGTGGCATTTCTGGATTCAAACCAAGGAATTAATTGGAAAGCTAGTATTTTTGAGTGGTTATTATCAGTATTTTAAAAAGCGCGAGCGTAAGGCGAGACGTTTTACATATGCCTCAACGAGGCGTAAGCCCCGAGGCACGGGGCGTAAGCTCCATAGATATTTAATTTTTAATATTTTATAAAATAATGTAATAACAGTAAATATTTATAAACATGTAAAATTGCATAAAAATTGAACAAAACTATAAATATGCGATATATATATGTGTGTGCGCGCGCGCGCGCTCCATCCCCACAAAAAATTAGTCAAAATAATCTATTATACGCTATTTATAAGCACAAGTAACTTGAGTCTAAAAGAATAAAGTTTTCTACATGGAGGAATAAAAAGGATGATTAACCTTCAATTTAAACTTTGAACTTGCTGCTATAAAGAAGAATGAAGTTCTCTTTGTATTTGTAAAACAATTTAAATATTCATTGCTTTTGGGAGATATTAGCAGACTAGCGGACAAGATAAAGAATTGGGAAAGACCATGAATTAGGGATTCAATCAATAAAAAAGGTCCTCACTTTTAAATTTAATACTTTTGAGTTCCTTTTTAAACCTTTTGAGTAATTACCAAACTGACTTTTGAGAATTTGGGTATTATATGAAGGACTTATTCAACAAATTTTGTTTTAATTTGAAAAAGTCTATAAGACTTACTCCTCACTAAAAAAATGCGCCTCGAACGTCCGGGTGTATACCCCGAATTGCTAGGCGTACGCCTTTTGAGACTTTCGCTCCACACCATCGCCCCGAGGCATTTTTGATACGCTTCGTCCAGGACTCGTCCCGAAAACGCCTTTTAAAACACCAGTCATTGTTACCTTACCTCGACAACCTCTATTTCGATAAATTTTTTATAAGATCTAGAGTAAATTTTGTAAGAGCAAATGGAGTTTGAAGGAATAGTACTTAGGCTTTAGAAGTACTCTTTCAGCCACCAAAAACGCTTTGTCCTCGGATTGGACTACGCGGCCAGTGACATTAATTAATTCTGTGCACCGACAATGTGTTACTATAATCACCCCCATGGTAAATTAATCTATGACAGCAAGTAATTCTCTATAAAATGAGCTAATAATGTAAAAATTATTTAGACTTCAGTAAATATAAGTAACGCAAAGAAATATTTCACACTATATGCAATTTGAAATATCCAAGTGAATATTTGGTTTGATTTTGTTCTAAATTACTCAAATTCAAACGAGCAACTAACATAATAACTAAGAAAATATATTTGATTTGTCTTACACGTTTATTAGACTTGCATAAAAACAAGAGAAGGTTATATTTGAAAAGAAATGAAAATTGATAAAATAACCTTGTCCATTTGCAACTATTGTAAGATTAAAGAAAAAGATCTAATTAACTAACGAGATAAAAGCAAATTACAACGTTCTCTTTCCGCAATAATTTGAAACAAACTAAACGAACCACTTCGCTCTTTGATTAGGTGATTTTTCACAGAAGAAGAGCATGAGGGTGTTGCAGGGACGGACGATCAAAAAGGAAGACGGAAAGAGTTAAATTAAACTAAAAGGATCATCACAAGTTGCACAAGTTGATAGAGACCACTAAGCAACTTCAACCTTAGGTAATTTGACTTTAAACCAATATTAAACTAATCAAGAACGTTATTTAATGAATAATATTAAATAATTAAGAAAGGTTTTTTATTATGAGGTATGATTCATTTCCTTTTTAGGTTTTTATTATTACGGAGTATGATTTCAAATTGGGATTTAACACAAATAGCCGACTGGATTTTCTGTTTATTTTTTCTAACATATATACATAGATTATATATATATATATATATATATATATATATATATATATATATATATATATATATATATATTAGTCTAAAGATTGGGTGAATGGCTATTTAGGTTAATTCTTCTTTAAAATTCCCTTTTATAAGCAGTGAAATTAACATTAATTTCATTTTTCAACGAGTATTTTGCTTTTGTTGATCACTAATTGAAATTCTAGAATAATTTATTATAACATTCATATTTTAATATTTAATTTTACTCAATCATAAATTGATAAAAAATATATATAAAACAAATATCATATGTATATATTTAGTAGTTTTGTCTAAAAAACATTTCGGGTAGTTCAACATTATATACAAAACAAATGGCATATGTATTATGTGTAAATTCCTCTAATTTTTAATTAAATTTTTGCTTGACAAATCATACGCGAGGAGGAAGGCTTTAGCCTCGAACGGCAAATAGAAAAGAATTATTTGGGAGGCAGCAACAGCAAATAGTATTAAATTCATCTCAGCCTTTTTCAAACTAGCCGTTAGAAGGAGGTGGACTTCCCAACTCAGCAAAAGACCGCTCTTCTTCTCTCTCTCTCTCTCTCTCTCTCTCTCTCTCTCTCTCTCTCCCCCCATTATACCTCCTCAGCTTTCTTTCTTTCCTTTTTTTCCTCTTCAAATTTACCCTTTTCATTCCTTCATTTGCTTTTTGTAGAAACCAACAAACAGAAATGTTTACAGAAGGTTTGGACGAGTCTGCAATTAACTGGATCAAACAGGTAAGCCAAATTTCTGAGTTTGCGACTTTGTAAATATCCACTCGTTTTTACATCTGAGTTCTTGTTAATTTTGTTTCCTAATTGATTCTTGATATGGTAAATTTTTTGGGTGCAGGGGACTGAAGTAAAACAATCATGTAATGCAAGATCGCCATTATCTGAAAAATTTGATGATAGATACTTAATTCCCAGATCTCCGTTAGCCACTTACACCCCAAATTCACATATATTACCACCCTTGAAATTTCACTCGGGTCTTCTAAAACCCCATAACACAGTGAAAACACTTAGTATAGACAGCAATGAAGATGATTATGATTACGACTTTGATGGTGATGAGAGTGAGAGTGTGGCTTCAGCTTCAGATGAACTCGACGGCCACTACTCTGAACAAGAAACATTGAGTACAAACGGATGTGAAGTTAAAGGAGTTGGATTAAGCAATCGACATGGCTCCACACTTAATAGAGGAATTTTACAAGAGAATCTTAGAATTGAAGTACCAGAAAATGGAATTAGGAGATTTAATGAGCAGGAGTTTATGGGAAGCGAACACAAAGCTACACCTTTGAGTAGTGTTCCTAGCTATCTGCGTGATAAAGTTCAACCACATAGTGCCTACGTAAGTTCAACATTACTCTTCATTCTCAATTAGTTTGCTATATTGGAGTATCATCAATTTATAGGAAAAGGTTCAATTATCTACTATCTGATATATTTTAATTTTACTATTCCTTATACTTTGAGGCCATCTATTGTACCTTTGCGATTAGCAAAGAGTTTGGTCTTTGCCCTTTCCTTTAAGTGGCTCTAGCATGGACTGCTGCGGTTTCCGAGTATCTTGCCATTGTTTCTGGATATTGCTATTGCTTTTTACATCTATTTTTCTGGTACTTAGGTTGTTGGTATATCTTTCTGGCCTTTGTTGTTGTTACTATTGTATCTTTTCATCTTGTTGAGCCGAGAGTCTTTCGAAAACAGCCTCTCTACCCCAGGGTAGAGGTAAGGTCTGTGTACACACTTTCCTCCTCAGACCGCACTTGTAGAATTATACTGGGTTGTTGATGTTGTTGTTGTTGGCTCTAGCATGGACTGTTAGTAGATTCCACGTCTTAAAAAACTTTGGGTATAAAAGGTTTAAATTAACCACTTACGTTTTGTTGTGGTTTAAAATTACCTTCCGTTATACTTCATTTTGGAGGTATGTTAAGGTCAAAGGCAAATATGAGACAACTTTCTAATGGATATAGTATGACGGAGGGTAAAATTAAGATATTTAGGTATTATAGGAAGGGGTAATCTTTAGCCTTTCCCATCATTGATTGATTGGTTATATGATCAAAGTTGAGTTTTTCTTGATAAGAGGTTAACTGTATGTAATGCAGGCAACACCTGTTGGTAGGCTAAATGACTTAGGAACCCCAAGTGCACCACCCATATTGGATATTGGAGCAGATGAAGAGAACTCTGAACAAGAAAGTGGAAGTGGATTGAGCACTTCTGGAGGGTTTTCTGGAACTGAGCACAATAATAAGAAACATATTCAAGAAACCCCAGAAGAGGCCTGGTATACAACTCAGGACAGCAATAAGAAAAATATTCCAGAAGAGGCTTGTCATAGAAGTGAACAAATTCTTTCAGAGACTGAAAGCCGAGGGTATGAAAAAGTGAAATGACATTCAGCATATGAAACATTTTTGTCTTTCATTTCAATGACTGTTTCATTTTGGTACAGGGAAGATAAAACAACTTTTGTGGAAACAAACACTGTGCTCTCTTTCAAGCAAGGAAATTCTGTGGGATTTCCAAGCCGTTATGATACCAGGTTTTACTTTTTTACTTCAATTATCTTGCTGCCTCTCTAGTTTACAACAAAAAAGAAAGGAGAATAAAAAGAAGTATATTTTTGAGAAGGCTTATGATTTAGTGCGGAACTGTGGCATTTCCTGCTCCGGTTATAGCATGTTCCTTGGCTAAGCAGAAGTCCACATAAAACTTTGGGTTTTTGAATAATAATAAGAAAGTTACTTATAAATTAAAGAGCATAAAGGGTTTGTGTTTTGCCATGGCCTTATGTTGACTCAATATGTTTGATAATCAACCCCCCCCTTCCCAAAAAAAAAAAAAAAGACGCAGACACACTTCTTCCGAAAAAAGAAAAGGTTTGGACAGGGTTTTAGGTGAGTGGAACCATTAGCAAAAGTTTAGTCTGACCCGCAGGATTTGTTGAGTAGGTTCTCATTGAAATGGTAGCAGAATCTAGCAATAACTTAATTTGCACATCCCTCATATTGATAAAGCCAAAGACTTCTGCTTCCCTCTGCACCTTATTTACTACTCCACTATAAGTAGCTCTACGTATAGCCATTTTCCTTTGGTGTCAGTCCACATTAGGGTTCATAAAAGATGTGTACTTCTTCTAAACCTTATTTATTAGATTGCAACTACTGAGCATTTCTTTGAAACATCAGTCAAAATGGATGGCAAGTTCTCTTGGCTTATGATGCCTGCATTCGTCTATGCCTAAATGCTTGGGCAAGAGGATGTGTTGAAGCACCGGAATTTTTACGCGATGAATGCCAGCTGCTTCGAAGTGCTTTCTGGTATGCTAGCTTGTATTTTCTCCTATTGAATCACTTTAAAAGCAGCTTTAATGGCTACAACAATTTTTCCCTCACCATCTTATTCAACTCGCAGCTTGCAGAAACTGTTGCTGCAACCTCGAGGCATGCAGACAACAGAAAGGATCAATAATGGACAAACATTGCCCTTGAAAGTGAGAAAACTAGTGGGGAAGGTTCGTGTGGAAGGTATACATCAAGAACGCTTATACATCAAGAACGCTTATTTATGCTTAATTTTTGAGGTAATAGATAGTGCAGGTCCTTGGTTTTTATTTGTGTGTGTGTGTCCGAGCCTCGGAGGTAAGGTAGGTAATTTATAGTTCAGGGCTAGTTTTTTTTTTCCTTTTGTGAAGACAGATTTGAATAATAAGTTATGGTTTAATCCTGCAATTTCTATGAATCTTGTTCCCTTCTAGACACATTACTTATAGTTCAGAGCTATTTTTTTTTTCCGTTTGTGAAGACAGATTTGAATAATAAGTTATGGTTTAATCCTGCAATTTCTATGATCTTGTTCCCTTCTAGACACATTACTTTCTGGTTAAAGTAAAATAGTTCACTTATTCGACTAAGATGCGTTAGAATGGGTAGTTCATTAAATAATAGCTGTGAATCATATTTGAATAATAAGTTATGGTTTCATCTACTAATCTCTGTGACGTCTTGCTCCCTTCTAGGCACATTATTTTCCAGCTAAAATTTGACAGGTTGACTTATCTTTTGCCTAAGATGTGTTAGAATGTAGCCTTTAGATGTTCCAGATGAAGAAAGTGAAATAAAAGTCGTGACACTATATTGCAAGCAGATATCTTATTCTGTGATGTAATGTGTATCTTTTACTTGCATAGTATATAATGCTTGACACCATCTCAAAACCAATTGCAGTAAGAAAGTTAAGAATCATACCAAAGAGGAAACTTAAGAGCACAAACTCAATGCGAGGTGCAATTAGCATGCAGGCAGGAGCAGAATATGTCCGACATGTTTCTTCACTGGTGAAAAATGGAATCAATTCTCTTAAAATTCATTCATTTCTGCTGACATCCGAAGGTTAGTACTTCTTATTGAATGATCTTTTCTCTTCAATTGGCTCATGGAAACAAGTACCAAAAATGCATGTGGAGTTGAAAAAACATTGTCTTTTAAAAGGTTTACAGAATTCGACACGAACGGCTTGCTTGATTCTCTTAGAATGATTATTCTAGATGATAAAATAGCGACCTGATTGACTTTTTTTTTTCTTTTCTTATTTCCTGATAAAGTCATTGATGGTGATGGTCTTCTCTAGGCGAGACAATATGATGATTGAGGGGTGCTAAATGGGGCCAATGTAGACCTAAAATCATATGAAGAGAAGTGTATCAAAAGAACTACTACCTCTCGCAATTAAGGCAGCCTAGTTAATAAAATGGAAGCAATCAAACCATATAGGCGATACCAGCTACTTGTTACATCTGTATTAGATTGTGTTAGTAAGGAGGTTTTCTAACGTGGTTATGGATTTGTGTGAGACTTGGGAACACTCTAGTTTTAAAGAACTCCTAGCTTGTTCTAAAAGACAAAATATATTGGAATGAGATGGCCCGAATAGTGTGTAATGGTTCCCACCGATTCATACAACTGATCCAACCTAGTTTGGTATAGGGGCCTAGCTGATTCATTAACTAGTAACGTATTGATGATCTACATTGGTTCTTATGTACGTGTTAGGAATTCATGCACGCTCTGACAATAAGTAGATTTCTGGAACTATCAAAATCAAATAATAACATAGTTGTTTCTTCACTGGTTAAAAATGGAATCAATTCTCTTAAAATTCATTCATTTCTGCTGACATCCGAAGGTTAGTACTTCTTATTGAATGATCTTTTCTCTTCAATTGGCTCATGGAAACAAGTACCAAAAATGCATGTGGAGTTGAAAAAACATTGTCTTTTAAAAGGTTTACAGAATTCGACACGAACGGCTTGCTTGATTCTCTTAGAATGATTATTCTAGATGATAAAATAGCGACCTGATTGACTTTTTTTTTTCTTTTCTTATTTCCTGATAAAGGCATTGATGGTGATGGTCTTCTCTAGGCGAGACAATATGATGATTGAGGGGTGCTAAATGGGGCCAATATAGACCTAAAATCATATGAAGAACTACCACCTCTCGCAATTAAGGCAGCCTAGTTAATAAAATGGAAGCAATCAAACCATATAGGCGATACCAGCTAGTTGTTACATCTGTATTAGATTGTGTAAGGAGGTTTTCTAACGTGGTTATGGATTTGTGTGAGACTTGGGAACACTCTAGTTTTAAAGAACTCCTAGCTTGTTCTAAAAGACAAAATATATTGGAATGAGATGGCCCGAATAGTGTGTAATGGTTCCCACCGATTCATACAACTGATCCAACCTAGTTTGGTATAGGGGCCTAGCTGATTCATTAACTAGTAACGTATTGATGATCTACATTGGTTCTTATGTACGTGTTAGGAATTCATGCACGCTCTGACAATAAGTAGATTTCTAGAACTATCAAAATCAAATAAAAACCATGTAGAGTTTTAAGATCCTCGTACATAAATAACATAGATGTTTTCCACGATGTTGTCTGCAGAATCCTTGAGATGCTTAGTTCTCCTGAAGAGTTCAATGGAAGATACTAAATTTGAACCAAATTCTGCTGTTATGCTGCAGCCTGGAAGTGGTGATCACCATGACTTGTAAGTTGTTATTTTACTTCATACTGGTTCTATAATGCTTATAATCCAGTTAAATAATCCAGTGAACTGTGTCCTGAATATTGTTAGGAATGAGAAGACTTCCAGTTGTGCGGTTATCTTACAACAATAAGCTTTATGAGATTCACTTCTTTTCGCTGATTAGAATTTGCAAGATGAGGAAAAAGAACATTTGTGTCAAGATTCCAATTGTATGGTCACCTTTATAAGTAGTTAGGAAATATGATGATTATATTTAGATTTTTGTGACACCATGTCCCGATGCTTGCATTCTCATATGTAAGAATAGTCCTGTACTTCAGTTTTATATTTGATATCAAACAGTTGTGTTCAGATGTTAATTTCTCCAGACAAGATACTTTCGTCCGGGAGATATAGCTCCTCAGCGCATACATACAGAGATCTAACACATTTCCGAATACAGTTTCCCAGAGAACCAAGGAGATGCTCTTTTGCTTGAAGTACAGGATATGAAGAGAAGTACTTTGGGTCGAACTTCAATACCGATCTCAGCCGTGACTGACAGTAATGTATGTCTAATCCTGCAATAGGTCATATTGTTATGGCTATTTTATTCAGCTTTGAAATTCTCATTATACTGCCTTCTTACATCAGTTTCGTAATTGTTCCAGAATGATAAGATTCGCTGGTGGCCCATTTATCATGATGATAATGAATGTGTTGGGAAGGTCCAGCTATCAATCAATTGTACATTGACAACTGATGAGACAACACAAGTCAAGGTTTTTAACATGGACACTCCACCATATTTCACTTCTGTCCCGTGGAATATGAATGTTTTTGTCGTAATCTAAGTTAAATATGAGTAGGTAACATCATATATTTTTCAATTGAAGTCAGAAGAGTAACATTTAAATTTGAATCTGCAAAAAGTATGATTTCTAAGCTTATTCATTATCTTTCCCTTAAGCTAGTGGTTGTTAATTCATTTTGGTAAGTGTAACATTCTATCGGCCTCATCGCCTATCTCCGTTCTTGAGATTTATACATATTTTCTAGCTAGCACATAACATTTGACATGCTAAATATGTATCTTTTTCTTTCTCGCTTATAAAAGAAAAGAAGAAAAAACAGCTACAGACTGGAGACTTAACCTTAAGCCATTTAACTCGAGGTCTTTATCCTTTGGCCCTTTCTGACTTGAGGTCTCAGCATTTCTTCTACAAAAGCATTTTTCTTGATTGTAGCTAATAGTATTATTTGTCAATTATTATTAAAATCTACATACTCAAAACTGCTGCTGGTGTATAGTGTCTTAGCTCATTTTATAGGTGCAGGAGTTAATAAAAACTTGTGACGTGTTTGATTCCCATTTATAACAGAGTGGACCTATTGCGGAGACTCTTGCATATGATCTGTTACTGGAGGCTTCCATGCGTGCTCAACAATTCAGTACACGAAGTTTAAGGTCTGAGGGACCTTGGAACTGGTTACTGACAGAATTTTCTGAGTACTATGGGGTCTCAGATACCTATACTAAATTAAGGTACGCTTGTGATATATGCAAATGGTATATCCCTTAATGTCTCTTTTAAGCAAAGCTGACTAAGTAGAGTTCAATAGGTACCTTTCATATGTCATGGATGTTGCCACTCCAACGAAAGATTGTTTGGAGCTCATTCATGAGTTGCTTGTGCCAGTGATGAAGGCAAGGAGCGACAAAAGTTTAACAAGACAAGAGGTATCAAACTCTGAACTCTCAAACCTTCGATGATGGTGTGATTCTGGAGATTTAGACATTTTGCAGAATTATTTCTTAAAATCCAATTCTAATCTAGTTTCCCGTAATTGCTAATCTAGTTTCCCGTAATTGCAAAAATTTTCAAACCTTCTTAAATTAATTGCCGCATCCTTTGTCTTTCAAATATTTTACTCTCTTCTGCCATTTTATTTGACCTGCTTTACATTTTCTTTGAACCCTGAAATTTGGCTCCTCTATGTAGAAGATTTGTTGGATCCTTAAGTATGATTTCTTCAGGATCCCTCCCCGAGTAGTGAGATGTCGTAGATAAATGGTATCATAGAACAATGATGCGACCTTACCCTTCTCAACTGTGATATTAATTTTGTTATTAGTTTCTTCTTTCAGACAGAAAACAATATATTTAAAGAGGAGGTAAAAGCATTTTCAGAAACTCAAGCGAAGGCATATGTTACCATTTACAAGTGGCCTATCTAGTTGATCCTTTACCTTTTACTATTTCAATACTGGCTTATCTTTTTGAATTGTTAAAATCATTGTAACTGGACATGCTAGTTTCAGTAAGCCGGCGAAAAGTTCACCTGAGCAGAGAACGCAAACTTACAATTTTTCTTGTTTCAGAAAAGTTTGCTTCTGGATTGCGAAACAGAAGTTGGAAGTCTCTTGGCCACTGTGTTTGAAAACTACAAGTCCTTGGATGAAAACTGTTCCACAGGTTTAGCAGACATTTCGGCTCCTGTAGCAGAAACTGCAGCACCAGCACTTGCTCCTGCCGTTCAAGTTTACACTCTTCTCCATGACATACTTGCTCAAGATGCTCAGATGACACTTAGAAACTATATACAGGTAAATGAGTAGAGCATTTGGTTGTCTGGTTTTGCTTACACTTGTTGATGTCTCATCATAAGTCTAATGAAAATATGATTTAACAGATAGCAGCAGCAAAGAGGTGCCGAAAACACATGGTTGAAACTGATGAATTCTTGTCAACAAACTTAGACGGCTTTGTCATGGATTCAGTAACAATAACTACTGCTTATTCGAAAATGAAGAACCTTTGCTCCCGCATATCAAATGAAATCCAGGCAGATATTAAGATCCACAATCAACATATACTTCCAAGGTATGTTGCAACTAAAAATAAGATGCATTTGACATCAATCTGTTGGTCCATATCCATGATTGTATTGTCATGCATTTCAATGAAATTCATGTCAAGTTAGGGCTAAAAACGCCAACAATTACCGCTCTAAGTTCTCGTATTATGCTGGCTGTTGCAGTTGTGCAACTTAAACTGCCAACAAAAACTTCAGATTGTCTTACAGTGGGCACATTCATTTTTCAGTTCAATTGACCTTACAAGCATCACGGCTTCAGTTTACAGCACTGAACTGTGTAAGAGGCTCAAGAACTTTCTCGCTGCATGGCCTCCATCAAGTCCTTCTCTACATGTGAATGAACTTTTGATTGCAGCAGCTGATTTTGAGAGGAATCTAGACTCATGGAACATTAGGTTATATTGAACGCAAGTAAATTTGTATCGAAGCAAAGAAATCGTTATGCTTTCTTAGACAAGTTATTTATTATTCCTTTTCTTCCATGATTCAGTCGAGTGCAAGGTGGTGTAGACTCGAGGGGTCTCTTTCATAGTTATATAATGGTATGGATAGAGGATATGCAACTTCACTTACTTGAGCTTTGCAAGGCAGAAAAGGTAACTCAGCTCTTAATCTTCACTTGAAATAACCCCTTTTGTTTTGTTATATTGTGCAAGAGAGGCTTAAAGATTTTCCATATTCTAACTATCAGGTGTTATGGTCTGGTGTTATTACGAACTATTCTACTTCTCCTTTTGCTGAAGAAATGTTTGAGAAAACCAAACAAATGTTAACTGAGTATGAAGTAGTAATCAACCGTTGGCCTCAGTACACCGTCATTTTGGAGAATGTAAGCTCTATTTTCATATCCATGGAAACATATAGACAGATGCTTGATGCTGTTTCATGGCTGTGCAAATGTATAAATAACTGAGAACCCCTTCCATTTGCTGATTAAAGCTTTCTGTTGATATCACAGGCTGTTGCTAATGTAGAAAGAGCAATTATAAAAGCCATAGAGAAACAGTACAATGATATCTTGACCCCACTGAAGGATAGCATTCCAAAGAAGCTCGGCATGCAAGTTCAGAAATTAGCAAGAAGGCAATCAACTACTCTCTATAGCATTCCTAATCAGGTAAGTGCTAGTAATAGATGGACAGGTTATTTAGTGTCATAACAAAGAGATGCATAAGCTGCTAATACACACAAATGCAGAGGAAGCATAACTAACTAAATATGCTGGGGCTTTTTTTGGACAGTTGGGCACTTTCTTGAACACAATCAAGAGAATTCTAGACGTTCTACACTGTCAACTAGAAGACATATTGAAGTCATGGGCATCCTATCTACCAGCGAATGGAGAGAAGAAGTCCACTTTCGGGGAGCAACTGAATGGAGTTACGGTATTGCTGAGGACTAAATACAAAAACTACATGCAAGCAATAATAATCAAGCTTGCTACTAATGTAAGCAACTACTATCTCATATTTAGCTATTTATTGGTGAGAGTAAACCATGTGTGATGTGTTTACTCCATGTGATAAGCAACTACTATCTCATATTTAGCTATTTATTGGTGAGAGTAAACCATGTGTGATGTGTTTACTCCATGTGATAAGCAACTACTATCTCATATTTAGCTATTTATTGGTGAGAGTAAACCATGTGTGATGTGTTTACTCCATGTGATATCTAATGCGTTCACTGTCAATCAATCACGACTATTTATTGGAACATTAATTCATGGAATGAGGTTCACCTTTTTCTCCATGTGATAACAGATGCAAGCAAATCGTTGCACACGTTTGCAAAGGATTTTGGAGGAAACGAAGGAAGCAGATGGGGAGGCTGAAATCCGTGAAAGAATGCAATTGTTGAATTCACAACTCTCAGATTCCATAAGCAACTTGAAAGAAGTTTTTACGAGTGGAATATTTGTTGCAATCTGCCGTGGATTTTGGGACAAAATGGGACAGGTTGGTTTATCTAGTGACCATCTCAAATATGAGCTATTCACTACAACGATTAATTAACCTTTTTTTCTTTTTACCCTTGAGTTAATGGCATTTTGTTATTTTTTCTTATTATGCTAGATCATACTGAAATTTTTAGAAGGAAGAAAAGAGAACCGAGTGTGGTATAGTGGTTCTTACCATGCTCTTGGGGTAAGTGGAGCTAAAATTCAGTATATATAATGTAATATTTATGCAAATATTTCTTGATGACATATTCAGCATGGTTTGATTTACAGATTCTGGATGATATATTTGCTTCCCAAATGCAAAGATTGCAAGGAAATGCTCTACAAGAGAAGGATATTGAGCCCCCTCGTTCAATTGTTGAAGCTCGAGCTATACTCTGTAGAGACACCAGTAACTGTCCAGATTCCTCCAACTACTTGTATTTCTAGGAATACAACTGATTTGGTCTCGTATACTTGTGTTTGTGCTCTACTATTTCTTCCTGTTCATATATTCTTTTGTATGTAAAACATCCAATTCTTTGTAAGTTGTCAATCAATAAAATAAAGCCATCCTCGAACAAAATACTCGTCTCATCAAATTTCAGTTATTTCAAGTCATTAACTCATCTCAGAAGTTTTGGTGTGCAATGCTGGAAAGAAGCAAAATTTTGAGTCAATTGTGGACGCTTCTCTGATGCAGTGACTCCATATGAGAAAGAATCTTTGATTGCCTATACATCTTTTTGTTTTAACAAGTATAAATAGAATCTTTAAGAAACAAGTCAAGTTATATACATCTTTTTGTTTTAACAAGTAAAAATAGAGTGTTTGAAGGATCTAGAAATTTGATTGAATAACTACGATTTAATGCAGAAAATAATTAAACTTTCTTGTCTTGCCATGAGTTTAGACAGGAAAGTATGAGAATGGCAGAATGTCCCCACTAAAAACATAGCTGCGAGAACTAAACTCAAACGTTCCCCAAATAAAAAGCAAGTCGATGTTAGTCCCGCCAATATTGCTGTATTAGTAAATAATAATTCTGCAAAATATAAGTTATCGTAATGAAACGGTAATTAATTCGAGCCCACTGAATCCACACTGTTTCCTTAAGGAATTTAATCCCCTCCTAGTACCCAAGGTAATGGATTATTTCCTCCCAGGATAGAACGAATCACACACTGGTGTAGCGGTACTTCAAACCCCAGTGTTTCAGCGAACACAAAGTTCGGTAGCAAATCACACTTACAGTTGCTTTATTTGAAGTTAAAAACAATGCAGAACGAGGGAGTAGAAACTCAGAAAATCATATGGAAATGCTGAGAGAAAGGAGTGCAATGTATAGCCAAATCTGTTGAGCGATTTCAGTTTGTGTCTTGTGTGTTGTGTGTCTTTCTTCAACAGCTGCTGCACATATATATAACAGCCAGTGTTGAAGAAGAACAATCGTCCACCCTCCATGGTGGAGCAAGCATTAGCTTGTTTGTGGAGCAAGCACAATCATGGTGGGAAGAGCATTAGGCGGCTGCCTTGTGGTCAATACACGGATTGAAAAATATCCGTTACAAATGCGGATAATCTTACGTTAATATTTACTATTAACAAATAAATTTGGTCCAAAAAATTAATCAATCAATCGATCATCTGACCAAATCCAAATCCGAATCCGAATCCGAAGCCGAAGCCGTAGCCGTAGCCGAAGCCGAGCCGAGCGAGCGACGACGACGACGGCGCGAGACTTGCTTTCTTCTTAACTCTTTAAGAGCTACAAGAAGAGCAATTATATATATACCCACCAAAAATCTCTTCCTCTTCCAATATGGGACAATGTCTCATTGTCAAGAGGGGGAAACTTAAAATTTTACTCAAAAATTTCATTTTCCTTCTATTTCCCATTCACCCTCATTTTAAGACTATTTCATCTTAAAAACAAAAACCTCAACAATCCCCCACATGAATGGGGAATGGCTATATCACGGAAGTATGCATGGAAAAACTGTGTGATTTACAAGCAAGGATTAATCGCATCTGGATAAGTAGGTTTCCCTTTAAACTTTCCGTAGTAAACTTATGTCGGATATACTCGGTCAATCGGTAGATTTGATATCTTTGAACCGTCGATCTTTGGTGTATACCTAGACAACCATAAGTCACACAATCAACCCTTAACCGTCTTTGGTTCTCATTGTTGTGTTCGTTTCAGCCATGAACACCGCCTGATTTTATAAGTGCGTAGAGAACTGGCCTTACAAAGTTCTCCTTGAAGCGGCTAACACTTCACACTTACATAGGTGATTCCTAAACGTGTCATCCTGTAGATACACTATTTGATATACCCCGTATCAAATTTAGAAATCATTAAAAAGCCTTAATGCTTTATCCTTGGTACTGAACATTGTCTCATCACGAGAACGGACTAAAATTTTATTTGACAATGTTGAACCGTTATTAATGACTTTGTTTGATCTCCTTGAACTTAGATCTTGGGATCTCCAGTCTTCTAGGTAGAGTTACCGCCACAATGACTTGTTCTCGGCCATAGCCCCATTCCCCTTGACAATTTCTCAACTACCTCTCTAGTTAGGCCTTTTGTAAGTGGATCCGACACATTATCACTTGACTTTACATAGTCAATCGTGATAATTCCTCTAGAGAGTAATTGCCTAACGGTTTTATGTCTTCGTCGTATATGATGAGATTTACTATTATACATAACGCTCCCAGCCCTTCCAATTGGCGCTTGACTATCACAATGTATGCATATTGGTGCCAACGGTTTGGGCCAAAATGGAATGTCTTCCAAGAAATTCCGGAGCCATTCAGCTTCTTCACCGGCTTTATCTAAGGCTATGAATTCAGCCTCCATTGTAGAACGGGCAATACATGTTTGTTTGGACGACTTCCAAGATACCGCTCCTCCACCAATAGTGAATACATATTCACTTGTGGACTTAGAATCAGTTGAACCGGTGATCCAATTTGCATCACAGTATCCCTCAATCACCGCAGGGAAATTATTGTAGTGCAATTCAAAGTTTTGGGTATGTTCTAAATATCCCAAAACTCGTTTCATTGCCATCCAATGAGATTGGCCTGGATTGCTCGTATATCGACTCAGTTTACTTATAGCACAAGCTATATCTGGTCGTGTACAATTCATGATATACATTAAGCATCCCAACACACAAGCATAATCTAATTGTGATATGCTTTGGCCTTTATTCTTTGCTAATGAAAGATTCACGTCAATTGGAGTCTTTGCAACTTTAAAGCCCAAGTGCTTGAATTTTTCAAGTACTGTCTTAATATAATGAGATTGTGACAATGCCAGACCTTGAGGAGTCTTGTGGATCTTAATTCCCAGAATTAGATCAGCAACTCCCAAGTCTTTCATATCAAACTTGTTATTGAGCATACGCTTAGTAGCATTTATGTTGGCAATGTCATTACTCATTATCGGCATATCATCCACATATAGGCAAACAATAACTATGTGATTTGGAACATTTTTAATGTACACACATTTATCACATTCATTTATCTTAAAACCATTTGACAACATTGTTTGGTCAAATTTCGCATGCCATTGTTTGGGTGCTTGTTTTAGTCCGTAAAGAGACTTAACAAGTCTACATACCTTCTTTTCTTTACCTGGAACCACAAACCCTTCAGGTTGTTCCATGTAAATTTCTTCCTCCAACTCTCCATTTAAGAAGGCCTTCTTAACATCCATTTGATGAATTTCAAGACCATACACTGCAGCTAATGCTACTAACATCCGTATGGACGTAATTCTTGTAACTGGAGAGTATGTATCAAAGTAGTCTAGACCTTCTCGTTGTCTATACCCTTTGACTACGAGTCTTGCCTTGAATTTATCAATAGTGCCATCATCTTTGATTTTTCTCTTAAAAATCCATTTAGAACCCAAAGGTTTATTTCCAGGAGGAAGATCAACCAATTCCCATGTATGGTTGTTTAATATGGATTCTATTTCACTATTGACTGCCTCTTTCCAAAACAATGATTCCGAAGAAGTCATAGCTTCTTTAAATGTTTGAGGATCATTTTCCAATAAGAAAGTTACAAAATCTGGTCCAAATGAAGTAGACGTTCTTTGACGTTTACTACGTTTTGGATTCTCCTGATTACATGTACTTTCTTTTGTTTCTTCCCGAGGTCGTTTAGATCCTTCACCAAACGACTCACATTCTTTTTTATACGGATATATATTTTCAAAAAACTCAGCATTATCTGATTCTATAACCGTATTATTATGAATGTCGGGATTTTCTGATTTATGAACCAGAAATCGATATGCTTTACTATTTGTCGCATATCCTATGAAAACACAATCAATGGTTTTCGGTCCTATCTTTACCCTTTTGGGTTTAGGAACTTGCACTTTTGCCAAACACTCCCACACTTTAAAATAATTCAAGTTGGGCTTCCTTCGTTTCCATTTTTCATATGGAATGGATTGTGTTTTGCTATGGGGCACTCGATTTAATATTCGATTAGCTGTAAGAATGGCTTCCCCCCAAGTTTTGTGGCAATCCAAAACTTATCAACAACGCATTCATCATCTCCTTTAATGTGCGATTCTCTTTCCGCAATCCCATTAGATTAGGGCGTGTAAGGGGCTGTTGTTTGATGAATAATTCCATATTCTAAACATATTTCTTCAAAAGGAGATTCATATTCACCACCCCTATCACTTCTTATCATTTTTACTTTCTTGTTAAGTTGCGTTTCAACTTCATTTTTGTATTGCCTGAATACGTCTATTGCTTCATCTTTACTATTCAGTAAGTAAACATAGCAATATCGAATACAATCGTCAATAAAAGTTATGAAATACTTCTTTCCACCGCGAGATGGTATTGACTTCATGTCACAAATATCTGTGTGAATTAAGTCTAAAGGATTTGAATTCCTTTCAACTGACTTATAAGGATATTTAACATACTTAGATTCCACACATGTTTGACATTTTAATTTTTCGCATTCAAACTTGGGCAGTACTTCCAAGTTAATCATTTTCCGCAAGGTTTTATAATTGACATGACCCAAACGTACATACCATAAATCATTTGACTCAAGTAAGTAAGAAGAAGCTGAAATATTATTATTGTTTTCCACAACCATTACATTCAGATTGAAAAGGCCCTCAGTGAGATAACCTTTTCCTACAAATATTTCATTCTTACTAATGACAACCTTGTTGGACACAAAAATGCACTTAAAACCGTGCTTAACAAGAAGTCCAGTAGAGACTAAATTATTTCTCATTTCGGGAACATGAAGGACATTGTTCAAAGTCATGACCTTGCCAGAAGTCATTTTCAGAAATATCTTCCCATATCCTTCAACTTTTGCTGTTGAAGCATTTCCTATATAAACTGTCTCTCCGGGTCCAGCAGGAGCATAAGTAGCAAAAGCTTCTTTAACTGCACAAACATGGCGAGTGGCTCCTGAATCAAACCACCACAGTTTAGGATTTCCCACCAAGTTACATTCAGAAAGCATGGCACACAAGTTATCAACATCATCATGGTTTACTACCATGTTTGCTTGACCCCTTTTCTTGTCTTTCTTCGGAGCATGACACTCCGTAGATTTGTGTCCGGTTTTCCCACAGTTGTAGCAGTTTCCACTGAACCACTTCTTGCTTGGGTTGTATTTCGGACCAGAAGCCTTCTTTCTCTTTTTGTTATCTTCAACAATATTTGCTCCCATTATTGTTGAATTTCTACGGCCTCTCCTTTCAGCAGCTTTATTGTCCTCTTCGATTCTCAACCGAACAATGAGATCTTCAAGGGACATTTCCTTTCGTTTGTGTTTCAAATAATTTTTGAAGTCCTTCCACAACGGAGGCAACTTCTTAATCATTGCTGCTACTTGGAATGCTTCGTTGATGACAAGACCTTCAGCAAGTAGATCATGAATAATCACTTGCAATTCCTGGACTTGGGTAATAACAGACTTGCTATCTACCATTTTGTAGTCCAAAAATTTTGCGGCAACGAATTTCTTCATCCCGGCATCTTCAGTTTTATATTTCTTTTCAAGCGCATTCCACAATTCTTTTGACGTCTCCACGCTACTGTATACATTATACAGATTATCATCCAGTCCGCTAAGAATATAATTCTTGCATAAAAAATCAGAATGCTTCCACGCTTCAATCACGAGAAAGCGTTCATTCTCTGGAGTTTTATCTGGCAGATCAGGAACATCTTCCTTGATGAACTTCTGTAGACATAACGTAGTTAAGTAGAAGAACATCTTCTGCTGCCAGCGCTTGAAATCAATCCCGAAAAATTTTCCGGGTTTTTCTGCCGGTGCCAACGCCGGTGTTCGGCTTGTCGATGCGTTGGCAGTCACCATCGGAATAGCTTGGTTTTCGCTTTCAGTCGTCATTTTTTCTGTTAAAAAAAATGACACAAACAAACGTTTAATACACGTTTTCAAACAGGAGTAAAAACCACGTAGATTTTAATCTCCAACAAATCGCCACAAAGGCTTTACTCTCCAAAACGGGAGTACACAAAACCACAAAGGTTTTAGTTTGCAGAATAATAAGAATAACACAAATACAGAAATAAATATTAAATTCCTTAAGATTGTTAGTCCCGCCAATATTGCTGTATTTGTAAATAATAATTCTGCAAAATATAAGTTATCGTAATGAAACAGTAATTAATTCGAGCCCACTGAATTCACAGTGTTTCCTTAAGGAATTTAATCCCCTCCTAGTACCCAAGGTAATGGATTATTTCCTCCCAGGATAGAACGAATCACACACTGGTGTAGCGGTACTTCAAACTCCAGTGTTTCAGCGAACACAAAGTTCGGTAGCAAATCACACTTACAGTTGCTTTGTTTGAAGTTAAAAACAATGCAGAACGAAGGAGTAGAAACTCAGAAAATCGTATGGAAATGCTGAGAGGAAGGAGTGCAATGTATAGCCAAATCTGTTGAGCGATTTCAGTCTTGTGTATTGTGTGTTGTGTGTCTTTCTTCAACAGTTGCTGCACATATATATAGCAGCCAGTGTTGAAGAAGAACAATCGTCCACCCTCCATGGTGGAGCAAGCATTAGCTTGTTTGTGGAGCAAGCACAATCATGGTGGGAAGAGCATTAGGCGGCTGCCTTGTAGTCAATACACGGATTGGAAAATATCCGTTACAAATGCGGATAATCTTACGTTAATATTTACTATTAACAAATAAATTTGGTCCAAAAAATTAATCAATCAATCGATCATCTGACCAAATCCAAATCCGAATCCGAATCCGAAGCCGAAGCCGTAGCCGTAGCCGAAGCCGAGCCGAGCGAGCGACGACGACGACGGCGCGAGACTTGCTTTCTTCTTAACTCTTTAAGAGCTACAAGAAGAGCAATTATATATATACCCACCAAAAATCTCTTCCTCTTCCAATATGGGACAATGTCTCATTGTCAAGAGGGGGAAACTTAAAATTTTACTCAAAAATTTCATTTTCCTTCTATTTCCCATTCACCCTCATTTTAAGACTATTTCATCTTAAAAACAAAAACCTCAACAATCCCCCACATGAATGGGGAATGGCTATATCACGGAAGTATGCATGGAAAAACTGTGTGATTTACAAGCAAGGATTAATCGCATCTGGATAAGTAGGTTTCCCTTTGAACTTTCCGTAGTAAACTTATGTCGGATATACTCGGTCAATCGGTAGATTTGATATCTTTGAACCGTCGATCTTTGGTGTATACCTAGACAACCATAAGTCACACAATCAACCCTTAACCGTCTTTGGTTCTCATTGTTGTGTTCGTTTCAGCCATGAACACCGCCTGGTTTCATAAGTGCGTAGAGAACTGGCCTTACAAAGTTCTCCTTGAAGCGGCTAACACTTCACACTTACATAGGTGATTCCTAAACGTGTCATCCTGTAGATACACTATTTGATATACCCCGTATCAAATTTAGAAATCATTAAAAAGCCTTAATGCTTTATCCTTGGTACTGAACATTGTCTCATCACGAGAACGGACTAAAATTTTATTTGACAATGTTGAACCGTCATTAATAACTTTGTTTGATCTCCTTGAACTTAGATCTTGGGATCTCCAGTCTTCTAGGTAGAGTTACCGCCACAATGACTTATTCTCGGCCATAGCCCCATTCCCCTTGACGATTTCTCAACTACCTCTCTAGTTAGGCCTTTTGTAAGTGGATCCGACACATTATCACTTGACTTTACATAGTCAATCGTGATAATTCCTCTAGAGAGTAATTGCCTAATGATTTTATGTCTTCGTCGTATATGACGAGATTTACCGTTATACATAACGCTCCCAGCCCTTCCAATTGGCGCTTGACTATCACAATGTATGCATATTGGTGCCAACGGATTGGGCCAAAATGGAATGTCTTCCAAGAAATTCCGGAGCCATTCAGCTTCTTCACCGGCTTTATCTAAGGCTATGAATTCAGCCTCCATTGTAGAGCGGGCAATACATGTTTGTTTGGACGACTTCCAAGATACCGCTCCTCCACCAATAGTGAATACATATCCACTTGTGGACTTAGAATCAGTTGAACCGGTGATCCAATTTGCATCACAGTATCCCTCAATCACCGCAGGGAAATTACTGTAGTGCAATTCAAAGTTCTGGGTATGTTCTAAATATCCCAAAACTCGTTTCATTGCCATCCAATGAGATTGGCCTGGATTGCTCGTATATCGACTCAGTTTACTTATAGCACAAGCTATATCTGGTCGTGTACAATTCATGATATACATTAAGCATCCCAACACACGAGCATAATCCAATTGTGATATGCTTTGGCCTTTATTCTTTGCTAATGCAAGATTCACGTCAATTGGAGTCTTTGCAACTTTAAAGCCCAAGTGCTTGAATTTTTCAAGTACTGTCTTAATATAATGAGATTGTGACAATGCCAGACCTTGAGGAGTCTTATGGATCTTAATTCCCAGAATTAAATCAGCAACTCCCAAGTCTTTCATATCAAACTTGCTATTGAGCATACGCTTAGTAGCATTTATGTTGGCAATGTCATTACTCATTATCGGCATATCATCCACATATAGGCAAACAATGACTATGTGATTTGGAACATTTTTAATGTACACACATTTATCACATTCATTTATCTTAAAACCATTTTACAATATTGTTTGGTCAAATTTCGCATGCAATTGTTTGGGTGCTTGTTTTAGTCCGTAAAGAGACTTAACAAGTCTACATACCTTCTTTTCTTTACCTGGAACCACAAACCCTTCAGGTTGTTCCATGTAAATTTCTTCCTCCAACTCTCCATTTAAGAAGGCCTTCTTAACATCCATTTGATGAATTTCAAGACCATACACTGCAGCTAATGCTACTAACATCCGTATGGACGTAATTCTTGTAACTGGAGAGTATGTATCAAAGTAGTCTAGACCTTCTCGTTGTCTATACCCTTTGACTACGAGTCTTGCCTTGAATTTATCAATAGTGCCATCATCTTTGATTTTTCTCTTAAAAATCCATTTAGAACCCAAAGGTTTATTTCCAGGAGGAAGATCAACCAATTCCCATGTATGGTTGTTTAATATGGATTCTATTTCACTATTGACTGCCTCTTTTCAAAACAATGATTCCGAAGAAGTCATAGCTTCTTTAAATGTTTGAGGATCATTTTCCAATAAGAAAGTTACTAAATCTAGTCCAAATGAAGTAGACGTTCTTTGACGTTTACTACGTCTTGGATTCTCCTGATTACATGTACTTTCTTTTGTTTCTTCCCGAGGTCATTTAGATCCTTCACCAAACGACTCATATTCTTTTTTATACGGATATATATTTTCAAAAAACTCAGCATTATCTGATTCTATAACCGTATTATTATAAATGTCGGAATTTTCTGATTTATGAACCAGAAATCGATATGCTTTACTATTTGTCGCATATCCTATGAAAACACAATCAATGGTTTTCGGTCCTATCTTTACCCTTTTGGGTTTAGGAACTTGCACTTTTGCCAAACACCCCCATACTTTAAAATAATTCAAGTTGGGCTTCCTTCCTTTCTATTTTTCATATGGAATGGATTGTGTTTTGCTATGGGGCACTCGATTTAATATTCGATTAACCGTAAGAATGGCTTCCCCTCACAAGTTTTGTGGCAATCCAGAACTTATCAACAACGCATTTATTCTCTGGAGTTTTATCTGGCAGATCAAGAACATCTTCCTTGATGAACTTCTGTAGACATAACGTAGTTAAGTAGAAGAATATCTTCTGCTGCCAGCGCTTGAAATCAATCCCGAAAAATTTTTCAGGTTTTTCTGCCGGTGCCAACGCCGGTGTTCGGCTTGTCGATGCGTTGGCAGTCACCATCGGAACAACTTGGTTTTTGCTTTCAGTCGTCATTTTTTTTGTTAAAAAAAATGACACAAACAAACGTTTAATACACGTTTTCAAATAGGAGTAAAAATCACGTAGATTTTAATCTCCAATAAATCGCCACAAAGGCTTTACTCTCCAAAACGGGAGTACACAAAACCACAAAGGTTTTAGTTTGCAGAATAATAAGAATAACACAAATACAGAAATAAATATTAAATTTCTTAAGATTGTTAGTCCCGCCAATATTGCTGTATTTATAAATAATAATTCTGCAAAATATAAGTTATCGTAATAAAACAGTAATTAATTCGAGCCCACTGAATTCACAGTGTTTCCTTAAGGAATTTAATCCCCCCTAGTACCCAAGGTAATGGATTATTTTCTCCTAGGATAGAACGAATCACACACTGGTGTAGCAGTACTTCAAACCCCAGTGTTTCAGCGAACACAAAGTTCGGTAGCAAATCACACTTACAGTTGCTTTGTTTGAAGTTAAAAACAATGCAGAACGAGGGAGTAGAAACTCAGAAAATCGTATGGAAATGCTGAGAGGAAGGAGTGCAATGTATAGCCAAATCTGTTGAGCGATTTCAGTTTGTGTCTTGTGTGTTGTGTGTCTTTCTTCAATAGCTGCTGCACATATATATAGCAGCCAGTGTTGAAGAAGAACAATCGTCCACCCTCCATGGTGGAGCAAGCATTAGCTTGTTTGTGGAGCAAGCACAATCATGGTGGGAAGAGCATTAGGCGGCTGCCTTGTGGTCAATACACGGATTGAAAAATATCCGTTACAAATGCGGATAATCTTACGTTAATATTTACTATTAACAAATAAATTTGGTCCAAAAAAATCATTTGACCAAATCCGAATCCGAAGCCGAAGCCGAGCGACGACGACGGCGACGGCGCGAGGCTTGCTTTCTTCTTAACTCTTTAAGAGTTACAAGAAGAGCAATTATATATATACCCACCAAAAATCTCTTCCTCTTTCAATATGGGACAATGTCTCATTGTCAAGAGGAGAAAACTTATAATTTTACTCAAAAATTTCATTTTCCTTCCATTTCCCATTCACCCTCATTTTAAGACTATTTCATCTTAAAAACAAAAACCTCAACAGTCGATACACAGAAAGTAATGTGCAATTCATAGCCATTTAATGACAGAAGACACAAACACAACAATTAAGTGAAAGATAAGCAAGTGAATCGAGTAAATAGTAGTTTTATCCCCCCTCCCCCCTATATATATATACGTCTTCCCTTGAGATGTTTAACATCCAGCTCGACCTCCACCTCCACCCGCAGCGCTAGCAGAATATACGATGCCGGCGGTGTTCAAAGCAGCAGCTGTAGCACCATGAGTTTCAGCGTTATGAGCAGTGTGAGACTTGTGCTTGTCCTCACCGGACTCTCCACAATTGAAGATGACTATAGACATTACTGCTAGAGACGCAACAATCATGCCATACATCACCCGAAGCCTGTAACCACCATCAACAACGTTGTATTGAACCACCATATTTTATTATTTACTTTTGCTTCTCTTCACTCTTGAGAATTATAAGCAAATCAAGAGCCGTAGGATAACATGTAAATATAGTTGAATTACATGGGGTCATTTCCGTTGGTTGTAAAACATGATCTTGTTAAGAAATTTAGCTTAAAGTAATAATATCAAGAAAATAGACAAGAATGTAGGGAGCAAGAGATGACGGATTCTTATTTCTTTCATGTATTCAAGTGTGTACAATGTGATATCCAAACCCTCTATTTATAGGATGATATTTAGGTAATTATACAAAGGGATTCCATGAACATGGTATTAACTATTGAGATCAAGGGGGGAAGATCATAGAGGAAGTTATGGAGGTGTGAGATTTACAACCATAATGGTAAGAAGTAGTGGGGATTATCTACATAATGGAAAAGAGTAGTGGTAGTTATATTTGATTAGTGGACATCCATATAATATGTATTTCATAACACTTCCCCTTGGATGTCCACAGATAATGTGTCTCAGTAAAAACCTTACTAAGAAAAAAATCTTAGTAAAGGAAAAAGAGTACACATATATGTAATACGCATTGATTGTTGCCTCTTTAAAAACCTTGCTAGGAAAACCCATTGGGATAAAACCTCAGCTAAGAAAAAAAGAGTACAGCTCGTATCTTACCCCCCGATGAAAACATCACTTTACTTTTCGAAAATGACTCATTCTAATCCCGTATACCAGCTTCTCAAATGTTGAGGTCGGTAATGATTCATTGAATAGATCCACCAAATTATCAATCAAATAAATTTGTTGACCATCTGTATCATCAATCTGTCGAAGATCATGTTTGAATTTTTTTTTTGGTGAAATATGCTTTATTTTGTCGCTTTCAATGTATCCTTCTTCCAATTGAGATAAGCAAGCATCATTGTGTTCAATATTATTGAAATCTTCTTTGTCAAAGAAAAATCACACATTCATTGTGTGTTGAGGTACTTGCTTTATTAGTTGCTAGTATCTTGGCATGACTTGAATAAATATTAATAATTGACTGTCTTGTCGAATATCATAATATAGTAGTACCCTCATGTGCAAATAGATTGTTAGAAGAACGAACTTCAAGAAATGCCTATATTTGCAAAACCAGTAAAATCTTGACAATATTTGTTAGAATAAACAAATCTCTATCAAGGATTCCTTTTGCAATATAACATTAATCGTATTTCAGTATCTCCACATATGAGTAAAACTATATTTTGCAAGCATATTGTTATACTCATGGTTCTAGCAAGATACATTAGTGCACCAATTGCACTAGATACAAAAATAAATCATGTACGCCATGATTGGTGTAATCCACATAAGGATTTACCGAAGCTTTATTTAATATATTTTTTGAAAACCTTAATATGTTTCAGAACAGTTTAAATCCTTCAATGATTTTTATATAAGCATATGAAAATTTTTAGGTATTGCCAGACTAAAATCTAAAAGCAATTGTATCCACCATAAGAGAACATGTTTTCATATAATCAATGCCAGGACATTTACAAAATATCTTGTGTCACCCCACTGGCTTTATACTTTTAGGTGTTGGGACTATCAGTCCAAAACTTCACGTTTTTCAAGTGAAGTCAATCTTGATTGTATATTTTTCATTGACCAATCATTTATTTATCAATATTCTATGACAGATTTGAGCTCAAGATCCTCGTCAATATTAATAAAATTGAGCGCTATATTATACCAACAATATCATCGACGATCTTGTCACGACCCAAAATCCTATCCTATCGTGATGACGCCATCGTGGTACTAGGCAAGCCGGCAATCTCAATAAACTATAATTTCCTTTAAGTTTGAAAACATAATGTGTAAATTTAATAGAAAACCCCCACACATACTGATATAAAATACACATCCAAAATCCGGTGTCACTGAGTACATGAGCATCTAGATGATAACATAGTCTGACTGATAAAACACTGTCTAGAAAATATAGAATAGTAGAATCAACTGAAAGGAAAGAGAGACAAGGTTTGCGAAACACCGGCGGCTACCTTGGAATCTCCGAAAAATCAATTGTGCGAAGAAATCAACACCCAATGTATCCGAAAACACCTGGATCTGCACACGAAGTACAGGGTATAGTATGAGTATAACCAACTCAGCAAGTAATAATACTAAATAAAGAATTGAAAGTAGTGACGAGCTACACAGCTAAGTACAATTACAGTAATTTCTAACATAAGAAGGTAGGAATGCTTTCTAGTTAAACATTTAAGGCCAAAATAGAAATTTCATGTCAAGTTCAATTGAAACATAGATAATATATCTCAAACATTTCTAAAACAGTGATATATGACAATTGTAGTACAACAATAATGAAATCAATGCATCCTCTCAGAGCAACAGTCACTCAGTCCTTCCACTCGCTCAACACTCGGCACTCGCACTCAGTAGGTACCTATGCTCACTGGGGTGTGTACAGACTCCGGAGGGGCTTCTTCAGCCTAAGTGCTATAATCCGCATGGACAACTCGCGTGCTGCACGGACAACTCGCGTGCTGCACGGACAACTCATGTGCTAGTATAATATCTGGATTTGCACGGACAACTCACATGTTGCACGGACAACTCACGTGCCATAGTATAAATATCTCGATCCACACGGATAACTCACGTGCCATAGTATATATCTGGATCTGTATGGACAACTCACGTGCTGCACGGTCAACTTACGTGCCATAGTATAAATATCTCACAATCAGGCCCTCGGCCTCACTCAGTTCAGTAATCATGAAAATCAGCCCAAACAGAAATGATGCAATGTATCAACAAGGAACAATAGAGACTGAGATATGATATATAAATAAATTATGACTGAGTACAAAATAATAATTTAGCAGATAATTCAATATGTACACGACCTCTGTGGGTCTCTACAGTGTCAACACATGGTTTAAACATGATTTTTAGTTCGATTTCTCTAATACGTGGAAAAATGTACTGATAACAATAGATTATTCAACTACGCAAATCCATGGAATTGATCAAGTCATAATTCCTACGGTGCACGCCCACACGCCCGTCACCTAGCATGTGCGTCACCTCAAAACCAATCACATATCACAGAATCCAGGGTTTCATACCCTCAGGACCAAATTTAGATTACTTACCTCAAACCATGTAATTCTTTATTCTTCTATGCCTTTGCCTCGCGAATCGGCCTCCAAATGATTCGAATCTAGTCACAAATAATTCAATTCAGTCAATACAAATTATAGGAATTAATTCCATATGAAAATACTAATTTTCCAACAAAATCTGAAATTGCACTCAAAAATCGTTCGTGGGCCCCATGTCTTGGAACTTGAAAAACATTACAAAATATGAATGCTCATTCAACCACGAGTCCAACCATACCAAAATTATAAAATTCCGACATCGACTCGACCCCCAAATCGTAAATTCTTATTTTGAAATCCCTAGGTTTTCCCATGACCTCAACCAAATACACCAACATGTAATCTAGTCGAAATACTTAGGTTTTCCCATGACCTCAACCAAACTCTAATTTTACTACAAAAATACGTAATCTAGTCTAAATACTCAATGATAATCCAATATTATTGACTAACAATGATTATAAGTGACTTAACCGACTTAACTTAAGTTTTCCTGTGAATTCTCTCTGAAAAATCGCCTCAACCCGTGTTTGGAATGTCTAGAAATGAGAAAATCTCGGACCCCTTTATTTTTATACACTGCCCAGAGGTTCCGCACCTGCGAAATTTTAACCGCTTCTGCGCAACCACTTTTGCAATTTTTTCTCCCGCTTCTGGGCCATTCTCGCTTCTGCGGACAAGAGTCCGCTTCTGCGGTCCAATGCACTCCTAGCCTAGGCTGCATCTGCGACCAGGTTGTTGCTTCTGCGGTTGCGCTTTTGCGACATTTCATCCGCGTCTGCAGACCACATGCTTCTGCGATTCCAGGCTCGCTTCTGCGAGCTCGCACTTGCGATCCAATTTCCGTAGGTGCGATTGCATCAGATGGCAGAAGGTTTCTAATTTTGTTCTAAGTCCGAATTTGATCCGTTCACCATACGAAACTCACCCGAGACCCTCGGGACTTCAATCAAATACTCCAACAAGTCCTAAAACATCATACGAACTTAGTCAAAATCTCAAATCACATCAAACAATGCCAAAACCGCGAATCATACCCCAATTCAAGCTTAACGAAACTAAGAAATTCCAACTTCTACATTCGATGCCGAAACCTATCGAATCAAGTCCGATTGACCTCAAATTTTGCACACAAGTCATAAATGACATAACAGACCTATGACAATTTTCAGAACTAGATTCTGACCCCGATATCAAAAAGTCAACTCCCCGATCAAACTTCTAAACTTAAACTTCCTATTTTCGCTATTTCAGGCCTAATTTAGCTACATGCTTTCAAATAATTTTCCGGACACGCGCCTAAATCTAAAATCACCATATAGAGCTATTGGAATCATCAAAACTCTATTCCGGGGTCGTTTACACATAAGTCAACCTCCGGTCAACTATTTCAACTTAAACTTTAAACATTGAAACTAAGTGTTCCAATTCATTCCAAAACCTCCCCGGACCCGAACCAATTATCCCGGCAAGTCACATAACAAATGTAAGGCACAAATTGAGCAGTAAATGGGAGAACAGGGTTGTAGTACTCAAAACGACCGATCGGGTCGTTACTTTCTCCTCCTCTTAAACAAACGTTCGTCCTCGAACGGGTTAGAATCATACCTGGAGTCCCAAATAGGTGTGAATATTTGCTCTATTCTCCCGCTCAATCTCCCAGTTAGCTTCTCCGAATGGCTGGCCTCTGCACTGCACTTTCACTGAAGCTATGTTCTTTGATCTCAATTTTCGAACTTGTCGGTCTAAAATGGCCATCGGCTCCACATCATAAGTAAAATTACCATCCAACTACACTGTGCTGAAATCCAAAACATGAGACGGATCCCCGACATACTTTCGAAGCATAGATACATGAATCACTAGATGAACACTCGATAGACTAGGCGACAATGCAAGTTCATAAGCAACATATCCAATCTTCTTAAGTATTTCAAAAGGCCCAATATACCTAAGGCTCAACTTGCCCTTCTTCCCGAACCTCAACACACCCTTCATGGGTGAAATCGTGAGCAGAACCTTCTCCCAAACCATGTAAGCAACATCACGAACCTTCCTGTCGACATAACTCTTCTGTCTAGATTGTGCAGTGCGAAGCCGCTCCTGAATCAATTTAACCTTCTCCAAAGAATCCTGAACTAAGTCAGTACCAAATAGCCTAGCTTCATCCGGCTCAAACCAACCCACCGGAGACCGACACCGTCTACCATATAAAGCCACATACAGAGCCATCTGAATGCTCGATTGGTAGCTGTTATTGTAAGCAAACTCCGCGAGTGGCAGAAACGGATCCCAAGAAACCCAAAACCAATGACACAAGCACGTAGTATATCCTCCAATATCTGAATAGTGCGCTCGGACTGTCCGTCCATCTGAGGGTGAAATATTGTACTCAACTGAACCTGTGTACCTAATTCTCGCTGCACTGCTCTCCAAAACTGTGATGTAAACTGCGTGTCCCGATCCGAAATGATGGACACTGGAACACCGTGTAAGCGAACAATCTTGTGGATATAAATCTCAGCCAACCGCTCCGAGGAATAAGTAGTACCAACTGGAATAAAATGTGCGGATTTGGTCAACCGATCTACAATCACCCAAACAATATCAAACTTTCTCAATGTCCATGGGAGCCCAACTACGAAGTCCATGGTAATACGCTCCAACTTCCACTCTGGAATATCAAGTCTCTGAAGCAATCCGCCTGGTCTCTGATGCTCGTATTTCACCTGTTGACAATTTAAAAACCTAGCTACAAACCCAATTATATCTTTCTTCATTCGCCTCCACCAATAGTGCTGCCTCAAATCCTGATACATCTTCGCGGCACCTGGATGAATGGAGTACCGCGAACTGTGAGCCTCCTGGAGAATCAACTCACGTAAACTATCTACATTAGGCACACATAGCCTGCCCTGCATCCGTAATACACTGTTATCCCCAATAGTGACCCATTGGCATCACCGTGCTGAACCGTGTCCTTAAGGACAAGCAGATGGGGGTCATCATACTGGCGTTCTCTGATACGATCATAAAGAGAAGACTGAGAAACCACACAAGCCAAAACTCGGCTTGACTCGAAAATATCCAATCCAGTATTTTAAAAGGCGTGGGCGTAAGGTGAGGTATTTTACAAATGCCTCAGTGGGGAGTAAGCCCCGAGGCTGGGCGTAAGCCCCATATGTATTTATTTTTTAATATTTTATAAAATAATATAATTACATTAAATATTTATAAACATGTAAAATTGCATAAAAATTGAAGAAAACTATAAATATGTGATGTGTGTGTGTGTGTGTGTATATATATATATATATATATATATATATATATATATATATATATATATATATATATATATATATATATGTGTGTGTGTGTGTGTGTGTGTGTGTGTGTGTGTATGTGATTCATCCCCACAAAAAACTAGTCAAAACAATCTATTATACGCTACTTAGAAGCACAAGTAACTTGAGTCGAAAAGAATAAAGTTTTCTACATGGAGGAATAAAAAGGATGGCTAACCTGCAATTTGAACTTTGAACTTGCATCTATGAAGGAGAATGGAATTCTCTTTGTATTTGTAAAAAAATTGAATATTTGTTGCTTTTGGGAGATATTAGCAGACTAGCGGAGAAGATAAAAAATTGGAAAAGACCATGATTTAGGGCTTCAATCAATAAAAATGGTCGACTTTTAAATTTAATACATTTTAGTTCCTTTTTAAAACTTTTGAGTAATTACCAAACCGACTTTTGAGAATTTGGGTATTATATTAAGGACTTATTCAACAAATTTATTTTAATTTGAAAAAGTCTCTGGGGCTTACGCCTCAAACGCCCGGGCGTACGCCCCGAATTGCTGGGTGTACGCCTCTTGAGAGATGGATTCTGGGGTCATAAAGAAGTGCGAACCGCACCATTATTGTGCGGCCGCAGAATCAAAAGTGCGGCCGCACTCAGAAATGTGCGGTCCGCAGAAATCTTGCATGTCAAAGCTAAAACTCCAGAGTGCAGCAACACTCAGAAATGTGCGGTCCGCAGAAGTCTTGCATGTCAAAGCTAAAATTTGAGAGTGCGGCTGCACTCAAAAATATGCGGACCGCGGAATTTGAAGAAGTGCGACCGCAACCCAGAATTGTACAGCCGCATAAGATGAGCTTCAGAGAGATGGATTCTGGGGTCATAAAGAAGTGCGGACCGCACCATTATTGTGCGGCTGCAGAATCAAAAGTGCAGCCGCACTCAGAAATGTGCGGTCCACAGAAGTCTTGCATGTCAAAGCTAAAACTCGAGAGTGCGACCCCACTCAAAAATGTGCGGTCCGCAGAAGTCTTGCATGTCAAAGCTAAAATTCCAGAGTGCGGACGCACTCAGAAATGTGCGGACCACAGAATTTGAAGAAGTGCGGCCGCAACCAAAAATTGATGTCGCCCAAACTTACACCACTAATTGGGATTGTGAGGAGGTCAATGCAATTATAAATACCCAATGCGAGTCGCGGTCGATTCCACAGAGAGCTTTATGTTGGATTAGGTATATACCTAGTCTAAGTATATGACATGCCCAAGATTGCACTTTCACATATTGGGTTGTTTCTTTTCTACTCCTAAATCTTATGCTAACGCTGTAATTGTAAAGCTAAGAGACAATGTTTTTGGTATTGTTGTTTTTCAGGTTATAAAAGATCTAGGGTTGTAACTTCCACCTAGTTGGTTACATAACAGATTGAGAGCTTTAGGGCATGTTTGGTTGGTCGGGATAAAATATAGAAATCACACACGATTACTCACTCTATACCTCTCGGTAGTTTGAGTGATTTTACCCAATTTGGCTTTCTCAAGTCCAAATGGGTATTTCACAAAACAAGTGATAGATGCTCAAGTCGGGTCTTACTATCTCTAGATTCGACCCTTTTATTGGGGTTATCACTTTCTTGAGTTCACCCCAATTTCTTATTAGCAAAGTTTTTCTAGACTTAGTCTCTCTTCCTAAGGTAGAGACTAAGTCAATTAGGCATGAATCAATAGTTGCAACCATCAATTCTCAAATTCAAGCAAGAACTAGGCTAAATATCATATACCCAATCATAAATAAGCCCTAAATCAATCACCCATTAAGTAGCCATACTAGGATTGGGTCACAACCCTAGCTAAGGGTTTAGCTACTCATAGAAAATGAAGAAATTAAAGAAGAAACTAAGATAAAACTCATAATAGATGATTAAGGGAAGAAAATCTGATGTTAAAATGAGAAACTATTACAAAGTTACCCAAAACAATAAATAAAAACGGCTATCTATTCTTAGGTGTTCTCTGCTTAACCTAAATTTGAAAAAAAAAGCTATTTATATCCAGCTGAAATTATCGGACAAAATTGTCCTTGCGGAGATTCTGCACCCGCACACATAATTGTGAGGCTGCGGAGATTCTGCAGCCTCACAATTATGTGTGCGGTCCGCACTTGGACTCTAGCTTGACATGATGGACTTCTGCGGCCACACAATTCTGGGTTGCGGCCGCACTTCTTCAAATTTCGCGGTCCGCACATTTCTGAGTGCGGCCGCACTCTCGAATTTTAGCTTTGACATGCAAGACTTCTGCGGACCGCACATTTCTGAGTGCGGCCGCACTTTTGATTCTGCGGCTGCACTTCTTCATGACCCCAAAATCTATCTCTCTGGACCTCATCTTCTGCAGCCGCACAATAATGGTGCGGTCCACACTTCTTCATGACCCCAGAATCCATCTCTCTGAACCTCATCTTTTGCGGCCGCAGAATAATTGTGCGGTCCGCACTTTGCATAGAAATTTTGTCAGAGGCTTCCTCATGTTCTGCAGCCGCACTCAATATTGTGCGGTCCGCATTTTGCCCTTTTAGCTTTATTTTGGTCCTTGTCCAAAATTACACCTTCTTGAGTTGATTTTCATCTCTTTGACTCATATTTCAACACTCCCGCAAGAAAGCACATTTCATCAGTTTTCAAGAAAACCTTAAAGCAATTTTGAGCTAAAATGAAAGTAAAAGAGTGCAAATAAGTAGTCAAAATCCCTACTTATCAACTCCCCCAAACTTAAGCTTTTGCTTGTCCTCAAGCAAATAAGGTAATTCCCACCTCCACAAGAAAAGAGCTATTTCAGCTAGCCTAAGGTGAATCAAACACACATAAATTGGGACCAACAATTATCCACCACATTTATGAATTATCAACAATACAATGATTTGACTTTTTAAGTACAATAGTTCTAATGTGACACTAGAGCATCAACAATTGACTTTATTCATCAAGGAAGCTCGCTCTTTCATGTAGGTCACTGTGGATCCCAAACTCCTCCTCCTCTACTCTCCGTTAGCGTATCTCACTTTAGAATGTAACACTCAATTCAAGGATTGTGAAAAGTTTGCTCATCTTTCTCAAAAGAATTTCACAAGTACGGCTCTGAGTACCATATGCTTGCCCCTCATGTAAATCACCATTAATATAAACTCACTCGACTTGAAATCATGTAGGGCTTTTTCGGGATGTAATAAAGGCTTTTGGACTAAAGAACGATTTGTTGGATTATCATCTTTCCATAAGCACTCTATTTTCTCTTTTTGGTTCATACTTTGTCGACTTTTTGAGTCATTTTCTTTTTCCTCAGGGGAACTAGAGAGACTTAACGTCTCTTTCTTTGTTATGATATTCATTTTCTCCTTCTTTATTTACTCCATGTCTTTCATCCTTGTTTTTCTTTGAATCCCTTCAACTCTTTACTTTATTCACTTTCTTTTTGGCATTTTTTATTTTGTTCTTTCTTTCTTTTCTTTGCCTTCCCTTTTATTCATTTCTTTCCTCTTCTTTGTACCTTTATATCACTTTCATCTCCTCGTCTCTCCCCCAAACTTATGTTTTAGCCAATTGTTTCTCGAGAATGACAAGGAAAGATCGGGTGCCAAGAGAGGGATATTATAAACGGGTTACAAGCTTGTAACGTTATTAAATGAAAAAGGGCTTAGGCTCAAATGGGTTGACTAAGGATATCACATTGGTAGGCTATGGAAGATTTCAAATTGGATCAAGGAGAGCCTACAATCATTTCTCAAGCCAAGCCAAACTTAGAATTTCGCCTAGAAAAATATTCGGGGCAAGTTCTAGACTATTAGCATGGGTACTTTGGACGACCCCGATATCAATAAAGTCGACTCCCAGTCAAACTTCCAAACCTTCTATTTTCAACTTTCGCCATTTCAAGCCAAAATCAACTACGGACTTCCAAATAAATATCCGGACACACTCCTAAGTCCAAAATCACTATACGGAACTATTGGAATCATAAAAATTTCATTTCAGAGTCGTTTGCTCAAAAGTCGACTCTCTGGTCAACTCTTTTCTTTTAAGCTTCTTAAATAAGAAATGTTCTCCCAATTTGATCCCAAATTGTCCGAAAACCAAACTCAACCACACACGCAAGTCATAATACGTATTACGAAGTTGTTCGGGACCTTAAGTCATTGTACGGGGCGTAAATTCTTAAAATGACAAGTCGGGTTATTACATTCTCCCCCTCTTAAACATACGTTCGTCCTCAAACGTGCCAAGAATTATTCTGAGGACATTAAATTACTGATTGCATTCTTACACACATCACTTGCGGGTGATTCTACGTCACCGCAAATTTAATATGGACCCGACAACGCCATCTCAGTTGAAGATTACTTGTTTCATCCATACTTATAAACTTTAAAACTAATTTCTTACACTCCAAACATTTTCAAAAGGCCTGATTTTCACATTAACACGTGACATTAGTCTCAACTGGCTATAGCAACTCGTGCCTACGCACACATCAACTTTCATTATAGTGCTGAAGTACTTCAAATTGTTTTTGGGGTATTACATTCTACACCACTTAGGATCATTCGCCCTTGAATGAGAAGTAGAATCCGCCCTCAAACACATAATATAACATATCTCTTCTTTCGCACGTCTCAATAACCCAAATTTTACTAACTCCCAAAATTTTCAGAAATTTCGGCAGAGTCCCCCCTGTAATTGGGCCTATCCACCTGCCAGAGTAACACCAAAACAACTCCTAACAATATATCCACAACCCAACAAAGCACCATAATGTATATATCAATAACACTAATCTCAGCATTATAAGCACTGCATTATCATAATGATATCTAGACATGAAGCACATAATATGTATGCCCATAACCACATCTCTGGTCTTAATAGTTGTTCATAATCGATTACAACATCGCCAATTAACCTCATGTTAACAACATCTCATTTCAAACCTCCACTTTACTAACAACGAGACACGAGGCATGAAGACCTCATAATTATTTACCCAAATTAACGAGTCATATTTAACGCCACTTGTGCACTTACCTCGTAGGCTAAAATGCGATAATTACAACACAAATATGGCAAATTATGCACAGAGAAATTCATACTAGAATTTTCAAATAAACCTCACAGGCATGACTCCCTATAAGTACTATAGTACAAATTTAGTTTCACAAAGGAGAATTTAAACACATAAATTTTCATCATAAGGATCTCTTCCTTATATAACTTCCACCGCGGCTCGTAGCCCAGTTTAAACATATCAAATCATATTAAAATGCGAGGATCTCGTCCTCAGTTCTGAATCACAAGTATTTTGCACATTGTGCCTACAAAAATTTTCCATTTCCTTTCTTTCTTCTTTTCAATAAATTCTGTAAATAATTTTCAAAACACATAATGAGCCCCCATACCAATAGGGCATATAATTCATAAAATTAAAATCAATTATTCCGAAATCACATCAAAACCCACTATAGAGAGTAATAGAAAGCCACTTTTGGACTTATAGTCCTCAATAGTGTACAAAATGAAAATGATAGACACAGCCTAACATCATCAAATCTCTCGACATGTATAGACATATAAGTGGGTCACAATATTATGAAGCTCACCCATAAGCGAGGCATAATATGAGGACTCGCCTCAATATTCAGAACCGAATTAAATTAAGGAGAGAAATCCCTTTATAACAATTCGGGATCGTACCTGTAACGACACCATATGGTATGGTGGCCCCGGCCACACCATAATAAACATATCAACGGGCTGGCCTCTCCCTCTAGGGTGCCCTCTACCCGCCTGTCCTCCACCCCTAACTAGTTATGCACGTGGGGTAGTAGCTGCATTGGGGCCCGTAGCCTGAGTGTTCTGATGAAATTCACCCCTCCCAAGTCTAGGACAATCTCTCATGATGTGTCTAATATCACCACACTCATAACAACCCCTCTGAGGTCGCGGCTACTCGTACTGAGTCTATGCCGGATAATTGGAATAACCACTGTAAGAATTTCGTGTCGGTGGTGTACTATAAGATCTTACTGGAGCACCTCGAGTAATTTGATGTGTGGACTGAGCTGGACGACTGCTCGAGCCTCCACCATAATGGGTCATAACAGAAGAGTAAAATCCACTGAACCCTCCTAAGCTTCGAGATCTTTTAGACTCCTTAGACTCCCTTTCCTCACCTAGAACACCCTCAATCCTCCTCGCAATCTCCACTACTTGTTGAAATGGAGTATCAGTTTGCAACTCTCAAGCCATGCATATTTTAAGATCATAATCGAGCCCCTCAATGAATCTACAGACCTGCTCTCTGACTGTAGGAACCAAGATAGGTGCGTGTCGGGCTAACTCACTGAACCTAATAGCATATTTTGACACCGTCATGGTGACCTGATGCTACCATTCAAAATCTGTGCGCCATGCATCCTGGAGAGTCTGGGGAACAAATTATTTCAAAAACATTTCCGAAAATTGAGCCCAAGTTGGTGGTGTTGCATTGGCTGGTCTACCTTCTTCATAGATTTGCCACCACTGATACGCTGTGCCTGACAACTGAAATGTAGTAAAGGCAACTCCGCTCACTTCCACAATACCCATGGTGCGAAGAATACGATGACACTTTTCTAAAAATCCCTGGGCATCCTCTGTAGTTGTGCCACTGAAAGTAGGTGGACTATACCTCTTAAACCTTTCAAGTCTCTTTTGTTCTTCTTCTGATGCCTCTAGCCTGACCTCAGGCTGAACCGGAATAATAGGTTGTACAGGTACTACACCTGAAACCTGACCAATGTGAACCCGCTGCTCTGGAGTGCGGGTGGTAGGAGTCTGAGTTACTCCCCCAATCTGTGAAATATTTGGTGCAACAGAGATCAATCCTGTCTGAGTTAATGTACCAAACATATTCAAGAACTATGCTAAAGCATCCTGAAGTTCGGGGGTAACAATAGGTGCTTCTGGTACCTGTCCCCCAACTAGAGCTACTGGCGGCTCCTCAACTGCTGCTTTGATAGGTTCTCTAGTCGCAGCACGTGCTCTTTCTCGGCCTCTACCTCGGCCTCTACCTCTTGCGGCCCTAGCAGTATGCACGGGTGTCTTCTTAATTGAGCCGGTAGAACGTGTCCTCACAATTTGTGAGGGAATAGAGATACAACGGCTCAAATTCCAAGATCAACAAATTCCGCAAGACAGGAATGGAAGAAGTGGAAATTTCCTAACTGTTCTGTAGCCTCTCGAAGATAAGTACAGACGTCTCCGTACCGATCAATAAGACTCTACTAGACTCGTTCGTGACTCGTAGAACCTATGAACCTAGGGCTCTGATACCAATTTGTCACGACCCAAAAATCCCACCAAAAGCGTCGTTATGGCACCTAGTCTTAAAGACTAGGTAAGCCGATTACAATTACATTTCGAGCCATTTTGTTTTTGAAACAATTCAAGTGTCGAAACTAAAAGCGGAAAAACAAATGTAACAACCTCCCAAGACTGGTAATACTGAGTCACAAACTTTAACTGAATACATGCAGTGATCTCAAGGATCGAATATACAACACTGTTCGAATAAGAGTTGACAGTACAATAAAATGGAAAGACTCCAAGGGACTGCGACGACCAAGCAGCTCTACCTTGAATCCTTGCGATCACACTCTAATCTCTGTCCGAATTCGATATCTCCAATACTTGGCTCTGCACAAAAATGTGCAGAAGTGTAGTATGAGTACACCACAGTCAGTACCCAGTAAGTATCAAGACTAACCTCGGTAGAGTAGTGACGAGGTACAGTCAAGACACTCACTAGTCAAATAACATATGCAAAATAATAGTATATAATAGTACTGAAAAACAACTAGCAGTGATAGCAACAAAAATCACCCAGTGATATAAACAACAAAGCAACAAGAACACCAGAATTATTGCTCAAACGAATAAAGAACACAAGTACAACCAATTAAACAGGTCCTTCATATATAAATCTTTCACATATAATTCTTTCGAATAAATACCTTCCGAATATATTTCTTTCAAATAAATATCTTTCGAATATAAAATTCTTTCAAATAAATATCTTTCGAATATAAAATTCTTTCAAGTAAATATCTTTCAAATAAAATTTACTCTGTGACACCTCATTTCATAATCATAAGACACGGTCTCAGCCCACTTTCATATTGTCGTAACACGGGTCTCAACCCACTTTCATATTTCCATGGCACCTTGTGCCCATATTTCTATCAAAACCGCACGGATAACTCACGTGCCAATAATAAAAATCATCATATTTTTCCAGCACCTCATGCCCATATTTCTTTCATAACCGCACAGACAACTCACGTGCCAATAATATAATCAGTATAGTTCCCTGGAACCTCGTGCCTGCATTTTATTTCACATTTGCACGGATACTTCACATGCCAATAACATAATCATTATATTTCCCTGGCACCTCGTGCCCATATTTCATATCACATCTGAACGGACAGTTCACATGCCAATAACCTAATCCGCCCGGCAATAGCCACAGGCTCACAATTTCAACATAGATCAGACTATTATCAAGTTTACCGAAACAACAAGATAAGCTGCATAATATATAAAATAAACACAAGGAAAATCACAACATCACATGAAAATTTCCAACGCAATAACCCCACATCATCGCATAAAAATTAACAACACAATAACCTCACATCATCACATATCATCCCTTATAATAGCCACCCTTATCTCTCCTATAGCTACCCTTATCACTCCTATAATAACCTCCCTTATCCCTCCGCCTTGACAATATCAATAGCCACCTTTATCGCTCTTATAATATCCTCCCTTATCGCTCCGTTTAATAGTCTCCTTTATCACTCCACCCAGACAATATCCCAACACACATAACAATAGTGAAATGCCACCCTTATGCCCGTATAATGTCAACAATGGAATGCCACCCTTATAGCCACATAACAGTAACCCAAATCACACAAAATTCACACAAAATATTATCACTACAGCACAACATCATCAACTCGTATTGCTCGTAGGCCACAACCATTCCAAAGGTACAATAAAGTCAATTAATTTCACAATAGATAGTTCATGGCTCAACACAATGTATATAAAATCTCAAAAATAACCACAAGGACGGGAAGATAACTCATCACAGGACAACACCTTCTTTAATCCAACCTTTTGATAAATATATAAATGCCTCAATTTAAACTTATTTAATTAATTATTTGCAGATGAAAAATTCATAATGTGATTATTTCCAAGAAATATCAAATTAAAAACACATGGAATTCACATAAAAATCCAAGTGACAATAACACCAAATTATCATATAAAATACAAATTCGACAAACAAGAAATGAGGCATGACAAATCAAAGATTTACTAAGTTCCAACAATTTTCCAATTTAATACATAAGGGCGTCTACGAATTTCAACCGATATAATTTGCACATATAAAGCAAGTACGTACACGTCACCTCGCGTACATAATTTTCAATTACACAATTTTCACATAAGACTCAATGCCTAAGGGGTAATTCCCCCACTTAAGGTTAGGCAAGATACTTACCTCATTTTCCAACCAATATCAAGATTCTAATAAACCTTTGCCTCGCTAATTCGTGTCCAAAAGCTTCAAATCTAGTCACAAACAATTCAATATACTCAACATGAATCGTAGGAAATAATTCCATATGAATTTGCTAAATTTCACAATATAAATCCGCAATTAATTCAAAAATCAATAGTGGGGCCCACGTCACGAAACCCTAAAAAAGTTACAAAATATCCCATTCAACCACGAGTCCAACCATATAAAAATTATCGAATTCTGACATCGGATTGAACTTCAAATCTTCATTTTACATTTTTGGAAGATTTTATAAAAATCTGATTTTTCTTGCATAAATTCACGGATTCATGATGTAAATAAGTATGGAATCATAAAATATAATCAATATAGGATAAGGAACACTTACACCAATATTTTTCCGTAACAATCGCCCAAAGATTGCCTAAACCGAGCTCCCCAAACTCAAAAATGAGTAAAAATGGCAAAACTCCCCGTTTTATGGGGTTTTACTGTTCGGGTGCCACAGGTGGCGTGGGGCGCTGCCTGTGGTGCTGTTTCCGGAACCCTTAAGCATCCCAGCGCCAGGGCTAGAGCCCTACGCTGCCCTGGGCGCTGACGGTAAGGCTGGCATGTGGGCCGGGCCCGGTCCTAAGTCGGCTTCATGGGCCTGTCCTAAGTGGGCCCAACAAATACTTTCTATTTTTTTTTTAAATTTTATTGAAGTTAGAGAGAAAAAATGGTAATAAAAATATCTAAGGCAATTCCTTGTAAATTATATTATAGAATTGTGACCTAAATATTTTAATTCAAATTTAAAGACAAAAATATTATAATCAGATGTTCAAAGCAATGCGTTATAATTTTATTATAGCATCAAAAAAAATATGGCAATATCTTTCTTAGTATTCCTCCCCCCTATGGAATGAGCACAACAAGGTGCTAATACCACCATTGAGAAGAGAAAGAAACTAATCAAGATATGCCAAAATACAAGTTACATATTAATTTTTGTTCATACAAGTTACATGGTATCTCTTACAAATTTCATAAATCCTTCAAGGTCCGGAGGAATTTCCGTTGGTGGTGGTGGAAAAGAAGCTTGGTCATTACCGCTTCCGGACGAAGCAGCATCCTCCACAAGTTCAGCTAGCATTTCTTCGTAAGCTTCGTCTACCTCTGGTTGTGATTCAACAAGTTCAAAATTTCTTCTTTCCGAACAGATCCAATCTCTGAAAAGTACTGATTTTCTCAAGCTCTCCCTCATAGACGCTCTATAATCACCGAGTTGAAGTCTTGCTTGACTGAAAGCGCTTTCTGATGCCACTGTTGAAGCTTGAATAGTTAAAATGTCTCGGGCCATCCTTGAAAGAATCAGAAAGTGTTTTTCTTTGTCCTTCCACCATTCCAAAATATTAAAGGAGCCGTCAGGATTCACTTCCTCAATTCCCTGTGACAAATAAACTTCAAGCTCATTTAGTTGTAAAAAATCACTAGTACTAGAACTTTGAGAATCCCTGAACCCCGCCCAAGCACTAAGTGCTCTTACTCCCGCAGTTCTTTTAGATGATTGAGAACTAGAAGAAGAAGGAATTGGAACATTTGGTCTAGCATGATCTAATGCAACTTGACAAGCATTGTAAATAGTTTGAACGTTTATTTTTATTGAGGCATTGCGTCCGAAAGTTTAGACAACTCCTCATCTTCAAGTGCTAAACCATTATAAATAGTTTCATACCAAAATTGAGGACCTCATAATTTCATAGTAGGATTTAACAAGACAGCAACACCATAAATAGAGGGAATAGGGACTAGTGGATTATTATTAGTTGGGTTAATTTAGGAGCAGGACTAGTGGGTGTATCGTCATCCGGCTGCGTTTCATCAAACTCTATTTCTTTATCATCATTTTCATCAATAGTTGGATTACCATAAAGAGCATTCATATATTCATGGTTTAGTTGTTCACTGGGTGCAATATTATGGAAAAATTGACTCTCGGTAAATTATAATAAACTATTATCTCTATTAAGAATAGCAGGTGTAGGACGGGTAACAGGTTTGGGTTGGGGAGCCGGGGAAGTGGAGGAGGAACAGATTGGCCACTAGATTCACCACTCTTGGATTTTCCCTTATTTTTACTAAACATATTTTTTAAAGAATAAGCCATCTTAATTAATCAAGAAATACAAAGTAAATAAAACAAACAAAACTACATTATTAGAACTTAAGAGTGGGAACGAGTTTACCGAATTGACGAACAACTTGTTGAAAATTAATTATCGTTAAAGACTTGAAGACTTCAATTCACCAACTTCACAATTTTTCATAAATTGTAACAATAAAGTAAGCAATTATAGATTAAAATAAGAGAGAGATTGATGATTTTGTGAGAAAAATAAAAAAATGAGGAGGTATTTATAGTTGAAAGTAAGGAAAAAGTATAATTATAAAAAGTTTGGGGTTAAAACAAAGTTTGGGGGAGGGGGTTAAATGGCTATTTTGTAAATAGCCAATAGCTACTTTGGCAGAGGAAACAACTACATTTTAAATGCCCCAACGTGCAGATTTGTTTTTTTTAAAATTAGAGCCGTTGGGACCGTTTAGGCCCGCTAGGACCGGTCCGGTCCCGGTCCCAAACGGCCTGGTCTCGCGGGCCTCGCGCAAAGGACCGACCCACTTGTCAGGCCCACCTCCCCCGGTCCCGGTCTTAAACGGTTAGGACCGTTTAGGCCCACTACCCATATGGGCCGCGGTCCCGGGCCGGCCCACTTGCCAGGGTTAGCTGACGGCGACGGAAAATAGTTCCTGACACGAAAAAAGGCATAACTCTCTCATACAATGTTCGAATTCGACGATTCTTTTTGCTATGGCTCTGAAATTTCAATAAGGATCTAATGATTTAATCAAAACTGAATTTTGAGCTCATTTTTGTAATGTGATACCACGTATTTTTGAAGAATTGATGTCGAAACATTCTAGGTTCGATGCCGAAACATAGCAAATCAAGTCCGATTGACCTCATATTTTGCACGCAAGTCATAAATGACATAACTGACCTATCAAAATTTTCATAACTAGATTCCGACCCCGATATCAATAAAGTCGACTACCGATCAAACTTCCAAACCTTCCATTTCCGACTTTCGTCATTTCAAGCCAAAATCAACTACGGACTTCCAAATAAATATCCGGATACACTCCTAAGTCCAAAATCACCATACGGAGCTGTTGAAATCATAAAAATTCCATTCCGGAGTTGTTTGCTCAAAAGTCGACTCTCTGGTCAACTTTTTTCTTTTAAGCTTCTTAAATAAGAAATGTTCTCCCAATTTGATCCCAAATCGTCCGGAAACCAAACTCAACCACACACGCAAGTCATAATACGTATTACAAAGTTGTTTGGGACTTTAAGTCGTTGTACGTGGCATAAATTTTAAAACGGCAAGTCGGGTTGTTACAAATAAGCCCTAAATCAATCACCCATTAAGTACCCATACTAGGGTTGGGTCACAGCCCTAGCTAAGAGTTTAGCTACTCATAGAAAATGAAGAAATTAAAAAAGAAACTAAGATAAAACTCATAATAGATGATTAGGGAAAGCAAATCTAATGTTAAAATGATAACAATGTTACCCAAATCAATAAAGAAAACGACTATCTATTCTCAGGTATTCTCTGCTTAACCTAAATTTGACAAAAAGAGCTATTTATACCCAACTGAAATTATCGGACAAAATTGTCCCTGCGGAGATTTTGCGGCTGCACAATTATGTGTGCGGTCCGTACTTTGACACTAGCTTGACAGGATGGACTTCTGTGGCCGCACAATTCTGGGTTGCAGCCGCACTTCTTCAAATTTCGTGGTCCGCAGATTTCTGAGTGCGGCCGCACTCTCGAATTTTAGCTTTGACATGAAAGACTTCTGCGGACCGCACATTTCTGAGTGCGACCTCACTCTCGAGTTTTAGCTTTGACATGCAAGATTTATACGGACCGCACATTTCTGAGTGCGACCGCACTTTTGATTCTATGGCTGCACAATAATGGTGCGGTCCGCACTTCTTCATGACCCCAGAATCCATCTCTCTGAACCTCATCTTCTGCGGCCGCACAATAATTATGCGGTCCGCACTTTGCATAGAAATTTTGTTAGAGGCTTCCTCATGTTCTGCGGTCGCACTCAATATTGTGCGGTCCGCATTTTGCCCTTTTAGCTTTGTTTTGGTCCTTGTCCACAATTACTCCTTCTTGAGTTGATTTTCATCTCTTTAACTCATATTCCAACACTCATGCAAGAAAGCACATTTCATCAGTTTTCGAGAATACCTTTATGCAATTTTGAGCTAAAATGAAAGTAAAAGAGTGCAAATAAGTAGTCAAATTCCCTACTTATCACACCCCAAGGTGACACACTTGGCCTAATAAACCCCTTATCAAGAAGTTCCTTAAGTTGCTCTTTTAATTCTTTCAATTCAGCTGGTGCCATACGATACAGAAGAATAGAAATGGGCTGAGTGCCCGACACTGAGTCAATTCTGAAATCAATATCCCTATCGGGTATTCTGCAGGAAATACATCTGAAAAGTCTCGCACTACCAGTACTGAATCAATAGTAGGAGTGTCTGCATCAACATCTCTCACAAAGGCCAAATATGACAAACACCCCTTCCCAACCATACGTTGGGCCTTCAAAAAAGAAATTACCCTGCTGGGAACATAATCTAGAGAACCTCTCAATTCGACCTTTGGCAACCCCGGCATCGCCATCATCACGGTTCTTGCTTGATAGTACAGAATAGCATGACATGAAGACAACTAATCCATGCCCAAGATTACATTGAAATCAACCATACTGAGCAATAAAAGATCAACTCTAGTTTCTAGAGCCCCAATAGTTACCACACACAACCGATACACACGGTCCACAATAATGGTATTGCCCACTGGCGTAGATACACGAACAGGTGAAACTAAGGACTCACGGGCATATCCAGATAATGAGTAAAGTACGAATATACATACGAATAAGTGGAACTAGGGTCAAATAATATAGAAGCTTCCTTTGTCACACTAAGACAATACCCGTGACCACTGCATCTGAAGTAACAACATCTGGCCTGGAAGGAAAAGCATAAAATCGGGCCTGACTACCACCTGATCGGCCTCCACCTCTTGGGAGACCCCTAGATGACTGAGCCCCACCCCGAGCTGGATGGGCGGGTGGTGTAACTACTGGTGCCATCGGCCGAGAACTATGCTGTGGAGCACCACTCAACAACCTAGGACAATCTCTCTTGATATGACCAAATTCTCCGCACTCGAAACAACCCCTCCTCTGATGGAACTGCTGCTCCTGATAACCCGAGGAATTACCTGTAGAAGCCTGAGCGGACGAGTCATGGTGAGAACTCTGCGCTAGTAGTGCACTGAATGGCAATTGGCCTGAGTGAGCACTGTAAGAACCGTGGCTAGCTGATACACTACGATGAGTTAGACGAGTCGTCTGGGCGGGCTTATAAGGGCGACCCCTGTTGTGGTAGGACAGCCCCTCAGAAGGTACCCCACCAAAACTGCCCGAACCTCGAGGCCTCTTGGCCTCCCTCTCACCACGCTCCTGGCTATGGACCACCTCTATCTGCCGAGCAATGTCAACCACCTCGTCAAAAGTGGCACCAAATACCCTCTCCCAAGTCATAAGCAACCGCAACTGATACACGAGGCCATCAATGAACCTCCTAATCCTCTCTTTATCAGTGGGAACCAACCAAACTGCATGACGAGCGAACTCAGAAAACCTCATCTCGTATTGGGTCATATACATGCCATCCTACCGAAGTTGCTCAAACTATCTGCGCAGCTCCTCCATGCGAGACTGCGGCACGAACTTCTCCAAAAAGAGAACGAAAAACTCCTTCCATGTAAGTGGTGCTGCACCGACCGGCATGTGCCTCTCATAAACCTCCCACCATCTAAAGGCAGCCCTAGAAAACTGAAAAGAAGTGAACGAGACCCCACCGATCTCCAGAATACATGTTGTCCGAAGCATCCACTAGTACTTATCCAGAAAACCCTGAGCATCCTCTAACTTAGCACCGCTAAATGATGGAGGTCGAAGCCTCCCAAATCTATCAAGTCTCCTCTGCTCATCATCTGCCATAACGGGGACTACCGGGGCCTGAGAAGCTGCAACTGACTGGGTTAGTAGTGCCTCGGTATCTGAAGTCCCTACACTACCTTCTCTGGAGTACGGGCAACAGGGGTATGAGTACCTCCCCCGGCCTGAGAAGTGGTTGGTGTGGCCTCAGCCGAAACTACCTCAGCAAGGCCAGTGCAAACTATCAATATCTAGGCCAAAACTTCCTAAAGGCCTAGAATCACAATGGGCATAGCTGGGGCCTGAGTTGGTCCCGTCGGCTCAACTATATCTGGAATCTGCTCCTGAGCTGGAGAAACTGGTGGTGCTACAGGTGCTTCTTCAACTACTGTACGAGCTACAATCCGACCTCTACCACGGCCCCGGCCTCTCGCGGCCCTAACTGGTTGCACTAGTGGCTGACCGTCTGATCCAGTAGTACGTGTCCTCACCATCTGTGAGAGAATAGAATATCAGAAATTTAGTTTCCCCGTTCAAAAAATTCGTACGACAGAATACAAGAAAGTGAAATTTTTCTAAGGGTTCGACAACCTCTCGAAGATAAGTACAGATGTCTCTGTACCGATCCGCAAGACTCTACTAAACCTGCTCATGACTCGTGAGACCTATGTAACCTAGGCTCTCATACCAACTTGTCACGACCCAAAATCATATCCCGTCGTGATGGCGCCTATCATGGTACTAGGCATGCCGACAATCTCAATAAACTACAATTTTCTTTAAGTTTGAAAGCATAATGTGTAAATTTAATAAAAAACCCCCACACATACTGATATAGAATACACTCCCAAAATCTGGTGTCACTGACTACATGAGCATCTAAATAATAATATAGTCTCACTGGTAAAACACTATCTAGAAAATATAGAACAATACAATCAACTGAAAGGAAAAAGAGACAAGGTCTGCGAAACACCAACAGCTACCTCGGAATCTCCGAAAAATCAACTGCGCGAAGAAATCAATACCCACTGTGTCCAGGAACACCAGGATCTGCACGCGAAATGCAGGGTGTAGTATGAGTACAACCAACTCAGCAAGTAACAATACTAAATAAAGAACTGAAGTAGTGACGAGCTTCACAGCTAAGTCCAATTACAGTAATTTCCAACATAAGAAGGTAGGCATGCTTTCAAGTTCAACATTTAAGGCCAAAACAGTAATTTCATGTCAAGTTCAACTGAAACATGGATAATATCTTTGAGAAATTTCCAAACAGTGATATATGACAACTGTAGTACAATAATAATGAAATCAATGCATCCTCTCAGAGTAATAGTCACTCAGTCCTTTCACTCGCTTAGCACTCGACACTCGCACTCAGTAGGTACCTGCACTCACTAGGGGTGTGCACAGACTCCAGAGGGGCTCCTTCAACTCAAGCGTTATAATTCTCACGGACAACTCTCATGCTGCACGGACAACTCACGTGCTAGTATAATATTTGGATCCGCACGGATAACTCACGTGCTGCACAGACAACTCACGTGACATAATATAAATATCTGAATCCGTACGGACAACTCGTGTGCTACACGGACAACTCGCGTGCCATATTATATATATATATCTGGATCCGCACGGACAACTCGCGTGCTGCATGGATAACTCACGTGCCATAGTATAAATATCTCACAATCAGGTCCTCGGCCTCACTCAGTCATCAATCTTTCTAGTCTCTCGGGCTCTCAATAATCATGAAAATCAGTACAAACAGAAATGATGCAATGTATCAACAAGGAACAATAGAGTCTGAGATATGATATGCAAATAAACTGTGACTGAGTACAAAATAATAATTTAGCAGATAATTCAGCATGTACACGACCTCTGTAAGTCCCTACAGTGTCAACACATGGTTTAAACATGATTTATAGTTTGATTTCTCTAATACGTGAAAAAATGTACGGATAACAACAGATTACTCAACTACGCAGATCCATGGAATTGATCAAGTCACAATTCCTATGGTGCACGCCCACACACCCGCTACTAGCATGTGTGTCACCTCAAAACCAATCACATATCACAGAATTCAGGGTTTCATACTCTCAGGACCAAATTTAGAACTGTTACTTACCTCAAACCGTGTAATTCTTTATTCTTCTATGCCTTTACCTTGTCAATCGTCCTCCAAATGCCTCAAATCTAGTCACAAATAATTTGATTCAGTCAATACAAATTATAGGAATTAATTCCATATGAAAGTACTAATTTTCCAACAAAATCTAAAATTGCACTCAAAAATCGTCCCTGGGGCCCATGTCTTGGAACTCGAAAAATATTACAAAATATGAACGCCCATTCAACCACGAGTCCAACCATATCAAAATTACCAAATTCCAACATCAACTCGACCTCCAAATCGTAAATTCTTATTTTGAAATCCCTAGGCCCAATTCCTCTAATTTTACCACAACAACACGTAATCTAGTCGAAATACTAAATGATAATCTAATATTATTGACTAATAATGATCATAAGTGACTTGCCTCAAGTTTTCCCGTGAATTATCTCTGAAGAATCGCCTCAACCCGTGTTTGGAATGTCTAAAAATGAGAAAATTTCGGACCCCTCTGTTTTTGTACACTGCCTAGATGTTTCGCACCTGCGGAATTTTAACCACTTCTGCAGTTTTTCCTCCCGCTTCTGCGCCATTCTCGCTTCTGTGGACAAGAGTCCGCTTCTGCGGTCCAGTCCACTCCTAGCCCAGGCCGCATCTGCGACCTGGTTGTCGCTTCTGCTATCGCGCTTCTGCGACATTTTGTCCGCGTCTGCGAACCACACGCTTCTGCGATTCTAGGCTCACTTCTGCGAGCTCGCACCTGCGAGCCAATTTCCGCAAGTGTGATTGTATCAGATGGTAGAAGGTTTCCAATTTTGTTCTATGTCCGAATTTGATCGTTAACCATCCGAAACTCACCCGAGACCCTCGGGACCTCAGCTAAATACACCAACAAGTCTTACAACATCACACGAACTTAGTCGAAACCTCAAATCAAATCAAACAATGCCAAAATCACGAATCATACCCCCATTCAAGCTTAACGAAACTAAGAAATTTCAACTTCTACATTCGATGCCGAAACCTATCGAATCAAGTCCGATTGACCTCAAATTTTGCACACACGTCATAAATGACATAATGGACCTATGACAATTTTTAGAACTAGATTCCGACCTCGATATCAAAAAGTCAACTCCGCGGTCAAACATCCAAACTTAAACTTCCTATTTTCGCCATTTCAAGCATAATTTAGCTACATGCTTTTAAATAATTTTTCGAACATGCTCCTAAGTTAAAAATCACCATACGGAGCTATTAGAATCATCAAAACTCTATTCCAAGGTCGTTTACATATAAGTCAACCTCCGGTCAACTATTTTAACTTAAGCTTTAAACCTTGGAACAAAGTGTTCCAATTCATTCCAAAATCTCCCCGGACCCGAACCAATTACCCCAACAAGTAATATAACAACTGTAAAGCACAAATTGAGCAGTAAATAGAGGAACAAGGTTATAGTACTCAAAACGACCGGCCGGCTCGTTAAAGATCATTTTACATCGGTTCTATCATCACTCAATAAAGACATAACTTATCGAGATCTCATTAGTTTCAGGTACCTGAGCCTCTCCCATGAGGTCTTATAAAGTGTTATGTCGTGGTGCTCTTATAGAGTATTTGCCTCCTAATTATGACCATCTTGAACAATTGCTCATCTCCTTCTTCAATGGTTTTTATCTTTGGAACCGATTATTCTATTACGCTTCATGCATTCTTCAGACTATGTCCATCATGGACTTTATTCTATTTGGAGCATTCACAACAGAAATATTACATTTAGCTTTGGGTTAGCAAATGCCCGCGGTAATATTTTACAAATGAATTATCACTTGAATTTCAAGTTCACATTTTATTGTACGAGGATCTAGATGTACTCATAATAATTCATTCCACGTATCACTTTTTCAGCTGCCCATTTTCTCCCCCTAATGTTGGGATCATCAACACATATCCCAACCTTCTTTGGGGACCCATCTTTGTGCATTATGGTTGGCTAATTAAATCATATAGCACAACCATATTTTTAGATAAAAATTATTTTGTTCTTGACCCTGAACCAATTGTGATAAGGAGAATTTATCTTAACTTCTTGGCTAGATGCGTACAAGTGTTGTTGTATATTAAATAATATACCTCATACCAAATTTCTTTTTGGGAGTTTTATTCTCATAACCAATAGTTTAGCTATAATTGGAGGCATACAATTTCTTCTAATCCAACTTGGATTTAAACCAACATTATCATCACAATTTACATTCTAGAACTGTGCTCTAATAATTTGATCAAGCAACCTGGAAAAATCCAAACTGTAAGTTGTTAACTAACGCATATGTGACCATATAATAGATACATCTATTAAAATCATATAATAGTAAACGGTCCATATGGCAGGTGACTGGGTGTATATATATATATATATATATATATATATATATCACTTTTTATTCGTTCCAGAAATCAAGGGATTCAATTCCAACATTAGCTGGTATATCATTAGAATAAGCAGCACAAGAGAATTCTTGAAGAATCTTGTATTTCTTCAATATATGCCAATGTAAATTCTCAATTAATTTTTGCATCATAATTGAATCGGAATGACCAACCAGTCATGCCAACTGATATTTGTTTCAGTAAACCTTTAGTTTACTTGTGGTATGTGACTCTATCATCATGCTTATACATGTGTAGTACAAATAGATGAAAAGTCGAGTAACCTTTTATATTTATCCGGTATGATTATAGTAATATGAATATATTCAATCTTCCCTTCATTTATAGTCTCAATATCTCAACCACTTTGACTAATATCTTTGAAACTAAAAAAAGGTTTTTTGCGACTTATTACAAAATCAATGTCATGAACAATTTTATTCATGCGGATAGTAACAAATTAGTTCTTCTAGAGCTCTTAACTGATTTTGTACTATAAGATCTTTTGTCACACTATTCATATGGTGAATGTCTCATTTACGGAGAAAATCATATCATAATAATTGTCATGGTCAAAATCATCAGAAGCAAAAAAAATTCTTGCTTTAATTTTGCCTTTAATAATTATTTATAAGGCATGGCAAAATATTTTTGGCGTACCACATGTACGCGACCAATGAAGTATTCATGTAACCACACAATAATGTTTATTATCTGTCTTTCTCTCAAACCCCCCGTAGAGGTGAGTTGTAGTATTTATTCAATCATGCATAATCACATTCTTATGCATAATTTGTATCAATATATATTTTCACATTCACTTTTGGGAATGAGTTTGCATTTACAATGCTTATCACAAGTCACATTTTTATAGAATGAACCATAATCATCTGAACGTGCCTCATATTTACAAATCATATTGATACACATTTCCTTCGCCTTTGAAGGATAATTTTGAGAACCCTTGTTGTTCTCCATTTTATAATTATTATAATGATGACTATTATTATTTTAATCTTTGGCACGCCCACGTTCATTGGTCAACCACTTATCTCTATTTAGACTTATTATGCATCACTATCACATTTACTTCAAGAATGAAGCAAATAAAGTGGGACAAACTTCATGCTTTTTCATGAAAATTATATTATTTTCATTAGTCATCATTATATTATCAATATGGTGCATTGGAGCTCAAACCCAATTTCTTACCCATATAAATGCATGTTATGCCATAATATGTTGAGACTCAAACCCAATGCCTTACCCATATAAAGGCATGTTATGTCATAATATGTTGGGACTCAAACCTAACGTCTTATCATCATAATGCATCAGGACTTTAACTCGATGTCTTACCCTCGTGGTGTGTTGGGACTTGTGTCCATTGTCTTACCCTTAACTAATGACATAATAAGCCAAAGCATGTTAGATCTCACTTTCAAGCCATAATCATTATCACAGAAAATAACTAAGTTAGAAATAATAAATACATATACCGTGACTTGATTATTTTTCGCTCCAATGAATTGTAATTAATAACGTTAACTGACAGAATGTTTGAAAGTATTTTTACACACCTGAGCAAATTAAATCAGTTAGCATGCATAAAATCAATCAAAAGTTTGTTAAAAGAAAAAATGATCACTTGTATTATGCATACAATTGTAGAAAATAACAAAAATATTCATCCAGCATGAACAAAATATATTTAAAGCTTTTCAAAGTTTGGCTAGATATAACTGAGGGTTCAAAAGAATATCTTTTCATGAAATAATATAAATATCTAAGCATGTATATATATGTTCAACATATATATATATATTTCTATAAAGCTTTCAAGTGATTTATATTCCAACAAGTAATATGGTACACCAACATATTCATGTAACATAAATATTATAAATTAGTAAGTCACTTTACCAGATTGAAACTATTTTGCTCAAATCTATTTGTCATGTTAATTTCATAAAAACTCAAAGAGAGAGAGTAATTATTACATGCTCATTTGCTAAATCAAATATGACATATAGAGGTATGAGTGAACCAAGAAGTATATAAAGATTATACCTCCCCGGATCTCTAGAGAAAGAAAGATTTACCACAATACTATCAAGAGAATATATGTACCATGTTAGTGTAGCAATTGTTTAGTACATACTAGACTTTCGTGGAAAAACTTGTCCATCCCTGCTATGTACTGTATGATTCCAGTTTGTCATTTAAAAAGTAAAAGTATTCTTGGTGAACATCCCATAAATCACTTGCAAGAAGTGAAATTTAACTTTAGTTAAATTGGAGAAGTCGTGCTGATAACGTGTTAAGAAACTTAGTTCAAAACAATAATATAAAACAAGAAAATAGATAAGAATATAAAGATAACGAGATGAGAGATTCTTATTTCTTCCATGTATTTAAGTGTGTACAATGTGATGCCCAAACACCTCTATTTATAGGATGATATTTAGGTAATACAAAGGGATTCCATGAACATGGTATTAACTATTGAGATCAAGGGTTGAGATCATGGAGGAGGTTATGGAGGTGTGGGAGTTACAATCATAATGGTAAGAAATAGTGAGAGGTTAATGGAGAAGAGTAATGGGAGTAACCTTTTTAGGAGTTATATACATTCACTACATAATATAATATTTCGTAACAGACCTTCCTTTTTATCTTTTCATTTAAGGCCTTGTTAACCAATTCTCTTTCATGTGAATTAAGACTTGTTATCTCATTATAGCCAAGTCTTAGCCACAAATTCCTATAAATAGGATGTACCTTTCACCATGGGAACACACCTTCAAGTTTCCCGTTCTTTGTCTTTCTCAAACCCTTTATCTATATATTAAGAGTAATTCTGAGAGTTGAGTGTTGGGAAATACTTATGTGAACTCTTTCTTTTGATTAATCTTGTGAGGTTATTCTCTCGAGGGTATTTGGTATTAATTAGAGTATTTACTCTAATTTTGTACTCTCTTTTGTACTATTATTGGTATAGTGAATTTGCTTCTCTCTGCTTATAGATGCAGATCACATTGATCGAACCACATGAAATTTGTGCCTTCTTTATTTGCTTTAATTGTCATTGTTATCAACTTGCATTGTCTTTATTATTTTTATTATAACGCTGTTTGACTAAATTTTGCACTACCCAGATCCCCCATCCTAACATTGGTCAATTAATTAGTGTACTGTATAGAACGTCAGCATGTTTGAAAAATTTTCAAGACTCGCTTTCACTTCCATTTTGAAATATCTACCATTATCTTTGATAATTGATAGTAATCCATGAAAATATTGCATGTCTATATAGACCAAGTTATCTGGTTTTACTAACCATTCTCGACCTTATCTGTAATGATCCGGTCAATCATTTTGAGTATTACAACCCTTTCCCCCATTTGCTGCTCAATTTTTGCTTTACAACTGTTATGTGACTTGCCAGGGTAATTGGTTTGGGTCCGGTGAGGTTTCAGAATGAATTAATACACTTAGTCTCAAGGATGAAAGTTTAAGTTGAAAAGGTTGACCGGATATTGACTTATGTGTAAACGACTCCGAAATAGAGTTTTGATGATTTCAATAGTTTCGTATGGTGATTTTGGACTTAGGAGTGTGCCCGAAAAATTATTTAGAAGCCCTAGTTAAATTAGACTTGAAATGGAAAAAAATAGAAAGTTTAAGTTGAAAGTGAGACCGGGGAGTTGACTTTTTGATATCGGGGTCAGAATCACGTTCTAAAACTTTTTATAGGTCTGTTATGTCATTTATGACTTGTGTGCAAAATTTAAGGTCAATCGAACTTGATTCGATAGGTTTCGACATCGAATGTAGAAGTTGGAATTTCTTAGTTTCGTTAAACTTGAATTGGACTTGAAATCGAATGTATGATTCGATGTTTTAGCGTTGTTTGATATGATTTGAGGTTTTGACTAAGTTCGTATGATATTTTGGGACTTGTTGGTATGTTTGGTTGAGGTCCCGAGGGCCTCGGGTGTGATTCGTAGTGGTTTCGGACCATTTTTCCTTATTTTGCAACTGCCAGAGCTGGTGTCTAGTGTTGTTCTTCACGAACGCGAAGGGTGTCATGCGTTTGCGGAGAAGGATTTTGGGGTGCTGGGAATTATCCCATCGCGAACGCGATGCAGTAGACGCGAACGCAGAGCAGAGGTTGGGCAAGCCTACGTGAACGTGAGTGAGCTATCACGAACGCGAAGAGGAAGGGGAGCTGGGGGCCTGCCTGGCGTTAAGCCTTTGAGAACGCAGCTCGTGGATCGCGAACGCGTAGGACAGAGATCGGAATGCTTCGCGAACGCGACAAGGAGGTCACGAACGCGAAGGAGGAAATTATGGCAGCATATGTTTTGTGCTCCGCGAACGTGAGGCAAGGGCCGCGTTCGCGAAGAAGAAAAGCATAGGCAGAAACTTTAAGTTTTGAAGTTGGGACTTTGTCCCATTTTCCATTTTTGACAAATTGGAGCTCGGGAAGAGGCGATTTTCGGGAAACTTTCAAAGAAAATAATGGGGTAAGTGTTCTTAACTCAATTTTGGTCAAATTACCCGAATCCATAGTTGTTTTTAACATTTAATTGATGAATTAAGTTGAAAAATTTAGAAAAACCCTCTTGGTTTAATTTGAAGATTTGAGGGTTGAGTTGATGTCAGATTTGAGTAAAATTTATATAATTGAACTCGTGGTTGAATGGGCGTTCATATTTTATAACTTTTGTCGGGTTCCGAGATGTGGGCTCCACGGGCGATGTTTGAGTGAAATTTCAGATTTTGTGGGAAAATTAGTATTTTGATATGGAATTAATTCCTATAATTTGTGTGGACTGAAATTAATTGTGACTAGATTCGAGTCGTTCAGAAGTTGATATGCGCAGAATGGAATTTGTGGAGCATTGTTTAGCTTGCTCGATATTGGATTCGGCTTATTCGAGGTAAGTAACATCTCTAATCTTGGAGCTGAGGGTATGAACCCTGATTATACGTGTTATGTGAATTGTCTGGAGGTGACGCACATGCTAGGTGACAGGCGTGTGGGCGTGCACTAGAAATGGAGACTCGGTTGATTTCGTAGAGCTGTATAGTCAATTAACCAGTATCTTTCCATGTATTTTTATGTGTTAGAGAAACTAAGTTGTGACTCATATTAGAAATCATGCTTAGGCAAATGTTGGTATTATTGGGACCCACTAAGGTCATTTCTGCTGTTGAATTATATGTTAAAACTGTAATTTCATACTCAGTCATATTCATTCGTTGCATATAATATCTCAGTCTCTGTTGTTATTTATTGATACATCATATCATCATTTTGGGTTAGTTTCATGATATTGTGAGCCCGAAAGATTGGAGAGATTGATGACTAAGTGAGGTCGATGGCCTGATTTTGAGGTTATTGATACTATAGCACGTGAGTTTTCCGTGCGGATCAAGATATTGATACTATAGCACGTGAGTTGTCCGTGCGGATCAAGATATTGATACTATAGCACGTGAGTTATCCGTGCAGCATGTGAGTTGTCCGTGCAGATTATAGCGCTTGGGCTAAAAGAGTCCATCCAGAGTCTATACACACCCCAGTAAGCGCAGGTACCTACTGAGTGCGAGTGCTGAGTGCCGAGCGATTGGGAGGATTTAGTAACTGTAAGGACTGTGTGATTGGGAGGATTGAGTGAATTGATATACTGAGAGTATGCACATGGTTTTATCACTGAGTTGCATCTCATTGACATGCACACTTGACATACAGGCATAGAGATGCATTTTTCTCATGCTATAGGATATTGCGTCATTCATGACTTCACATACTCATTGACATGTAGGCATAGAGATATTTTCCTTATGCCATTTGAAAATGAAATATTTACCTGTTGAAAGTTTGGGAAAAAAATTACAGTTTTACAAAATGTACTCATATTTTAGTGATTTCGGAAAGATTTGGGTTTTCACTGATATACTTGAAAAGAAAATGTTTATTTTCTGGAACTGTGAACGAGCTGAGCATTTTATCTCTAAGCTACTTCTTTTATTACTTCCATTATGTTGTTATGAACTGTTGTTGGCTATTGGTGTTGGACCGCGACCTGTGTTCCAGCTCGTCACTACTTTCAACCTAAGGTTAGGTTTATTACTTATTGAGTATATGGGGTCGGTTGTACTCATACTACACTTCTGCACCTTGCGTGCATATATTGGATGTTGATGTTGCTGTGATCAACGGGAGCTGGATTTGAAGACACACCTGGATTCCGGTCGTAACTTCCTCTTGTTCATGGTAGCCTTAGATTTATAAAAATCTGTGTATGTACATTTCGAACAAAAGATGTATTTATCTTATACCAGCTTTGCAATTTCTAATCTTAGAAGCTCATTGTAACGACTTGACTTATCGTTTTAAGAATTAACGCCCTGTTCAGTGACTTAAGGTCTCGAGCAGCTTCGTAATATGTATTATGACCTGCGGGTGTGGTCGAGTTTGATTTTTCGGAAGATTCAGAATTAAATTAAAAGAACAATTCCTATTTATAAGCTTAAATAGAAAGAGTTGACCAGAGAGTTGACTTTTGAGAAAACGATCCCGGAATGGAACTTTGATGATGTCAATAGATTCGTATGGTGATTTCGGACTTAGGCGTGTGTCCGAATTTGGATTTGGAAGTCTGTAGGGCAATTCGACGCATTTTGACAAAAGTTGAAAAATAGAAGATTTTGAAAATTTTGACTGAAGGTGAAATTTTTGATAACGAGGTCGGATTTTGATTCCGGAAATTGGTATAGCTCCATTACTATATTTATGACTTGTCTGCCAAATTTGGTGAGAAACGAAGCTGGTTAACGTGATTCAGACGTCCGGTTGTTAAAATAGAAATTCTAAAATTTTCTTTAAAATTTTATTTGATTTGGTGTCCGATTCGTAGTTCTAGATGTTATTTTGGTATTTTGATTGCGTGAGCGAATTCGTATTAAGTTTTTGGACTGGTGTACATATATGGTTTGGAACCCCGAGGGCTCGGGTGTAATTCAGATCATGATCGACGCATTTCAGAACCATGAAACTGCTGAACCTGCTGCTACTGGTTTCCTTCTATGCGATCGCGTGACTGTGTCCGCGATCGCGAAGGCTTAATGGTCACGGATGAATTTGTACTATGCGATCGCATAGTGAGGTCCGCGATCACACAGTTGCAGTAACTAAGTCACCGCGAACGCGAGGGCCAAGTCGCGTTAGTGAAGAAGGAATAAGGAAGAAGCTGAAGCACAAACATTTGTACTACGCGATCGCACAAGGTAGTCCGCGAACGTGGAAGGCTAAGAAACTGTGCTTCGCGTTCGCGAGAGCACTGCCGCGTTCGCGTAGAGCAAAAGCCGGGCAGCCTAAAAATGTGCTTCGCAATCGCGAAGCAATGTACGTGATCGCATAAGGTAAAAACCTGGGCAAACAGAACTTAAGTTCTGTAAATGGGATTTTGCCCCATTTTCTACCATTTTCGATTGGGATTTTTTGTCACGACCCGAAATTACCACCTTCGGGACCGTGATGGCGCCTAACATTTCACTTGCTAGGTAAGCCAAAGTTAGAATATAATTAGCCATTTTAACAAAAAAAATTAAATTAATTAATAACAAGAAAACATATGCGGAAATAAAGTCTGAAATAAAGTGAATAATCCATAATAATCGCGATATCTAAATACCATCCCAGAACTGGAGTCACAAGCGCACGCGCTTCTAGAATAATACAAATAAAAGTCTGAATAAAATTCAAGGTGTTTGAAATATAATACACAACTGAGATAATATAGAAGGAGATTTCAGAACTGCGAAAGCTATGCAGTTATACCTCAAGTCTCCACTGGTAGCTGTATCCGGGCAATTCTACAGTACGCCGTTGGGACTAACTCCGAAATCTTTACAAGAAGTGCAGAGTGTAATATCAGTACAACCGACCTCATGTACTGGTAAGTGCCGAGCCTAACCTCGACGAAGTAGTGACGAGGCTATGACAAGACACGTAAATAACCATTTATAAACTGGGAGGGAACATGCGAAGGGGAATGATATAATAATTTCACCAAGAGATGTATCACTTAGCAACCATTTAATTTATCAACAATAAAATGAGCAATTGATAATATGAAAATGGCACGGCACCACCCTTCGTGCTTTTACTCTCATTTGGTACGGCATCACCCTTCGTGCTTTTACACTTTATGAAAATGACGCGATATCACCCTTCGTGCTTTTATACTCACAAATGGCACGGCAACACCCTTCGTGCTTTTACACTCATAAATGGCACGGCAACACCCTTCGTGCTTTTACACTCTTCTTTACCATGACAATGATATTATAAATAATAAAAATGGTACGGCATCACCCTTCGTGCTTTTACACTCTTCCTTACCATGAAAATAATAATATAAATTTGGAAGAGTATTTAAATGCGGGGATATGCACTTATCAATCAATTCAATACCAGAATACCGACTTTACCTTCCAAAATATTCAACAATAATTAAATGAATAATAATTTCATGAATAATGATCAAATAATCAATAATAAACTTAAACAAGAATATCTTAATTAAATAGGCAATTATTCATAATAAATAAATTCCACCCGCATGCTTTGACTCAACCACAACGCATAAGTACTCGTCACCTCATATATACGTTGTACCCGCACATTAAATCACGTAGCAAATAGACAAATAAGTCCTACTCCCTCAAGTCAAGGTTAACCACGACACTTACCTCACTTTGCAACCAAATTCAAGAATTCAATAAACCCTTGCCTCGCGAATTAATTCCATATGAATTTATAAATTTTCTGGATAAAAATCCAAAATTTATTTAAAAAACTAACAGTGGGACCCACACCTCGAATCCCGAAAAAATTATAGGAATTAGAACACCCGTTCCGATACGAGTTCAACCATATAAAAATTATCGAATTCCGACATCGGATTGGCTTTCAAATCCTCAATTAAAGTTTTGTTTGAAGATTTATACCATTTTCAATCCAATCTTTACCCATTTGAACACAACAATCTTCCCATAACCTTATTGGTACAAGCATGTATAACTAATACTCTCACATGCAAGAATCACACTCACAATCACCCATCTTTACCCAAACTCGAAATTGAAGAGTAGGAGTTAGAACCTTACCTCTTGGGTGAAAGATCTTGTGATAATTCCTTGTTGGATTTCAAAGCTTGAACGAGATTTTTGATGAACAAAGCACTTGAGCTTCTTTCTCTCTCTAAAACACTCTCACTTCTCTCTAAAATCATCAGATAATTACCCCAAATTAAGCCCCTAAGTCTATATATCAAAATGGGGCCGGGTTATGAAATTAAAAAAAATTAACCCTCCGAAATCGGGTCTGCGGTCGCATAATTGCATTTTTGCAGCCTTTGGCAATTTGGTCATAACTTATTGTAAGAGTATCCAAATGACAAACGGTTTAAAGTGTTAGAACCTAGACTCGAAGGCCTTTCATTTGATAGGTAGATCATCATATAATTCCTTTTATATAGGTATATATGATCGTTCAAAGTTTGATCTTATGCGTACCTATTTGAAACTTTTGTCTATTATGAAACTTGACTTAGACTTAGGCCTCTCCTTAGACTTCACATCGCTTATAATATACATCGTACACTTGTTATCATATCCAATTGGTATCCATAATATTAATTGTCCTCAAATGAGAAGTAGAGTCCGCCCCCAAACACATAACATAACTTATCTCTTCTTTCACCTATTTTAATTTTTCGAATTTTTACTAACTCCCAAAATTTTCAAAAATTTCGCCAGAGTTTCCTTTGTAACTGGGCCTATCCACCTGCCAGAGAATCTCATAAACCAATCTTAACAACACATACATAGTCCAATCAACCTAACACAACATGAAAACAATACTGACAGTGGCATCACAAGCAATATATTACTAGAACAGGAACGCCATTAACATCAACTATTCAGGTGATACATAACTCATAACAGGTAAGCTCTCAATATCTTCATAGAACACAGAAATGAACGTTTAAATTAAAGATGATGATTTTGGGTCATCATATTTTTGGAGCTCGAATTTGGGCGATTCTGGAAGGAGTTTTCACAAGCTTGGTTGGGGTAAGTGTTCTATATCCTAAAGTGATTATGTTTCATGAATCTATGGTTTTATTCATCATTTATTTTGGATTTAAATGGAAGAAATCAAGATTTTGGCAAAATCTTCCAAAAACGAAAATTGAAGATTTGGAGGACGATTTGTTATTGGAATTCGATAAAATTGGTATGGTTGAACTCGTATCGGAATGGTGTTCGGATTTCGTAAAACTTTTGTCGGGTTCCGAGGAGCGGGCCCTGCGCTGAGGTTTTAGAATAAAATTTTAAGTTGGTGTTTTATTATCCGAAATTATTTTCGATGAATTTTAATGAAGTTATACAATTAATTTGGATAGATTTGAGCTGTCCGAAGGTCAATTCAAGTAAGAAGGATATTTTGGAATATCGGCCTAACTTCAAAAAGATAAGTATCTTGCCTAACCTTGAGTGGGGGAATTACCCATTAGGCATTGAGTCTTATGTGGAAATTGTGTGATTGGAAGTCATGTACGCGAGGTGACGAGTACATACTCAGGCTTATATGTGAAAATTTTATTAGTTTAAAGTTTTAGGCATTTTTATGTATTAAATTGGATAATTGTTGGCATTTGGTAAATCCTTGAATTATCACGCCCCATTCCTTATTTGTCGAGTTTGTATTTTATATAATAATTTGGTGTTATTGTCACTTGGATTTTATGTGAATTCCGTGTGTTTGTTGACTTGATATTTTTCTTGGAATTAAATTCATGATGGAATACTTATCTGCAAATATTTATTAAATAAGTTTAAATTGAGGAGTTAATATAATTATCAAGAATTTAGATTAATGAAGGCGTTACCCTATACTGAGTATTTTTCACCTTTGTTGATTGTTTTGAGGTTTTATATACGTTGTGTGGAGCCTTGAGCTATTTGTTGAGAAATTTATTGATTCTGGTACATATTTGGAATTTGGTTGTGGTCAGTGGCAAATTGTGATATGAATTGTTGTATTGTATTGTGATTTAAACACTCTCCTTGATGTTATTTATGCTTCCTACCTTGCTTGTTAATGATATACATGTTCTTGGTAAGGAAGAGTGTAAAGCACAAAGGGTGATGCCGTGCCATTTGAATTATATTATCATGTGAGGGAGAGTGTAAAGCACGAAGGGTGATGCCATGCCATTTGAGAGTGTAAAGAACGAAGGGTGATATCGCGCCATTGAGAGTGTAAAAGCACGAAGGGTGATGCCGTGCCATTTCATTTATATTATCAGGTGAGGATGAGAGTAAAAGCACGAAGGGTGATGCCGTGCCATTATTTTTATATTATCATATATTCATGGAAAGAAGGGTGTTTCCGTGCAGGCGAGGACAAGAGACATACATTATATTGTGATATCGTTTTATTATGTATACATTCACGCCTTTATCTTGAGATGTTATTGTGCACCTATGTTTTCTATGTGACTTGTAGTCGTTGTTGCTTCCTATGTGCCTCCACTTTATTTCTTTTATTGTTATTGGCATTTCTCCCACCTAGTTGGTACTGTTATATGTATGCACAGTGAGAAAAATATAAATGCACGAAGGGTGTGGCCGTGCAAATTGTAATGACCCAGCCGGTCGTTTTGAGCGTATTAGCCCTGATCCCCTATTTAATGCATTCCCCGTATCTGTTTCTGCTTATGTGACTTGTTGGGAATTCTTGTTTTGGTTTCGTAGTGTTTCAGGACACTTAGTCCCTAATACAAAAACTTAAGTCTTAGAATTTTCACCGTAGTCGAAAGTATGTGAAGACGACTCCGGAATGGAGTTCCGTCGGTTTTGTTAGCTCCGTTGGGTGATTTTGAACTTAGAAGCGTGCCCAAACTGTGAATTTGAGGTTTGTAGCTAATTTAGGCTTGAAATGGCGAAAGTCGAATTTTTGGGAAGTTTGACCGGGGGGTTGACTTTTTGATATCGGGGTCGGATTCCGATTTCGGAAGTTGGAGTAGGTCCGTAATATTGAATATGACTTGTGTGCAAAATTTGAGGTCTATTGGACGTGGTTTGGTAGGTTTCGGCGTCGTTTGCGGAATTACCAGATAGCATGATAGGCCAACTCAGAGAATCGCATCTCATACTGTGTCACAGACATATCGCCGTGGCGAAGCGGCTCAAACTGTCTACGCGGCTCCTCTCTGCGGGATCGAGGCACGAACCTCTCCAAAAAGACCACAGAGAACTGCTGCCAAGTAAGACGTGCTGCGCCAACAAGCCTACGCCTCTCGTAAGTCTCCCACCATTTGAGTGCAGCCCAGAAAACTGAAAGGTAGTGAATGAGACCCCACAAGTCTCCAAAATACCAGCAGTACGGAGTATCCTCTGACGTTTGTTCAAAAAGTTCCGAGCATCCTCTCTCTCTGTGCCACTGAAAGGTGGTGGCTGAAGTCTCCCAAACCTCTCCAACCTATGCTGATCATCCTCAGGCATAGCAGGAACCACATAATCCTGAGCAACAGCAATCGGTTGTGGCTGGTGGTGCCTCTGGTGTCTAAAGTCCCTGAATAACCTGCTTGGGTGTGCGAGCGACGGGAGTCTGAGTGCCTCCCCTGGCCTGAGAAGTGGCTGCGGCCATCGAAATAGAGACCGCCTGAGCAAGGCCAGTACACGCTATCCGAATTTGAGCTAGGGCCTCCTGAAGGCCTGGAATCACAATAGGCACAGGTGGTGCCTGAGTTGGTGCATCAACAACTGGAACCTGGTCCTAATCTGGGACAACCGGTGGATCTGCAGGTACTGCCCCAACAGCTGTACGGGCTGCACCTCTGCCTCTACCATGGCCTCTACCACGGCCTCAGCCTCTCACAGCCCTGGCTGGTGGTACTGGTGGTTGGCCCTCCTGACCAGTAGCACGAGTCCTCACCATCTGTGAGAGAATGAAATAACAGATGTTTAGTTACTAGAATCAACAAATTCGGACGACAAGAATTCAAGAATGTGAAGTTTCCTAAAGGTTATGCAGCATCCTGAAGATAAGTACAGACGTCTCCGTACCGATCCGCAAGACTCTACTAAACCCGCTCATGACTCGTGAGACCTATGTAACCTAGGCTTTGATACCAATCTGTCACGACCCAAACTAACCTCTGTCGTGATGGCGCCTATCATGGAACTAGGCAAGACGACTCATTTCCAAAACAAATCGATATTTCATTTCAAAGATAATTTCAAGGTTATTTAACATAAAACCTCCATTTAAAGAGTTCAAATCAAAGAAAAATAGAAGTGCGGAAAAGAAAAAGCCCGAGATCGGGGTGTCACTAGTCATGAGCATCTACTACAATCTGTCTAACAATATCAAGGGTAAGTCAGCCTAGAAAATAGCTAAATACAACTAGAGGAAGATAAGAGGGAGAAGAGCAGGGGATGTGATCGCCAAATAGCTACCTTGCTATCTCCAAGAAAAATCTGCAACCAGAACACTCTATAACCGCTACCGCGTCCAGCTACACCTGAATCTGCACACAAGGTGCAGGGAGTAACGTGAGTAAGCCAACTCACTAAGTAAAAACAATAAATAAAAACTGAGCAGTAGTGATGAGCAATAAAGCATATAACGTTCATATCATGAAATCTTAGTAAAGTACAACATGCTTTATAAATCAGTGTTTGAATCAAATTATCTCGTTTAAACCCGGTTCCAGTAAAAATCATTAATAGATATTTTTCCAACAGTTTTCAAACAAAGGCTCAATGCAAAGGTGAGCAAAAATGATGAAATCATAAACAGCCCCTCGGGCAAAATATCACTCATATACAGCCCCTCGGGCAAACCTCATAGTCACTCGTGCCACTCGGGCATACCTCACAATCACTCTTGCCACTCGGGCATACCTCACAATCACTTTTGCCACTAGGGCATACCTCACAATCACTCATGCCTCCCAGTCACTCAGCACTCGGCACTTGGCACTCGCACTCAGTAGGTACCTGCGCTCACTGGGGGTGTGTACAGACTCCGGAGGGCTCATTCAGCCCAAGCGCTAATAATCTGCATGGACAACTCACGTGCTATAATAATAAAGTATGCTGCAGGCGGGCAGCCCCGATCCACACTCATCCTAAAAAATCAGGCCCTCGTCCTCACTCAGTCATAAACCTCTTAAGCCCCTCGGGCATTTTAGTAAAACAGGGCATTCGGCCCAAAACATTTATATGCATCAAAATAGATTCATAAAACTGAGTTATGTGGTAAACAAGTATAAACATGACTGAGTATAAATTTTCAATTGAAAACAGTGAGAGGATGGTAAGAAACAGCCCCTAAGGGTCAAAACAGCATTGGCGCAAGGCCCAAACATGGCATTAAGCCCGATTTATAGAACATCTTTCTAAAACATATAAGTATCAATGGTTTCAACAAAGTATGCAACTTTACAGTTGCTACGGGACGAACCAAGTCACAAATCCCCAACAGTGCACGCCCACACATCCGTCACCTAGCATGTGCGTCACTTCAAAATAGTAGAATGATACGAAATCCTGGGTTTCATACCATCAAGACTAGATTTAGAATCGTTACTTACCTCAAACCGGTCAAATCTCTAACCCGCAATGCTCTTGCTTCTTGACTTGGCCCCCAAATGCTCCGAATCTATTCACAATCAGTACAATACCATCAATACGCGCTAATGGAATGAATTCCACAAGAAAAACTGCAAAATTAGACCAAAACCCGAAATTGACTCAAACCCAGCACCCAGGCCCACGTCTCAAAATCTGACAAAATTTACAAAACTAGAAAGCTCATTCACTCACGAGTCTAGCTACACCAAATTCATCAAAATCCGACATCGTTTGATCCTTCAAATCCTTAAATTACTCTCCAAAAATTCCAAGCCCTAACCCCTCATTTTCACTAATTACCATGATTAAACAACGAAAAATCACCATATATTAGCGCTCAAGTAACTTATCTCAACGAAATCCCCTTGATTCCCTCTTCAAATCTCTCCTAAAAGCTCCAAAAACCGAATAGAAATGGTGGAAATGAACCAAATTCGCGAAGGGTTCTATTTATGGTTTCTGCCCAGGTTTTTCTCACCTGCGGCCATTTTCTCGCACCCGCGTGACCGCACCTACGGTCCAAGAAGCCGCACCTCCGCAACTCACTTAATCACCCAGCTTCTGCACCTACGGACACCTTCTTCGCACCTGCGGACTCGCATCTGCGAAATCAGCCCAAACTCCTCATCTCCGCATCTGCGCTCAAGGCCTCACACCTGCGGGCTCACAGATGCGGACAATTCTTCGCACCTGCATTCCCAGCCTTGGCCCAGCATCGCCCGCACCTGCGCACTCCACATGCGTACCCGCGGCCTCGTACCTGCGACCCTTTCTTCCGCAGGTGTGGAAATAACAGAAGCAGCAGCTCCAGCTGCAAAGTCGAACTTCGACAAATCCGTTAACCACCCGGAATCACCCCGAGGCCCTTGGGACCTCAACCAAAAATACCAACAAGTCATACATCAGCATACAAACTTAGTCGAACATTCGAATCACTCAAAACAACATCCAAACACTAAATTGCCCTCGGATGCCGAAACCAACTAAACCACGTACAAATGGTCTCAAATGTTGCACACACGTCATAAATGACACTACGAACCTACTCCAACTTTCAGAATTCCATTCCGACCCCGATATCAAATTTTCCACTACCGACTGAAATCGCTAAATTATAATTTCACCAATTCAAGCCTAATTCTACCACGGATCTCCAAATCATATTCCGGTTGCACTCCTAAGTCCAAAATCACCTAACAAAGATAACGGCACCATCAAAATTCAAATCCGAGATCGTTTACACATAGGTCAACATCCGGTTGGCCTCTTCCAACTTAAGTTTCTACTTAAGAGACTAAGTGTCTCAATTCACTCTGAAACCACTCTGGTCCCGAACCAACTAACCTGATATAACATAATATAGCTGAATAACACAAAAAGAAGTAGAAATTGGGAAAACGGGATTATAACTCTCGAAACGACCGGCCGGGTCGTTACAAAAGCTCTTGAATTGGTGTGCTTACAAATAAGGAGAAACTCCTCTATTTATAGCAAGAAATCCTTGGTCTAATAATAGATATTATGTCATGACAAATATCATGATCCACAAATTTGTTATAATGGATATTATGTCATGGCAAATGTCATGAACCACAAATTTATTATAATGGATATTATGTCATGGCAAATGTCATAAAAATTTGGCCATATTACAAATCTCCACCTTGGCCTAATTTTGGCTTATATATAGTAAATTTGCTCCATCTTCTCCGCAAAAACCCCAATGGGCAAAATCATTCTTCATAAATGCCAATCAAGTTCAGGCAAAGCTTGAACTTGGACACTGAAAGAGGTTTTGTGAACATGTCAGTAGGATTGTCTCTAGTGTTGATCTTCTGAACACAGACTTTTCTTTCAGCAATGGTTTCTCGAATGAAATGATATTTTATATCAATGTGCTTTGTCCTCTCATGATACATTTGATCTTTAGTTAAGTGAATGGCACTTTGACGATCACAGAAAATGGTAATACCACTTTGGTGTAAACTGAGTTCCGCAAATAGACCCTTGAACCATAAAGCTTCTTTGGTCACCTCGGCCACTGCCATATATTCTGATTCGGTAGTAGATAAAGCTACTACATGTTGTAATGTAGCTTTCGAACTAATAGCGCAACCACCGATGCAAAATACATAGCCTGTCAGTGATCTTCTTTTGTCAAGATCACCTGCATAATCTGAGTCTACAAAATCAACCAAAGTGTTAGTATTTCTCCCAAACTCCAAACATATGTTTGAAGTACCTCGCAAGTATCTGAGAATCCATTTCACAGCATGCCAATGTGCTTTACTAGGGCAAGCCATATACCGGCTTACCAAGCTCACTGATTGTGAATTGTCTGGACGTGTACAAACCATTGCATACATAATACTGCCGACTGCACTGGAATAAGGAACCTGTGCCATGTACCTCTCTTCTTCATCTTTCATGCCAAACCTCTCCAAGACTTTCTCCAAGTAATTCTTCTGGGTCAGGAATAGCTTGTTGGCTTTCTGATCTCTTTTGATCTCCATGCCAAGGATTTTCTTAGCTGCTCCCATATCTTTCATCTCAAATTCACTTTTCAGCTCACTTTTCAAATTGTGAATTTCTGTTAAATCCTTAGCAGCAATGAGCATGTCATCAACATATAATAATAGGTACACAATTGAACCATCATTTAACTTCCGGAAGTAAACACAACTATCATACATGCTCCTCGAATAATCATGACCCAACATAAAGGAATCAAACCTTTTATACCATTGTCTTGGACACTACTTTAATCCGTATAAGGATTTCTTCAACAAGCAAACATGATCTTCTTTTCCTTCAATTCCAAATCCTTCGGGTTGATGCATGTATATTTGTTCCTCAAGTTCTCCATGTAAGAAAGCTGTCTTAACATCAAGTTGTTCTAATTCCAAATCATACATGGCAACGAAGGCAAGCAAGACACGAATAGATCTATGTTTAACAACAGGTGAGAAAATATCATAAAAATCAACTCCTTGTACCTGACTATAGCCCTTTGCAACTAATCATGCCTTATACCTCACATCTTCAACCCTTGGAATGCCATCCTTTTTCTTGAAGACCCATTTGCAACCAACAATTCTTTTTCCTGATGGCGGCATCACAAGAGACCAAGTACCATTATTGTAGAGAGACTCAATTTATTCATTCATTGCAATCAACCACTTGGATGAGTCAGCACCAGAAACTGCTTCTCAATATTTTGATGGTTCTCCAATTTCTTCAGTTTCCTGTGCAACTGAAAAAGCGAATGCAACATAATCTCCAAACCTTAATGGTTGTTTACCTTCTCTTCTCGGTCTATGTTTGGCTATAGAATAATCCTCTCCTTCTGGTTCAACTTCAGGAGTCTCAACTTCAGGAATTTCAGCTTCTGTCTCAACTTCAGGAATTTCAGCTTCTGTCTCAACTTCAGGAGTTTTAACTGTATTTTGCTCCAAAGTTGATGAGCTTGGCTCAGAAAGAATGCCAATCTCAATCTCCACCTGGTTTTGTGTACATTTTCCTTATTATCTGTATCATAAGAACTAGAAGACTCTTTTATAGAATGTAACATAGAGGATTCATCAAAGGTTACATCTCTGCTAATTATAAATTTTGGTGCCATGGGATCAGAATACCATAGTCGGTATCCTTTCACCCCAGATGCATACCCAAGGAAAATGCACTTTTTAGCCCTTGGCTCTAATTTTCCATCATTTACATGCATGTATGCAGGGCAATCAAATATCTTTAAATCAGAATAATTAGCAGGAGTACCTGACCACACTTCCTCTAGAGTCTTAAAGTTCAAAGGTGCAGAAGCAGCACGGTTGACAATATAACAAGCTGTAGAGATAGCTTCTGCCCAAAAGGCATTTGTCAATCCAGCATTTGAAATCATGCAACGAGCCCTTTCCAGAAGAGTTCTATTCATCCTTTCTGCCACACCATTTTGCTGAGGTTTCATTCTCACAGTACGATGTCGAGAAATTCCTTCATTCTTGCAAAATTCGTTGAATTCATCATTACAAAATTCCAAGCCATTATCTGTTCTAAGCCGCTTAACCTGTTTTCCTGTTTGCTTCTCAATCAAAATTTTCGATTGTTTGTAATTTAAGAAAACATCATTTATATTTTTCAGGAAATAAACCCAAACTTTTCTTGAATAATCATCAATGAAAGTTAACATATACCTGGCACCACCTTTTGATTGGGTACATGAAGGACCCCAAAGATCTGAATGAATGTAATCCAAAGTACCTTTTGGTCTATGAATCGCTGGAGATTTGAAGCTGACTCTTTTCTATTTTCCGAACACACAATGTTCACAGAACTCCATATTTTCGGTACTTTGGCCACATAAGAGACCTCTTTTGCTGAGGATGGAAAGACCTTTTTCACTCATATGCCCCAATCGCATATGCCACAATTTGGTGATGTCAGAATCTGATTTATCTGATATTGAAACTGCAGCAGCACCTGTAACAGTAGATCCCAAAAGAGTATACAACGTACCAGATCTGCGTGCTTTCATGATCACAAGAGCACCATGAGAAATTTGCAAAATTCCACCTTCACCTGTGTACTTGCACCCAAGAGATTCTAGAGTGCCCAAAGAGATGAGATTTTTCTTCAAGTCAGGAACATGTCTAACATCGGTGAGAGTTCTCACCACACCATCGTGCATTTTGATTCGGACTGTACCTTTTCCAATAACTTTGCAGGCAGCATTATTTCCCATCAAGACAACTCCACCTCCAATAGATTCATATGTGGTAAATAAATTCCGACTGGGATACATATGATAAGAACAACCCGAATCTAAAATCCACTCATTATTAGATTTGAAACTATTATTAGTTGCTAAAAAATAGTTCCCTGAGTCTCATCAGCAGCTACACTTGCTTCGGCAGTGTCAGTATTTTTGTGTTCAATATTTTTTTCTGTATGCTTTTCTTTGTTTTTCAATTTAAAGCATTCAGAAATAATGTGACATTTCTTATGACAATATTTGCACATGACATTTCTGTATCTGGATTTTGACCTTGATTTAGGTTTCTCACTACTTGAATCTTTCTTATTGGATCTACCTCTTATGAATAAGCCTTCCCTTTGGTTCCTACTAGTTTCCCCAGTAATATCTCTATCTATTTGTTCTTTTGATTTCAAAATAGATTTGATATCTTTATAAGAGATATTATCCTTTCCAAAAAACATAGTATCTCTTATATGTTTAAACGACAGGGGTAAGGAAACAAGCAATAACACAACTTGATCCTCATCTTTGATACCAGCATCTATGTTACTTAAATCCATAAGAAGAGAATCAAAAGTATCAGGATGAGTAAGTATAGAAGTACCTTCAGCCATACGAAAAGTGTAGAGTTTTTGCTTTAGGTAAAGCCTGTTTTCTATTGTTCTTTTCATATATAGGGTTTTAAGCTTTTCCCATATGCCTTTGGCTGAGCTTTCTGCTATAACTTCACGCAAAACCTCATTTGAAAGATTTAAAATAATACCTGCTTTTGCCTTTTTGTCTATGACGGCAAATTTCTCGTCCGTCATTTTATCCGGCATCTTCTCCTTTCCTTGCAATGCCAAATCTAAGCCATCCTGAATTAGGATAGCTTCCATCTTTAATTGCCACATTTCGAAGTTTGCACTTCGGTCAAATTTCTCAACATAAGACTTTGTTAGAGTCATTTTGGCTATTTAAACTAACCCGGTTAGATCTGGCTCTAATACCAATTTGTTAGGATCGAGAACTCGGGTAGTGCGAAATTTATCCAAACAACGGTATAATGACAATAACAAAGACAATGAAAGTTGATAATAACGACAATTAAAGAATATAAAGAAGACACAAATTTAACGTGGTTCGGTCAAGGTGACCTACGTCCATCAGCAGAGAGGAGCAATTTCACTATACCAACAAGAGTACAAAAAAGAGTACAAAATTAGAGTAAATACTCTAATTAATCCCAAATACCCCAAGAGAATAACCTCGCAAGATCACTCCAAAGAAAGGGTTCACACAAGTGTTTCCCAACACTCACTCTCTTACAAAATACTCTATAATAAAATAAAGGAGGAGAAAGAAAGACAAGAGTGAAAAGCTCTTGAATTGGTGTGTTTGCAAATGAGGAGAAACTCCTCTATTTATAGCAAGAAATCCTTGGCCTAATAATGGATATTATGTCATGGCAAATGTCATGATCCACAAATTTGTTATAATGGATATTATGTCATGGCAAATGTCATGAACCACAAATTTGTTATAATGGATATTATGTCATGGAAAATGTCATGAAAATTTGGCCATATTACACAACCTGTAGCAACCATTTGTCAAAAGTAGCAATTTTATCAGCCTCGTAATCTCTTACTTTTCCATTGCATAGTCGCATATTTTTCTTCAATTCATATATTGTGAAAAATGGCCACAAATAAGAGGAGTTTAGTGATTCATCAATAATATCAGCTCGGGTAACCTTTAGAATAACAGGTAATATCTGGCGAAAATCACCACCACATACGACTGTAAGGCCTCCAAAAGGTTTGTTAGAGCTATTTTCATACCTCACCCGCAGGATATCTCTCAACGTCTTATCTAATGCTTCAAAACATAACTTATTTGCCATTGGGGCTTCATCCCAAATGATTAAAGAAGTTCTGTTGAGATGTTCAGCTAACTGGGTGCCTTATTTTATTTCACAAATGGACTCTACAGTAACGTCCAAAGGAATATAGAAGCATGAACGAGCGTTCCAACCATTTGGTAATAACAAAGTTGCTATTCGAGAAGTAGCAACGGGAAGAACTATTTTTGATTGTGATATGAGCTTTGAAATTAATGTATTCCACACAAATGTCTTTCTAGTACCACCATGTCCATTTATAAAAAATAATCGTCCTTGTTCATTCTCAACTGATGTTATTATTGTATCATAAGCTCACTTTTGGCAATCATTTAAGAGAGCGAATGCTTTGTCATGCAGTATATTTAGCTCCTCTTTGTCATAGTCTAGCTCCTAATTGAGCATACGTTTTCCCACATGTAACGACCCGACTTATCGTTTTAAGAATTTACGTCCCGTTCAGTGACTTAAGGTCTCGATTAGCCTCACAATATGTATTATGACCCGCGTGTGTGGTCGAGTTTGATTTACGGATGATTCAGAGTGATTTGGGATACTTAGTCCCTAAAAAGGAAGCTTAAGTCTTAGGATTCTGACCGTAGTCGGAACTGTGTGAGGACGACTCCGAAATGGAGTTTCGTCGGTTCCGTTAGCTCCGTATGATAATTTTGGATTTGGGAGCGTGTCTGGAAAATTATTTAGAGGTCCGTAGTGGAACTAAGCTTGAAATGGCAAAACTCAAAATTTTGGAAAGTTTGACAGGGGGGTTGACTTTTTGATATCATAGTTGGAATATGATTTCGAGAGTTGGAATAGCTCCGTTATTTCATTTGAGACGTGCCTGCAAAATTTGACATCATTCTGGGTTGCTTTGATAGGTTTCGGCACGAGTTTTCGAAGTTCATAAGTTTGATTCGTGGTGCGATTTATATTTTCGGCATTATTTGATGTGATTTGAGACCTCGAGCAAGTCCATGTTAGGTTGTGGAACTTGTTGGTATGTATAGATGGGGTCTCGAGGGCCTCGGGTGTATTTCGGATGGGCTACAGACCATTTCCTTCTATTGTTTGAACTGTTGTTTCTGTTTTCTGGTGTTCTTCTTCGCGTTCGCGAAGTGTTACTGCTGACCACCTTATACTTCTTCTTCGCGTTCGCGTTCAGCCCATCGCGTTCGCGAAGGTTTGTCTTTTCCTCCACCGCGTTCGCGATTAGCACCCGCGTTCGCGAAGCTCTTCATGGCAGCCTCATGTTTCTTCTTCGCGTTCGCGAAGGTTTCCTGTTCTTATTCTTCGCGTGAGCGGCCCTTTGCTCGTGTTCGCGTAAGTCAGAGGTGGGCCATTCGATTTTCCCTCTCCGCATTCGCGAAGCACAACTGGGCAGTTCATTTTTCTTCTTCGCGAACGCGATCCTTTCTCCTCGTTCGCGATGCACAATCACCTGGGCAGAATATAAGATTTCCAAATCGAGGGTTAGGCCATTTTTATCACATTTTGACTTATAGAGCTCGGGTTTGAGCGATTCTTGGTTGGTTTTTCAAGCAATTCAATTGGGTAAGTGTTCTTCACTTAGTATTTAATATATTCCACGATTTGTATCTTCATTTTTATCATTTAATTTGTGTTTTGAGTTGAGGAAAATGTTGGTTTTGAAGAAAACTTTCAAAATAGAAAATCATGATTTGAGGGATGAAATGATATCGGAATTTGATGATTTTAGTATGGTTGAACTCGTGAGTGAATGAGTGTTCGTATTTCGTAACTTTCGCCGGATTCCGAGGCGTGGGCCCCACAAGCAAAATTTTGAGTTAATTCCAGATTTTTATTGAAAAATGTAGTACTTTCTTATGGAATTGATTCTATAATTTTTGTTGACTGTATAGAATTAATTATGGCCAGATTCGAGTCAATCGGGGTTGGAAAATTCAAGCAAGAAGGCAATTTTGGAATATCGGCATAACTTCAAAGAGGTAAGTGTCTTGTTTAACCTCGAGTGGGAAAATTTTCCCTTAGGCATTGAGTCTTATGTGCAATTTGTGTAATTGAAAATCATGTACGCGAGGTGACGAGTACGTACTTGGTTTATATGTGCAAATTTTATTGAGTTAAAGTCTTGAGCATACTGTGTAGTAAATTGGATAATTATTGGCATATATTTAATCATCTACTTGTCGTGCCTAAATTCTTGTTGTTGACTTTGTTGTTATATGACAATTTGATGTGATTGTTATTTTATTATTTATGAAATTTCGTGAATTTGCTGGTTTGATAATTATTGGAATTTAATTTCATTTTGAATTTTTCCCTCTGCAAACAATTAATTAAATGAGCTTAAGAAGAGGTGTTTATATAATTATTGAAAATTTGATTTTTATGAAGACTTTGCTTTATGTTGAGTAATTTCTACCTCTATTGATTGTTTTTGGATGTTGTACGCATTGTGTGGAGCTTTTGGTTATTTGTTGTGAAATTAATTGACTTGGTTGTAGCTTTGAAATTTGGTTGTGGCCATTGGAAAAATTGTGATATGAATTGATTTTTGTTATGTTGCTGTGATAATTTCCCGTGTAAATTATTGTGTTGTGTGAGCTTTTATTTTGGGGAGATAAGAGTGGCATTTCACCGTTGATATTATGTGGTTATAAGGGTGGCATTTTACTGTTATTGTGTTTGTTGGAATATTTTCTGGGCGGAGCGATAGGGGTGGTTTTAGGAGCGATAAGGGTGGCAATAAGAGCGATAAGGGTAGCAATTGATATTGTCTGGGCAGAGCGATAAGGGTGGCTATAAGAGTGATAAGGGTGGCAATAGGAGCGATAAGGGTGGCTATTGGCAGGGACGATATGTGATGATGTGGGGTTGTGGTGTTGATGATTTTTATGTAATATTGTGACTTTTCTTGTGTTTATTTTTATGCCTTGTGCAATTGGTCTTGTTGATATTAAATTGATAACAATTTGTTTTATGTTGAAATTGAGAACTTGTGGCTATTGTCAGGTGGATTATAAATTGAAATGTGGGCACGAGATGTCGTGAGTAAATAATGTTGATATTTGGCACGTGAGTTGTCCGTGCAGTTGTGATATAAAATGTGGGCACGAGGTGCTGTGATGAAATGGTAATGATATTTGGCACGTGAATTGTTCGTGCAGTTGTGAGATGAAATGAGGGCACGAGGTAACAGGTGCCGTGGAAATATGAAAATGGGTTGAGACCCGTATTTTTATGATTATGAAATGAGGTGTCACATGGTGACTTTATAATTGAAAGAATTATATTCAAAATATTTATTTGGAAGGATATTTACTTAGAAAGTATTATATGAAAGAATTGTATTTGAAAGATATTTATTTGAGAAAATTATATTTGAAAAGATTTATTGAAAGAATTATATTTGAAAAATAATTATTTGAGAAAATTATATTTAAAAGAGAGTTATCTGGAAGAATTATATGTGAAAGATATTTATTTGAAAGACTTGATTTAATTGGGTGTAATTGTGTTTATTAATTGTGGAGTGATATTAATGGTATTCTTGTTGTTTGTTGTGAATATAACTGGTTGCTTTATCCTGCCCTTATTATTATTATTTGTTTTCTATTATTTTGTATATTATATTGCACAGATTATTAGACTAGTGAGTGTCCTGACTGTACCTCGTCTCTACTCCATTGAGGTTAGTCTTGATACTTACTGGGTACCGACCATGGCGTACTCATACTACACTTCTGCACATTTTTGTGCAGAGCCAGGTATTGAAGATAACGGACTTGAGCGGAGTTAAAGCGGGATCGTAAGGATTCAAGGTAGAGCTGCTTGGTCGTCGCAGTCCCTTGTAGTCTTTTCATTTTATTATACTGTTAACTTGTAATCAAACAGTATTGTATATTCGGTCCTCGTGATCATTCTATCTATCTAGTTAGAGTTCGTGACTCAGTACTACCAGTCTTGGGAGGTTGTATATCGTAATTATTTCCATTTTAAGTTTTGATGACTTTAAAAAAACAATGGCTTCAAAAATGTAATTGAAATCGGCTTACCTAGTGTTAGAGACTAGGTGCCATCACGACGCCTGTGGTGGGATTTTGGGTCGTGACAAGTTGGAATAAGAGCTCTAGGTTTATAGGTTCTATGAGTCACGTACGAGTCTAGTAGAGTCTTGCGAATCGGTACGGAGACGTCTGTACTTATCTTCGAGAGGCTACAGAACTGTTAGAAAATTTTCATTTCTTTCATTCCTGTCGTGCGGAATTTGTTTAATTTGGAATTTGAACCTTTGTATCTCCATTCTCTCACAGATGGTGAGGACACGTACTGCTGGGTTAGCTGAGCAGGCATCCGCACATACTGCTAGGGCTGCAAGAGGCCAGGGCCGAGGTAGAGGCCGAGGTAGAGGTCGAGGAAGGGCATGTGCTGCGACTAGAGCACCTGTCAAAACAACAGTTGAGGAGCCACTAGTAGCTCCAGTTGAGGGACAGGTACCAGAAGCACCTGTTGTTACCCCCGGACTTCAGGAGACCTTAGCACAGTTCCTCAGTATGTTTGGTACATTAACTCAGGCGGGATTGATCTCTGTTGCACCAAACATTCCGCAGATTGGTGGAGTAGATCAGACTCCTATCACAACTCTAGAGCAGTAGGTTCGTGTTGGTCAGGTTCCAGGTTTAGTACCGGTACAACCTGTTATTCCGGTTCGACTTGAGGTCAGGCCCGAGGCATCAGAAGAAGAACAAAAAAGACTTGAAAGGTGTAAGAGGTATAATCCACCTACTTTCAGTGGCACAACTACAGAGGATGCCTAAGAATTTTTGGAAAATTGTCACCGTATTCTCCACACCATGGGTATTGTGGAGGTGAGCGGAATTGCCTTTACTACATTTCAACTGTCAGGCGCAGCGTATCGGTGGTGGAAAATCTATGAAGAAGGTAGACCAGCTGATGCCACACCACCAACTTGGGCTCAATTTTCGGAAATATTCTTGAAAGAGATTGTTCCCCAGACTCTCAGAGATGCGTGGCGCGCAGAGTTTGAACGGTTGCGTCAGGGCACTATGACAGTGTCAGAATATGCTATCAGGTTCAGTGAGTTAGCCCGTCAGTGAGTTCGCGAAGCACAACTGGGCAGTTCATTTTTCTTCTTCACGAACGCAATCCTTTCTCCGAATTCGCGATGCACAATCACCTGGGCAGAATATAAGATTTCCAAATCGAGGGTTAGGCCATTTTTATCACATTTTGACTTATAGAGCTCGGTTTTGAGCGATTCTTGGTGGGTTTTTCAAGATATTCAATTGGGTAACTGTTCTTCACTTAGTATTTAATATATTCCACGATTTTTATCTTTATTTTTATCATTTAATTTGTGTTTTGAATTGAGGAAAATGTTAGTTTTGAAGAAAACTTTCAAAATAAAAAATCACGATTTGAGGGACGCAATGATATCGGAATTTGATAATTTTAGTATGGTTGAACTCGTGAGTGAATGGATGTTCGTATTTTGTAACTTTCACCGGATTCCGAGACGTGGGCCCACGTGTGAATGTTTGAGTTAATTTCAGATTTTTATTGAAAAATGTAGTATTTTCTTATGGAATTGATTCTATAATTTTTGTTGACTGTATCGAATTAATTATGACTAGATTCGAGTCGATCGGAGTTGAAAAAATCGAGAAAAAGGCATACTACTTGATTTAAATTGGAGCAAGTCGAGGTAAGTGTCTTGCTTAACCTCGAGTGGGGGAGTTTCCCCTTAGGCATTGAGTCTTATGTATAATTTATGTAATTGAAAACCATGTACGCGAGGTGACAAGTACGTACTTGGTTTTTATGTGCAAATTTTATTGAGTTAAAGTCTTGAGCATATTGTGTAGTAAATTGGATAATTGTTGGCATATATTTAATCATCTACTTGTCGTGCCTAAATCCTTGTTGTTAACTTTGTTGTTATATGGCAATTTGATATGATTGTTATTTGATTATTTATGAAATTTTGTGAATTTGCTGGTTTGATAATTATTGGAATTTAATTTCATTTTGGATTTTCCCCTCTGCAAACATTTAATAAAATGGGCTTAAGAAGAGGTGTTTATATAATTATTAAAAATTTAATTTTAATGAAGACTTTGCTTTATGTTGAGTAATTTCTATCTCTATTGATTATTTTTGGGTGTTGTACGCATTGTTTGGAGCTTTTGGCTATTTGTTGTGAAATTAATTGACTTGGTTGTAGCTTTGGAATTTGGTTGTGGCCATTGGGCAAATTGTGATATGAATTGATTTTTGTTATGTTGCTGTGATAATTTTCCGTGTAAATTGTTGTGTTGTGTGAGTTGTTATTTTGGGGAGATAAGAGTGGCATTTCACCGTTGATATTATGTGGTTATAAGGGCGGCATTTCACTGTTGTTGTATTTTTTGGAATATTGTCTGGGCGGAGAGATAAGGGTAGTTGTAGGAGCGATAAGGGTGGCAATAAGAGCGATAAGGGTGGCTATTGATATTGTCTGGACTGAGCGATAAGGGTGGCTATAGGAGTGATAAGGGTGGCAATATGAGCGATAATGGTGGCTATTGTCAGGGACGATATGTGATGATGTGTGGTTGTGGTGTTGATGAATTGTATGTGATGTTGTGATTTTTCTTGTGTTTAATTTTATGCCTTGTGCAATTGGTCTTGTTGATAGTAAATTGATAACAATCTGTTTTATGTTGAAATTGAGAACCTGTGGCTATTGCCAGGCGGATTATAAATTAAAATGTTGGCACGAGATGCCGTGAGTAAATAATGATGATATTTGGCACGTGAATTATCCGTGCAGTTGTGATATGAAATGTGGGCACGAGGTGCTGTGATGAAATGGTAATGATATTTGGCACGTGAATTGTCCGTGCAGTTGTGAGATAAAATGAGGGCACGAGGTGCCGGAAAAATATGATAATTTAATTATGGGCACTAGGTGCCGTGAAAATATGAAAATGGGCTGAGACCCGTATTTTTATGATTATGAAATGAGGTGTCACATGGTGACTTTTTAATTAAAAGAATTATATTCAAAATATTTATTTGGAAGGATTTTTACTTAGAAAGTATTATATGAAAGAATTGTATTTGAAAAAATTATATTTGAAAAGATTTGTTGAAAGAATTATATTTGAAAAATAATTATTTTAGAAAATTATATTTAGAAGAGAGTTATCTAGAAGAATTATATGTGAAAGACATTTATTTGAAAGACTTGATTTAATTAGGTGTAATTGTGTTTATTAATTATTGAGTGATATTAATGGTATTCTTGTTGTCTGTTGTACATATAACTGATTGCTTTATTCTGCCCTTATTATTATTTGTTTCCTATTATTTTGTATATTATATTGCACAAATTATTAGACTAGTGAGTGTCTTGAGTGTACCTCATCTCTACTCCATTGAGGTTAGTCTTGATACTTACCGTGTACCGACCGTGGCGTACTCATACTACACTTCTGCACATTTTTGTGCAGAGTCATGTATTGAAGATAACGGACTTGAGCGGAGTTAAAGCGGGATCATAAGGATTCAAGTTAGAGCTGCTTGGTCGTCGCAGTCACTTGGAGTCTTTTCATTTCATTGTACTGTTAACTTGTAATCAAACAATATTGTATATTCGGTCCTCGTGATCATTCTGTGTATCCAGTTAGAGTTCGTGACTCAGTACTACCAGTCTTGGGAGGTTGTATATCATAATTATTTCCGCTGTTAGTTTTGATTACTTTAAAAAAAATGGCTTCAAAAATATCGTTGAAATCGGCTTACTTAGTCTTAGAGACTAGGTGCCATCACGACGCCTGTGGTAAAATTTTGGGTCGTGACACCACATCTCGCAGTAATGCAGAATCTGGAAGTGGCATTCCATCTATGTCTTTCAAACTTTTTCCCATCTTTAATAGGATGGTTTCAATCTAAAATAACGTGTATGCTTTTACTTGGTTTTCAGCTAACTGTAAATTTTTCAATTGAAATCTCTTGCTCTGCAATGATGTTATATCGTCTGATAAAATTCCACAGTTGTTCTTCCAAAATTTGGTGAATCAGATACTTGGCAGTGAATAAGTATCGTTACAAATAGATGACTCAATTCATTTCCTGTCGCCCAAAGTGCAGCCTCAACTAAGCAGTCATTCCACTCTTTATCATCATCTAATAATCCTAACGCGTAGAATGCATCTCTATAATTTTTATACTCCACTCCATTTATTGTTCTGATGCTTTCAAAGGAAATGCTTCCTTTCACAAAGTTAAGCAAAATTCTCATATAAAAACGTTCCCCACTTGCAGGATGTGCGAAGTAAATTCTACCAACTGCCTTCCTACTTTGCCTTATATTCCAAGTTTTGTCTTTTGCATTCCAGACCCAACGCGTAGGAAAATCAGAATATTTCAGCTCTCGTGCATCATCATTTCTTTTGTTCGCCTCAAACCATTCTGTGAATTTTGTTTTTTCTATGTCCGGTATGCTAAGCACGCTTTCTACTCACTTTTCTTCTTCGAATATTATTGTATTTTTTCCCTGTAAATGGAAAGGCAAACGCTCAACTGACGGCTTTCTATAATGTATGTCAAATTTAAAGATCCTCCAGCAAGCTTCTGTAGCTGATATGTATCTGTAGTCTAGATATTTTTTTATCTCATCATTTTCTGCACCAGTATTGGTAGATTCTATAGTTGAAGTTGCTCTATCAGACCCTTTATGGACATACTTGAACAGGTACTTCACAGACCTTGAGTAATTGCATAATTCGACATTTATATGTGCATCATATTTGACAAGCAAATCCCTATTGTAAGGGACAACATATCTATTGTCTAAGTTGGCGCCATTTTTCTTGAGTTGAGTACCTGTGTTCCTTCTCCTATAAATAGGAAATCTATCTGAATCAAAAGTTGTCCGATCATTGAATTTCTTCGGAAAATGCTTCGTGCACTTTCCTTGCCTCATACATGGGCAATGTGGATTCAGTTCTCCGCAAGGTCCATGCATCATAAAGTTCTTAACAGCATTATAACCGTTAGGATCAACTTTCAAATCAGGTATTTCTGCTGCTATTATTCTATCAATATGATTTGCGGAGGGGCTTTTTCATGTGGGATGCAGGAATAGCAATATATGCGCATGAGGTAAACCTCTTTTATGAAACTCAATTGTATATAAACCTGTAAATGGATAGTATAAGGTTATGGTTAGGATGCAGGTAGAAAAGATATGCAATAGACATTCTTTTGCCAACATATGCAGACGCTATACTATGCAATTATTCTATGTTTTTCAGTATTAAAAGTTCACGTGGATTAAGATTGAGATTCAATCTGCTATGATAAAAAGGATTTGGTGATAAGAATAAAAACTGTTGTCTGTGCATTTGTGCTAGAAAAAAAGTAATCTCAACAAATGTATGATACGTCAAGGATTCTTATCTGAACATTGGCAGGACATTTAGTGGCTCTTGACAATTACTCCATTGCCAATCCTGGTTAATGGTGGGCTTATAGCTTAGGATGGTATATGAATATATACTCTAAATAATCTATTCTCTTCTGTTATTAAGTCCTATAATTATGTATTAGTGGTGAAATAATTTTTCATGCTTGGATTTGTAGCTAGGCTTGCTATTCAGACTGGGGTGGGGTAGTTGGTATCGTTGTGTGCTCGCCAACTCGATTAGGTACCTGCGAATATCATCGCTCCTAAAGAGTTATGTAACTTCCTTCTAACTTAGTAGTTATTCCTTGGTTCTTTTGCTTTCACTTGCCATCTATGTATTTTTTTTAAAGTTATCAAATATAAGTCTAATAGAACTTCTATACATGCATATAAATACATTTCATAATAGAATTTTCTAAAATCGTCTGATTCGATTTTGTGAAAATAGCATCATTAACAGTTTAAATATTTTTCTTGCTTAGTTTTTCAAGATCCTTTACTATCCCACATATGCACGCTGCATTATATTGTTACAAAAGTCGGATGAACACATTGATGTGAATGCCATGTATATTAAAATTATGTACGACTAAGTTGTTGGATTATGACGAACTTGTTAAAACATTTAGCCTTTAGGATATATAAACTAAGAAATTATAGTTTTCATAACAATGAGAATTACTAACATTAAAAAGACTTGTTACTAACTCTTCTTTCATGCATATTTATGATATTAGTAATGTGTGCATTATGTACTGAATGAGTTTACTTACATGCAATTATTTTTCCAAAAGGCTGCTTCTTTTTTAGATCTTGCATTAGCTGGAACAATTTTATTTGAAAAACTCTGCATATGATATCAACCCGGCTGTCATCGCTCTCTTGTCCAATTGCCATGTAACCATCCACGATGTACTGCTGCAATAGTCTACCAGCTTGTAGAAGAGTGTGCGCTTCGTTAAGTCTTTGTTGTATCCTGAAGCAGTAGAACTGTCTCATTGTCAACTGTTCTCTCGCGAAAGTTTTGTTGATTACATCTGTCAAAAGAATTCCAAGCCTATATCCATCTTCACCATATGGGTGTATTAATGGGTAAGTCATAGACATGAAACTTGGGTGTAAATCTGTGATTCTTTGAAGTCCGTTTTTCCGATGTTCTACTATAACATCTCGCTGGAAATTTTCATCAGTAAGATCACCAATTATTAATCCCGTAACTTCAGAAGTTGTGGGTATAATGTATTGTCGGCCATCTCTTGTCCTATCAGATAGGAGCCGTAGACGAAAAACAGATTCAGGATGTTGTTTATATCTATCCCTTGCCATTCGAAATGTTTTTGCCAAAATATTATGCTCGTCCGGCATTTCAGATAAGCCCTGAACAATTTTAGGATCAACTTCTTCATGGAGCAGACTATTCATTCTGTTATGTATCTCATTTTCAGTATCATATATATAGAGCTGGGCAAACTGTGGTTTTTTCCCACTTTCCGGCAACAGAGAGCCAATGTGATGATAATTTTGACCACTCATCCTGAAAACATATGGGCCCTTTGAACGATTGATGCTTCTGTCAACTCGGCCTCCCATAGATGTAAATGCGAACATAGAGTTATAAACTCTGATATTTTTTCGAAAACTGATACCAAGTTGTCCAGAATCTGTGCTTAAAAGATATTTGAGATAGGGCGGGGGTTGGCTCATTAACGGTAGTCTTACACGGCCTTCCATACAACAAAATGAGAATTTTGGCCGTGTTGTCTGTTTAGTTTTTTTTGTCCGTTCTTCATACCATAAAATGGCACCACAATATTAGCAGGTGTTTGTAGGAGGTCCAAAATTTCAACTTGTTGTATTATGACCTGCCAAATAGAAATTTCAATATCAATATGAATTGTCTTTCAAGTCTAATGTTATTGATATGTCTTGCAGATATATTAGGAGTTTGCGAGCTGTCTTTGAAGTCATTTAAGATTTGTATGTCAGTAGAAAGTGCAGAGAACCTCTAATGTTAAAGACCTCCATGTTATTGAGTATTGGATTGAAACAGGTCCGAAATGAGTGAAATGGATAATGAGGATTTATATAGCCACACCAGCAAGTCTTTTCGTGTACCAAGGACAATTTATATTGCAAAGAACACTGGACATTCAAACTGAAGCCCGTTGATTGCATTTTCTGCTAAGTTGAGCAACATGCAACATTTGTTCCAATTTGGTACTTTTGAAGTAGGATTTAGTTTATTTAAGCAGAAATTGTATAGAATTGTTTTCCCCTTTGTGTTTCCATATCAGGAGACTTACTGTTTTCTATAGTATTTTAGTATGATATCTTTGAACATGTTATGCACAGATAATAATGTGCCTTTTACCCTTTAACTCCTGCTTTTGTTATGTTTGAAAATTTCGTAACAAACAAAAAATATGTACCTGTATTGTACCCAATAATGTGTACCTGTATGTTGAAGATTGTTTTGTATAGTTCTACTGCTTTGAGAACACATATAAACCGATACTTCATTTGCTTCGTCTTTTGGTGTATGATGTCGCAGGATACATAGGTCTCCTGCAATGTATTTACAAATATTCTTTAGTATATAAAGTAAGATGCGAACTGCAAGAGATGTCGCTTCGCGAAAGCAAATATGCGTAGAATATTTAGATGTACAACAATACCACAATTTGGGATTCATGGTGAAAGGATCCAGATGGGATTAGATTATGTACAAACCAAAGAAGAGACATAATTTGTTCAATGGTGCTACTGGAATTGAAGCATCATAAGGTCCTGCTAATCTTATGAACACCACTATTCTAGTTTTCTATATTCACACATCAATTTAAGAGTATAAATAACCACTTAGGCATTATCGTTAAGAGAGATATCTTGATGAGTAACAACATACCATTTTGTTGAGTGAACATGTGTCTCCTTATGCAGTGTCGTAACTTCATCAATTTTGTGAATCGTTTCACAAATCGTAGTAGCAGGAGTATTTTCTTTTGTGGCTGATTGGCATATTTCTTTTGAATTAATACGACCTTCCGCTTCAATCTGGCATAATGATATCTGCGTTTTTTAATATCAACCAATTCATCATTCTTCTGGTTACATCGAACTGTTGTTGCATATCTCTTCAGTTTTATTTTAAGCATCCTCTCTTGTCGAGCTAAAACTGGTAGAAGCTGCCGCAGTAGTGTAATTTCCGGCTGAACATTCGTTGAAACATTAATTTTTTTAACAATAGCAGATACCAATTCCATTAAACCTGTTATAAAGTATTGAAAAAATTGAATATATTAAAATTTGAAATGTTTGGTGAAGTCAGATATTAAAAACAAATAGGTCACAAAGATGGTTATGGGATGTGCAAATCAAATTATTCAGTGCAAAAAAACACAATGGAATATTGACAATAAGGACTATGTAGCATGTAATCTTGAACAATTTGTAATTGCTATTATTAACAGGTAAAATATGATATTTCCGGAAAATTAATTGCATTTGTGGCGTTGATATATTCAATGCAAACAGATTCTCAAGAGTATGCCAAGGCAAAATGATAAATAAGGATTATACCCAGTTTATACTTGAGCAAATCCAAACAATTCTTTCTTTGTAAATAGTCAAAGTAATAAAATCTAAGAAGAGACGAAGAAATGACTGGCTGCTTAACAAAAGAAAGAAAGAAACACCTTGCATAAAATTAAAAATTGTAATCACATAAATGTATTTCAAATAGAACAAAAATAAAAATTTCGATGAAGAAATGACTGACTGCCTAACAAAAGAAAGGAAGAAACACCTTGCGTAAAGATAAAAATTTTGATCACATAAATGTATTTCAAATAAAACAAAAATGAAAATTTCGGAAGCCAACGTAAAGTAAAACACACTAAGCATATGATGTTAACAAAAGTGAAGTGTTCTTCTTTATGTTTTCTGAAATACTAATTCAACTTTTCCTTCTTTGCTGCTGTCCTTTTTCAATTTTTAGCAGGAAAAAATGAATTGATGTTTGAATGGTTAGCGAATTAGGAAGAGATGGCTATCATGAGTTTGAACCAAAGTAGAAGGAGGATATCGAGTTTGTCTCGCAAAATAATTGAGGGAAAAGGAAATGTGAAGAATATAATAGGAGACAACCATTGGGGAATCGGTGGAAAGATAAAAGTAAGTGTGAAGTGTATAAAATAGGAGATAGCCGTTATTGATTTTCTGCAAGAAAGTAACTGCCAGGGAGAAGTTGTGTGATGTTTCTCTGAATCACCATCTACTGTTGTATATAATATTTGGGTGTTTCATAAATATTTAATTAATATTAAATTTAATACTGTATTTATTTGGAACATAAAGGTTAGGTATTATCCAGCGAATACAAGTAAGAAGCAACCTTCGTGGGTTAGCGAAAAGGAGATGGTGTTAGAACTTCTGTTTGATAAGAGTGTGTTAAAACTTATGAAAATATGTGAATGAATGGCAGAGAACAATGGCAAATGGAAATGTAAACCAAAATATTTGAAATAAAACTCTTACTCACATGGTTTAGTTTCCAGCTTTTAAGCAAGTTAACATGATGTAATAAACCCAAGTTCATCAAAGTGATGCCCAAGTTTTTAAAAAAGAGATCACCAGACGGAAATCTTAACAGGGTAGACAGTAACTTAAGTTTCATATTGATCAAAAGATGTCTGCATCCTGCTAAAGAAAGAGATTTCAACATGTGTTGTTCTGTTTTTTCCATTTCTCTTTTGTCCTTTCTCAATTGGTGAAACAGTGGAAAGACGGTAAAGATAGGAATGGCAAAAGATATTTAGAAAATTTAAATCTTGAAAGTAAGGATTGTATATAACAACAGAAACTTGCCTGAAAAAAAATACGCTCTTGTTTCTTATGTCACTATTTATCTTTCTGCAATTAACAAAACGCTAAAAAAAATAAAATCTGCAATCAGTTTATTGTAAAAGTATGGAGCCGACATTTCGATAAACATTTCAATCAAATGAGTAGTGAAGTAAGAGTATACGGAAATGCTAGCATTGGCCAAATATGACCAAATTTATTTAGAAACCACTTTGCGCTTGGAAATACAAGAATTCATGAAAATAAAAAATAACAGCAAAAGTAGTGACATGATAGATGCAAGAAAATAAATTAGCGTTGTTGGTGAAACTACTACCTATATGAGTAAATGAAACTCAAAATGTTTGACGTAATTTTGTATTTATGTAACTTTCACTTAAAATGTTCCAACCAAAGCGGGAACATTTTTCTTCAAAGTATGCCAAACTGTGATACTGTCTACACATCATACTCTTCAGATTTTCTACAGAGAATCATATGCTTAGGAGAAAAAATGCCTTTCTCACCACGTTTAGACAAATAATCAGCAGTCACGAACAACATCTTGTGCAGATCAACTGTACCTTTTGGTGCAATCCCAAGAAAGGCAAGAATTGCTCAATAAAGTAAAAAATCCTATATTAGAAAATACATTGTTGTAGATTTTTGCTACTGAATGCGTTCAATTTGCTTCCTTCCAGAGAATAAGGAAAATAAGTCATTTGAATTGATAAGTGTTTTTTGTATCTAAAGGTATCTATGTCATGTTGATAACATACATAAAATTGCTGAATCAATGACTGTTGTACTTAAAACTCACATATATACTCTCTTTTTTTTGCGTCGAAGACATATTTAGTTCCTTTCATTCCATAGTAATAACCATATACATATGCTAGTAAAGTTTCCAAATCATTAGAAGTACAACTTTTAATATTCCATAGTTTTTACCTTACATTCAAGTTGTACGACAACAGGAATTAGAATAGGGGAAATTTGAAAAAGATACACATGAACAACGAAAGAGAAGGTGTGTTTCTTATTTTAGTACGCTTTGTTCTTGCTTTTTTATTGCAAGTTTTTTTCTCAGTGGTTATTTCATGATGTAAGGTTAGATTCTCATGCAGTTTTGTAATAACAACAATATGGGAAAAAAAGATCATATATTAAAAGTTAAATTCGAACAATGACATAACATGGAGACAATACTATTCTGAAACACGTTTACATCAATAAGTTAAGCAAAAAACAACTGCAACAATAGATCAATTTCTACATTAATACTGAAAAGCACAAAAGGATACAATAATTTTGCCTACTCTTAAACAACATCAAAAGTTCTAAAACCAACAAATAAACACTCTACTTTTTGCTTTTTTTGGTTGTTTGCTCGATAACTTCATCGTCATTTATGATTAGGTTTCTTCTCTTTCTAATCTTTCTTAATGAAGTTCTTCTCCCCCTACAGTTAACACCGTCATTGACATGTGGATCTTCTGGAGAGTCTTCAAAGTCCTCCAAAGAGACATTAGTAGATTCCTGAATAGTTTTCAGAAGAAATATAATTTACATATCTATTAAATATGCTAATTTCTTTTGTAGTTGAAAGTTTGCTAAATAAAACAGTAAAGAAATTTACCTTTCCTTCGACAAAACGTTTGTTTCAATGTTATACTCAACCTTCTTTTTCCCCTGCATAACAAACAAAAATAAAGCATACTTTCAATGTACATATACATCTGGATTACCATTTAAAATAATCTATATCACAATACCTTTTGTTCTTTCCTTGTTGTGTATTGCAATTCCAGATTCTCATCTGGAATGAACAACTTGGATACCGTATAATTTTCAAGCCCCTCTTTAAGATTGTAATTGTTTAATCGTAGCTTGAAAATAAATTCCTTGCCGCAAAGGCTTTGGATTTGTGGAGGTACATTATTGCTTTCCAATGACAGCCTATTGAACAACTTGTGGGCGGATGTATCAAGGAGCTTCTCCGCTACAGCATTAAATAGAACCAGAGTAGTCTTTCCAGTTTTGTCATTTACTTTGACGTGTATTTTGTACCTATGATTATACAATCAGTTAAAATAAACGACAGTATAATCAAATTTACATTGTTAGTTGCTTCCTTACTTCACCAAAGGAAACTTGCATTCTTTCGCACAAAAGTGACATGTATAGACACCATTTGAAGGTACAATCTTCTTCGAATACGAGTTGCATGAAATGTAGTACCAATCAAAATAATTATCTATTTCTGTAATGTTGCCCCTCACAGTAACAATGTATTTCTAGCATATAAAAAACTCTAATTAGTAGAAGCATCTTGAAGAATTGGAATTTTAATTACAAAGAAGTAGAAATAGGGAAATAACATGTATATCGGCGCTCCAGTCGGACTCCAACAACTCAGTAATGTTCATCCTGTTCATAAACATCTCTTCCTCAATGGGAATGTTATTGACATTAGAGCTCCCGATAGTTTGTACACCAAGAAATGTGGCACCAAACTTTTGAATCAAAGTTGTTATATAATCTATTTCTAGATTTACATATATTTTGCTTGCATATGTCGTGGCGAAAGTAACCTCACCTGTTAATAGCGAATGCAATTTTAAAACAAACTTTAATATAAATTCAGAATATCAATAATAAATTACATAGCAATGAACAGTAAACGGAAAAAATTACCACGGAATTGTTTAACTGCTGTAGAAGTAACTATGACAACGTATGGGCCAGAGTCGTTGTATAGAAATGGTTCGAACTTCTCTCCAAATTCTTCCCACAAAGTTATTTTTGATTTTGCAGAACTATACAGGGAAAAAGATGAAACAAAATTTAATTGAGTAACAATCCATATGATCCATCTAATATGTAATCTAAAGATATATGGATAAACAACTTGGATAACAAAATAAAAGTACACACAATAAATCTGGTTTTAGGAAGTTAACGAACTAAAGGAACTTAAAATAAGATAAGTGGCTTACTAATCAGTTATAACTTGGATGTCCCTTTTTTTCCACTTGCTTCCAACACTCTCCATGTCACCGATGGCAGCTAAACAACCAACCACATCTACAATATCAAATTGAAAGAAGTAGTCATTTCATAATTACATTGCTATTGCGGAAAATATAGCAGCAAACATTAATCGTAATCAGTATACCTGATAGCACGGTGTTATTGTTCAGCCTTGAGTCGATCATGTCGGGTTTTATAAACTGGAATCCATTTATAGGAATACTAACAATACCTTCTCGTAGTTCCTGGAGTGCAGTTGTCAGGAAGAAAGAAATTTTAAAAGTACTTGTCACTGGTCTATATACACCAGAAGCCTCACTAACTTTGAAGTTCTTAATAACATAGACTGATCCTTCACTGAGCAAATTCTTGTACTTATTTACTAAATTCTTGTTGATTGTAGCATGTATCAAAGTTTCCTGGTGGAGGAAAAACAGTTAGTGTTTTCAAAATTAATAATTACAAATGCATATTAATTAAAAAAGAGTAAGACACATGTACTACCTCTTCATCTATAAGGATCATGTCTGTACTCATTAGTTCTCTGTTTCTCTTGAAATTAATAGAATTCCATTTCCGGCAAACTCTAACCCTCACGGTCCAATCGTCTCTAGTACTATTCAATTCTGTAAGAAGAGAATACGCCATATTGTATATAACAGTTTTAGGATGAGTTTAAGAAGGATAGCAGAAATTGTTTAAGGACAATGGTGTGCGTGGCTTTTATATAAAGGATTCGGTTAACAAATTTAAACGATGGCAACGGTTAATTGGAAAGTTACAACCCTTTAGAAAAGCCACTATAACGGAGGCAGGTTTTGCACATGAGGATGAAGAGGGCATCGTTATGTCGTTTAACTTTCCGTATATGAATATATGAAGGAACCGTTTCATAGCGACAACCAAACGGATATAGTTGGGCTTTTTAAGACAAACGGATATTTGGGGCTCATTAGGCAATCTGGTTGGGCTTTTATTTATTAATTATTACAGATAGAGATAAGAGATTAGATACAAGAGATTAGAGATGTTGTGGGGTGTTAAATATAGTGAATTATAAGAATGAATGGTAAGATTTAAAAAAAATTGGAGATAAAAGATATATTCAATTGATGGTCATAGAGAGCTGTCATATCACATTGGCAATCCACTTTCCCATGTAATCTTTGAAGCTTCCGATGTAATATTTTTAATTGTAAATGAATCCTCGTTCCTTCACACCATTGTAAAAGTAAATATAAAAGTTTACAAAATCGTCATCTCACTGCAAAGAATTAAGTATATCATCCAACTATTCCCAATGAAAATATGGTATCAGTATTCCAACTCTTTTATAGTTGATTATAATTTGTATTTTTTATAGAAATAAATAGCAATAAACCACCGAAGGTAAGAAAGATAGGTTGTCCGTTGACAACTACATAATACCGAAAAGTTAGCCATCTACAGTTTTCTGGGAATCATGATAGAGATGGCACACGGGGAAGGTCGGTAGAAGTGAAAATCTTCATATGCTGGGGGTGGAGAGTTAAAATTGTACCTTTAATTATCAACTTCTTTTGCACTTCAATTTTTTCCCTTTATGTCAATCTTTCAGCATATGCGGAAAATGAGATCAAACAATCAATGGGTGTTGCATCAGAAATTTGTTGGTTAACGTTAATTTCTAGCGCTTAAAAATGATATAATAAATATATTCTAGTCATTCTTTGCATGAATTATCTAGTAAACTCCTATAAATATGTCAGGTATCAGTTCTAACTTGTTTAACTTTAAAATATTTAATCCGCAACCTCAAATATATGGAAACAGATTCAGGTGTACTTGTAACTGTGATAAACGTAATGTTAATTGTGGAAACCTATTGAAACAAATAAAATCCTACCTCAACAATATAATTATCTGCAACAATCTAATTCAAAATACATAAATGTAATAACATATGTAATATCTTTGTATATATAAATATATCCGGAGTCATTGTTGGATTCAAAAGTCACAAAGACAATAACATATAGAAAATTTTTACATACAGAAATATATTTGAACTCATTCTTTGCATGAATGATCTGGTAAAACTCCTTTATATATGTCAGCTCTCAGTTGTACTTGTTTATTTATAAAATATTCAATCCGCATTTGTGAGATTTCCCTATAACTCAAATATGTGAAAACTTCATATTCTTTAGCAGAACCTGTAATACAGAGGCACGAACAAAGTCTAAGCATGATAAGGAAAAGACTGGAACTTCCGCGGTGGACACTGAGGCCACAAATCTGAGCACTGAGCAGCCTGCACAAACAAAGATAAGGGCACGTCAATCACGACCGTCTAGGCCAAGAGAGATTCCGCTCCAAATTAGAGAGGGATCTTCGAAGCCACCACCGGCTAAGAAGTGGAAAGTAGCTGAGGTGAAGGGAAAGGGCAAGGCGAAAAAGGTTATCGAGTCAAAATCTGAACTTGACTCATTTAATGACGAGGAGACAGTGATTTCATTGCCCGAAAGTGAAGGGATGTCGAGTTCTCCGGTTGCTAAGGTCATGTAGGAAAAGAAGTTTGTGAGTGAAAATGCGTGGAACAAATGGAAGCTTATAAAGACTAAGCAAAATCAATCCAATAAGCACGGAAAAAACCATAAGTTTAATGCATATGTCGATCTTCAAGCACAGCACATTTGAATAGAGCAGGAAAAAGTCTTTAAAATATTGCCAAGGAAAAGCATATATTCACCTGATCATTTCAATTTACAACAATACCACAATTTGGGATTCATGGTTAAAGGATCCGGATGGGATTACAGTTGGTACAAACAAAAGATGAGAAAAAATTAGTTCGCAAGTGCTACTGGAATTGAAGAAGTATAAGGTTTTGCTAATCTTATGAACACCAGTATTATAGTTTTCTATATTCACACATCAATTTAAGAATATAAATAACCACTTTGGCATTATCCGTAAGAGAGATAGCTAATGAACACATCATAGAACAGGGTAAAAAATAATTAAAGGAAGAAAGATGGGATTTATTGTGGGGTTCACACATCAATTTAAGAGTATAAATAAATACTTCGGCATTATCCGTAAGAGAGATAGCTAACGAACATATCATAGAGCAGAGTAAAAAATAATCAAGGAAGAAAGATGGGATTTATTGTGGGGTGTAGAAAATAAGAGGAACAGTAGTCAACGTTTGGTTTAAATTAAGATGAAGAAGAAGAGGTGTGGCCTTTGAAGGAGTAAAGGGAGGGTGTGCCTTTTGATGGAAGACAAAGAACGCTTACATACGACAAAATGACAAGATATGAGAAAATTGGTAAAATAGATTTCCTGATAGGTCTAATATTGCTAGAACTAAAAGTATTTTTCGGATCATTAGGCTTCAACTGTTGTGTTAAATGCATATGTCGATCTTAAAGCTGAACACAAAAGAGTAGAGCATGAAAAAATCAAGTTTTTTTTATTGCACAACTGTCATTAGTTGTGTGAGACCTCTTTTTATCTCACATATATCTTGCACATTTGGATCCACAAAATTCTGGGACTACAAAGTTGTGAGACAAAAAAGAGGCTTGCACAAAATTAAAATTTTCATTGGCAATGGAAGAAAGGTCTCTTTCTGGTAGGACAATTGGCTGGGCCATTCACCTCTCAGGGAATAAGTTTCCAGTACTCTTTATTACTTGCAAAGGATATTTATCTCACAGTTGCATGCAACAGGAAAGGTAATTCTTGGAGTATCATATTCAAAAGGAATTTAAATGACTGGGAACTGGATAGAATTTGAGAGTTTTATATCATCCTCTCCTCACTCCAAGGTTACAGTAATAGAGAAGATTAAATGATATGGAAAAGGAAGGGAAATGTCATCTACACAGTAAGATGATACTACTCTATATCCTAAAGATGCTAACTAACCTACTCATGGACATGGAAACAAATCTGGAACTCTAAGGCACCTGTTAAATTGAGGTGTTTTATGTGGTTAGTAATTAAAAAAGCTTATCATCATTATCAGTAAGAGAGAGAGCTAACAAACACATCATAGAGCAGGGTAAAAATAATTAAAGGAAGAAAGATGGAATTTATTATGGGGTTCACACATCAATTTAAGAGTATAAATAAATACTTCGGTATTATCCGTAAGAGAGATAGCTAACGAACACATCATAGAGCAGAGTAAAAAATAATCAAGGAAGAAAGATGGGATTTATTGTGGGGTGTAGGAAATAAAAGGAACAATAGTCAACGTTTGGTTTAAATTAAGATGTAGAAGAAGAGGCGTGGCCTTTGAAGGAGTAAAGAGAGGGCGTGCCTTTTGATGGAAGACAAAGAACGCTTACATACGACAAAATGGCAAGAGATGAGAAAATCGGTAAAATAGATTTCCTGATAGGTCTAATATTGCTGGAACTAAAAGTATTTTTCGGATCATTACGCTTCAACTGTTGTGTTAAATGCATATGTTGATCTTAAAGCTGTACACAAAAGAGTAGAGCATGAAAAAATCAAGTTTTTAACAGCATAATTGAGGGAAAATCACATATTGTGAACCAGGTTTTGCATATGTCAAAAGAAAAGGAAACCAATAGAAAGGAAAAGATTTAATTCTACAGAAAGAAGGTAGGAAATCAATAATTGCTGGTTTAATGGAAGAATATCAGTTTCTATGTTTAATGCATATATTGCTTAAAGTAGAACATAAAAGTGTAAAGTAGAAATTCTAACAGAGAAGGAAGTTGAATGACTATCCAATAGTAATTTATACGGTTACGGTGAATATCTAATATAGTCTAAACATCATATTATCAATTTTTTTCAAATTTTATAGATTGTGTTTTCGAATGCGTGAGTTTTGAAGGAAGAAAAGTAACAGGAAGTTGAACTACTATGCAATACCAAAATCCAAGCCTATAATAAGAATCGAATAGTCTAAACTCCATAACACTAACAAATTGTATAGATAGCATTTTCGAATGCGTGAGTTTTGAAGGAAGAGAAGTAACAGGAAGTTAAACTACTATGCAATACCAAAATCCAAGCCTATAATAAGAATCTAATAGAGTCTAAACTCCATAATACTAAATTATATATAAACAACATTTGTAGATATAGATTTTGTCTATGGATATCAGCATTCTTCCGTTTGATGAGCGAAAAATAATTGCAGGTTCCATACTATTTTATGTATGAATTTCAGCAGACTCTAAAAATATATGTTAGCTGAAGGCATAAATGAAATGACATGAATATGGAGGATTCATATAACCGACTCCAACTATAACCATGGATTTGGGGGAGAGGGGGATGGCTATTTTTTCCCGACTGCATTCGTTTCCAATGTTCATTGGGTTTTTTTCTTGAAAAGAGTCGGGTTGAAGATGGAAGCAGTGTGGCTGTAAAGGTTCTATCAATTGAATTAGAAACAATGTGAGGTGAAAGGGAATTTATAGCTGCATTGTCTGATATTAGACATGAAAATCTTGTCACCCTCATAGGATATTGACCAACAGACTCTTAGTCTATGATTACAGGGAAAACAATAGTCTAACACAATCTTTGATAGGTTATATTTTTTTAAAACAGTTTCAGTTTTATATACTGTCAGCGTAAAAGATTCGGTAGTGTGAAATTTGTTACGCTAATAGTATACATAACTTAAAACACATTCTTTAATATATCTCTCATATTTAATTTTTGGAAGATTCCTATCACAATGAGATGGCCTAAATTGATTGTTTTGACAAGCACGGGAAGAGCAATACAGAAGTAAATTTACATGGGCAGTTAGGAGAGAAATTCAAAAGGAATAGCAAAGGGACTTTCATATCTACATGAAGAAGTGAATCCCCACATTGTATGCAGAGATACTAATGCCAACGATATACTTGTTGATCAGAATTTTACACCCAAAATTGCGGATTTTGGTTTGTCTAGGCTATTTCTAGCAATAAAACTCTGAACCTATAAATATCTGATTTCCGAGTTAAATGTCCACCATTGGCGTATTATGGAGAAAGATATCCTATTTAGTCATAAGGTAATTAAGTCAAGTAATTAACAACATGATGAGCAATAAACACTCAAATGTAGATCCAAAATGAGCAAAATGTGGTTTGAACTTACAATGTTCCAGTAACTCGGGTAGTTACGTGGGAAGCTTTAAAAGTATAAAGTAGAAATTACTAACAGAGGAGGAAGTTGAACAACTATCCAATAGTAATTTATACGGTGACGGTGAATATCTAATATAATCTACACATCATATCACCAAACTTTTTTATAAACAAATTTTATAGATATTGTTTTCGAATGAGTGAGTTTTGAAGGAAGAGAAGTAACAGGAAGTTGAACTAATATGCAATACCAAAATCCAAGGCTATAATAAGAATCTAATAGAGTCTAAAATCCATAACACTAAATTATATATAAACAACATTTGTAGATATAGATTTTGTCCATAGATATAAGAATTCTTCTGGTTGATGAGCAAAAAATAATTGCAGGTTCCATACTATTTTATGCATAAATTTAAGCAGACCCTAAATATATATGTGTCCTAAAGGCACATGAATGCATTAAAAATAAAAGTTAGGGATTTTGAAAAGGAAAAACCTGGATTGATGAGTCAATACAGTCCCGATGAAGCTGACATATATTACCAAGTGGAAACGCAACATTATCATATGCCTCTGAATCATGTGATGAGATTTAGTAGTAAGAACAAAAATGATATATTATAATTTTTCGTCCAGTTCAGAATGATGAGAAGGATTCCAATATGACATTCAGTGGTATCATACGACGAACAAAAGGTATTAAAACAGAACAATTGAATAAAGATCTTCTGAGCAACCACTAAGATAGCAAAAGTTGTGTTAAGTGTTGAGTGTTCATTATTGCTTGCATCCAAAAAGGAAGGTAGAAATACATCAGAACATTTAGGAGTAAAAGATGGGATTTGATGTGGCGTGAATGAAATAGGGGAAGAGTAAACAACGATTGGTTATATTCTTTACATCCTTAATTGTTGATTAGGGGAGAAATTATAGTATCAAAGAATAGTGACGTTATAATTTCTTAGGGAAAACATAAATGCGAAGAAGATTCGGACTGTTCCTCAATCTTATTTGTGTGTGTTTTCACATCCTTGTTTGCCCAGACCTATACAATTAGATTAGGTTCCATAGAAGTTAGTAAGAGGCAAATATGTAAGAATAATGCATAAATGATAAATAACTGTAAAAGGATTACAGACCGGGAATTATGGAGCGAATATCACTTTTCTCTGAAACAGTTTGGGGGCGGTGTTCTTCAGATGTCTTCATTGGCGTCGAAGGAAATAAACTTTTTTGTCGGAATAGATAGAACACTTGCAAATCAGAAATAAGGCAAAGAAGGGAGATGTAGTTGAGTTGATAGAAATTAATTCACTAATTAAGAGGGCTGGGGGAATTTGAATAGGGGAAAGGGAATTGTAAATTTAAAGAAGGGTTTGTTAGGTCTGGGTAAATTGGAGCAGGGGAAACGGAATTGAAAATTTAAAGAGGGTTTGTTTGGTAGGAAGAAGCGGCGCGGGAAGAAGGGAAAGTGGAAGCGCAGTTGAAAGTTTAGATGAGGTTTGTTTGATGCGAAGAAGCGGTGCCCGAAGAATATGCGAAGCGTTTTTATTTTATTTTTTGTAATTTCAGTTTGAAATTGCCGGAAAAAACATGGAGCCTAGAAAATTCAATTGTTGTTTATTGAGAGTGCCACATCACCGAGCTTAGGGCCTTCTAATATATATATATATATATATATATATATATATAGACTAGTGAATTTGTTAATAAATTAACAAATTATAAATTGTAAATTTACTTTAAAGAGAAAACAAATACAGAAAAAACTTTTTATTGTTGATAAGTAACATAAATGTGTAGACATTAATACCTAATCAACATTAGACATGAATACCAAGATCATGAAATTAACACGAATCATTTGTTGCAATGTACGAATAGCCAAACAAAGGTACAATAATACAATTATGTTCTAGATCTCTTTTCCTTAAGACATAGTATATTTCTGGGTAACTCTTATGAATATTGAAAATTTCTTTTATTTTGTTGAATATTGTATCACTGCAATACTACTATGATAAATTTTGCAAAAACAGAAATGACACAAAATATGAAAATTGAATGATTGAATTTTATAAAATATATATAAAAGGATGGACGATGTAGCAGAGAGCCAGAGACAGCTGAGTGCAATATAATCTCATTGTCTAGCGCCGTTAGACCTTAACTCCTAAGTGGCATAGTTGTATAGATTATAAAGGAAATAAAGATAGTGGTCTAGATATAGACCGTAATTTTCAGAACATCTCTTTTAACTCCCTCCGCAGTATTGGGCAGAGATGCATTGTCCTTGCAGGTCCTGCAATTTGCTCCAACAGGAAACACAATTACGTAGATGCAAGTAAACATGTCATGAAACAATCAAAAAAATTCAACGATGAAAATATTTAACCAGTCAATTTTGAGCGAGGCAAAATAGGTTGCTTTTTTGTTATGCTACTAATACTTGCTCTGCTATTCTGCCTAAGCCTGACTGAGGAAGAGTTACGGGGCATAAAACAAAAAAATACGCTCATCGGGCATACTATGTGTAATGATTCTCCCATTCACGATAAATAATAAATATGTATACGGTCGAAATAGATTTCGGCTTTCGTATGATTGATCGAGGTCAAAACATAATGGATCGAAGTAAGACTTCGAGATGGGTTCCGAAGATGGTATAAACAAGCTTCGAGCCCTGAGGTACCGATCAATGTCGAGCTCGATATTATTATCAAGCTAGAATCCAAGTCGAACTATGATGCAAAGTAAAGTTATCGAGCTTATGATTCAGAGACCGACCAACATTGACCCCGAATCAATTCAAGGATCCAAGTGAGAATCGGGCTCAAGTCAAGAGCTCATAGACAAGAGCCGTTGCAATCCCACTAGAGGAGAGAATCTTGACAGGAATTATTGAAAAACTGATTTATCATGAGCCTCCCACTATGTATTTTTAATTATATCTAAAGTAAGGTCCCTCTACTATAAAGGGCATGGTTATTATTTCTGTAAGGACCAAGTTTTTACTTATATTGTAATTCAAGCACCATATTCTTCCATACTCAAAAATTGTTCTTTTAAGCTTCATTAATTGATCCATTGTGCTGAGTCCTAAAAATTATTTTCTACCTTGTTTATATCGCATTCTTTACAATCCATATTCGATATTTCTATTTGTCCCTATGATTTGTATTAAGTTATATCATATATCCTTAGAATTACGTACAAATTCAACTCTATCCGTTTTTCGGGTAAACAACAACGACTAAAAGGATAACGAGATTTCGGATTAGCAACGACTAACTACCAATCAAATGGATAACAGTGGTTATTTGATACAAATCTGCAAAAACACACCGTTGTGTTTTGCGCTTGTTTCCGAAAATATTTCGGATTTCGGATTAGCAACGACTAACTACCAATCAAATGGCCTCACCAATCGACAACGAAGCCGGTCTTCAAGATGAGAAGAATAACTTGACACCTAGTACCGAAAGACCGCTTGTCAACGCCGTCGGAGCTAGAATCGAAGTGCCGATAGATATCAATTTGCATGTGTCCATTGAGGCGAACCTACATTCTGAACCCGAAAATAGCATTCATGGTGGCACTTGATCTGCAGCTCGAGATACCCATAACATCGAGGAAAACGGCGTCAGCTTGCGTATGATTTTTGAAATGTTGCAAGCTCAACAGGCGGCAATAGCTCAGTTGCAGAGCCAAACCCAGCTACAGAGCAGGCCGGAGCCCAATCCACCTCGAGAAATCACCCGCAGAATGAAGCCAGCCATAGTGAAGTCAAACGAGCAAGAATCGGGGACTACTCCTGAAATTGCTAAATTACTCGAGGAGCTCACAAAGCGACTCGAAGCCAACGATAAAAAAGTAGAAACATATAACTCCAGGGTCGATCAGATCCCATGAGCTCCACTAATGATAAAAGGGTTTGATTCAAAACAATTTGTGCAAAAACCTTTTCCCTCGAGCGCAGCCCCAAAACCAATCCCCAAAAAATTCCGTATGTCCGAGATTCCCAAATATAACCGAACGACCGACCTCAACGAGCACGTCACTTCTTACACATGTGCCATCAAAGGCAATGATTTAGAAGATGATGAAATCGAATCTGTGTTGTTAAAAAAATTCGGAGAGACCTCTCGAAGGGAGCAATGATTTGGTATCACAACCTACTACCAAATTCCATTGACTCGTTCGCCATGTTAGCAGATTCTTTTGTGAAAGCACATGCCGGCGCCATAAAAGTCGCAACAAGGAAATCGGACCTCTTCAAGGTAAGACAAAAGGATAACGAGATGCTAAGGGAGTTCATATCTCGTTTTCAAATGGAACGAATGGATCTGCCACTAGTCACAGATGATTGGGTTGTTCAGGCTTTCACTCAAGGTTTGAACAAACGAAATTCGACGGCTTCAAGGAGGTTGAAGCATAATCTGATCGAATACCCAGCCATTACGTGGGCCGACGTGCATAATCGGTACCAATCAAAAATTAGGGTCGAAGATGATCAGTTGGGGTCAGAACCCGCTGCTCGAAGGGATATTAATCGAGAACAAGAACCGATCAAGGATAGATACCGACCGTATAACGGATCACAGAATCGGTGAATCGAGACATAACCCCGGAAAAAATAACAAAAGAAGTGATCGAGGTTAAGGATCACGAGGGATGATGAAAAGAGGTAAGTTCGAAAGGCCTCTCGGGCCTAAGGAAGCGCCTCGGTTATCGGAGTACAACTTCAGCATCGATGCATCCGCCATCATTTCGGCTATCGGACGCATCAAAGACACTAAATGGCCTCGACCCATGCAGACCGATCCTTCCCAGAGGAATCCCAATCAAATGTGCGAATATCATGGCACTTATTGCCACAGAATGGAAGATTGCGGGCAACTAATAGAGGAGGTAGCCCGGTTATTCAACAAAGGTCACCTTCGAGAATTTTTGAGCGATAGGGCAAAGAACCATTTTAAAAATAGGAATTTTGGCAACCAAAGCGAACAAGAAGAACCACAATACGTTATTCACATGATCGTCGGAGGCACCGATACCCGTCAGGGACCGGTGCTTAAACGCACTAAGACATCGATTGTGAGAGAAAAGCGGTCTCGAACTCAGGAGTACACACCCATAGGAACTTTGTCCTTCAATGATGAAGATGCAGAAGGAGTCATACAACCTCATAAAGATGCACTGGTAATATCCGTACTTATGAATAAAACTAAATTTAAGCGTGTGCTAATTGATCCAGGTAGCTCGGCCAACATCATTAGATTGAAGGTCATAGAACAACTCGGTTTACAGGACCAGGTCGTACCTGCAACCCTGGTTCTAAACGGATTCAATACGGCATGTAAAACCACCAAAGGTGAGATAGTTCTACAGACAAACGTGGCTGGGACCATCCAAGAAACAAAGTTCCACGTAATCGAAGGCGACATGAGGTACAACGCCCTTTTTGGAAGGCCATGGATCCACAACATGAGAGTTGTACCTTCGACCCTACACCAGGTCCTTAAATTCCCAACATCGGGAGGAGTCAAAATAGTGTACGGAGAACAACCGGCCGCAAGAGAAATGTTCGCCGTCGAGGAAGGGAATCCAATATCCTCGCCTTCGCCAGTAAAGGGATCGGGCTCAAAAGTGGAACGAGATACCAAATAGCAATCACAGACATCGGCTTTAACCCGACCAGATAATCAGAAGATCGAAGAAGATGATGATCAGAGGATTCCTCGATCCTTCGTGATTCCCGATGATTCCGACGCTACCAAATCAACGATTGAGGAATTGGAGCAAGTCACACTAATCGAGCACTGGCCCGAACGGAAGGTATACCTGGGAACGGGGTTGACCCTCGAACTCAGGAAAAAACTTATTCAATTTCTTATCTATAACATTGATTGCTTTGCTTGGTCCCATTTAGATATAACAGGGATCTCATCGGACATAACGATGCATCAGCTAATCTTGGACCCTAGGTTTAGACCGGTGAAGAAAAAGAGAAGACCCCAGTCTGAGGTTAAACACGCATTCATAAAGGACGAAGTAACCAAACTTCTCAAGATAGGGTCCATTCGGGAGGTGAAATATCCCGAATGATTAGCCAATGTAGTTGTAGTGCCTAAAAGGGCACAAACTTAGAATGTGTGTAGATTATAAGGATTTGAACAAAGCATGCCCCAAATATTCCTTTCGCTGCCCAACATCGATCGCATGATCGATGCCACGGCCGGCCACGAGATCCTTACTTTTCTCGATGCCTATTCCGGGTATAATCAAATCCAGATGAACCCGGAAGACCAGGAAAAGACTTCATTTGTCACCAAATATGAAACATATTGTTATAATGTGATACCCTTTAGGGCTAAAAAATGCAGTAGCTACTTACCAACATCTAGTAAATAAAATGTTCGAAGAATAAATAGTTAATTCGATGGAAGTTTATATTGATGACATGCTAGTTAAGTTCCTGCGCGGAGAGGACCATTTGACCCATTTGCAGGAAACATTCGAGAATTTAAGAAAATACAACATGAAGTTCAACCCCGAGAAACGTGCTTTCGGGGTCAGTTCGGACAAGTTCCTCGGCTTCATGGTGTCAAATCGGGGGATCGAGATTAACCCCGATAAAATCAAGGCCATCGAAGACATCACCATCGTGGACAGCGTGAAATCCGTACAGAGGCTAACGGGACAGATTGCAGCTTTGGGCCGATTCATTTCGAGATCGTCAGATCAAAGTCACAAATTTTTCTCTCTACTCAAAAAGAAGAATGATTTCGCTTGGACCCCGGAATGCCAACAGGCATTAGAGGAATTAAAACGATATCTATCGAGCCCACCACTACCTCATACTCCAAAAATAGACAAAAAACTTTGCTTGTACTTGGCAGTGTCAGAGATCGCGGTAAGCGGTGTCCTAGTTCGAGAAGAGCAAGGTACGCAATTTCCCATTTATTATATAAGTCGGACCTTAGGAGAAGCAGAAACTAGATATCTGCACCTAGAAGAATTGGCACTTGCACTGATAAGCGCCTCTAGGAAGCTAAGACCATACTTTCAATGTCACCCCATATGTGTATTAACCACTTACCCGCTTCGTAATATTTTGCACAAGCCCGAACTATCAGGCCGATTGGCCAAATGGGCTCAGTGGGTACGATATCGAATATCAACCCCGTACGACCATCAAGTCTCAAATTTTAGCAGCCTTCGTGGCCGATTTCATGCCAACCCTTGTACCCGAAGTCGAAAAAGAACTCTTATTGAAATCGGGTACGTCATTGGGGGTATGGACCCTTTTTATGGACGGGGCTTCGAACGTGAAGGGGTTCGGGCTAGGCATCATTTTAAAGCCACCCACGGGTAACACTATTAGGCAATCTATCAAAACTACCAGGTTGAATAACAACGAGGCCGAGTATGAGGCCATGATTGCAGGTCTCGAGCTAGCTAAAAGATTGGGAGCAGAAGTCATTGAAGCCAAGTGTGATTCTTTGCTAGTGGTAAATCAAGTAAACAAAATCTTTGAAGTTCGAGAAGATAGAATGCAAAGGTATTTGGACAAACTATAGGTCACTTTGAGCCATTTCAAAGAATGGACTTTATAGTATGTTCCACGAGAGCAAAACAGTGAGGCTGATGCACTTGCGAATTTGGGATCATCGGTCGAGGAAGGTGAGTTAAGCTTGGGGACTGTCGTTTGACTCATGAGATCCGTGGTCGAAGGTCATGCCGAGATAAATTCTATGAGCTTAACCTGGGATTGGAGAAATAAGTATATTGAATACTTAAAGAATGGAAAGCTCCCATCGGACCCTAAAGATTCGAGGGCCCTACGAACCAAAGCTGCTCAATTCACGTTAACTACAGACGGAATGCTATACCGAATGACATTCGATGGGCCATTGGCACTATGCTTAGGTTCGGGAGACACCGATTACATCCTACGTAAGGTGCACGAGGGTACTTGTGGGAATCACTCCGGTGCCGATTCATTAGTCCGAAAAGTAATCAGGGAAGGATATTATTGGATCGATATGGGCAAAGATGCAAAGGAGTTTGTTCGAAAATGTGATAAATGTCAAAGGTTTGCACCAATGATCCATCAACCCGGAGAGCAACTTCACTCAGTCCTATCCCCATGGCCATTCATGAAATGGGGAATGGATATCGTCGGCTCTCTGCCATCGACCCCAGGTAAAGCTAAATTCATTTTATTTATGACCGACTATTTCTCTAAATGGGTTGAAGCACAGGCTTTCGCAAAAGTAAGAGAGAAAGAGGTTATAGACTTTATCTGGGATCATATCGTATGTTGATTCGGGATACTCGCCAAAATAGTGTGTGACAATATGAAATAATTTGTTGGCAGCAAAGTGACGAAATTCCTCGAAGATCACAAAATAAAGAGGATATTATCAACATCGTATCACCACAGTGGGAACGGACAAGCCGAATCAACAAACAAAACTATCATTCAAAACCTAAAGAAGATGCCGAACTACGCTAAAGGAAAATGGAGAGAAATCCTACCCGAAGTTCTTTGGGCATATCGAACAACATCAAAATCTAGTATGGGGGCGACCCTGTTCTCCTTAGTATATGGCTCCAAAGCCTTGATTCCAGTCGAAGTTGGGGAACCCAGTGCCAGGTTTTGGTATACAACAGAAGAGTCAAATAACGAGGCTATGAACACTAACCTCGAATTATCGGATGAAAAATGAGAAGTTGCTCTCATCCAATTGGCCGCCCAAAAGTAGCGAATCGAAAGATACTATAATCAAAGAACCAAGCTTCGCCATTTTAAAATTGGGGACTTAGTACCCGAAATCCAAATGAAGGAAAACTAGGACCGAACTGGGAAGTACCGTATCAGGTTCTCGAAAACGTCGGAAAAGGATCATACAAGCTCGGTATTATAAACGACAAACAACTATCAAGCAATTGGAATGTGTCGCACCTAAAACGATACTACTGCTAAGGTACGATCCTCCCATATTCATTTACATTTCGAAACTAACCCCTGCAGGAGTCCGATCAGGAGCTAGGATGGATCCTTCAACACGAAGCCCTAGGTCTGAATGCACGCGTTGCACTCTTTTTCCTTTAGACTAGTTTTATCCCAAATGGTTTTTCGGCAAGGTTTTTAATGTGGAAACCAATGAGCGTGCTAAACTTAGAAACAATTCGACAGTATCCGATGCCTCTTTACAATCAACCTCGAATACTGGGGGGCATTAGCCCTCAAATATATCAAGTTCTGATGCAAGAAAGTTATTTCATAACATTATAGTTCCAATAGGAGAAGCTCTAAAAGTCAAATGGTCAAAACGAACCATGCTCATGTAATTGGCCTGAGCCCTGACGCAAAACATGAAAACATGTATAATGACTTGCAAAGAAAGTTCTCTTCTTTACCGATATCTTATATCCAAGAAAAGTTCCTCTATTTCGAGATTTATTATGCAAACAGGATTGAGTTCGAGCAAGCACTCACTCGATCATCACGCCTACGGGCTACATTACTTCGAGTTCGAATCATTCACTCGACTACTAAGCCTACAGGCTACTTCTATTTCGAGTTCTAGCAAGCACTCACCCGATCATTACGCCTATGGGCTACATTACTTCGAGTTCGAATCATTCACTCGACTACTAAGCCTACATGCTACTTTTATTTCGAGTTCAAGCAAGCACTCACTCGACCATTACGCCTATGGGCTACATTACTTCGAGTTCGAATCATTCACTCGACTACTAAACCTACGGGCTACTTTTATTTCTAGTTCGAGCAAGTATTCACTCGACCATTATGCCTATGGGCTACGTTACTTCGAGTTCGAATCATTCACTCGACTACTAAACTTACGAGCTATTTTTATTTCAAGTTCAAGCAAGCACTCACTCGATCATTATGCCTACGGGATATATTACTTCAAGTTCGAATCACTCACCCAACTAATAAGCCTAAGGGCTACATAACTTCAAGTTTGAGTAAGCCTATGTTCAAACAATCACTCAACTCGACTACTAAGCATATGAGCTACCTTATTTCAAGTTTGAGTAAGGGCTCACTCGGTTATAAAGGCTACTAAGTCCAAACTTAATTAAGTTGCCTAAATCCTTGTAAAAATATTCATAAGACGTGAATAAAATCTTCACAAGACAGGAAACAAAATAGAAGCAAGTCTGCAAAAAGGGATATTTTTTTATTTATACAAATTTTTTTACATGATTGATTACAACATAAAAATTAAGGACTAAGCTTCCTGGTTATCCCCAGGAGCGGTCTCTTCTCTATCGGGCTCCCCCCGTTCTCGGACCCGCTCTTACTCCCATCATCATAATTGGCATCATCATCGCCATCAGAAACCAGAGTTTCAGCATCGGCTTCGAGTTCTTTGGCCCTTTTTATCTCTTTAGTGAGGTCGAAACCTCGAGCATGGATCTCCTCGAGGTTCTCCCTCCAAGATCGGCACTTAGTAAGTTCAGTGACCCAATGTGCTCAAGTATCGGCGGTCTTGGCTGACTCTCTTGCTTGGAACTGGGCAGCTTCAGCATCTGCCCGATAGACGGCCACGAGTGCATCCGCATCGGCCTTTACGTTTTCGGCGTCAGATTCGGCCTTAGCAAGTTCAAAGGCCAACCAAACCTCGAGCTCCTCTATTCTTCTTGCTTTGACCAAGATTTTCTCCTTCATTTTCTGAAGTTGGTTTTCGGCCGATGAAAATTGGGCTCGAGCAGTTTCTTTCTCTGTAGCAAAGTGGTCCATTCCTTCTTTCCACTTAAAAGACTCCACTCTTATCTCATCGACTTCTTCACGGAGTTTCCCGATCATCTCGATTTTCTGCTGCAGCTATGAGACCAAACAATTAGCCATCGTTCCGGTATCAAGCCCATAGGCTTTTAAAAGTATCATTACCTGCTCGGACAGATCGGTTTGATCTTGGTGAGCCTTGGCCAACTCAACTCGGAGGTCTTTTATTTCCTCTGCCCTTTTCCCTAAGAGGAGTTTAAGGGAGTTCCTCTCCTCAGTAACCCGTTGAAGTTAAGCCTCATATCGACGTAGCTCGGCTCGGGACCGAGAACATGCTTGTCGATGAGCTGCCTCGGCCTGCAAAAAAAGAAGAAATTAAGTTAGAAAAGAAAAGAGAACATTAAAGTAATACCAACAAAATAATTTAAGGCTTACCTGATTCATAGCCCGCTGCACCCCGTGAAAAAGGTCTGATGCGCCACTTGTACCGGCAACGTCCTCGACACCGGTAAACAGGTCACAAAAATAATCCTCTCCATCATGAGGCCTATCTAGTTCGAGGGCCCCCAAAGCTTGGGCTTCCCGAATCGCCCCTGCGGAAAAACCAGTGATGGTGGGCGAGTCCTTGATTGCTACTGCCCCAAGTGAATCACTTGCAGCATTCTCTTCGGTTCGAAGAGATTCGAGGAGAGCCCCTTTAGAGATATCCTCCATCTATTGGCTTCGATGGGAAGCATCTTCGATCTCCAACAACTCGGGGACTGTGCCCGAATCCTTAACCGATATATCCTCAGTTCTAAGCGGAGCCTTATGAACCTCCATTGATCCAGTTGCCTGTGGAACATCAGTGGTCTTCTTCGTCCGGGCCGCCAGTGCAGACTAATCATTTTCTTCTTCTTCGTCTCCATCCCTTAGACGCATAACTGATTCTATGGTCAAAGGAATGGTATTCTTGCTCGGCTTACGAGCCGTCCTCTTCTTCGGTTTTGGATTTTCAGGAACGGAGGCTCTTTTCCTCTTATTATCTTTCACCATCTTTGGGACAGAGGCCGAAGCCTCTTCCATGATGGACGAGGGTCTCAAAACCGCATCTTTGCCCACACATACATATGGAAAATTTTTATTAAAGTATATGGAAAGCGTCTCGTTCGAACTACCGAAAGGTACGAGAAAGGGGCTTACCGTGATTTTTGCCTCCCATCGGCCCTTTAACAAATCGCGCCATGAGCGCTCGGAGTATGTGGAGGTCGAAGCCAAAGCTCGTACCCAGTTCTTGAGATCGAGAATTGCTCCGGGCATCCAGGGAACCGTTGCATCACAGAAAGAGGAATATCGGTGAGAAAAGAAATGAAAGGGCAAAATGGGAGGAAGTAACAGCGGAATCACACTTACGTTTCATATTCCACTCCTAGGGAAAAGGCATCTTTTCAGTCGGAATCAGGTCCGATGTCCTTACTCGAATGAACCTGACCATTCAGCCTCGATCCATGTCCTCATCAATGCTTGAGAACAGATCCTTGGTAGCCCGACGTTGAAGTTTTATTAACCCTCCTCGAAAAAGGCAAGGATGGTACAATCGGATGATGTGGTCGAGGGTGAACGGCATACCCTCAATTTTGTTGACAAAGTACCGAATCAAAATAACGATTTGCCAAAAAGAAGGATGGACCTAACCTAGGGTTATTTGGTATTGACGACAGAAGTCAATAATAACAGAATCGAGGGGACCTAACATGAAAGGGTAAGTATACATACTTAAAAACTCTTTCACGCAAGTGGTGATATCTTCGTCAGAAGAAGGGATTATTATTTCTTTACCCTCCCAATTGCAATCGTTTTTCAGCTGTTTGAGGTGCCTCTCGGTCATCGAACACATGTACATCGATACTGGCTCACATCGGACAAGAACCGATGAGCCTTTATCGACCTTAAAATAGGAGGTAAGAACACACGCCCCAGGAACGCGCTCCTTAGGCCGTGGCTCTACCGGTGTTTCATCGGTGGCAGGTTGTGAAGATGAAGCTTTCTGTTTCTGAGGAATAGTTTGTGATGTTTTCGCCATTTTCGAATTTGAAGGTCAAGAATAGAAGAAAATGACAAAGATTTGGTAATTTTGAAGAAGGGCTTTTGCAAAGAGGAATCACAGATTGGCGAACAAACTCAAGAGGGTATGAAAAACAACTTGGGAAATTTGAAAGATTGAAGATGTAAAAGTGGTAAATGATAAAAGGCAGGGCTATTTATAGGTTAAAGCAATGGCGGTTCATTATCAGCGGTGGCCGACCATCGTCTGTCATGCATTAAATGCCTTGAAAAACTAAATCGATGGGACAGCTATCACGTGCGTTATGGTCGAGCCCAATGTAAACATCAGCTTATAATCCGATCGAGCCGTTGAAAAATCATATCGTTTCTCACCATATCTTTCTCGAGAAATGAAGGGACTATCTGTATACGGTCGAAATAGATTTCGGCATTCGTACGATTGATCGAGGTCAAAATATAATGGTTCGAAGTAAGACTTCGAGATGGGTTCCGAAGATGGTATAAACAAGCTTCGAGCCCGAGGTACCGATCAATGTCGAGCTCGATATCAATATCAAGCTCGAATCCAAGTCGAACTATGATGCAAAGTAAAGTTATCGAGCTTATGATTCAGAGACCGACCAACATTGACCCAGAATCAATTCAAGGATCCAAGTCAGAATCGGGCTCAAGTCAAGATCGAGAGCTCGAGTCAATATCGAGCTCATAGACAAGAGCCGTTGCAATCCCACTAGAGGAGAGAATCTTGGCATGAATTATGAAAAAACTGATTTAACATGGGTCTCCCACTATGTATTTTTAATTATATCTAAAGTAAGACCCCTCTACTATAAAGGGCATGGTTATTATTTCTGTAAGGACCAAGGTTTTACTTACATTGTAATTCAAGCACCATATTCTTCCATACTCAAAAAATATTCTTTTAAGCTTCATTAATTGATCCATTGTGCTGAGTCCTAAAAATCATTTTCTATCTTGTTTATATCGCATTCTTTACAATCCATATTCGATATTTCTATTTGTCCCTACGGTTTGTATCAAGTTATATCATATATCCTTAGAACTACGTACAAATTCAACTCTATCCGTTTTTCGGATAAACAAAATAAAAAGAGAAAGAAAAGCCATTCCATTTCGACAAAAGACCCACACCCAAGTTCCATAGCTTTTGGTTCGCTATCCCGATCATATTTTACCAAGAAGACACAGAATTATATAAGAGGAGGGACAAAATAAAAATAAGTACTAAGCCAAAATAACAACACTTATTTTTGTCGAAAACCACATAAAATTTTCAAGAAGTAGAGATCTTTATCTTGTATTTCATTGGTGCATATGAGAACTGAGAATCCAAAAGATACGTAGTAAAATTATCACAATTTCTTTCCCATGGATGCTCACATAAGTCATGAAATTTGCCAACAAATTTAACTGAAAACTTGCAAAATATATGAATATATAAATAAAGTAGAAGACAATATCAAATGCTCCAAATGTAACTGATACAAGCTTTTGCCTTCTTCGGTTATACTGTAACGTATATGCATTTAAAGTCTTGTAATAACAAAGAACTTAATGAAAAACATTTAAATATAGAAACTAAAAGAGTGTCGTTTGTATTTCAACAAATATTTTAAGGGGAAATTAAGAGGAAAATGTCAAAATATTGACAAAAAAGATAAATACCAAAGCTAGCCATAGAGAGGTGCCACATTACCTTGTGTATTCCTAACTTTTATATATATATATATATATTTATACCATGAACATTATCACTCAAGGTTTTGCTGGACACCTTGGTGAAGTTGAACTCGCTGCCATCTCCATTTCTAACACTGTCATTGTTGGCCTCAACTTTGGCCTCCTTGTATGTATATCCCTCTTCAATACTACTCCCTCCGTTTCAATTTATGTGAAACTATTTCCTTTTTGGTCCGTATCAAAAAGAATGACTTCTTTCCTTATTTGGAAACAATTTACCTTTATGCAATGATTTATAGCCACACAAAATATATGTGCCTCATTTTACACTACAAGTTTAAAAGTCTTCTCTCTTTTCTTAAACTCCGTGTCCAGTCAAATGAGTTCATATAAATTGAAACGGAGGGAGTATATAAGAGAAAACCTTCTTTTACCCACTTTACCCTTAATGAGTATAATATTTTCTTTTTCAAAACAAAGATATATTTCAATTTTCTTAAACTTTTTATTTTACTCACTTTACCCTTAATGAAAAGTTTTTATGACATAAGTTTCAAATATTTTATAGCCACATAAATTCATTTTCTTTTTAAACTCTATACTGAATCATACTATGTTGAAATAAATTGAAATGTTGGGAGCAGGAGATAAAGCATCACCAAGAAGAAGACATAATTAACTTAAAGAAGCGCTAGAAATTATCTTAAACAAATTAACGTGTCTCCACTTTATTAACTACAAAATTTTAAATTAGATGAGATTTTTTTTAGTCTGTTCCAAAATAAATGACATATTTTTAAATTTAGAAATAATTTAATTTTAAATTATTCATTTTATCCATTTTACCCTTAATGAGAAATTTTTATAACTACACAAATGTCATGACACCACAAAACTTTTACCCTTTAAACTTTTTAGACCACAAGTTTTAAAAATCTTCTTTTTTTACTTATGCCAAATCAAACTACCTCGTCTAAATTGAAACAGTTGAAACAGTTACAATACAAAGTTTTACAACAATAACTTTTACGATCTAGAAATAGTGATAATGTTTCTTGGATAGTCCATGCATGCAGAGTTAATATTCTGAAAAGAATTACTTGGCCTCTTATCTACAGACTACACGAGCCAAAAGATAAGCTATTGCAATATGACTCCACAACCATAGGAATTATTGACTTACTCAGCATCCGCCACAGCCGCCTCCACCGCCTCCACAGCCGCCTCCACCACCGCCACCGCCTCCACAGCCGCCTCCACCACCGCCACCGTCACCACCGCCTCCACAGCCGCCTCCCCCACCACCATCGCCACCGCAGCCGCCTCCCCCACCGTTATGCCCACCGCTGACCCAATGGCTCTTCTTGCGGCCGTTAGAGGAGTCTCCGCAAGCAAAAATGACCATTGATATCATCAAAATAGACATAACCACCATTCCCACCATTATCATAAGACCCGAACCCTCAATTGCTGAGCCACCATCTCCCACACCATAGATTAATCGTGCCATATTTCTGTTTAGACTTTAATTAATTAATTCTCTGAAGAAACAATATCTCAACATGTATATATAGCCTTTAAGCGGCCTTTTGTGATTGGTTGTAAACTTTTCGTATGAGTTGACCATGTGTGGCTTCTAGCCATGTTCAACAGAGTTGCAAGTTTATCCAAAAGACCGACTTTGATTTGGTCATAGTTTTTATAAGTTGCTTGAGCCCTATGCTTCAACTACGAATATGATCTTTCTCCCGCGTTACATATTTAATTTCCTGGAAAGTAACTTTCAGACTTCGATTGCTGGTTTCTCTAGAAATAGTCTAATCGATCGATAGTGGGAAATTTGCTAGACTTTTCACTTTTCTTTTTGTATACGTCGAAATCGAGCTCACCTACGACATGGTAGGTCAGGTTCGGTACATGGCAATAAAGGACTAAAGATCGACCCCAAGTCCCATCAAGCTAGAACCCGAGATTGGAATGCCCGCCTTCGAGAATATCGAGGCCGTGATCCCGAAATCGATCCTAGCCCCGAACGATCTCAAAGAAACATTGTTAGCATAATAGAAGACCGAAATATCCATGACCGGTCGGATATTGCGGCAGGAATCTTGGCACGTATCAATGAGGAACTGGCAATCAGCAAATCAAGAGATTTTTTACCTTTTATAAAATTGTACCCAAAGTAGGACTCTTCTACTATATAAAAGGGGTCTGATAATTCATTTAGAACATGGTAACACACATTCTAAAGCAATAAATTATTATTTTTCTCTTTAAGTTGTTGTTCTTCTGTAGCGAGATACTGCTCAAAGTGCGTCTGGCTCGAGGGTGGCTAACCTTCCGAGATTGAAACTGTCCAATTCGTGTGGTTTGAATTTACTTTATCATTAATTATTTCAATTGCAACTTAATTTATCACTTTCTTTCAAGTTAATCCACGTATCCTTAAAAATACTTACAAATTTAATTGTTATCCGATTTTGAGGGTAAACAGTTTGGCGCCCACCGTGGGGCTAATGATAATAGTGGTTATTTGATACAAATTTCCGTAACATACACTACTTTACACTTATTCTTTAAAGTGTCTCTAATTTCAAGTTAAAGCTCGAAATGTCGAACTCTCAATCAATACCCCTACATGTTGACAATGAGTTCGGCCAACACGGTGAAAATAACAACATAGTGCCCAATGACGAGGTACCACCCGTTGATCCCATCGAAATTCCGGTCGCGGACCCGATTGATGCTAATTCACATGTGGCTATCAACGCAAATCTGTCTACCGGTCCCGAGAATAGCATCCGTGGTAGAGCCCGATCGGCAACTCAAAATACACAAAAGATTGGAGGAGACGGGATCAATTTACGGATGATCTTCAAAATATTACAGGCTCAACAGGCGGCGATAGCTCAGTTACAGAACCGCGCACCGAGTAAAATTGAACCTCATCCGTCCCGGGAAGTCACCCGTAGGGATGAACTGGTCGCATGGTGGTCAAATGAAAACGAATTGGGGACTAACCCTGAGATCATAAAGATGCTCGAAGAACTGACAAAACTGGTGGAATCAGGGGAGAAGAAAATTGAAGCTAATGATAAAAAGATAGAAATCTATAATTTCAGGGTCGACCAAATCCTAGGCGCGCCAGCGATATTGAAAGGACTGGATTCCAAAAAGTTCGTGCAAAAACCTTTTCCTCCGAGCGCGGCTCCAAAGCCGATCCCTAAGAAGTTTTGCATGCCCGAGATTGCTAAGTACAATTGAACGACCGACCCAAACGAGCATGTTACTTCCTACACATATTCCATCAAAAGGAACGACTTGGAGGATGCTGAGATCGAGTTTGTCTTGTTGAAAACGATCGGAGAGACCCTGTCAAAAGGAGCTATGATATGGTATTACAACTTACTTCATAATTCTATTGACTCATTTGCTATGCTTGCAGATTCTTTCATGAAAGCACATGCCAGGGCTATCAAGGTCGAGACTAGGAAGTAGGACCTTTTTAAAGTAAAATAGAAGGATAATGAGATGCTTAGATAATTCGTGTAACGGTTTCAAATGGAACGGATGGACCTGCCACCGGTCGCTGATGATTGGGTCGTTCAGACTTTCACCCAAGGACTCAACATTCAGAGCTCGTTGGCTTCACAGTAGTTAAAACAAAACTTGGTGGAATATCCAGTTGTCACTTATGCCGATTTCCATAACAGGTATCAATCGAAGATCAGGGTCGATGATGATCAGCTTGGGGCCCCTTCCGGGTCTGTATATCCCATCAGAACCATCGATAGAGTCAAGTGAGACATCGATCGTGAACCGAGATCAAACAGGGATCGGTATCAGCCGTACAATAGGGACCGAAGAAGCAGTGGGTCCGGACGGAACTCTATGAGAAACGTAAGGAGAAGGGATCGAGGTCAGAGCAACTGGGGACTCATGAGCAAAAACATCTTCGACAGGCCTAAAGAAGTACCAAGATTATCGGAATACAAGTTTAACATCGATGTCGCCGCTATCGTATCTTCCATCAGACGCATCAAAGATACCAAGTAGCCTAGATCTTTACAGTCCGATCCATCCCAAAGGGATCCCAACCTAATATCCAAATATCATAGAACTCATGGCCACAGAACAGAAGACTGCCGACAACTAAGGGAAGAGGTGGTCCGACTGTTCAACAACGGGCATCTCCACGAATTCCTGAGTGATCGGCGAAGAACCACTTCAGGAACATGGATTCTAATAAACAGACCGAGTAGGAAGAGCCTCAGCATGTCATAAGCGTGATTATTGGTGGAGTCGATATTCCCTTGGGTCCGATGCTAAAGCGCACCAAAGTATCCATCATAAGGAAAAAACGGACTCGGTATTACGTACGGGAAGGAATCTTGTCTTTCAATGACGAAGATGATGAGGGGATAGTGTAGCCCCACAACGATGCACTGATAATATCGGTACTCATAAATAAATCTCGAATTAAGCGTGTGTTAATTGATCCAGGTAGCTCAGCCAACATCATCAGATCAAGGGTCGTAGAATAACTCAGCCTACAAGATCAGATCGTACCTGCGGCCTGAGTCCTGAACGGGTTCAACATGGCATGCGAGACCACTAAAGGGAAGATAACATTACCGGTTAACATCGCCGGAACCATACAGGAAGCCAAGTTCTATATAATAGAAGGGGATATGAGATACAACGCTTTGTTCGGGAGACCATGGATTCACAACATGAGGGCAATACCCTCGACAATGCACTAGGTGCTGAAAGTCCCAACACTCGGAGGAGTCAAAACAATTTATGGGGAACAACCAGCCATCAAGGAGATATTCGCGGTTGATGAGTTGATTCCGGCATCCACACTCTCAACATCGGAGGACCCGAGTTGGATGGTCAAAAGAGGGGCCAAATAGTAATCATCGACAGGATCGGAGGAACGAGGCAGATCTTTCGTAGTCCCCGACGATTCAGACACCATAAAATCAACGGTCGAGGAACTGGACCGATTGGTATTAACCAAACCCAGATCGAATGGTATACCTTGGTATCGGGTTAATCCCCGAGCTGAGGAAAAACCTCATCCAATTTCTTATAGCTAACAAAGATTGTTTTGCTTGGCCCCACCTTGATATGATAGGGATCTCGCCGGAGATAACCACTCACAAGATAAGCCTGGACTCGAAGTTCCACCCGGTCAAGCAAAAGAGGAGACCTTAGTCCGAGGTCAAACATGCTTTCATCAAGGACGAGGTATCTAAAAAAAGGAATGTAGTGGTAGTCCCTAAAAAAAGGAATAAATTAAGAATATGTGTAGAATATAAGAATTTGAATAAGGCATATCCCAAGGACTCCTTCCCTCTGCCCAACATCGATCGCATGATTGATGCCACAGTTAGCCACGAGATCCTCAGTTTTCTCAATGCCTACTACGGGTACAACCAAATACGGATGAACCAGGACAATCAAGAAAAAACCTCCTTCATCACAAAGTACGGTATGTACTGCTATAACGTAATGTCGTTCGAATTAAAAAACGTCGGTGCCACTTACCAATACCTAGTAAATCGGATGTTCGGGGAACAAATAGGAAAATCAATGGAGGTTTATATTGATGATATGTTGGTTAAGTCCCTGCGAGAAGAGGACCATTTAAAACATTTGAAGAAAACCTTCAACATACTGAAGAAATACAATATGAAACTGAACCCGGAGAAGTGTGCGTTCGGAGTTGGATCAGGTAAATTCCTTGGATTCATGGTATCCAACGATGGAATCGAGATCAACCCTGACAAGATCAAATCCATTGAAGATATCACGGTTGTGGACAACGTGAAGGCCATGCAAAGATTAATTGGATGCATAGCCGCCCTGGGGCGATTCATCTCGAGGTTCTCCGATAAGAGCCATCGATTCTTCTCACTATTGAAGAAGAAGAATAACTTCTCATAGACCCTGGAGTGCCAACAGGCCTTGGAGGAACTCAAGCGGTATCTATCGAGCCCGTCGCTGCTTCACACGCCGAAGACAGAAGAATAACTATACCTGTACTTGACTGTATCGGAGATAGCGGTAAGTGGAGTCCTGGTCCGGGAAGAGCAAGGTATGCAATTTTCTATTTAGTATGTTAGCAGGACTCTAGGTAAGGCCAAAACTAGGTACCCTCACCTAGAACAATTGGCGCCCGCTTTGCTAAGCGCCTCGAGGAAGCTAAAATCATATTTTCAATGTCATCTTATATGTGTCGTGACTGCTTACCCATTGGGAAATATAATGCATAAACCCGAGCTCTCGGGACGATTGGCTAAATAGATCATGGAAATCAGCAGGTACGATATTGAATCTCGACGTCGAATCGCCATTATATCTCAAATTTTAGCAGACTCTGTGGCAGATTTTACGCCGGCCCTAATATCGGAAGTCGAAAGAGAGTTGTTGGTAAACTTGGGGACTTCTTCGGGGATATAGACCCTCTTTACGGATGGTGCCTCAAATGCAAAAAGGTTAGTACTTGGCATCGTATTGAGCCGCCAACAGGAAATGTAGTAAGATAATCTATTAGGACTGTAAAATTGAATAACAACGAGGCCGAATATGAGGCCATGATTGCAGGTCTCGAACTAGCCAAAAGCTTGGGGACGGAGGTAATCGAAGCTAAGTGAGATTACCTCCTTGTGGTGAACCAAGTTAATGGGATGTTCGAGGTTAGAGAGGAACGAATGCAAAGGTACATGGATAAGTTACAGGTAACATTATATCGATTCAAGGAGGGGACTCTACAACACGTACCTCATGATCAAAATAGTGAGGCCGATACCCTTGCTAACCTGAGGTCGGCGGTCGAGGACGATGCGTTCAACTCGGGGGCAGTCGTACAACTCATGAGATCGGTAGTGGAAGAAGGCCACGCCGAGAAAGACTCAATGAGCCTGACTTGGGACTGGAGAAACAAATATATAGAATATCTAAAGACCAAAAAACCGCCCTCGGATCTAAAAGAATTGAGGTCCCTACATACGAAGGCAGCCCGATTTAGCTTGTCCAAAGACGAAACCTTGTTCAGTAGAACATTCGATGGCCTACTCGCGATATGTCTAGGACAAAGAGATACCAAGTATGTTCTGAGGAAAATACACGAAGGCACCTGCAGAAATCATTCAGGCGCTGAATCATTGGTTCGAAAGGTAATTAGAGGCGGCTACAACTGGATCGACATGGAAAAGGACGCGAAGGAGTTCATACAAAAATGTGATGAATGTCAAAGCCATGCTCAGATGATTCATCAACCCGGGCAGCTGATGCATTCGGTTTTGTCACCATGGCCGTTCATGAAGTGGGGAATAGACATCGCTGGCCCCCTTCCATGGGCTCCCAGTAAGGCTCAATTTATATTGTTTATGACTGACTATTTTTCTAAATGTTTGAAAGCCCAAGCATACGAGAAGGTCAGGGAAAGGAAAGTCATCAATTTCATCTGGGACAACATCATATGCCGGTTTGGAATGTCGGCCGAGATCGTGTGCGACAACGAGAAACAATTCATCGGCAGCAAAGAAAGCAAGTTTCTCGAAGACCATAAGATCAAAAGGATCCTATCAACACCCTACCACCCTAGTGGAAACGGACAAGCAGAATCGACCAACAAAACCATACTCAAAAACCTCAAAAAGAGGTTAACTGACGCCAAAGGAAAATGGAAGGAAATCCTGCCTGAAGTCCTATGGGCATACTATACGACCTCGAAGTCCAGTACCGAGGCCACCCCATTCTCGCTGGTTTACGGCGCCCAAGCTCTAATACTGGTTGAAGTCGGAGAACCAAGTCTCAGGTTCCAATATGCAACCAAGGAATCAAACGACGAGGCCATGAACACGAACATGGAGCTATTAGATGAAAGGCGCGAAGCCTCCCTTGTCCGATTAGCCGCCCAAAAACAGCGGATCGAGAGGTATTATAATCGAAGGGCCAACCTTCGACACTTCAATGTCGGGGACTTAGTGTTAAGGAAAGTCACACTAAGCACCTAAAACCTGAACAAAGGGAAGCTGGGGCCGATCTGGGAAGGGCCATATCAAATTATCGAGATCACCGGAAAGTGATCATACAAACTCGGAGCAATGAACGGTGAACAACTACCGAACAACTGGAACATAACTCACTTGAGGCAATACTACTGCTAAAGTACAACTCTATTCATTCCTTTTAATTATTTGCATTTCGAACTAACACTTGCAGGCAACCATCAAAGAACGATACAATTTTTAGGCCTGAAAGCCCGCGCTGCACTTTTTTTTCCTTGAACTGGTTTTGTCCCAAATGGGTTTTCCGGTAAGGTTTTTAACGAGGAAACAGTAAATCATGCTAACTTAGAATCAAAAGTCGGTTACGAACTGGTATCGAAGATCACGACAACAGTATTTGAGTCCTCTCTATGATCGGCCCCGAACACTGGGGGCATTACCCTAGGATAACGACTTTAGCAAGGAAAGACACTTTACGATTGAATGGTCTCGGTTTGATCGATAGGATTTACTGTGAGGGCCAAACGGTCAAATGAACCGTTCCCACATAGATTGCTAGAACCCTGACATAAAGTTTGTACACATGTGTAATCGTATATATTACGCACAGAAATAAAAGAAAGTCTTTACCTTGCGGATAAACATCTTGTCCCTGAAAAAATTTCTTTTCTTTTTGAATTTCTTACATTTGATCCCCTAAAGGTATCGAACCCAAGGGCCGCCTTTATCCGAGTTCAAATGATCACTCCCACTAGGGGACTGCCATGCGGAAACAAACTCGGACAGCCCCGGGGCACAAGACCTATTAGGCAGCGCCTGAACCTTAAAGGCTACGGCCATCCCCATTCGGGGACTATTATCTTAGGCAAGTCCGGATAACTCGAGGTGACAAGTCCACTTGGAAACACCCAAACTAAACGGCTACAGTCATATTAAAACGGCTCAAAGACGTCCGAGACGCATAACCAAAAAACAAGGCCTTGAAAAATTTCTTAACCGGTTCTAAAGGCTACACTCGACAAACTCTAATCTAAAAAATTATAAGTACTTTAGGGAAAGGTTCTGGTCATACAGAACCCCCAAGATGCCTTAAACAAAATAATATCGAAGGCAAGGCTTGTTCGAACCTCCGAACATGATTTAATTATTTTATGCTTAGGCATTTCGATCTTTGCAAACATAAAGAATAAAGAAAAGGAAAACAAAACTCAGAAATTGTCGAAGGGAAAAGGAAGTCTAGTATTATATATACATATAGTCTTTACAAAGGCCAAACGACCTTGACAAAAAAGTACAAAAGTACAAAAATACAAAAACCAAAGAAAATTGTACAAGGCATATAAACGGCCTGGTCTTCTCCGGAGCTCTCCTCATCGCCAGGGTCTTCGAAGTCTCCTCCACCCTCGGATCCGCTCGAATCCTCGGAGCCTTCTTCATCCTCGGGATAAGCCAACTTCTTGGCCTGGGATTTGAGCCCTTTAGCACTCTCGATTTGGGTCGACAAGTCGAAACCCCGAGCATGAATCTCCTCAAGGGCCTCCCTTCGGGATTTTATCGACGATATCCTTCATTCAATCCTGGGCCGCCTTGGCATTGGCCTTATATTGGGCCACCATCTCATCGGCATCGGCTTTAACGACCAAGACCACCGACTTGGCTGTTTTAAGCTCCTTGGTAAGATTTTCTCGATCAGAGACGGACACACTTAGTTAAGACTGGAGCTCCTCAACCCTTTTGGCCTGCATCTCAGCCTTTTCCTTTGTTTCTCGAAGTTGGGTCTCAGCTGAAGTTAGCTGCGCCCGAGCAATCTCCTTTTCTGAGGCCAGACGGTCAATCCTACCTCTCCATTCATCGGTTTCGGCCTTGATAACATCCATCTCAGCTTGAAGTTGGTCGATTCGATCAATTTTCTATTGGACCTGCGGATTATGACCATTAGTCACCGAGTCTAGGTCATCGACACTAACCTCAAACATTTTTACATGATTGACCAGGTCGGCATGCTGCTTCTGATCCATCTCCAGCTCGTCTCGGAGGTTCTTAGCCTCCCCTTCATGCTACTCACTGAGAAATTTGTAAGTATCTCTCTTATCAGTGAGCCCTCGGACCTCTGCTTCAAGTTGGTTCAGCTCGTCCTGATATCGAAGAAATGTTTTATGATGGAGCACCGAGGCCTGCAGACACAAAGAAAAATGTTAGGACCATCTAAAAATTAGTCTAAGTACAAATTACAGTCATCAAGAGATATTTGAAGTTACCCGGCTTAGCGCTTGTTATGCTTCATTGAACATGCATGGCGCGTCTACCTCGGCCATCTTAGCTTGGTCTTCCTCAGTCACCAGACACCAAAGGTAGCTAGCCACCCCTACGGGGGCAGAGAGGACCCAGGCATCCTCCGGAATGGAGATGACGATCGATCGCTTCCGGTCAGGATCCACACTCGGAGCTGGGAATCGGTTGATCAGTTTTGGGCTTGAGGAAGGCCCGCTTGTTCCCGAAGATGGACTTTTATTTGGCACCTCCAAGTCACCCAACCCTGTGACATCCTCCGTGGCGGTAGAATCCACGCCATCAAAAACACCGCAGAAGGGGTCTTCTGCTCTGTGGGCCCCCTCGATGGGATGTTCCTTTACCGTCTGAGCCTCGTTATACATAGACTCGATGAACGAGGGCAACCCGGTGATGTCTATAACACCATGTACTTCCTTTGGGGCATTGCCCACATCCCAAGAAGCTTCGGCCACGACCTGCTCGTCGGCCTCCCTAACTTGAGAAAAATCGGCCTCGCCTCTCTCTGGTTTGGAGGCCCCTTGCTCTTCGGGTTGCGATGACATGCGGGCCATCAGATCGAAGGCTTCACCTTAGTCTTTTGATTCGTCCCTCAACCGATAAGGTGAATCCGAAGATAGTGCTCGAGCGCTTGTGCTTTCTTTCGATTTGCGCACCAACCTTCTCCTTAGTTTCTTCTTCTCCGAGCTCGGAGAACTCGGAGTTCTCTTTCTTTTCTTCTCACCACCCTGTCTCAGAGCAGGGGAATCGGCGGGGAAGTTCTCACCACGGGATGAAGGCCTCAATGTGACATCCTTGGATAAACCTGCAAAAGGAAATGAAACAAGTGAGATCTTAATGACACAAGAGGAACCCAAATATTACTTACTCGGGAAAGGAATCTCACCATGAGAACGGGCCTCCCACCGAACCTTCGAAAGTTTGTGCCATGATCTCTTGGAATATGGCCTTTGTAACACAATGCCCTCGACCCACTCCTTGAGTCGAGGGAATGCATTCGGGACCTGAGCGATAGCTGCACCACCTCAAAGCACCAATAAGAAGGAAGGAAACAAAACGTAAAATAAGATTTTGAAAACAAAATTTTATTTACGTGATATATTCCACTTCTCGGAGAACGGCGTACACTTGGCTGGGATCAAGTCTGAGGTCCTCACTAGGATGAAACGGCCTAGCCAGCCTTGATCCTGATCATCATCAATACTCGAGAACGGGGCTTTACTGGCCCGACGCGCGAGCTTTATCAGCCCACCCCCCCGAAAGATTCGGGTACTGCATAGGCGCATGAGGTGGTCGACGGTGAACGAGCATCCATCGATCTTGCTCATGAAGAATCGAAGAAGGATCATGATCCTCCAGAATGAGGGGTGAATTTGACCGAGACATAAATGTAAACACGAATGAGGGATGAATTCTGTAGAAGTCGATGATGACCTAATCCAATGGGCCCAGTGTAAAGTGATAAGTGTAAACACTTAAGTATCCCTTGATGTGGTCCGGGAACCACCACGTACTTCTCAACCCAATTGCAATTCTTTTTGACCATAGGAAGGACTTCTTCAGTGATCGAGCATATGTATCTCGAGAACTCCTCACATCGGCCTTGTACGGGGGAAGGTTTTTCAACCTTGAAATCGGCGGTTACCGAGCAACCTCCAGGGACAAAGAGTTTCAATGTGGGTTCCGCTACTGGTTCCTCGACAGCAGTACGCGAAACGGTCTCCTGAGTAGCCGGCTGAGAGGTAGAGGGAATTTCTTTTTGGTGAACGGTTTTTGAAGTCTTCGCCATTTCTTTAAAAATGGAGGAAAAATAGGAAAAAGAGGAAAAAGAGGAAGTTAAAGGGGTACACTTGATGTCTTGAGATGGAAATGAACAAGGGTTCTCACAAAGGATCTCAAATAACCAAAGTATAACTGTTAGAAAGTATTGAAATTTTAAAGGTACGAGGGTAGAAGGTCTGAATGTACGGTTCGAATTAACAAAGAAAGATGTATTTATAGTATTTCAGTGACGGTTCACATCTAGTAATGGTCGACCGGCGGCTGACATGCATTTAAGGCGATTAAGACTTGACTGGCGAGATGTTTCATTTGTTTTGTCGTTTCTGTCGCGGGGTATCGAAGTAAGAGCCGGAAGCTCATGTCGTTTCTCGTCGTCTACTCTCCGAAAAATGAGGGGACTATCTATAAACGGTCGATATCGAGCTCGCCTACGACATGGTAGGTCAGATTCAGAACATGGAAATAAAGGACTGAAGATCGACCCTAAGTCCCACCAGGCTAGAACCCGGAGTTGGAATATTTGTTGCAATCTGCCGTGGATTTTGGGACAAAATGGGACAGGTTGGTTTATCTAGTGACCATCTCAAATTTGAGCTATTCAACTACACTAATTATTTTACCTTTTTCTTTTCCCTTTAAGTCAATGGCGTTTTGTTCTTTTTTCTTATGCTAGATCATACTGAAATTCTTAGAAGGAAGAAAAGAGAACCGAGTGTGGTATAGTGGTTTTTACCATGCTCTTGGGGTAAGTGGAGCTAAATTTCAGTATGTATAATGTAATATTTATGCAAATATTTCTTGATGATATTCAGCATGGTTCAATTTACAGATTCTGGATGACATATTTGCTTCTCAAATGCAAAGATTGCAAGGAAATGCTCTACAAGAGAAGGATATTGAGCCCCCTCGTTCAATTGTTGAAGCTCGAGCTATACTCTTTAGAGTCACCAGTAACTGTCCAGATTCCTCCAACTACTTGTATTTTTAGGAATACAACTGATTTGGTCATTCATATGCTCTTCCTATACTTGTATTTGTGTTTTACTATTTCTTCCTGTTCATATATTCTTTTGTACGTAAAACATACAATTCTTTGTAAGTTGTCAATCAATAAGAATAAGGCCATCCTCGAACAAAATACTTGTCTCATCAAAATTCCAGTTATTTCGAGTCATTAACTCATCTCAGAAGTTTTGGTGTGCAATGCTGGAAAGAAGCAAAATTTTGAGTCAATTGCGGACGCTTCTTTGATGCAGTGACTCCATATGAGAAAGAATCTTTGATTGCCCATACATCTTTTTGTTTTAACAAGTATAAATAGAATCTTTAAGCAACAAGTCAAGTTATATACATCTTTTTGTTTTAATAAAAATAGAGTGTTTGAAGGATCTAGAGATTTGATTGAATAACTACGATTTAATGCAGAAAATAATTAAACTTTCTTGTCTTACCATGAGTTTAGACAGGAAAGTATGAGAATGGCAGAATGTCCCCACTAAAAACATAGCTGCGAGAACTAAACTCAAACGTTTCCCAAATAAAAAGTAAGTCGATACACAGAAAGTAAAGTGCAATTCATAGCCTTTTAATGACAGAAGACACAAACACAACAATTAAGTGAAAGATAAGCAAGTGAACCGAGTAAATAGTGGTTTTATCCCCCCCCCGCCCATATATATGTCCTCCCTTGAGATGTTTAACATCCACCTCCACCCGCAAAGCTTTATGAGCAGTGTGAGACTTGTGCTTGTCCTCACCGGACTCTCCACAATTGAAGATGACTATAGACATTACTGCTAGAGACGCAACAATCATGCCAAACATCACCCGAAGCCTGTAACCACCATCAACAACGTTGTATTGAGCTACCGTATTTTATTATTTACTTTTGCTTCTCTTGACTCTTGAGAATTATAAGCAAATCATGAGCCGTAGGATAACATGTAAATATACTTGAATTACAATTTCGTCATTTAAGAAATTTAACTCAAAGTAATAATATCAAGAAAATAGACAAGAATGTAGGAAGCAAGAGATGATAGATTCTTATTTCTTCCATGTATTCATGTGTGTATAATGTGATGTCCAAACCCTCTATTTATATGATGATATTTAGGTAATTATACAAAGGGATTCCATGAACATGGTATTAACTATTGAGATCATGAAGGAAGATCATGGAGTAGGTTATGGATGTGTAGGAGTTACAATCATAATGGTAAGAAGTAGTGGGAGGTTAATGCAGAAGAGTAGTGGGAGTAACTTCTTTAGGAGTTATAGACATCCACTACATAATATAATATTTCATAACACTCCCCCATGGATGCCTATAGATAATGTGCACGTTAAAACCTTACTAAGAAAAAATCTTAGTGAAGGAAAGAGAGTACACATATATGTAATACGCATTGTTTGTTGTCTCGTTAAAAACTTGCTAGGAAAGCCCAGTGGGATAAAATCTCAGCTAAGGAAAAAAGAGTGCAGCGCGTATCTTACCCCCTGATGAAAACATCACTTTACTTTTCGGAAATGACGCATTCGAATCCCGTATACTAACTTCTCAAATGTTTAGATCGGTAATGATTCATTGAACAGATCCGCCAAATTATCAATCAAATAAATTTGTTGACCATCTGTATCATCAATCTGTCGAAGATCATGTTTGAAAAAGAACTTTGGTGAAATATGCTTTATTTTGTCGCTTTCAATGTATCCTTCTTCCAATTGAGATAAGCAAGCAGCATTGTCTTCAATATTATTGAAATCTTCTTTTTCAAAGAAAAATCACACATTCATTGTGTGTTGAGGTACTTGCTTTATTAGTTGTTAGTATCTTGGCATGACTTGAATAAGTATCAATAATTGATTGTCTTGTCGAATATCATAATATAGTAGTACCCTCACGTGCAAATAGATTATTAGAAGAACGATCTTCAAGAAATGTCTGTATTTGCAAAACCAACAAAATCTTGACATTATTTGTTAGAATAAACAAATCTATATCAAGGATTTCTTTTGCAATATAACACTAATCATATTTCACTATCTCCACATATGAGTAAAATTATATTTTGCAAGCATATTATTATACTCATGGTTTTAGCAAGATACATTAGTGTACCAATTGCACTAGATACAAAAATAAAACATGTACGCCATGATTGCTTTAATCCACATAAGGATTTGCCGAAACTTTATTTAATATATTTCTTGGAAACCTTGATATGTTTCAGAATAGTTTAAATCCTTCAATGATTTTTATATACGCATATCAAATTTTTCAGGTATTGCCAGACTAAAATCTGAAAGCAACTATGTCCACCATAAGAGAACATGTTTCCATATAATCAATGCTAGGATATTTACAAAATATCTTGTGTCATCCCACTGGCTTTATACTTTTAGGTATTGGGACTATCAGTCCAAAACTTCACGTTTTTCAAGTGAAGTCAATCTTGATTGCATATTTTTTATTGACCAATCATTTATTTGTCAATATTCTATGACAGATTTGAGCTCAAGATCCTCGTACATATTAATAAAATTGAGCGCTACATTATATCAACAATATCGTCGACGATCATGTCACGACCCAAAATCCTATCCTGTCATGATAGCGCATATCGTGGTATTAGGCAAGCCGACAATCTCAATAAACTACAATTTCCTTTAAGTTTGAAAACATAATGTGTAAATTTAATAGAAAAACTCCACACATATTGATATAAAATACACTCCCAAAACCCGGTGTCACTGAGTACATGAGCATCTAAATGATAACATAGTCTGACTGATAAAACACTGTCTAGAAAATATAGAACAGTACAATCAACTGAAAGGAAATAGAGACAAGGTCTGCGAAACACTGACATCTACCTCGGAATCTCTGGAAAATCAACTGCACGAAAAAATCAACACCCACTGTATCCGAAAATACCTGGATTTGCACACGAAGTACAGGGTGTAGTATGAGTACAACCAACTCAGCAAGTAACATTACTAAATAAAGAACTGAAAGTAGTGACGGGCTTCATAACTAAGTCCAATTACAGTAATTTCCAACATAAGAAAGTAGGCATGCTTTCAAGTTCAACATTTAAGGCCAAAATAGTAATTTCATGTCAAGTTCAACTGAAACATAGATAATATCTCTCAAAAATTTCTAAAACAGTAATATATGACAATTGTAGAACAACAATAATGAAATCAATGCACTCTCTCATAGCAACAGTCACTCAGTCCTTCCACTCGCTCAACACTCAACACTTGCACTCAGTAGGTACCTGCGCTCACTGGGGATGTGTACAGACTCCATAGGGGCTCCTTCAGCCCAAGCACTATAATTCGCACGGACAACTCGCGTGCTGCACGGACAACTCACGTGCTAGTATAATATCTAGATCTACACGGACAACTCACGTACTGCACGAAAAACCTATGTGCCATAGTATACATATCTGGATCCGCACAGACAACTCACGTGTTGCACGGACAGCTCACGTGCCATAGTATATATATCTGGATCCGCACAGATAACTCACGTGTTTCACGGACAACTCACGTGCCATAGTATAAATATCTCACAATCAGGCCCTCGACCTCACTCAGTCATCAATCTCTCCAGTCTCTCGGGCTCTCAGTAATCATGAAAATCAGTCCAAACAGAAATGATGCAATGTATTAACAAGGAACAATAGAGACTGAGATATGATATGCAAATAAACTGTGACCGAGTACAAAATAATAATTTAGCAGATAATTCAACATATACACGACCTCTATGGGCTACAGTGTCAACACATGGTTTAAACATGATTTATAGTTCGATTTCTCTAATACGTGGAAAAATGTACTGATAACAACAGATTATTCAACTACGCAGATCCATGGAATTGATCAAGTCACAATTCCTACTGTGCACGCCCACATGCCCGTCACCTAGCATGTGTGTCACCTCAAAAACAATCACACATCACAAAATCCGGGGTTTCATACCCTCAGGACCAAATTTAGAACTGTTACTTACCTCAAACCGTGTAATTCTTTATTCTGCTATGCCTTTGCCTCGCAAATCGGCCTCCAAATGCCTTGAATCTTGTCACAAATAATTTGATTCAGTCAATGCAAACTATAGGACTTAATTCCATATAAAAATACTAATTTTCCAATAAAATCCGAAATTGCACTCAAAAATCGTCCATGGGGCCCATGTCTCGGAACTCGACAAAAGTTACAAAATATGAACGCTCATTCAACCACGAGTCCAACCATACCAAGACTACTAAATTCCTACATCAACTCGACCTCCAAATCGTAAATTCTTTTTTTGAAATCCCTAGGGCCAATTCCTCTTATTTCACCACAAAACACGCAATCTAGTCGAAATACTCAATGATTATCTAATATTATTGACTAACAATGATCATAAGTGACTTACCTCAAGTTTTCCCGTGAATTCTCTCTGAAAAATCGCCTCAACCCGTGTTTGGAATGTCTAAAAAGGAGAAAATCTCGGACCCCTCTGTTTTTGTAGACTGCCCAGAGGTTCCGCACATGCGGAATTTTAATCGCTTATGCGGTTTTTCCTCCCGCTTCTGCGCCATTCTCGCTTCTGCGGACCAGTGCACTCCTAGCCCAGGTCGCATCTACGACCAGGTTGTCGCTTCTACGGTCGCGCTTTTGTGACATTTTGTCCGCATTTGCGGACCACACGCTTCTGTGATTCCAAGCTCGCTTCTGCGAGCTCACACATGCGAGCCAATTTCCGTAGGTGCGATTGCATCAGATGGCGCAGAATGTTTCCAGTTTTGTTCTAAGTCCGAATTTGATCCGTTAGCCATCCGAAACTCACTTGAGACCCTCGGGACCTCAACCAAATACACCAACAAGTCCTAAAACATCATACGAACTTAGTCGAAACCTCAAATCACATCAAACAACACCAAACCACGAATCATTCCCCAACCCAAGCTTAACGAAACTAAGAAATTCCAACTTCTACATTCGATGCTGAAACCTATCGAATCAAGTCCGATTGACCTCAAATTTTGCACAAAAGTCATAAATGACATAACGGACCTATGACAATTTTCAAAACTAGATTCCGACCCCGTTATCAAAAATTCAACTCCCCGGTCAAACATCCAAACTTAAACTTCGTATTTTCGCCATTTCAAGCCTAATTTAGCTACAAGCTTCCAAATAATTTTCCGGACACGCTCCTAAGTCTAAAATCACCATACAGTGCTATTGGAATCATTAAAACCCTATTCCGAGGTCATTTACACATAAGTCAACCTCCGGTCAACTATTTTAACTTAAGCTTTAAACCTTGGAACTAAGTATTCCAATTCATTCCAAAACCTCCCTGGACCCGAACCAATTACCCCACCAAGTCTTATACAACTATAAAGCAAAAATTGAGCAGTAAATAGGGGAACGACATTGTAGTACTCAAAACGACCGACCGAATCGTTACATTCTCTCCCTCTTAAACAAATGTTCATCCTCGAACACATTAGAATCATACCTGGAACCTCAAATAGGTCTGGATAATTTCTCCGCATATCCTGCTCAATCTCCCACGTAGCTTCTCCGACTGGCTAGACTCTCCACTGCACTTTCACTAAAGCTATGTTCTTTGATCTTAACTTTCGAACCTGCCAGTATCAAATGGCCACCGGCTCCATATCATAAGTCAAATTACCATCCAATTGCACTGTGCTGAAATCCAAAACATGAGACGCATCCCCGACATACTTCCAGAGCATAGATATATGAAACACTAGATGAACACTCGATAGATTAGGCGGCAATGCAAGTTCATAAGCCACCTCTCTAATCTTCTTAAGTATTTCAAAATGCCCAATATACCTAGGGCTCAACTTGCCCTTCTTCCCAAACCTCAACACACCCTTCATGGGTGAAATCTTTAGCAAAACCTTCTCCCCAACCATGTAAGTAACATCACGAACCTTCCTGTCTGCATAACTCTTCTGTTTAGACTCTACCGTGCGAAGCCGCTCCTGAATCAATTTAACCTTCTCCAAAGCATTCTAAACCAAATCAGTACCCAATAGCCTAGCCTCACCCAACTCAAACTAACCCACCGGAGGCCGAACACTGTCTCCCATATAAAGCCTCATACGGAGCCATCTGAATGCTCGATTGGTAGCTATTATTGTAAGTAAACCCCGCGAGTGTAGAAATAGATCCCAAGAACCCCCAAAATCAATGACATAAGCGCGTAGCATATCCTCCAATATTTGAATAGTGTGCTCGGACTGTCCGTCCGTATGAGGGTGAAATGATGTACTCAACTGAACCTGTGTACCTAATTCTTGCTGCACTGCTCTCCGAAACTGTGATGTAAAATACGTGCCCCGATCCGAAATGATGGACACTGGCATGCCATGTAGGCGAAAAATCTCGCGGATATAAATTTTATCCAGCCGCTCCGAAGAATAAGTAGTACCAACTGGAATAAAATGCGCGAACTTGGTCAACCGATCTACAATCACCCAAACAACATCAAACTTTCTCAAAGTCCATGGGAGCCCAACTACGAAGTCCATGGTAATATGCTCTCACTTCCACTCCGAAATTTCAAGTCTCTGAAGCAATCCGCCCGTCCTCTGATGCTCGTACCTATTGACAATTTAAACACTGAGCTACAAGCCCAACTATATCTTTCTTTATTCGCCTCAACCAATAGTGCTGCCTCAAATCCTGATATATCTTCGCAACACCTAGATGAATGGAGTACCATGAACTGTGAGCCCCTGAGAATCAACTCCCGCAAACCATCTACATTAGGCATACATAGCTTGCCCTGCATCTGTAATACACCGTCATCCCCAATAGTGACCTCTTTGGCATCACCGTGCTAAACCGTGTCCTTAATGACAAACAGATGGGGGTCATCATACTGACGTTCTCTGATACGATCATAAAGAGAAGACTGAGAAACCACAGAAGCCAAAACTCGGCTCGCCTCGGAAATATCCAATCTGACAAACTGGTTGGCCAAGGCCTGAACATCCAAGTCTAAAGGCCTCTCTGCTATTGGTAAGTATGCTAAGCTGCCCAAACTCTCCGCCTTACGACTCAAGGCATCGACCACCATATTGGCCTTTCCGGGATGATAGAGAATGGTGATATCATAATCCTTCAACAACTCTAACCACCTCCGCTGTCGCAATTAAGATCCTTTTATTTAAACAGATGATGTAGACTCCATTGATTAGTATAAACCTCACAATGGACACCGTACAAATAATGCCGCCAAATCTTCAAGACATGAACAATAGCTGCTAACTCAAGGTCGTGGACCGGATAATTCTTCTCATCTACATTTAATTATCTGGACGCATAGGCAATCACCCTACCATCTTGCATCAGCAATATGCCGAGACCAATACGTGACGCATCATAATACACAGTATAAGACCCTGAACCTGTAGGCAACACCAATACTGGGGCTGTACTCAAAGCTATATTGAGCTTCTGAAATCTCTCTTCACACTCATCCAACCTTCTGAACGGAGCACCTTTCTGGGTCAATTTAGTCAAAGGCGGTGTAATAGATGAGAAACCCTCCACAAAGCGACGATAATAACCGGCAAAATCGAGAAAACTCCGAATCTCAGTAGCTAAAGATGGCCTAGGCCAACTCTGAACTATCTCTATTTTCTTCGGATCCACCTTAATCCCTTCATTGGACACTATGTGTCCCAAGAATTCCATCGAACTAAGCCAGAACTCACACTTAGAGAATTTGGCATAAAGTCTCTCATCTCTCAGCATCTGCAATACAATACCCAAGTGTTGTGCATGCCCCTCCTGGCTACGTGAGTACACCATAATATCATCAATAAATACTACAAAAAATGAATCAAGATATGGCTGGAATACACTATTCATCAAGTGCATAAATGTTGCTGTTACATTTTGCATTTTCGTACATTAAAGTTTCGTCGTAAGTTGATCAACGTAAGCTCGGGAATGAGATTAATTTTGAGGATATAGGTAATTATATTATTTATAACAGGTGATAAGTACGTGTCGTGAAGGTTAGAGGGTAAACAAATCGAAGAAAATGAGTTTCATTGATGTTTAATAATTTGGGATAAAATACGGTCCAAGCTATAATATCCCGTATTTATGGACTAGTGCCATACAATTTACCATATGACCATGATAGTAAGGTATATAAAGTATGTTAAAAGTGATTAGTATTTTAAATAAGTTAGGATAATACCTAATTATGTTGGTAAAGGGTTGATTATTGATTTTAGTGGGAAGTTAACAGATTAATTAGAAATTAATGGATAAGTATTTGGTGGAAACATCACCCCCACATGGCAGTAAGGGGTTATATTTGCTAAGACCAAATAGTGACTCTTTGGCTTATGTGGCAAGGTGGCATATTTAGGGGATTTTTGGCAAAGTAATCCACAAAAGTGGAGCCCACAAACCACAATGATAAGAAATCTTCATATATCATTAAAGTGTGATGTTTATGATTTGCTAAGTAACGGATGGATCCACAAAAGAATTCATATGAAACTACATAATGCTATAGTAGCGTGAGTTGCAAATTCTAAGGGAGTACGGTACAATCTTTTTCAAGAATATCATATGTATTTTTCCCTACTTCGATATGCCGTTATGTGTTTTATCGCAAAAGACGTGGGTTAGAAGGATTATTAAGAGAATCGGCTCAGGTATGTTAAGGCTATCCCTTCTTTCTTTTTGGCATGATCCCTATGATACAAATTAAACGAGCAAATGCACAACTTTCATAAATGCCTCTATTCATAGAAGCACTAAGGATGCCTATGTTCTTGATTCCCCATGTGTCTTATTATTATATCTTTTGTTCATGGGTCTCAAAAAAATATGTAGTTAATGAAATTTATCCGAAGGCATATTGATTTTATGACATTCCGAGAGATCTTATTGACTTACTTTTCATTGCATTCATTTATACATGTACATTGACCCATGACCAAATGGCATTATATAAGTACACACACATACACAAACACACACACACACACACACACACATATTATATATATATATATATATATATATATATATATATATGGGATATGAGGAAAGGTTACGACGTTATATACGCAGCACCACCCGATCAGTTGGATGATTTTGCCCATTGAGGCCGAGATGATATGATGGGATACCCTCAGAGACTTGATGACGTTATGTACACATATACCTATGCATGATATGACATTTATATGCACATGCATGGCATTATAAATATTTCAAGATTCACAAAGTTATTTAGGCTTACAGGCAGGTTCCTTTACTCCATACTTCTTTTATGTCTTCTATGTACTAATTTTCATGCCTTACATACTCGATACATTATTCGTACTGATGCCCTTATTTCCCGGGACCTGCATTTCATGCCCGTAGGTGCAGGTAGACTGGCTGACGGTCCCCCTTCTTAGGATCTTTGCTCAGCGAGAATTGGTGGGCTCCATTTGATCTGAAGTTGCTTTTGGGTTTTGGTACGATATGTTTATATACATATATATGTATGACGAGGCCCAGTCCTGACCTTTATACAAATGTACACTCTATTAGAGTTTTGTAGACAGTCATGCAAAGTCGGATAGTATGTGGCCTTGTTGGCTCGCCCTATCGTATTTCGTATATATATGTACATATGTATTTTAGGCACGTTTTCTCGCATATGTTATTCACACAATTCAGTAGTTTACTGCCAGACGTTATGCATTCCCTACATTATTTCATGTTTTATCTTAGACGTTTGCTTAAGGGTGTTTGACAGGTAAGCTCGCACACTCGTCAAGGCCCATCGGTTTGGGTCGTGAAAAAAGTGGTATCCGAGCAGTTCTGTCCTATGGTTGTCTACAGATCGTGTCTAGTATAGTCTTGTTTATGAGTGTGTTATGCACCACATTTATAAACATGAGGCTACATGACATATATGATGTTATCCTCTCTTCTTATGTTATGTTTTCAGCGATACCTCCAAAGGCTACAGCAGCCCAGAAGGGCAAGTCCGTGGCTGTTAAGACTACTAGTCGAGCGCCATGAGTTACCAGGGCTCGGGGAGAGTCTCATAGTGAGATTCCATCTTAGACTTCACATACCCCGCCCTCTCTAGAGAAGCTCCGAGGGGCACCAGTTCCAACGCCTTCCCCTATACACCCAGCTCCTTAGCCAGATGCACCAGGTTAGTAGATGAGATATGCTATCCAACTATTGACTCGATTAGTAGCCGCACAATCTTGGGGTCAGGAAGTAGGTATTGGTCATGCAGGTAGGGCCATCAGTGCGAGGGTTTGTGAATTCATTAATTTGGACCCTCCGGTATTCACTTGAGTAGATCCAAACGAGGACCCTCAGGTATTTATCGATAGGATACAGAGGAATTTAAGGGTGATGAAGGCCACTACGACTGAGTAAGTTGAGCTAGCTTCCATAGACTTCGTGATGTCGTAGTTAATTGGTACAAGTTTACCACTCCAGCCGTATGGCAGGAGTTTACAGAGGCTTTTCTTCATTATTATCTGCTACCAGAACTTAGACGGGCCAGAGTTGAGAGGTTCTAGACCCTTCGGCAGGGTAATATGAGTGTTCGGGAGTACAACCTTCAGTTTGATTCTTTGGCTAGGTATGCTCCAACTATTATAGATAGTATGGAGGATCGGGTTCACCAGTTGGTGATGGGGTTGGAGCCGCACCTGCTTAACGACTATATGTCGGTCTCACTTCAGCCATGCATGGATATTTCTTGTATTCAGGCATACGCTCAGGGTGTAGAAGAGCGTAAGAAGAAGCAGAAGTAGAGGGCCGATCATGAGCATGATAGGGGCCAGAGTAAGAGAGAGATCTTTGGTTCCTTCTGGTGAGTTTCGAGGTAGTCAGAGACAATAATACCCAAGGTATCCAGCCCAACCATCGGCTAATGCATCCCCTCAGTTTGCCGATAGGAGATTTGATCATTCCACATATTTAGGGCCTAGTCAAAACTCAGGGCCTCTAGTTCTCCGTATAGGGGTGAGTCAAGTCAGATGAGGCCGCCCTTGCAACGATGTGCTCAGTGTGGTAAGCAGCATGTCGGGCAGTGCCTTATGGGGTTGGATGTTTGTTATACTTGTGGTTATCCAGGACACGTTATGAGAGATTGTCCGACGAGAGGTGGTGCAAGCATAGTTCAGCCAGCGGGATCTATAGCTGGTTCGTCATCATCAGTCCGACCCCTTGGGCAAGGTTCACAAGCACCAATGGGCCGTAGTAGAGGCAGAGGTAGAGCATCTAGCTCAAGCGGTCCTCAAAACCACATTTATGCATTAGCAGGTCGACATGATCAGTCACCTGATGTTGCTACAAGTATATTATCAGTCTCCTCATATGATGTATATGTATTGATTGATCTAGGTTCCACCTTATCGTATGTCTGTATATTGAGTAATAATCAACCCAAAACATCATTAACAACTTACCTTGATCGATTGGAACTTTGAGTTTCGTGTTATGTCATTCGGTTTGACCAATGCCCCAACAATATTCATGGACTTGATGAACCATGTGTTCAGACCCTTTCTAGATCTTTTCATTATTGTATTTATCGATGATATATTGGTTTATTCCCGTTTAGAGGCTGAGCATGCAGATCATTTGCGTACGACGCTCAGAGTTCTACAAAAAGAGAAGTTGTATGCAAAACTCTCTAAATGTGAATTCTGGTTGAATTCTTTAACTTTCCTTGGGCATATTATTTCAGATGAGGGTATCCGAGTTGATACCCAAAAGATTAAGGCAGTGAAGACTTGGCCTAGACCTACGACACCGATAGAGGTTCGTAGCTTCCTCGGTTTGGTAGGTTATTACACGAGATTTGTAGAGGGATAACTTCTCTTTCAGCACCATTGACAAAGTTGACTCAGAAGGGAGCTAAGTTTCAATGGACTGATGCTTGCGAGCGGAGTTTCCAGGCATTGAAGGGCAGATTAACTTCATCACCGGTTCTAATACTCATAGAGGGAACCGATGGTTATGCTATCTATTGTGATGCTTCGGGCATTGGATTAGGTTGTGTACTAATGCAGCATGGTAAGGTTGAAGCTTATGCTTCTAGACAACTAAGAAAGCACGAGAAGAATTACCTGACCCATGATTTAGAGTTAGCCGCGGTGATTCATGCACTAAAGATGTGGAGGCACTATTTGTATGGCATTCATGTTGATATCTATACAGATCATAAGAGCCTTCAATATATCTTCAAGCAAAAGGAATTGAATTTACGCCAAAGGAGATGGTTAGAGCTACTGAAAGACTATGACGTTGATATTTTATACCATCCGGGGAAGGCTAATGTAGTAGTCGATGCCCTCAGTAGTACATCTATGGGTAGCCTATCATATTTACAACCATAGAAGAATGGGATAGTCCATGAGATTCATCATCTAGCTAGTCTTAGAGTTTAATTACTGGACTCAGGTGATGCTGGAGTTACTATTCATAACACGATGACATCCTCTCTTGTAATTGAAGTGAAGGGACGCCAGTACGAGGATCATGTGTTAGCTCATTACAGAGATACATCCCCTCAGAAAGAGAAGACACCATTTGAGATTACAGGAGATGGGGTCCTCAGATATCGAGGATGATTATGTGTCCCTAATGTTGCAGGGTTGCGTCGGCAGGTTATGGAAGAGACTCACTATTCTAGTTATTCTATTCATCCAGGAGCAACAAAGATGTATCATGATATCAAGGAAATATATTGGTAGGACGGAATGAAAAATGATATAGCGGAGTTTGTTGTTCAGTGCCCAAACTGCCAATAGGTTAAGATTGAGCATAAAAAAACCCGGTGGATTATTGCAGGCTATAGAGATTCCGACTTGGAAGTGAGAAGTAATTAATATGGATTTCATCATAGGCTAACCTCGTACCCAGTGTAAGTTCGATTCTATATGTGCGATTGTTGATAGACTTACAAAATCAGCCCATTTTCTGCCTGTTGGGACTACGTATTCAACAGAGGATTATGCAAGGCTTTACATTAAGGAGATAGTACGACTTCATGGTTTACCTATATCTATTATCTCGAATAGAGGTGCTCAACTTACAACTAATTTCTAGAGGTCCTTCCAAAAAGGATTGGGGACTCAGGTAAGTCTTAGTACAATATTTCATCGCCAAATAGATGGATAGGCTGAGCGTACTATTTAGACACTTGAGGATATGTTACGGTCTTGTGTGATAGACTTCAAGGGTAGCTAGAATGATCATTTGCTGCTTATTGAGTTCGCGTATAATAATAGCTATCATTTCAGTATTCAGATGGATCCATAGTGTAGGTTGCCTATAGGATGTTTCGATGTTGGGGAAACTAAGTTAGTAGGACTAGAGTTGTACAACATGCAATCGAGAAGATTAAGCTTATACAGGAAAGGCTATTAGCAGCTCAAAGCCGTCAGAAGTCTTATGTGGATAATCGACAACGAGACTTGGAGTTTCAGGTTGATGACTGGATATTCCTACAGGTATCACCAATGAAAGGCATTATGAGGTTCGGTAAGAAAGGAAAACCTAGCCCTCGGTACATTGGACCATATAAGATCATACGCAAGGTAGGCCAGGTAGCATATGAGTTAGACTTGCCTTCTGACTTGGAGTCTGTACATCCAGTCTTTCATGTGTTTATGCTCCATAAATGTATCGGAGATTGAGGAGTAAAGACGTAGCTTCGGTGAAAGTACTTTGGAGAAACAATAATGTGGAAGAAATGACTTGTGAAGATTAAGAAGACATGAAGTCTAGGTATCCTCACTTGTTTCCTCTTCCATAGGAGGATCCGACTGAGACATCACAGCCTTAAGGTGCGTGTATGGATTCTGATGTTAGTTATTGTCGTTGGTCGTGTGAGGCCATTGTTGCTGTTGATGAATATGACCCTTTATGGCCTTATATTAGTTGGTTTGCTGCATGGTAGGTTGGTAGTAGGTAGTTCAGTTTACAGAAGAGACTTTGGCAAAATTTTCGCAAGTCTCTAAGAGTTAAAATTCAAGAATGAATGTTTGTAAGGGGGGAAGGATGTTACATTTCGCATTTTTGTACGTTAAAGTTTCGTCGTAAGTTGATCAACATAAGCTCGGGAATGGGATTAATTTTGAGGATATAGGTAATTATGTTGTTTATAATAGGTGATAAGTAAGTATCGTGAACGTTAGAGGGTAAACAAATCGAAGAAAATGAGTTTAGTTGAAGTTTGACAATTTGGGATAAAATATGGTCCAAGAAATAATATCCCGTATTTATGAACTAGTGCCATACAATGTACCACATGACCATGATAGTAAGGTATATAAAATATGTTAAAAGTGATTAGTATTTTAAGTAAATTAGGATAGTACCTAATTATGTTGGTAAGGGCTTAATTATTGATTTTAGTGGGAAGTTAACAAATTAATTAAAAATTGATGGATAAGTATTTGGTGGAAACATCACCCCCACGTGGCAGCAAGGGGTTATATTTGATAAGACCAAATAGTGAATCTTTGGCTTATATGGCTAGGTGGCATATTTAGGGGATTTTTGGCAAAGTAATCCACAAAAGCGGGGCCCACAAACCACAATGATAAGAAATCTTCCTACATCATTAAAGTGTGATGTTTATGTTTTGCTATGTAACGGAAGGAGCCACAAAAGAATTCATACGAAACTACATAATGCTATAGCAACGTGAGTTGTAAATTCTAAGGGAGTACGGTACAATCTTTCTCAAGAATATCATATGTATTTTTCCCTACTTCGATCCGCCATTACGTGTTTTATCGCAAAAGACGTTGGTTAGATGTATTGTTAAGAGAATCAGCTCAAGTATGTTAAGGTTATCCCTTCTTTCCTTTTGGCATGATCCCAATGATACAAATAAAACGAGCAAACACACAACTTTCATAAATGCCTCTATTCATAAAAGCACTAGGGGTGCCTATGTTCTTGGTCTTCTGATGCATATGCATAACATTATAAATATTTCTGGATTCACAAAGTTATTTAGGCTTACAGGCGGATTCCTTTACTCCATACTTCCTTTATGTCTTCTATGTACTGATTTTCATGCTTTACATACTCGGTACATTATTCGTACTGAAGCCCCTATTTCCTGGGGCCTGCATTTCATGTCCACAGGTATAGGTAGACAGGCTGACGCCCCCCCTTCTTAGGATCCTTGCTCAACGAGAGTTGGTGTGCTCCATTTGATCCAGAGTTACTTTTGGGTTTTGGTACGATATGTTTGTATAGATATATGGGTATGGCGGGGCCCAGTCCCGTCCTTTATACAGATGTACACTCTATTAGAGGTCTATAGACAGTAATGTATAGTTGGATAGTATGTGGCCTTGTTGGCTCGCCCTACCATATTCTGTATATATATCCGAATATATATATATGTACATATGTCTTTTGGGCACATTTTCTCGCGTATGTTATTCACACAATTAGTAGTTTAGTGCCAGACATTATGCATTTCCTACACTTATTTCATGTTTTATCTTAGACGTATGCTTAGGGGTGTAAGACAGGTAGGCTCGGGAACTCGTCATGGCCCATTGGTTTGGGTCGTGTCAGTTGATGGGGTGTTCGTCAGCCCAAACGACATCACGAGAAATTCATAGTGACCATAACGAGTTCTGAATGCCATCTTTAGAATATCTGAATCCCAAATTTTCAACTGGTGATACCCAGATCTCAAATCAATTTTGGAAAATACCCTCGCTCCCTGAAGTTGGTCAAATAAATCATCAATACGCGGTAAAGTATACTTTTTCTTGATCGTAACTTTGTTCAACTGCCTGTAGTCGATGCACATCCGCATAGTACCATCTTTCTTTTTCACAAACAGAATCGGTGCACCCCAAGGCGACACACTAGGACTAATAAACCCCTTATCAAGAAGTTCCTAAAGTTTCTCTTTTAATTTTTTCAATTCAGCTGGTGCCATACGATACGGAGGAATAGAAATAGGTTGAGTGCCCGGCACCAAGTCAATACCAAAATCAATATCCCTGTCGGGTGGCATACCCGGCAGGTCTACAGGAAATACATCTGGTAAAGCTCGCACTACCAGAACTAAATCAATAGTAGGAGTGTCTGCATCAACATCTCTCACAAAGGCCAAATATGACAAACACCCCTTCCCAACCATACGTTGGGCCTTCAAATAAGAAATTACCCTGCTGGGAACATAATTTAGAGAACCTCTCCATTCGACCTTTGGCAACCCCGGCATCGCCAACGTCACGGATTTTGCGTGACAATCCAGAATAGCATGACATGAAGACAACTAATTCATACCCAAGATTACATCGAAATCAACCATAGTGAGCAATAAACTATCAACTCTAGTCTCCAGACCCCCCAATAGTTACCACACACGACCCGTACACACGGTTCACAGTAATGGTATCGTCCACCAGCGTAGATACACAAACTAGTGAAACGAAGGACTCACGGGGCATATCCAGATAATGAGTGAAACTAAGGGCTTACCTGTGGCACACTGAGACAATACCTGTGATTACTGCATCTGAAGAAACAACATCTGGCATGACAGGAAAAACATAGAATCGGGCCTGACCGCCACATGATCGGCCTTTCTCCTCTTGGGTGACCCCTAGCTGACTGAGCCCCACCCCGAGTTGGCTGGGCGGGTGGTGTAATTGCTGGTGCTGGTGCCATTAGCCCAGAACTCTGCTGTCGAGCACCACTCAACAACCTAGGACAATCTCTCTTGATATGACCAAATTCTCCGCACTCGAAACAACTCCTCCTCTGACGAAACTACTGCTCCTAATAACCCGATAAATTACCCGTAGAAGCCTGAGTCGACGAGGCATGGTGAGAACTCTGTGCTAGTAGTGCACTGAATGAAGACTGGCCTGAGTGAGCACTGTAAGAACCGTGGCTAGCTGATGCACCGTGATGAGATGGACGAGTCGTCTGAGCGTGCCTATAAGAGTGACCCCTGTTGTGGTAGGACATCCCCAGAAGGTACCCCACCAAAACCGCCCAAACCTCGAGGCCTCTTGTTCTCCCTCACACCATGCTCCTGGCTTTGGACCACCTCTATCTACCGAGCAATGTCAACCACCTCGAGGCAACCGCAGCTAATACGCGAGGCCATCAATAAACCTCATAATCCTTTCCCTATCAGTGGGAACCAAGCAAACTGTGTGACAAGCCAACTCAGAAAACCTCATCTCTTACTGGGTCACAGACATGCCATCCTGCCGAAGCTGCTCAAACTGTCTGCACAGCTCCTGCCTATGAGTCTGCGACACGAACTTCTCCAAAAAGAGAACGAAAAACTCTTGCCATGTAAGTGGTGCTGCACCGACCGGCCTGCGCCTCTCATAAGCCTCCCACCATCTAAAGGCAGCCCTAGAAAACTGAAAAGTGGTGAACGAGACCCCACTGGTCTCCAGAATACCTGCTGTCCGAAACATCTACTGGCACTTATCTAGAAAACCCTGAGCATCCTCTGACTCATCATCGCTAAATGATGGAGGTCGAAGCCTGCCAAATCTCTCAAGTCTCCTTTGCTCATCATCTGCCATAATGGGGACTACCAGGGCCTTAGAAGCTGCAACCGGCTGGGCTGGTAGTTCCCCCGGTATCTGAAGTCCCTACACTACCTGCTCTGGAGTACGGGTAACATGGGTATGAGTACCTCCCCCCCGACTGAGAAGTGGCTAGTGCGGCCTGAGCCGAAACCACCTGAGCAAGGCCAGTGCAAACTGTCAATATCTAAGCCAAAGCCTCTTGGAGGTATGGAACTACAATGGGCACAACTCGGGCCTGAACTGGTCCCACTGGCTCAACTATATCTAGAATCTACTCCTGAGCTGGAGAAACTGGAGGTGCTACAGGTGCTGCTCCAACTGATGTAGCTATACCCCGACCTCTACCTCGGCCCCGACTTTTTGCGGCCCTAACTGGTGGCACTGGTGGCTGACCGTCCAATCCAGTAGTACGTGTCCTCACTATATGTGAGAAAATAGAATATCATAAAATTAATTTCTGGAATCAACAAATTCGCAAGACAGAATACAAGAAAGTGAAATTTTCCTAAGGGTTCGACAGCCTCTCGAAGATAAGTACAGACGTCTCCATATCAATCCGCAAGACTCGACTAAACCTGCTCATGACTCGTGAGACCTAAGTAACCTAGGCTTTGATACCAACTTGTCACGATCCAAAATCCTATCCTATCGTGATGGCGCCTATCGTGGTACTAGGCAAGCCGACAATCTCAATAAACAACAATTTTCTTTTACGTTTGAAAACATAATGTGTAAATTTAATAGAAAACCCCTACACATACTGATATAAAATACACTCCCAAAACCCGGTGTCACAGAGTACATGAGAATCTAAATGATAACATAGTCCGACTAATAAAACACTGTATAGAAAATATAGAACAGTACAATCAACTGAAAGGAAAGAGAGACAAGGTCTGCTAAACACCGACAGCTACCTCGGAATCTTCGGAAAATCAACTGCGCGAAGTAATCAACACCCACTGTGTCTGGGAACACCTGGATCTGCACACGAAGTGCATGGTGTAGCATGAGTACAACCAACTCAGCAAGTAACAATACTAAATAAAGAACTAAAAGTAGTGACGAGCTTCACAACTAAGTCCAATTACAGTAATTTCCAACATAAGAAGGTATGCATGCTTTCAAGTTCAACATTTAAGGCCAAAACAATAATTTCATGTCAAGTTCAACTAAAACATATATAATATCTCTCAAAAATTTCCAAAATAGTGATATATGACAAATGTAGTACAACAATAATGAAATCAATGAATCCTCTACGAGCAACAATCACTCATTCATTCCACTCGCTCAACACTCGGCATTCGCACTCAGTAGGTACTTGCGCTCACTGGGGGTGTGTACAGACTCCGGAGGGGCTCCTTCAGCCCAAGTGCTATAATCCGCACGGACAACTCACGTGCTACACGGATAACTCATATGCTAGTATAATATCTGGATCCACACGGACAACTCATATGCTGCACGGACAACTCACGTGCCATAGTATAAATATCTGGATCTGCACGGACAACTCACGTGCTGAACTGACAACTCACGTGCCATAGTATATATATCTGGATCCGCACGGACAACTCACATGCCATAGTATAAATATCTCACAATCAGGCCCTCGGCCTCACTCAGCCATCAATCTCTCCAGTCTCTCAGGCTCTCAGTAATCATGAAAATCAGCCCAAATAGAAATGATGCAGTGTATCAACAAGGAACAATAAAGACAGAGATATGATATACATATAAACTATGACTGAGTATAAAATATCAATTTAGCAGATAATTCAACATGTACACGACCTATATGGGTCCCTACAGTGTCAACACATGTTTCAAACAAGATTTATAGTTCGATTTCTCTAATACGTGGAAAATGTACTGATAACAATAGATTATTCAACTACGCAGATCCATGGAATTGATCAAGTCACAATTACTACGGTGCAAGCCCACACGCCCGTCACCTAGCATGTGCATCACCTCAAAACCAATCACATATCATAGAATCCGGGGTTTCATACCCTCAGGACTAAATTTAGAACTGTTACTTACCTCAAACCGTGTAATTCTTTATTCTGCTATGCCTTTGCCTCACGAATTGGTCTCCAAATGCCTCGAATCTAGTCACAAATAATTCGATTCAGTCAATACAAATTATAGGAATTAATTCCATATGAAAATACTAATTTTCCAACGAAATTCAAAATTTCATTAAAAAATCGTTTGTGGGGCACATGTCTCGGAACTTGAAAAAATTTATAAAATATGAACGCTCATTCAACCACGAGGCCGACCATACCAAGATTACTAAATTCCGACATCAACTCGACCTCCAAATTGTAAATTCTTATTTTGAAATTCCTAGGCCCAATTCTTCTAATTTCACCACAAAAACACGTAATCTAGTCGAAATACTCAATGTTAATCAAATATTATTGACTAACAATGATCATAAGTGATTTACCTCAAGTTTTCCCGTGAATTCTCTCTTAAATATTGCCTCAACCCGTGTTTGGAATGTTTAAAAATGAGAAAATCTCGGACCCCTCCATTTTTGTACACTGCCCATAGGTTCCGCACCTGCGGAATTTTAACCTCTTCTATGCAAGCGCTTATGCAGATTTTCCTCCCGCTTATGCACCGTTCTCGATTCTGCGGACAAGAGTCCGCTTCTGCGAAAAAATATCCGCTTCTGTGGTCCAGTATAATCCTAGCCCAGGCCGCATCTGCAACTAGGTTGTCGCTTCTACGGTCGTGCTTATGCAACATTTCGTACTTATCCACAGACCACACGCTTCTACAATTCCATGCTCGCTTCTGCGAGCTCGCACCTGCGAGCCAATTTCCGCAAGTGCGATTGCATCAGATGGCAGAAGGTTTCCAATTTTGTTCGAAGTCCGAATTTATCCGTTAATCATCTGAAACTCACCCGAGACCCTCAGGAAGTCAATAAAATACACCAACAAGTCCTAAAACATCAAACGAACTTAGTTGAAACATCAAATCACATCACACAACACCAAAACCACGAATCATACCCAAATTCAAGCTTAACGAAACTAAGAAATTTCAATTTCTACATTCGATGCCGAAACCTATCGAATCAAGTCCGATTGACCTCAAATTTTGCACACAAGTCATAAATAACATAACGGATCTATGATAATTTTCAGAACTGGATTCCGACCCTGATATCAAAAACTCAACTCCCCGGTCAAACATCCAAACTTAAACTTCGTATTTTCGCCATTTCAAGCCTAATTTAGCTACAAGCTTCCAAATAATTTTCTGGACACGCTCCTAAGTCTAAAATCACCACACAGAGCTATTGGAATCATTAAAACTCTATTCCGGGGTCGTTTACACATAAGTCAATTTCTGACCAACTATTTCAACTTAAGTTTTAAACCTTGGAACTAAGTGTTCCAATTCATTCCTAAACCTCCCCAGACCCAAACCAATTACCCCGACAAGTCAAATAACAACTATAAAGCACAAATTGAGAAGTAAATGGGGGAACAGGGTATTAGTACTCAAAAAGACCGGTCGGGTCGTTACAAATCATTTTACATCGGTTCTATCATCACTCAATAAAGACATAACTTATCGTGATCTCATAAGTTTCAGGTACCTGAGCCTCACCCATGAGGCCTTATAAAGTGTTATGTCGTGATGCTCTTATAGATCATTTGCTTCCTAATTATGACTATCTTGAATATTTATTCCTCTCCTTCTTCAATGACTTTTATCTTTGGAACCGATTAGTCCATTACGCTTCATGCATTCTATATATTATGTCCATCATGGACATTATTCTATTTGGAGCATTCGCAACTGAAATATTACATTTAGCTGTGTGATACCAACTTGTCATGACCCAAAATCCCAACCTATCGTGATGGCGCATATCTCGGTACTAGGCAAGCCAATAATCTCGATAAACCACAATTTCTCTTAAGTTTGAAAATACAATAATTTAATACAATACAAAATTCCACAAATACTGATACGAACACTCCCCAAAACCTGGTGTCACTGAGTACATGAGCGCCTAATATGAATACAAGTCTGAAAAATATGGTCTATAATAGTCTGAGACCAAATACAGTAAACAAGGAGATAGAGGAGGAGAGACAAGGTCTGCGGAACACGCCAGCTACCTCAAAATCTCTTGAAAGTCAACTGCACGAAAGGATCAATACCCGCTATGTCCGGGAACACCTGAATCTGCACACGAAGTGCAGGGTGTAGTATGAGTACAGCCAACTCATCAAGTAACAACAATAACTAAGGAACTGAAGATAATGACGAGCTACACAGTTATAGTTAACTTTCAGTAATTCCAACAAAGAATAGACATGCTTTCAAATCCGGCTGTTTAAGTCAAATCAATTTTATACAGCTCAATTTCATATAATTCGGATATAAAATCTTTCAGAGATTTCACAGCAATGACAGATAGCAACCAAGTGCAACAACAAATACAAAGCAAGTACAGCCTCGCAGGCAACAGTCACTCAACTCATCACTTGGCTCTCAATCCTCAGCACTCACACTCAATGGGTACCCGCGCTCACTGGGGGTGTACAAACTCCGGAGGGGCTCCTACAGCCTAAGCGCCATAATTTGCACGGACAAATCACGTGCTGCACGGACAAATCACGTGCTGCACGGACAACTCAGGTGCTATAATATCCAGCACGGACAACTCACATGCCATAATATCCTTACCTCACCGACAGGCCCTCAGCCTTACTCAGTCCTCAACCTCTCTAGTCTCTCGGGCTCTCAGAAATCACAAAGATTAGCCCAAACAAAGATAACATAATGCATCAACAAATATCAAGGAAGACTGAGGTATGATACGCAAGTAAAATCATAACTGAGCACAAGATAGAAATTAGCAAATAAATCAATAAGTACGTATCCTCTGTGGGTCCCAACAGTACTATCACATAGCCTAAGCATGATTTCTAATATGATTTATAGTCAAATTTCTTCAACACATAGAGAGCATATAGCTAACAAAAAATTATTCAACTTTACAATTTCAAGGGACATATCAAGTCACAATCCCCTCGGTGCATGCCCACACGCCCGTCACCTAGCATGTGCGTCACCTCTAAAATAATCACATGACACAAATCCGGGGTTTCATACCCTCAGGACCAGATTTATAACTGTTACTTACCTCAAGCCGTGAAATTCTTATTCTGCAATGTCCTTTCCTCATGAATTTGTCTCCAAATGCCTCGAATCTAGCCATAAATAATTCGTTTCAGTCAATAAAATTCATTGGAATTAATTCCATAAGAAAATACTAATTTTCCATAAAAATCTGAAATTTAGCTCAAACATCGCTCGTGGGGCCCACGTCTCGGAACCCGACAAAAGTTACAAAATCTGAAAGCCCATTCAATCACGAGTCTACCCATATCAATTTTACCAAAATCCGACCTCAACTCAACCCTCAAATCTACAAATCTTATTTCCAAATTTCTAAGTTCTAATCTCCGATTTACACCTCAAAATCACGTAATCTAGTCGGATTATTCAATGATAATTCAATATTATGGAGTAGAAATGATCACAAGGGACTTACCTCAAGTTTTTCCTTGAAAATCTACCAAAAATCGCCTCTCCTCAAGCTCCAATTTATCAAAAATGGCGAATGGGACGAAGTCCCTGCTTTTATAATTCTGCCTAGACAGCCTCGATTCTACCTCGATCTTGGCCTTCAATCGAGGTCCTCGATCCTGGGCCTCGATCCCAGGACTCGATCGTGGCTTCTATCCTGGTCCTCGATCATGGCCCTCGACCTTGGCCTTCGATCATGTCTTTGATCATGTCTTCGACCCTACTTTTAGTCATGGCCCTTGACCCTGGGCTCGATCATGGCTTCAATCGTGGCCCTCGACCCTGAGCTCGATCATGGCTTCGATCGTGGGCTCGATTTCTGGCAGATTCTGGGCTCGATTCTGGGAGACGAAAATTGCAGCAGAAGGAAATTGCAGCAGCTATGTTTGTCCACCTTTTGATCTGTTAACCATCTGAAACTCACCCGAGGCCCTCGGGACCTCAACCAAATATACCAACAGGTCCTAAAACATCATACAAACTTAGTCGAGTCTACAAATCACATCCAACAATACTAAAAATATGAATTAAACATAGATTCAAGCCTTATGAACTTTGAAACTTTTCATTTCTACAAACAACGCCGAAACCTATCAAATCACGTCCGATTGACCTCAAATTTTGCACACAAGTCATAAATAAAATAACAGAGGTACTCAAATTTTCGGAATCGAATTTCGACCCCGATATCAAAAAGTCAACCTCCCGGTCAAACTTCCCAAAAATTAAACTTTCGGCATTTCAAGCCTAATTCCACTACGGACCTCCAAATAATATTCCGAACACGCTCCTAAGCCCAAAATCACCATACGGATCTATTGGAATCATAAAAACTCTAATCCGAGGTCGTTTACACATAGGTCTGTGAGCACCTAATTTTTGACTATATTTGAATTTTTATCACCTTCTACTATGTAAATATTTTCAAAAATTTAATATATATACATTCTTTTTAGCTTTGTTACATTTTTTTTATACAGGGCAAAAATTAATAATAATTTAAAAGGTCAATTATTACTATTAGTATTATTTTTATTTTTATTTTTATCTTTATTTTTAAATAAAATGAATTAAAAAACCGAAAAAAATAAAAATTAATTAATTTTTTAAAAAAAAAAACAAATTTCGGATGGGAATTAAAAAAAATAGGAAAAGTAGAAATATAAAATTAAAAAGTAAAAGTAAAAGTAGGTAGAAATTGTTTAATAAAAAAAAGTAAAAGAAAGTGGAAAATTAAAAAAATAAAAGTAAAAGAATGTGGAAATTTAAAAAATAAAAAGTAAAATAAAGTAGGAATTAAAAAATAAAAGTAATGGTATCGGATTTTTTTTTAATAAAAGTAAAAGTAAGTGGAAATTTAAAAAAAAAAAGAAAAGTAAAATAAGTTGAAAATAAAAAAAGAAAAGTAAAAAAAGTGGGATTTTAAATATATTAAAAGTAAAAAAATTGAGAAATTAAAAAATAAAAGTAAAGAAAAGTGGGGAATTATTTTTTAAAAAATAAGAAAAATGGGAAGTGAAAATTCTTTTTAATTAAAAAATAATAAAAATAAAAATAAAATCTAAAAATTCCGAAATTTTTTCTATAAATAGAAGAGAAATGTGAGGGAAAAAAGGGGGGGAGAAGGCGAAAAAAAAGAGGGAGGAGGGAATTGAGAGAATTTTTTTTATTCTTCTTGGATAAGGGAATTTCTACTCGTGTCATTCTTTCTTCGGCTTTCTTTCGAAAAATTCAGCAATTAATCACCTAAACTCCAGCCCCTAACCAACTAGAAACCAGGCTAAAAAGCACCACAAATACAAGCCGAAAATCCAGCGAAACAGTCCCCTTTTGTATAGAATACAACAGCTCCAAAGTTGAGTCGTCGAGTTCGAGCTCCATTTGTCGATTTTGGTTGAGGCTCCATTTACATTCTTGTCCATTGCCCGAGCTTCAAAATAGTCTTGTAACGGTCCATTTCTCTCATCATTGTTTTATTAAGATATTATGCTTGAATATATAATTTGATCTTATTTAGATTCATGAAGATTGTAATGTTTTTTTTTTCTGCATTAATTGTTAGGTCTCATTAGCTTTGTTAAATTTTGCTACTTTCTTGATGATTAATATGAAGATTGATAAAAACATGATTTTTGGGCACGTAGTGAATGTTTGAACTTTGGGGATAAAATCTATGTCTGCTAGTTGAAATTGAAAAATGAGGTTTGGACTTTAAAAAAAAATAATGATTGGGCTCGGTGGTTGGGCTTTGGTTAATGAAACATGTACTACATCAATTGACTAATTGATAGGGGAGTAGCTTGATAAACTAGTAACTGGGCATACTCATTAATTAGCTTTCAAAGGCCAATTGTACTACAATCCAATTTAATTTATCTGGTCCAAAATATTTTCTGTGAGGCCCAATTTAGTAAGAGCAAAAGCTGACCCATTTTCCACAATTGATTTCTATAGCTCTTGACCTTACACAGATCTCAAACCCGTAAGGAAAAACAAATCATGAACACGTGCTAGTTACTTTAGGCGCGATTAATAAATCATCGTGACTATGGGTATGGTTCTCGTGGCATGGTCACGATACGTAAACCCCAACTCAAGTGTGCGTTTCACGCGACTTGACTTCAACTTCGAATAATAATAAAAATAAATATGTTGTAAATCGCGGGTGCATTTCACGTGACGCGATTCGCAATATGTACAAAAACAAATGAGTTTGCGACATCGCGACTTGTTCAAATAAGTTCCATAAATAATTAAAAGCGGTTAAAAGGAATAAAAATGCACATATAGGTTTAAAACATGTATTAAATCAGATAACTAGGCTAATTATTAATAGTTGAGCGACCGTGCTAAAACCACGGAACTCGGGAATGCCTCACACCTTCTCTCGGGTTAACAAAATTCCTTACCCGGTCTTCTGTGTTCGCAGACCATAAATAAGAGTCAAATTTCCTCGATTTGGGATTCTAAAATAAATCGGTGACTTGGGACACCATAAATTATTCCAAGTGGCGACTCTGAATAAATAAATAATCTCATTTCGAATAATGTCACTTAAATTGAAAAAACTCCCTATCTCCTATCCCCTCGGGAAAAAGGAGGTGTGACAGCTCTGGCGACTCTGCTGGGGAAACGAACCCAGAACTTCTGGTTCAGGGTTCAGAATTCGAGCTTAGATGACTTTTATACTTGGTTTTTGTGTATTATCTGATTTTTTACGTGTTTGAGCCTAATGTGCTAATTGCTGCTCTTTACCGCTTTGATATTGCCGTGAACTGTATATAAACTGTTACGAAAACCCTTATTCTCTCCGAGTCTTCTAAATCTTCTGGGAAGCGTGCGCTTCGTGTGGCTTCTTTTCTATTCGAGTAATACCCTAATTTTAGAACGAGGATCGGACAAGTTGCAAAGCCGGTAAAGCTTCTGTATTCCCGGTACGCTGCCCCACTTCAGCTCGAGTTGTCCGCTCGGGTAAGCCAGGTCTAGAATAACACACCCAGGATCTAAACCTAGAATAATATAGCCTCATGCCGGATCCCTAGTAGGAACGTTTATTTGCATCACGTGCATTTGACTTTGGGGACTTAACATAGGGGTTGGGTCCGTCTAGGACAGGTTTACCCAATATAAAAGACCATCCTGATGCATTTTACATGCTACTTGTGCATATGTTTGTTTCGGCTTGCATGTTGACTGGCTTCTAGAATAGGGAATGGGAACCAAGAAAAAACAAAGAGTGAGGTAGGAAAAAAAAATTTACCTGGTTTTGAAAATCCAGGTATTTGAAAAGTACTGAAACTCTGCCGAAATTTTGAAAAAAAAGTCATTTTCAAAATAAGTCGTATTTTCCTATTGTGCCAAAACCTACCTAACTACGCGGGTCTGATTCTCACCAGATGTGACATACGTAGACAACCCCTATCAGGTCCGGCCATATTTTTTCAAAACTAACCAAAATAAGAACCTTTTGAAACATGATCATCACCGGGGACCGTTCTTGTCAAAATAGCCTTAAAACATTCTCCTGGAGCGTCGGAAGGCTGTTTTCACAAGAATAGCCACAATGTAAACCCAAGTCAGTATTTTCTCTTATAACTAACCTCAGTTGGCAGAAACAACCCTAAAAACTTTCCTCAAGTGCTGAAGGGCCGTATTTGCAAGAAAAAAAACCTTTTTGTTACGAAATTTACTGATTTGGATTTTTAAAATTAACCACTTTGTGTTTTTGGAAAATGTGTCGGCTTTGATCTTTGTCCTCAATTTGTGTGCAGAATGAGCACTGTTGAGAATGTACCTTTTCGGGTCGTAGATGAGATTCCACTGGGACTCCACATGTGGTGGAATGACCTAGGGGAGATCAGCAAGCGTTATGTGACAAAGGCTTTAGGTGGGCTCACCGGGCTTCTGAAAATAAAACCAAGGGTTGATATAATTGAAGCTTTGATACCGTTTTGGGACCCGACGCACAATGTTTTCCACTTCTCTGATTTTGAGTTGACCCCTTTACTAGAGGAGATGGCAGGTTATGTTGGTCTTGACGGGAATCTCAGGCACCGATATCTAGTAGCACCAAGACCTGTAATCCCTCATAAGTTTTTGGACCTTCTGAGCATTAGCCGGCAGGTTAAAGATGGAAATTTGGCCAAAGGATTTTGAACATTTCATTTCTTATACAGCCGGTATGGGGATCCCCGAGGATTTGAGGCTCCGGATACTGGTTTGAGTCATCAGGGAAATAAAATCAAATGGGAAGCATGTAGAGGTTTAGCCTTCGTAGTTGCATTTTAGGCACTCTGATATGCCTAAGAATTGACAAACATATAGAGTTGGGACTTGCAGGAATGACCGACTTTATAGTCAGAAAGGCCAACGTCACTCTTATACCGATGATTCTCGCAGAAATATATCGAGCTCTAACCGCCCGTCGAGCTGGGACAAAGTTCTTTGAGGGTTGCAACTTGCTTTTGCAAATGTGGCTGGTGGAACATCTTTGCCATCGCCAGAGGTACATGAACTACGGTCTGACCGAACTCGATTGCATTAAAGAATATGAAAATCGGGTAAACGGTCATGAGTTACCAGAGGGTACTGAGGCTTGGTTTGCTTATTTGGGTTCTTTGACCGCAAATCGAATTGAGTGGACTTTCAGTTGGCTCTCGGTCAATGAGGTTATTTACATGTCTGCCGGAGTGTGCTTTTTGTTTTTATTGATGGGACTTCGAAGTATTCAGCCATATGCTTCGCATCGGGTCCTATGCCAATTGGGGAGATACCAATCAGTCCCTTATGATGAAGATTTGAGTCCACAGGTTATTGAACTATGCCTAAAAGCCGCATTCCCAGAAGAAAAGGTTCGCCAGATTTGGCACCAATGTAGGTTTCTGGAGCCACAGACTCAAGTACAGGATTTTTCTTCGGGTGAAGTAGAATCTAAATACACAGCCTGGTATGGTAAGAGAGTTCAAGTCGATCAAGAGACAGAACAGCCCGCCAAAAGACCCCATGTCCAACAATTCACCGATGGAGCGCGAGAACAGTGGGGTTGGTTAGCTAAAGAGAAAGAATACCGGACCACCATAAGCAAGCTAGTGGATCAAATCAAAAACCTCAAATTTAACAGTAGTTTGCAGGCTGCCGAGGATGAAGGAGAAAAGAAAATGTTGGCCCGAGAAAATGAAGCCCTCCGAGCTCAGATTCAGAAAATGAAAATAGTCACTGAAAACCCGGTAAGAAGCGAAAAAGATGAAAGACTCATAAGCAATCTGAGACGGAAAGTTCATGATTATGGGGTTGATTTGACAATGGCCAGGGATGAATTGGCAAAAGCTTGGGCAAAATTGGCGTATAATGCAGAAGAATGGACAAGGTGTGTTAAGCTTTTAAAGAAAAAGTATGATAGAGGGTTCGCGATCTTAAGGGAAAAGCTGACTAATCTCGAAAATAAAATGGTCCAACAGACAAAGGATTTCAAAGCTGAAAGAGAGCATTGCTATACATTGATTTCCCGATTAGAAGAAGACATACAACAATTGCAAGACCAAAACCATATGGCCACGCAGGTGTTGGAGGCCCGGTCTCAGCAAATTAGACTCGTGCTCCGAGAAAAGGGCGTCATTAGAATGAGGATTAAAGAAATCGTTGATTATGTCATAATGAAATGCCATGAATGCGAAGATATGACCAGGTCCATGTTCTTTGCTTCTGGGATGACTTTTGCTCGTCAGGTGATGAATGATTTAGAGTACCTTCAAGAAGAGATTACACGCAGGCCCGCGTCGAGACCAACTGATGTACCGCGGGCCCCCAGGGTAGTATTGGAGGCTCTTATGTATTCCTGATTTTTGTTTTTTTAATTATATTTGGCTTTGAGTCTGTATTTTACCTTTTCAAATCTGTTTTTTCTATTTTGAGTATGTATGTTTAATCGTCAGTATTTCCAAAGTCTTTGTAATAGAAAATCCCAAAAAGATTTTATTTAATGAAATATTGAAAAAAAACCAAAATTTTCTTTTCTTTTATTCTGCATTTATTTCCTGAACTACGTAATGATCTGATTCATATGGTGTCATGATACGTAGGCAATCCCTATCGGATTCGATCGTAGCTATAGAAAATCTGAGTGAAAAATAAAGAAAAAGAGAGAAAAAGAAGGAAAACTGAGTGAACAAGAAAGAAAAAAGAGTGAAAAAGAAAAGAGCGAAAACATCAATAAGGGAAGAAAAAAGAAATCAGGATTCGAAATTTGAGAAAAGAGATAGTAAAGCCGGGATGAAATATACAGCCGTTGCAAAGACATTTAGAAATATTTAACTGTTTAAGTGCATTGCATCCCCAATATGCGATTCCTTATCTGTTAAATATCTCAAACTAACCATGTTGTTGTGTGTGCAAATATCAAAGGTCCTGTTTAGGTGGTTGGTTTTGTGGTAATCTGGCTTTCCATCCTTACTTCACGAGATCTAAAGGCAGTGTTCTTATGGCCTCCGAAAGTCATCTACCAATTATTGAGCCTTAGGATAGTCCGGTATCGGCTATTCCACAGTCAGAGTCCGCAGCCGCTGAAGAAAATAGGAGGCTGCGCGTCCGCATGTTAGAAATGTGGGACGCTTGGTCTAATGGCAATGAACCGCCCAGTATAATCCCCGGATTTCCTGAACTGCTTCCTAGGACGAGTGGAACCTCCAATGTCCCCATCCCCGTAACTAACCCATTCATCCCGTTTGGGTACCCCACTATATCGGCCAATTTCACCGGTATGCCTTCTGAGGTTCGCCCCCAAGCACCGTTTTCAGGGGTACCTTCTACATTTTTCACTGCACCACCAGTCTCTACTATGGCACAACCAACAATTCCCAGGCCATGCTTCGAGCCTTCACCTTTCACTTTTCAAGTCCCGCAATTTCAGCTAGACAACGCTCATGTTACCTCAAACTCTTACCCTCAGCACCCGTAGTTTGAGTCTCCTATGGAACAGGAAAGAGCCATGAGAAACCCCGAGTAAGAAGAGATGGTTCGGAAGATGAAAAGCCTCGAACAAAGTCTGAAGAACATGCAAGGCCTGAGTGGCCAAAAGAGTGTCTCCTACTCCGATCTGTGCATCTTTCCTCATGTTCATTTACCCGTTGGCTTTAAAATGCCAAAATTCGAAAAGTACGACGGGCACGGAGACCCGATCGCTCATTTGAAAAGATATTGCAATCAGCTGAGAGGGGCAGGTGGAAAAGAAGAACTTTTGATGGCCTATTTCTGGGAGAGCTTGACGGGAATTGCGTCAGAATGGTACATAGACCATGACATCTCCCATTGGCATATATGGGATGACTTGGCCCGAGATTTTGTCAGGCAATTTCAATACAATGTTGATATAGCTCCAGATAGGAATTCTCTGACCAATTTCAAGAAGAAAACCACGGAAAGCTTCCGTGAATATGCTATCAAGTGGCGTGAGCAAGAAGTCAGAGTGAAACCGCCTATGGATGAGACAGAAATGGTCAATGTTTTCTTGCATGCCCAAGAGGCCGATTACTTTCAAAATATGATGTTTGCCATGGGCAAACCTTTTGTAGAGGCCATAAAAATCGGAGAAATAGTAGAAAATGGCCTGAAACTGGCCGAATCATAAGTCAATCTGCTTTGAGAGCCACCTCCCAAGCCATCCAGAACGGCTCGGGAGGTTTAGCAAATCGAAAGAAGAGGGAAGAAGGAGTCATGATGGCTTCAGGTTTGAGAGGCCCCCATCGATCCCACGATCATTCTTACCTGCCTTCCAGAACCCCACAACACTACTACCCCCATCAAGATGCAGCATATGCCGTGGCACCACCTCCCTATGCGGTGATGAATGCCCAACTTTATACATGGCCACAACAACACTACAACCAAAACCGAGCTCCACTTCCCAGAAATAACCATCCTTACCAAGCTCCATATAACCCCCCCACAAAACAATTACCAACATAATACACGCCCCTGTGAGCATCCTAGGAGAAATGACCTCACCCCTATTGGTGAGTCCTACTCTAGCCTGTTTCCAAAATTAGTCCAGATGGGTCTATTGCAACTTGTGCCTCCAAACCGGCAAAATCCGGAATCTCCATCATACCAGCCCGGTACCAGGTGTGCCTATAATTTGGGGGCAGAGGGTCATGATATGGAGGATTGTTGGACTCTCAAGAGGGCCGTTGAGAATTTGATAGAACAAAAACGAGTGGTGCTGAGGGACGAGGAAGTCCCCAATATGACTAACAATTCATTACCGGCTCACAACAACAGGCCGGTCATTGGAATGATTTGTGATGATAAAGAGTTTTATCCAGCTTTGAAAGCTATCATCGACATTGCCGATTTAGAGGCAAGATCTAAAGCGGCGGCAAAACAAGCCAGAAATGAGAAGAAAATCACTCCAACTCCTCAAGTTGCATAAAAAGCTATGGAAACATATACTGGGGTAGGACCTGTTAAGGACGCAATTCTCCATGTTCCTAGGGCCCCAAGGAAAGAACAATTCATGTTCAACACTTCAAACTATTTGAGCAGAGGAAAGTCACGCTAAATGTGCCAAAGTTGTATATGCCAAAAGGGACTTATGTGGCGCGGGGGCCGGTAATCCGGTAATTTCACCAAGGCTGACTGAGCCTGTGGTTATTAGCCGCTCACCACAGAGCCCTATGAGAGACCCCACATCAGTCCCCTGGAATTAGAGCAAAACAATGGTTACTTACAAGGGGAAAAAGATTATGGGAGAGGTAAACAAAATGAACCAACCTAGGAAGTACCACAACCCAGAAGAGAAAAAGAAATTAAAACTGAGCAAGGATAAACGATTTCCGCCCAAGAAGCCTGTGAGCGCTGAGGAAGCAAAAGAGTTTTTCCGAAAAATGATAACTTCGGAATATGCAATAATTGACCAGCTCAGGAAGACTCCTTCCCAGGTTTCACTTTTATCTCTTTTTATTAGCACAAATGAACATCAGAATGTACTATTGAAAACATTGAATGAGGCATATGTCCCGGTTGAAACTTCAATTGAACAACTGGAGAGAATGGCTGAACGATTCTTTGAAGTTAATAGGATTTCCTTCAGCCGTGATGATTTGCCCCAAGAGGGAGCCGCCGACAATAAAGCCCTTCACTTGACTGTCAAATGCGAAGGTTATTATATGAAGAGAGTCATGCTAGATGGAGGGTCTGAGGTCGACATTTGCCCTCTCTCAATGCTCCAGAGGATGAAAATTGGAACAGAAAGAATTCGACCAAACAATGTCTGTGTGCGCGTTTTTGATGGTGTCAAGCGAGACACAATAAGGGAAATTGATTTGATTTTGACCATTGGCCCTGTGGATTTCGAAGTAACTTTCCAGGTTCTGGACATGGATACTTCATATAATTTTCTCCTAGAAAGACCATGGAATCACGCTGCAGGAGCTGTGCCCTCCACTCTTCATCAAATGGTCAAATTTGAACATGAAAACCAAGAAATTGTTGTCCACGGGGAGGATGAACATTCCATTTACAGGGACCCTTCAGTCCCATGTCTCGAAGCTAGAGAAGGAAGTGAGCACATTGTCTACCAAGCCTTCGAAATTGTGGTCGCCGACCAATGCAAAGAAGGGGCCCCATTCCCTCAACCTTGCTTATCTAATGCCTCGGTCATGGTCGCCGCTGAAAGGATTAAACATGGGTACAAGCTCGGAAAGGGGCTCGGGGTATCTCTATAAGGCATCATAGAGCCCGTTACTTTAATTGCCAATGAGTAGTTCTTCGGCATAGGTTTCCAAGCTACAGAGGCCGATAGAAAATGGGCTGATGAGCGTAAGAAAAATAGGTGGGTCCTACCTCAGCCCGTTCTGCATCTCGCCAAGTCATTTATTGATCCCAAATATGTAGAAGAAGAAGAGGAAGAAGAGGCCTTCATGGCCAAAGAGATTGAGGATATTTGTGAAGCCATGAAACAAATGCTGTATGAGTCCCACATGGTCCAGCCGGGGGAAGGAACGAGCACTGCTGAGGTGTTATACATGGGGCCAAATGCCAAGCTTCAGAATTGGAAAGCTACCCCATTCCCTGTCAGGCGGGAATCCCGGTAGTCCAGTCTTGCCATTTTTTTTACATTACGAGTTATTTCAGGGTGTAAATCGAATGTTTTTATTTTATTGTCTTTTGATTTCGATGTAAACCCTATTATCTTCAATTCAATGAAATGAAATCAATATTTCATCGTCAATGGATGTTTCCTTTTTCTTTATTCTAATTTTTCTATTTTTCTTATCTTTTCCTTTTCAGTTCTAATAATGCGGACTTAAATAACATGACATGCTTACGGACGTCATGCCCAGATCCTAAAACACTGTCTAACTATGAAATAATGAATCAAGATCCAGAATATGATGAAGATGAGGCTTTTAGGAAAATAAATCGAGAATTGGAACAATTTGAGAATAAGCCTAAGCCAAACTTAAATGAAACTGAGCTAGTTAATTTGGGCAGTCCAGAAGAGGCCTGAGAAACCATGATAAGCATTCACGCCGATGAAAGAACTAGGGATGCATTGATCTAACTTTTGTTTGATTTCAAGGATGTGTTTGCATGGTCCTATGATGATATGCTAGGTTTGAGCGTTGATTTGGTAGTACATAAATTGCCAACTTATCCCGGTTACCCACCCGTACAACAAAAGCAAAGAAAGTTTAAAACGGAAATCAGTGATAAGATCAAAGAAAAAGTCACCAAACAATTAAAAGCTGGTGTGATTCGGGTGGTCCGATACATCACGTGGTTGGCTAATGTGGTCCCAGTGCCGAAGAAAGATGGGAAAACCCGAGTGTGTGTTGATTATCGGGATTTGAATAAAGTAAGTCCCAAGGACAACTTTCCACTTCCAAACATTCATATTCTTGTTGACAACTGTACTAAACATGAGATACAGTCTTTCGTGGATTGTTATGCTGGGTACCACCAGGTTCTGATGGATGAGGACGACGCAGAAAAGATGGCTTTCACCATGCCGTGGGGCACTTATTGTTACAGAGTCATGCCATTCGGTTTGAAAAATGCCGGGGCAACTTACATGAGTGCCATGAGTGCCATCTTCCATGACATGATGCACCGGGAAATTGAGGTGTATGTGGATGATGTGATCATTAAATCCAGAACACAAGAAGGCCATGTGGGAGATCTGAGAAAGTTCTTTGAGCGTCTGCGCATGTATGACTTGAAATTGAATCCAGCCAAATGTGCATTCAGAGTTCCATATGGGAAACTTCTGGGGTTTATAGTCAGCCGGAGGGGTATTGAGTTAGATCCAACAAAGATAAAGTCTATTTGGGATTTGCCACCTCCGAGAACCAAGAAAGAGGTCATGAGTTTGCTAAGGAGATTGAATTACATCAGCAGGTTCATTACTCAACTTACTACCACGTGTGAGCCCATATTTAAATTGTTGAAGAAAGATGCAGCGATCAAATGGAAAGATGAATGTCAAGAGGCTTTTGATAAGATCAAAGAATATCTGTCAAATCTGCCAGTATTGGTTCCACTCGAGCCAGGAAGACCTTTGTTCTTGTATCTGACAGTCTTGGAAAATTCCTTTGGCTGTGTCCTGGGGCAACATGATGTGACCGGGAAGAGAGAGAAGGCCATATACTACTTGAGCAAGAAATTTACCATTTATGAAGCCAAGTATACTTTGTTGGAAAGAACTTGTTGCGCCCTAACTTGGGTCGCCCATAAGCTCAGACATTATCTTTTGGCCTACACCACATATCTCATAACTAGAATGGATCCTCTAAAGTACATATTCCAGAAACCAATGCCCACGGGAAGGTTAACAAAATGGCAAATCCTGCTCACTGAATTCGACATTGTCTACGTCACCCGTACAACGATGAAAGCTTAAGCCTTGGCGGATCATCTAGCTGAGAACTCGGTTGATGATGAATACCAACCCCTAAGTACTTACTTTCCAGACGAGGAAGTAAATTTAGTTGAAGTAATTCCAGAAGACACCAATGCTTGGAAAATGTTCTTTGATGGAGCTGTAAATGCAAAAGATGTCGGGATTGGGGCAATTTTGGTTTTGCCCACCGGTCAGCACTTTCCGGCCACAACCCATCTTCGGTTCTTCTGTACCAACAACACCGCTGAGTAAAAAGCCTGCATTATGGGCATGAATATGGCAGTTGATCTGGATGTGGAAGAATTGTTAATCATGGGAGATTCAGATTTGATCATTCGGCAAGCCCAAGGTGAATGGGAAACTCGAGATATCAAGCTTATCCCATATAGGCAAAATATGGAAGATCTTAGCAAATGATTCAATTCCATCGAGTTCAGGTATATTCCTCGATTCCACAATGAGTTAGCTGATACATTAGCTACTTTGGCCTCAATGCTGCCGTATCCGGGCAATGTCCATATTGACCCGCTGGAAATCCAAATTCGAGAAACGTATGGTTATTGTAATACAATTGAAATAGAACCAGATGTTAAGCCATGGTATCATGATATCAAAAGGTTTTTGAAAACAAAGAAATATCCCGAGCAGGCTAGTGGAGACCAAAAGAGAACCATTTGAAGGCTTGCCAACGGTTTCTTCTTGAGCGGAGAAATCTTGTACAAAAGAACTCCAGATCTGAATCTTTTGAGGTGTGTAGATGCCCTAGAAGCTGAAAAGATCATGAACAAAGTGCATTCGGGAGTACGTGGACCTCACATGAATGGATATGTCCTTTCAAAGAAAATCATTCGGGCAGGTTATTACTGGATGACCATGGAAAAAGATTGCTTTAGTTTTGTCCGGAAGTGTCATCAGTGTCAGATACACGGTGACCTGATTCATGCACCGCCTTCAGAGTTGCATCCTATGTCAGCACCTTGGCCGTTCATTGCTTGGGGTATGGATGTCATTGGGCCAATTGAGTCGAAATCTTCAAATGGGCACATATTCATCTTGGTTGCCATTGATTATTTCACAAAGTTGGTTGAAGCAATCACTTTCAAAGCCGTCACCAAGAAAGCGGTGGTGGACTTCGTGCATTCCAACATTATTTGTCATTTTGGTATTCCTAAAACTATCATTACAGACAATGCTGCAAATCTGAACAACTACTTGATGAGGGAGGTATGCGAACAATTTAAGATTACGCATCGTAATTCTACCCCTTATCGGCCCAAAGCTAATGGCGTTGTTGAAGCTGCAAATAAGAATATCAAGAAGATCCTCAGGAAAATGATTCAAAGTTCTAGACAGTGGCATGAAAAGCTGCCTTTCACATTATTGGGATATCGCACAACCGTGCACACATCAGTTGGGGCTACGCCTTACTTATTGGGTTTATGGCATTGAAGCCGTAATACCTGCAGAAGTTGAAATTCCCTCTCTTCGGATCATTGTTAAAGCCAAGATCGAGGATGATGAATGGTTCAAGGCCCGGTTGGAAAAATTAACTATGATTGATGAAAAGCGAATGGCTGCAGTTTGCCACGGGCAGTTATACCAACAAAGAATGGCCCGTGCCTACAACAAGAAAGTGCGGCCCAGGAAATTCGAAGTGGGGCAACTCATTCTGAGACGTATTTTCCCGCATCATGAGGAAGCAAAAGGAAAATTTTCTCCAAATTGGAAAGGTTCTTACATTATAAGAAAACTGTTGCCGAAAGGAGCGTTGTACTTGGGAGACATTGAAGGAAATGACCCCAAAACAACTGTCAATGTAGATGCGGTCAAGAGGAAGGCTTTCATTCTTGCTACCCAAATACTGCCAGCCTTGCAAACCCTTTGAGCCAGTTCCTTTTTTTTCTTTCTTTGATCACCCTCTTTGGAACCTGGAAGTTACTACCGAAAAGGAAAAAAAAAAGATAAAAAAACTAAATAAAGTTCCTTGAACTACGTTCGACTTGATTCCAAAAGGATATGTAGGAAGCCTCTCTCTGGGGTTCATCCACACCAAAACAAAAACCCAAATTCCCCCTAAAGTGAAACTGGGGCAGATGTTATAATGGTTTGGCGATGGTTTTGTCTGAAAGGTTCCAAAGTTGTAATTAAATCCAAATCCTTTTCAAGTCCTTCCGACCAATCGGCAAAGAGATTCAAAATAAGAGGATACAGTTACCCGGATCTGATACAACAAAATGAGAGAAATAAAATGAGAGAGTCTTATCGGTGAAAACCCTCACGGGCACCGTAAGGCGATGGTAAGCAGAGAAATTCGAAAATGAGAGAGTCTTGTTAGTGAAAACTCGCAAAGAGCACTATAAGGCGATGTTGAGAAGAGAAATGAGAGAGGCCAGATGGTGAAAACCCGCAAAGGGCGCCACTGATCGAAAAGAGGATCCTCACAATCACTGGCATCAACACAGTCCTGGGCAAAGTTTCTAAGTCTCAAGGCAAGGGTTGTGCTGAATTTCTGAGAGTTGGACGGTTTACACAAATCAAGCATCTAGTACAAGAGGCATGTCATGTTCATTGAAGTCCGTATATACTCCAGATAAGTCCTTTCTTTTCCCCGAAAGGGATACCTCTTGTCTAAATTCATTTGTCCATTCCATTATTTGCTTTTCTTTGAATCCTTTTTGGTTTAACTCTATTCCGAAACTAAGACAAAGAAGGGAAGGCAGGACTGATTTACAGGGTTCTCACTTGATACAAACCAGTATGCAAAAGAAAAGGCACCAAATCTCGGCAGGGGCATCAAGCTGACTCCAACTAGCCATGTTGGCCGATGTTTCGAAATCAAAAACTCTTGAAAGAAGAAATTCAAAGTCAAATGCCCACAAAGGGCAAAATAAAAGTTGAAAAGGTTAAGTCCCACGTGACTAACCATCATGGCAAAGTCCAGAAAAGCCAGAGGTTCTCCGAGGTTAGAAATGCAATCGATATTCAGGAAACAACCAGTTGTAGCTGAAAGGGCCGAGACCAAGTGACTGAAACAATCAAGGCCACAAAACCAACTACCATTTCAAATTGACAAATATTTCTTTGTTTGAAAAAAATAGGAAACAGCTGCAATCCAAAAGCTACCTTGCAAGAAGCAGGTGCAACCAAAATGAAATTGCGCAAAGGCTAGAAACAGTTTTGCAGCAACTACTCCAAAAGGGAAGTCTCCTCCAAAACCTTTTTCCCGCATTTACTCATTCTCTGAAATAAAAAAGAAAAAAAATGATGATGAAAAAAAAAGAAAAGAAAAAAAGTTTATTTTAGATATAGGGTATCCACTCACTAGTCTCTTTTTCCAACATAGAGTCTCCACTCCCTAGTTGATATATTTAGACATAGGGTCTCCACTCCCTAGTCGCTTTTCCAACATAGGGTCTCCACTCCCTAGTTAATGATTTTTAGACATAGGGTCTCCACTCCCTAGTTGATGTTTTTAACATAGGGTATCCACTCCCTAGTTGATGATATTTTAGACATAGGGTCTCCACTCCCTAGTCTCTTTTCCAACATAGGGTCTCCACTCCCTAGTTGATGTTATTTTAGACATATGGTCTCCACTCCCTAGTCTCTTTTCCAACATAGGGTTTCTACTCCCTAGTTGATGTTATTTTAGATATAGGGTATCCACTCCCTAGTCTTCTTTTCCAACATAGGGTCTCCACTCCCTAGTTGATATATTTAGACATAGGGTCTCCACTCCCTAGTCGCTTTTCCGACATAGGGTCTCCACTCCCTAGTTGATGATTTTTAGACATAGGGTCTCCACTCCCTAGTCGCTTTTCTAACATAGGGTCTCCACTCCCTATTTGATGATTTTTGGACATAGGGTCTCCACTCCCTAGTTGATGATTTTTGGACATAGGGTCTCCGCTCCCTAGTCTCTTTTCCAACATAAGGGTCTCCACTCCCTAGTTGATGATTTTTGGACATAGGGTCTCCACTCCCTAGTCTCTTTTCCAACATAGGGTCTCCACTCCCTAGTTGATGTTATTTTGTACATAGGGTCTCCACTCCCTAGTTGATATTATTTTGTACATAGGGTCTCCACTCCCTGGTTGATGTTATTTTAGACATAGGGTCTCTACTCCCTAGTCTCTTTTCCAATATAGGGTCTCTACTCCATAGTTGATGTTATTATAGACATAGGGTCTCCACTCCCTAGTCTCTTTTCCAACATAAGGTCTCCACTCCCTAGTTGATGTTATTTTAGATATAGGGTATCCACTCACTAGTCTCTTTTTCCAACATAGAGTCTCCACTCCCTAGTTGATATATTTAGACATAGGGTCTCCACTCCCTAGTCGCTTTTCCAACATAGGGTCTCCACTCCCTAGTTGATGATTTTTATACATAGGGTCTCCACTCCCTAGTTGATGATTTTTGGACATAGGGTCTCCACTCCCTAGTCTCTTTTCCAACATAAGGTCTCCACTCCCTAGTTGATGATTTTTGGACATAGGGTCTCCACTCCCTAGTTGATGTTATTTTGGACATAGGGTCTCCACTCCCTAGTCTCTTTTCCAACATAGGGTCTCCACTCCCTAGTTGATGTTATTTTAGACATAGGGTCTCCACTCCGTGGTCTCCATTCCAACATAGGGTCTCCACTCCCTAGTTAATTTTATCTTAAATGCAAGGTACACCACTCCTTGATATATTTGCCAATATAGGGTATCCCACTCCCTAGCTACATTTCCCCAACATAAGGTACACTAGTCCTTAGTTGAGATATACTTTTGACAATAAAGGAACACCATCCAAAAAAAAAGGGACTTTTTTGGGGTACACCACTCCCAACCTTTTATTGCTTTCAATAAAGAAGTAGATTAGAATTTTATTACAATAACTCATAAAATTTTCCCAGTGCAAACTGGGGCAGAAAATTTCGTTCGTTTGTTTGTTTTGGTGTTTGAGTAGGTTTTACCTCGAGGTACAGTGTTCGAGATGACCAAAAGAAGAAGTCTCAATTCAGAATAAAAGAAAAGAAAAAAATAAGTGAATCCAAAATGCAACAGCAGTTGAAAAGATTTGGAATGCTCAAGACATGACTGAAGCCAGAAGCATTGGAGTCTCGGTTTGATTAGAAGAAGTTATATAACAATGAACTGGAACCCACAGCTAGTGAGCATCAAGGTTTAGATCAGAGTCTGCATGAAGAACCAGTCAAGACTCAAGATCAAGTTTCAGAAGACTTATAGATAGGAATCTTGTAACTCATAACTCAAAGGCTTGTTTAGTTTCTTTTTTATTTTGATATAATAGCAGGACAGCGGACCGGAGCCTCGAAGGAACCTCACCCGACTCCTCAACTCATCATTCCACCATTCTCCTTGAACTACAACAACCTGATTCCCCTATAACCCGGGATATGTAGGCTGTCCAAAACCAGGACTCGGTTGCACCCTATCTTTTATTTCTTTTTCTTTTGAATAATGGTTTGGTAACAAATTAGTCACATGGCTCACCTAGTCTTTGCCTAAAACTCTTCATGTTTCCAAGCAAAGAGAGGAAGCTGTGAGCACCTAATTTTTGACTATATTTGAATTTTTATCACCTTCTACTATGTAAATATTTTAAGAAATTTTATATATATATATATATATATATATATATATATATATATATATATATATATTCTTTTTAGCTTTGTTACATTTTTTTATATAGGGTAAAAATTAATAATAATCTAAAAGGTCAATTATTACTATTAGTATTATTTTTATTTTTATTTTTATCTTTATTTTAAAATAAAATGAATTAAAAAACCAAAACTAAATAAATTTATTATTATTATTATTATTATTTTTAAATTGCGGATGGGAATTAAAAAATAGTAAAAGTAGAAATATAAAATTAAAAAGTAAAAGTAAAAGTAGGTAGAAATTGTTTAATAAAAAAAGTAAAATAAGTGAAAAATTAAAAAATTAAAAGTAAAAGAATGTGGAAATTTAAAAAAAATGAAAACTAAAATAAATTTAGAATTAAAAAATAAAAGTAATGGTATCTGATTTTTTTTTAATAAAAGTAAAAGTAAGTGGAAATTAAAAAAAAAAGTAAAATAAGTGGAAAATAAAAAACGAAGAGTAAAAAAAGTGAGAAATTAAAAAATAAAAGTAAAGGAAAGTGGGAAATTATTTTTTAAAAAAATAAGAAAATGGGAAGTGAAAATTCTTTTTAATTAAAAAATAAAAAAATAAAAATAAATAAATAAAAATAGAATCTGAAAATTCTGAAATTTTTTCTATAAATAGAAGAGAAATGTGAGGGCAAAAAGGGGGGGAGAAGGAGAAAAGAAAAGGGGGAGGAGGGAATTGAGAGAAATTTATTTTTCTTCTTCTAGGATAAGGGAATTTCTACTCGTGTCATTCTTTCTTCGGCTTTCTTTCGAAAAATCCAGCAATTCATCACCTAAACTCCAGCGCCAAACCAACTAGAAACCAAGATAAAAAGCACCACAAAAACGAGCCAAAAACCCAGCGAAACAGTCCCCTTTTGTATAGAAAACAACAGCTCCAAAGTTGAGTCGTCGAGTTCGAGCTCCATTTGTCGATTTTGGTCGAGGCTCCATTTACATCCCTGTCCATTGTCCGAGCTTCAAAACAATCTTGTAAAGGTCCATTTCTCTCATCATTGTTTTATTAAGATATTATGCTTGAATATATAATTTGATCTTATTTAGATTCATGAAGATTTGAATTTTTTTTTTCTATATTAATTGTTAGGTCTTATTAGCTTTGTTAAATTTTGCTACTTTCTTGATGATTAACATGAAGATTGATAAAAAAACATGATTTTTGGGCACGTAGAGAATGTTTGAACTTTAAGGATAAAATCTATGTCTACTAGTTGAAATTGAAAAATGAGGTTTGGACTTAAAAAAAATAATGATTGGGCTCGGTGGTTGGGCTTTTCTAAATGAAACATGTACTATTGGAATTGACTAATTGATAGGGGAGTAGCTTGATGAACTAGTAACTAGGCATACTCATTAATTGGCTTTAAAGGGCCAATTGTACTACAATCCAATTTAATTTATCTGGTCCAAAATAGTTTCCGTCATGCCCAATTTGGTAAGAGCAAAAGCTGACCCATTTTCCACAATTGATTTCCATAGCTCTTGACCTTACACGGATCTCAAACCCGTAAGGAAAAATAAATTATGAACACGTGCTAGTTGCTTTAGGCGCGATTAATAAATCATCGTACTATGGGTATGGTTCCCGTGGCATGGTCACGATACGTAAATCCTAACTCAAGTGCGCGTTTCACGCGACTTGACTTTAACTTCGAATAATAATAAAAATAAACATGTTGTAAATCGCGGGTGCATTTCACGTGACGCGATTCACAATATATACAAAAACAAATGAGTTTACGACATCGCGACTTGTTCAAATAAGTTTCATAAATAATTAAAAGCGGTTAAAAGGAATAAAAATGCACATATAGGTTTAAAACATGTATTAAATCAGATAACTAGGCCAATTATTAATAGTTGAGGGACCGTGCTAAAACCACGAAACTCGGGAGTGCCTCACACCTTCTTTCGGGTTAACAGAATTCCTTACCCGGTCTTCTGTGTTCGCAGACCATAAATAAGAGTCAAATTTCATCGATTTGGGATTCTAAAATAAATCGGTGACTTGGGACACCATAAATTATTCCAAGTGGCGACACTGAATAAATAAATAATCTCATTTCGAATAATATCACTTAAATTGGAAAAACTCCCTATCCCCTATCCCCTCGGAAAAAAGGAGGTGTGACAAGGTCCATATCCGGTCCAGTTTTCTAACTTAAATTTTCAATTATGAGAATAAGTGTCTCATATCATTCCGAATTCTTTCCGGACCCGAACCAACTAATCCGGTAAGTCATAAAACAACTATATAGCATAAATTGAACAGTAAATGGGGGAACGGGGTTATAACACTCAAAATGACCGACCGGGTCGTTACATTCTCCCCCTCTTAAACAAAAGTTCGTCCTCGAATGGGTTTAGAACAATACTTGGAGTCTCAAATAAGTGTGGATATTTTCTCCGCAGCTCCTGTTCAATCTCCCAAGTAGCTTCTCCGGCTGGCTGGTCTCTCCACTGCACCTTCACTGATGCTATGCTCTTTGACCTCAACTTTCGAACCTGTCGTTCTAAAATAGCCACCGGCTCCACACCGTAAGTCAAATTATCACCCAGCTATACTGTACTGAAATCCAGAATATGAGATGGATCCCCGACATACTTTCGGAGCATGGATACATGGAACACTGGATGAATACCTGATAGACTAGGTGGCAAAGCAAGTTCATAAGCCATCTCTCCAATTTTATTAAGTATCTCCAAAGGCCTAATATACTGAGGGCTTAACTTGCCTTTCTTCCCGAACCTCAACACACCCTTCATGGGTGAAATCTTGAGCAGAACCTTCTCCCCAACCATGTAAGTAACATCGCGGACCTTTCTGTCGGCATAACCCTTCTGCCTAGACTGCACCGTGAGAAGCCATTCCTAAATTACTTTGACCTTCTCTAAAGCGTCCTGAACCAAGTCAGTACTCAATAGTCTAACCTCACCCGGCTCAAACCAACCAACCGGATATCAACACCGTCTCCCATATAATGCCTCATATGGAGCCATCTGTATACTCGACTGGTAGCTGTTATTGTCAGAAAACTCCGCAAGTGGCAGGAATTTATCTCAAGAACCTCCAAAATCAATTACACAAGCGCGTAGCATATCCTCCAATATTTGAATAGTGTGCTCGGACTGTCCGTCTGTCTGAGGGTGAAATGTTGTACTCAACTGAACCTGTGTGCCCAATTCTCGCTGCACTGCTCTCCAAAACTGTGATGTAAACTGCGTGCCCCGATCTGAAATGATGGACACCGGCACACCATGTTGGCGAACAATCTCGCGGATATAAATCTCAGCCAACTATTCCAAAGAATAATTAGTACCAACTGGAATAAAATGCGCGGATTTGGTCAACCGATCCACTATCACCCAAACAGCATCAAACTTTCTCAAAGTCCGTGGGAGCCCAACTACAAAGTCCATGGTAATACGCTCCCACTTCCGCTCCTAAATTTCAAGTCTCTGAAGCAATCCTCCTGGCCTCTGATGTTCATACTTTACCTGTTGACAATTTAAACACCGAGATACAAACCCAACTATATCTTTCTTCATCCGTCTCCGCCAATATTGCTATCTCAAATCCTAATACATCTTCGCGGCGCCTGGATGAATAGATTACCACAAACTGTGAGCTTCCTGGAGAATCAGCTCACGCAAACCATCTACATTTGGCACACATAGCCTGCCCTGCATCCGTAATACACCGTCATCTCCAATAGTGACTTCTTTGGCATCACCGTGTTAAATCGTGTCCTTAAGGACAAGCAGATGTGGATCATCATACTGGCGCTCTCTGATGCGATCATATAAAGAAGACCGAGAAACCACACAAGCCAAAACTAGATTCGACTCGGAAACATCTAATCTAACAAATTGGTTGGCCAAAGCCTGAACATCCAATGCTAAAGGCCTCTCTGCTACCGGCAAATATGCTAAGCTTCCCAAACTTTCTGCCTTACCACTCAAGGCATCGGCTACTACATTGGCCTTTCCAGTATAATTGAGAATGGTGATATCATAATCCTTAAGCAACTCCAACCATCTCCGTTGCCGCAAATTAAGATCCTTCTGTTTAAACAGATGTTGTAGACTCTGATGATCTGTATATACCTCACACTGGACACCGTACAAGTAATGCTGCCAAATTTTCAAGGCATGAACAATAGCTGCTAACTCAAGATCGTGGACTGGATAATTCTTCTCATGTACCTTTAAATGTCTTGATGCATAGGCAATCACCCTACCATTTTGCATCAGCACTGCGCCGAGACCAATACGCGAGGCATCACAATACACAGTATAAGACTCTGAACCTGTAGGCAACACTAATACTGGAGCTGTAGTCAAAGTTGTCTTGAGCTTCTGAAAGCTTTCTTCACATTCACCCGACCACCTGAACGGAGCACCTTTCTGGGTCAATTTAGTCATAGGTGATGTAATAGACGAGAAACCTCCACGAAACGATGATAATAACCGACCAAGCCGAGAAAACTCTGAATCTCAATAACTGAAGATGGTCTTGGCCAATTCTGAAATGCCTCTATTTTCTTTGGATCCACCTTAATTCATTCACTGGACACTATATGTCCCAAGAATGCCACCGAACTAAGCCAGAACTCGCACTTAGAGAATTTAGCATAAGTTCTCTCCTCTCTCAGCCTTTGTAATACAATACCCAAGTATTGTGCATGCTCCGCCTGGCTACATGAGTACACCAGAATATCACCAATAAATACCACTAAAAATAAATCAAGATATGCCTGGAATACACTATTCATCAAATGCATAAATATTGCTGGGGCATTGGTTAGCCCAAAAGACATCATAAGAAATTCATAGTGGCCATAACGAGTTCTGAATGCCGTCTTGAAAATATCCGAATCCCGAATCTTCAATTGGTGATACCCAGATCCCAAATCAATTGTGGAGAACACCCTCGCTCCCTGAAGCTAGTCAAATAAGTCATCAATACGTGGCAAGGGATATTTATTTTTGATTGTAACTTTGTTCAACTGCCTATAATCGATGCACATCCGCATAGTACCATCTTTCTTTTTCACAAACAGAACCGGTGCACCCCAAGGTGACACACTAGGCCTAATAAACCTCCTTTTCAAGGAGTTCCTGAAGTTGCTCTTTCAATTCTTTTAACTCAGTTGGTGCCATACGATACGGAGGAATAGAAATGGGTTGAGTGCCCTGCACAAAGTCAATACCAAAATCAATATCCCTGTCGGGTGGCATACCCGGCAGGTCTGCAGAAAATACATCCGGAAAGTCTCGCACGACCAGTACTGAATCAATAATAGGAGAATCTGCATCAACATCACTCACAAAGGCCAAATATGATAGACATCCCTTTTTAACCATACGTTGGGCCTTCAAATAAGAAATTACCCTGCTAGGAATAACATCTAGGGAGCCTCTCTATTCAACCTTTAGCAACCCCGACATCGTCAATGTCACAATATTTGCGTGACAGTCCAGAATAGCATGACATGGAGACAACCAATCCATACCCAGGATTACATCGAAATCAACCATACCGAGTAATAAGAGATCATCTTTAGTCTCTAGTTCCCCAATAGTTACTACACACGACCGATACACACCACAGTAATAATATCGCCCACCGGTATAGATACACAAACAGGTGAAACTAAGGACTCACAGGGCATATCCAGATAATGAGCAAAATACGATGATACATATGAATAAGTGAAACCGGGGTCAAATAATATAGAAGCCTCCCTGTGACACTGAAAAAATACCTGTGATCACTGCGTTTGAGGCAACAGCATCTAGCCTGGCAGGAAAAGCATAGAATTGAGCCTGCCGGCCACCTGATCGGCCTCCCCCTCTTGGGCGACCCCTAGCTGCCTGACCCCCACCCGAGCTGGCTGGGCGGGTGATGTAACTGCTGGAGCTGGTGCCGTTGGTCGAGAAATTAGATGTGGAGCCCCAATCAACAACCTAGGATAATCTCTCTTGAAATGACCCAATTCTCTGCACTCAAAATAACCCCTCCTCTGACGGAACTGCTGCTCCTGATAACCCAAAGAATTACCTGTAGAAGCCTGAGCAGACGAGGCATGATGAGAACTCTGCGCTGGTAGTCCACTAAATGAAGACTGGCCTGAGTGAGTACTGTAAGAACTGTGGCTAGCTGATGCACCACGATGAGCTGGACGACCCGCCTGAGCATGTCTGTAAGAATGGCCCCTACCGCGGTAAAACTGACCCCTTGAAGGAACACCGCTGAAATCACCGGAACTACGAGGCCTCTTAGCCTCCCTCTCCACCCGCTCCTGGCTACGGACCATCTTAATCTGACGAGCAATGTCGACAACCTCGTCGAAAGTAGCACCAGACACTCTCTCTCTAGTCATGAGTAATCGCAGCTGAAAAGTGAGGCCATCTATGAATCTCCTGATCCTTTCCCTGTCTGTGGGAATCAACCAAATAGCATGATGGACCAATTCTGAAAATCTCATCTCATATTGTGTCACGGGCATATCACTCTGACGAAGCTGTTCAAACTGTCTGGGCAGCTCCTCTCTGCGGGACTGAGGCACGAACTTTTCCACGAATAGACTGGTGAACTGCTGCCAGGTAAGGGGTGCTGTACCGATCGGCCTACACCTCTCGTAAGACTCTCACCATCTGAAGGCAGCCCCAGAAAACTGAAAAGTAGTGAATGAGACCCCACTAGTCTCTAGAATACCCGCTGTCCGAAGCATCCGCTGACACTTATCCAGAAAACCCTGGGCATCCTTTGACTCGGTACCGCTAAATGGTGGAGGTCGAAGCCTCTCAAATATCTTAAGTCTCCTCTGTTCATCATCTGCCATAACAGGAACTATCGGGGCCTGAGCAGATGCAACCAGCTGGGCTGGTAGTGCCCCCGGTATCTGAAGTCCCTGTACTACCTGGTCTGCAATATGGGCAATGGGGGTAAGAGTACCTCCCCCGGCCTGAGAAATGGCAGGTGCGTCCTGAGCCGAAACCTCCTGAGCAAGACCAGTGCAGGCTGCCAATATCTGGGCCAAGGTCTTCTGAAGACGTGGAATCTCAATGGGCACAACTGGTGCCTAAGCTGATCCCGTCGGCTCAACTATATCTAGAATCTGCTCCTGAGCTGGAGCAACTGGTGGTACAATAAGTGCTGGTCCAACTGTGGTACGAGCTATACCTCGACCTCTACCTCGGCCCCGGCCTCTACCACGACCCCGACCTCTCGTGGCCATAACTGGTGGCACTGGTGGTTGACCGTCCGATCTGGTAGTACGTGTCCTCAGCATTTATAAGAGAATAGAATAGCAGAAATTTAGTTTCCAGAATCAACAAATTCCCACAACAGAATACAAGAAAGTGTAATTTTCCTAAGGGTTCTGCAGCCTCTCGAAGACAAGTACAGACATCTCCGTACCGATCCGCAAGACTCTACTAAACCTACTCATGACTCGTGAGGCCTATGTAACCTAGGCTCTGATACCAACTTATCACGATCCAAAATACCAACCTGTCGTGATGGCGCCTATCTCGGTACTAGGCAAGCCAATAATCTCGATAAACCACAATTCCTCTTAAGTTTGAAAATATAATAATTTAATACAGTATAAAATTCCACAAATACTGACACAAACACTCCCCAAAACCTGGTGTCACTGAGTACATAAGCATCTAATATGAATATAAGTCTGAAAAATATGGTCTATAATAGTCTGAGACCAAATACTGTAAACAAGGAGATAGAGGAGGAGAGACAAGGTCTGCGGAATACGGCAGCTACCTCAAAATCTCCTGAATTTCAACTGCTCGAAAGGATCAACATCCGCTATGTTCGGGAACACTTGGATCTGCACAAGAAGTGCAGGGTGTAGTATGAGTACAACCAACTCAGCAAGTAATAATAATAACTAAGGAATTGAAGATAATGACGAGCTACACAGTTATAGTTAACTTTCAGTAATTCCAACAAAGAATAAACATGCTTTCAAATCCGACAGTTTAAGTCAAATCAATTTTATATAGTTTAATTTCATGTAATCCAGATATAAAATCTTTCAGAGATTTTAAAACAATGACAGATAGCAACCAAGTGAAACAACAAATACAAAGCAAGTACAACCTCTCACCCAACAATTACTCAACTCATCACTCGGCTCTCAGCCCTTAGCACTCACACTCAATGGGTACCCGCGCTCACTGGGGGTGTACAGACTCCGGATGGGCTCCTACAGCCCAAGCACCATAATCTGCACGGACAAATCACGTGCTGCACGGACAACTCACGTGCTATAATATCCTGCATGGACAACTCACGTGCCATAATATCCTTACCTCACCAACAGGCCCTCGGCCTTACTCAGTCCTCAACCTCTCTAGTCTCTCGGGCTCTCAGAAATCACAAAGATCAGCCCAAACAAAGATAACATAATGCATCAACAAATATCAAGGAAGACTGAGGTATGATACGCAAGTAAAATCATGACTGAGCACAAGATAGAAATTAGCAAATAAATCAATAAGTACGTATCCTCTGTGGGTCCCAACAGTACTATCACATAGCCTAAGTATGATTTCTAACATGATTTATAGTCAAATTTCTTCAACACATAGAGAGCATATAGCTAACAATAAATTATTCAACTTTACAGTTTCACGGGACGGACCAAGTCACAATCCCCTCGATGCACGCCCACACGCCCGTCACCTAGCATGTGCGTCACCTCTAAAATAATCACATGACATAAATCTGGGGTTTCATACCCTCAGGACCAGATTTATAACTGTTACTTACCTCAAGCCGTGAAATTCTTATTCTGCAATGTCCTTTCCTCGTGAATTGGCCTCCAAACCCCTCGAATCTAGCCATAAATAATTCGTTCAGTCAATAAAATTCATTGGAATTAATTCCATAAGAAAATGCTAATTTTCCATAAAAATCTGAAATTTAGCTCAAAAATCGCTCGTGGGGCCCACGTCTCGGAACCCGACAAAAGTCACAAAATCCAAAAGCCCATTCAACCACGAGTCTACCCATACCAATTTTACCAAAATCCGACTTCAACTCAACCCTCAAATCTGCAAATCTTATTTCCAAAGTTCTAAGTTCCAATCTCCGATTTACACCTCAAAATCACGTAATCTAGTCGGATTATTCAATCATAATTCAATATTATGCAGTAGAAATGATCACAAGGGACTTACCTCAAGTTTTTCCTTGAAAATCTACCAAAAATCTTGGCCTTCGATTCTGCCTCGATCTTGGCCTTCGATCGAGGTCCTCGATCCTAGGCCTCAATCCTAGGACTCGATCGTGGCTTCTATCCTAGTCCTCGATCATGGCCCTCGACCCTGGCCTTCGATCATGTCTTCGATTATGTCTTCGACCCTGCTTTCAATCGTGGCCCTCGACCCTGGGCTCGATCATGGCTTTGATCGTAGGCTCGATTTCTGGCAGATTCTGGGCTCGATTTCTAGGCTCGATTCTGGCAGATTCTGGGCTCGATTCTGGCAGATTCTGGGCTCAATTCTAGGAGACGAAAATTGCAGCAGAAGGAAATTGCAGCAGCTATTTTTGTCCACTTTTTGATCCGTTAACCATCTGAAACTTACCCGAGGCCCTCAGGACCTCAATCATATATACCAAGAAGTCCTAAAACATCATACAAACTTAGTCGAGTCTTCAAATCACATCTAACAAAACTAAAAATACGAATCAAACATAGATTCAAGCCTAATGAACTTTGAAACTTTTCATTTCTACAAACAACGCCGAAACCTATCAAATCACGTCCAATTGACCTCAAATTTTGCACAAAAGTCATAAATGACATAAGAGAGGTACTCAAATTTTCGGAATCGAATTTCGACCCCGATATCAAAAAGTCAACCCCCTGGTCAAACTTCCCAAAAATTAAACTTTCGGCATTCCAAGCCTAATTCCACTACGGACCTCCAAATAATATTCCGGACACGCTCCTAAGTCCAAAATTACCATACGGAGCTATTGGAATCATAAAAATTCAAATCCGAGGTCATTTACACATAGGTCCATATCCGGTCCATTTTTCTAACTTAAATTTCCAATTATGAGACTAAGTGTCTCATTTTATTCCGAATTCCTTCCGAACCCGAACCAACTAACCTGGTAAGTCAAAAAATAACTATATAGCATAAATTGAGCAGTAAAAGTAGGAACGGGGTTATAACACTCAAAATAACCGGCCGGGTCGTTACATCCCCGACAATATTTTACAAATGAATTATCACTTGAACTTCAAGTTCATATTTCTTGTACGAGGATCTAGATGTACTCATAATAATTCATTCCACGTATCACTTTTTCAGCTGCTCATTTTATCCCCTAATATTGGGGTCCCCAACATATATCTCAACCTTCTTTGGGGATCCATCTTTGTGCATTGTGGTTGGCTAATTAAATCATATAGCACATCCATATTTTTAGATAAAAATTATTTGGTTCTTGACCGTGAACGAATTGTGATAGGGAGAATTTATCTTAACTTGTTGGCTAGATGCGTAGAAGTGATGTTGTATATTAAATAATATACCTCATACCAAATTTATTTTTGGGACTTTTGTTCTCATAACCAATGGTTTAGCTATAATTGGAGGCATACAATTTCTGCTAATCCAACTTGGATTTAAACCAACTTGGATTTAAACCGACATTATCATCACAACTTACATTCTGGAACTGTGCTCTAATAATTTGAGCAAGCAACCTGGCAAAAGCCAAACTGTAAGTTGTTAACCAACGCACATGTGACCATACAATAGATGCATCTATTAAAATTATATAATAGCAAACGGTCCACATGGCAGGTGACTGAACCCATATATATATATATATATATATATATATATATATATATATATATATATATATATATATTTGTTCTAGAAATTAAAGGATTCAATTCCAACATTAACTGGTATATCATGAGAAGAAGCAACACAAGAGAATTCTTGAAGAATCTTGTATTTCTTCAATATATGCCATTGTAAATTCTCAATTAATTTTTGTATCATAATTGAATCGGGATGGACAACCGTTCATGCCAACTGATATTTGTTTCAGTAAACCTCTAGTTTACTTGTGGTATGTGACTCTATCATCATGCTTATACATGTGTAGTACAAACAGACGGAAAGTCGATTAACCTTTTATATTTACCCGGTATGAATATAGTAATATGAAAATATTCAATCTTTCTTTCATTTATAGTCTCAATATGCCAACCACTTTGGATAATATCTTTGAAACTCAAAAAAGTTTTTTTTAAGACTTACTACAATATCAATGCCATGAACAATTTTATTTATCCGGGTAGTAACAAATTAGTTCTTCTGGAGCTCTTAATTGATTTTGTACTGTAAGATCTTTTGTCACACCATCCATATGGTGAATGTTTCATTTACGAAAAAAATCATATCATAATAATTGTCATGGTCAAAATCATCATAAGCAAAAAGATTTCTTGCTTTAATTTTGCTTTTAATAACTTTTTATAAGGCATGGCAAAATATTTTTGGCGTACCACATATACGCGACCAATGACGTATTCATGTAACCACACAGTAATGTTCATTATCTTTCTTTCTCTCAAACCCTCCGTAGAGGTGAGCTGTAGTATTTATTCAATCACGCATCATCACATTCTTATGCATAATTTGTATCAATATATATTTTCACATTCACTTTCAGGAATGAGTCTACATTTACAATTCTTATCACAAGTCACATTTTCAAAGAATGAACCATAATCATCTGAACGTGTCTCATATTTATAGACCATATTGATACACATTTCCTTCGCCTTTGAAGGATAATTTTGAGAACCCTTGTTGTTCTCCTTTTTATGATTATCATAATGATGACTATTATTATTTTTAATCTTTGGTACGCCCACGTTCATTGGTCAACCACTTGTTTTTATTTAGACTTATTATGCATCACTATCATATTCACTTCAAGGATGAAGCAAATCAAGTGGGACGCAAACCCAATGCCTTACCTATATAAATGCATGTTATGCCATAATATGTTGAGACTCAAACCTAATACCTTAGCCGTATAAGGAATGTTATGTCATAATATGTTGGGACTCAAACCTAATGTCTTATCATTATAGTGCCTCAGGACTTTAACTCGATGTCTTACCCTCGTGGTGTGTTGGGACTTGTGTCCATTGTCTTACCCTTAACTAATGGTATAATAAGTTGTAACGACCCAACCGGTCGTTTTGAGAGTAATAGGCCCGATCCCCTATTTTCTACTTTCCTCGTATCTGTTTCTGCTTATGTGACTTGCCGGGAGGTCTTGTTTTTGGTTTCGGAGTGTTTTGGGATACGTAGTCCCTAAAACAGAAGCTTAAGTCTTAGGATTTTTACCGTAGTCGGAACTGTGTGAAGCCGACTCCGGAATGGAGTTATGTCGGTTCCGTTAGCTTTGTTGGGTGATTTTGGACTTAGGAGCTTGTAAGTAATATGATTCAGAGGTCCGTAGTAGAATTAGGATTGAATTAGCAAAAGTTGGAATTTTGGCGAATTTGGCCGGCAGTGGAAATTTTGATATCATGGTTGGATTTGATTTCCGGGAATTGGAGTAGGTTCGTGGTGTCATTTAGGACTTGCGTGCAAAATTTGAGGTCAATCAGACGTGGTTTGATAGGTTTCGGCGTTGTTTGTGGAATTTGGAATTTTAGAAGTTCTTTAGGCTTGAATCCATGTGTAATCTGTGTTTTGATGTTGTTTTTAGGTAATTTAAAGGTTCGACTAAGTTCGCATTGGGTTATATGACTAGTTGGTATGTTTGGTTGAGGTTCCGGGGGCCTCGGGTTGATTTTCGGTGGTTAACGGACTTGATTTTGAGTTGATGAAGCAACTGGAGTGTTGCTGCTACTGGTGTAACCGCACCTGGGGAGTGGGCACAGCAGGTGCGAGCCCGCAGAAGCTGGGAAGGAATCGTAGAAGCGGACAAGGACGAGTTGAGTAGATGTCGCAGGTGCGAAGATTTTCCCGCAGATGCGATGGCCGCAGAAGCGGGCAGGTAGGCGCATGAGAGATATCGAGCCGCAGGTGCGATGGGTTTCCCACACCTGCGATAGGCGCAGATGCGGTCCTTTGATTGCAAAAGCAGAGGCCACAGACAAGTGACTTCTGCTTGAGCTGGAATACTTCCGCAGAAGCGGCCCCGCAGGTGCGGATAAATGGCCGCATGTGCGAAAAGTCTGGGCAGAAGGTTTTAAAGCAAGGGCTCACGATTTTTGTCTTATTTCAACATTTTGGACTCGGACTTAGGCGATTTTGGATAAGGTTTTCGAGGTGATTATTAAGGTAAGCTTCTTGTACTCGTTTTGGATTATAAAACTTGTTTCCCTACTGATTTCCCCACCTAATTAGTGAGATTTTGAAGTAATATTTCGGGGTTTAGGGCTTGAGAATTGAAGAGTGGATTTTATGGAATTGGGTGACCAAATGGTGTCGGAGTTTGATAAATTTGGTATGGTTAGACTCGTGAGTGAATGGGCTTTCGGGTTTTGTGACTTTTTTCGGATTTTGAGGCGTTAGCCTGGGGGCCGGGTTGAGCCTATTTCGGATATTGGCTTATAATTTTGTGTTTTTCTTGTGGAATTGGTTCCTTTAGCCTATATTAATTATACCGTACTACCTGCGGCTAGATTCGAGGCGTTTGGAGACTGATTCGAGAGGCAAAGGTATTTCAGAGTAGGATTTTGCGCGGTTTGAGGTAAGTAACAGTTTTAAATCTTGTCCTGAGGGTATGAAACCGTAGATTATTGTATTATGTGAGTATTTTAGAGGTGACGCACATGCTAGGTGACGAGCATGTGGGCGTGCACCATAGGAATTGGGACTTGGTCCGTTCCGCGGAACTGTAAAGTTGAATAACTCATTGTTAGCTCTATGCTCTCCCTGTGTTATAGAAATTTGACTGCAAATCATGTTAGAAATCCTGCTTAGGCTATGTGATGATACTGTTGGGACCCGCAGAGGTCGCATACTTGTTGAATTATTTGCGAATTGCTGTCTTGTACTCAATCATGCTTTTACTTGTATATCATATCTCAGTCTCTTCTTGATTCTTGTTGATACATTATGTTATTTTTTTTTGGGCTGATCTTTATGATTTCTGAGAGCCCAAGAGACTAGAGTGGTTGATGACTGAGTGAGGACGAGGGCCTGTCTGTGAGGTATTGATACTATGGCACGTGAGTTGTCCGTGCAGCACGTGAGTTGTCTGTGCGGATCCATATATTGATACTATAGCAGGTGAGTTGTCCGTGCAGCACATGAGTTGTCTATGCGGATTATAGCCTTGGGCTGAAAAGAGCTCCTCCGGAGTCTGCACACCCTTAGTGAGCACATGTACCTATTGAGTGTGAGTACTGAGGGCTGAGAGCCGAGTGATTGACCTGTTGTGATGAGTTGAGTGACTGTTTCCTTGAGAGGCTGTATTTTCTTTTCATTTGTTGTTGCACTTGGTTGCTATCTGTCATTGTTGTTAAATTTTTAAAAGATTTTATATCCGGATTACTCGAACTTAAACTGTATAAAACTGATTTGACTTAAACTGCCAGATTTGAAAGCATGTGTAATCTTTGCTGGAATTATTGAAAATGAACCATAACTATGTAGCTCATCACTATCTTCAGTTCCTTATTTATTATTGTTACTTACTGAGTTGGATGTACTCACGTTACTCCCTGCACCTCGTGTGCAGATCCAGGTGTTGCCGGACATGGTGGACATTAATATCGTGCGTGGTTGAGTATCGGAGTCTTACGAGGTAGCTGCCGGCATTCGCAGTCCTTGTCCCTCCTTTATTGTTATCTTTTCTTTCTTGTAATGGCATTTTGACACAGACTGTTGTAGACTCTGTTTTTAGACTGGTTCTTTAGATGCTCATGACTTAGTGACACCCCGATGTCGGGCTATTTTTTTCCATACTTATGCTTTGGGTTTTACCCCATTTTTATGAAAAACTCCGGTTATTTTTAATGTCTTAACTCATTTCTGTTAAATGTTGAAAGTGTTTTTGAAATATTGGCTTGCCTAGTATAACGATAGGCGCCATCACGAAGGGTTAGGTTTTGGGTCATGACAAGTTGGTATCACAGCCTAGGTTACATAGGTCTCACGAGTCATGAGCAGGTTTAGTAGAGTCTTACCGATCGGTACGGAGACGTCTGTACTTATCTTCGAGAGGCTGCCGAACCCTTAGGAAACTTTACATTGTTGAATTCTTGTCGTGCGAATCTTTTGATTCTGGTAACTAAATTTTTGTTGTTCTAATTCTCTCACAGATGGTGAGGACGCATACTAAGGGGCATGATGGAGAACCACCAATACCACCAGGCAGGGCCGCGAGAGGCCGAGGTCGCGGTAGAGGCCGCAGTAGGGGTAGAGGTGTAACTTGCACCGTAGCTAGGGAAGCACCTGCAGATCCACCAATTTGCCCAGTTCAGGAGCATGCTCTAGTTGTGGATGAGCCTGTGGGATCGGCTCAGGCACCACCCATGCCCATTGTGATTCTAGGCCTTCAGGATGCCTTAGTTCAGATTTTGACCGCATGTACCGGCTTTGCTCAGGTGGTCTCTGTTTCGGCCGAAACAACCACTTCTCAGGCCGGGGGAGGTGCTCACACTCCCGCCACCCGCACACCAGAGAAGGTGGTACAGGGACTCCAGTCACCGGAGGTACCACCAACCCATCTTTCTATAGCTGCTCAGGACTATGTAGTTCATGTCATGCCTGATGATGAGCAGCATCGATTAGAGAGGTTTGGGAGACTCCAGCCTCCATCTTTCAGAGGTACCGAGGGAGAGGATGCACATGGTTTCTTGGATAGGTGCTAGAGGATACTCCGTACAACAGGTATTCTAGAGGCCAGTGGGTTCTCGTTCACTACTCTTCAGTTCTCTAGGGCTGCCTTTAGTTGGTAGGAGGCTTACGAGAGGCGTAGGCCGGTCGGCAAAGCACCCATTACATGGCTGCAGTTCTCCGGTCTATTCCTAGAGAAGTTCGTGCCTCTGTCCCGCAGAGAGGAGTTGTGCAGGCAGTTTGAGCAGCTTCGTTAGGGGGATATGTCCGTGACGCAGTATGAGATGAGATTTTCTGAGTTGGCCCATCATTCTATCTAGTTGGTTCCCCCAGATAGGGAAAGGATCAAGAGGTTTATAGATGACCTCACTTTTCAGTTGTGATTGCTTATGACTAAAGAGAGAGTGCCTGGTGCTACTTTTGATGAGGTTGTCGACATTGTTCATCAGATTGAGATGGTTCGCAACAAGGAGGGAGGCCAAGGGGCCTCGTGGATAGGGTGGATTCAGCAATGTTCCTTCTGGGGGTCAGTTCCACCATGGTAGGGGTCGTCCTTTCAGACATGCTCAGACGACTCACCTAGTTCACCGTGGTGCATCATCTGGCCATGGTGCACACAGCTATCAGCAGGGCCAGTCTTCATTCAGTGCACTACCAACGCAGAGTTCTCACCCTGCCTCGTCATCTCAGGTGTCTACGGGTAGTTCCTCACGGTATCAGGAGCAACAGTTCCGTCAGAGGAAGGGTTGTTTCGAGTGTAGAGATTTTGGTCATATTAAGAGAGATTTCCCTAGGTTGTTGGGTGGTACTCCACAACAGAGTTCTAGGCCGATGGCACCAGCACCAACAGCTTCACCACTCGCCCAGCCAGCAAGGGGTGGGGCTCAGTCAGCTAGGGGTCGCCCTAGAAGGGAAGGCCGATCAGGGAGCGGCCAGGCCCGTTTCTATGCTCTTCCTGCCATACCGAATGCCATTGCTTCGGATGCTGTGATTACAAGTATTATCTCAGTTTACCATAGAGATACCTCTGTATTATTTGACCCTGGTTCCACTTATTCATATGTGTCCTCGTATTTCGCTCATTATTTAGATATTCCCCGTGAGTTTCTAGTTTCATCTATTCATGTATCCACTCCAGTGGGCGATGCTATTACTGTGGACTGTGTATATCGATCATGTGTGGTGACTATTAGGAGTATGGAAACTAGAGTGGACCTCTTGACATGATTTTGGGTATGGATCGGTTGTCTCCATGTCATGTTGTTCTAGATTGTCACACTAAGACCGTGACGTTGGCGATGCCGGAGTTACCGAGGGTTGAGTGAAACGGCTCCATAGACTATGTTCCCAATAGAGTGATTTCATACTTGAAGGCTCAGCAGATGGTTGAGAAGGGTTGTCCATCTTATCTGGACTTTGTGAGGGATATTAGTGCAGAGACCCCTGCTAATTATTCTGTTCCGGTGGTGCGAGATTTCCCGGATGTGTTTTCCGCAGTCCTGCCGGGCATGCCACCTGACAGGGGTATTGACTTCAGTATTGATTTGGTACCGGGAACTCAGCCCATTTCCATTCCACTGTATCGTATGGCACCGACAAAGTTGAAGGAATTGAAAGAGCAGCTTCAGGAACTCCTTGATAAGGAGTTTATTCGGCCTAACGTGTCACCTTGGGGTGCACCAGTTCTATTTATAAAGAAGAAGGATGGTACTATGAGAATGTGCATTGAATACAAGCAGTTGAACAAGGTCACAATCAAGAACAAGTATCCTTTTGCCATGTATTTATGATCTATTTGACCAGCTTTAGGGAGCGAGGGTGTTCTCCAAGATTGATTTGAGGTCAGGGTATCACCAGCTGAAGATTCGGGACTCAGATATTCTTAAGACAGCTTTCAGGACCCGATATGGCCATTATGAGTTTCAGGACCTGACAGCTAACAAACGCCCCAACAACTTTCATGCATCTGATGAACAATGTGTTTCAGCATTATCCTGACTCATTCGTTATTGTATTCATTGATGACATCCTAGTGTACTCTCGTAGCCAGGAGGAGCACGTCCAGCATCTGAGGATTGTGTTACAACGGTTGAGTGAGGAGAAGATTTATGCAAAGTTCTCCAAGTGTGAGTTTTGGCTCAGTTCAGTGGTGTTCTTGGGACACGTGATGTCAAGTGAGGGTATTCAGGTAGACCCGAATAAGATAGAGGAGGTTCATAGTTAGCCCAGACCGTCCTCAGCCACGGAGATTCGGAGTTTTCTCGGTTTGGTTGGTTATTACCGTCGTTTTGTGGAGGGATTCTCATCTATTACATCGCCCTTGACTAAATTGACCCAAAAGGGTGCTCCTTTCAGGTGGTCGGAGGAGTGTGAGGAGAGCTTTCAGAAGCTCAAGACTGCTTTGACAACGACTCAAGTTCTAGTTCTACCATCAGCTTCTAGTTCTTACAGAATGTATTATGATGCCTCACGGATCGACATTGGGTGTGTTCTGATGCAGGAGGGTAGAGTGATTGCTTACGCTTCACGCCAATTGATGCCCCATGAGAAGAACTATCCTATCCACGACCTTGAGTTAGCAACTATTGTTCACGCCATGAAGATTTGGCGGCACTATTTGTACGGGGTCTTTACACTGATCATTGGAGTTTGCAGCATCTGTTCAAATAGAAGGATCTTAACTTGCGTCAGCGGAGGTGGTTGGAGCTTCTTAAGAACTACGATATCACCATTTTACACCATCCTGGGAAGGCCAATGTGGTGGCCGATGCCCTGAGTCGTCGGGCAGAGAATTTGGGGAGCTTAGCATATCTTCCAGCAGCAGAGAGTCCATTGGCATTGGATGTTCAGGCCTTAGACAACCAGTTTGTTAGATTGGATATTTTTGAGCCGAGCCGAGTATTGGCTTGTGTGGTCTCTCGGTCTTCTCTTTATGATCGTATCAGGAAGCGTCAGTGTGATGACCCCCACCTGCTTGTCCTTAAGGACATGGTCCAGCATACTAATTCTAAAGAGGTCACTATTGGGGACTATGGTGCATTGAGGATGTAGGGTAGGCTATGTGTGCCCAATGTAGATGGTTTGCATGAGTGGATTCTCTAGGAGGCTCACAGTTTGCGGTATTCTATTCATCCGGGTGCCGCGAAGATATATCAGGACTTGAGATAGCATTACTGGTGGAGGAGAATGAAGAAGGACATAGTGGAGTATGAAGCTCGGTGCCTAAATTGCCAATAGGTGAAGTATGAGCATCAACGACCAGGTGGGTTACTTCAGAAGTTAGAGATTCCAGAGTGGAAGTGGGAGCGGATCACTATGGATTTTGTTGTTGGACTCCCACGGGCTCAGTGGAGGTTTGATGCAGTTTGGATGATTATGGACCGGCTGACCAAGTCAGCTCATTTCATTCCTGTGATGACTACCTATTCTTCCGAGCAGCTGGCTCGAGTGTATATTCGCGAGATCGTCAGGCTTCATGGCGTACCGGTATCTATCATCTCTAACCGGGGTACGCAGTTTAAATCACGGTTCTGGAGGGCCGTGCAACATGAGTTGGGTACTCGAGTGGAGTTGAGCACAATATTTCACCCTCAGGCGGATGGACAACCTGAGTGCACTATTCAGATATTAGAGGATATGCTCTATGCGTGTGTGATGGAGTTTGGGGGTTTGTGGGATCAGTTCTTGCCTCTAGCAGAGTTCACTTACAACAACAATTACCAGTCGAGCATCCAGATGGCACTGTATGAGGCTCTATATGGTTAGCGGTGTAGGTCTCCGGTAGGTTGGTTCGAGCCAGGCGAGGCTAGATTATTGGGTACAGACTTGGTTCAGGATGCTCTAGAGAAGGTTAAGGTGATTCAGGATAGACTACGCACAGCCCAGTCCATACAGAAGAGTTATACGGATCGGAAGGTTCGCGATGTTGCATTCATTGTTGGAGAGCGGGTCTTGCTACGGGTGTCACCCATGAAGGGTGTTATGAGGTTCGGAAAGAAAGGAAAGCTGAGCCCGAGGTTTATCGGTCCATTTGAGGTGTTGCGATGTGTTGGGGAGGTTTCTTATGAGCTTGCCTTGCCTCCCAGTTTAGCAGGAGTTCACCCACTATTCTATGTTTCTATGCTCCGGAAGTATCGCGGCGATCCGTCTTACGTGTTGGATTTTAGCTCAGTCCAGTTGGACAAGGATATATCTTATGTTGAGGAGCCAGTGGCTATTTGGGATAGGTAGGTTAGAAAGCTAAGGTCAAAGAACATTGCTTCTGTGAAGGTTCAGAGGAGGGGTCAGCAGGTCGTGGAGGCGACTTGGGAGACCGAGCATGATATGTGCAATCGTTATCCTCATCTTTTCACCACTTCAGATATATCTCTATGCTCGTTCGAGGACGAACGATTGTTTTAAGAGGGGGAGGATGTAATGACCCGGCCGGTCGTTTTGAGTAATAGCCCCGATCCCCTATTTTCTGCTTTCCCGTGTCTGTTTCTGCTTATGTGACTTGCTGGGAGGTCTTATTTTTGGTTTCAGAGTGTTTTGGGACATTTAGTCCCTAAAACGAAAGCTTAAGTCCTAGGATTTTGGCCGTAGTCAGAATTGTGTGAAGACGACTCCGGAATGGAGTTCCTTTAGCTCCGTTGGATGATTTTAGACTTAGGACCGTGTCTAGAATGTGATTTGGAGGTTAGTAGTAGAATTAGGCTTGAATTGGCGAAAGTTAGAATTTTGGCAATTTGGCCGGCAATGGAAATTTTGATATCGGGGTCGGATTTGATTTCTGGGAATTGGATTAGGTTCGTGGTGTCATTTAGGACTTGCGTGCAAAATTTGAGGTCAATCGGACGTGGTTTGATAGGTTTCGGCGTCATTTGTGGAATTTGGAAGTTTAGAAGTTCTTTAGGCTTGAATCCGGGTGCAATCTATGTTTTGATGTTATTTTGGGTGATTTGAAAGTTCAACTAAGTTCGCATTGGGTTATATGACTAGTTGGTATGTTTGGTTGATGTCCCGGGGGCCTCGGGTTGATTTCGGGTGGTTAACAGACTTGATTTTGAGTTGAAGCGGCAACTGAAGTGTTGTTGCTAATGGTGTAACCGCACCTGCGAAGTGGGCACCGTAGGTGCGAGCCCGCAGAAGCGGGGAAGGAACCGCAGAAGTGGTCAAGGATGAGTTGAGTAGAGGTCGCAGGTGCAAATATTTTCCCGCACATGCGTTGACCACAGAAGCGGGCAGGTGGGCACAGGAGCGAGATCGAGCCGCAGGTACAATGGGTTTCCCGCACCTGCGATAGGCGCAGATGCGGTCCTTTGATCGTAGAAGCGGAGGCAGCAGAAAAGTGACTTACGCAGGAGCGGGAATGTTTCCGCAAAAGCGGCCCCGCAGGTGCGGATAAATGGCCGCAAGTCCGAAAAGTCTGGGCAGAAGGTTTAAAAGCAAAGTTTCACGATTTTTGTCTTATTTCAACATTTTCGACTCGGACTTAGGCGATGTTGGAGAAGCTTTTCGACGTGATTATTGAGGTAAGCTTCTTGTACTCATTTTGGATCATAAAATGCGTTTCCCCAATAATTTCCCCACCTAATTAGTGAGATTTTGAAGTAAAATTTGGAGGTTTAGGGCTTGAGAATTGTAGAGTGGATTTTGGGAAATTGGATGACCAAATGGTATCGGATTTTGATAAATTTGGTATGGTTAGACTCTTGAGTAAATGGGCTTTCGGATTTTGTGACTTTTGTCGGATTTCGAGGCATGGGTCTGGGGGCCGGGTTGAGCCTATTTCGGATTTTGGCTTATAATTTCATATTTTTCTTCTGGAATTGATTCCTTTGGCCTATATTAATTATACCATACTGCTTGTGGCTAGATTTGGGGAATTTGGAGACAAATTCGAGAGGCAAAGGCATTTCGGAGTAGGATTTTGCGCGGTTTGAGATAAGTAAAAGTTTTAAATCTGGTCCTAAGGGTATGAAACCCCAGATTATTGTATTATGTGAGTATGTTGGAGGTGACGCACATGCAAGGTGACGGTTGTGTGGGCGTGCATTATAGGAATTGGGACTTGGTCCGTTCCGCGGAACTGTAAAGTTGAATAACTCGTTGTTAGCTATATGCTCTCCCTATGTTACAGAAATTTGACTGCAAATCATGTTAGAAATCATGCTTAGGCTATGTGATGATACTGTTGGGACCCGCAGAGGTCGCACACTTGTTGAATTATTTGCTATTTATTGTCTTGTACTCAGTCATGATTTTACTTGCGTATCATATCTCAGTCTCTTCTTGATTCTTGTTGATACACTATGTTATTTTTGTTTGGGCTGATCTTTATGATTTCTGAGAGCCCGAGAGACTAGAGAGGTTGATGACTGAGTGAGGCTGAGGGCATGTCTATGAGGTATTGATACTATGGAACGTGAGTTATCTGTGCAGATCCACATATTGATACTATAGCATGTGAGTTGTCCATACGGATTATAGCCTTGGGCTGAAAGGAGCCCCTTCGGAGTCTGCACACCCCCAGTGAGCGCATGTACCTATTGAGTGTGAGTACTGAGGACTGAGAACCGAGTTATTGTGCTGTTGTGATGTGTTGAGTGATTGTTGCCCTGAGAGGCTGTATTTGCTTTTCATTTGTTATTGCACTTGGTTGCTATCTGTCATTGTTGTGGAATTTAAGAAAGATTTTATATCCGGATTACCAGAACTTAAACTGTATAAAATTGATTTGACTTAAACTGCCGGGATTTGAAAGCATGTCTATTCTTTTCTGGAATTATTAAAAATGAACTATAATTGTGTAGCTCGTCACTATTTTCAGTTCCTTATTTATTATTGTTACTTACTGAGTTGGATGTACTCACGTTACTCCTTGCACCTCGTGTGTAGATCCAGGTATTGCCGGACACGGTGGACATTGATATCGTGTGTGGTTGAGTATCGGAGTCTTACGAGGTAGCTGCCGGCGTTCACAGTCCTTCTCCCTACTTTCTTGTTATCTTTTCTTTCCTATATTGGCATTTTGACACAGACTGTTGTAGACTCTGTTTCTAGACTAGTTGTTTAGATGCTCATGACTTAGTGACACCCCGATGTCGGGCTATTTATTTTTCGCACTTATGCTTTGGATTTTACCCTGTTTTGTATAAAAAAACTCTGGTTATTTTAAATGCCTTAACTCATTTCTGTTAAATATTGAAAGTGTTTTAGAAATGTGGGCTTGCCTAGAATCACGATAGGCGCCGTCACCACGGGTTAGGTTTTGGATCGTGACATAAGCCAAAGCATGTTAGATCTCACTCTCAAGCCATAATCACTATCATAGAAAATAACTAAGTTAGAAATAATAAATACAAGTATTGTGACTTGATTATTTTTCTCTCCAACGAATTGTATTTAATAAAGTTAACTGACAGAATGTTTGAAAGTATTTTTACACACCTGAGCAAATTAAATCAGTTAACATGCATAAAATAAATCAAAAGTTTGTTAAATAAAAACCGTTCACTAGTATTATGCATGCAATTGTAGAAACTAACAAAATTATATTCATCAAGCATGAACAAAATATATTTAAAGCTTTTCAAAGTTTGGCTAGATATAACTGAGGGTTCAAAAGAATATCTTTTCATGAAATAATATAAATATCTAAGCATGTATATATATGTTCAACCCATTAGAGCTTAATTATGCTAACCCAATATTTTTATAAAGCTTACAAGTGATTTAAATTCCAACAAGTAATATGGTACACCAACATATTCATGTGACATAAGTATTATAAATTAGTAAGTCACTTTACCAGATTGAAACTATTTTGCTCAAATCTATTTGGCATGTTAATTTCATAAAAACTCGGAGAGATAATAATTATTACATGCTCATTTGCTGAATCAAATATGACATATAGAGGTATGAGTGCACCAAGAAGTATATAAAGATTATACCTCCCCGGATCTCTAGAGAAAGAAAGGTTTACCACAACACTATCAAGAGTATATATGTACCATGTTAGTGTAGCAATTGTCTAGCACATACTAGACCTTCGTAGAAAAACTTGCCCATCCCTGCTATGTACTGTGTGGTTACAGTTTGCCATTTAAAAAGTAAAAGTATTCTTTTCGTGAACATCCCATAAATCAGTTGCAAGAAGTGAAATTCAACTTCAGTAAAATTGGAGAAGTTGTGCTAATAACGTTTTAAGAAACTTAGCTCAAAGCTATAATATAAAACAAGAAAATAGACGAGAATGTAGGAAGCAAGAGATGAAATATTCTTATTTCTTTCATGTATTCAAGTGTGTACAATGTGATGCCCAAAATCACTATTTATAGGATGATATTTAGGTAATACAAAGGGATTCCATGAATATGGTATTAACTATTGAGAACGTGGGGGATGATCATGGATGAGGTTATGAAGGTGTGAGAGTTACAATCATAATGGTAAGAAGTAGTGGGAAGTTAATGAAGAAGAGTAGTGGGAGTAACGTTTTTAGGAGTTATAAACATCCACTACATAATATAATATTTCATAACAGGCCTTCTTTTTTAGCCTTTCATTTAAGGCCTTCTTAGCCAATTCTCTTTCATGTGAATTAAGACTTGTTATCTCATTATAGCTGAGTCTTAATGTGATGCCCCAAAAGGTCATTCTTAAATTTAATAATTAATTCTATGTTCTAAGACCTCAAAAGGCACTATTCATGATTCCTTGACTTGCGGGAGCAGTCCGTATAATTTTTTAAAAAGTTTTTATGTGAAAAATAGATTAAAATGACAAATAAAGCTTTTAAACTTAATTAAGGTGACTTTGGTCAACATTTTTAAAAAATAAACCCGGATAAGTATTTTAATGGTTCTGGTAAATCCGTATCGTGATTTGAGGCTTGGGTGTATGCCTGGAATCGAACTCCGAGGTCCCTAACCCGAGATATGGAATTTTGATGAAAAATTAAAAGTTTAAAAGTTTGATGATTTTACGAATTGACGATGTATGGTCTTATTGATACCGGGTCCATATTTTAGTTTCGGATATCGGTACAGGTCCACTATAATATTTATGACTTGTTTGTCGAATTTGGTGAGAAACGGAGTTGAATTGACGTGATTCGGGCATTCGGTTGTAAAAATAGAAGTTTTAAAGTTTTCTTAAAATTTTTATTTGATTTGGTGTCTGATTCGTCGTTCTAAGTGTTATTTTGGCGATTTGATCATGCGAGCAAATTCGTATGATGTTTTAGGACTTGTGTGTATGTTTGGTTTGGAGTCCCGAGGGCTCGGGTGAGTTTCAGATAGGCTACGGGATGATTTGAACATAGAAACAATCTGGTTTTTGTCTTCAGCTGATATCTGGTATTTCCTTCATCGCGTCCGCGAAGGCGCTATCGTGAACACGAAGAGCAAACTGGGCAGGGTGATTTTCTTAATCGCTCACGCGGTGGTTGGGTCGCGAACGCGAAGCAATGGGGGCCTTACCCTTCGCGAACGCGATCAGCGTCTTGCGAACGCGGAGTTTTAAGGACCTGGGGGAAGGGTCAGTCGTTCTTATATGTGAACGCGATCATTGGGTCACGAACGCGAAAGCCACTCGGGCTGCTGCTCATCGCGAACGCGACAGGCCCTTCGCGAACGCGAAAAAGGCCTGCCGCGTGTGACTTAAAACAGCACCAAAATGGGATTTTTACCATTTTTCACAAACCCTCAATTAGAACTCGATTTAGGAGCGATTTCAAAGGATTTTTTTCACGATTTCGAACTGGATAAGTGTTCTTTATCATATAGTGATTGTATTTCATAAATTTAAGTCTACATTCATCATTTATTTTGGATGTAGATGGGAAAAATTGGAATTTTTGTAAACATTTCCAAAAATGAAAATTTAATATTTGAAGGTACATTTGACATCGAAATTTGATAATTTTTGTATGGTTGGACTCGTCTCGGAATGGATGTTCGGATTTCGTAAATTTTTTCGAGATTTGAGACGTGGGACCAACTGTCGATTTTTAAAATTAATTTTCAAATTTTAATCCAGAAAATTAGTAAATTCATATAGAATTAATTCCTACGATTTGTATTGAATATATTGAATTGTTTATGACTAGATTTGAGGATTTCGGACACTAATTCGCGAGGCAAGGGTGTATTGAAAACTTGAAATTTGGTTGCGAAGCGAGGTAAGTGTCATGGTTAACCTTGACTTGAGGGAATAGAACCCTTGAATTATTTGCTATGTGAATTTCATGTGTAACGATGTATGTGCAAGCTGGCGAGTGCCTATACTTTATCAAATTAATTGTTTGCATAATTATTAAATATCATAAATTGTTTTAATACACGAATTAATTGTTATAATAATGGTTTCTCTCATATTCTTTATTATATATTAATTCTTGAATTCCTGCAATAATTGTTATATGCTCATTTGAATTTTGTGCATTAATTGCTACTTGACATTTAGCATATTAAATATTAAACTGCCTATTTTATCCCTAAATTTTCATAATTAATTTCTACTTGTCACTGTTTATTTCATAAATGAGTTATAATTATTGTATTCCTCGATGCTTAATAATTTCTCATTGAACGTGGTATTTATTGGAGTAATCTTTGTTACATTTGTGAGTTGTTAAAATATATTGGGGGATCGAATTGCACGCCGCAACAGAAATGAAAGTAAATATATTGGGAGATCGGGTTGCACGCTGCAACAGACTTATTTAAAAGTCTATATTGGGGGATTGGGTTGCACGCCGCAACAAACTTATTTAAAAGTATATATTAGGGGATCGGGTTGCACGCGCAATAGAATTATTTAAAAGTCTATATTGGGGGACCGGGTTACACACCGCAACAAAATTGATTGAAATGAATATATTGGAGGAGCGGGTTGCACGCCGCAACAGAATTGAATATGAATATATTGTGGGAGCGGATTGCACGCTGCAACGAAAATTGATTGAAATAATAATTGGTTATGACTGCTGAGTTGGCTTCAACTATTAAAATGAGTTACCTGATTTATTTCTATTATTGTGGTTATTACTATTTTTGCGTACATGTTAATGTAAGTGACTTGCCTTAGCTCTGTCACTACTTCGTCGAGGTTAGGCTCGGCACTTGCCAGTACATGGGGTGAGTTGTACTGATACTACACTCTGCACTTCTTGTGTAGATTTCAGGGTTGGTCCCAACGGTGTAGCATAGACTTGCTCGGATTTCAGCTACCCAGAGGAGACTTGAGGTATAACTGCATAGTGTCCGCAGTTCTGAAGTCTCCGTCTACTTTATTTTACTGTGTGTTTGCTTTCAGACAGCTTTATTTTATTCAGAACCTTATTTGTATCATTCTAGAAGCTCGTGCATGTTTGACTCCAGTTCTGGGATGGTATTTAGACATCACTATTATTATGGATTATTCACTACCTTTCGGACTTTACTTCCGCATTTGTTTCTTTGTTATTAATTAATTTAAAATATTTTAAAATGGATAATATTATTCTAACGTTGGCTTGCCTAGCAAGTGAAATGTTAGGCACCATCACGGTCCCAAAGGTGGAATTTTGGGTCGTGACAGTTGGTATCAGAGCACTAGGTTACATAGATCTCACGAGTCATGAGCAAGCTTAGTAGAGTCTGAAGGATCGGTACGGAGACGTCTGTACTTTTCTTCTAGAAGCTACAAAGTTTAGGAATAATTCCACTTCTTTCATTCCTTATCGCGCGATTTTATTCTATCATCGACGATTGAATCATTGTATTTATTCTCTTGCAGATGGTGAGAACACGTAATACATCTACCGACAAATAGGGACCAGAGCCCCCGGTGGCAACTATGGTCAGGGGTAGAGGTTGAGGCCGAGGTCGTGCAATAGGCTGAGGCAGAGGTAGAGGAAGAGGTAGAACTCAGTCTAGAGCTCGAACATCAGCACTTGTTGTAGAACCTCAGGTGGACCTTCAGGAGGAAGTTCCAGTTCAAACTGTACTGGTTGGACCAGTTCAGGTTCTGGAAGGGTTCATAGATACTCCAGTACTTCAGGACGCTCTAGTCTATTTGGTGAGTCTTATGGAGGGCGTGGCCCAGAATGGTACATTTCCTATGGCACCAGCCATCTCACAGGCTGGGGTAGGAGCACAAACTCCCACTACTCCCGCTCCGGAACAGATGGCTCCCCAGAATCAGGCTCCAGCTGCCCCGCCAGTTAGGGTAGTTCAGCCAAATATTGTGGCACAGACCGGTGATAGGCCCGCCATGTCTTTTTAGGCCTTATTGAGACTGGATAAGTTTACTAAGCTCTTTCTAATTCACTTTAGTGGTACACCTTCTGAGGACCCACATTATAATCTTGACTGCTGCCATGAAGTGCTACGGAACATGGTTATAATTGAGACCAATGGGGTTGATTTTGCTGTATTTCAGATGACGGGTTCCGCCAAAAGGTGGTGGAGAGATTATATATTGACTAGACTAGTTGGATCGCCTGCACTTACCTGGGATCAGTTCTCTCAGCTATTTCTGGAGAAGTTCCTTCCTATCGCACTGAGAGAGGATTACCGCAAGCAATTTGAGCGTCTATAGCAGGGCAGCATGACTGTTACTCAGTATGAGTCCTGTTTTGTGGATTTAGCCCGTCATGCTATCCTTTTACTACCTACTGAGGGAGAGAGAGTGGGGAGGTTTATTGAGGGACTCACTCACCCTATCAGGCTTCAGATGGCCAAGGAGACCGGAAATGAAATTTCTTTTCAGGCAGCTGCTAATATCACGAGGAGGATCGATATGGTTCTTACACATGAGAAAGGGCAGAGGTCTGATAAGAGGCCTCGTCAGTTCGGTAGTTTCAATGGTGCCTCGTCTGGAGGTAGGGTTAATTTTGGTAAGGGCCATCCACCTAGACTGTGTCATTCAGCACTTCAAGCATCTCCCGGTGCTTCAGGGAGTCACGGTTCTATTATGCCTTACTCTGGGCAGCCAACATTTAGTGCATATCTAGCTCCTATCAGTGCACCACAACTCCAGAGTCACTACAGCGGTTATCCGGCCCTTTCGGGTCAGCTTCAGCTTCAGCAGCCATGACATCAGGATGGGTGTTATGAGTGTGGGAACATTGGTCACATCAGGAGGTATTGCCCTAGGTTGTCGAGTAACATATCTCGACATGATTCTCGTGCCATCATACCGGCACCGGTTGTTTCACCGCATGCTCAGCCAGCTAGAGGTAGGGTCAGGGAGCTAGAGGTAGAGGTCAGGCCATTAGAGGTGGAGGTCAGACCGTTAGAGGTGGAGGCCAGCCAGTTAGAGGCCGTCCCAGAGACGCAGTTTAAAATGGTGGGGCCCAGCCCCGATTTTATGGTTTTCTAGCTAGGCCTAGGGCCGAGTCATCTGATGTTGTGATCACAGGTATTATTCCTGTTTGCCATAGAGATGCTTTAGTTCTATTTGATCCATGATCTACTTATACCTATGTGTCCTCCTATTTTGCTTCATATTTGGTTGTGCCTTGTGATTCTCTGAGTGCTTCTGTGTGTGTATCTACACCGGTAGGAGACTCTGTTGTAGTAGATCATGTCTATCGTTCGTGTATGGTTACTATTGGTAGTCTTGAGACTAGCGTGGATCTTCTACTTCGTGATATGGTAGATTTTTATGTCATCTTAGGTATGGATTGGCTGTCACCTTATCATACTATATTGGATTGTCATGACAAGACAGTGACCCTAGCCATGCCAGGGTTACCTCGGTTAGAGTGGAAAGGAACTCCTGGTTATTCTACCAGTAGGGTTATTTCTTATATGAAAGCTCGTCGTATTGTCGAGAAAGGGTGTCTAGCCTATTTAGCCTATATTCGCGATCCCAGTGTAGATGTTCCTTCTATGGACTTAGTACCAATTGTTTGTGAATTTCCAGAAGTATTTCCTGTAGATTTGCTGGGGATACCATCCGACAGAGATATTGACTTATGTATTGATTTAGCTCCGGGCACACAGCCCATTTCCTACCATACCGTATGGCCCCGCTAGAGTTAAAAGAACTGAAGGAGTAGTTACAAGGCTTACTTGATCAGGGATTCATTAGACCCAGTGTCTCGCCACTAGTTTTATTTGTAAATAAGAAAGAGGGTTCTATGTGGATGTGTATAGATTATTGGCAGTTGAATAAGGCCACTATATCAAAAACAAATATCTGTTGCCAAGGATTGATGACTTATTCGATCAGCTTCAGGGTGCCAAGGTGTTTTTGAAGATCGATTTGAGGTTTGGTTACTATCAGTTGAAGATTATGGCATCCAATGTCCCTAAGATAGCTTTTCGGACTCGGTGTGGGCATTACAAATTCCTAGTGATGTTATTTGGGCTGACAAATGCCCCACCAGCATTTATGGATTTGATGAATCGTGTGTTCAAGCCTTATTTGGATTCCTTTGTGGCTGCGTTCATTAATGATATCTTGATTCACTCCAACAGTCGAGAGGAGCATGGGCAACATCTTTGGAGTGTGCTTTAGACTTTGAAAAATAATCAGTTATACGCCAAACTTTCTAAATGTGAATTTTGGTTAGAATCAGTTGCCTTTTTAGGGCATGTTGTATCGGCATAAGGTATAAAGTTGGATCCTAAGAAGATTGAGGCTGTTCAGAATTGGCCTAGACCTACTTCAGTTACAGAGATTCAGAGTTTTCTAGGTTTGGTAGGTTATTATCAGCGGTTCGTGGAGGGGTTTTCATCTATAGCAAGCCCATTGACCAGGCTGACCCAGAAAGGTATCCCATTCAGATGGTCAGATGAGTGTGAGTTGAGCTTTCAGAAGCTCAAGACCGCTTTGACTACGGCGTTAGTGTTGGTATTACCCATAGATTCAGGATCTTATACGGTGTATTGTGATGTATCTCGCATTGGGATTGGTGCAGTATTGATGCAAAATGGCAGGGTGATTGCATATGCATCGTGGCAGTTGAAAGTTCACGAGATGAATTATCCTGTTCATGACTTAGAATTGGCAGCCATTGTTCACGCGCTGAAGATTTGGAGGCATTACCTCAACTGTGTCTCGTGTGAGGTATTTACTGATCATCGTAGCCTGCAGTATCTGTTCAAACAAAAAGATCTCAATTTGAGGTAGAGAAGATGGTTGGAGTTGTTGAAAGACTATGATATCACCATTTTGTATCGCCCCAGAAAGGCTAATGTGGTGGCCGATGCTTTGAGTAGAAAGGATGCGATTATGTGTAGCCTTGCTTATATTCCGGTTGGTGAGAGACCGTTAGCTGTAGATGTCCAGACTTTGGCTAATCAGTTCGTGAGGTTAGATGTTTCAGAGCCCAGTCGGGTTTTATCTTGCACAATCGCTCGGTCTTCTTTATATGAGCGCATCAGAGGGCGGCAGTATGACGATCCTCATTTACTTGTCCTCAAGGATATGGTGCGGCACGGTGATGCCAAACAGGTTGTTGTGGGGGAATATGGAGTTCTGCGAATGCAAGGTCGTACTTGTGTGCCTAATGTGGATTGTCTTCGTGAATTAATTCTGGAAGAGGCCCACAGTTCCAGGAATTCTATTCATCCAGGTGCCACCAAAATGTATCAAGATTTGCGGTAACATTATTGGTGGAGGAGAATGAAGAAGGATATAGTTGCATATGTAGCTCGGTGTCTGAATTGTCAGCAAGTTAAGTACGAGCATTAGAGACCTGGTGGTTTGCTTCAGAAGTTAGAAATTCCTGAGTGGAAGTCGGAGCGTATCACTATGGTTTTTGTTGTTGGACTTTTGATGCAATTTGGGTCACTATGGACAAGTTGAGCAAGTCAGCACATTTTATTCCGGTGGCAGTTACCTATTCTTCATAGCGGTTAGCTGAAATTTACATTCGTGAGATTGTCCGCCTTCACGGTGTGCCCATGTCTTTTATTTTAGATCGAGGTACGTAGTTTACCTTACACTTCTGGAAGGCTGTACAGCGTGAGTTAGGCATGCGGGTTGAGTTGAGTACATCATTTCATCCACAGACAGACAGACAATTAGAGCATGCTATTCAGATATTGGAAGATATGCTACGCGCTTGTGTTATAGACTTTGGAGGTTCTTGGGATCAATTCTTCCCACTTGCAGAGTTTGCTTATAATAATAGCTACAAGACGAGAATTCATATGGCTCCATATGAGGCATTATACGAAAGGCGATGCCGTTCGCCAGTTAGATGGTTTAAACCGGGAGAGGCTCGGTTGTTGGGTACCGATGTGGTACAAGGTGCCTTGGATAAGATCAAGATTATTCAGAATCGACTTCGCACAGCTCAGTCTAGGCAAAAGAGTTATGCCGGTCGTAAAGTTCGTAATATTGCATTCATGGTTGGAGAAAGAATATTGCTCCGAGTTTCACCTATGAAAGGTGTAATGAGGTTCGGAAAGAAGGGCAAGTTGAGCCCTAGGTATATTTAACCCTTTGAAATTCTTGAAATGGTGGGTGAAGTAGCCTACAGGCTGGCATTACTACCTAGTTTATCAACGATTCATCCGGTGTTCCATGTGTCTATGCACCAAAAATATTATAGTGATCCGTCCCATGTATTAGATTTCAGCTCAGTCCAATTGGATAAGGATTTGACTTATGAGGAGGAGCCGGTAGCTATTCTAGCCCGGCAGGTCCGATAGTTGAGTTCTAAGAGTTATCCTTCTATTCGGGTGCAATGGAGAGATCAGCCAGTAGAAGCATCTACCTGGGAGTCCGAGTCGGACATGCAGAGTAAATATCCACACCTTTTCACCAGCTCAGGTACTTTTCTAATTCCGTTCGAGGACGAACGTTTGTTTTAGAGGTGGAGAATGTGATGACCCAAAAGGTCATCTTTAAATTTAATAATTAATTATGTATTCTAAGACCTTAAAAATCACTATTCATCATTTCTTGACTTGCAGGCGCAGTCCGTATAATTTTCCGGAATGTTTTTATGTGAAAAATAGATTAAAATGTCAAATAGAGCTTTAAAACTCAATTAAGTTGACTTTGGTCAACCGTTTTAGCAAATGGACCCGGATCAGAGTTTTGACAGTTTCGGTAGGTCTGTATCATGATTTGGGACTTGGGCGTATGCCCGGAATCGAATTCCGAGGTCCCTAGCCCGAGATATGAATTTTGATGAAAAATTAAAAGTTTTAAAGTTTGATGATTTTAAGAATTGACCGATATTTGGTCTTGTTGATACCGGGTCCGTATTTTGGTTCTGGAGCCCGGTATAGGTCCACTATAATATTTATGACTTGTCTGTCGAATTTGGTGAGAAACGAAGTTGAATTGATGTGATTCGGACGTTCAGTTGTAAAAATAGAAGTTTTAAAGTTTTCTTAAAAATTTTATTTGATTTGGTGTCCGATTCGTAGTTCTAGGTGTTATTTTGGCGATTTGATCGTGCGAGCAAGTTCGTATGATGTTTTAGGACTTGTGTGCATATTTGGTTTGGAGACCCAAGGGTTCGGGTGAGTTTCGGATAGGCTACGGGATGATTTGAACTTAGAAAAAAAATCTGGTTTTTGGCTTCAGCTAATATCTGGTATTTCCTTCATCGCGTTCGCGAAGGTACGCTCGCGAATGTGAAGAGCAAACAAGGGCAGGGTGATTTTCTTAATCGCGAACGTGGTGGTTTGGTCGCGAACACGAAGCAATGGGGGGCTTACCCTTTGCGAACGCGACCAGCATCTCGCGAACGCGAAGCTTTAAGGACCTGGGGGAGGGGTCAGTCGCTCTTCTACGTGAACGCGATCACTGGGTCGCGAACGCGGAGGCCGGGGTGGGGGTGGGGGGGAGCATTCGCGAACGTGAAGGAAGACTCGCGAATGTGAAAGTCACTTGGGCTGCTACTCATCACGAACGCGACAGGCCCTTAGCGAACGCGAAGAAGGCCTGACGCATGTGACTTAAAACAGAACCAAAATGGGATTTTTCCATTTTTCAAAAACCCTCAATTAGAACTCGGTTTATGAGTGATTTCAAAGACGTTTTTCACGATTTCGAACTGGGTAAGTGTTCTTTATCATATAGTGATTGTATTTCATAAATCTAAGTCTATATTCATCATTTATTTCGGATTTAGATGGGAGGAATTGGAATTTTTGTAAAACTTTTCAAAAACGAAAATCTAAGATTTGAAGGTCCATTTGACATCGAAATTTAATAATTTTTGGATGGTTGGACTCGTCTCAGAATGGGTGTTTGAATTTCGTAAATTTTTTTGAGATTTGAGACGTGGCCCCCATTGTCGATTTTTAAAATGAATTTCGTATTTTAATTAGAAAAATTAATAAATTCATATGGAATTAATTCCTACGATTTGTATTGAATATATTGAATTATTTATGACTAGATTTGAGAATTTCGGACACTAATTCGAGAGGCAAGGGTGTATTGAAAACTTGAAATTTGGTTGCAAAGCGAGGTAAGTGTCGTGGTTAACCTTGACTTGAGGGAATAGAACCCTTGAATTATTTGCTATGTGAATTTCATGTGTAACGATGTATAGGCAAGTTGACGAGTGCCTATACTTTGTCAAATTAATTGTTTGCATAATTATTAAATATCATAAATTATTTTAATACACGAATTAATTGTTATAATAATGGTTTCTCTCACATTCCATGTTATATATTAATTCTTGAATTCCTACAATAATTGTTATATACTTATTTGATTTATGTGTCTTAATTGCTACTTGACATTTAGCATATTAAATATTAAACTGCATATTCTCTCCATGATTTTTATAATTAATTGCTACTTGTCATTGTTTGTTTTATAAATAAATTATAATTATTGTATGCCTCGATGCTTAATAATTTCTCATTGAACATGGTATTTATTGGAGTAATCTTTGTTACCTTTATGAGTTGTTAAAATATATTGGGGGATCGGGTTGCACGCCACAACGGAAATAAAAGTAAATATATTGGGGGATCGGGGGATCGGGTTACACGCCGCAACAAACTTATTTAAAAGTCTATATTGGGGGATCGGGTTGCACGCCGTAACAGACTTATTTAAAAGTCTACATTGGGGGATCGGGTTGCACGCTGCAACAGACTTATTTAAAAGTCTATATTGGGGGATCGGGTTGCACGCCGCAACAGACTTATTTAAAAGTTAATATTGGGTGATCGGGTTGCACGCCACAACAGAATTGATTGAAATGAATATATTGGAGGAGCGGGTTGCACGCTGCAACAGAATTGAATATGAATATATTGTGGGAGCGGGTTGCACGCTGCAACGGAAATTGATTGAAATAATAATTAGTTATGACTGCTGAGTTCGCTTCAACTATTAAAATGAGTTACCTGATTTATTTTTATTATTGTGGTTATTACTATTATTGCGTACATGTTAATATAAGTGACCTGTCTTAGCCTCGTCACTAATTCGTCGAGGTTAGGCTCGGCACTTACCAGTACATGGGGTCGGTTGTACTGATACTATACTCTGCACTTCTTGTGCAGATTTCAGAGTTGGTCCCAGCGGCGTACCATAGACTTGCTCGGATTTCAGCTACTCAGAGGAGATTTGAGGTATAACTGCACAGCGTCCGCAGTTCTGAAGTCCTCGTCTACTCTATTTTAGCTGTGTGTTTGCTTTAAGACATCTTTATTTTATTTAGACCCTTATTTGTATCATTCTAGAAGCTCGTGCACTTGTGACTCTAGTTCTGGGATGGTATTTAGACATTGCTATTATTATGGATTATTCACTACCTTTCAGACTTTACTTCCGCATTTGTTTCTTTGTTATTAATTAATTTAAAATTATTTTAAAATGGATAATATTATTCTAACGTTGATTTTCCTAGTAAGTGAAATGTTAGGCGTCTTGGGAATTTTGGATCATGACACTTAGCCGCAAATTCCTATAAATAGGATGTCCCTTTCACCATGGGAACACACCTTCAAGTTTCCTGTTCTTTGTCTTTCTCAAACCCTATATCTATATATTAAGAGTAATTTTGAGAGTCAAGTGTTTGGGAAATACCGGTGTGAATTCTTTCTTTGGAATAATCTTGTGAGGTTATTCTCTCGGGGGTATTTGTCATTAATTAGAGTGTTTACTATAATTTTGTATTCTCTTTTGTACTATTATTGGTATTGTGAATTTGTTTCTCTCCGCTTATAAACGTAAATCACATTGACCGAACCATATTAAATTTATGTCTTCTTTATTTGCTTTAATTGTCATTGTTATCAACTTGCATTATCTTTATTATTTTCATTATAACGTTGTTTGACTAAATTTTGAACTACCCTGGTCCCCGATCCTAACATTGGTCAATTAATTAGTGTACTGTATAGAACGTCAGCATGTTTGAAAGTTTTTCAAGACTCGCTTTCATTTCCCTTTTGAAATATCTACCATCATCTTTGATAATTGATAGTAATCCGTGAAAATATCGCATGTCTATATAGACCAAGTTATCTGGTTTTACTAACCATTCTCGACCTTATCGTTTCCTTGTTGGGAAAATTACAAGGTATATAATTTGGAAGCTAACAAAACATATCTTCAACCACAATATATCAAATTACAAAACAAAAGTATACTAAAAGAGATACAAATATTTAACGTGGTTCAGTTAGTTGACCTATATTCATATACGGAGATGGTCAATTCATTATATAAAAGAGAATACAAAATATCAAGAGAACAACCTGACAAAGAGGCATAATACACAAATGGTAAGATAACCGTGTCTTACAAATTCTCCGCCTAAGGAAAGATCCTTAATTTGTTTTAGTCCATAACATTTTCCTCCACGAAAAAGACTATTCAAATATGAGAAATTCTTAATTTTTTTTTAAAAAAAAAAGAAAATTCAATTATAATAAATATATTGCCCTTTCTTAGAAAACGAAAAACCAAATAAAATAAGAAATAAAAAAAAACACCTAACAACGGAATTGGATCTTAAGATACATTTGCCATTTGCTCTGCTCATAGGCTGCAAATATAGAGTTAAAATACTCGTACGTTTCGCAAATTTCGACCAGTAGTCGAGGTTTAGACGAGGGTGGCCTTGGTTTTAATTAAAATTTAAAATGCCTGATAAATGTTAAATATATAAGAGAAAATATTTTTACCCACTTTACCCTTAGTGAGTGTAATATTTTCTTTCTCAAAACAAAGATAAAAGTCAATTTTCTTAAACATTTTATTTTACTCACTTTACCATTAATAAGAAGCTTTTATAGTCACAAAAATATTATGGACATAAGTTTTAAATATTTTATAGCAACATAAATAATATGGCATATTTAGGCCTACCGATTTCTAAAATCTTCATTTTCTTACTATGTTATATAAATTGAAATGTTGGGAGCAGGAGATCGATAAAAGAATCACCAAGAAGAATAAATAATTAACTTAAAGAAGCGCTAGAAATTATCTTAAACAATTTAACGTGTCTCCACTTTATTAACTACAAAGTTTTACAACAATAACTTTTACAATCTAGAAATAGTGATAATGTTTCTTGGATAGTCCATGCATGCAGAGTTAATATTCTCAAAAGAATTACTTGGCCTCTTATCCACAGACTACACGAGCCAAAAGATAAGCTATTTCAAAATGACACCACAACCATAAGAATTATTGACTAACTCAGCATCCGCCACCACCACCTCCACAGCCGCCTCCACCACCGCCACCGCAACCGCCTCCACCACCGTTATGCCCACCGCTGACCCAATGGCTCTTCTTGCGGCCGTTAGAGGAGTCTCCGCAAGCAAAAATGACCATTGATATCATCAAAATAGACATAACCACCATTCCCACCATTATCATAAGACCCGAACCCTCAATTGCTGAGCCACCATCTCCCACACCATAGATTAATCGTGCCATATTTCTGTTTAGACTTTAATTAATTAATTCTCTGAAGAAACAATATCTCAACATGTATATATAGGCCTTTAAGCGGCCTTTTGTGATTGGTTGTAAACTTTTCGTATGAGTTGACCATGTGTGGCTTCTAGCCATGTTCAACAGAGTTGCAAGTTTATCCAAAAGACCGACTTTGATTTGGTCATAGTTTTTATAAGTTGCTTGAGCTCTAAGCTTCAACTACCAATATAATCTTTCTCCCGCTTTACATATTTAATTTCCTGGAAAGTAACTTTCAGACTTCGATTGCTGGTTTCTCTAGAAATCGTCTGATCGATCGATAGTGGGAAATTTGCTAGACTTTTCACTTTTGTTTTTGTATACGGTCGAAATCAAGCTCGCCTCACTACTAAAAATACGCTAAAAACCGACCAAATATTTTCAACCAACGTTGGTCGGTCAAAAAAGCGACAAAAAACTATCCAGCTTGGACGGAAACTAAAAAAAAAATATTTTATATTTTTTTAAAACTAAATACCGACCAACGTTGGTCGGTAAATTGGTCAACAAGTTGACCCAGCTGGTCGGTGATCTGAACCCAATTTTTAAAATTTTAATAATTATTTTATTATTTAAAATGTTTTATAAAATTTAAGAATTTATATTTAAAATTGCAGACCAACGTTGGTCGGTTAATGCAGGGGAAGCATTTACCGACCAACTTTGGTCGGTAATTTTTATTTTCTGCAAAATAACCGACCAAAGTTGGTCGGTTATTATGTCAACATTGGTCAAACTTTTGAATTACTTTTATATTTACTATCTAAATAATATAAATGTAATCCGTTAACACTTTTGTAATACAAATAATGAATACATTAACATATACTATATGTAACATGCTATATATGTAGTTAAAGTAGTACAACGAAGTGCGTGTGTTATATATATACACACACACAAAAAAAAATGCATATACTACAACAAGCTATATATATAGTTAAAGTATTACAATAAAGTGTGTGTGTGTGTATGTGTGTGTGTGTGTGTGTGTGTGTGTGTATAGAGAGAGGTATAGTCGTATATATATAAGAACACGAAGCGCTAGGACCACAAGGCCGGGTTCTTTTAGGGATAGACTTGTGAAGATCCTAATTAGTATATATAATTTATCATCAAATATATCTATTTGTAAATGATTCATCGACTTATAACTTATTTAGATGCATCGATGAATATTAAAAATAAAATGTTTGACCTATATCAACTAATAGTTAAAACAAAATGTCTCGACCTATATCGATTAATCTATGTCATGCATTATTAGTGATGAATGAATGAAAAATAGAAGAATTAATACTAAACATCTTTGACATATATATATATATATATGGATCACAAATTAAATAAACGAAAGAAGTTATTAGTATTAAGTAAACGAGTTAAATTAATAGGTATTAAGTAAACATGTTAAATTAATAGGTCAAACATGGTCAAACTTTAACAAGCTATATATATACACACACAAACATATACTATAACAAGCTAAATATATAGTTAAAGTATTACAGTGATGTGTGTTTGTGTGTGTGTGTGTGTGTCATATATATAGCCGTATATAAATAAGAACACAAAGCGCTAGGACCACAAGGTCGGGTTCTTTTAGGGATAGACTTGTGAAGATCCTAATTAGTATATATACTTTATCATAAAATATATCTATTTGTAAATTAATTCATCGACTTATAACTTACTTAGATGCATCGATGAGTATTAATCGATGATTCATCAAAATGTCTCGACCTATATATCGATTAATCTATGTCATGCATTATAAATGTTCTTTTAAACAGTTTAATAATTTATATTTATGATGTTTCAATCTAATATTTAACTTTTGAAATACAGAGCAAGTGTGTATGGGAAGACTGCTATAGCGCGGAAGTGGCTGCAAATTTTCATCATAAAGCTCGCAAGAGATTAGCGGATGCTTTATCGGATGCTAGAAAGAAGAACAAGAGGCCTGGCTGGTTACTTGAGAAATTGTGGAATGATTTACAAAGGCAATGGTTTACCGCAGAGTTCTTAGAGAGGAGCGAAAAAGGAAAGAAAGCTCGCACATCCGAGAAGGGGGGCTCCTTGCATACTGGAGGTGCGATCAGCCTAGGGACGATAAAAAGAAGATTGGTACTTAATTGCTTAAATTATTTTACTTTTCTAAGTATATCTATTATGTTTATTAACTAAATTAATTTATTTTTAGGAAAAGAAGTATGGGCGTCCAATGAGTCATGATGAGCTATTCAAGGTGTCACGACCCGAAATTTCCTCCTTCAGACCGTGATGGCGCCTAACATTTTACTTGCTAGGCAAGCCAACGTTAGAATAATATTAACCAATTTTTAAACTATTTTTAAATTATTAATAATCAAGGAAAGAAAAGCGGAAGTAAAGTTTGAAACATAGTGTAATAATCCATAAAAATAACGGTGTCTAAATACTACCCCCAGAATCAGTGTCACAAGTGCACGAGCTTCTAGAATAAACACAAATAAAGGTCTGAATAAAATAAAGTTGTCTAAAAATAAATACACAGCTAAAGTAAAATAGACGGGGACTTCAGAACTACGGACGCCATGCAGTTATACCTCAAGTCTCCTCCGAGTAGTTAAAATCCGAGCAAATCTATGACACGCCGCTGGGACCAACTCCAAAATCTGCACAAGAAGTGCAGAGTGTAGTATCAGTATAACCGACCCCATGTACTGGTAAGTGCTGAGCCTAACCTCGACGAAGTAGTGACGAGGCTAAGGCGGTTCACTTACATTAACCTGTACGCAATATTAATAACGACAACAAATAATAGAAATAAATCAGGTAATACATTTATAATAATTGAAGCCAACTCAGCAGTCATAATCCATTATTATATCACCCAATTCTGTTGCGGCGTGCAACCCGCTCTCACAATATATTCACATTCAATTCTGTTGCAGCGTGCAACCCGTTCTTCCAATATATTCCTTTTAATCAGGTTTGTCATATATTTATTTCAATCAAGTATATATATAGACTTTTAAATAAGTCTGTTGCGGCGTGCAATCCGATCCCCCAATATTAACTTTTAAATAAGTCTAATGCGGCGTGCAATCCGATCTCCCAATATTGACTTTTAATAAGTCTATTGCGGCGTGCAATCCGATCCCCCAATATATATATATATATATATATACTTTTATTTTCGTTGCGGCGTGCAACCGTTCCCCCAATATAATTTTAAACAACTCATAAATGTAATAAAACCTACTCCAATAAATACCACGTCCAATGAGAAATTATTAAGCATCAAGGCACACAATAATTATAATTTATTTATGAACCAAACAATGACAAATAACAATTTATTATGAAAATCATAGAGAAAATATGTTGTTTAATATTTAATATGCCAAATGTCAAATAACAATTAAAACACATAATTCAAATAACATGTAACAATTAATGTAGGAATTCAAGAATTAATATTTGACAAAGAATAGGAGAGAAATAAGTATTATATTAATTAATTTATGATTTAAAACAATTTATGATTTTTCAAGTAAGCAGGCAAACAATTAATTTCATGGCGTATAGACACTCGTCACCTCGCCTATACGTCGTTCACATACTTTTCACATAACAAATAATTTAAGAGCTCTATTCCCTCAAGTCAAGGTTAACCACGACACTTACCTTGCTTTGCAAATTCCAATCAATTATTCAACCACAAATTTTTCTTTTAAATTTGCCTCCGAAAGCTTCAAATCTATTCACAAACAATTCGATATATTCAATACTAATCATAGGAATTAATTCCATATGAATTTATAAATTTTTCGGATAAAAATCCAAAATTCATTTAAATATTAGATAGTGGGACCCACGTCTCAAATCCCGGAAAAACTCGCGAAATCCCAATTTTTTAAATTTTAATAATTATTTTATCATTTAAAATATTTTATAAAATTTAAAAATTTATATTTAAAATTACCGACCTATGTTGGTCGGTTAATGCAGGGGAAGCATTTACCGACCAACTTTGGTTGGTAATTTTTATTTTTTGCAAAATAACCGACCAAAGTTGGTCGGTTATTATGTCAAAATTAGTCAAACTTTTGAATTTCTTCCCATTAGATACAACTTAGCAGTTATCTCGTAGCATAATCTAGTTTCAATTAATAGTTTGATAATAGTAGTTTATAATCAAAAACCTAAAAATGTATGGAAGTGACATTTGGAACAATTACACAACTCTAGTCTAGATAGATACTCGACTCCATTCCTAGTTCCCTGTGGAAATCGATCGGGGTCGGGTTCTTTTAGGGATAGACTTGTGAAGATCCTAATTAGTATATATAATTTATCATCAAATATATCTATTTGTAAATTGATTCATCGACTTATAACTTACTTAGATGCATCGATGAATATTAAAAACAAAACGTTTGACCTATATCGACTAATAGTAAAAACAAAACGTCACGATCTATATCGATTAATCTATGTCATGCATTATTAGTGATGAATGAATGAAAAATAGAAGAATTAATACTAAACATCTTTGACAAACTAAACAAGCTATATATATATATACACACTAATATATACTATAACAAGCTAAATATATAGTTAAAGTATTACAGTGAAGTGTGTTTGTGTGTGTGTATGTGTGTGTGTGTGTATATATAGCCGTATATATATAAGAACACGAAGCGCTAGGAACACAAGGTCGGGTTCTTTTAGGGATAGACTTATGAAGATCCTAATTAGTATATATACTTTATCATAAAATATATCTATTTGTAAATTAATTCATCGACTTATAACTTACTTAGATGCATCGATGAATCTTAATCGATGATTCATCAAAACGTCTCGATCTATATATCGATTAATCTATGTCATGCATTATAAATGTTCTTTCAAATAGTTTAATAATTTATATTTATGGTGTTTCCATCTAATATTTAACTTTTGAAATACAGAGCAAGCGTGTATGGGAAGACCGCTATAGCGCGGATGTGGCTACAAATTTTCATCATAAAGTTCGCAAGAGATTGGCGGATGCTTTCTCGGATACTAGAAAGAAGAACAAGAGGCCTGACTGTTTACTTGAGAATTTGTAGAATGATTTGCAAAGGCAATGGCTTACCGCAGAGTTCTTAGAGAGGAGCGAAAAAGGAAAGAAAGCTCGCGCATCAGAGAAGGGAGTCTCCTTGCACACTGGAGGTGCGATCAGCCTAGGGACAATAAAAAGAAGATTGGTACTTAATTGCTTAAATTATTTTACTTTTCTAAGTATATCTATTTTGTTTATTAACTAAATTAATTTATTTTCAGGAAAAGAAGTATGGACGTCCAATGAGTCATGATGAGCTAATCAAGGAGATGCATATTGTGAATAAGAAGAAAGAGGTGGATCAAGATAGGTGGGTCGAGGACCGGGCCTCGACTGCATATGTAAGCTTTTAATTTTCTTTAAGTATTATAATTTACTTTTATAAAAATTTTAAAATACTGATTTAATTTAAAATAATATAGGGTCGCTACCAAAGTAACGTGGAGGAATTCATCCGTAGTCATCCAGCTGTTGAATCGGGTGAGCCAACCCAACCTTCGGTCGAGGATGCTGAAAGAATATGGTTGGAGTCTGTTGGTGGTCCAAAATGGGGGAAGGTATACGGGCTTCCTACTAAAAATTTCCATCGCTATAAGTGTGGAATGCAAGGAATAGGGACTTCCTCACAAGGAGAGCAACTTAATAGGGAGAGCTTCTCCACTATGCGGGAGACAGTGACAAAGTTCACATCCGAGCAAGAAGCAGCCAAGGAAAGAGAAAGGCTTAGAGATGCTCAATTCCTTGGCATGCAAGCTCAGATCAGAACTCTCCTATCTAGTGGAGCTTTTTCGTTTCCCCGGTCTCGTGAGTCATCACCAGAGGGTCGACCTCCACGTGATCGTTCCTCCCGTCTTGCTCGTTATCGTTCCTCCCATCCTCCCCGTGATCGTTCTTCCCGTCCTCCACAAGACCATTCTTTATACCATCTTGTAAATGAAAGTTCATCAGACGGTGATGATGATGTTGTAGAAAATACCCCTTGACATTTATATACTTGGAGCTAGACAAATAGAACTAGTTTTGAACTAGTTGTTATCAGTTTTAACTTGGTTATGGATTTTTATGTTCAATTGAACTTTAATTTGTTAGTTTTAAAGTATTTATTGAATGTTTTGGTTGATGTGTTGTTGTTGTTGTTGTTGTTGTTGTTGTTGTTGTTGTTATAATTCAGTTGTTATTAGGTGTATTGGTATGCTGGCAGGTGGTGTAGCTGCCAAAACAGGCATTTTATGCCAAAATTTAACCCAGAAAAATCGACCAAAGTTGGTCGTTTTTAATAATAAAAAATAATTATTCCAAAATACCGACCAAAGTTGGTCGGTTAATGAACATTGAATTCCGAGAATTCAACATTACCGACCATAATTGGTCGGTAATGTTTAATTTTAATTATTTTTAAAATATATATATTTTCAATTACCGACCAAAGTTGGTCATTTGTTTTTAATTTTAATAATTAAAAAAAGCATAATTTAGTTAAACCGACCATCTTTGGTCGGTAAAATTAAATTAATAAAATATGTTTCCAACCAAAGTTGGCCGGTAAGTACTTAAACTTGTCAGATGATCGTTTTAAGCTACCGATCAACGTTGGTCGATAATTTCTGACCAACTTTGGTCGGTAAGCCATTCCGACCATCAAAATACCATCCACACCCTAATGGTCGCATTTTGGTTGGTAATTGGCCATAACCGACCAACTTTGGTCAGTTTTTTTGGTCGGTTTTAGCGTATTTCTAGTAGTGCCTACGACATGGTAGGTCAGGTTCGGAACATGGTAATAAAGGATTGAAGATCGACCCCAAGTTCCATCAAACTAGAACCCGGGGTTGGAACGCCTGCTTTCGAGAATATCAAGACCGTGATCCCGGAATCGATCCTAGCCCCGAACGAGCTCGAAGAAACATTGTTAGCATAATAGAAGACCGAAATATCCGCGACCGGCCGGATATTGCGCGGGAATCTTGGCAAGTATCAATAAGGAACTAGCAATTGGCAAATCAAGAGATTTTTTTACCCTTTATAGAATTGTACCTAAATTAGGACTCCTCTAATATATAAAGGGAGTCTCATAATTCATTTAGCACATGGTAACATGCATTCCAAAGAAATACATTATTACTTTTCTCTTTAAGCTCTTGTTCTTCTATATCGTGATACCGCTCAAAGTGCATCTGGCTCGAGGGTGGCTAACTTTCCGAGATTGAAACTGTCCAATTCGTGTGGTTTGAATTTACTTTATCATTGTTTATTTAATTTCAATTGCAACTTAATTTATTACTTTGTATCAAGTTAATCTGCGTATCCTTAAGATCACTTAAAAATTCAATTGTTATCCGATTCTGAAGGTAAACAGTTTGGCGCCCACCGTGGGGCTAAGGATAATAGTGGTTATTTGATACAAATTTCCATAACACACACTACTTTACACTTGTTCTTTGAAATGTCTCTAATTTCAGGTTAAAGCTCGATATGTCAAACTCTCAATCAGCAACCCTATATGTTGACAATGATTCTGACCATCACGGTGAAAATAACAGCATAGTGCTTAGTGACGAGGTATCGTATGTTGATCCCATCGGAGTTCCGGACGGGGACCCGGTTGAAGCTAATTCACATGTGGCTATTAACGCAAACGTGCCTACAGATCCCAAGATAGTGTCACGACCCAAATCGATGGGCCGCGACGGGCACCCGGTACCTTACTCAACCGAGTACCAACATAACGTATCTTTCTTATTACTTCATCGTATACACATGACATACGGGCCAAATAGGCTAACATGATCATTTATAAGCTCAAAACATATGCCGACAAGGCCGTACAATCTTTCACGTACACGACCTATGTCTACAAGCCTCTAAGAGTATATAATTGTCATAAAGGTCGGGACAGAGCCCCGCCATACCAAACCATACACATCTAAATCATACTGACCAAACAAGCAACTCCGGAGTAAATGGAGTGCACCAATATCTTCTGCTAAGCTGATCGCCTACTTGGAGGAGTCTCGACCTGACTATCGAGGCCTGCGGGCATGAAATGCAGCGTCCCCAGGCAAAAAGGATGTCAGTACAAATAATATACCGAGTATATAAGGAATGAAAATCAATAAATAATAGACATAAGAGAAACATGGAGTAAAAGACTCGACATGTACGTCTGCATAGCTCTGCGAATTATTTCATTTCTATAATGTCATGCATATGCATATAAATGTCATATCATGCATAGGTATATGTGTTCATAACATTATCAAGCCTCTGAGGGCATCCCATCATATCATTTCGGCCACAGTGGGCAAATCATCAACGTATACTAGCTGATCAGGTGGTGGTGCGCATATAACGCCATAACCTTTTCCCATATCCCATATACATATAATATACGCGTATATAATGTCAGCTGGTCATGAGTCAATGTACATGTATAAATGCATAAAATTCCATAAGAAATACGTTAATAAGATTTCTCGAAATGCCATAAAAATCAATATGCCTTTCGGATAAACTTTATCAAATACGTATTTTTTAGAGACCCATGAATAGAATATATAATAATAATTCACATGGAAAATCAAGAATATAGACACTCCTAGTATTTCTATGAATTGAGACATTTATGAAAGTTGCATATTTTGCTCGTTTCATTTGTATCATTTGGACCCTGCCAAAAGAAAGAAGGGATAGCCTTAACATACCTGGAGTAGGAAAAAATCCGTATAATATTCTTGAAAAAGGTTGCACCGTACTCCTTTAGAACCGCAAAATTTTACGTTGCTAATAATTCTCGTTGGATTCTGTTTGGTTGCAAGAATTCACGTTGAGAGCTTGTAGGAAGATTCTAACATTTGGTAGTGTCTTTGTATTCAAGACATAAGAAAATGAATTACCTTTACAAGCCTTAGTTTTCAAGACATTAAGAATGATGTGGTTTATTATTAACACATTGCTTGCCACTTAGCCAAAATAACTAAGAGTCATTTGGTTAAGAATTAACTTCCTGCCACGTTCTTGCTTAGGTCCTTATCCAAAGTTTTCAATTAATCCACCACTAATTATTAATTAACTAGGTAATGTCCCATTACCCAATAATTAACCAATTACCCACATAATTAAAAATTATTTTCACTTACTTAAAATACTACTCACTTTTTACATACCTTATACACCTTACTACCATGGTCATGTGGTACCTTGTATGGCACTAGTCCATAAATATCGAGTATTTTAGCTCGGGCCGTAGTTTGTCCCAACATGTCAAACTTGGATGAAAATTCATTTTCTTTGACTTTCTTCCCCTCTCACCTTCACGAATTTACTCATCATTTATTTGAAAATAGCATAATCCTTATAATCTCCAAATAATCTTATTCCCGAACTTACGTCGATTACCTTACGACGAAACTTTAACATACGAAAATATAGAATGTAATCTCTCATTTCCGAGCTTATATCAATTTACTTATGGCGTACTTCCATGTACGAAAACATGGGGTATAACATCATTCCCCCATTTGGAACATTCGTCCTCGAATGTTGACTGATGCACTTATCATTCTCATAACCCATAGCTCTTCCGAATACTTTAATACTCTTCTTGCCATTTAGGCAACTGTTTTTTGAATAAATCCAAAGGCTAGGGCATTCCCCCCTTTAAGCCTCTTTCTCACACCACGACTTGTAGTCGGAATCCTTCTAATCTCGTAACTGTTGCTACCTTCTATCATGCAGCTTGTATGACTCTAACTTTGTATATGCACCTATGCGACGCTTATCTCCCCTTTCCTCCAGCTCTTAGCCAATCTCTAGGCCTCACTTAGTGAACATATACAAAATTATGTCAAGCTATCCCTCTGGGCGTCATTAGCTTTACTACATCTAAGTAGGCCATACTATACCGTAATTCTTACTTCGCTTTATCGTTACTGAGGTCTGCTACAGAACTCCAGGTTACTTTCGTTACTTATCCCATATGCATAAAGCCAAGTCTTTTAATGCTTCTTCATTACTGTTCGTCTTAAGAATGATGGTCTAATATCATCTCGTACTTTGTATCTTTTATCCATCCATTGTCGATTCACCTCAATGTTGATCTTCAATCTTTTATTGATAACTTAAAACTTCTTACGTAATACATTTCCATTAGGGCTTATACGGTACTTCAATAATCATATTTTATAGCATCCCAATGTTATTCACCTTACATTTTTAATTTCGTACAATCCATGAAATCCTCTTCAAATCATTACTCAGTCAAAGGCCCAAACGTCATAGTTTATCTATCACAATCACACCCTTATTCCACTACCAGGGCAGCATTCCATTTTTTTCTAGATATTATTAGTCTTAGACTCCTTTGAGTTCATTCAGGCTATACTGAACTTTCTATAACTTAGAGAAACCATTAGCTTTCTTGTTTTCATGGGCTTAATCCCGAGGACTTATCCATTCTCGTCACCTTCTCACCCTCCCTTTCTCGTTCTTACTCTTTGTCATAAAACTTTGCCGCTTTACTATACTTTAGCTTGGGACCTATACACTATTCGCGGCCTTTCTTCAACTCGATTGCACCATAGATTTTCTTATGTTATTCTGGAACAACAAGCGAGACATCACATCATCTCTAACTCTTCTTTACTCTCTTGACTAGATCTCTCGTTACTTAGAAACCATAGGCTGGAAGGTACGCCACTGACGATACTGCTATCATTCTTGGATATTGAATCCTAGTGCTTCTAGCCTTCTATCCAAATCATGAACTGTTCACGATCTTCTGCCTTTGAGTATATTGTACGTTGTTCACCTTTACCTTACTTACCTTAAAATCTCGCATCGTATCTTTTATCTCTTTCATGACCTCCCTTCCACATAGGTATAATTCATGTCCATAACTTGAAGATATATTATAATACTTGTACCTCAGGTGCCTATACCATCCGGTGGGAGCTCCATACTAAATTCTTATGAGGCTGGTATTTTTCTAACTGGCTTTATCGTAGAGCCATTATAGAATATGGTTGTTATACTATCCCTTTGGTACCTCTGATATTAAGAGTGATCCTGTAATATTGTCAGTCATTATTTCTATAATTTTTTGGGTCCAATAAACTCTTTAGTTTCCTCTTCCTTATTATCAGCCTTTATGTAGGCTTAAGCTATCTTCCGATCTTTTGCTCCTGGTATTAGTTATTACTTTAGCCTCTCATAGATGCTATGGAATATCCTTGATACCATCATCTAACAATTCAACTTTATCTATGACCTGGAATCAATTCTTTCTTTTAACTTATAGTAGAGTTTTCTACAGCTGTATGATTGTCAACATACATGGTGCATGGATAATACTCCGAAATCTTGAGTGCGTTCATAACATAACTAACTCTGGATCATTGATCGAATAATTCCTGTCATTCCATCTCAGCTTTCTTTTAATGTAAATAATTACTTTTCCTGGTCTTTCTACCCCTTTGTTGCGTGCATACCTAGCTTATCTTAGTTCCCATGCATGTCAGAATTTTGTGCAATTCATATGGTCTCGCATATTACTTTTGGTTTCATTTCCTGCTCATTAGCCACGCTAGGTGCCACTTCCTTATGGAGTGCATACAATGTTTTTGTGAGATTGTTTTTACATGACTATTTCCTCTTTAGGTCACTGTTCTTAGGTTGAAGCCTTCTTCCTTATTTCCTCAGCTAGTCTTTCGTTGTAGTACTTAGGGAAGACCTTCTAACTCTTGTAAAGCTGCGAGCTTATTACATCGTATACTTGACGGAATTTTTGATGTTCTTCCTCGCCTATAATTATCCGTAGTCACTTATTTCCATTCCCTTGTGCTTGTAGGGTTGCTTCTGAACTGAAGTTTTGACTGTCTTCCCAGTGAGACTATCTTTTATTTCCATAACATTTTATACGGTACCTTTAACTATCCCAACTCTTATCTGAATATTTCTCAAAGGTCACGATATGGTATCTGTGAGACTTAATTCCCCATGTTGGGGTTCATTATGTACGTCTTACACAATCTCTTGATTTGTCAGTGACCTCTTGTCTATCCATAACTAGACTCTTCCTGAATCAACTACTAACAGCTCGTTGGTCCATTTTCATATCTGTATTCCGTGTAATCCCTCTTGGGTTATTCCCTTTGTCTTAACTTACGTCTTGCACTGGCTCTTTATTTATTAATAACATCTCGGGTAGGAACCCTTACTTCCTTTCCTTGACATCGTTTTTGCATTATGTTTTGGAATCGTAGCATATCTGTAGGATTTGAATCAGTGCAATCTCATGCGTTTTCTTATTTTTTTTCGCATTCATTTACCATTCCATAGTTACTAAAACTGCTTAATTCTGACTTAATGCCACATCACCCCATATTCCCCCCTTTAGGGGAGCACTAAGATTTAGTGTTACGATGATCTTTTCATCTTTGGCATCTTTTCACATCATCGATGATCCTTACTCGCCTCGCGGTAATCCTTCTATACCAAGGATAACAAAACTCTTCGCTCGCGAGGGTGACACTTAGTGTAACTGGCATATACAGTCCCTTAAGCTTAAATTTACTCACCTTGCTTGCTTTGGGGAAGCATCTTCCTGAATGACCCTTAAATGGTATTCTTCTCCATTCTATTATCGCCGGGACGCAATCTCTGAAATTCTCATGATGCCGATTATTACTTAGTCCCTAGTTCATGCTTAGTTTATCTTGTTCATCAGTCCATGCTGATTTCTTATTACCCTAGGGTCTAACTTTTCCTTTTGGTAGTCGCGTTGGAGTCATGAACTTATTTCTCGAAATGAGGATATGACTTTATGGCCTATACTCTTTTGTTGTCTCAAGGCCTGTCACCTCTCGTCCTTTCCTTCACTTGACTATAGACTGTATAATACTGTCATCTTTTTTTTATCTATCATTGTCATCCATGTATCACATCTTACTCATAATGCTTCATTAACTCTCTTCTTATTTCCCGCAAATATTTATGTCTATCACTTTATTCTGAAAACTTCAACAAGATATTCTTTTGCTTTTAGCTCCCCTTGCTCCATCCACCGGCTCTTCGGGTTGCCTAACATTCTCTCTCTACTAGGGACGAGAGCCACACTAAGGTAATATTTATCCCTTCTAGGATTCCAGTGCCTATCTTTGTAGTATTCATATCTAGCTGTACTATTTTAGAGTGCACCCTCTGATTGTCTCACACAGAGATCTATTAGCACATTTGCAATGTCCTTCGAAAATGTCAGCTAACGCTAACAATCCATCCACCATTTTGGGTTACCCTAACCCCAGCTAGATCCTGATATCCTGCCTTCTCTTATACTAATTCTGTCAGCCCCCATAGGGCATAAATGAGATGGGTCTGGCCAATTGTACATACCACTGTTATTGTTGAAGGTAACTCAAAAGGCTTATATTCTTCTGCCTGAAGTGTGAATACAGATAATTTTCATTAACTAGGCGCCGCGTACCCTTCTTCATCTTTCTTCTTTTACTTGTTGAAACTTGTATCTATCTTCTGAATCTCTCATTGCCTTTCACCATAGGGGTGGATAGATATTCCTGCCTTAAGGCTCCTTATTTAAAAGGCTTACACATCTTAGTACACACATAATCTGCTGAAGACCTTTCGTTTATCCATCATAAGCATCATTCAAAATTAAGTTCCTCTGACTTAACTCTTTCACAACCACATGAAATCTCTTACCAACCGGCTTTTCTAGACATAGGCATCGTCATATTAGGAATAAGATAGAGTTTAGGAAATTGAGTTCTTACGACTGAGCTCTACCACACGATCTAGAGTAAGAAGAAAGAGTGACAGTCCTAAATGCCATGTAGCCTCCTGCTTATAAGTGTGGTGCACGACACACCCATAAACAAGACTATACTAGACACGGCTTGTTGACTCCATTGGACAAAATTGCTCTGATATCAATTTTATCACGACCAAAACCGATAGGCCACGACAGGAACCCGGTACCTTACTCAACCGAGTACCAACGTAATGTATCTTTCTTATTACTTCATCATATACACATGACATACGGGCCTGATAGGCCAACATGATCATTTATAAACTTAAAACATAGGCCGACAATGCCGTACAATCTTTCACGTACATGACATATGTCTACAAGCCTCTAAGAGTACATAATTGATATAAAGGTAGGAACAGAGCCCCGCCATACCAAACCATACACATCTAAATCATACTGACCAAACAAGTAACTCCGGAGCAAATGGAGAGCACCAATATTTTCGGCTGAGCTGATCGCCTACTTGGAGGACTCTCGACCTATCTATCGAGACATGCGGGCATGAAACGCAGCGTCCCCAGGAAAAAGGGATGTCAATACAAATAATATAACGAGTATGTAAGGAATGAAAATTAGTAAATAATAGACATAAGAGAAACATGGAGTAAAAGACTCAACATGTACGTCTGTATAGCTCTGTGAATTATTTCATTTCTATAATGTCATGCATATGCGTATAAATGTCATACCATGCATAGGTATATGTGTTCATAACATCATGAAGCCTTTGAGGGCATCCCATCATATCATTTCGTCCACAGTGGGCAAATCATCAACATATACTAAATAATCCCCAGGTGGTGCGTATATAACGTTGTAACCTTTTCCTATATCCCATATACATATAATATACGCGTATATAATGCCATCTGGTCATGGGTCAATGTATATGTATAAATGCATGAAATGCATAAGAAATACGTTAATAAGATTTCTCGAAATGCCATAAAAATCAATATGCCTTTCGGATAAACTTTATCAAATACATATTTTTCTGAGACCCATGAATAGAAGATATAATAATAATTCACATGGGGAATCATGAATATAGACACCCCTAGTATTTCTATGAATAGAGTCATTTATGAAAGTTGCGTATTTTGCTCGTTTCATTTGTATCATTTGGACCCTGCCAAAAGAAAGAAGGGATAGCCTTAACATACCTGGAGTAGGGAAAAATCCGTATAATATTCTTGAAAAAGGTTACACCGTACTCCTTTAGAATTGCAAAATTTTACGTTGCTAATAATTCTTGTTGGATTCTTTTTGGTTGCAAGAATTCACATTGAGAGCTTGTAGGAAGATTCTAACGTCTGGTAGTGTCTTTGTATTCAAGACATAAGAAAATGAATTACCTTACAAGTCTTAGTTTTCAAGATATTAAGAATGATGTGGTTTATTTATATTAACACATTGTTTGCCACATAGCCAAAATGACTAAGAGTCATTTGGTAATGAATTAACTTGCTGCCACGTTCTTGCTTTGGTCCTTATCCAACGTTTTCAATTAATCCATCACTAATTATTAATTAACTAGGTAATGTCCCATTACCCTATAATTAATTAATTATCCACATAATTAAGAATTATTTCTACTTACATAAAATACTACTCACTTTTAACATACCTTATACACCTTACTATCATGGTCATGTAGTACCTTGTATGGCACTACTCTATAAATATTGGGTATTAACGCTCGGCTCGTATTTTATCCCAATATGCCAAACTTGGATGAAAAATTTATTTTCTTTGACTTGCTTCCCTCTCACCTTCACGAATTTACTCATCATTTCTTTGAAATAGCATAATCCTTATAATCTCCAAATAATCTTATTCCCAAACTTACGTCGATTACCTTACGAAGAAACTTTAACATACGAAAATACGTAATGTAACATCTCATTTCCGAGCTTATATCAATTTACTTATGGTATACTTTCATGTACGAAAATATGGGGTGTAACAAATAGCATCCGTGGTGGAGCCCGATCGTCAGTTCAAAATACATAAAATATTGGAGGAGACGGAATCAATTTACGGATGATCTTCAAAATGTTACTGGCTCAATAGGCGGCGATAGCTCAGTTACAGAACCGCGCACCGAGCAAAATTGAACTTGATCCATCCCGGGAAGTCACCCGCAGGGATGAACCAGTCGTAGAGAGGTCGAATGAAAACGAATCGGGGACTAACCCTAAGATCATAAAGATACTCGAAGAACTGACAAAACGGGTGGAATCAGGGGAGAAGAAAAATTGAAGCTAATGACAAAATGGTAGAAACCTACAATTACATAGTCGACCAAATCCCAAGCGCACCACCAATATTGAAAGACCTGGATTCCATGAAGTTCGTGCAAAAACCTTTTCCTCAGAGCACGGCTCCAAAGCCGATCCCTAAGAAGTTCCACATGCCCGAGATTCCTAAGTACAACTGAACGACTGACCCAAACGACCATGTTACCTCCTACACATATGCCATCAAAGGGAACAACTTGGAGGACGATGAGATTGAGTCTGTCTTGTTGAAAACGTTCGGAGAGACCCTATAAAAATGATCTGTGATATGGTATCAAAACTTACCTCCTAATTCTATTGAATCATTTTCTATGCTTGCAGATTCTTTCGTGAAAGTACACGCTGGGACTATCAATGTCGAGACTAGGAGGTCGGACCTTTTCAAAGTAAAATAGAAGGATAATGAGATGCTTAGAGAATTCGTGTCCTGGTTTCAAATAGAACAGCTGGACCTGCCACCGGTCTCTAATGATTGGGTCGTTCAGGCTTTCACCCAAGGACTCAACATTCGGATCTCGTTGGCTTCACAACAGTCGAAACAAAACTTGGTAGAATATCCGGTTATCACCTGGGCCGATGTCCATAACCGATATCAATCAAAGATCAGGGTCTAAGATGAACAGCTTGGGGCCCCTTCTGGGTCCGTGTATCCCGTCAGAACTATCGACAGAATCAAGAGAGACATTGATCATAAACTGAGATCAAACAGGGATCGGTATCAGCCGTACAAGGGGGACCGAAGAAGCAGTGGGTCTGGACGGAACTCTATGAGAATAGAAAGGAGAAGTTATCGATATCAGAGCAACCGGGGACTCATGAGCAAAAACAACTTCGACAGGCATGTCGAGCCTAAAGAAGCGCCAAGATTATCGAAGTACAACTTTAACGTCGATGTCACCGCTATCGTATCTGCCATCGGACGCATCAAAGATACCAAGTGGCCTAGACCTTTACAGTACGATCCAGACCAAAGGGATCCCAATCTAATGTGCAAATATCACGTCACTCATGGCCACAGAATAGAAGAATGCCGACAATTAAGGGAAGAGGTGGCCCATTTGTTCAACAACGAGCATCTCCGAGAATTCCTGAGTGATCGGGCCAAGAACCACTTCAGGAACAAGGATTATAATAAATAGACCGAGCAAGAAAAGCCTCAGCACATCATTAACATGATCATCGGTGGAGTCGACATTACCCAAGGTCCGATGCTAAAGGGCACCAAAGTATCCATCATAAGGGAAAATGGACTCGGGATTACGTACCGGAAGGAACCTTGTCTTTCAACGACGACGATGTTGAGGAGATCATGCATCCCCACAACAATGCACTGGTAATATTGGTAATCGTAAATAAATCTCGAATTAAGCGTGTCTTAATTGATCCAGGTAGCTCAGCCAACATCATCAGATCAAGGGTCATGGAACAACTCATCCTACAAGATCAGATCGTACCTACGGTCCGAGTCCTGAACGGGTTCAACATGGCATGCGAGACTACTAAAGAGGAGATAACATTACTGGTTAATATCGGCAGAACAATACAAGAAGCCAAGTTCTATGTAATCGAAGGGGTTATGAGATACAACCCTTTGTTCGGGAGACCATGGATTCACAACATAAGGGCAATACCCTCGACACTGCACCAAGTGCTGAAATTCCCAACACCCGGAGGAGTCAAAATGGTTTATGGGGAATAACCTTCTACCAAGGAGATGTTCGCGGTTGATGAGGTGATTCCGGCATCCACACTCTCAACATCGGAGGATCCCGAATCGAAAACGAGGCCAAATAGCAATCATCGACACCAGTCTCGACAAGATCGGAGGAATGAGGGGCAGACGAGGAGGACGACTACGGAGTTCCCAGATCTTTCATAGTCCCCAATGATTTCGACACCACAAAATCAACGGTCGAGGAACTGGAACAAGTCGTATTAATCGAACACTTTCCCGATCGAAAGGTATACCTGGGCACGTGGTTAAGCCTCGAGCTCAGGAAAAAACTCATTCAATTTCTTATAGCTAACAAAGATTGTTTTGCTTGGTCCCAGCTTGATATGATAGCGATCCTACCAGAGATAACCACTCACAAGCTAAGCTTGGACCCAAAGTTCTACCCGGTCAAGCAAAATATGAGACCCAATTCGAGATCAAACATGCTTTCATCAAGGACAAGGTATCGAAACTCCTTAAAATACGGTCTATTCGGGAGGTTAAATACCCGTATTGGTTAGCAAATGTAGTTGTAGTCCCTAAAAGGGGAATAAATTAAGAATGTGTGTAGATTATAAGGATTTAAGGCATGTCCTAATGACTCATTCCCTTTGCCCAACATCGATCGCATGATTGATGCCACGACCGGCCACGAGATCCTCAGTTTTCTCTATGCCTACTCCGGGTACAACCAAATACGGATGAACTCGAGTGATCAGGAAAAAACCTCATTCATCACTAAGTACGGCACCTACTGCTATAACGTGATGTCGTTCGGATTAAAAAATGCCGGTGCCACGTACCAACGCCTAGTAAACCGGATGTTCGGGGAATAAATAGAAAAATCAATGGAGGTTTACATTGACGATATGTTGGTTAAGTCCCTACGAGCAAAGGACCATTTAAAACATTTGCAGAAAACCTTCAGTATACCGAAGAAATACAATATGAAGTTGAACCCAGAGAAGTGTGCGTTCGGAGTTGGATCAGGTAAATTCCTCATATTCATAATATCCAACCAGGGAATCGAGATCAACCCTGATAAGATCAAAGCCATCAAAGATATCACGGTTGTGGACAACATGAAGGCTTTGCAAAGATTAACCGGACGTATAGCCGCCCTTAGGTGATTCATCTCGAGGTCCTCCGATAAGAGCCACTGATTCTTCTCACTATTAAAGAAAAATAAGAATAACTTCTCATGGATCCCGGAGTGCCAACGAGCCTTGGAGGAACTCAAGCGGTATCTATCGAGCCCGTTGTTGCTTCACCGCCAAAGAAAAATGAACAACTCTGCATGTACTTGGCTGTATCAGAGATAGCGGTAAGTGGAGTCCTGGTCCGGGAAGAGCAAGGTACAAAATTTCCTATTTACTATGTTAGCAGGACTCTAGGTGAGGCCGAAACTAGGTACCTTCATCTAGAAAAATTGTTTTCAATGTCATCCTATATGTGTCATGACTACTTACCCATTGCAAAATATAATGCATAAACCCCAGTTCTTGGGACGAATGGCCAAATGGGGCCGTGGAAATCAGCGGGTACGATATTGAATATCGACCTCGAATCGCCATTAAATCTCAAATTTTGGCAGACTTCGTAGCCGACTTTACGCCGGCCCTAATACCCGAGGTCGAAAGAGAGTTGTTGGTAAACTCGGGGACTTCTTCAGGGATCTGGACCCTCTTTACGGATGGTGCTTCGAACACAAAAAGGTCTGGACTTAGCATCGTATTGAGCCACTAAAAGGCAATGTAGTTAGACAATCTATTAGGACTGTAAAATTGACTAACAACGAGGTTGAATATGAGGCCATGATTGTAGGTCTAGAACTAGACAAAAGCTTGGGGGCGGAGGTAATCGAAGCTAAGTGCGACTCCCTCCTTGTGATGAACCAAGTTAATGGGACATTCGAGGTTAGAGAGGAACGAATGCAAAGGTACCTGGATAGGTTGCAGGTAACATTACATCGATTCAAGGAGTGGACTCTACAACACGTACCTCAGGATCAAAACAGTGAGGCAGATGCCCTTGCTAACCCGAGGTCATCAGTCGACGACGGTGAGTTCAACTCGGGGGCGGTCGTACAACTCATGAGATCGGTAGTGGAAGAAGACCACGCCGAGAAAGAATCAACGAGCCTTACTTGGGACTGGAGAAACAAATATATAGAATATCTGAAGACCAAAAAACCGTCCTTGGATCCAAAAGAATCGAGGGCCCTACGTACGAAGGCAACCCAGTTTAGCCTGTCTGGAGACGGAACCTTATTCAGAAGAACATTCGATAGCCCACTCGCGATATGTCTAGGACAAGGAGATACCAAGTACGTTATGAGGGAAATACACGAAGGCACATGCAGAAATCATTTAGGCGCTAAATCATTGGTTCAAAAGGTAATTAGAGTCGGCTACTACTGGATCGACATGGAAAATGACGTGAAGGAGTTCATATGAAAATGTGATGAATGTCAAAGACATGCTCCGATGATTCATCAACTCGGTGAGCTGTTGCATTCGGTTTTGTCACCATGGCCATTCATGAAGTGGGGAATGGACATCGTTGGCCCCCTTCCATAGGCACCCGGTGAGGCTCAATTTATATTGTTTATGACTGACTATTTTATTAAATGAGTGGAAGCCCGGGCATAAGAGAAGGTCAGGGAAAAGGCAGCCATCGATTTCATCTGGGACCACATCATATGCCGGTTCGGAATGCCGGCCAAGATCGTGTGCGATAATGGGAAATAATTCATTGGCAGCAAAGTAAGCAAGTTTCTTAAAGATCATAAGATCAAAAGGATCATATCAATACCCTACCACCCTATTGGGAACGGACAAGCAGAATCGACCAACAAAAACATACTCCAAAACCTCAAAAGAGGTTAACTGACGCCAAAGGAAAATGGAAGGAAATCCTGCTCGAAGTCATATAGGCATACCGTACGACCTCGAAGTCCAGTATCGGGGCCACCCCGCTCTCGCTAGTTTACAGCGCTGAAGCTCTAATACCGGTCGAAGTCGAAGAACCAACTCTCGGGTTCTGATATGCAACCAAGGAATCAAATGACGAGGCCATGAACACGAACATGGAGCTATTATATGAAAGGTGCGAAGCTGCCCTTGTCCGATTAGTCGCCCAAAAATAGTGGATAGAGAGGTATTATAATCGAAGGGCCAACCTTCGACACTTTAATGTTAGGTACTTAGTGTTAAGGAAGGTCACACTAAGCACCCGGAACTTGAACGAAGGGAAGCTGGGGCCGAACTGGGACGGGTCATCTCAAATTATCGAGATCACCGAAAAGGGATCATGCAAACTCGGAGCAAGAAAAGTGAACGACTACCGAACAACTGGAACATAACTCACTTGAAGCGATACTATTGCTAAGGTATGACCCCATTCATTCCTTTTAATTATTTACATTTTGAACTAATACCTGCAGGCAACCATCAAGTAACGATACGATTTTTAGGCCTGAAAGCACGCGTTGTACTCTTTTTTCCTTGAACCAGTTTTGTCCCAAATGGGCTTTCCGGCAATGTTTTTAACTAGGCAACAATAAATCATGCTAACTTAGAATCTAAGGCCGGTTATGAACCGGTATCGAATATCACGACAATAGTATTCAAAGCCTCTCTACGATCGACCCCGAACACTGGGGGCATTACCCTCGGATAACGACTTTAGCAAGGAAAGCAACTTTGCGATTGAATGGTCTCGGCTCAATCGATAGGATTTACTGTAATGGCCAAACAGTCGAATGAACCGTGACCACATAAATTGCTCGAGCCCTGACATAAAGCTTGTACGCATATGTAATCGTATATATTAAGCACAGAAACAAAAGGAAGTCTCTACCTTGCAGATAAACATCTTGTCCCTTAAAAATTTTTTTTTTTTGAATATCCTACATTCGATCCCCTAAAGGTATCGAGCCCAAGGGTCGCCTTTATCCAGGTTCAAACAATCACTCCCACTCAGGGACTGCCATCCAGACACAAACTCGGATGACCCGGGCTATTAGAGCCCGGGGGCACAAGACCTATTAGGCAGCGCCCGAACCTTAAAGGCTACGGCCATCCCCATTTGGGGACTGTTATCTTAGGCAAGTCTGTCTGGATAATGTGAGGTGAAAATCCTACTGGGAAACACTCGAACTAAAAGGCTACGATCATATTAAAATGGCTCGGAGACGTCCGAGGCCCGTAACCATAAAACAAGGCCTTGAAAAGTTTCTTAACCGGTTCTAAAGGCTACCCTCGACAAACTATAATCTAAAAAATTATAAGTACTTTAGGGAAACGTTCTGGTCATACCGCACCCCCAAGATGCCTTAAACAAAATAATATCGAAGGTAAGGCCTGTTCGAACCTCCGAACATGACCTAACTATTTTATGCTAAGTCATTTCAATCTTTGCAAACATAAAGAATAAAGCAAAGGAAAACAAAACTAAGAAATTGTCGAAGGGAAAAAGAAGTCTAGTATTATATATACATATAGTCTTTACGAAGGTCAAACGACCTTGACAAAAAAGTGCAAAAGTACAAAAATACAAAAAACAAAGAAAACTATACAAGGTACTTAAACGACCTGGTCTTCACCGGAGCCCGCCTCGTCACCAGGGTCTTCGGAGTCTTCTCCACCCTCGGATCCGCTCGAATCCTCAGAGCCTTCTTCATTCTTGGAATAACACAACTTCTTGGCCTCAGCTTCAAGCCCTTTAGCACTCTCAATTTCGGCTGACAAGTCAAAACCCCGAGCATGAATCTCCCCAAGGGCCTCCCTTCGATATTGCCGCTTCGCATGCTCGACGATATCCATCAAGACTACCGACTTGGCTGTTTCAAGCTCCTTGGCAAGATTTTCTCGATCAGAGGCGGACACACTTAGCTGAGAATGGAGCTCCTTAACCCTTGTACCTTGGCCTTTTCCTTTGTTGTTCGAAGTTGGGTCTTAACCGAAGTCAGTTGTGCCCGAACAATTTCCTTTTTTGAGGCCAGGCGATTTATCAAACCTCTCCATTCATCGGTCTCGGCCTTGACAACATCCATCTCAACTCGAAGTTGGTCGATCCGACCAATTTTCTGTTAGATTGCGGATTCCGACCATTAGTCACCAATTCTAGATCATCGTCACTAACCTAAAATATTTTTACCGAGCCACCTCCGGCTCATCTCGGCGGCTCTTAGGCTCCCCTTCACGCTGCTCGTTGAGAAGTTTGTAAGTATCTCTCTTCTCAGTGAGCCCTCGGACCTCGGCTTCAAGTTGGTTCAACTCGTCCTAATATTGAAGAAAATTTTGTGATGGAGCACCGAGGTTTGCAGACACAAAGAAAAACGTTAGGACCATCTATAAATTAGTCTAAGTACAAATTACAGTCATCAAGAGATATTTAAAGTTACCCGGTTTAGCGTCTGTTGTGCTTCATTGAACAGGCAGGGCGCGTCTCCCTCGGCCATATTAGCCTGGTCTTCCTCGGTCACAAGACATTGAAGGTAGCTAGCCACCCCTAAGGGGGAGAGAGGACCCAGGCAACCTCCGAAATAGAGATGACGATCGACCGCTTTCGGTCAGGATCCACACTCGGAGATGGGAACCGGTTGATCAGTATCGGGCTTGAGGAAGGCCCGCTTATTCTCGAAGATGGACTCTTCTTCGGCACCTATAAGTCACTCAACCTGGTAACGTCCTCTGTGGTGGTAGAATCCACCATCTAAAAGGTTGTGGAAGGGGTCGTCCGCTCCATGGGCCCCTCGATGGGACATTCCTTCACCGTCTGAGCCTCGTTATACATGGACTCGGTGAACGAGGGCGACTCGGTGATGTCTATCATACCATGTTCTTCCTTTGGGGCATTGCCCACATTTCGGGAAGCTTCGTCCACAACCTCCTCGTCGGCCTCCATAACTTGAGGAAAATCGGCCTCACCTCTCTCCAGTTCAGAGGCCCCTTGCCCCTCGGGGTTGCGATGACACACGAGCCATCAGATCGAAGGCTTCACCTTCTTTTTTGGATTTGTCCCTCAACCAATAGAGTAATTTCGAAGATGGTGCTCGAGCGTTTGTGCTTTATTTTGGATTTGCGCACCAACTTTCTCCTTGGTTTCTTCTTATCCGAGCTCGAAAAACTCAAAGTCCTCTTTATTTTAGGTGACTCGGCGGGGAAGTTCTCGCAACCGGATGAATTCCTTAGTGTGATGTCCTTGGATAAACCTGTAAAAAAAAATGAAACAAGTGAGAACTTAATGACACGAGGGGAACCCAAATATTAATTACTCGGGAAATGAATCTCACTATGAGAACGAGCCTCCCACCGACCCTTCGAAAGTTCATTCCATAATCTCTTGGAATATCGCTTTTGTAACACGATGCCATCGACCCACTCCTTGAGTCGAGGGACTGCATTAGGGACCCGAGCGATTGCTACACCACCACAAAGCACCAATAAGAAGGAAGAAAAAAAACGTAAAATAAGATTTTGAAAACGAAATTTTACTTACATGATATATTCCACTTCTCGGGGAATGACATGCGCTCGGCTGGGATCAAGTCCAAGGTCCTTACTCGGACGAAACAACCTAGCCAGCCTCGATTCCGATCTTCATCCATACTCGAGAACAGGGATTTACTGGCTCGACGCGCGAGCTTGATTAGTTTCCCCCCTGCGCGAAAGATTCGGGCACTGTATAGGCATAGGAGGTGGTCGACGGTGAACGAGCATCCATCGATCTTGCTTACAAAGAACCGAAGAAGGCTCACGATCCTCTAGAATGAGGGGTGAATTTGATTGAGGCATAAGTGTAAACACGAATGAGGGGTGAATTTTGCAGAAGTTAATGATGACCGGATCCAATGGGCCCAGTGTAAAGGGATAAGTGTAAACACTTAAGTATCCCTTGATGCGGGTGGTGATGTCTTCATCGGGTTCGAGAACCACCACGTGCTTGTCAACCCAATTGCAATCCTTTTTCACCGTAGAGAGGACTTCTTCAGTGATCGAGCATATGTATCCGGAGACCTGCTCACACCGGCCTTGTACGAGGGAAGGTTTTTCAACCTTGAAATCAGCGGTTATTGATCATCCTCTAGGGACAAACATTTGCAATGGGGGTTCCGGTACTGGTTCCTCGACAGCAGTACGCGAAACGGTCTCCTGGGTAGCCGGCCGCGAGGTAGAGGGAGTTTCTTTTTAGGGATCAGTTTTTGAACTCTTCGCTATTTATTTGAAAATGGAGGAAAAAGAGGAAGTTAAAGGAGTACACTTGATGGCTTGAGATGGAAATGAACAAAGGTTCTTCCAAAGGATCTCAAATAACCAAAGTATAACTGCTAGAAAGTATTGAAATTTCAAAGGTACGAGGGTAGAAGGTTTGAATGTAAAGTTGCAATGAACAAAGGAGGATGTATTTATAGTATTTCAGTGACGGTTCACATCCAGTAATGGTTGAACGGCGGCTGACATGCATTTAAGGCCCTTAAGACTTGACTGACGAGACATTACGTTTGTTTTGCCGTTTCTGTCGCGGGGTATCGAAGTAAGAGCCGGAAGCTCTTGTCGTTTCTCGCCGTCTACTCTCCGAAAAACGAGGAGACTATCTGTATACGGTCGAAATCGAGCTCGCCTACGATATGGTAGGTCAGATTCAGAACATGGAAATAAAGGATTGAAGATCGACCCCAAGTCCCACCAGGCTACAAACCGGGTTGGAATATTTGTTGCAATCTGCCGTAGATTTTGGGACAAAATGGGACAAGTTGGTTTATCTAGTGACCATCTCAAATTTGAGCTATTCAACTACAATGATTATTTTACCTTTTTCTTTTCCCTTAAAGTCAATGGCGTTTTGTTCTTTATTCTTATGCTAGATCATACTGAAATTCTTAGAAGGAAGAAAAGAGAACCGAGTATGGTATAGTGGTTCTTACCATGCTCTTGGGGAAAGTGGAGCTAAAATTCAGTATATATAATGATATTTTTGCTAATATTTCTTGATGATATTCAGTATTGTTCAATTTACAGATTCTGGATGACATATTTGCTTCTCAAATGCAAAGATTGCAAGGAAATGCTCTACAAGAGAAGGATATTGAGCCCCCCTGTTCAATTGTTGAAACTCGAGCTATACTCTGTAGAGACACCAATAACTGTTCAGATTCCTCCAACTACTTGTATTTCTAGGAATACAACTGATTTGGTCATTCATATGCTCTTCCTATACTTGTATTTGTGTTTTACTATTTCTTCCTGTTCATATATTCTTTTGTATCTAAAACAAGTTTTGGTGTGCAATGCTGGAAAGAAGCAAAATTTTAAGTCAAGAGTTGACGCTTCTTTGATGCAGTGACTCCATATATACCAAGTGAGAAAGAATCTTTGATTGCCTGTTGTATACTTCATGTTTACTTTGGGTAATTTTCTAATATGGGATCTTAGTCAGGGTTGAGCAACAAGTCAAGTTTTAGAAACCTATTTCTTTTAGCAAGTATAAATAGAGTGCTTGAAGGATATACTGAAATGTGATGAAATTTGATTGAATAACTACGATTTAATGCAGAAATTAATTACCTAGTTTCTGGTGTCTGCCACGAGTTTAGGCAGTTATATGTTTCATAATGTATTGTATAATATGTATTGTATTGTAATATGTATACAATGTTTGAATATATTGTATTGTTTTCTGTCGTTTCATGATGTTATGAACCAACACTTGCAAGCAATATTATAAAGAAAAAGTAAAGTAAGAGGTAATATTATTATATAAAAAGGTAGGTTAAAGGATAAAATATAATTTTTAATAATAAAAAAGGACAAGATGAGAGGGAAAAAAATAAGAAAACGACGCGACCACACTAAATCAGGGGTTCCATAAAGTGACACTTTTCGTTACACAACAACGAATTTAACGATATTATACAATAAAATTTTAATAACAATGAACACGTAACAGCCATCCAAACAAGCTGTAAGGAAATTATGAGAATTTCCCAACTAAAAAGACAGCTGCGAGAACTAAGCTCAAACGGTCCCCGAATAAAAAGCAAGTCGATACACAGAAATTAATGTGCAATTCATAGCCATAGAATAACAGAAGACACAAACACAACATTAAGTGAAACATAAGCAAGTGAACCATGTAAATAGTATACGTCCTCCCTTGAGATGTTTAACATCCACCTCCACCTCCTCCTCCTCCTCCTCCTCCTCCTCCTCCTCCTCCGGTCGCATCGCTGGCGCTGCTAGCAGCTAACACGGAGGCGTTCGCAGCAGCGATTCCCGCAGCAGCTGCAGCACCATGAGTTCTAGCGTTATGAGCAGTGTGAGACTTGTGCTTGTCCTCACTGGACTCTCCACAATTGAAGATGACTATAGACATTACTGCTAGAGACGCAACAATCATGCCAAACATCACCCGAAGCCTGTAACCACCATCAACAACGTTGTATTGAGCCACCATATTTTATTATTTACTTTTGCTTCTCTTGACTCTTGAGAAATATAAGCAAATCAAGAGCCGTAGGATAACATATAAATATACTCGAATTACATGGGGTCATTTTTGGGGCGGAGTGCGCAATAGTCATTTTATAGCCCGATATTTAAAAGATTTAGTGTCTTTAATTTTTTAGCAGCAAATTTAAAATTTAGGATTAAGTATTCTTAATTTCTGTATTACTAATTTAAAATTCAGGATGTAAAATTTAAACTTCTGAACACGATGTCTAAAGTTTGAATTTTGAGGTTTAAACGGCAGAACGTGTCTTGAAATTTGAGCAAATACATTACAATGAATATATTTTAAACGCTTAGCTGATGTCATTTCCACTCATTTTCGTTGGTCGTAAAAGGCGGCCTTGTTCTTTTAGCCTTTCTTGTTGGCAGAATTAAGACTTTATCTCATTATTGGCGTCTTAGCCACAAATTCCTATAAATAGGATGCCTCTTTCACGATGGAATCACACCACCTTTCTTTGTCGTTCTCTTCTCCTTTATCTATTGAGAATAAATTTTAAGAGTTAATGTTTGAAATATTTGGGTGAACCTTTTTTTTTTTGAGTAATATGATGAGATTATTTTTTTGAGATATTTGAGATTAATTAGAGTGTTTGCTTTAATTTTATAATCTCTTTTATATTCTTATTGGATAGTAATTTGCTTATTTCTGTTTGTGGGCGTAAGTCATATTGATCAAACCATTTGTACTTTCTTTTTTTGCTTTAATTATTGTTATTATCAACTTACATCGTCTTTGACTAAATTTTGCACTATCCGAATCCTCAATCTTTTAACATTGGTCAATTATTTAGTGTACTGTATTTGAAAAAATTTCAAGACTCGCTTTCACTTCCCTTTTGAAATATCTACCATCATATTTGATCGTAACCGTGAAAATATCCCATGTCTATATGGACCAAGTTACCTGGTTTTATTAACCATTCTCGAGCTTATCGTTTCCTTGTTGGATGTTAGAATCGAAAATAAGGTCTTATGCGAAAGCTAACAAAATATATCTTCAACGACGATAAATTAAAATACAAAAGAGAAGTATATTAAAAAAGATACAAATATTTAATGTGGTTCGGTCAATTGACCTACATTCACAGACGGAGATAGACAATCCACTGTATAAAAAAAAATATAAAATATCAAGAGAATAACTTCACAAAGAGCCACATTACACAAGTGGTAGGATAACCTTGTCTTAAAAATTCTCCGCCCAAGGAAAGATCCTTAATTTGTAGAAGTCCACAACATTTTCCTCCACAAAAAAGGACTAGCTAAATATGAGAAATTTATAATTTTTTTTTAGAAAAAGAAAATTTCAATTATAATAAATATGTTGCCCTTACTTCAAAAACGAAAAACCAAATAAAATAAGAAATGAGGGAAAACACCTAACAGCGGATCTTAAGATACATTTGGCATTTGCTCTGCTCATAGGCAGCAAATATAGAGTTAAAATACTTGTCCGTTTCACAAATTTAGACTATTAGTCAAGGTTGAGACGAGGGTGGCCTTGGTTTGAATTAAAATTTAAAATGCCTGATCAATGTTAAATATATAAGAGAAAACATGATTTTTTTTTAAAAATATTAAAATAAAACTTTGTGAAACAAAGGTAGAGTATCAACCCAGCCTAGCTCAATAAACATAAGATAAGAGGAAAAATGTCTTCTATAGAAATAGAAAGTATCAATCAAATATAGAAAAATACATAATCAACTAAAATTTACGTGTCCTTTGTGATAATTAACCCACTTTTAAGACGGAAGAGATATGTGATAAAACAGAAAGGAAAAATATATGTTCTCTCAAAAATCTTCACTTTGTGTTTCTTAATATTAACACATAGGAACATAATATTTGTTATAGGAAAAATATTTATTGTTCTTTTTTTACACCAAAAATCCTTACATGACTTGATGAACTTTCAAGAAAAACTTTTCCGTAAAGCAATTTTGTTCATGTATGAAAAATATAAATAGCAAAGTGTAAAGAAACTTAAAAATTGATTAGAAAAGGCTAACCGTGATGGCCAGATACATGTTGGCGTTGTACACCTTTTACCATGTCACCGTTCTTACCATATTATTAACATTAAATGACGCTACTTGCACTGGCAGCATCATAACAACCTAGTTGGCTAGAACTTCGTGCTCATAACGTGTTATGGAATAATATGAAATAAAATAAAACCAGAGAAATTTAGAGAGAGATAATACTATATCTTTTCTTAATGATGTTATACAAATGAGTAGAGAAGTCTTCTATTTATAAGAGAGTTGCTTGGTGACTAAGTAACTAGTCTTGGTGGCCAAGTAACAAGTCTTGATGGACAAGTAATAAATCTTAGTAACCAAGTAACTAGACTAGTTTATGACTAACTAACTTGCTCCCAAGTAATTTCATAATTCATGGACATTCACCCTTAATATTATTTATAACACTCCCCATTGAATGTTCATTAGTAGATAATGTGACTAATTAAAACCTTACTAGGAAAAACCTAGTGGAAAACAATTCTAGTGAAGAAAAGAAAGTACACATGTTTAATAATATGTTTTTGGTTGCATCGTTAAAAACCTTGTAAGGAAAATCCAATGGGACAAACCCTTATAATGAAAAAAGAGTACAACGCATATTAACTTCCCCTGAATGAGAGCATCAATTCACATATTTGGGTCTTTGCATCCCAATCCTGTACACTAGTTTATTGAAGGTTGACGTCGATAGAGATTTGGTGAATAAATTATCACTTGAACGAATCTGTTGCACATTGATATCACTATTCTTTTGAAGATCATGTGTGAAAAATATCTTTGGTGAAATATGTTTTGTCCTATCTCCTTTTATTAATCCTCCCTTCAATTGGGCTATGCATGCTACATTGTCTTCATACAAAATGGTGGGCAGTGTTTTAAAAGTCGTGGGGCGTAAGACGAGGCGTTTACATATGCCTCAACGAGGCGTAAGCCCCGAGGCATGGGGCGTAAGCCCCATAGGTATTTAATTTTTAATATTTATAAAATAATATAATGACAGTAAATATTTATAAACATGTAAAATTGCATAAAAATTGAAGAAAACTATAAATATGTGAAATATATATATATAGATGTGCTCCATCCCCACAAAAAATTAGCAGTCAAAATAATTAGTCAAACAATCTATTATACGCTACTTACAAGCAATATTTTAAAAGGTGGGGGCTTGAGGCAGGGCGTTTTACTTGATATGGGGCTATGCGTAAGCCTGGAGGGGGGGCGTAAGCCCCATGGATCTTTAAAATTTTTAATTTATAAATTAATAAAATAACATAATAACACAAAAAAATATAAAATATAAATTAAAAGTTAAAAATTAAAAGAAAATTAAAGGAACCCATAGAAAATAAATATCTAGCATGATTCTTAAGTATAACTAATGCATAAAAATCACGTATAACGTCTTTAACTTTTAAATAATTAAAAACTTACAATTTCTTTAAAAAAAATGATCAAACTCCACATTTTACCTTCCTAAAAGTAAATAATTAATAAAATCTTATTAGTACGATAATTAAAATATTACTTCTTCATGAATAAATACAAATTATTTTAAGATATCAAAATAAAAGTGTATAACAAGAAGGGACAAATGAACTAAGACACGACCAATAACAAGTGAAGATATAAATTCGCAATACTATGTCTCATTATTAGAGTTATGCTCAATCTTCATATTTCTGTCGATGAATAGAACTTTTATCATTAATTTGTTAAAGAATTTTGAAGGTCAACGATATTAATTAGAAAATTCGACATGTGATTTGCGTTAGAACTGTTAGGCGAGCCCCGAGCGTTGAGCGTTAGGTGTGTTTAGGGCGCACGGTCGGGCTCTTGGGGCATAAGCCTCACAGAACTAAGCCCCATACATGAGCCCCAGGGCGTTTTGCAAGTGCCCCGCCCAGGGGCGAGTCCCAGAAATGCCTTTTAAAACACTGATGGTGGGTAGTTTGTCACATTTCAAACCATATTTTTTTCGAATAAGATATTTTATAGACCTTAACCATACACATTCTCGACTTGCTTCATGAATAACAATTATCTCTGCATGATTAGATGAAGTAGCCACGATTGGTTGCTTAGTCGATTGCCAAGATATGGCAGTGCCTCCACATGTAAACACATAGCATGTTTGAGATCGAGCCTTGTGTGAGTCAGATAAATACCCAGCATCGGCATAACCAAGAAGATCGGGACTGCAATCATTGCCATAAAATAAGCCCATATCGATAGTCCTTTTGATTCCGTTCCAATGTCTCCTAGTTTGAAGAGCTATATTTGGCTAAGACATTAACTGAAAAAGTTATGTCAGGCCTTGTAGTGTTAGCAAGATACATTAGTGCACCAATTGCACTAAGATATGGTACTTTAGGACCAAGTAGCTCTTCATTCTTTTCTCTTGAGGTCGGAACGGATCTTTATTCACGTCAAGTGATCAAACAACCATCGGAGTACTTAATGGATGTGCTCTATCCATGTAAAACCATTTTAATACCTTTTCTGTGTAGGCAGATTGATGAACAAAAATTTTGTTTGCCAAATGTTCAATTTGTAAACCAAGACATAATTTTGTCTTTCCAAGATCTTTCATATCAAATTCCTTCTTTAAATAATCAATTGACTTTTGGAGTTCTGTAGGTGTTCCAATAAGGTTTATGTCATCAACATATACGGAAAGTACAACACACTCCGATGTTGTTTTCTTTATAAAAACACATGGACAAATGACATCATTTATATAACCTTCCTTTAATCAATACTCACCAAGGCGGTTATACAACATTCTTCCTGATTGCTTTAGACCATACAAAGAACTTTGCAATTTGATTGAAAATATTTTTCGGAACTTTGAGTTATGTGTGTCAAGCATTTTAAATCCATCGGAAATTTTCATGTATATTTTGTTATCAAGTGTGCCATAAAGGTAGGATGCAATCACATCCATTAAATGTATGCCAAACGTTTCATGAACAGCAAAACTAATGAGATAACGAAATGTTATTGCATTCATAACAGGTGAATATGTCTCTTCATAATCGACAATAGGTCTTTGTAAAAATCCTTGTGCAACAAGGCGTGCCTTATATCTTTGTACCTAATTTTTCTTATTTCTCTTACACACAAAGACCCATTTATAGCCAACAGGCTTAATACCATTAGGTGTTTGGACTACAAGACCAAAAACTTCACGTTTCACAAGTGAATCCAACTCAAATTGGATTGCTTCTTGTCATTTAGGCCAATCACGTCTTTGTTGACATTCTCCAACAGATTGAGGTTCAAGATCCTCATTATCTTCAATAATGCTTAATGAAACATTGTATGCAAAGATATAATCTATCACTATATTCAATCGATTCAACTCTGTCTCAATATCGATGGATTTATTGATAATTCCTTATTTTCTTGAGTCTCAGGCTCATTGATTTCCTCATGAATCTCGGGATTGATTAAATCATGTGTTTCTTTCTGAGACTCATTTGTAGTGTCATCTTGATCATTTATTTTCCCTTTTCTAGGATTTCGATCCTTAGAATCCAATGGTCTGCCATGCTTTAGGTATGCTTTTGACTCATTAGCTATGATATTAGAAGATTGTCCAACAGGAACATCAATACAGATTGGAACATTTTCTATAGGGATATGTGATTTCGTTATTCTTTTCAGATCCATAAATGCAGCTGATATTTGATTTACTATTTTCTACAAATGGATAATCTTTTGCACCTCTTTTTCACAAATAGAGGCACGTGGATCAAGATGAGACAATGATAGAGTTTTTCACAAAATTTTCCATTTGGTTTCACCATTTTCTCCCCCTAATTTTGGAAAAATGCCGCATCGAATTGGCAATCTGCAAATCGAACAGTGAACAAATCTCCCGTTAATGTTTTGAGGTAGAGAATAATGGAGGGTGATTCAAACCCAATATATATGTCTAACCTTCTTTGGGGACCCATCTTGGTGCGATATGGCTATACAGGCATATATACTGCGCATCAAAAAATTCTTAAATGGGATATATTAGGTTCATGACCCAAAACTAATTGCAACGAGGAATATTTATGATAATTTATCGGTCTGAGACGAACTAGCATTGCTGTATGCAAAATGGCATGACCCCAAACAGAAGTGAGTAACCTCGTTTTCATAAGTAGCGGTCATGCTATCAATTATAGACGTTTAATCAAAGACTGCAAAACCATTTTGAGCGTGAATATGAGCTACAAGATGTTCCACTTGTATCCCAATTGATAAGTAATAATCATTAAATACTTTGGATGAAAAACTCAGCAGCATTATCAAGTCGAATAGACTTAATTGGATTATCGGAGAACTGTGCTCGTAATTGAATTATTCGTGCCATTAATTTTGCAAATGCCAGGGCAGGTTGCGAGATGACAATAGGCACACATGAGACCATCTAGAAAATGTATCTATTAAGACCATAAAATATTTAAACGACCCACTAGATGGGTGAATATGTCCACAAATATCCCCTTGTATATATTTCAAAAATGCAGGGGACTCAATCTTAACCTTTGTGCATTATGGTGTTAATTAAAATATACACTGCATATCAATAATAATAAGATGAAATTATTTGGTTTCTGACCCTGAACCACTCGTGAGGGGAGAATGTAATATAGCTTCGTATATAACATATATCAAACTGATAAAGATAACTTTATTTTCATAAGCAATAATTTAGCTATTAACTCGAGGCACTCAATAAATTATTTTGCTAAACCAACTGTGATGTAAAGCAACTTATCAAGATGAACTGTCTTGAATAGAAAATATGAAAATTATGCTCGACATTAAATTATTGAGCAAGTTACCACACCAACATCATGTTGTGGGTTAATAATAATCGTACATGTAACCATCTCATAGATTCATCTTATTTGGTATACATGGCAGATGAATGGGCCCATATTCACCTTTGATATTTCTAGTTAATGGGATTCAATTCCAATTTTAGTTGGTATAATAATCGCTAGAACAAGCAACACAAGGGAATTCATAAAGAATATTCTTCAACACTTACCCATGTGAATTCTCATATATTTTTGTACATCATACTTAAATCAAGATTGCTAATAGGCCATGCCTGATAAAACTTTTTATATCAGTAAACTTCAAATTTATATCATGGCATGTGAAATTGTTAATTAAACTTCCGGTTTACTATGACATGGGGTTGTATATCAATAAACATCTATTTTACTGTGTCATGTAATTTCACCATATTTTTTTATTTATGTAGTACAAATCACGCAATAAAACGGGTAATTTTCATATACATATTACCGTGCTATAGTTGTAGTAATATAAAGATACTAAATCTTTTCATTATTTATAGTCTCAATATAACCAACCACTTTCGCGAATACTTTAGAAACTCAATAAGTTTTTTTGAGACTTACTACAACACAATGCCTTATTGATAATCAATTTTATTCCTCAAAAATAGTAACAATTGGCTCTTCCAGGGCTCTCAATTAATTTTGTACTACAATATATTCATCAACATCTATATGGTGAATATCTCTTTTAAAGAGAAAGTTATATCATTATCGCCATGGTCAAAATTAGATGTAAGATCTATTTCTTGCATTATTGTTGTCCTTTAATAATCACATTGCCAAAATATTTTGGCGTATAATAGGTATGTGACCAATGACCATTCATGCCATAATAATGACATTGTTTTCTTATTTCATCTCAAACCTCCTTCTAGAGGTGAGCGTGGTATATTCACTACCACTAACACGTTCATATTCTTCCAAGAATGAATATGTATTCATAATAATCTGATTATTACATTGTTTGCACATTCACTTTAGGAATAGAACATAATAATCCATGTGTTCTTTATAAAATGTCATGCCATATCAATGGCAAACATCACTTTCACAAAGTGAAGGATTATTTTGAGAACCATTATTGTTTTCATTACCACAATGATGACGATTATAATTTTATCCATTACCACGTCCACATCTATTCATATCTCCATGGTAACATCATATCTTATTTTAGACTTATGGGACGGGTTACCACTATTGGTGGCGATTGAATTTAATTTGCATATACGAACTTTCATTAACGGAACTCAATCAAATAAAAAGTATCAAGTAAATATATAAAAACGAAATAATCAATTAAAATCTACGTGTCCTCTGTAATAATTAACCCATTTTAAGATGGAAGAGATATATATGTGATAAAATAGAAAGAAAAAATATGTGTTCTCTCAAACATCTTCACTTTGTGTTTCTTCATATTAACATATAGGAACATAATACTTGTTATAAGAAAAATATTTATTGTTCTTTACACCAAAAATCCTTACATGACTTGATGAACTTTCAAGAAAAACTTTTCCGTAAAGCAATTTTGTTCATGTATGGATATATAAATAGTAAAGTGTAAACCAGATATATGTTGGTGTTGTACACCTTATACCAGGTCATCATTCTTACCATATTATTAACATTAAATGATGCTACTGGCACTGGCAGTATCATAATAACTTAGTTGGCTAGAACTTCGTGCTGATAACGTGTTATGGAATAATATGAAATAAAGTAAAACAAGAGAAATTTAGAGAGAGATAATACCATATCTTTTCTTGATAATGTTATACAAATGAGTAGAGAAGTCTCCTATTTATAAAAGAGTTGCTTGGTGACCAAGTAACTAGTCTTGGTGGTCAAGTAACAAATCTTGTGAGCAAGTAACCAATCTTAGTGACCAAGTAATTAGACTAGTTTATGACTAACTAACTTGCTCCCAAGTAATTTCATAATACATAGACATTCACTCTTAATATTATTTATAACAATATCAACTTTATTGAAGTATATTTTTTACGATCTACAACAAGATATATAGTAAGCTCCCCGGATGCAGACATAATCGTCATAAACACAAAAGAAAATTGCGCCACACATCAAACATATACATTGTAACCATTCGTAACTTTACTTTCAACAAATTTACTATTTGTAGCTATATATTTATAGCAAATCCATGAAACAAGAGAGCAACAAGCTCTCGTAGCTTAGTCGGTTAGAGCGACCGCTTAGTTAGCAAAGGACTTGAGTTCAACTCTCTTTTATTTTCTGTATTTCTGTATTTCGCCTTGGTTGTATTCAGTGCACGAAGGAATACAGTCGATACAGGTTGTATCCTTTGTATACACCCTTGTATTCAGTCGATCCAGGTTGTATCCTTTGTATACACTCCTGTATTTCATCTTTGTTACAGTTGATACATGTTGTATTCGTTACGCAAATGAATATAACGAGCAAATACAATTGATACAAGTTGTATTCGTTGAGTGAACGAACACAGATACATGTTGTATTCGTTGCTCGTTTGAATACAAGTAATACAAGCTAGTAATAATTGAACAGTACCTATGAATGGTAATTAGGCAAACTATAGTTACTAGGCGGTAAACTATAGCGTTTTATGAAAATTCCTCAAAAATAACTACTCCTATATATATATATAGAACTTCAAATCTAATTAATAGGAAGTTGGTAATGCTTACTTCCGAGCAATTGAATTAACCGCTCGTACGCCGCCTCCGCCGCTCATTCACATGACGGTGTGTTATTTTCGATTCCAACAATTTATACTTTGATTTGTAGATTAAACAAACAAAGCCTAAACCTGATCAACCTCGTTTAAACCTAACCAACGAGACGACCGACAAAATTATAACCTTATGTGGCGCTTAGCTAGCTAGAATTTCCGGTATCCAATTATTAATTTTTTTGTTTTTGGTTTAATGTGAGTTTTTTTATCCTACTCCCCCAAGATTTTCGCAGATCTATTCAACAGCTTATAGCTAAGATAATTGTAAGTTTGGAGATTCTTGTTCTTAAGCCTACCTATATCTGAAAGTTTACTCCACACAATTATATTGTTTACCCGAAAAAATGGATAGAGTTGAATTTGTACATAATTCTAAGGGTACGTGGTATAACCTGACACAAATCGCAAAGGGAAGTATAAATATCAAATCTTGACTGTAAATAATGAAATATAAGTAAAATTGAAAAGATGATGATTTATGAGTAAACAAGATGAAGTAATGTATGAATGTCTTGATGGAGCCCCTTACAGAAACAACAAACATCCCTCTTATAGTGGAGGGATCCTACTTTGGATATAATTAAAAATACATAGTGGGGAACCCATGATAGATTAGTTATTCTCTAATTCTAGCCGAGATTCTCTCCCTCAGTGCAACTGTAACAACTCTTGTCTCTCAGCTCGATGTTGATCGGACTTGATATTGATCGATCTCCAGATTTAGAGATCGATATTGACTTGAGCTCGATATTGATTCGGGGCCCGGTATTGACTCGGGGCCCGGTATTGGTTGGTCTCTAGCTCTTAAGCTGGATAAGCTTGGTAACCTGGTTTCAGATCTCATCTCGATATCATGAAGACGCTCTTCGGTCCATCATGTTCCCATCTTGACCAACCGTACGAAAGTCGAAACCGATTTTGACCGTATACAGATAGTCCCCTCATTTCTCGGGAAAGATATAGCAAGAAACGATATGATTTTCCAACGGCACGATTATATATACATTGACATTTGTATCGAGCCCGATCATGACGTACGTGATAGCTTTCCCGTCATTTTAGATTACCAAGGCATTAAATGCATGACAGACGATGGCCGGCCACTGCTGATATTGAACTGTCATTGCTCAATCTATAAATAGCCCCTATTTTTACCATTTATCATTTTTACATCTCCAATTTTCAAATTTTCTAAGTTTTTTCTCGCATCTTCTGAGTTCATCTGTAAATCTGTGATTTTCACTGCAAAATCTTTCTCTAAAACACCAAATCTTTGTCATCTCCTTCTATTTTCAATCTTTAAATCCAAAAATGGCGAAAACGTCGAAAACAGTTCCTCAAAAAGAGGTCATCGCTTCTTCATCTCGACCCGTCGATGGCGAGGATGTGGAGGAGCCTCGCCTGAGGAATTCGTTCCGGTAGGGTGTTTAACTGTAGGTGATTTTAAAATTGAAAATCCTTCTCCGATACCGGGTCGATGTGAGCCAATGTCGAGGTACCAATGTTCAATTACCGAGAAAGTTCTTGAGAAAGTCATTCAAGAATGCAACTGGGATAATAAACTCGTAGTAATCCCATCACCTGATGAATCAATTACTACCCACGTCGAAGGATTCTTAAGTGTTCACACTTATTCTTTCACGTTGGTTCCTCTAGACCCCGTCATCGTCGCCTTCTGCAAGAGGTACGACGTGACCCTTGGCCAGATCCATCCTTCCTTTTAGAGGATAGTGATCCTTCTTCGATTTTTCTCGAGCAAGATCGAGGGATGTATCTTCACGCTCAATCACCTTATGCGCCTTTATAGTCCCCGACTTTACCGAGGAGGGTTAATCAAGCTTGCTCGCCGAGCAACCAAAGCACCGTTCTCGAGCATAGATGAGACTCGGGATCGGGGTTAGATGGGGCATTTTGTTCGAATCAAAATGTCGGACCTGATCCCTGCCGATGACTTGCCATTTCCTAAGAAATGGAATATGAGCCGTGAGTAAACGTTTCTCTTTGTCTGTTTTGAATTTGTGATTGCCTTTCATTTTGTTGATCCATTTTTCTTTTCATCATATCCGTAGCTCGGATGCCGGAACCGAATCTTAAACAATGGGTTGAAGGTCTGGTGCTGTAGAGACCATACTCCGAGCATGCTTGGGTCAAATTATCAAAGGGTCGATGGGAGGCCCGTTGTCATAGTAAGTCTCTTTTTCGATTTGTCTGTTTTTTGTTCTTCATTATTTACTAATTCCCCTTTTTTCTTCCCCGTGTAGGACTCGGAAAGGATGTAGTCATGAGGCCCCTATCTGGTGATGAACAGGTTCCTGACCCAAAGCAGGTTAAATAAAGAAAGAGAAAAGATGTACCGGCTAAGAAACCTTGCAAGCCAAAGGGGGGCTCCGGTGCCATGCCTTCGAAAGTGGTCCGCCAATTAAGAGACGAGCCCGAAGAAGGAGAAGAGGATTTATCCTGTGTACGGGCTAATGTTGCGTTTCAATAATCTTCCGAATTGGCGGAAGCAAATAAGGGAATCCTAGCCATAATCCCGGAACAAGAAGAAGCAGAGACTATCCCTTCTCGAGCTAATATGATTGAAGGGGAGACCGAAGGTAAGTCTTCTCGGGCAGTAGAAGATATTTCAAGGGATGAGCTCGGGATAGTTGATATTAGTGGATCCCCTCAAATTTTGGATGCTATGATCCGAGAGGCCAGCATATTAGAATGTCGGTCCTACGAGGGCATTCAGGAGTCAACCGATATCTACGGTTTTCTGGATGGGCTCGAGTTAGCTGCCTCGGAGGGGGTTATCGATTTTGGCAGAATACCGATACCAAAGAAAGCATCATGGTCGGGTTCTGTAGGGCCTTCATCGGTTCACAAATTGGTGGATCGATTTCCGGCCCCGAGTGTTAATCCCGACCGTAGGCGGAGGATAGTGCTCTCTGTGCCTGAGGATACCCTAATTTATTCCCCTCCCGTAGGGATTTCCAGTTACCTTTGGTCTATGGTGACTGAAGAGGATCTATAAGTGATGAATGCGGTGGGGCCTGCCTGTCTTTTCAACGAAGCCCAACATGCTTTGAATTGGGTAACTCTGATGACATCTTTGATGTTCCTTTTATACATAGAATTGTAGATAATTCTAACGTTTTTCCTCATGTTTGTAGGCTTCAGTGTTGCATCACAAGGCCTCCCTCCGAATCCGAGAGGAACACGAGGCTGAGGTTCGAAACCTCACTGAGAAGAGCGACTCTTACAAGCTCCTTAGTGAAAAACTTCGAGCAGATTTGATAGCAGCTCGGGAAGAGCACGAGGAGATGGCTGAGCAGGTATTCCGTATTTTCCATGATAGTGAAGATGAAATGGAAATAACCACTAACGATCTGATTCTGTAGGTTCGACAGAGGATCGAGCAGATCAGACGGCTTAACTCACAGGTAGATAGGCTACTGGTTGAGGCAGAATAATTTAAAAAGAGTATGGATATCCTTGCCTCGAAAAAGGAAGCCGTTCAAGCTCAATTGGAGTTGTCTAATGCCCAACTTTGATCTGAGAAAGAAAATGCCTCGGGGCTGACCGAGAAGATGAAAGAGCTCCAACATCGGTTGGATTTGGCCATTTCTGATAAACCAGGCTGGGCTAATGAACTTGAAGTGGCGAGATCTGAGGTGATCGAGGCCAATAAAAAAGCCGATGCTAAAGTGGCCCAGTTCAGGATCGATGTTGAGGTCAACCAAGCCAAAGCCAAGAGCATGGTCGAGCATGCTAAATGGCAGGCTCGGAGAGAAGCTCTTGAGGAGGTCAGTGCTTAGGGCTTCAATGTTGGGGCCGAGATTGAAGTTCCCAGGGCGTAGGAGAACAAGGCTCGAAGGCTGGCCTTTCCTGAGGAAAACTCTGATAGCTCGAGTGAGTCTAAAGGTGAGGAAGATGTCGAGAGCACGACCTCCGATGAAGATCAAGCCATTTAGGGCCTTAGGTAGTTTGTTGTGTTCTTTTGAGACTACTTTCGGTCTTTGTATAAAGAACTTCCTTTTGGCCAGTTGCCTTTGTACAAGATTTTGTAAATATAAAACTTTCTTCCTTTGAAGCAAAATAGCTTTTTAAGCTAAATAGTTCAAATTTGAATCATTGTTGCCTTCGAGCTTTGTGGGTAGTCCCCTTCGTTTATCGGGCTCGAATTAAGGTAACCTTCAGGCTTAAATAGTCAAGTGAGTTTCTGCTCGAACTCGATGTAATGAGTATCCCTTAGGCTTTAATGGTCGAGTGAGTGATTGCTCGAACTTGAAGTAAGAGTAGCTCATAGGCTTAGTAGTCGAGTGAGTGTTTGCTGGAACTCGAAGTATGGGTAGCCCGTAGGCTTAGTAGTCGAGTGAGTTTTTGCTCGAACTCGAAGTAATGAGTAGCCCTTAGGCTTAAATAATCGAGTGAGTTTTTGCTCGAACTTAAAGTGATGAGTAGCCTTTAGGCTTAATGGTCGAGTGAGTGATTGCTCGAACTTGAAGTAAGAGTAGCCCGTAGGCTTAGTAGTCGAGTGAGTGTTTGCTCGAACTCGAAGTAAGAGTAGCCCTTAGGCTTAGTAGTTGAGTGAGTGATTGCTCGAACTCAAAATAAGAGTAACCCTTAGGCTTAGTAGTCGAGTGAGTGATTGCTCGAACCCGAAATAAGAGTAGCCCTTAGGCTTAGTGGTCGAGTGAGTGTTGCTCGAACGCGAAGTAGAGTAGCCCTTATTCTTAATAGTCGAGTGAGTGTTTGTTCGAACTCAAAGTGAAAAAAGCCCTTAGGCTTTATGGTCGAGTGGGTGTTTGCTCGAACTCGAAGTGAAAACAGCCCTTAGGCTTAGTAGTCGAGTGAGTTCTAACTCGAACTCGAAGTATGATTAGCCCGTAGGCTTTATGGTCGAGTGAGTGATTGCTCGAACTCGAAGTAAGAGTAGCCGTAGCTTAGTAGTCAAGTGGGTGATTGCTCGAACTCGAAATAAGAGTAGCCCTTAGGTTTAGTGGTCGAGTGAGTGATTGCTCGAACTCGAAGTAAGAGTAGCCCGTATGCTTAGTAGTCGAATGAGTGATTGCTCGAACTCGAAATAAGAGTAGCCCGTAGGCTTAGTAGTCAAGTGAGTGATTGCTCGAACTCAAAGAAAGAGTAGCCCATAGGCTTAGTGGTCGAGTGAGTGATTGCTCGAACTCGAAATAAGAGTAGCCCTTAGGCTTAGTGGTCGAGTGAGTGATTGCTCGAACTCGAATTAAGAATAGCCCGTAGGCTTGGTAGTTGAGTGAGTGATTGCTCGAACTCGAAATAAGAGTAGCCCTTAGGCTTAGTGGTCGAGTGAGTGATTGCTCAAACTCAAAGTAAGAGTAGCCCGTAGGCTTAGTAGTCGAATGAGTGATTGCTCGAACTCGAAATAAGAGTAGCCCGTAGGCTTTATGGAGATTGATCTCGTCGATATTTCAGATGGTAGTCCCTGATTTATGGGGCAAGTTTTTCAAACTCCTCCGGTCGTGGTCAGCCTTTAAGCCTATTTGAATCATGAAGTAGAACGAACTTTCCAAAATATGAGATTTCGGTAAAGAAGAAGTTTCTCTTTATAAGTCATTATACATGTGTTCGTGTTTTGTGCCAGGGTTCGAGAAAACTATTCGGGCATGGTTCGTTTTGACCATTTAGCCCTTACACTTTTCCCGATCGAGACCCTTTTTGACATGAAGTAACTTTCTTGTATCGAACTTGATTTACTCGATAGTGATGCCCCCCCTCCCAGTATTCGAGGTTGATTGTAGAGAGGTCTCAGATACTGTTGAATTGTTCTAAGTTAGCACGGTCCGCTGCCGCCTCGTTAAGAAACAATAGTGCAATGTGTGTCTTCAATTTGATTACCTACAATTGTTAGTTTTGAAGTATCAAAGAAAAACAAACAAACGGGACTCGTACCTTAGCTGTAGTATCGCTTTTTGGTGAGTTTCATTCTAATTGTTAGGCCCGAGAGCCTCGATGCTTTCTTTAGGCCTGATGGTCCTATCGAAATCGTTTTTGGTCATGATCCCTGATTATTTCGACCTTGATCATTTCTTCTTTCGTTTCTTACATGTTTTTGACCGGGTCCGCTGCTCCTCCTATCTTCATTATATGGCCAATATTGATCCCTGATCGTCCTTGGTTCTCGGTCGATATCCCTTTTAATAATGGACCCAGAACCCAGTTGATCGTCTTCGACTCTAATTTTCGATTGATACCGATTGTGCACATCGGCCCAAGTAATAGCTGGGTACTCGATCAGGTTATGCTTCAACTGCTGTGAAGCCATCGAACTCTGTTTGCTTAGACCTTAAGTGAAAGACTGAACAACCCAATCGTCTGTGATTGGTGGTAGATCCATTCGTTCCATTTGGAAACTAGATATGAACTCCCTTAGCATCTCGTTATCTTTTTGTCTTACCTTGAACATGTCTGACTTCTTGGTCTCAACCTTTATGGCCCCAGTATGTGCTTTTACGAAAGAATCTGCAAGCATAGCAAAAGAATCGATAGAGTTAGGCGGTAAGTTATGATACCATATCATTGCTCCATTTGAAAAGGTTTCACCGAAATGTTTCAACAATACAGATTCAATCTCGTCATCTTCTAGATCGTTCCCTTTAATGGTATATGTGTAAGAGGTGACATGTTCGTTGGGGTCAGTCGTTCCATTATATTTAGGAATTTTGGGCATGCAAAACTTCTTTGGGATCGGTTTAGGAGATGCACTTGGGGGGAAAAGGCTTTTGCACGAATTTCTTAGAATCCAACCCTTTCAACACTGGTGGTGCCCTCAGGATCTGATCAACCCTAGAGTTATATGTTTCCACTTTTTTATCGTTTGCTTCGATCTATTTTGTGAGTTCCTCGAACATCTTAATAATTTAGGGATTAGTCCCCGATTCTTGCTCATTTGACCTTACTATAGCGGGCTCCGTTCTGTGGGTGACTTCTCAGGGTGGACTGGGCTCCGGCCTGCTCGGTACCTGGGTTTGACTCTGCAACTGAGCTATCGCTACCTTCTAAGCTTGCAATTTTTCAAAAATTATAGGCAAGTTGATTCTGTTTTCATCGACGATATGGGTATCTCGAGCTGCAGATCGAATTCCACCTTGAATGTTATTTTCAGGGTCGGAACGTTGGTTTGCCTTAATGTCCATATGCGAATTAACGTCTAATGGCACTTCGACCCGAGCTCCAACGGCATCGACGAGCGGCCTTTCGCCTATGGGCATCAAATTGTTGTTCTCATCTTGAAGGACAGCTTCGTTGTCGATTTGTAAGGCCATTAATTGAGAGTTCGTCGTTGCTAATCCGAAATCAAAGACACTTCCAAAAACAAGCGTAAAATGTTATGTTTTGCAGCGATTCGTATCAAATAACCACTGTTATTCTTAGCCCCATAGTGGGCGCCAAACTGTTTACCCGAAAAAATGGATAGAGTTGAATTTGTACATAGTTCTAAGGGTACGTGGTATAACCTGACACAAATCGCAAAGGGAAGTAGAAATATCAAACCTTGACCGTAAAGAATAAAAAATAAGCAAAGTTGAAAAGAGGATGATTTATGAGTAAACAAGATGAAGTAATGTATGAATGTCTTGATGGAGCCCCTTATAGAAACAACAAACATCCCTCTTATAGTGGAGGGATCCTACTTTGGATATAATTAAAAATACATAGTGGAAAACCCATGATAGATTAGCTTTTCCCTAATTCCCGCCGAGATTCTCTCCCTCAGTGCGACTGTAACGGCTCTTGTCTCTCAGCTCGATCTTGATCGAACTTGATATTGATCGATCTCCAGATTTAGAGATCGATATTGACTCGAGCTTGATATTGACTCGGAGCTCGATATTGACTCGGGGTCCGGTATTGACTCGGGGCCCGGTATTGGTCAGTCTCTAGCTCTTAAGCTCGATAACACCACTTCGCATCATAGTCCGATTTGGACTCGAGCTCAATAATGGCTTCGAGCTCAGTGTTTGATCGATCCCTGAAACTCGATGCTCGGTAACCCGGCTTCAGATCTCTTCTCGATATCATGAAGACGCTCTTCAATCCATCATGTTCCCATCTTGACCAACCATACGAAGGTCGAAACCGATTTCGACCGTATACATATATAGTATCATGTCTTACTTGATCCTTTGGAAATAGATGCATGTGTTGGGACTGGTAAAGTTTGAAGGGGTTAGAACGATTTCATTATTATACAAAAAGATAATCAAATTTTAGTGCTCTTAAGTCATAACAAGTATCAGTTAAAAAAAATTCAATTCTTTTAATCGATTATATACATGACTTTCCCTCATAAAACAATGCCTTCAAACCAAAAGCCTAAAATGACTTTCCCTCATAAAAAGGTCGGATATGCCTTACAGGGTCTACGTAATTGGAAACCTTCTCTAACTTATTTCTTACAAAATACAAATGCACGTAGATTTTTGTTAGAAGCCTATTTCATGCTTGTCTTGAATCTTTTCTTATAGAAAAAACATTATCTAGTGAAGTTTACTAACCATAACTAAACTTTGTCACTTTTTCGTGATGCAACTTTTTTTATATACTATATTACTCATAAGAAGTGTCACAGTGTCAGAGCTATTCAAACTTCTCAAAAACTTGGTTGAGTTTTGTTCTCTTCCCCTTCCCCAATGCATGGTTGTTAGTATAATATTTTCTTTCTCAAAATAAAGATAAAATTTAATTTTCTTAAACTTTTTATTTTACCCACTTTATCCTTAATGAGAAATTTTTTGTAATGACCCGGCCGGTTATTTTGAGTATTACAACCCCGTTCTCCCATTTACTGCTCATTTTGTGCTTTACAGTTATTATGTGACTTGCCAAGGAATTTGGTTCGGGCCCCGTGAGGTTTCAGAATGAATTGAGACACTTAGTCTCAAGGATGAAAACTTAAGTTGAAAAGGTTGACCGGATGTTGACTTTTGTGTAAACGACTCCGAAATAGAGTTTTGATGATTTCAATAGCTCTGTATGATGATTTTGGACTTAGGAGTATCCGAAAAATTATTTGGAAGTCCGTAGTTGATTTTGGCTTGAAATGGCAAAATTAGGAAATTGAAGGTTTGGAAGTTTGACTGGGAGTTGACTTTATTGATATTGGGATCGGAATCCAGTTCTAAAAATTTTTATAGGTCTGCTATGTCGTTTATGACTTGTGTGCAAATTTTGAACTCAATCGGATTTGATTTGATAGGTTTCGGCATCGAATGTAGAAGTTGGAATTCGTTAGTTTTCATTAGGCTTGAATTGGGGTGCGATTTATGGTTTTAGCGTTGTTTAATATGATTTGAGGCCTCAACTAAGTTCGTATGATGTTTTAGGACTTGTTTGGTGTATTTGGTTGAGGTCCTGGGAGTCTCGGGTGAGTTTCGGATGGTTAACATATCAAAATTTGACTTAGAACAAAGCTGGAACTTTCTGCCTACTGATGCAATCGCACCTGCGGAATTTGATTTGCAGATGCGAGCTTGGAAAGCGCAGAAGCAGACATGGGGCTGGTGAGGCAGTGGTCGCAGGTGCAGACGGGTGGTCCGCAGAAGCGGAGTCGCACCTGCGAAGATTCGATCGCAGAAGCGAAAATGAGGAGGGCCAGACTGCTTCACAGAAGCGGACAGCTTCTCGCAGAAGCGGACTCCTTGTCCGTAGAAGCGATGAAGCCGCAGAAGCGAAGGGAATTATTGCACCTGCGAGACTGCAGATGTGGTCAATTGGATCGCAAGTGTGAAAACACTGCACAGTGTATAAGACAGAGGGGTCCGAGATTTTTCTCATTTTTGGACATTTCAAACACGGTTCAGGGCGATATTTCAGAGAGAATTCACGTGGAATCTTAAGGTAAGTCACATGTGATCATTGTTAGTCTATAATATTGAATTATCATTGAGTATTTCGACTAGATTACATATTTTTGAGGTAAAATTTAAAATTTGGGCCTAAGGTTTTGAAAATAAGATTTAAGGATTTGAAAATCGAGTTGATGTCGGAATTTAGTAAATTTGGTATGGTTGGACTCATGGTTTAATGGGCATTCATATGTTGTAATTTTTATCTGGTTCGGAGACGTGGGCCCCACTGATAATTTTTGAGTTGAATTTCGGATTTTGGTTGGAAAATTTAGTATTTTCATATGGAATTGATTCCTATAATTTGTGTTGACTATATCAAATTAATTGTGACTAGATTCGAGGCGTTCATAGGCCGAATTGCAAGGATAAAGCTTATTGGAATAAAGAATTTGCACGATTTGAGGTTAGTAACACTTCCAAAATTGGTTATGAGGGGTATGAATCCATGAATTACGTGTTATATGAATTGTTTGGAAGTAACGTACATGTTAGGTGGCGGGCGTGTGGGCGTGCAACATAGAAATTGTGACTTAATTTTTTCCGTGAAGTTGCATAATCAAATAATGATGTCATTATCTATATATCTTCCACGTGTTAGAGAAAGTGAGTTGAGATTCGTATTAAAGATCATGTTTAGGCTACGTGCCGATATTTTTTGTACCCACAGAGGTCGTATTGCTATTGAATTAATTGTTGAAAATGTAAATTTCATACTCAGTTACATCTATTATTTGCACATCATATCTCAGTCTCTTTTGTCATTCATTGATATATCATATCATTATGTCGGGTTGATTTTCATGTCATTGTGAGCCCGAGAGACTGGAGATTGTGAGTGTTATTTATGGGATCGTGTTGCACGCTGCAACATATTTTATTTATGCCTGGATCTGGCTATTATAGCACAAGGGCTGAAGGAGCCCCTCTGGAGTCTTCAACCCATACATTGAGTGCGGTTAATTTTGTATTGAGGGATGGATCTTCCCTGGGCATGGATCTTGCCCGAATCACTTATATTTTTTGGAGGGATTTTTCTAGCACGGATCTTGCCTAATTATCTAAATTGAGGGATGGATCTTCCCTTGGCTGGATTGGTCTTATACAATACTGAGTGATTGAGTGTCAGTGATATATATTTGGGGATGGATCTTTCATGGGCTAGATTGGCCATATACAGTACTGAGTTATTGAGTATTCTGAGAGTGTGAGTTCACGAGGTTTCCATTGTGTTACATCACATATAGCATGTATTTTTAGCATGTAGATATAGAGATGTCATATTCCTCATATAATGTAGAATTTATCTATTTTACTTGTATTGGGCTTATCTGCTGAACTTGAGAATATGCCTATATTTTTGTACTGTTATTTCTATATTAGACTGTACATGTTGATCTCGTCACTACTTTCATCCCAAAGGTTAGTCTTGTTACTTATTGAGTGCATGGGGTCTGTTGTACTCATACTACACTCTGCACTTCATGTGCAGATCCAAGTACTTTTGGATACGGCAGCTGCTAGATTTCAGAGTTTTATCTATTGGAGACTATCGAGGTAGTTGCTTGGGATCCGCAGACCTTGACTCTCTTTCCTTTCAGTTATTTTATTGTTCTATAATTTTAGATAGTGTTTTTATCAGTCAGACTATGTTATCATTTAGATGCTCATGTACTTAGTGGCACCGGATTTTTGGGAGTGTATTTGTATTAGTATTTATGGGATTTTCTATTAAATCTAAAAATTATGTTTTCAAACTTAAAAGATTATAGTGGTTTATTGAGGTTATCGGCTTGCTTAGTATTGAGATATGCGCCATCATGACATGCGAATTTTGGGTCGTGACAAGTTAGTATCAGAGCCTAGGTTACATAGGTCTCACGAGTCATGAACAGGTTAAGTAGAGTCTTGCGGATCGGTACGGAGATGTCTGTACTTATCTTCGAAAGGTTGCCGAACCCTTAGGAAAATTTCACTTTCTTGTATTCTGTCATGCGAATTTGTTGATTCCGGAAACTAAATATCTGTTATTCTATTCTCTCACAGATGGTGAGGATACGTACTACCAGGTCAGACAGTCAACCACAAGTGCCACCAGTTAGGGCCACGAGAGGTCGGGGTCGTGGTAAAGGCCGGAGCCGTAGTAGAGGTCGAGGTGTAACTCGTACAACAATTAGGGAAGCACCTGCAGAACCACCAATTGCTCCAGCTCAGGAGTAAGTTCCAGATATAGTTGAGCCGGCGGGACCACCTCAGGGACCAGCTATGCCTATTGTGATTTCAGGCCTTTATGAGGCTTTAGCCCAGATATTGACTGTTTGCATTGGCCTTCCTCAGGTGATTTCGGCTCAGTCCGGGGGAGGTACTCAAACCCCTGTCGCCCGTACTCCAAAGCAGGTAGTGTAGGGACTTCAGATACTAGGGACACTACCAGTCCAGCCGGTTGCAGCTGCTCAGGCCCAAGTGGGTCCAATTATGAATGACGAGGAGCAGAAGAGACTAGAGAGGTTTGGGAGACTCCTTCCTCCATCATTCAGTGGAACTGAGTCAGAGGATGCCCAGGATTTCTTGGATAGATGCCAGCGGATGCTTACGTACAGCGGGTATTCTGGAGACCAGTAAGGTCTCATTTACTACTTTTTAGCTGACCGGAGCAGCCTTCAGATGGTGAGAGACTTATGAGATGAGCAGAACAGTTTGTGCAGCACCACTTTCATGGCATGAGTTCTCCGTATTATTCCTGGAGAGGTTTGTGCCATAGACTCGCAGAGAGGAACTACGCAGGCAGTTCGAGCATTTACGTCAGGAGGACCTGTCCGTGATCCAGTATGAGATGCGGTTTTCAGAATTGGCTCGTCATGCAGTCTGGTTGGTTCCCACTGAGAGGGAGAAGATTAGGAGGTTCATTAATAGCCTCATCCAGCAATTCTGTTTTGTTATGACTTTGGGAAATATAGCATATGCTAAATTTGACGTACTGGTTGACAATGCTCGACTACTAGAAATGGTCCGTACTTAGGAGCGTGAGGAGAGGGAGGCCAAGAGGTATCGTGGTCCGAGTAATTCTAGCGGTGTTCCATCTGGGAGCAGTCCTATCACAGCAGGGGTCGGCCTTATAGACCCGCTCATATGGCTCATCCAGCTCATCGTAGCGCATCAGCTAGCCATGGTTCATATAGTGCTCGACCGAGTCAGTCTTCTCTTAGTGCACTTCCAGCTCAGAGTTCTCTCGTGCACCATCAGTTCAGGGTTCATCTGTACCAGGTTCTTCTGGTAGTTATTCTGGTTCTCGAGGTCCACCTCAGTGCTTGCCGACATTTTCAGAGAGGGGTTTCTTTAAGTGTGGAGAGTTGGATCATGTGAAGAGATATTGTCCCCGCCTATCGGGAGGTCCAGTTCAGCAGAGGATCTATGTTATGACTCCCGCACCAGTTATTTCACCGCCCGCTAGCCAGCATGGGGTGGGCACAAGCAGCTAGAGGTCGCCCTAGAGGGGGAGGCAGATCAGGTGGCGGTCAGGCTTGATTTTATGTTGTTCTTGCCAGGCCAGAGACCGTTGCTTCAGATGCAGTCGTTACAGGTATTGTTTCAGTGTGCCAAAAAGATGCTTCCACTTTATTTGACCCTGGTTCTACTTATTCTTATGCATTATCCTATTTTGCTCGTTGCATGGACATGCCCTATGAGTCCTTAGTCTCACATGTTCGTGTATCTACGCTGGTGAGTGATACTATTATTGTGGACCGTGTGTATCGGTCGTGTGTGTTAACTATTGGGGGATTGGAGACTATAATTGATCTCTTATTGCTTAGTATGGTTAATTTCGATGTGATATTGGGTATGGATTGGTTGTCTCTATGTCATGCTATTCTGGATTATCAAGCTAAGACCGTGACGTTGGCGATGCCAGGGTTACCAAGGATCAAGTGGAGAGGTTCTCCAGATTTTGTTCCCAGTAGGGTAATCTTACTTAAAGGCCCAACGAATGTTGGGAACAGATGTTTGTCATATTTGACCTTTGTGAGAGATATTGATACAAATACTCCTACTATTGATTCTGTGCTAGTAGTGCGAGACTTTCCGGATGTATTTCATGCTAGCCTGCCGCTTATGACACCCGACAGGGATATTGACTTTGGTATTGATTTGGTGCCGTACTTAACCCATTTCTATTCCTCAGTATCGTACGGCACCAGCTGAGTTAAAGGAATTGAAAAAGCTACTTCAGGAACTTCATGATAAGGGGTTTATTAAGACTAGTATGTCGTCTTGGGGTGCACCAGTTCTATTTGTGAAAAATAAAAACGGTACTATGCAGATGTGCATCAACTACAGGCAGTTGAACAAAGTTACATTCAAGAACAAGTATCCTTTACCACGTATTGATGTTTAAAGACGGCATTCAGGACCCGCTATGGTCACTATGAATTTCTCGTGATGTCTTTTGGGCTGACCAACGCCCCAGGCAACGTTCATGCACTTGATGATCAATATATTCCAGCCATAATTTGATTGATTCGTCGTAGTATTTATTGATGATATCCTGGTGTACTCACGTAGCCAGGAGGAGCATGCGCAACACTTGAGTATTGTATTACAGACGTTGAGAGAGGAGAAACTTTATGCCAAGTTCTCTAAGTGTGAGTTTTGGCATTTGGTGGCGTTCTTAGGGCACGTGGTGTCCAGTGAGGGGATTCAGGTAGATCCGAAGAAGATAGAGGTAGTTCATAGTTATCCCAGGTCAACTTCAGCTACTGAGATTCAGAGTTTTCTCGGCTTGGCCGGGTATTATCATCACTTTGTTGAGGGCTTCTTGTCTATTGCATCGCCCTTGACCAAATTGACCTAGAAAGGTGCTCCATTCGGGTGGTCGGATGAGTGTGAGGACAGCTTTCAGGACCTCAAAACTGCCTTGACCACAGATCCAGTTCTAGTTATTCCTTCAGCTTCAGGCTCTTATACAATGTATTGTAATGCTTCTCGGATCGGTATTGGGTATGTCTTAATGCAGAAGGGTAGAGTGATTGCTTATGCTTCGCGCCAGTTGAAGCCACATGAAAAGAACTGCCTTGTTCATGATTTAGAATTGGCAGCCATCGTTCATGCATTGAAGATTTGGAGGCATTATCTCTATGGTGTGTCTTGTGAGGTATTTACAGATCATCAGAGTCTCCAGCACTTGTTCAAACAAAAGGATCTAAATTTGAGACAGCGGAGATGGTTGGAGCTGATAAAGGACAATGATATTACTATTCCGTATCATCTCGGGAAGGCCAATGTGGTGGCCGATGCCTAGAGTAGAAAGGCAATGAGTATGGGTAGCCTTGCATTCATTCCTGTTGGTGAGAGGCCTTTTATAGTTGATGTTCAGTTGAGTATAACATTTCACCCTCAGACGGACGGATAGTTCGAGCACACTATTCAAATATTGAAAAATATGTTATGTGCTTGTGTTATAGATTTCAGGGGTTCTTGGGATCAATTTTTTCCACCTGCAGAGTTTGCTACAATAACAGCTACCAATCGAGCATTCAAATGGCTCTGTATGAGGCTTTGTATGGAATATGGTGTCGATCTCCAGTGGGTTTGTTTGAGCCGGGTGAGGCTAGGCTATTGGGTACTGATTTAGTTCAGGATGCTTTGGAGAAGGTTAAATTGATTTAGGATCGACTTCGCACGGCGCAGTCTAGACAGAAGAGTTATGCTGACCGGAAGGTCGCGATGTTGCTTACATGGTAGGAGCGAAGGTACGACTATGAGTTTCGCCTATGAAGGGTGTTATGAGGCTCGGGAAGAAGAGCAAGTTAAGTCCTAGGTATATTAGGCCTTTGGAAATACTTAAGAAGATTGGAGAGCTGGCTTATGAACTTGCATTGCCGCCTAGTCTATCGGGTGTTCATCCAGTATATCATGCATCCATACTCCGGAAGTATGTCGGAGATCTGTATCATGTTTTAGATTTCAGTACAGTTCAGTTGGATGGTGATTTCACTTATAATGTGGAGCCGGTTGCCATTTTGGACCGACAGGTTCGAAAGTTGATATCAAAGAACATAACTTCAGTGAAAGTGCAGTGGAGAGGCCAGCCAATCAGATAAGCTACCTGGGAGATGGAGACGGAGATGCGGAGCAAATATCCACACCTATTTGAGACTCCGGGTATGATTATAAACCCGTTTGAGTACGAACGTTTGTTTAAGAGGGGGAGAATGTAACGAGTCGTCCGGTCGTTTTGAGTATTACAAACTTGTTCCCCTATTTACTGCTCATTTTGTACTTTACAGTTATTACGTGACTTGCCGGGGTATTTGGTTCGGGCCCAGTGAGGTTTCGGAATGAATTGAGACACTTAGTCTCAAGGAAGAAACCTTAAGTTGAAAAGGTTGATCGGATGTTGACTTATATTTACACGACTTTGGATTAGAGTTTTGATGATTCCAATAGCTCCGTATGGTGATTTTGGACTTAGGAGAGTGTCCGGAAAATTATTTGGAAGTCCGTAGTTGATTTTGGCTTGAAATGGGGAAATTAGAAAATGAAAGGTTTGGAAGTTTGACCGGGAGTTGACTTTATTGATATCAGGGTCGAAATCCAGTTCTGAAAATTTTTATAGGTCCATTATGTCGTTTATGACTTGTGTTCAAAATTTGAAATTAATCGGATTTGATTTGATAGGTTTCAGCATCGAATGAAGAAGTTGATATTCGTTAGTTTTTATTAGGCTTGAATTGGGGTGCGATTCGTGATTTTAGCATTGTTTGATGTGATTTGAGGCCTCGACTAAGTTCGTATGATGTTTTAGGACTTTTTGGCATATTTGGTTGAGGTCCCGGGGGCCTTAGGTGAGTTTCGTAAAGTTAACAGATCAAAATTTGACTTAGAACAAAGCTGGAACTTTCTGCTTACTGATGCAATCGCACCTGTGAAATTTGACTCGCAGGTGCGAGCTTGGCAAGCGCAGAAGCAAAAAGGGGGCTGGTGAGGCAGTGGTCGCAGGTGTGGATGGGTGGCGCAGAAGAAGCGTCGCACCTGCAAAGATTCGATCGTAGAAGCGGAAATGAGGGGGGCCAGGCTGTTTCACAGAGGCGGACAGCTTCTCGCAGAAGCGAGTCCGCAGAAGCGATGAAACTGAAGAAGCGAAGGGAATTCTCGCACCTGCGAGACCTCAGATGCGGCCAATTGGGTCGAAGGTGCGAAAACACTAGGGCGATGTTTCAGAGAAAATTCACCGAAAATCTTGAGGTAAGTCACTTGTGATCATTGTTAGTCAATAATATTGAATTATCCTTGAGTATTTCGACTAGATTACGTGATTTTGAGGTGAAATTCGAGGATTTAGGCCTAGGCATTTTGAAAATAAGATTTGAAGATTTGAAGGTCGAGTTGATGTCGGAATATGGTAAATTTGGTAAGGTTGGACTCGTGGTTTAATGGGCATTCATATTTTATAATATTTGTCGGGTCCCAAGACGTGGGCCCCACTTATGATTTTTGAGTTGAATTTTGAATTTTTGTTGGAAAATTTAGTATTTTCATATGAAATTAATTCTTATAATTTTTGTTGACTGTATCGAATTATTTGTAACTAGATTTGAGGCGGTCAGAGGCCGAATCGCGAGGAAAAGGCTTATTGGAATAAAGAATTTGCACGGTTTGAGGTAAGTAACACTTCTAAACTTGATTTTGAGGGTATGAATCCCTGAATTACATGTTATATGAATTATTTGGAGGTGATGCACATTCTAGGTGACGGGCGTGTGGGCGTGCACCATAAAAATTGTAACTTAATTATTTCTGTGGAGTTGCATAATCAAATAATGATGCCATTATCCACATATACTCCACGTGTTAGAGAAATTAAGTTGAGACTCATATTAAAGATCATGTTTAGGCTATGTGCCGATACTTTTGGGACCCACAGAGGCCGTATTGTTGTTGAATTAATTATTTAAAAATGTAAATTCCATACTCAGTCACATCTATTATTTGCACGTCATATCTCAGTCTCTTTTGTCATTCATTGATACATCATATCATTATGTCGGATTGATTTTTATGTCATTGTGAGCCCGAGAGACTGGAGATTGTGAGTGATATTTATGGGATCGGGCTACACGCCGCATCATATTTTATTTATGCCTGGATCTGGCTATTATAGTGCTTGGACTGAAGGAGCCTCTCTGGAGTCTGCATCCCACACATTGAGCGCGGTTGATTTTATATTGAGGGATGGATCTTCCCTAGGTATGGATTTTGCCCGAATTACTTATATTTTTTGGATGGATTTTCCCTAGCATGGATCTTGCCTAATTATCTATATTGAGGGAAGGATCTTCCCTGGGCTATATTGGCCTTATACAGTACTGAGTGACTGACTGTCAGTGATATATATTTGGGGATGGATCTTTCGTGGGTTGGATTGACCATATACAATACTGAGTGATTGAGTATTCTGAGAGTGTGAGTACACGAGGTTTCCATTGTGATACATCATATACAACATGTATTTTTGGTATGTAGATATAGAGATGTCATATTCCTCATATCATGCATAATTTATCTATTCTACTTGTATTGAGCTTATCTATTGAACTTGAGAACATGCCTACATTTTTGTACTGTTATTTCTATATTGGACTGTACCTGTTGAGCTTGTCACTACTTTCAGCCCAAAGGTTAGTCTTGTTACTTATTGAGTGCATGGGGTCGGTTGTACTCAAACTACACTTTGCACTTCGTGTGCAGATCCAGGTACTTCCGGATACGGCGACTGCTAGATTTCAAAGTTTTATCTGTTGGAGACTATCGAGGTAGTTGCTTGGCGTCCGTAGACCTTGACTCTCTTTCCTTTCAATTATTTGTACTGTTCTATAATTTCAGACAGTGTTTTTATTAGTCAGACTATGTTATCATTTAGATTCTCAGGTACTCAGTGGCACCGGATTTTTGGGAGTGTATTTGTATGAGTATTTGTGGGATTTTCTATTAAATCTAAATATTATATTTTCAAACATAAAAGGCTATAGTGATTTATTGAGTTTATTAGCTTGCCTAGTATTGATATAGGCGTCATCATGACATGCGAATTTTGGATCGTGACACTTTTATAGCCACAAAAGTATTATAGGCATAAGTTTCAAATATTTTATAGCCACTTAAATATTATGACATATTTAGGCCTACAGGTTTCAAAAATCTCATTTTCTTTTTAAATTTTATTGTGAATCATATTATGTCACATAAATTGAAATGTTGGGAGTATAGATAAAGCATCAGCAAGAAGAAGAAATAATTAACTTAAAGACGCGCTAGAAATTATTTTAAACAAATTAACGTGTCTCCACTTTATTAACTACAAAGTTTTACAACAATAACTTTTATACAATCTAGAAATAGTGATAATGTTTCTTGGATACTCCATGCATGCAGAGTTAATATTCACAAAAGAATTACTTGGCCTCTTATCTACACGAGCCAAAAGATGAGCTATTGCAATATGACTCCACAACCATAAGAATTATTGACTATCTCAGCATCCGCCACCGCCGCCACCGCCTCCACAGCCGCCTCCACCACCGCCACCGCAACCGCCTCCACCACCGTAATCACCTCCTCCACCTCCATAGTAGTGCCCACCGCGGCCCCAACGGCTCTTCTTGCCGTTAGAGGAGTCTCCACAAGCAAAAATGACCATTGATATCATCAAAATAGACATAACCACCATTCCCACCATTATCATAAGACCCGAACCCTCTTTTGCTGAGCCACCATCTCCCACACCATAGGTTAATCGTGCCATATTTCTGTTTAGACTTTAATTAATTAATTCTCTGAAGAAACAATATCTCGACAAGTATATATAGGCGCCATTAAGTGGCCTTTGGTGATGTTTGGTTGTAGACTAATTTTCGTATGAGCTGACCGTGTGTTGCTTGGTTGACCCTTGAGCAATCATTGAATCTGATTATTCTAATGGGGAAAAAAGCCTACTAGCCATGTTCAACAGAGTTGCAAGTTTATCCAAAAGACCGACTTTGATTTGGTCATAGTTTTAAGTTGCGTCTCTAATGTAAGAAGCCTATGAAGTCATGAGAGTGCTCATTACGCTTTTGCTTCCTTAAACTTCTTCAGTACTACTTTCCTAGGAAGTTGCACTTAAATTCGTCCAAAACACCAACTAAATATTTGGTTCTTTAATTTGATTCACTTATTTCCAAGAACATTATGCATACATGACTTCAGATTTTCAAAATCAGTTTTATTCAAACTTGCTTCTTGTTATTTAGGGAAAATTTTAAATTTCTAAATGAGACAATTCACACTACTAACATTATCCACTAGGGCTAGAGTATTAAGTATAGGTGCAGTCGATTTTTTTAGTTTCTATATTTATATTAAAAAATTCATTATATATTAATTACGAATCCAACAAATGACGAGCTATAAACGTCTAAGTTATGGCTTTGTCCCCAACCAATAAAATTGAACCCAAGACCTTCAAGTTTTATAAAGCTCAAACCTTGGTCAAATGTCCCACCCTCCACCACCAATCTATGGAAGAGCATCTATTCCTAATAAAAATATTCTAAATAGATCTCCTGGTAACAGTTCTATTTAGGCTCTTCAAGAGCCTAACACCCACTACTGTCAATGGTTTACCACTTTGGATAAGCATTTTATTTTCACCAAACATTCATCCAACTTAATGTGAAAGTAATTTTTAATTTTTATTAATTATAAATATATTAAAGGAATTTTAGTCTGTTCAACATATAGTGCTCATCACTTTATTTATTAGACACACAACAAGAGTTTTTTTTCACGTCAAAATAGAGTTGACTAAATTTTACGTACGAACTTATTGACATTTTACTTAGTGGCATCAAATTATGATCACCAGGGGACGAGAATTTGAAGAGAAAAACTTGTATCAAGTCATCTTTTTAAATTTTTAACTATTAAAAATGTATTGAATTATTTTAGACATTCAATTTATTGTTAAAAGATTGAAATTGCTATGTGATGAGAATTTGAAAAAATATTATGTTAATGTAAAATGTTTCTAAGAATGTCAATCTTGTGATAGAGATATTTGCAAGATGGCTTAATAATATAGGTGTCAAGGGGCTGGGCCGGGCCGATTAAGGGTTAGGGAATAGTGAACCGGCCGGTTTCATGGCTATTTTTTTTTTATTTTTTTGTAATTTTATAAAGTAGACGTTTGTTATACAAAAAAATAATAATAAATTAAATAAACTCGGTGTGATGACCCAAAAGGTCATCTTATGTTTTAGAACTCGATTTTGCGCTCTTAAGCCATACAAATCTCATTTTTACCCTCCTCGATTTGCGTGCACAGTCTAGGCGTGTTTTCGAAAATCTTTTATGTTGAAAATTGAAGAAAAAATGAATTTTTGCCTTAAAAGTTGATTTTAGTTAATTTCGGTCAATATTTTTGGTAAACGGGCCCGGATCCGTGTTTTGACGGACCCCGTGAGTCCGTATCGAATTATGGGACCTGGGCGTATGCCCGAAATCAAATTCGGAGGAGCCTAGCTCGAGTTTTGAATTTTTGATAAAAATTAAAAGTCGGAAAATTTATTGTTTTTAAGAATTGATTGATATTTGGCATTATTAGTACCAGGTTCATATTTTTGGTTCCGGAGTCCGGTATAGGTCCAATATAATATTTATGACTTATCTGTGAAATTTGGTGAGAAGTGGAGTTGGTTTGACGTGATTCAGACGCCCAGTTGAGAAAATAAAAATTTTAAAGTGTTCTTGAGAATTTCATTTGATTTGGTGCTAAATTCGTAGTTTTAGGTGTTATTTTGGCGATTTGATCACGCGAGAAAGTTTGTTTGATGTATTTGGACTTGTGTGCATATTTGGTATGGAGCCCCGAGGGCTCGAGTGAGTTTCGGATAGGCTATGAAGTGAAATTTGGACTTAGAAACGTTGTTGGTGTTCCAGATCTGGCGTTGGCCTCTAATCTCGCAATTACGAGATCAGAGTTCGCAATTGCGAAGCCTGACAGTGTTGCAATTGCGAGCTACTCATCGCAATTGCGAAGAGTAGCTGGGCCATAGAGTCTTCGCAATTTCGAAGACTCCTTCGCATTTGCGAAGTTGGTCTGGGGAAGGGGTTCTTCGCATTTGCAAAGAAAGGGGTAGCAATTGCGATCCCAGTTTCGCATTTACGAACAAAATGTTTGCATCTGCGACAGAAGCAGAAATGCGACAGGTTCGCATTTGCGATACCTTTCTCGCATTTGTGAGCTTCGCAACTGCGAAGCTCAAGTCGCAAATGCGACATCTGCAGCTGATCAAAATGACTCTTGGACGAGATTTTTGATTCATTTCCCAAATCTTCAAAACCTAAAACACAAGAGGCGATTTTCCAAAGACCATTTCTTCCCCAAATCATAGGTAAGTAATTCTAAACTAGTTTCTTTCAATCTTTCACTATATTTTTTAAGATTCCAACCTAAAATCTAGAGTTTTTATGGTAGAATTAGGGGTTTGGGTAGAAACTAGGGATTTCTGAAATTTGGGGGTTTAGACCTCAATTTGAGGTCGGATTTCAAAACCAATTATATATCCGGGCTTGGGGGTGAATGGGTAAATAGATTTTGGTCTGAAACTCGGGTTTTGACCAAGCGGGCCCGGGGTCGATTTTTTGACTTTTTGGAGAAAAATTTGAAAATTTTATTTTATGCAATGTAATTGATTCCTTTAGAAATATTTGATATTATTGAGTCATTTTTGAATAGATACGAGTGGTTTGGAGGTGAATTCTAGAGGAAAAGCTATGATTGAGAATTAAGTAACCTTCGGAGCAGCGTAAGTGTTGTGTCTAATCCTGACTTAAGGGAATTAGGAACCTCAGATTATTTGCTATTTGAAATTCATGTGAGCAGCGTATATGTGAGGTGACGAGTACTTATGCGCCGCCAATTTACTTGTTTTCCCTGTTTCTCCCGTTCTTCTTATATTGTCTCTTTGTCATGCCTTATTGCTACAGGTTTAGTCTAATGTTATTAAATTAATCGTTCTTATCATGTTTACGGATCTTCTGGTGATGATTGATTATTTATTTCAAAGTTGAGATTTATATTGTGAAACCAAATGTTAAAGTAAGGCTTGTACGTGTTGTTCTATCTCCCAGTTGTTAATTGTTCATTGCATTATGGTAAGGGAGAGTGTTAATGCACGAAGGGTGATGCCGTTCCATATTGTGAGTGTTAATGCACGAAGGGTGATGCCGTACCATATTATGAGTATTAATGCACGAAGGGTGATGTCGTTCCATATTGTGAGTGTTAATGCACGAAGGGTGATGCCGTGCTATAATATAAGAGTAAAAGCACGAAGGGTGATGCCTGTCGTTTCTATTGATTTTATGGTGAGGTTAAGAGTAAAAGCACAAAGGGTGATGCCGTGCATTTTTTCTTTACTATATTCGTGCTCCTGTTGATTCATATTATATTGGTTGTTTTAGTTCTCGTTCTGCTGTAGCTCTTTACTTCGTATTTTTCCCCAGCATGTATCCCCTCCCGATAATTCTTGTCTAGCTCTTTATTACTGTTATTTGTATATACACTATTAAATTATACAGGTTGATTTATAGGTGCCTTTCCTTAGCCTCATCACTACTTCGTCGAGGTTAGGCTCGACACTTATCAATACATGTGGTCGGTTGTACTGATACTGCACTCTGCACTTTCTGTGCAGATTTTGGTATCGGCTCGGGTTGATCGAGATTTTAGCTATTGGACCCCTATCCGGAGACTCAAGGTAGATCTGTCGGCGTTCACAGACCTTGAAGTCCCCGTTTATCTTTTCAATTTTGCTATTTATTTCATCCAAACAATTGTATTTCTTTCAAACTATTACTTGTAATGAATTATAGAATGCTCGTGAATTGTGACTCCAGATCCGGGCGGTAGTAATTAATACAGTTTTTTATATTATTTCACACTCGTTATAATTTATCTTAGCTAATTGTTGTTATTTACTGAATGGAATAAGGATTGGTTTAAATGATTCTATAATGTTGGCTTGCATAGTAAGTGAAATGTTAGGCGTCATCACAGTCCCGTCGGTGAGAATAGCGGGTCGTGACAAGTTGGTATCAGAGCACTAGGTTGCCTAGGTCTCACAATTCACGAGCAAGCTTAGTAGAGTCTGGAGGATCGGTACGGAGACGTCTGTGCTTATTTTGCAGAGGCTATGAAGTATAGGAACAAATTTCACTTCTATTTTCCTCTGTCGTGCGATGTTGTTTTCTGAATACTGATTGAACTCTTCTACTCTTGTTCTCTCGCAGATGGCGAGAACACGTACCTCTTCCTCATCTGAGCAGAAGCCAGAGCCTCTAGTGGAAGCTCCTACGAGGGGCAGAGGTCGAGGCCGAGGCCGTGCCAGAGGCTGAGGCAGGGGCAGGGCTCAGCCCAGAGCCCGAGCAGCAGCCCCAGCAGTGGAGCCTCAAATAGATCTTGATAAGGAGATTCCAGCCCAGACTATTCCCCCTAGACCAACTCAGGTTCCGGAGGGGTTCATTGCCACCCCAGTACTTCAGGATGCTTTGGTCCGTTTGGTGGGCCTTATGAAGAGTGTGGCCCAGACTGGCGCATTTCCCATGGTGCCACTACTCCTGCTCCGGAACAAATATCTCCCTAGTATCAGGTTCCAGCAGCTCAGCCAGTCAGAGTAGTTCATCCGGTTGTTGCGGCACAGGCCGGAGATGGGCCAACTATGTCTTCTAAGGCTTTTTGGAGATTGGGCAAGTTTACCAAGCTCTTCCCAGTTCACTTCAGTGGTGCTCCTTCAGAGGATCCCAAGGAGTATCTCGACAACTGTCACGAGGTTCTACAAAATATGGGTATAGTGGAGACCAATGGGGTCAATTTCGCTGCATTTCAGATGACTGATTCCGCCAAGAAATGGTGGGGAGATTATTTGTTGACCAGACCGGCTGGGTCACCTGCTCTTACTTGGGACCAATTATCTCAGCTCTTTGTAGAGAAGTTATTGCCTATCATATTGAGGGAGTAGCGTCGTCATCAGTTTGAGCATCTCCAGTAGGACAGTATGACTGTTTCTCAGTATGAGACCCGTTTTGTGGATTTGGACCGTCATGCTACTCTTCTTCTTCCCACCGAGAGAGAGAGGGTGAGGAGGTTTATTGATGGACTTGCTCAGCTTATCAGATTGCAGATGGCTAAGGAGACTAGGAGTCAAATTTCTTTTCAGGCGGCTGCTAATGTTGCCAGACGAGTCGACATGTTTCTTGCTCAGGGAGGTCAGGGGTCTGACAAGAGACCTCGTCATTCCGGTGAGTTCAGCGGTGCGTCATCTAGGGTCAGAGGTACTTTTGGTAGAGGCCGTCCTCCCAGGCAGTTTCATTCAGCACTCCAAGTATCCCACGGTGCCTCAGGTGGTCGTGGTTCTCATATGCCTTATTCCGACCAGCTAGCTTACAGTGCACCACCAGCTCCTATTAGTTCACCTCCACTCCAGAGTTATCAGGATGGTTACTCAGGTCGATAGGGTCAGTTTCAGGGTCAGCAGTCATAACAACCGAGGTTATGTTATACTTGTGGTGATCCGAGGCACATTGCTAGATTTTGCCATCAGGCAATGGGCAGCATCAGAGTTCTCGTTCCATGGTTCCGGCACCAGTTGTCGCACCACCTGCTCAGCCAGCCATCAGCCAGAGGTAGAGGCCAGACTGTTAGAGGTGGAGGTCAGGCCGTTAGAGGTAGAGACTAGCCAGTTAGAGGTCATCCCATGGACGTAGTTCAGAGTGGTGGGGCCCAGCCCCAATGTTATGCTGTCCCAGTCAGGCCTGAGGCTGAGTCATCTAACGCTGTTATCAAAGGTATTGTTTCAGTTTGCAGTAGAGATGCTTCAGTTCTATTTGATCCGGGATCTACTTACTCCTATGTGTTATCCTATTTTGCTTCATATTTGGTTATGCCTCGTGATTCTTAGAGTGCTCCCGTGTATGTGTCCACACTTGTGGGAGATGCTATTGTTGTAGATCGTGTTTATCGTTCGTGTGTGGTCACCATTTGGAGTCTTGAGACTCGTGTAGATCTTCTACTTCTTGATATGGTTGATTTTGATGTCATATTGGGTATGGATTGGTTGTCACCCTATCATGCTATATTAGATTGTCACGCCAAGATGGTGACCTTAGCCTTGCAGGGGTTGCCTCGATTAGAGTGGAGAGGGGATCTTTGCCATTCTACCAGCTGGGTTATCTCTTATGTGAAGGCTTGGCATATGGTCGAGAAGGGGTGTCTAGCTTATTTGGCTTATGTCTGCGATTCTAGTGCGGAGGTTCCTCCCATGGATTCAGTGCTAGTTGTTCGTGAGTTTCCATAGGTGTTTCCTACAGACCTCCCGGGGATGTCACCCGATAGGGATATTGATTTCTGTATTGATTTGACCCCAGGAACTCAGCCCATTTCTATTTTGCCATACCGCATGGCCCATCCAGAGTTGAAAGAATTGAAGGAACAATTGCAAGATTTGCTTGATAAGGGCTTTATTAGACCTAGTGTCTCGCCTTGGGGTTCACCTGTGTTTTTTGTGAAGAAGAAAGATGGATCGATGAGGATTTGTATAGATTATCGGCAGTTGAACAAAGTCACCATCAAGAACAAGTATCCATTGCCGAGGATTGATGATTTATTTGACCAACTTCAGGGAGCCCAGGTGTTTTCGAAGATTGATTTGAGATCTGGCTACCATCAGTTGAGGATTAGGGCATCTGATGTCCCTAAGACAGTTTTTCGGACTCGGTATGGGCATTATGAGTTTCTAGTGATGTCATTTGGGCTGACAAATGCCCCAGCAGCATTCATGGATTTGATGAACCGGGTGTTCAAGCCCTACTTGGATTCCTTTGTGATTGTGTTTATTGATGATATCTCGATCTACTCCCATAGCCGAGAGGAGCATGAACAACACCTTCGGATCGTTCTTCAGACTTTGAGAGACAGCCCGTTATATGCTAAGTTCTCGAAATGTGAGTTTTGGTTGAGTTCGGTTGCTTTCTTGGGTTACGTTATATCAACAGAGGGTATTTAGGTAGATCCTAAGAAGATAGAGGCAGAACTGTCCTAGACCCACATCAACTACAGAGATCCGTAGTTTCTTAGGTTTGGCGGGCTACTACCGTCGATTTGTGGAGGGGTTTTCATCCATAGCAGCCCCGTTGACCAAGTTAACCCATAATGGTGCCCCGTTCAGGTGGTCAGGCGAGTGTGAGGCGAGCTTCAAGAAGCTCAAGACAGCTTTGACCTACGGCACCGGTATTGGTGTTACCCACAGGTTCAAGATCTTATACAGTATATTGTGACGTATCTCGTATTGTTCTGGGTGCGGTATTGATGCAGGGTGGCAAGGTTATTGCATATGCTTTGCGAAAGATGAAGGTTCACGAGAAGAATTACCCCGTTCATGATCTAGAGTTGGCAGCCATTGTTCACGCGCTGAAGATTTGGAGGCACTATCTTTACGGTGTGCCATGTGAGGTATTCACAGATCATCGCAGCTTGAAGTATTTGTTCAAGCAGAAGGAACTCAATTTGAGGTAGAGGAGGTGGTTGGAGCTATAGAAAGACTATGATATCACCATATTGTATCATCTTGGGAAGGCCAATATGGTGGCTGATGCTTTAAGTAGAAAGTCAGCTAGTATGGATAGCCTTGCTTATATTCCAGTTGGTGATAGACCACTTGGATGAGATGTTCAGGCCCTGGCCAATCAGTTCGTGAGGTTGGATGTTTCTGAGCCCAACCGTGTTCTAACTTGTACAGTTGCTCGGTCTTCTTTGTTTGAGCGCATCAGAGATCAGCAGTATGATGATCCTCATTTGCTTGTCCTTAAAGACACAGTGCGGCATGGTGATGCCAAACAAGTTACTATTGGAGATGATGGAGTTTTAAGGATCCAGGGTCGTATTTCTGTGCCTAATGTGGATGGACTTCGTGAGTTGATTCTTGATGAGGCCCACAGTTCCCGGTATTTTGTTCATCCGGGCGCCGCCAAGATGTATCAGGACTTGCGGCATCATTATTGGTGGAGGTGAATGAATAAGGATATAGTTGTTTATGTAGCTCGGTATCTAAATTGTCAGCAAGTAAAATACGAGCATTAGAGACCTGGTGGTTTGCTTCAGCAGATAGAGATTCCTGAGTGGAAGTGGGAGCGTATCACTATGGATTTTGTTGTTGGACTACCACAGACTCAGAGGAAGTTCAATGCAGTTTGGGTCATTATGGACTGGCTGACCAAGTCAGCGCACTTCATTCCTGTGGCAGTTACCTATTCTTCGGAGTGGTTGGCAGAGATTTACATTCGTGAGATCGTCCGTCTTCAAGGTGTGCCCGTGTCTATCATTTCTGATCGAGGTACGCAATTCACCTCGCACTTTTGGAGGGCAGTACAGCGTAAGTTGGGTACGCAGGTCGAGTTGAGCACAACATTTCATCCTCAGACGGACGGGCAGTACGAGTGCACTATTCAGATCTTGCAGGATATGCTCCGCGCATGTGTTATAGACTTCGGAGGATCATGGGATAAGTTCTTGCCCCTTACAGAGTTTGCCAACAACAATAGCTACCAGTCGAGCATTCAAATGGCTCCCTATGAGGCATTATATGGTAGGCGATGCCGGTCTCTAGTTGGGTGGTTTGAGCCGAGGGAGGCTCGGTTGTTGGGCACAGACTTAGTACAGGATGCCTTGGATAAGGTCAAGATTATTCAGGATCGACTTCGCACAGCTGAGTCCAGGCAGAAGAGTTATGCCGACCACAGAGTTCGTGATGTTGCATTCATGGTCGGGGAGAGAGTGTTGCTTTGGGTATCACCCATGAAAGGTGTAATGAGGTTCAGAAAGAAGGGCAAGTTGAGCCCTAGGTATATCGGACCTTTTGAGATTCTGGAGAGAGTGGGAGAGGTGGCTTACAGGCTTGTGTTGCCACCTAGTTTATCAGCAGTTCATCCGGTGTTCCATGTATCCATGCTTCGAAAGTATCATGGCGATCCGTCCCATGTGTTAGATTTCAGCTGTCCTGTTGGACAAGGATTTGACTTACGAGGAGAAGCCGGTGGCAATTATAGCCCAGCAAGTTCGCCAGTTGAGAGCAAAGAGTTACCCTTCAGTTCGAGTGTAGTGGAAAGGTCAGCCTGTTGAGGCAGCTACTTGGGACTCTGAGTCTGATATGCAGAGTAGATATCCCCACCTTTTTACCAGCCCAGGTACTTTTCTATGTCCGTTCGAGGATGAACGGTTGTTTTAAAGGTGGAGAATGTGATGACCCAAAATATCATCTTATGTTTTAGAATTCGATTCTACACTCTTAAGACTTAAAAATCTTATTTTTACCCTCCTTGATTTGCGTGCACAGCCCTGGCATGTTTGCGGAAAGCTTTTATGTTGAAAATTGATGAAAAAAAGAATTTTTACCTTAAAAGTTAATTTTAGTTGACTTCGGTCAATATTTTTGGTAAACGGGCCCGGTTCTGTGTTTTGACAGTTTCGGTGGATCCGTATCGAATTATGGGAGCCCGAAATCGAATTCGGAGGTCCCCAGCTCGAGTTATGAATTTTTGATGAAAATTAAAAGTCTGAAAAATTATTATTTTTAAGAATTGATTGATATTTGGCATTGTTAGTACCGGGTCCGTATTTTGGTTTCAGAGCCCGGTATAGGTCCAATATAATATTTATGACTTATCTGTAAAATTTGGTGAGAAACGGAGTTGGTTTGACTTGATTCGGACATCCAGTTGAGAAAATAGAAATTTTAAGTGTTCTTGAGAATTTCATTTGATTTGGTACTAAATTCATAGTTTTAGGTGTTATTTTGGCGATTTGATCGCGCGAGCAAGTTCGTATGATGTATTTGGACTTGTGTGTATGTTTGATTTGGAGCCCTGAGGGCTCGGGTTAGTTTCGGATAGGCTACAGAGTGAAATTTGGACTTAGAAATGTTGCTGGTGTTCCAGCTCTGGTGTTGGACTCTGATCTCGCAATTGCGAGATCAGAGTTTGTAATTTCGAAGCTTGGCAGTATTGCAATTGCAAGCTACTCATCGCAATTGCGAAGAGTAGCTGGGCCATACAGTCTTCGCAATTTCGAAGACTCATTCGCATTTGCGAAGTTGGTCTGGGGAAGGGGTTCTTCGCATTTGCGAAGAAAGGGGTCGCAATTGCGATCCCATTTCCGCATTTACGAACAAAATGTTCGCATTTGCAACAGAAGCAGAAATGCGACAGGTTTGCATTTGCTATACCTTTCTCGCAATTGCGAGGTTCGCAATTGCGAAGCTCAAGTCGCAAATACGACATCTGTAGCTGATCAAAATGACTCTTGGACGAGATTTTTGATTCATTTCTCAAATCTTCAAAACCTAAAACACAATAGGCGATTTTTCAAAGACCATTTCTTCCCCAAATCATAGGTAAGTGATTCTAAACTAGTTCTTTTCAATCTTTCACTACATTTTTCAAGATTCCAACCTAAAATCTAGAGTTTTTATGGTAGAATTAGGGTTTTGGGTAGAAACTAGGGATTTCAAAAATTTGGGGGTTTAGACCTCAATTTGAGGTCGGATTCCAAAACCAATTATATATCCGGGCTCGGGGGTAAATGGGTAAAGGAATTTTGATCCGAACCTCGGGTTTTGACCAAACGGGCCCGGGGTCGATTTTTCGATTGAGAAATTTATTTTATACAATGTAATTGATTCCTTTAGCAATATTTGATATTATTGAGTTATTTTTGAATAGATACGAGTGGTTTGGAGGTGAATTCTTGAGGAAAAGCTATGATTGAGAATTAAGTAGCATTCGGAGCAAAGTAAGTGTTGTGTCTAACCCTGATTTGAGGGAATTAGGAACCTCAGATTATTTGCTATGTGAAATTCATATGAGCGGCATATATGGGAGGTGACGAGTACTTATGCGCCGCCAATTTACCTGTTTTCTCTGTTTCTCCCGTTCTTCTTATATTGTCTCTTTCCCATGCCTAATTGCTATAGGTTTAGTCTAATGTTGTTAAATTAATCATTCTTATCATGTTTACAGATCTTCTAGTGATAATTGATTATTTATTTCAAAGTTGAGATTTATATTGTGAAACCAAATGTTAAAGTAAGGCTTGTACGTGTTGTTCTATCTCCGTGTTGTTAATTGTTCATTGCATTATGGTAAGGGAGAGTGTTAATGCACGAAGGGTAATGTCGTGCCATATTGTGAAGGGTGATGTCGTTCCATATTGTGAGTGTTAATGCACGAAGGGTGATGTTGTGCTATGATATAAGAGTAAAAGTACGAAGGGTGATGCCGTGCCGTTTCTATTGATTTTATGGTGAGGTTGAGAGTAAAAGCACGAAGGGTGATGTCGTGCATTTTTCCTTTATTGTATTCGTGCTCCTGTTGATTCATATTATATTGGTTGTTCTAGTTCTCGTTCTGCTGTAGCTCTTTTCTCCATGTTTTTCCCCAGCATGTATCCCCTCCCGATAATTCTTGTCTAGCTCTTCATTACTGTTATTTGTATATACACTGTTAAATTATACAGGTTGATTTGTAGGTGCCTTGCCTTAGCCTCGTCACTACTTCGTCGAGGTTAGGCTCGACACTTACCAGTACATGGGGTCAGTTGTACTGATACTGCACTTTCTGTGTAGATTTTGGTATCGACTCGGGTTGATCGAGATTTTAGCTGTTGGACCCGCTATCCAGAGACTCAAGGTAGATCTGTCGGCGTTCACAGACCTTGAAGTCCTCGTCTATCTTTTCAGTTTTACTGTTTCTTTCATCCAAACAGTTGTATTTCTTTCAAACTATTACTTGTAATGAATTCTAGAATACTCGTGAATTGTGACTCCAGATCCGGGTGGTAGTAATTAATGCAGTTTCTTTATATTATTCCACACTCACTATAATTCATTTTAGCTAATTGATATTATTTATTGAATGGAATAAGGATTGGTTTAAATGATTCTCTAACGTTGGCTTGCCTAGCAAGTGAAATGTTAGGTGACATCACGGTCCCGACGTTGGAAATTTCGGGTCGTGACACTCGGCCCTGCCCGGCCTAACACATTAGACCCGGAACCGTTCCGGTTAAATTTTGCACCGGGGAAGCCCGGAACCGGTTAACCCGGTAAAAAATAGCTATTGAACCGGTCCGGGTCGGTCCGGTTAACCGATTCCCATGTGACTTGACCATAACGGGTCGTTCTAGTCCGGTTAACCTGTACCAAAAAACTTTCTGGCACAGTCCGGTCCCCGTCCCAACCCAACCCGACCCCTTACTACCGGGCCGGTCCGGTTCGGGCTAAAATCGGTCTGGGCCGGTCCGAAACCGGGCCAGCCCAGCCCGTTTGACAGCTTTACTTAATAATCATCGTTGTAAATAATTTTCAATAAAAACATATATTAATTTTGTTGTATAAATCCAAACCTCTTATTAAAGGTTGACTCTAAATCATTCGAGCTACCCTTGATATTGCTTCCTCTCCTCATGTAACAACAAATTACCCCTCTGCCACTTGTTGTTCCTTTGTGTTACAAAATAAATTAAAAATATTGATAATTTTTGTTAACCGATTGTATAAATGGTAGCCCATACACATGAGGGTTTTCGTCATTAATTGCTTCTCTATAGACTCCATATGTATCTAAAATTGTATAAATCGAATGACTAAAGTTCATTTAAAGTAAGAGATTAAAAAAAGGAAGAGACTGCTTACATGCCTGAAATAATTATGCAATAATAGCAGCTTGACGCCTTGTCTAGTCATTATTATCTCTCAAATATTGCGTAAAATTGTTTAAGTCTAACTAACCAGTGAAAATATATATCTTGCTTCAATGCCAAAAAGGAAGTTTAAATTTGCTAAAACTTGCATCTATAACATAATTGTATCTATTTGGAAGTCATTGATTTTCAACAAAAGTTGCAGTTTTCCGTAAAGGATAAGTTCTTCAATAAGGATCCTTAACATATGATAGCTAATAGACATGCAAACCAAATACTTGGGAACGTACATCCGCAAGACTCCTAACTTTGGTGTTCGCTACCGTCTTAATAATAAAAATCAAAGCAGCATCTCGTTTTTTACTTTGTTTGCCAATCATTTGCAATCTGTGTCATCGAATCAAAAAAAGCTTTAAATTATATCTTGAAAATCTATGTTCTTTCCTAGTTAATACACTCAATTTGTCCAGAGAACCAATTTCATCATGATAATAAAGTGTTATCTCTAATATAACATGTAGCATATAAGCCAAAATGCTAGAAGAATCTCTATAATCACAATAGAGGATTAAGTATGTCATGGTAGACATTCTGGGAAGGAATATCTAAGAAAGAGAGTCTGGCAACTCGTTAAATAGAAATAAACAAATATATATATATATATATATATATATATATATATATATATATATATATATATATATATATATATATATATATATATATATGAACATGTGTTGCACGTTAATAATAATATGTGATGATTTAAATATTTATTTATATGAAGGAACAAAAAAATTAATTATTGAGAGAAATTTTATGTATAATAATACAACAATCATCTAAATGCCTAAATATATTATTATCAATTTTGTCATGTTAGTTAGAAAATTATGTATTATAGTTTTAAAGTATTTAATGTGATGGTATCTTAACGAACACTTCTTTGTGGATAATATTTTTTTGTGTATGTTTCCTCCTAATGCTTTGGTTGCTCTGACTTAACCAAAACTCTTGTTGTCGATCTTGATATCCCTTCTTGAAAGTGCAACATATAGTTGTTCATCTAAGAAAACATATTGCGGTAAATATAGTTCAATATTTCGGATATTTGTTCTTGTGCTTTATTTGTTATATTTTCAAAACATAAATATACTAAATATTATTTCCACACAAATTTAGAAGGATATTCCTTAGTTTCAGAAAACGAAAGTTGAATTCAGGGATAAGAATATACTTAGAAGCACATTGACCATTATCATAATTTTTGCATATATGGCGTTATTGTCAAAACTTTTATATATCATATGTGTGCTATTACATAAGTTATTCGGCGTATCTAAGTTTTTCAGTAGCATGACAGATAGTAAGTGTAACGACCCGACTTGTCATTTTGAGTAATTACTCTCCTTTCTACTATTTGAAGTCTTGAATAGTTTCATATGATGTATTATGACATGTGTGAATCGTCGGTTTTGATTTTTCAGGTGTTTCGGGATTAGTTCGGAAGAATGAATTTCATGTTGAAAGTTTAAATGAAAAAGGGTTGACCGGAGTTTGACTTTAGTGCAACCGACCCCAGAATAGAGTTTTGATGATTTCAACAGCTCCGTATGGTGATTTTGGACTTAGGAGCCTGTCCGAAAAATTATTTGGAAATTCGTAGTGCTTGAAATGGCAAAATAGGAAAATTAAAAATTGGAAGTTTGACCGGGAAGTTGACCTTTTGATATCGAGGTCGGAATCCGATTTTAAAAATTTGGAATAGGTCTGTTATGTCATTTATGACTTGTGTGCAAAATTTGAAGTCAATCGGGCTTGATTTGATAGGTTTCGTCATCAAATGTAGAATGTTCTAACGTCGTTTCTTCAAGCATAAGTTGTATCACATTAAGAAAATGAGCTCCAAATTCAGTTTTTATTGAAACATTAAATTCGTATCGAAATTACCGAGTCATAGCAAAAAGAATCGTCGAATTTGAACATCGTATGAGAGATATATGCCCATTTCCGTGTCGGAAAAGATTTCTCATCGCCGCGAGTGCCCAGGTAGCGTGGGGCTTTGGGAATCGTTGGAATTCTGGAAAGTGTGCCACAGGCAGCGCCCCACGCTACCTGTGGTGCTCGAAAACACAAGAGGCTCTATAAACGGATTTTTGGTCATTTTTGTCAAAAATAGAATTGGGGAACTCGGTTAAGGCGAATTTTGGGCGCTTTTCACGAGTAAACATTGGGGTAAGTGTTTCTTATCCTATATTAATTATATTTTATGATTCCATATTTATTTACATCATGAATCCATGAATTTATGGAAGAAAAATCAGATTTTTATAAAATCTTCCAAAAAATATAAAATGAAGATTTGAAGGTCAATCCGATGTCAGAATTCGATAAATTTTGTATGGTTGAACTCGTATCGGAACGAGCGTTTGGATTTCGTGAGTTTTTTAGGAATTTGAGATGTGAGTCTCACTGTTGATTTTTGAATTAATTTCGGATTTCTATTGTGAAATTTAGCATTTTCATATGGAATTGATTCTTATACCTCGTGTTGATTGTATCGAATAATTTTGACCAAGATTCGAGGCGTTCGGAGGCCGAATCACGAGGAAAAGGTTTATTGAAGTAAAGAATTTTCTCGGATTGAGGTAAGTAACTCTTCTAATCTTAGAGCTGAAGGTATGAACCCTAATTATACGTGATATGTGTTTGGTGTTGAAATGACGCACATGCTAGGTAACGGGCGTGTGGGCGTGCACCGTTTGAATTGTGACCCTGTTATTCCTGTGGTATTGTGTAGTTACCGGAACTTATCTTTAATCATGAAATCTCTACGTACTAGAGTTATCGAGTTGTGACTCATGTCAGAAACAATACTTAGGCAAATGTTGGTATTATTGGAACCCATGGAGGTCATTTCTACTGTAAATTTATTTGTTTAAATTGAAAATTTATATTCAGTCATGTTCATTCATTTCATATCATCTCTCAGTCTCTGTTGCTATTTATTTATTCATCATATCATCATTTTTGGGCTAGTTTCATGACATTGTGAGCCCGAGAGACTAGAGAGATTGATGACTGAGTGAGGCCGAGGGCCTGATTGTGAGGATAATTATGGGATCGGGCTGCACGCCGTAGCATGCCATATTAGCTTTATATACTTTATTATTATAGGATAGGGTTGCACGCCGCAGCAGGCCAGATTGGCTTATTATAGCACGTGAGTTGTCTGTGCGGATACAGATATTGATACTATAGCACGTGACTTGTCCGTGCAAATTATAGCGCTTGGGCTGAAGGAGCCCCTCCGGAGTCTGTACACACCCCAGTGAGCGTAGGTACCTACTGAGTGCGACGAGTGGCGAGCGATTGGGAAGATTGAGTGACTGTGAGGACTGAGTGACTGTGAGAAGTGAGTGACTGGGAGGACTGAGTGAAATGATACTCTGAGAGTATGCATATGGTTTTATCACTGAGCTGCATCGCATTGACATGCACACTTGACATACAAGCATAGAGATGCATTTTTCTCATGTTGTACTGTATCACGTCATTCATGACTTCTCACACATATTGGCATATGGGCATATTGATGCATTTTCCACTGGCTATGTGGAAAGAAAATAAAATATCTTATTTATTGTTGAAAGGAATTTTGGAAAAATTATGTTTTCAAACTTACTCATATTTTTGGCAACTTCGGTAAAAGACTTGAGTTTTCACTGATACACTTGAAAGGCAGAGCTATTTTCAGAAATCATGATTAAGTTGAGCATGTTATTGTTGCATTATTACTTGTGCTGCTTTAAATTATATTGTTATGAAATGTTATTGGCTATTGGTGTTGGACCCCGACTTGTGTTCTAGCTCGTCACTACTTTCAACCTAAGGTTAGGTTTGTTACTTATTGAGTGCATAGGGTCGGTTATACTCATACTACACTTCTGCACCTTGCATGCAAATATTGGATGTTGATGTTGATATGATCGACGGGAGCTGGATTTGAAGATGTACCTGTGTTCCGGTCATAACTGCCTCTTATTCCTGGTAGCCTTAGATTTATAAGAATCTGTTTATGTACATTTCGAAGAGATGATGTATTTATTTCATACCAGTTTTGTAAATTCTAATCTTAGAAGCTCATGATTTGTACTACCAGTTCTTGGGGAGTTTAATAGAGTCATTTAAATATTATTTGAATCAGATATTTGTAAATTGGCTTACCTAACGGGTTGGGTTAGGTGCCATCACGACTAGTTAGATTTTGGGTCGTGACAAGTTGGTATCAGAGCTCTAGGTTCATAGGTTCTATAAGTCATGAGCATATGTCTAGTAGAGTCATGTGGATCGGTATGATGACGTCCATACTTATCTTCGAGAGGCTACATGGCATTTAGGACAAAACTTCCCATCTTTCTTTCCTTATCGTGCGGTATTGATTCAGCTGGAAGCGTAATCATTTTGAATTCCTTCCACGTATTCATGTGCGCATGTGATCGCTCAGTATCACTTGTTTATCGCCAAATTTGGGATGTGAAAAGGACTATTGGGTGCTTGATTTCTATATTGATGTGACGTATAGTCTCGAGTTATGAGTGTGCTGAAAGATTTTTCATGTTGTTTAAATGTGGAATGAAGTAGATTTTTCATGTCTTGTGGTGAGTTCAAACCTAGAAAGATTAAGTGATGGCGTAGTAATTGTGGCTGTGAAAGGTTATGGAGAGATGTCAGTCTGAAGCTAAGCAGGTGGGTTATCACCTGCGAGGTAAACTACGGATGTGCAGTCATTATAATGTTGAGCATAGAGTTCTTTTCTACTAGCAGAGTGTATGTGTTGAGATTTAAATTTGAATCTGGGTGAGAAAGTTGACTTGACTATTAAGAGAATAAATGCGAGTTTAGCGGATGATTGAGGTATTTTATGGTTGGTGTTGCATGATCCTGTGAAGAATTTTGTTGAATCTCACTACAGTATCATGGCACTAATACAGTATGGGTGTTGTGAGTTATTAAATGAATTGATCTATGGCTTTGAGCCAAGTGGGGGAGCCTACTATTGACGGTTTGATTTCATAGTTATATGTTAAATTTTAGTTTTGGTCTGAGACATACTTGTAGATCAGTTATGAATGTAGAGGTTGAGATTGGGGATGACTCGAGTAAGAAAATTCCTTGGATACGAGTTATATTACACTTTATGAAAATATGAAAATCATGGAATGCTTAAGTTGTTATTTGAAGGATGTAGTGCGCACGAAGTATGAATTTAATTGGTGGTGTTAAAGCAGGGTTACTTCTTTGAGTATTGTTGTGCTAATGGGGCACGTGTCTTTCATCCCATATGGGCGGTGCAATTTAGATTTGAGATAAGTGGGTGACTTCCGATAAGGTTCTAATGGGTTCAAGATTTATATATGGCAATCGAGAATTTTTCCGGATTGGTATGTGGATAGAATCTGAGTTTTACATTTAATGGTGTCAGACTTGCGGTAATTCTGTATGACTATGGATTCTACAATCCAGTATAAGAAAGTTAAAAGAACAATTTTAAACTCACATAAGGTATTTTCAGAGTGGGCATTTCGTTTGTGGTACTTATGGGAGTGCTTAAGAAGAATACAGTAACTTATGGGCCTTAGGGCGATGTGGTTTTATGTTAGGATGTCTTGTAGTGAGCTTTGGGTAAGGATTGTGGAGTTCTGACAAGGAGAAGTGTCAACTTGAGGATAATTCAGAAGAAACTCAGAGAAATTAGAACGACTGGTAGTAGGCTAGACCGGTATGGTAAGGGTATGATCGGTTACCTATGATGTGGTTAGACTCTATAGATATTTTGGTGGTAATATTCTTTGGTTTGGTGACCTGCGTGGCTTGGTAGAGTTAGGGAGATTCAGCTCTAATGGCTTGGTTATGTGCAAATGGATTTTAAAGTGTTCTTGATGGTTTCTACCATGGTTTGAACCGGATATTTTTTTTTACCGGTGTGGAGAACATATTGTGTATTGTGATTTCCTCCTGGAAGGAAGCAAGAGAAAGGTTTCTAATGCACGAAGGGTGATGTCGTGCCATATTGTGAAAGATGATGTCGTGCCATATTGTGAGTGTTAATGCACGAAGGGTGATGTCGTGCTATGATATGAGAGTAAAAGTTCGAAGGGTGATACCCTGCCGTTTCTATTGATTTTATGGTGAAGTTGAGAGTAAAAGCACGAAGGGTGATATCGTGCATTTTTCCTTTACTGTATTCGGGCTCCTGATGATTCATATTATATTGGTTGTTCTAGTTCTCGTTCTGCTATAGCTCTTTTCTTCGTATTTCCCCAGCATGTATCCTCTCCCGATAATTCTTGTCTAGCTCTTCATTACTGTTATTTGTATATACAATGTTAAATTGTACAGGTTGATTTGTAGGTGCCTTGCCTTAGCCTCGTCACTACTTCGTCGAGGTTAGGCTCGACACTTACCAGTACATGGGGTCGATTGTACTGTTACTGCACTCTGCACTTTCTGTGCAGATTTTGGTACCGACTCGGGTTAATCGAGATTTTAGCTGTTGGACCCGCTGTCCGGAGACTCAAGGTAGATCTGACGGCGTTCACAGACCTTGAAGTCCTCGTCTATCTTTTCAGTTTTACCGTTTCTTTCATCCAAACAGTTGTATTTCTTTCAAACTATTACTTGTAATGAATTCTAGAATGCTCGTGAATTGTGACTCCAGATCCGAGTAGTAGTAATTAATGCAGTTTCTTTATATTATTCCGCACTCACTATAATTCATCTTAGCTAATTGATGTTATTTACTGAATGGAATAAGGATTGGTTTAAATGATTCTCTAACGTTGGCTTGCCTAGCAAGTGAAATGTTAGGCGCCATCACGGTCCCGACGTTGGGAATTCCGGGTCATGACACTCGGCCCGGCCCAGCCCAACACATTAGACCCGAAATCGTTCCGGTTAAATTTTGCACCGGGGAAGCCCGGAACCGGTTAACCCGATAAAAAATAGCTATTTAACCGGTTCGGGTCTGTCCGGTTAACCGGTTCCCATGTGACTTAACCATAACGGGTCTTCCGGTCCGATTAACCTGTACCAAAAAGCTTTCTGGCACAGTCCAGTTCCCGTCCCAACCCAGCCCGACCCCTTACCACCGGACCGGGCCGGTTCGGGCTAAAATCGGTCTGTGCCAGTCCGGAACCGGGCCAGCCCGGCCCGTTTGACAGCTTTACTTAATAATCATCGTTGTAAATAATTTTCAATAAAAACATATATTAATTTTGTTGTATAAATCCAAACCTCTTATTAAATGTTGACTCTAAATCATTCGAGCTACCCTTGATATTGCTTCCTCTCCTCAGGTAACAACAAATTACCCCTCTGCCACTTGTTGTTCCTTTGTGTTACAAAATAAATTAAAAATATTGATAATTTTTGTTAACCGATTGTATAAATGGTAGCCCATACACATGAGGGTTTTCGTCATTAATTGCTTCTCTATAGACTCCATATGTATCTAAAATTGTATAAATCGAATGACTAAAGTTCATTTAAAGTAAGAGATTTAAAAAAGGAAGAGACTGCTTACATGCCTGAAATAATTATGCAATAATAGCAGCTTGACGCCTTGTCTAGTCACTATTATCTCTCAAATATTGCGTAAAATTGTTTAAGTCTAACTAACCAGTGAAAATATATATCTTGCTTCAATGCCAAAAGGAAGTTTAAATTTGCTAAAACTTGCATCTATAACATAATTGTATCTATTTGGAAGTCATTGATTTTCAACAAAAGTTGCAGTTTTCCGTAAAGGATAAGTTCTTCAATAAGGATCCTTAACATATGATAGCTAATAGACATGCAAACCAAATACTTGGGAACGTACATCCGCAAGACTCCTAACTTTGGTGTTCGCTACCGTCTTAATAATAAAAATCAAAGCAGCATCTCGTTTTTTACTTTGTTTGCCAATCATTTGCAATCTGTGTCATCGAATCAAAAAATGCTTTAAATTATATCTTGAAAATCTATGTTCTTTCCTAGTTAATACACTCAATTTGTCCAGAGAACCAATTTCATCATGATAATAAAGTGTTATCTCTAATATAACATGTAGCATATAAGCCAAAATGCTAGAAGAATCTCTATAATCACAATAGAGGATTAAGTATGTCATGGTAGACATTCTGGGAAGGAATCACTAAGAAAACCTCGGAATAAACTCGTTAAACAGAAATAAAACAAATATATAGAGATTCTTGTTAAAACAAACAAATACATACACACATATATATATATATATATATATATATATATATATATATATATATATGAGCGTGCGTTGCACATTAATAATAACACGTGATGATTTAAATATTTATTTATATGAAGGAACAAAAAAATTAATTATTGAGAGAAATTTTATGTATAATAATACAACAATTATCTAAATGCCGAAAAATATTATTATCAATTTTGTCATGTTAGTTAAATAATTATGTATTATAGTTTAAAAGTATTTAATGTGATGGTATCTTAACGAACACATCTTTGTGGATAATATTTTTTTGTGTATGTTTCCTCCTAATTCTTTGGTTGCTCTGACTTAACCAAAACTCTCGTTGTCGATCTTGATATCCCTCTTGAAAGTGCAACATACAGTTGTTCATCCAAGAAAATATATTGCGATAAATATAGTTCTATATTTCGGATGTTTGTCCTTGTGCTTTATTTGTTATATTTTCAAAACTTAAACATACTAAATATTATTTTCACACAAATTTAGAAGGATATTCCTTAGTTTCAGAAGACGAGAGTTAAATTCAGGGATAAGAATATACTTAGAATCACATTGACCATTATCATAATTTTTGCATATATGGCGTTATTGTCAAAACTTTTATATACCATATGTGTGCTATTACATAAGTTATTCGGCGTATCTAAGTTTTTCAGTAGCATGACAGACATATTTATAACGACCCGACTTGTCGTTTTGAGTAATTTTCTACTATTTGAAGTCTTGAATAGTTTCATATGATGTATTATGACATGTGTGAATCGTCGGTTTTGATTTTTCAGGTATTTCGGGATTAGTTCGGAAGAATGAATTTCATGTTGGAAGTTTAAATGAAAAAGGGTTGACCGGAGTTTGACTTTTGTGCAAACGACCCCGGAATAGAGTTTTGATGATTCCAACAGCTCCGTATGGTGATTTTGGATTTAAGAGCATATCCAGAAAATTATTTGAAAGTTCGTAGTCAAATTAGGCTTGAAATGGCAAAAATAGAAAAATTAAAAGTTGAAAGTTTGACCGGGGAGTTAACTTTTTGATATCGGGGTCGGAATCTGATTCTGAAAATTTTGAATAGGTCCATTATGTCATTTATGACTTGTGTGCAAAATTTGAGGTCAATCATACGTGATTTGATAGGTTTCGTCATCGAATGTAGAATGTTCTAACGTCGTTTCTTCAAGCATAAGTTGTATCACATTAAGCAAATAAGTTCCAAATTCGATTTTTATTAAAGCATTAGATCCATATCAAAATTACGGAGCCATAACAAAAAGAATCGTCAAATTCAGACATCGTATGAGAGAGTTATGCCCATTTCCGTGTCGGAAAAACTTTCCCGTCACCGCGAGCGCCCAGGGTAGCGTAGGGCGTTAGCCCTGGCGCTGGGAATTGTTGGGATTTTGGAAAGTGCGCCACAGGCAGCGCCCCACGCTATCAGTGGTACTCGAAAACATCAGAGGCTCTATAAACGGGGTTTTTGGCCATTTTTGTCAAAAATAGAGTTGGGGAGCTCGGTTTAGGCATGTTTTGGGCGATTTTCATGGGTAAATATTGGGGTAAATATTCCTTATCCTATATTGATTATATTTCATGATTCCATATTCATTTACATCATGAATCCGTGAATTTATGGAAGAAAAATCAAATTTTTATAAAATCATTCAAAAATATAAAATGAAGATTTGAAGGTCAATCTGATGTCAGAATTCAATAATTTTTGTATGGTTGAACTCGTATAGGAACGGGTGTTCGGATTTCGTGAGTTTTTTCAGGATTTGAGATGTGGGTCCCACTGTTGATTTTTGAATTAATTTCGGATTTTTATTGTGAAATTTAACATTTTCATATGGAATTGATTCCTATACCTCGTGTTGATTGTATCGAATTATTTTGACTAAGATTCGAGGCGTTCGAAGGCCGAATCACGAGGAAGCGGTTTATTGGAATAAAGAATTTGCTCGGATTGAGGTAAGTAACTCTTCTAATCTTAGAGCTCAGGGTATGAACCCTAATTATACGTGATATATGTTTGTTGTTGAGGTGACGCACATGCTAGATGACGGGCGTGTGGGTGTGCACCATTTGAACTGTGAACCTGTTATTCCTGTGGTACTGTGTAGTTACCTGAACTTATCTGTAATCATGAAATCTCTACGTACTAGAGTTATCGAGTTGTGACTCATGTCAGAAATAATGCTTAGGCAAATGTTGGTATTATTGGGACCCACAGAGGTCATTTCTACTGTCAATTTATTTGTTTAAATTGTAAATTCATAATCAGTCATGTTCATTCATTTCATATCATCTCTCAGTCTCTGTTGCTATTTATTGATTCATCATATCATCATTTTTTGGGCTAATTTCATGACATTGTGAGCCCAAGAGACTAGAGAGATTGATGACTGAGTGAGGTCGAGGGCCTGATTGTGAGGATAATTATGGGCTTGGGTTGCACGCCACAGCAGACCATATTAGCTTTATATACTTTATTATTATGGGATAGGTCTGCACGCCACAGCAGGCAAGATTGGCTTATTATAGGACGTGAGTTGTCCATGCAGATACAGATATTAATACTATAGCACGTGAGTTGTCCGTGCAGATTATAGCGCTTGGGCTGAAGGAGCCCCTCCGGAGTCTGTACATACCCCCAGTGAGCGCAAGTACCTACTGAGTGCGAGTGCTAAGTGATTGGGAGGATTGAGTGATTGTGAGGATTGAGTGATTGTGAGGACTGAGTGACTGTGTGGACTGAGTGACTGGGAGGACTGAATGACTGGGAGGACTGAGTGAAATGATACTCTGAGAGTATGTATATGGTTTTATCATTAAGTTGCATCGCATTGACATGCACACTTGACATACAGGCATAGAGATGCATTTTCCTCATGCTGTACGGTATCACGTCATTTATGACTTCTCACACATATTGGCATATGGGCATATTAATGCATTTTCCACTGGATATGTGGAAAGAAAATGAAACATCTTATTTATTGTTGAAAGGAATTTTGAAAAAATTACTGTTTTCAAACTTATTCATATTTTTGGCAACTTCGGTAAAAGACTTGAGTTTTCACTTATACACTTGAAAGGCATTGCTATTTTCAGAAATCATGATTAAGTTGAGCATGTTATTGTTGAATTATTACTTGTGCTGCTTTAAATTATATTGTTATGAAATGTTGTTGGCTATTGGTGTTGGACCCCGACTTGTGGTCCAGCTCGTCACTACTTTTAACCTAAGGTTAGGTTTATTACTTATTGAGTGCATGGGGTCGGTTGTACTTATACTACACTTCTGCACCTTGCATGCAGATATTGGATGTTGATGTTGATGTGATCGACGGGAGCTGGATTTGAAGATGTATCTGTGTTCCGGTCATAACTGCCTCTTGTTCATGGTAGCCTTAGATTTATAAGAATCTGTTTATGTACATGATCGAAGGTCCAGCTCGAGGGCCATGATCGAAGGCAATGCTCGAGGGCCAGGATCGAGACCCAAGATCGAGAGTCACAATCAAAGGCTCAGGCTCGATGCCATAATCGAGGGTATGATCGAAGGACCAAGCTCGATGCCATAATCGAGGCCATGACCGAGGTCCATGCTCGAGCATGTGATCGAAGCCACGATCGAGGCCTAGGCTCGATGGCCATGATCGAAGCCACGATCGAGGCCCAGTTTCGAAGGCTGTCTGGGCAGTTTTATAAAAAGAGGGCATTCGTCCCATTCGCCATTTTTAACAAATTAGAACTTGAGCAGAGGCGATTTTGGATAGATTTTCAAGGAAAGACATTCGGGTAAGTGATTCAAACTCGGATTTAGTCTATATACATAAATATATCATTGTTTTCACCATTTAATTAATGTTTTGAGATTGAAATTTGGAAAAATTTTGAAATCTCATAGAAACGAATTTTTGAGATTTCGGTATCGATTCGGAGTCGGATATGAGTGAAACTGGTATGGTTGGACTCGTAATTAAATGGATTATCGGATTTCGTAACTTTCGTCGGATTTTTGAGGTGTGGGCTCCACGGATAAATTTTTAATTCATTTTAGATTTTTATTGGAAAATATAGTATTTTCTTATGGAATTGATTCCTATAATTGTTAGTGATTGTATCGAATTATTCTTGGCTAGATTCAAGCCAGATAGAGTTGGGTAATCATGGAAAAGGCCTTCTATTGGATTAAATTGGAGCAAGACGAGGTAAGTCTCTTGTCTAATCTTGTGAGGGGAAAATTACCCCATAGATAATTAAAGTAATAATTGTTGCTAATTGTGGGGGCTAAGTACGCACGAGGTGATGAGATTCCGTACGTAGCTACTATTAATGCTAAAGTCCGGGTAGTTTAGGACTAAAAGCATGAATTACTTGTGTAAATTGTATTCTTTATTTAATTAATATTATTTGATATATATATTTATATTTAATTAATATTATTTGATATATATATATATTGTGAATTGTTAGATAAGAATATTAAAGGATGGAAACCTCATATGCTTGATTTTCTATTTAAATTAATTAATTGTTAAGAAAAATTATTCATCCTCTCGAATTTATCTTATAATAAATATACTCTCTTTCCGGAGGTACATAAGAAAATCTCCTCCTTTCTTGTGGAGCGGGCCGAACGCCTCGGCAGGATAGATACATCTATGGATCGTGACGCACGTCCCTCGGCAGTATACACGACATTCCAGATCGGGCCGAATGACCTCGGCAGAAATTGTACTTAATAATAATAATTACACGATACTTTGATAGTTTATTTTAGCTTGCGAAGCTAATTGATAAATTGGAGATCTTTGAAATTTAAAGAATTATTATTCCTGCTTGTTAAGGAATTATTGTTATTCCTGTAAATGAGACTAATTGATAAATTTGGAAATTTATTGGAATTTAATTAATATATTGAGAATTTTTCCATTTGAAGGAATTTAATTATTTCCGCTGGTTAAATAAATTATTGTAAATTCTGTGAATCATGCTGATTTAGATATTCTAGTTTTATTTTAATTTTGTTTATTGACCCATAGTGAGTGTCAAAGTCGGCCATCTCGTCTCTACCACTTCGAGATTAGGCTTGATACTTACTGGGTACACGTTGTTTTCATACTCATACTACACTTACTGGGTACACGTTATTTTCCAGGTCTTGGCACACATATTGGTTGAATTAAGAGTTGCTTATTTTCTTTGTTATTTTAAATTACTGGTTGGCTTGCCTAGTTGTAGTGTTGGGCGCCATCACGACCTATAGGTGAAATTGGGTCGTGACATCGCCCTTCACGCGAACACAAAGAGCAATTTCCCAGCTCCCAATTTCCTTTATCGCGAATGCGAGAGACCTTCCGCGTTCCCGAAGAAGGAAACCAGAACTGGAATTTCTGGTTTTTCCAACATTGCTCCGGACGGTCTGAAACTCACTCGAGCCACTCGGGACCCCGTTCAAATGCACCAACAAGTCAGTAAACATAATACGGACCTGCTCGAACTCTCAAAATGCGTAAATCAACAACAAAACCAAGAATCACACCCCAAAGCCAAATTGAATCAAAATATGAACTTCAAGTTTGCAATTTGCTCTGAACTCGCCGAATTATACTTAGGCTACTCATAATAACACCAAATTTTGTGTGAAAGTCTTAAATCACCATACGGAACTATTCCCAGGCCCGAAATTCCGAACGAACCTCAATTACTCCAAAACCTACTCCAAACCAAATTTAAATAACTTTAAAAGCTTCAAATAGTTAACTTTCACTATTAAACGCCGAAACGCTCCTGGGTTGGCCAAAACCCGATTCGAACATATGCCCAAGTCCAAAATCATCATATGAACCTATTGGAACCGTCAAATCCCGATTCCGGGGTCGTTTTATCAAAATGTTGACCGAAGTCAAACTTAGCCTTTTTAAAGCCAACTAAGGAACCAAGTGTTCCAATTTTAACCCGAACCCTTCAAATTCCCGAACTAACCATCCCCGCAAGTCATAAAACAGTAAAAGAAGATATGGGGAGTCTTATTTAGGGGAACGGGATTCTAGAAGGCAAAACGACCAGCTGGATCGTTACATTATCCACCTCTTAAACAAACGTTCGTCCTCGAACGGTTTAAAATCATACCTGGAGTGCTGAATAAGTGTGGATATCTGCTTCGCATGTCCTCCTCGGCCTCCCAAGTCACTTCCTCGACTGGTTGGCCCCTCCACTGAACGTTTACCATAGAAATCCTCTTGGACCTCAACTGGCGAACCTGTTATCAACAATAGCAACTGGTTCTTCTTCATAACCCAAGCTCTCATCTAGCTGAACTGTGCTGAAGTCTAACACATGTGACAGGTTAGCATGCTATTTCCAGAGCATAGATACATGAAAAAACGGATGAACTCCCGATAGACTGGGAGGCAAGGCAAGCTCGTAAGCAACCTCCCCAACTCGTATCAACACCTCAAATGGGCCTATAAACCTTGGACTCAACTTGCCTTTCTTCCCGAATCTCATGATTCCCTTTCTCGGCAAAATCTTCAAGAGAACTTTTTCACCCACCATAAATGATAAATCACGCACTTTCTGATCCGTGTAACTCTTATGTCTGGACTGTGCCGTACGAAGTTGCTCTTGGATCAACTTTATCTTGTCCAAGGCATCCTTTATCAAATCAGTACCATACAACTTAGTTTCGTCGGGCTCAAACTATCCGATGGGCGAATGACATCACCGACCATATAAAGCCTCAAATGGAGCCATCTCGATGCTGGATTGGTAACTGTTATTATAAGAAAACTCGGCCAAAGGCAAGAAATGATCCACTGACCTCCGAAGTCAATCAAACATGCCTTGAGAATATCCTCCAAGATCTGAACTGTCCGCTCTGACTGCCCGTCGGTTTGCGAGTGGAAAGTTGTGCTGAGCTCTACATGGGTCCCCAACTCACTCTGTACTGCTCTCCAGAAATGTGAAGTAAACTGAGGGCCTCTATCTGATATGATAGAAATTGGCACTCCATGCAAATGAACTATCTCCTAAATATAAATCTGGGCCAACCTCTCTGAAGTATATGTAGTCACAACCGGAATCAAGTGCACCGACTTGGTCAACCTATCGACAATGACCCAAACTATATCAAACTTGCGCAAGGTCCGCGGCAACCTAACTACGAAGTCCATAGTAATGCTCTCCCATTTCCACTCCGGTATATTCATCTGCTGAAGTAGGCCACATGGCCTCTTGTGCTCATACTTAACCTGCTGGTAATTTAGTCACCTAGCTACATACTCAACTATGTCCTTCTTCATCCGCCGCCACCAATAATGTTGCCTCAGATCGCGATACATCTTCATAGCACATGGATGAATAGAATACCGATAACTGTGTGCCTCCTCTAGGATCTTTTCCCTCAGTCCATCCACGTTAAGAACACATAGACGATCCTGGAGTCGCAGAACACCATCCTTACCAATAGTAACTTCCTTGGAGCCACCCCGTACACTCTTCTGCTTAGTCAATTTTAAAGATTCTTGGTGTGATGAGTTAGGAGAATTGTTTAAAAAAGGTCGTGTCTATATAAAGTGTAGTTAGATTTCTTAAGACGAGTAATTGTTTGTGTGGGGTGTTGATGGTAGGCTATAATTATGTATTTTAGTCGCTTATTATACTGTAATTTGCTATACTTTAATTTAGTTTGAGCTTTAATCCCTAGTGTTTTGTACTAATTACGTATTTTATGTCTTGTAGAAGTGATTCTGAGCTATGTAGATGTTATGGAGCTAATTCAAGTTATTTGGAGCTTTAAAGTCTGAGTAAAGCCCAAGGGATTAAGCTAGGATCATGTTCGGGGGTCGAGGATCAATTTTGGACGTCAAAATTCAAGGAAGAAGCAGTTGCTGAAGAAACACACTAGTGCGAGGCGTTGTGCGACGCATTAGTGTAATTTTATGTCAAAATTTCCAAAGTTCAGAGACTGGGTTTTTTGGTCTGACAGGAAAAAGCACTAGTGCGACGCACGGGGCGACGCACAGTGCGACGCATGAAAAGCAATAAGTTTGCAAGTTTTCCTATTTCGGCTAGGAAAGGGAGATTTCGTCTAGGCCCAACCCTACTTGGTATAAATACATGTAAAACTTTATTTTGAGAGACTTTTGACATACTTTAGACCTAGGGAGAGCACAGAGCCGCCGTGGAGGCCGAAATTTATCAGATTCCATCTTTCTTCCATCAAACTTAGTAATCTTTACTTTTTCTTGATGATTTGTTGTTTTGCTACCATGTCTATGTGGAGCTAAAATTCACGTTCTGGTTTGTGGTTGTCATAAATATTGAAGTTTATTAATTATATTACCATTAATTCGAGTTATCATCTTTGATTGTTTCTCTAATTCTGTGCACAATTGCTTAATTGTTTGGTCAGCATTTGAGTTCTATTTACTATCTATGCTATGCTTGGGAAAGTTGTGTTTAGATTAGAGTAGAATTAGAGAGAGCTTATTTCTGAACCCGTAGATCGGAGAAAGATTTTGCGGTTAGGATAGGAATATACCTAACAGTCTTGCTTAGTTGAATACTGTATTATATTCGTTCATGATAGAATCAAGACCATAGGAATATAGGTTTGATATATTATGGATAGACAGATAGTATTGTGGGAACATGCTATTTATATAAATGATCCGGTCAACTAGCAATCATAGATAATTTGGATTAACAGGTGTAATTATGAACTCAATAGGATTAATAAACCGACCACAACCCTGAAATTTATATCTCCCTGGGTTACGTATTTAAATTTCGTAATAGTAGTTGTAATAGAAAAATCAATCTCTTGATTATGTTGGACAATTAACTGATTTTAGCTTGCTTAGTTAACGGTTAATCTAAGTCTCGGTGGGTTCGACATCCGACTTTCGAGTCACTTTATTACTTGACGGCCACGTATACTTGCGTGTAATTGGGGAATCAACAAGTTTTTGGCCTCCAGTCGTCCACCATCAACATTATTCACTGGGGCATCAGTTTTCCAAGAAGACATGGAAGCTATGCGTCAAAAGGTGGATCAAATGTCGCAAGAATTTCAAGCAACTCTGGCTTTGATCCAAAAATTATTTAAAAAAGAAAAGCAAGAAAGGAGTTGCAATGGAGTCTGAGTCTTAGGAGGAGACTGATTCTGAATATGCTATTTGAATATTTTAGAGTTGAAGTTAGAGACATGTGTTATTTATGTTGTTTGATAGTTGGTTTTTTGATTAGTTGGTTGAATTGTTACAAATATTACTCTTCGTTTTGTAGTAAATATTGGATTTGGATTGTTATATTAGGTTTTTGTTTGGTTGTTAGGTGTTTGGTTGGCTGTTTTATTTGGCATGTGGTGTAATTAGAAATACAGCAGAATTCTGCTTTAAAATGCCCAAATTTGCAACTAATTCAGTCGCAAATTTCACCGGGAATTACCTAGATTTGGGAGTGATTCAGTCGCAAATTGAAAATTTCTAACAAAATTTAATTAAGATTTGCGACTGAATCAGTCGCAAATGAAACAATTCTCGATATTTTTAATTAATTAATAATCAATATTTACGACTGTTTCAGTCTGAATAATTAATTAAAAATTAATTTTATTTTTTAATTTTCCGACGAAATCAATCGCAACTTTTAATTTATATTTATTTTTTTAATTCTGGTTAGCGACTGAATTAATCGCTAAATTTGTGACTGATTCGGTCGCAAATGGCCTAATTTCAAATGTCCCAATATTTTTTAGTTTGCAACTGAATTCATCGCAAATTTTCGATTGATTCTGTCGCAAATATATTGCGACCACGTGTTTTCCGACTAACACTTTTCAGTAGGAAATCTGTTGGTAAAACACGATTTTCGACCGATTTTCGACTGATTTGACGGTCGCAAATTTGTTGTTTTTTTTAGTAGTGTGCAGAATTTGATTTTGGAGACAACATATAAAACATAAAATAATGCGAGAAAAACTTGCGACAACCCCTAAGAGCTTTCAACTTACAAGTTTCTGCGCATGTTCAAGACAAAACTTGCTTTATAGGAAAATAAAATAAAAATAGAACAGTGTTTCTTGGACATTCTTTTTTAGCTAGAAACATTATCAACGAGAAACAAACATCTCAAAAGGATGCAAGCCGTCAAAGGCTAGAGTGAAACCGGGTGCTTTATACTTGCTGCTGCCCTTCTTGCTTTGACAAACTGCATTATCTGTTGCTGCACCAACATTCAAGATTTTAGCAGCTGTTGTATCCTTGGAGTGCTGTCCCAATGTTCAGGGTAGAAAGCCAGGGTTTGGTACTTTGACGAGCTGGCCGCCGAGAGAGTGCGTAAGCGCGGGATACTATCCTTTGTATCTTTGGAATCCATGTTCTTCTTCTTATTTTCCGGTATCTTAACAGCTGGGAGAGGCAGCAGCAGTTCGTCACCAAAGTAGTCAGCACAAATAACACTTGCTGGTGAATGAAACAGAGACATTCTTTACCAAGATTGGGTACCAAGAATGCAGAAATAAGGGATTTGTTTGGAGAGATTTTGGACTGCAATGAGAATTTGTGAGGATGGAAAGATAATGCAAGTAGTCTAACGTATATATAGAGGAAGAGAAGTAAAATTAGAGTTAAACCAAATCCGGAGTGGAATAGGAGTTGATTAAGCCAGTTATGGTTGGAAAAACGAGTTGCTTAATTTTACTCCTGCATGGAATAGGATTGCTTTCTCTTTTATTGGTCCGTTTCACTTCAAAATATCTGCTAGGTTAACTTTGACTTTAGTAAAAATAAATAATAGAATTAAACAAAAAGAAGTGCTTATCCTTGCAATAACAAGAGATTTAGAGAAATAATATTGTATTACATCAATCAAACTTTAATAAGCACTAGGCGTTACCCCTAGTTTCATAGTTCGATATGAATGACTCATTCAAATCAGGCTTCTCCCTGTTGCACATTCTTTCCATTTCGTCAAGTTATTTATGAGTAACAATTGTCCTATTTAAGCTTTAAAGGCCTAGATTAATTAAATTCACTTGAAAAATATTATAACGAACAGTTAAAAGGAATATATTTTAGAAAAAACAATTCCAACTTTGGTTACAAAAATATTAATAAAGTCTATATTTTTTACTTTGTCCGGATTCGACGTTTTGGTTAGAGTTGAATTGGTAAAATTTGGCCCTGCCACGCGGCTCTTTATTTCGATGCAAGAGCAATTGAAGGAGCATGTGGCCGAAGCAAGTCGAATACTTACGGAGACAATTTCAATTGGCTATATAGCCTTCTTCTTAATAAGATTTCTTTTATCTTTATCTCCATTTGATTTATTTTTGTTCTCCTCAAATTTATTACACCCACTTTGGATTAATTGTTTGCTAGTGGCCTTAAAATACCAATTCAATTGTTTATTATAAAACCAGTTTTTGGGTTAAACAAGAGTGATATTAATTTGTAAGGAGCTTTATACAATTGCTTTTATTATTACTTTTCGGGTCTAAATTGAATAATTTGTCACTGATAACTTCAACTGAAGAATTAAGATTTATTTTGTATTTTTGCATCATTATTAGTTACTTGAATACAGTAACATACAAAATTTGAATGTACTTAATTGAATAAAATGAGTAGAAAATAATCATTACTAATGTTTCTATCACAAATTAGAGTGTTCAGTTGTCAAGTTGATTTAAACAGCTTGAATAATTTTAACATAATACCATTAAGACTTGGGGGTTGTTTGGTATGGTGGATAAAAATAACACTGGATATGGTGTATCAATAATGCTTTGATTGGCAATAATGAGACTAATTATACTGGAATTAGTTATGATAGGATTATTTCTTATCATTGATTGGTTGAGTGTATTAAAAATAACATGCATTGCATAAATTTTTTTTAAAATTATTTGTTTACAAAAAGGTTTTGAAAGGACGGTTCTGTCTTTATACATGCTATCCATATATTAAAAATTATGGTATTACTATTGTCATGGTTTGATATGTATAAGAATTATGGGTGTTTTATGGGACGGGTTGGAATGGACTGGACACAAAAAAAAAACCAGCCTATCCGTTTAACGTTGCGGGTTGAGTTAGCGGGTTGTACTTTTTCGGATTTTTTTTTGTCCGTCCGAATTCGGGCTTAGCGGGCTGTACTTTTTTTTTTTTAAGTAAATTTTGTTTTTCTTATTCAATGTTATTGATACTTAAGTGTTTGCAAACTTTTAAGGCTTAGAATTAAACTTTGAAGTTTAAAGTTTTAAATTTAAAATTTGAATTTTACAATTTTAAAATTAAAATTTGAAAGTAAGTGGCTACAAAAAATTATTTAATAAGACCAATAAGCAATATGTAAGGATCAAGCTCCGAAAACTTTCATTTGATATTTTTATTGAATAATATATAATACTTCAAATTAAGTTGCAAGTTCTTTTTTGATTTTGTTATTTTTGAACTTGGAAATTAAAAGTTTACAACAATTATAAATAAATAAAAAAAAGAAATAGTACATCACATACTTTGCATCATTTTTGTAAGTTCATCCATGTCAACATGAGGTTCTTGGTTTCCGGCATTGGTTGAATCAGAACCATAAACCATTATATCTCCAATTTCTTGGTCCTCCGCTTCATCTACCTCGTCAAGCCCTTGATTTCGCCATTCTGATCTTATCCAATCTTTGAAGCACACTAGAATTTCCAAAGCGTTGCTGCCCAATGAATGACGGGTATCTCCTAGTTGCTGCCTTGCTTGGCTAAATGCGCTCTCTGATGCGATTGTTGAAATCGGCACATTTAGCACGTCTCGAGCCATGGCCGAAAGAACAGGAAATGGATTTGAGTTGCTCCTCCACCAACCCAGTGGTAGAAACTCCTTTATGCGGGGCTCTGCTGACTTTTGCAAGTAGAATTGAAGTTCATCAATATTCCTGCTACTGGTTTGTTGATGCTCCCTAGTGTAGACCAAATCAAATAATCTTCAACGCCATCATTATCATCCAAAGCACTGGTCCCAGATGTTGAAACTGAACTTGAAGAAATATTTGCATCTACAGCAGAAGAAGCATCAACAATGTTAGCACAATAATTATATAATATTTCTAAATGTTTGTGTGGATCAGAAATACAAGTGTCAATATCAGGAGTTTCAGTTGGTCCAATATCCATATAAGAATATAAAGCAGTAATTAATTGGCGACAAGTGGCCATTTTGATAGAAGGGTTTAAAATAGCACCAATTAGGTAAATAGGGGGAATTGGGTAGAAATATTTTTTAAACTTATCTAGCATAGATTCAACAACAGAAGTATATCCTTCTTTCTTTTTCAAATTATATAGTAAGAGAAATTTCAGCAATATGAACTAAACCATTTGCAATAGTAGGATAATAAGCTCCAGAAAACTCAAGTGTAACCACATAAAAATTTTGTAAAAACTTTACAACATCTTCAATGACATCCCAAGTTCTAGATGTTAACAAACGGGTAGGATCGGTAAAATGAGAATTAGCAACTTCAGTTATAGGCATTCTATATTTATAACAACATTTTAAGAATAAATAAATATAATTCCACCTAGTAACTATTTCTTCAGGCATAGTGTACACATTTTTCTTTAAATGCATTTAATTTAGCACTTCTATTATTTCCTTGAATTACACCAACAACTCTTCTAACTAAAGTGATATCATCTCTAAATAATTCAAGGCCACTCTTCACAATCAAATTATAAATATGACATGCACATCTAACATGAAATATTTCAGGAAGTGGTGGGTGTAGATGCAATTTTAATATTGTAATAGCAGCATTGTTATTAGAAGCATTATCAAATGACACACACAAAACTTTTTCTGCAAGATTATAAAATATAGCAACTTCATGGATAGTATTACTTATAAATGCACCAATATGACTTTGATCTTCATCATATTTAAAAGCAATAATATATTTTTGCATATAAAAATTATCATCTATCCAATGGCATGTAACAGTCAAATAATCATTACCATTTACAGCACGACCAATATCAGAAGTAAGAGAAATTCTACAAGAAAAACTGGCGAACAAAAAACGTATATATGTGTGATATTATCCAAAAAGCCTAAAGATATCAGCTCTACAAGTACTTCTAGGAATACCTTTAAACAAAGGGTTATAAATTCTTTGAATATAAATAACAAGATATGGTGAAGCAGCAAAACTAAAAGGTAAACAACCTAAAATAATCATTTTAGCTAATTCTTCCCGATCTTTCTTAATATCGTATTTACCCATTAACCCTCCAGTACTCGGGTTAAGTTTTTGTTGCCCATCTTCCTCATCTACTCCCCAATCAAGAGGGTGGTTGTCTACCATGTGCCAACGGTCAAAAAAAATTTAAAAAATAAAAATTAAAAAAATTAAAAAAAATCCGGGCGGAACTGGGCTGTAACCCGTTAAAAATCCGTTAACGGGCTTAGCGGGTTCCGATGCACCGATATCAAAAAACTGTTTGTTTGAAACCTGCTCCCCACCCAACCCGTCCCAGCCCGCCCCCACACTATAGTACCGGGCTGACCCGGGCTGAACCGGGTTGTAAACGGGTCAGCCCAACCCGATTAACAGGTATAATAAGAATAATACTGAATAGGATGTATAACTAATACAAGTATTCGTTATACGTAAGTTGAAAAATACTACTCCCTCCGTTCACTTTTAATTGTCAAGTATTCTAAAAATAAATTTTCATTTTTGCTTGTCACTTTACGCATATCAAGAGAAAAAATAATTTATTTTTTCTAGTTTACCCTTAGCATTAATTACTCATTTCAAATCATTTTCCAAATCCATTAAGACTATATACCAATTAATATGGGTATCATGGTAAATTAAGCACTTTATTTATTATTTTTTAAGGGGTTTGAAAAGTCAGTAGTGGACAAGTAAAAGTGAACGTAGGGAGTACCAAACAAGGACTAATAATACCAAAACTAATATATGGATTATTTTTCCTAATACATCCTACCAAATGACCTCTTATCCCCTTATCGTCTAGGGGTATGGGAGTCTTCCACACAATAAGTGTTGGTTCGATTCCCGCTATCCCTTCCCCTTCCCCTTCCCCTTCCCCTTCCCCAGTACCCCCATGTAATGGAAAATATAAAAAAGAAAAAAAGTAGCTTTAACATTAATTAATTTAAAATCTTCCATGATAAGCTATACCAAATCAACTAAATATGCCCTATTAAGCTTAGGAATCGAGAAATTTAACAGGCTGCATTCACAGGTTTCCAAGTTCATATATCTAATACACCATAAAAATGAAAACTACCTCAAGCAAGAGCCAGCTTCCTTCACGAGTTCAACCACATCTACTGATCATTTCTTTTTACCATTTGCCTGTTGGGTGACCACAAGGCGAAGGTGTGGGAGTGGGTGCGGCACAGAGAAAAAGGTGCTCAGGAAAACAACCGAGCACAACTTATTTCCCTCTAAAACTATCTGGTACTTTTACCACTGTATACAAGTATCGAGTACATTAAGCTGTTGGTTTATAAGGAAATTTACACATTCCCTGCAACTATCAACCAGAAGACGCATGGTAAACCCCATCAAAACATTATGTCCATCTTAACAAATAAGAGGCTACAACTAATTCTAACTTTTTACCCCTCAAAACTGACCTGCTTGCTGATGAAGAAGCTATCCACAAAAGAGAAAAGGTATGTATCACACATTTGAATCTGGATATCACAGAATACCAAAAACGCTTTCCACATTTCAAGTTCAGCAAAGAACTCCTGGTCAAACTTGCCCGCCATATTTAGAGCAGATTTGTTTCCATTTGTCCTTGAGATCAGTTGGATTACGTGTCTGATCAAACACATGACGACCAAGTTCTAGAATTTTCCTCCATGGGATATTCTTGTTTACTGTGGTTGAGAATTGTTTAACTCCTTCCTGCAGCCACAGCATGCATAATAAAGTAAGGAACTCAAATGAAGCAGATAACTGCCCAAACAGTGAAAAATCACTTTTTCGTTGACACTGCACACAGAAAATAATCATTGGGGCTGCCTCAACCAATGTAGTATTTAGGCACCAGACTTTTATCGCCACCATTCGACTCATCACAAGAGCCTTTTTGACCTTTCATGAATCATCCAAAATCTCTAGAGATGCCAATTGATGCCAACAATATGAACTGCATTATATGCATTTACAGACGCATCAATGGTGTCCCATCACTTTGTAAATCTCAAAGCAAGCAATTGATAATGGATTATCTGTCTCCATGAAGCTGTTCTTTTACATCCAATAAATAGTTCTGTAATACGAGAGAAAGTTTATTACTGAGGAATTTTCCTTTCCTTTGCAATAAGCAGACTTTTATTCTCCTCTCTATATCAACTATACAGGTGCTGCACATATTTTTGAAATGAAGGGATAAACAGGGAAAGCTTGGGAAGTGCTGAATTTGATGATACGAGATTGTCCTATACAGAGCCAAGGAGGATTTATCAACATAATTTCTTTATTTTTTCCCCATCTTCTTTATCTTTTGCCCATCCTGTTGACTGCTTTCACTACGCAGTTGTAACCTCCCTTTTTCTTCTTTTAGTTTTAAAGGTGGCAGCAAACCAGCTTGGCAGAAGAGAGTAACTATTGCAACACGCAAGAATAACCAACAGAAACCACATATATCTAAATTTTGCTTATTCTTTTTCAATAACTTTTCCCATAAGTATTTTATGCACCCTTGTACGAGTAGAACTTTTACAGGCAAAGAATATAATTAAGTTATCCAGTGCCATTGAAACAATTATAAAAAATGGTCAGTTGTAACAACCCAACACAACAAGCCAAATCAATTGCAAAGTCTGTAAGATTTCACAACTTTTACTGCCTATCCTTTTTTGCTGCACGAAACATATGATTCTACAATTTAACCGTAAATAAGTTAAATTTCCTTAAGGGGACGCAAATACTAAAAAAAAAAGATGAATAAGAAGAATCGTTGGTATGAGGATAGCATTATCAAAATTCAGTTGAGAAACTTTACCCAACTACCAAATCAAAGTTAATCAAGTCAATACCTAGTAAGTCCAAAAATATAGATGTCAGCTCTTCCAATGTAGGGACTTTTTTCTCTTTTTTTTTATAACTGTGGTGGCCGCACCAGCTCGGGCGCACCTCAACTACTTCCACGGGGTACTTGTTATCTCCCACCAGCACAGGTACCGGGTAACTTTATCCACCAAGGCTTGGACAAATGGAAAGAAATCACCTAGTGTTTTTGTCTCTGTTGGGATCTGAACCTGAGACCTCAGGGTTCTCAACCCACTTCATTGACCACTAGGCCACATTCTTCAGTGCTCCAATCAATGTAAGAAGGACTTACGCCGTATCTTTGGATCACACCAACAGAAAAAAACCTATACAATAGAGATTCCTGGAAATGTACCTCAAGCATCTCTTCCTCTTCGTGACGCCATAATACTCTTTTACGTTTCCCATTTGGAAGCTCAACTGGTCTGCAGTAGAGAGTAACATTGAGTTATCTATTATTGAAGAAATGAAGAGGGTAATGTACTCAAACTTCAGAATATTTCTTTAAAGTAATCACTTACAACAACATGGAAGGCTGTTTAACTTGCACTAACTGGCCCGCCAGATTACTATTCTCAAGTAAAGAAGCTGATGTCCTAGTTAACCTTCTTGGAGAGTCGGTGACCAAATGCTCATCTCTAACTTTGTTAACCAGTTTACCAGGCTTACGTTGTGTTGAAACAGGCTTAGATTCTCTACATGTTGAATCCCCGGTTTCAACTCTTCTTTTACCTTTCAAGTTCTGCAGCGGTGAAGGATCTGCATTCAAGAAGGTTGCAGTAGTTTGATCAACCCCTATCATCTGCTCTCCTGCAATTTCAACAGAATTTCTTTTTGTTTCTTCCGGAACAAGTCTATTCTCCAATTTTTCCTCTTCGGCAACACTTAAGTGGTTGTCCTGGTGGTGATCTTGAAAACTTTTCTCTAGTTGGTGTTCACCAACTTCTTGTAGATCATTTACTTGAACCCTGTTTCCAGTTTCTAAAACTCTAAAGTCTGTTGCTGTTGCTTTAGAAGATGTATGATCACTAGGTTCACTACCACAAGCAACAACTGCGCCTGAATGTATTTGCTGCCCGACCACCCGTTGCTGATCACAATTGCTTTGTGGAACCTCACTTTTATTTTCTGGTAATGGCTCAACAGCCCTTTCACATGTTGATTTGCACACTATTGATGGCACCTCTCTGACGTTGTCTATCATTTCCTTATCTATGAATGCATGCAGAGCTTGTTTTTTCGACAAAACATGCTCCTTTGCTTGATTAAATTTTGCAACTGATTTCCTATATAGACAATAGGGGCAATAGAATTTTCCCAAATCATCAAATCTAGCTGGACAACCCATGCACCTTACATGAACTGCTATAGGACAATAAATATCAGCACAAGCCAACACTTCTCCACCTTTCTCACATTTTATGCAAATTTCCTTCTCCGAAGGGCCCATTTTCTGAACAAATTTTCCTTTCTATCCCCTCAACGCTAGCACAGGAATTAACTCATGATATCATCCAAGACGCAGCTCTTTGTTGATGTTTCTAGCATTTACTTAATATGTGATCTCCAATAACTACTGATGGATCAAACATCCAAACAGAGCTTGCTTCAAATCAAGGTTGGCTTCAATCATAGACATGGAAAAACTCCATAAGTTACAGTAAAGCATCAGACACAGCATAACCACATAGATAAGTGTTGACAAAATAGTCACAATAACTTAAAATATAGCTCACTCTTTGATACTCAATGATCTTTGGTATATGAAATTAGAGATTGTGCTTTTTTCTTTTCTATTTATTTTCTAATGGGGAACTCTACTTGTGTAAGCTTTTTAACCTATGTAGGCTCATATCGCCTGTATAAAAGAGGTTAAGATAGTTCGACAACCAGCTTAAAACTAGCCAACTTTTGATCAAATAGCCCACCCCAATTAGTACCTGATACCCTTCTTTAATTTTTACCCTACTTTTATTTTTGGCCCTTCTTTTATTTTCCCTAAGCCGAGGGTCTTCCGGAAACTGCCTCTCTGCCTTCTTGAAGGTAGGGGTATCGTCTGCGTGGATTTGTTGTTGTACCTCCTACCGAGTACCGATAAGCTACATAACTTTTTTTTTTACTCTTTGTAATGCAGATTTTCCTTATATTCTTCAAAAGATCAAAAGACAAAATATGAAACCTATATTCTTTGCACAATTAGGAGTATTAAACAATTCATATTTTCAACTCCATTCTTAATAATAGTGCAAAGTCAGAAAAAAAAGTATCTTTGTTTGACTTTGCACCTTTTTTTTTTCTTTCTTTTGATTTAACAATCAAATACAAAAAAACAAGTGCACAGTCAAACTAAGACCACTAAAACCGGACAGACGAAGTTGACACAGTAATGCTGAATCTCAACTGAGTATTGATTACCGAGGATTTTAATTTAACTTATTTCGAACAATTAATTAAATGGTAAGAAATTGAAATCTGTTCAATCCTTTAATCAACTATGCCTCGATCCAAAATATCAACAATTAGACTGTTTTTACTACTAGAAAATATTAAAAAAAATCGGGAATGATTTAGAAAATTTTAACAATAATTAAACATCGTTGGCACATATTTGAATTAACGGTCTCTTCATGCACGAGCAGATTGAAATAACCTACAACTTGTAATCTACCATTAAAATGCATCGTAAATTAGACATTTTTTCAGCGATGTAGAAGCAATCACCTAAAGAGAGAAAGTGAGAGAGAGTGAAGAGAACCTACAGGTGAGGAATCACCGGAGTAAAACCGCCGTGAGGAATTCGTCGAACCGAGCGGGACTGCTGATCGTTCAATCAACTGGGCCTAAATTGAGTCAATTCAAATTAAAGTTGGCGGACCGATTTGGGTCAGAAGTTTGGACTCCTCTTCTTTTGGTGCCCGCGAGAGCACAACCATCCATGTACAAGGCCCACAAAAGCCTCCTTTTTTCGGTTGGGATTTTAACACGGTATATAGTGGGGTATATAGTGGGGCTTTTGCATCTATACCCGGTTTTGGGGTCACAATTAAACCTATACCCATTTTGCAAAAACGTTTGCAAGCATACCCACTTTATGATCAACTTCAGACTTATCGGGTCTGAAGTTAAAAAACATTAGTCTGAAGCGAAAAAATTGCACTTCAAATGCACTTAAGGCCAAATAAGTCTGAAGTACAACAAATGGTTTCATGCACTTAAGGCTAATAAGTTTGAAGTAAAAAATTGCACTTCATATGTACAAGTCTGAAGTGAAAAATTGCACTTCAGATGCACTTAAGGCCAAAAATTCCGAAGTGCAACAAACGTTTTCATTCACTTAAAGGCCAATAAGTCTGAAGTGAAAATTTGCACTTCAGATGCACTTAAGGCCAAATAGGTCTGAAGTGTAACCAATGGTTTCATGCACTTAAGGCCAATAAGTCTGAAGTGAAAAATTGCACTTCAGGTGCACTTAAGACCAAAAGGTCTGAAGTGCAACAAACGTTTTGCTACACTTAAGGCCAGTAAGTCTGAAGTGAAAAATTACACTTCAGATGCACTTAAGACCAAAAGGTCTGAAGTGCAACAAACGTTTTGCTACACTTAAGGCCAGTAAGTCTGAAGTGAAAAATTGCACTTCAGATGCACTTAAGACCAAAAGGTCTGAAGTGCAACAAATGTTTTGTGCTACACTTAAGGCCAATAAGTCTGAAGTAAAAAATTGCACTTCAGATGTACTTAAGGCCAAAAGGTCTGAAGTGCAACAAATGTTTTGCTACACTTAAGGCCAATAAGTCTAAAGTAAAAAAAATTGCACTTCATATGCACTTAAGGCCAAAAGGTTTGAAGTGCAAATTGCCCAGAAACAGAAATTTATTCTTCGAATTATAACAATCCAATATACGATTTAATACCTAAATCTACTCCAAATGAACTCAAATTTTAAACATAACCTCCAAATATCATCAGCAACAAACTTCAATCATCAATTTGTCAAAACAATAATAAATCTAATGAACCCATTTTGCAATTAAGAAAAAGAAGAAGAAGAAACCCTAAGCAATAGTAAAAAATAAAACGTCATAACAGCTCACCATTGTAAAACATCATAAACTACATTAAAATATGTTGACAACCACTATATAAAATCATTGTCACCCGAAGAAGAAGAAGAAGAAGAAGAAGAAAACAAAGGAGGAGAAGGAGGAGGAGAAAGATGCCTGAAGTTGTTTAAAAAGTGGGTACAATTAAAAAAATTTTAAAATGTGGATATAGGTTAAATGGGGGCGACCAAATAGGGCGCCCCGTACAATTTTTACGTATATAGCCGTCCACCAAAAATAACTGTCAGATGTAAAACATATGGATAATTATATAAATTTTGCATATACTATGTATATTTTACATCATACATACATATATATATATATATATATATATATATATATATATATATATATATATATATATATATATATATATATATATATATATATATATGTGTGTGTGTGTGTGTGTGTGTGTGTGTGTGTGTGTGTGTGTAAATATTTTTGGCCGAGCGATCAAACGTGTAATTTTCCTTTTTTTATTAGTATTATTAATGATAACTGATAACAATAAACAAATAAACAATGACATAGTAAAAAGAATGAGATTTCACGCTAAGTGCACCTTTGTACACGTTAATGCCGCGGGAGAGTCTTTCTCAAATGAGAATAAAAAAGTTTTTTTGCAAGACTATCCTTTCCTCTAATCGTGCAAGTAAGTGATCCAACTAATATGTCAATTTAGAGAGGTTCTTTAAAAGAAAACTAAGGAAGTATATACTCAAGTTCAAGCATTTGTTTACTTTAGTAGTCTATTATTATTACTATATATAATATTAAGCTACTTCTTACGTATTTGATATCATTTTTATGCAACACAAGAAAACTAGATAACAAAAATAACTAACTGTATTAAAGTAGTTCAAATCATAACTTGGTGTCTATTGGTTTCTTATTCAAATTTATAATTTATCAGTTTTAGTGTGAATATATGACTTGTGACTTGATATGTCTAAAGACAAGTAAGCTGCTTGTGTTGTGGCCACTACATTTTTTGGTTCAACTTTTACTCCAAACATGAATTTAACCAATTAGCTTATAAAATTCTAATTAATTAATTTCTTGCTTCTCATCAGATGACCAGCATTACCAAGACAATACTTTCTTTAATAAAATTTTCAAACTTAATTTATTATTGAGTCTTGTAAAAATGGGTGAAGATGACTTTGAAGCTATCTTATAAATGGTCTCGGTCTTTCGGGCCCAACCTTCGAAACTTAGGCAAGAATATATACCTTTCCTCAAAGTCTTGAAAACGTTACAAAGCCAGCTTTCAATTAAAGTTATATTTGCTGTAAATTTCCACAACAATAGCTATAAAGGAAGTTAAGGGGTTTGCTTTTACAAGAAGCTCTTGTAGAAGAGTGGTAGTGATTCGACCTTGCATCTGTCGTGGTACCTACAACTTGGAAGAGCATAAAAATTAATAAAATGACATAAAACTTAGAGGAATTTTCAGAAACTGTTTAGTGGCTATTAACTTCATATAGCTATCATATACATAATTATTTTCTATAACTATTATTCAGTTGTTACGGTAGTGTATTTAATGTATTCGCGCTACTGTATTCATGAATACATCAGCAAAAAACGCCTAAAATTAGGACAGTTCAGTTGTAACCGCATGTATTCACATGTATTCGCGCCATGTATTCAATGAATACAGTAACGACAATCACATTAAAAATATGTATGTCCAACTGTCTAATAAACGGAAATAATATCAATTATCATGATACACTCCTAATATAACTCAACATAATCAATTCTAACATGCCTCATTATCAACCCAATTAATTAGAATAATTTTTCAGTTGTATATAATTATTGTATTTAACTTTTGTATTTAGTGTGTTTCAATATTTTTTTTTACTGTTACATTCATTAGATTCAATGTTTGTATTTACTTTATTCGCCATTTTATATTCAGTGTATTCAAATGAATTTGTATTAATAGAATTTTAGTTATTCCTAATACATGTTATTACTATTGTATTCAATATATTTCATTGGTTGTATTCACTGTACTTATATTTGTATTCAGTGTATTTTACTGTATTTCACTATATTTTAAAATTAAATGTATTCACTATTTATATTTTGTTCTATTTTAATGTTTGTATTCAATGTATTTCAATATTTATATCATGTATTCATGCATGAATACAGGTGTATTCACATGTATTAAAAAAATATAAACCTTTGAAATATATAAATACAGGCAAAAAATAATGTATTTATACAAAAATACAATATATTTGAGTGAATTTGTACATAATACAATGTGTTTATATCATTGTATGTGACTAAATAGCAAAAAAGGAAGAAAGTTCACCGGAGATCGCATTTTCCGGCCAAGCAAAATATTGCATACATTGTATTAAAACTGAAAATGGAGACGAACAAAAATTTGGGCTCTCAAATCTTCTCCGAAGTAAAAAATATTGCAGTATCTGTATAGAGGAATCCATTGCAATATTCAACGTAGAAGCCGCAGTCTCTTTCTTTCTAATATTGCAGTATAAATCCATTGCAAATATTTGGCATAGAAACTAAGCAGCACAAATTCATTGCAATATCCGGCGTATAAACTAAGCAGGTATTTTGCTTGAAGAGAGAGAAGGAAGAGAGAGAGAAAGAAGAAAATTGTTGTTGGGATTTTGAGAGAGAATCGTGTGTAAATTGAAAGAAAGAGAGAGAAAGAAGAAAAAATCTGAAAGAGCATCTTGTGTTAGTTGAAAGAAAGAGAGAGGAAAAACATAAATAGCGTATTTCATGCCTCAATGGTAGTATATATCATAAATACCTATTTTGCTATAAAATATAAAAGGTAGCTATAGAAAATAATATTTTAAAATAATTTTAGTTTATAATAAATAGGGTGTATATCTTTGATATATGAGGTAAAATTTCCTAAAAATTAATATCATCTATCTAAATTTTGGTGGATAGAGTTATGTTATACTCATATTAGTGAGAGATAATAATCAATTGATGAAATAGTCGAGATGTGAATAAGTTGATTCTAATACCATTATTATAAATATAAATATTTATTATTTATTATAAGCTAACAATCAGCATGTTCAAATTTTTAGGGTAAATTATGGGGTACTTGAATCCATGGTCTCTCCGTAAAATACATATTTTCTAAAAGTTGTATAATATTAAGTTATTAACTGTTGAAACCTATGTTTCAAGATTGAGTTATTTACCAAGAGGAATAAGAATCAGTTCTCACTTAATATATTTTTTCTTAGATTGTCACTATACAAACAATATACAAAATAGGGTGTCACTATATAATTTATATAAAATAGAATGTCACTATACAAAATATATACAAAATAGACTGTCACTATACAAAAAATATACTAAATAGACTGTCACTATACAATTTATATACAATAGACTGTCACTATACAAAATAGACTGTCACTATATAAAAAATATATAAAATAGTCACTATACAAAATAGACTGTCATTATACAAAAAATATACTAAATAGACTGTCACTATATAAAATATATACAAAATAGACTGTCACTATACAAAAAATATACTAAATAGACTGTCACTATATAAAATACATACAAAATAGACTGCCACTATACAAAAAATATACTAAATAGACTGTCACTATACAAAAAATATACAAAATAGATTATCACTATACAAAATATATACAAGATAGACTGTCACTATACAAAAAATATACTAAATAGATTATCACTGTACAAAATACATACAAAATAGACTGCCACTATACAAAAAATATACAAAATAGACTGTCACTATATAAAAAATATACAAAATAGATTATCACTATACAAAAAATATACAAAATAGATTGTCACTATACACAATTATACAAAATAGACATTTCAGCTATTAGATGCAATATGTTTGAACCGGAGGAACATTTCATGTCAATGAAAAAAAATATGAGCTATTAAAATTTGAAAGGGGCTATAGAGGTTCATTTTCTCAAGAATATATACCTTTCCTCAAAGTCTTGAAAACGTTACAAAGCCAGCTTTCAATTAAATTGCATCTGCTGTAAATTTCCACAACAATAGCTCCAAAGGAAGTCAAGGGATTTGCTTTTACAAGAAGTTCTTGTAGAAGAGTGGTAGTGATTCGACCCTGCATCTGCCGTGGCACCTACAAAGTGGAAGAGCATAAAAGTTAATAAAATGACATAAAAATTAATATCATCCATCTAAATCTCGATGGATAGAGTTATTTGATACTCAGATTAGTGAGAGATAATAAACAGTTGATGAAATAATCAAGGTATGAATAAGTTGACTCTAATACTATTGTTATAAATATAAACAATTATTATTTATTTTAAGTTAACAATCAACATGTGCAAACTTTTAGGGAAAATTATGGGGCACGTGAACCCATGATCTCTCCGTAAAATTAGATATTTTATGTATATATTTTTTAAATGAGATATAATATTAACTGTTGACATCTATGCTTCAAAAATGCTTAATGGTATACTTAGTTAAAGATTGAGTTATTTATCAAGAGAAATAAGGATTAATATATTTTTTCTCCCTTTTTTTAGTAGTACACGCATACTATTAAATAAAATTATTTGTAATTAACTTTTACGTAAATATTATTATGTAAATATTTTGTAAAAGTATGGAGTAGTATTTTATATTGATTGCCTTGGCAGTTTAGCACCACCTGTGACATTGGAGTTTCATCTTCTGAAGGCTATGATACTTTGTTATTTGTGATCCATCAAATAACCAACTATACCAACCGCCCCTTTCTCTCACCATTTCACCCCGCAAACTACGCTAAGCAACATAAACAAACTAACATTAGAAAAAACAGTACAATCTTTGACAAAGACACAGAGATAGAAGAATAATTTTGCAAAGATAAGGGAACAAAGACTTGTAATTTCTATGCAGTGAGTAGAAATTAGTTTCCTGTGAAGATTCTTTATTTTTGTTTGAAAAATAAAAGAGGACATGCATGTCACGAATTGGGATTTTTAGCAGAACTTGTTGACTCTCATCAGGTAGGTTATTTTTTTGATAAATCAACGTGACCCAATAGTCTCTGTTTGTATTTATTAATCGTCTTAATTAATATGTGCACATAAACTTAGCCTGGAATCTTTGTGTTCTCCTTGCTATTTCACCAACTGATAAAAAAAAATTCTGTGTGTTTCTGTTTGATATTTTGTTGGCAGCTATGCCAATGGTCGGAGATGGAAAAGTTTCTGTTTTGTCAGCAGAGCAGAAGCAGTAGTGGATGGCTAAAGATTCGCAATTTACAGGGGCTAAGTCCCATCTTGAAGTGAGTTTTCCTTCCCTCTCCTAATGCACTAGTATGTTCATTGTCCTGTTGCATTTAGCAAAGTTATGAGTATGAAAAACAAATTGATCCGAGTTGGTCACTTTTGAATTTATGAGGAATCTTATGTTTCTGATTTTAGTCATGCCCAAGGAATGATCCCCCCGGGGTTGGGGGTGTATTCTTGTGTTATAAAGTTATTTTCTTTATAATTTTTGTTTCCTATTTCTGTCAAAATAAATGATGGTTAAGTATGCACAGGAAGTCTATAGGGGAGCTATAGTTTCTTTTAACTTTTAAGATAGGTGATCAAGGGCTTACTTTACTTGATCAAAAACAAAAAAGAAAGGTGATCAAGGGCTAAATAAGGACTGCTATTGTCTTCTTCATATAGAAATAAATCAAAATCTTTGTTAGTTTTGCATTGCACATGAAAGGTGTTACGTTTTCTCCCAAACAAATCGTTCATTGACATTTTATTAACGACTTCTTCTTTTTCTTTTGATAAATCCTACGTTGCTCGGAATCTCCGAAAATGTTACCGGGTGCGTGTCGGATCCTCCAAAAATAGTGTATTTTTGGAAGATCCGACACGGGTGCGGCATCATTTTGGAGAGTCTGGGCAATATAGGATAAATCTATTTAATCTTATTCATTGAACAACCAATTTTGTGTGAAATGTATGAACGAGGTGAATGAGTGGCTCAATTAGAGGAATTTTCTCATGCCTGTAAAAAAAACATTATATTGTTCTGTCTATGTTTAGGATTTTATTTAGCATAGTGACCAAAAGTATTGTAGAGGTTACACCTTTTGGCCTTCTTTTATCATATCTAATGAAAGAATACTGGCTAAACAGATGGGATCACTAGAAGGAAGAGCAGTACTTCAGCTTGAGGATGAGAACCTTGTGAACTCTAAGAATAATGATAGGAGGACATCTTCTATGGATGCCACTCCTCAGATATCAGTTTTCGATGCCGATGCAGACGATGTTAGTTGTAAATGTATGTGGTATAATTTAGTAAGGCAGATGCAGATAGTTTTGTTCTCCAAGAAGTTAAACATGCTTATTCCTTGTGGTCCTCTAGCCATTCTTGTTGATGAGTTAACCGATCATCATGTAAGTTGCAAAACATTTTCCAGTCCAATATCTCGGATTCTTAAAGGAGCTTTACTCACATTATTTTTTCTCTTGTTCTTTCTGTCATGACTTTTTCAGGGATGGATCTTCTTTCTTAGCTTGTTAGGAATCATACCCCTTGCAGAGCGTTTAGGTTGGGCGACAGAGTAATTTTCTAGACCCATAATCTACAGTACTTTGTATGAGCAAATCAAGTGGAATTTGTTTGTTGTTGCCAAGGAGTTGTCGCCGTTTATTTAACATTCTGGCTTAGTGTCTGCTAGTGACAGTAAAATGAAAGTTTGGGCTAGAATGCGTTCACACTTATTCACATTCCTGTTTTGCTGTATGGATAATTTGGAAAATGAATAGCTTTTTAATTATGTTCTCTATTAAGTTGATAACTTGGAACTTTGTATTTGATTAATAAGCTGAAGGTGATCAGTTATGTTATATAAAAGTTGTTTATAGTATTTACACATTTCATAATTGATGTGTTTTTGGTTGTCATTTTTGTAGGCAACTGGCTTTCTATACGGGACCAACAGGTAATCTTGTGTTTTCTTTGTATCATAGATGTACATACGTATTTTTCATATACTTGACTTAAAGGTCATTTTTCTTCTTTATGTGATTATTTATCATAGGATGTTTTGTTGCTATGGAATAATGATCACTTTTCAGTCTTAACTTGCTTTCAATTTGTGTCATCTTTGAGCAATCTGCGGTTGTAATTTTGCAGTTGGAGGACTTTTAAATGCAACTTTTGGTAACGCAACAGAGCTAATAATATCAATGTATGCACTGAGACGTGGCATGATTCGTGTGGTTCAGCAGTCATTATTAGGCTCAATTCTGTCTAATACATTACTAGTGCTTGGATGTGCATTTTTTGGTGGTGGACTTGTTCATTCCAGTAAGGACCAAGTTTTTGACAAAGTAGGTTATCTTATGCTACCATATTTATATGACTCGGAAATCAATATCAGTTTTTGTTCAAGCATTATATCACAATAGCAAAGGTATGACATTCTCGGAGTTTTCTATGTCAGGGAAACGCTGTGATGAATTCAGGGTTGCTTTTGATGGCAGTTATGGGCCTGCTGTTTCCCGCTGTCCTCCATTTTACACACACTGAGGTGCATTTTGGGAAGTCAGAGCTGGCACTTTCCAGGTTTAGCAGCTGCGTAATGCTTGTAGCATATGGTGCATACCTGTTTTATCAGCTGACTAGTCAGAATAGTCTTTACATGCCAATTGCTGAGGTTGGGCTTCTTTGTTTTCTCAGCACATTTTTTGTGTTAAATGTTTCTTACCTTGGATACAGAACTGGTTGTCTTTCATCGCAGTGGAATATCAATTGAGAAAAAAGAAACTTGAAAATAAAAAGTTCCGGTCATTAGCATCACATAAACCTACTTTTCCTGCCGAATTTTATGATTCACTTTCTGATAATATTTCCATAAGAGTAGCCACTGCATCTGGTAATATGAAAATAAAAAATGTCAGCTCTTGCCTAGAAGGAGTGGAAATTATGCAGTCTTCTATACATATTATCAATGGGGAAACCCAAAAGTCCTACAGTGATTCCCTTGCATACCATCCTTTATCCCTCGCAGGCTAGGTTGATCATTTGTTAGCTACATTACTCTTCCATTGAGTTTGTTCAGGTTTTCCTAAAAGTTTAATAACGTTCAGGAAGAGGGTGAGAATGACGGGGGCGCAGATGAGGAAGAAGCTCCTGAGATATCAAAATGGGGGTCAATCGTATGGCTTTCGATTTTGACACTATGGATAGCAGTCTTGTCAGAGTACCTGGTTAATGCCATAGAGGTAACTTCTTCGTCCTGCACTACCTATTCTCATTTTCTAATTTGGCACTTCATAACTTTGGCATTCTAGTAGTAGAATCGTCTAATTCTCAATCTATAACACATATAAGAAGTGATAAGACAAACTAAAAAAATATTGTTCCTTTTTAGTCTCTCTGCCAATAAACATTAAACTATGTTTTCAGGGGGCATCAGTTGCTATGAGTATTCCTGTGTCATTTATAAGTGTCATACTGCTCCCAATCGTTGGAAATGCAGCTGAGCATGCTGGTGCTGTCATGTTTGCTGTCAAAGACAAGCTTGTATATTCTTCTCTCTTTTCTTTGTATCAGAACTATAATTTACTATCACCATTCCTCATTTACCTGGTACTGTCACAGGACATCTCTTTGGGAGTGGCAATAGGCTCATCAACGCAGATTGCCATGTTTGGGGTAGGTAATTTGAAATGTTTATGCGTGTTAATTACATCAAAGAGAAACTTTAACCAGGAGTTTACTGTTGATTAGCTGCTTTCTTCAAATAAAATCTATGTTTATGCATGCAAGATATGAATATATCAGCATGTTTCTGCTTTGCAGTTGGCTGCAAATCGGACATCTCATTCAGGAAGAACTATCCATAGATATAACTGAAAGAGGCATTCTGTTATACTTTGCCCACCTTCACTTTTGGGACAATCACATAATAACATCCAACTGAAACTTTGTTCTCATATACAAGAGTCATGACACACAACTTACATGGCAACCACTTTTTCACTTAAGATATGCATTTTGAACCATATCAAATAACCATGTTTACTGCCAAGTCAAATAATTCATCGAATTTGTTCTCATATTGCATCCATGCTTTTCCTGAAAGTACCCTATATTAGAATGCGTATGAGTTGAATTTGTTTGAAAATTCTTATATCAAAGTCTCTGTCTTTCTAGGTTTCCTCAATATATGATCTGTTCATAAGCACAGATCTATTTTGTGCGCATTTTGGTCTTTTTGTTCATTACTGATAAATGTTCTTAGAAGTTTATTCTTTTATTTCATCATTTTTACTTTTTATTAAGTGTTGGCCTTGATTGTAATCAATATAATCTGGGAGTTTATGCCTCGTTTAACCTGTACTATTGTTGCAGATCCCATTCTGTGTTGTGGTTGGATGGATAATGGGTCGTCCTATGGACTTGAACTTCCAATTATTTGAAACGGCCACACTTTTCATGAGTGTTCTTGTAGTAGCATTCATGTTGCAGGTGAGTTCCCCCCTCCTCCCCTTTCACTTTTGTTTGTTGGTTTCTAAGTGCTCTTTCAATTTAGAGGTTGATGTTGGGAAATAATTAAACAATACTCTTGTTTTCTAAAATTTCTTGAAAACTACAATGTCTATAGAGGCAATATATTTGCTTCTAAACGTTGACGGTTTTGCAAGTCTTGCGGAGGAGCTTTGATCCAGTGTTAAAGAAATATATCATGTCTCTTATTCATCCTCCCTTTCTTTCCTTTGTGTTTTGCTTCACTCCTGGGGTTTCAACTTTTTTCTTTCCGTTTAACCTTTCCTTTTTTCTGCAGGATGGAACTTCAAATTACTTTAAAGGACTGATGCTCCTTCTCTGCTATCTGATAGTTGCTGCAAGTTTCTTTGTGCATATAGATCCAGAGTCTATACGTAAGTTGTGTTTCTTTTTCGTGAAATTACCATATGACATTGACAGCTCCTGGTCTTCGTTTTATTTATTCTTTTGGTGTTCCTTTTAACCGATAACATCTGTTATTATTTCACTGTTACACTAATCTGCTTTGCTTATGGTCAGTCAGTTTAGCATTAGATTAGATAACCAGTTAACCATTTTGGGTCTCGTTAACGTAATATTGTATTGATAACTACCTTATCATATATATATTCTCTGTTTTAGTTGAGATCCCAAGTTTGGAAATTCCTAGGGATACTAAGCAGCTAGAATCTGATTCTCTCAGTTATTTCAATCTTAATATCCTGATGGGTAGCCGCTTCATATGGCAGAATATTCTTCTGCTTCTCTCTTTTTTCATGGCAGCAGTAGATAATCATGATCTTTAATCCTTCAAGTAAATCTGTCTGCAAATTGTGATAGCAATCAGATCTGCTTCCCCGGTTTTTCCCTTTCTGCATATACCATAACGTTAGAACTTTTTATGGTCAGTTGTTCTCTCTCAAATTTTGCATATGGTATGTAGCTTAGGAGGGGTTACAGATGATTCCAAAATCCAAATGCTGCGATTATAAAGAGCCAATTAGAATTTCTAGGATGTGCGGTCCTTCCTGAATATGACACTTAAGAAAAATAGACACTGCTTTAATTCACATGAGGATGCAATCTAGAGAACCAGCTGAAGGTAAAACATCTTTTTAGTAAGCGGGACTGATTTGGGGGACACTTGCATTGGAGTTATGAATTCGTTACTGACTTTTAGTTAAGCACACTTGGAATGGTGCTTAATCATTATCAGCAATTTTCTTTTAGAACATTTTAGAAAAAACTCCATAATAATGAGAAAGAGTTAAAGGGAACTTCACACCTGAGGCTCTGGAACTAGAATAGACATCCAGAAAAATTCCTGTTTAAATTTACGTGAAAGTCGTGCCAGTGATCATTTCAGACAATAAGCTGATTAGGAGATCCCAGGACAGAAATAACATCCGTTCATAAAGATCGAATATTCTTAGCCTTGTTCACGAAGGCGAATGAAGTGTTGTGGCATTGGGTTCATATGAACCTAGTACTTTTATGCAAAACATAAATTTATGTGCAAAAGTATAGTAAAATCATAACAAATAGTAGGCCTGAACCCATAACTTTAAAAATACAATGTGTTCAATGCTAAAAACCTTAAAAATTGAACTCGTAGAGCTTAAAAGTTGAACTCGTAGAGCTTAACAACAAGCACGATTTTATTTGTTGTAGAGTGTACGTGATGTTGTCTATTTATCTTTTGTTTTGCTGGATACATCATGTTTCAATCCACTTCCATTTTAATCCAATATCTGCAATGTATTTGCAGAGGACAAGCCCAAAAAGCCATAAGTAGTGAACATGGTGGTTTCTGATGTTTGACCTACTAAAGCTGAAGGGCTAGAATACCATTAGATCTGCATATGTTTAAAGAGCCATCTTCAGTTTTGGCCACTCTGAGCTGTGAATATCAACGATCGTTCATCTGCAGATGCTCAGGGTTCTGTGTTGCTACTATATATATTTTGAGAAATTTCTTGCTTTCTCAGTTTTGACTTGGAAGCAGGTGTCATTAAATTAGGTGTTTTTGTGTGCAGCTGGTGATTTGTCATTAAATTAGGTGTTTTTGTGTGCAGCTGGTGATTTATTCTTTCGCCTGTGAAATAGCTGGATAGTAAAAAGAAAACAATTTCTGTGTTAATACTTAGGAACTTTAGGTAATTGTTAACGCGAAATATTTCCTTGTTAAATGCAGAATATGTATATTTTTTGGTTTTCCTTGAGCAGATCATGAACGTCTGCGATCATATACTATGTATCATGCATATGAAGAAAAATCATTTGTTGATGGTTAATAGTTGCTAAATGAAATATTATACTTTGTAGTTTCTTCAAAAAAAAACAGAAAGCAAAATATTTAAGATTTCTTCCATGAACTTATCAAAGCTTATATAAGCTTTTAATTATCGCAATACATTCTTTATTACTAAAATATTCCGTAGACCAATGGTTCTGCACTAATTACAGCTTTTATGTGGACCGTCGTGTATATGCGGCTCAATATACATATATAATTCTGCAAAAAACAATTTTATGTAAAAATGTGTATGCAAATCATAAGACCTAACGATATATATCAGGATCTTAAATGTGAATTAATACTCATGTATATTAATAAGAGGGCCAATTAATAAATTTTTACCCTTATAGCCTATTTGGTCAAACTTCTAAAATCAGCTTGTTTTGAAAAATATTTTTCTTACAAGTGCTTTTCAAAAAAATACTATTGGTGAGAAGCAATTTGTGTTTGGCTAATTAATTTGAAAATTACTTTTGAGCAGTAATTAATGTTTAGTTAAACTTTTAAAAAGTGATTTTAAGTATACATTTTTCTCAAAAATACTTTTCAAAAGTATATTTGGGAAGAAGCTATTTTTTTCTGCCTCTCAAAACCTACTTCTGCTTCTACTTAAATATTTTTTTTTTCTTTTAAAAGCTTGGCCAAATACCCGAACATTGGGAAAAATACTTTTGGCCAAAAAAAAACTTGCCAAACATGTTATTAATCTAGTTCATCAGTCAAAACAATGAATTGAATGGACAAGATTTGTTGTTATTAAAGATCTAAATTTACAACTTCTATGAATCTGGTCCACAGATTATTTTAGAAAATTTCTAATTGTTTCGGTCATCGATCGGACTATTACCCGATAATACTAGACTATAAGTTCGAAAATTCCAGGAAAGACATGAACCTGGAGAAAGTCGACCAAATCAAAGTCACCCGCTATTGGATAATGAAGTTGCAATTTTCATTGACCTTTTACAAAATTTCTACATTAATAGAATAATAAGCGAAGTAACACCCGGTCAACTATACTTGGAAAAGTCTACAATCCAAACATCACAAAAGGCCTATATAAACTTGTAGAGAATGTTTGCTTGGATCATGAGATTAATTAGATCAGCATAACTATTTCGGCGGAGAATTAATTAAAGTCTAAACAGAAATATTATGGCGCGATCCTATGGTGTGGGAGATGGTGGCTCAGCAATTGAGGGCTCGGGGCTGATGATAATGGTTGGAATGGTTGTTATGTCTATTTTAATGATCTCAATGGTCATTTTTGCTTGTGGGGACTCCTCTAATGGCGAGAAGGACGACGACTGGTACTATCGTGGAGGTGGAGGAGGCGGCGGAGCAGGCGGCGGCTGTGGTGGAGGAGGTTGTGGTGATTAAATTCTTGTGGTTACGTTACGTTGTGGAGTGATCAAATAGCTTATTTTTTGGCTTATGTAGATGAGACTCCAAGTACATATATGTAACCGTGTAATATTTGCGGATATTAACTTTGCATGCATGGAGTCTCTAAGAAACATTACCACTATTTCTACATTGTAAAATTTCCTAATTTGTACGAAATCGATTGGAACCCCCGACATGCAATTATGCCAACTTCAAGTTCTTGTCTTAAACAATAGTGTATTACTCTTTTAAAGGATTCAAATTACCCTAATAAAAATTAAAATTTACCGACAAATAAAATTATATTCATAGAAGAAATCTATTTATATTTTACCCACAAGTAAAATATATTCAACAATATTTTTTTAGAAGAAATCTATCAAACGAGAGAGATCATGAGATATGAGGCTTTAATCATTCGCTTGTAATTTCATTAATCTCAGCACTCTCAAGTCTCAACTATCTCATAATCTAAAAAATTAGGTATCTGTGTGTGGTCGAAACCCATTAAGTCAGTCGTACGGACTGATCGAGATAACAATACTTCGATCGAAAGGTATCTACGTAAGGTCAGGTCGAGGTCCGAAGAAAGGGCTTCAGGATTCGAGCTCCAAGTCTGATCTAGGATCAGTTTGGTATCATTATCAGACCCATGACCAGATCGAACCACGAGGCAAAAGGTTGTCGGAGATGCACAGACCGACCAACACCCACCCCGAATATCAAGACTCCGAGTCAGGATCGAGCTCGAGTCAAGGCTGATGGCTCGACCCGATATCGAGTTCGAGTCAGTATCGAAGCTCACAGACAAGGGCGTTACAGCCGCACTAAGGGAGAGAATCCTGGCGGGAATTAGGAAAAAGACAATACATCATGGGCTCTCCACTATGTATTTTTTATTGTATATAAAGTAGGATCCCTCCACTATAAGGATGGGATGGATTGTAAGCAGAGGACACATGGTAATAAAAGATTTCTTCTCATATTGAAAGATATCATTGTGCTTATTTCACTTTATCTTATTCGTTCTTCTTGCTCGCTATTCTCATTCTCATAGTCAAGAATACACGTATTTCTATTTCTCTATACGATTTGTATCAAATTATATCACATGTCCTTAGAACCATACACAAATTTAACTCTATCCAATTTTTCGGGTAAACAGTTTGGCGCCCACCATGGGGCTAAGGATAACAGTGATTATTTGATACGAATCTAAAAAAAATACGCCGTTGTGTTTTGTGCTTGTTTCCGAAAATATTTTGGATTTCAGATTAACAACGACTAACTACCAATCAAATGGCTTCACCAATCGACAACGAAGCCGGTCTTCAAGATGAGAATAATAACTTGACATCCAGTACCGAAAGACCACTTGTAAACGCCGTTAGAGCGCGAATCGAAGTGCCGATAGATATCAATTCGCATGTAGCTATTGAGGCGAACCTACATGCTGAACCCAAAAATAACATTCATGGTAGCACTCGGTCTGCAGTTCGAGATACCTATAACGTCGAGGAAAACGACGTTAGCTTGCGCATGATTTTCGAAATGTTACAAGCCCAGCAAATAGCGATAGCTCAGTTGCAGAGCCAAACTCAGGTACAAAGCAGGCCGTAGCCCAATCCGCTTCGAGAAATCACCCACAGAACGGAGCCAGCCATAGTGAAGTCAAACGAGCATGAATCGGGGACTACTCCCGAAATTACTAAATTGCTCGAGGAGCTCACAAAACGAGTCGAAGCCAACGATAAAAAAAGTAGAAACATATAATTCCAGGGTCGATCAGATCCCGAGAGCTCCACCAATGATAAAAGGGTTGGATTCGAAAAAATTCGTACAAAAGCCTTTTCCCTCGAGTGCATCCCCAAAACCAATCCCCAAAAAATTCCGTATGCCCGAAATTCCCAAATATAATGGTACGACCGATCCCAACGAACATGTCACCTCTTACACGTGTGCCATCAAGGGTAACGATTTGGAAGACGATGAGATCGAATCCGTGTTATTGAAAAAATTTGGAGAGACCCTCTCGAAGGGAGCGATGATTTCGTATCATAATCTGCCACCAAATTCTATTGATTCTTTTGCCATGTTAGCGGATTCGTTTGTAAAGGCACATACTGGTGCCATAAAGGTCGCAGTAAGGAAATCGGACCTCTTCAAAGTAAAACAAAGGGGTAGTGAAATGCTGAGGGAGTTCGTGTCCCTATTTCAAATGGAACGCATGGAATTGCCACCGGTCACAGATGACTGCGCCGTCCAAGCTTTCACCCAAAGGTTGAACGAGCAAAGTTCAATAGCATCGCGTCGGCTGAAGCAAAATTTGATCGAGTATCCAGCAATAACTTGGGCAGATGTACACAACCGATATCGGTCAAAAATTAGGGTTGAAGACGACCAGTTGGGAGCTCCTTCCGGGTCCATGCATCAGAACAGGACATCTATTAAAAACCAAAGGGACATCGACAGAGAGCAAAGGTCGAACAGAGACCGATATCAACCGTACGTCGCAGATCAAATAAACAATGGTTCAGCGCGCAATGCCGCTCGAAACAATCGAAGGAGTGATCGAGGAAAAAATTCTCGGGGACTTATGAGCAAGAGTGGCTTTGATAAATATGCGGATCCTATAGAGGCACCTCGGTTATCGGAGTACAATTTCAGCGTCGACGCATCGGGCATTGTATCGGCGATCAGAAGAATCAAAGATACTAGGTGGCCCAGACCCATACAAACCGACCCTTCCCAAAGGAACCCGAATTCGATATGCAGGTATCATGGTACGCATGGCCACAGGACCGAGGATTGCAGACAATTAAGAGAAGAGGTAGCCTGCCTATTCGATGAGGGCCACCTTCGAGAGTTCCTCAGTGACCGAGCCAAGAATCACTTTAGAGAAAGGGACGCCAGCAAAAAATATAAACAAGAGGAACCTTTGCATATCATTCATATGATCATCGGTGGGGTCGATACTCCACAGGGACCTGTGCTCAAATACGGCAAGATACCGGCCACAGGGGAAAAACGAACTCGAGGTTATGTACCCGAGGGCACATTATCATTCGGAATTGAAGAAGCTGAGGGCATTTCTTAATCTCACAACGACGCTCTGCTAATTTCTATCCTATTAAATAAAGCTCAAGTTAAGCGTGTTTTAGTGGATCCAGGTAGCTCTGCGAATATCATCCGATCTTGGGTAGTATAGCAGCTCGGTTTGCAGAATCAAGTCGTGCCCGCAGCTCGGGTCTTGAACGGCTTCAATATGGCCAGTGAAACGACTAAATGGGAGATTACTCTACCAGTGAATGTAGCTGGAACCATCCAAAATACTAAATTCCACATAATCGAAGGAGATATGAGGTACAATGCCCTACTCGGAAGGCCTTGGATCCACAATATGAAGGCAGTGCCTTCGACCCTCCACCAAGTAATAAAATTCCCTACATCGGACGGCGTGAAAACAGTATACGAGGAGCAACATGCTGCGAAGAAAATGTTTGCGGTCGATGAGGTAACACCGATACCAACGCTATCGGCCTCGGAAAGATCGAGCACTAAAGATAGACTAGAAACCAAATAGCAATCACAGCCACCAGTCTCGACCGAATCAGTGGAATAGGAAATAGAGGATAACGAAGAAGAGTTTCTGACACCTCGAGCTTTCATCGTCCCCGACGACTCCGACGCTACCAAATCTACGATCGAAGAACTGGAGCAGGTTATATTAATCGAATATCTGCCCGAGAGAAAGGTATACCTGGGAACGGGATTGACCCCCGAACTCAGGAAAAAACTTATTCAATTTCTTATCGATAACATAGATTATTTTGCTTGGTCCCATTTAGACATGGCAGGGATCCCACCGTCAATAACAACACACCAGCTGAGCTTGGACCCTAGGTTCAAATCGGTGAAGCAAAAAAGAAGACCTCAGTCCGAGGTAAAACACGCATTTGTAAAGGATGAGGTAACTAAACTTCTCAAAATAGGGTCAATTCGGGAAGTAAAATATCCCGAGTAGTTAGCCAACGTAGTTGTAGTCCCTAAAAAGGGAACAAACATAGAATGTGCGTAGATTATAAAGATCTAAGCAAACCATGCCCCAAAGATTCTTTTCCACTACCTAGCATCGATCGCATGATCGATGCCACAGCCGTCCACGAGATCCTTACTTTTCTTGCGATCGATGCCACAGCCGGCCACGAGATCCTTACTTTTCTTGATGCCTATTCCGGGTACAATCAAATTTGAATGAACCTGGAGGACCAGGAAAAGACTTCATTTATCACCAACTATGAAACCTATTGCTATAATGTAATGCCATTCGGGCTAAAAAACGCAGGAGATACTTACCAACGCCAAGTGAATAAAATGTTCGAAGAACAAATAGGTAAGTTGATGGAAGTTTACGTTGATGACATGCTAGTTAAGTCCCTGCGCGCAAATGACCATTTGACTCATTTGCAGGAAACGTTCAAGATCTTAAGGAAATATAACATGAAGCTCAACCCCGAGAAATGTGCTTTCGGGGTTGGATCGGGCAAGTTCCTTGGTTTCATGGTATCAAATCGGGGAATCGAGATCAACCCCGACAAAATTAAGGCCATCAAATACATCACCGTCGTGGATAGTGTGAAAGCAATGCAAAGGCTAACCGAACGGATAGCTGCCTTAGGCCGATTCATTTCGAGGTCATCAGATCGAAACCAAAATTTCTTCTCTCTACTCAAAAGGAAGAACGATTTTGCCTGGACCCCAGAATGCCAACAAGCACTAGAACAATTGAAGCAGTACCTATCGATCCCACCACTACTTCACACTCCGAGGACAAATAAGAAGCTTTACTTATACTTGGCGGTATCGAAAATCACGCTAAGTGGCGTCCTAGTTTGAGAAGAGCAAGGTATACAGTTTCCTGTTTATTATGTAAGTCGGACCTTAGGAGAAGCAGAGACTAGATACCCTCACTTAGAAAAATTAGCACTTGCACTAATAAGCACCTCTAGAAAGTTAAGACCATACTTTCAATGTCACCCCATATGCGCTTTAACCACTTACCCACTTCGTAACATTTTGCACAAGCCCGAATTATCGAGTCGATTGGCCAAATGGGCCGTCAAACTTAGTGGGTACGATATCGAATATCAACCCCGTACAACCATCAAGTCCCAAATTTTAGCAGACTTCGTAGCCGATTTCACGCCAACCCTTGTACCCGAAGTTGAAAAGGAACTCTTGTTAAAATCGGGTACGTCGTCGGGGGTTTGGACCCTTTACATAAATGGTGCTTCAAATGTGAAGGGGTCCGGGCTTGGCATCGTACTAAAACCTCCCACATGTGGCATTATTAGGCAATGAGGCCGAGTACGAGGCCATGTCGATTTGGGATACCAGCAGAAATAACATGCGACAATGGTAAACAATTTATCGGCGGTAAAGTGACAAAATTCCTCGAAGACCATAAAATAAAAAGAATACTATCAACACCATATCATCCTAGCGGGAACGGACAGGGCGAATCAATGAACAAGACTATCATCCAAAACCTGAAGAAAAGGTTGCGCAAAGCCAAAGGGAAGTGGAGAGAAATTCTGCCCGAAGTCCTTTGGGCATACCGAACAACATCGAAGTCCAGTAGTGGAGCAACTCCATTTTCCTTAGTATATGGCTCCGAAGCCTTAATTCCAGTCGAATTCGGAGAACCCAGCGCAAGGTTCCGACATACATCAGAAGAGTCGAACCACGAGGCTATGAATACTAGCCTCGAATTATTAGATGAAAAATGAGAAACGACACTGGTTCGAATGGCTGCACAAAAATAATGAATCGAAAGGTACTATAATAAAAGAACCAAACTCCGCCATTTCGAGGCCGGGGACTTGGTCCTAAGGAAGGTCACCATCAACACTCGAGATCCTAATGAAGGGAATCTCGACTCGAATTGGGAAGGACCTTATCACGTCCTCGATATAGTCGGAAAAGGGTCTTATAAACTCGGAACAATGGATGGCAAACCGTTACCAAACAATTGGAACATATCACTCCTCAAACGATAGTATTGTTAAGGTATGATTTTCTCCTTTCTATCATCTAGATATATATATTCGACACTAACTCATTGCAGGAATTCGACAAAAGATATCAAGACCTCTATTTTTAAAGCACGCGTTGTACTCTTTTTTTCCTTAGTTCGGCTTTTATCCCAAATGGATTTTTCTGGCAAGGTTTTTAACGAGGCAACAATTATGTGCTACCTGAACACAATTCAACAGTATCCGAAGCTTCTTCATAATAAACCCCGAATACTGGGGGACTACCATCAAATAAATCAAGTTCGATGCAAGAAAGTTATTTCATATCAAATTCATGTCGGGCAGGGTCTCGATAGAGAAAAGTGTAAGGGCCAAATGGTCAAAACGAACCATGCCCATGTAGTTTTTCTCGAACTCTGGCACAAGATACAAACATATTTATAATGACTTATAAAGGAAAAACTTCTTCTTCTCAGATATCTCTTACTTTGAAAAGGTCTTCCTACTTCATGATTCAAACAGGCTTAAGGGCCAACCACCATCAAAAGGCCTACGGGCTACGATATTTTGAGTTCGAAGCAATCACTCACTCAATCATTAAGCCTAAGGGCTATCTTACATCGAGCTCGAGCGAACCACTCACCCGATCATAAAAAGATTACGGGCTAAGATGCTTTGAGTTCGAGTTCGAGTTCGAAGAAAACACTCACTCAATCATTAAGCCTAAGGGCTATCTTATATCGAGTTCGAGCGAACCGCTCACCCGATCGTAAAAAGCCTACGGGCTAAGATACTTTGAGTTCGAGTTCGAAGCAAACACTCACTCAATTATTAAGCCTAAGGGCTATCTTACATCAAGTTCGAGCGAACCGCTCACCCGATCGTAAAAAGCCTACGGGCTAAGACACTTTGAGTTCGAGTTCGAAGAAATCACTCACTCAATCACTAAGCCTAAGGGCTATCTTACATCGAGTTTGAGCGAACCACTCACTCGATCATAAAAGGCCTACAGGCTAAGATACATCGAGTTCGAGTTCAAAGCAATCACTCACTCAATCATTAAGCCTAAGAGCTATCATACTTCAAGCTCAAAAAAATAAAATCACTCACTCAATTATTAAGCTTAGGGACCAACACACTGAGAGTTTGAGGCTCTGTTCTCGCTTAGAACAGACCGAAAGGGTTCCATTACTCCAAAATTCAAGATAACTCAGCTCGAAGAACCGCTGTAAAATTAGGTTGCAAAAACACGTTCGAGCATGAAAAGGAGAAGACATTCAAAAGAAGCTCTATTATTAACAAAAGTGGGTATGTACAAAGAGACTGGTAAAAAGTTTGCAAAAGAGAAACTAAGTCCTAACTGCGGCCGGTATCAATATCTCCTTCGGGAGCTGCTTCTTCTTCAGGCTTTTCATCGGACCCGCCCCAACTACCTTCTTCATCATCATCGTCGTCGGCATAGAGACAAGCTGCCTGGCTTCAGCTTTGAGCGCCTTAGCTCGGGCGATTTCCTCAAAAAGTTCAAAACCTTGAGTGTGAATTTCCTCGAGGGTTTCCCTCCGAGATTGGCACTTTGCCAAGTTAGTAACTCGTTGCTCCCGATCAGAAGCCTCCCTTAGCTGCATTTGAGCAGCCTCGACATTCGCCCGATACACAACAGTGGACTTGTCCTCCATGACTTTTGACGACTCGATCTCCGCCTTGGCCTCAGCAAGCCTTGTCTCAAGCTCCTCGATCCTCATAGCCTAGGCCGAACTTTTTTGCTTGACACCCCGAAGTTGAACATCGGCCGATAATAGTTTGGCCAAGATGGTTTCTTTTTCTACAGCTAGGCTGTCCATAGTCGCCTTCCACCGATCATATTCGGCCTTGATCTGATCGACTTCTCCCCGAAGCAACCCGATATTCTCAACCTTTTGTTGCAGCTGAGATAACGAAGGCCATAGTTGGGTAGAATCCATACTCTAAAAGAACGATGCTCACCTGTTTATCCAGTTCGGCCTCTTCTTCATGAGCCTTGGCCAAATATGCTTGGAGGTCCTTTATAACCTCTTCCTTTTGGCCACAAAGAAGCTTCAGAGCATCTCTCTCCCCTGAGACCTTTTGAAGCTCGGCCTCACACTGGCTGAGATCGGCTCGAAACTTGCTAAGGGCCTACACAAAAGGGAAAAAACGCAAGTCAGGTTTAGAAAAGAACAAAGAAACCAAGCGCAGTAAAATCATTACCCGAGAAATGAAACGTTGGGCCTCTTCTAGGAGAATAGAAGCGTCATTAATATCGGAGGCATCATCGCCTCCAGCAAAGCAATCCTAAAGGGTACTACACTAGAGCCTCCGCCCATATCGGGGGTCTTCAATTCTCGAGCTTCCCTTAACGCCTCCTCGGAAAAGGTCGGAAGAGAAGGCAAGTGGCCCACTGTCATGGTCTCGAGCAAATCGCTCGGGACGCGCTGGTCGACCCTCGAGCTATCAGAACCGGCCCCGTCCGGTGTAGCTGTCATCGGGTCAGAAGGTCTGACGACATCGATGGCTTTCGCAGATAGGACCACGAGTGCCAAAGCTTCTTCTTCTTCTTTTTCATCTCTCAGTCATTGGACCGAGTCCATCGTAAGAGCGATTACCTTTTTCTTCACCCTTCGAGTTTTGAGTTTTGGGTTTTGGGTCCTCGGACTGAGAGGCCATTTTCCGTTTTCTATCTTTCCCCGGTTTCGGAGCCAGGGACTTGGTTCCTTCCTCACCACTCGAAGGCCTCAAAACGGCATCCTTGGTTATGCCTGCATGAAAGGAAGTCAGTAACGAATGGAGCATAAAACAAAACGTTTCAAAAAACATGAGAAGTGACCCTTACCGTGATTCTTGGCCTCCCACCTACCTTTCGCCAAATCACGCCAAGCGCGTTCGGCATAAGAGAAACTCGAGGCTAGCTTTCGAACCCAATCTTCGAGGTCGGGTACCGCTTATGGCATCCAAGGGGCAGCTGTATATCGGAGGGAGATATCAGATAGAATCATAGAAAGATACGAAAAGCAACGCCTTATGAAAATCACTTACGGTCGAAATTCCATTCCTCAGGGAATGACATCTTCTCTTCCGGAATAAGGTAACGGGTCCTCACCCGAATATAACGGCCCATCCAACCCCGATCCTTGTCTTCGTCGATGCTCGACATTAAAGCTTTCAATGTCCGACGATGGAGCCTGATTAGTCCTCGAAAGATTTGAGGCCGATACAATCGTATGAGGTGATTTAGGGTGAAATCCAGCTCCCCGGCCTTGCTGGAGAAGAAGCGAAGTAAGATTACTATGTGCCATAGGGAAGGATGAATTTGACCGAGGGTCACCCGATATCTTCTGCAAAAATCGACGATCACAGGATCGATGGGACCCAACGTGAAGGGGTAAGTGTAAACACTTAAAAAACCCTCCACGTGAGTGATGATGTCAAACGCTGATGGAAGTGTCTCTACCAACGGCGAAATGGAGACGGAAAGAGTAAGAAAAATTGGGGATTTTTTGATTATGGTAACAGATTAAGTTTGATTTAGGACGGGCTATTTATGGGCTAACAGAGACGGTTCATTCTCACATAATGGCCGACATCAACTGACACACATTAAATGCCTCGATAAGCTAAACCGACGGGACAACTACCTCGTACATCATGGTCGGACTCAATACTGATGTCAATATATGTCTAATCATACTGTGGCAAATCATGTCATTTCTCGTCACATCCTCCCCGAAAAATGAGGGGACTATCTGTATGCGGTCGAAACCTATTAAGTTAGTCGTACGGACTGGTCGAGATAATAATACTTCGATCGAAAGGTATCTACGTAAGGTCAGGTCGAGGTCCGAAGAAAGGGCTTCAGGATTCGAGCTCCAAGTCCGATCAAGGATCAGTTCGGTATCATTATCGGGTCCATGACCAAATCGAACCACGAGGCAAAAGGTTGTCGGAGATGCACAGACCGACCAACACCCACACCAAATATCAAGACTCCGAGTTAGGATCGAGCTCGAGTCAAGGCGGATGGCTCGACCCGATATCGAGTTCGAGTCAGTATCGAAGCTCATAGACAAGGTCGTTACAGCCGCACTAAGGGAGAGAATCCTGGCGGGAATTAGGGAAAAGACAATATATCATGGGCTCTCCACTACGTATTTTTTATTGTATATAAAGTAGGATCCCTCCACTATAAGGATGGGATGGATTGTAAGCAGAGGACACATGGTAATAAAAGATTTCTTCTCATATTGAAAGATATCATTGTGCTTATTTCACTTTATCTTATTCGTTCTTCTTGCTCGCTATTCTCATTCTCATAGTCAAGAATACACGTATTTCTATTTCTCTATACGATTTGTATCAAATTATATCACATGTCCTTAGAACCATACACAAATTTAACTCTATCCAATTTTTCGGGTATACAGTATCATCACCTCTATTTATAATAGTACACAAATATATACTTTAAACAACTAGAAAACTTATTAGGATTACTAATTAATCTCGGTTTAATTTTAACATCGTCTCCCTTGAAAGAAGTGATCTTTAAATTTAATCACGTCATAAACAATATTAGGCATGTAGAAAACTTCTCCGATTGATTTGTACTTTGTCTTTGAGTACCCAATTGACTCCAATTAGCCTTTTTGCAGGTGGTGGTAGACCAGTATTGTCAATGAATAGTTTGTCATGATGCCCAGAACGTAGAGCAGCGACTTGAAATCAATTGCATCTTCAATAATATTAATAAAATTGCACTTCAATATATAGTGCAGTTCTAAACCCCCAACTCCTTTTGGCCCAGTCTTAAGATCGATCAAAAGAAATTTTCGATCTTGATAAATAAGCTATGACAGTGACATATATTGCACACAATTTGTCCTTTTATTTTCTTCCTTTTTTAAAAATTTTTTTCTTTCAAGTTCTTTCTTCGCAAAGTAATTTATGAAGGGTTAATTTCACTGATGGTCATTGAATTATCTTTCAATTTCACTAAAGTCATTTAACTATTTTTTGTCACTTAAAAGTAACTAAGCTTTATCATTATCACTTAAAAGTCATTTTGCCTCAAACCCCTGACATAAATATGACATGACATTATATTTTATGATAAAAATCCAAAAATAAATGTCACATAAGCTAATATGGGTCATACCCATTTTAGATCCATTTATCCTTTAATGTGATTTGATCCATAATCCAAATGAGTTTCGATAAAAAAAAATATTAATTCCACATTAGTTTAAAATAATTATCCTATACTAAAAAGTTTTGCCTTTTCTGTCACAACACATTCATAATTGCTCTATACTAAAATAATCTATGCTAGAAAATTCTTATCTTGTTTGTATGCCCCATCCGAGTCATTTTATAACTCTATTGAAGCTAAAATACTATTGTATACAATGGTATTTTAAAATGACTCGGATGGGGCGTACAAAAAAAATAAGAATTTTCTAGCATAGATTATTTTAGTATAGGATAATTATGAATGTGTATTATGTAGCAGAAAATGCAAAACTTTGTAGTATAGGATAATCATTTTAAACTAATGTGGAACTTAATATTTTTTTTATCGAAACCCATTTAGATTATGAGTCAAATCACATTAAAGAATAAATGGATCTAAAATGGGTATGACCCATATTAGCTTATGTGGCATTTATTTTTGGATTTTTATCATAAAATTTAATGCCATGTCATATTTATGGTAGGGGTTTGAGGCAAAATAACTTTTAAGTGACAATGATAAAGTTTAATTAATTTTAAGTGATAAAAAATAGTTAAATGACTTTAGTGAAATTGAAAGATAGATCAATGACCATCAGTGAAATATATATTGATCAATACAAATTAAAATGACAAAAATGTGGCAGTTTTCAAGCCAAAAATAACTTTTAAGTGATAATGATAAAGTTTAGTTACTTTTAAGTAACAATAAATAGTTAAATGACTTTAGTGAAATTAAAAAATAGTTCAATGACCATCAGTGAAATTAACCCCAGAGTATAAAGACTGAGCTGATCAGCAATGTTGTACCTTTGAAAATATTAGTTAAGCAATAGGGGTGTCTTATATTCTTTAACTAGTAAAGTATTGTGACACAAATTAAAAGCATGAATACAACGTCGGTTTACAAAAATAACCTTATAATATTAAGCATAATTGTCACGATCCGAAATTCCTATCTTCAGACCGTAATGGCGCCTAACATTTCACTTGCTAGGCAAGCCAACGTTAGAATAATATTAGTCATTTTTAAATAATTTTTAAATTTATTAATAATAAAGAAACAAACGTGGAAGTAATGTCTGAAATGTAGTGAATAATTCATAAAAATAACGATGTCTAATACCATCCCATAATTGGTCTCACAAGTGCACGAGTTTCTAGAATAATACAAATAAAGGTCTGAATAAAATAAAATTGTTTGGAAATAAACACACAGCTAAAGTAAAGTAGACGGGGACTTCAGAACTGCGGACGCCGTGCAGTTATACCTCAAGTCTCCTATGGTAGCTGAAATCCGAGCAAGTCTATAGTACGCCGCTGGGACCAACTCTGAAATCTACACAAGAAGTGCAGAGTATAGTATCAGTACAACCGACCCCATGTACTGGTAAGTGCCGAGCCTAACCTCGACGAAGTATTGACGAGGCTAAGGCAGGTCACTCACATTAACCTGTACGCAATAATAGTAACAACAACAATAATAGAAATAAATCAAGTAACTCATTTTTAATAGTTGAATCCAACTCAGTAGTCACAACCAATTATTATTTCAACCAATTTCAGTTGCATCGTGCAACTTGTTCTCACAATATATTCATTTTCAACCCTCCAATATATTTATTTTAATCAAGTATATATATAGACTTTTAAATAAGTCTGTTGCGGCGTGCAATCCGATCCCCCAATATAGACTTTTTAATAAGTCTGTTGCGGCGTGCAACCCGATCCCCCAATATGGACTTTTAATAAGTCTGTTGCAGCGTGCAATCCGATCCCCCAACATAGACTTTTTAATAAGTTTGTTGCGGCGTACAATCCGATCCCCCAATATATATATATATATATATATATATACACTTTCATTTTCGTTGCCGCGTGCAACCCGTTCCCCCAATATAACTTTAAATAGCTCATAAATGTAATAAATATTACTCTAATAAATACCACGTCCAATGAGAAACTATTAAGTATCAAGACACACAATAATTATAATTTATTTATGAACAAACAGTGGTAACTAGCAATTAATTGTGAAAATCGTGGAGACAATAGGCAGTTTAATATTTAATATGCTAAATGTCAAATAACAATTAAGTCACATAAATCAAATAGTATGTAACAATTATTGCAGGAATTCAAGAATTAATATTTGACAAAGAATAAGAGAGAAACAATTATTTTTAACAATTAATTAGTGTCTTAGAACAATTTATGATTTTCAAATAATTATACAAACAATTAATTTGATGACGTATAGACACTCGTTACCTCGCCTATACGTCGTTCACATACATTTCACATAACAAATAATTTAAGGGTTCTATTCCCTCAAGTCAAGGTTAACCACGACACTTACCTCGCTTTGCAATTTCAATCAATTACTCGACCATGGCTTTTTCTTTTAAATTTGACTCCAAAATTTTCAAATCTATTCACAAACAATTCGATATACTCAATATAAATCGTAGGAATTAATTCCATATGAATTTACTAATTTTCCGGATAAAATCTGAAATTCACTTTAAAAATTGACAGCGGGGTTCACATCTCAAATCTCGGAAAAACTTACGAAATCCAAACACCCATTCCGAGACGAGTCCAACCATACAAAAATTATCCAATTCCGATGTCAAATGGACCTTCAAATCTTAAATTTTCGCTTTTGGAAGATTTTATAAAAATATGATTTTTCTCCCAAAAATTCACGGATTCATGATATAAATGAGTATGGAATCATGAAATATAATAAATATAGGATAAGGAACACTTACCCTAATATTTTTCCGTAAAAATCGCCCAAGAATCGCCTTACCCGAGCTCAAAAATGGAAAATGGTTAAAAACGGGACGAATCCCATTTTTCAGAAATTAAGTTCTGTTCCTCGGCTTTTTACCTTATGCGATCGCGTACAATGCTTCGCGATCGCGAATCACATTTTTGGTTGCCCAGCCTTTTGCTCTACGCGAATGCGTAAAACACTACGCGAACGTGATGCTTTGACTCACAGACTTACGCGATCGCGAATGACCTCACGCGATCGATATGAGTAAAGCGTGTGGCTAAGCTTTAGCCTCTTTAACTCTACGCAAACGCGACCTTGGCCACGCGTTCGCGAAGCACCACTTCACACCCCTACGCGATCGCGTCCTCAAATTCGCGAACGCGAAGAACAACTTTGGCTGGCCTCTCAGATTGCATTACGCGATCGCGATGAGTAAATATTCTGCAACAAAACGCCAGAAATCTGCCATCTTCCTTAAGTCCAAAATGGTCTGTTAAGCATCCGAAACTCACCCGAGCCCTCGGGGCTCCAAACAAAACATGCACAAAAGTCCTAAAACATCATACGAACTTGCTCGTGCGATCAAGAAAACTTTAAAACTTATATTTTTACAACCGGACATCCGAATCACGTCAAATCAATTATGTTTTTCACCAAATTCGGCAGACAAGTTATAAATATTACAGCGGACCTATACCGGGCTCCGAAACCAAAATACGGTCCCGATATCAATAAATCCAACATCAGTAAATTCTTAAAAATCCTTAAGCTTTCAAACTTTTAATTTCTTATCAAAATTTTATATCTCGGGCTAGAGACCTCGGAATTAAATTTCGGGCATACGCCCAAGTCCCAAATTACGATACGGACCTACCGAAATTGTCAAAATACTGATCCGGGTCCATATGCTCCAAATGTTGACCGAAGTCAACTCAATTGAGTTTTAAGGCTCTATTTCACATTTTAATCCATTTTCACATAAAAACTTTCCGAAAAATTGTATGGACTGCGCACGCATCGAGGAGTGATAAATAGTACTTTTCGAGGTCTTAGAACACATAATTAATTATCAAATTTAAAGATGACATTTTGGGTCATCACAATAATAACTCATAATAAAAGGACATAACCGAAGTTCTAGATATTAGCCTTATAATCCTATTAGTTTTAGGATATAATACTACACGTTAGGAATCTTACATGATTACCTTTAGGAATCCTATTAGTATAGTTACTTTCGGGCAGTCTATTCATATAAAATTGAACAAGTAAATATATTTAGTCATGTAATCCTATTACTTTTAGGATATACTTCTTAAAAATTCCTATTACTAATTTAATTCGAAAACGCATTATAACATCCTATTACTAATTAAATTTAAGAATGTATTATATTATCCGAATTCATTTAGAAAAAGGAGGGCCTCTTTTATTATAAAAGCATAAATACAATACTAATATACAAAAATAGCCCTAAAATATTAAGCGGAAGAACTCATAGGGAAAAGACATAACTGGAATAACCTATTTTTTTTTACTACAATACCTTCTTTACTAATTTTTAATATTTAATATAATAAATAAATAAAAATTTGTTTGTTAAATTCTTAATAAAAAAATGTAGGAAGGTTTAATAAAATCAATTTCATAAGAATCCTCCATATTGGCAATACATTATCACTCCATAATGTCCAATACAAAAAACAATATATATATATATATATATTAAACGGACTGCATAAAGAGTTGAAATTGAGAAAAAATACCCCCACGATAATATATTTTTATATTATATTTGAACTATTTTCTTACTCAAATAATATTTTTTTAATCAATTTTTCTTGTAATATTGAAAAATACCCAATTATTAAACAACAACTAAGAAAATATTTAAGAATATAAATGTGTGAGAAAGTAAAAAAAATGGTTGGTAAGATCAATACCACTAATGATTCTACAAACATAAAGATCTAAAAGTGAAATATCATATCAATTTTTTACACTTTGAAAATAAAATTTATAGTGGATAAAATTATAATTGAAATTAAATATTCAAAACAAGAGATGAACTAATATTAAGATCTGAATCAACATATAATAAATTATTTTTTATGTTAATACCAAATAATTAAATCTTTTAATTAATTATTTAGCAAGAGAATCCAATTCAATTATTTTTTAAATTCATCATATGAGTAAAATTCTTATTCACTTAAAAAAAACTTAGGATACATAAATTTTGTCACGACCCAAAATCTTACCTGTCGTGGTGGCGCCTATCTTAATACTAGGCAAGCCGACAAATATAAAATAAACCACCAATTCCTTTAAGTTTGAAAACACTATAAATAAATTTAAGAGTAAAATCCCACAATTTCTGATGCAAAATACTATCTTTATACAATTGTCACGATCCCAAAATTCGCATGTCGTGATGGCGCCTATTTCAATACTAGGCAAGCTGATAACCTCAATAAAACACTATAATCTTTTAAGTTTGAAAATATAATATTTAAATTTAATAAAAAATCCCTCAAATACTGATACAAATACACTTCCAAAACTCGGTGTCATTGAGTACATAAGCATCTAAATGATAACACAGTCTGGCTGATAAAAATACTGTCTGAAAATATAGAACAACACAAATAACTGAAAGGGAAAAGAGTCAAGGTCTGCGGACGCCAAGCAGCTACCTCGATAGTCTCCAACAGATAAATCCCCAAATCTAACAACCGCCATATCCGGAAGTACCTGGATCTGCACACGAGGTGCATGGTGTAGTGTGAGTACAACCAACTCAATAAGTATAGCAAATAAACAGGGCAAGGTAAGTGAAGCTTAATTTGTTGAATTCATTAGTTAAATCAGTACAACTATATCCTGTTCAACAGTATTATGGAATGTTGGGGATAATGATAAAGAAAATACAAGTTTCACACATTGCAAGGGCAACTCACGTGCTGCACGGACAACTCACGTACTAACAATCGAATATGCACGGACAATTCACGTGCGACACGAACAACTCTCGTGTCAATAATATTAATAAATGGATCCGCACGGACAACTCACGTGCTGCATGGACAACTCATGTGCCAAAGTATCAATATATGGATCCGCACGGACAATTCACGTGATGCACGGACAACTCACGTGCCAAAGTATCATACAATAGCTATAAAGTAAGGGTACACGTATATAATGAATGAAATAAGATTTGTTTCTCCCCGGACTAGTATAATTAACATGCTAAAGTGCAGGCATGTTCAAAGTGTGCTATTGTAACTAATCTGGGAATTTCATCAATGAAAAGCATTTATCAAGTTTGTTCTGGGATTTAAACCTCTGAGTAAACACATCATGATTTAATTAAATCACATAAATTGTTACCACATGTTAGATATCGAAGCTCGAAGCTTAACAGTCATTTCTGGGCTTATAAGAGCCCGAGCACAACCCAAACATAAATACACAATCCCGGTGCCCGCACATGGGACCATCCCCACATATGTGCGCACCCAAAAGCACATGGCTATCACAACAATTCAGGCAACTAGTGCCTTTACCGAGTTTAAATATGATACTTACCTCAAGCAACTCGAATAACTCCGCTAGCAAGCCATTGCCTCGCGAATCTGCCTCCGAACACCTCAAATCTAGTCACAATAATTCGATACAGTCAACACAAATTATAGGAATCAATTCCATATGAAAATACTAAAATTTTCCAATTAAATTAGAAAATTCACCCAAAAATCAACAGTGGGGCCCATTTCTCGGAACCCGACAAAAATTACAAAATATGAACACCCATTCAACCACGAGTCTAACCATACTAAATTTACCAAATTCCGACATCAACTCGACCTCCAAATCGTAAATTCTTATTTTGAAATCCCTAGGCCCAAATTCTCGAATTACACCTCAAAAACACGTAATCTAGCCGGAATACTCGATGATAATTCAATATTATCGACTAAATATGGTCACAAGTGACTTACCTCAAGTTTTTCCGTGAATTCTCTCTGAAATATTGCCTTACACTGTGTTTGAAATGTCCAAAAATGAGAAAATCTCGGACCCCTCTATTTTTGTAACTTGACCAGTGTTTTCGTATCTACAATTAAATTAGCCGCATTTGTGGTCTCACAGATGTGAGGTCCTCCCTCGCTTCTGTGGATTCCTTCACTTATGCGGACAAGAGGCCCACTTCTGCGGCCTCGCTTTTGCGGCACTGTCGCTTCTGCGAAACAACCCTCCCCTCTCACTTCCGCTTCTGCGATCGACTCTTCGCAGGTGCGAGTCCGCTTTTGCGGTCCTGCGTGCGCAGCTACGACCCCTGACCTTTGCCAAGACAATTACGCTTCTGCTCAACCAAGCTCGCTTCTGCGAGCTCGCACCTGAGAGAAAAGTTCCGCAGGTGCGATTGCACCAGAAGGCAGGATTTTCCAGATGTGTTCTAAGTCCAAATTTCAAGCCGTTAACCATCCGAAACTCACCCGAGGCCCCCGGTACTTCAACCAATTATACCAACAAGTCCCAAAACATCATACGAACTTAGTCGAGGTTTCAAATCACATCAAACAATGCTAAAACCACGAATCACACCCCAATTCAAGCCTAATGAAAACTAACGAATTCCAACTTCTACATTCAATATCGAAACCTATCAAATTAAGTCCGATTGACCTCAAATTTTGCACACGAGACATAAATACCATAACAGACCTATTCCAATTTCCAGAATAGGATTCCGACCCCGATATCAATAAAGACTACTCCCAGTCAAACTTCCAAATATTCAATTTCCTATTTTTGCCATTTCAAGCCTAATTTCACTACGGACTTCCAAATAATTATCCGGACACACTCCTAAGTCCATAATCACCATACAGAGCTATTGGAATCATCAAAACTCTATCCCCGGATCGTTTACATATAAGTCAATATCCGGTCAACCTTTTCAACTTAAGTTTTCATCCTTGAGGCTAAGTATCTCAATTCATTCCGAAACCTCACCGGACCCGAACCAACTACCCCGGCAAGTCACATAACAGCTATAAGTACAAAATGGATAGTAAATGGGGGAACGGGACCGTAATACTTAAAACAACCGGTCAAGCCGTTACATTCTCCCTCTCTTAAGCAAACGTTCGCCCCGCAAACGGGTTTAGAATCATACGTGGAGTCTCAAATAGGTGTGGATATTTTCTCCGCATCTCCCGTTCAGTCTCCCAGGTAGCTTCTATGGCTAGCTGGCCTCTCCACTGCACTTTCACTGAAGCTATGTTCTTTGATCTCAACTTTTGAACCTGCCGGTCAAAAATGGCCACCGGCTCCACATCATAAGTCAAATTACCATCTAACTGAACCGTACTAAAATCCAAAACATGAAACGGATCTCCCACATACTTACGGAGCAGGGATACATGAAACACTGGATGAATACCCGATAGACTAGGCGGCAATGCAAGTTCATAAGCCACCTCTCCAGGCCTCTTAAGTATTTCAAAGGTCCCAATATACCGAGGACTCAACTTGCCCTTCTTTCCGAACCTCATAACACCCTTCATAGACGAAACTCGGAGTAGTACCTTCTCTCCTACCATGTCAGCAACATCGAGAACCTTCCGGTCGGCATAACTCTTCTGTCTAGACTGTACCGTGCAAAGTCATTCCTGAATCAATTTAACCTTTTCCAAAGCATCCTGAACTAAATCAGTACCTAATAGCCTAGCCTCATCCGGCTCAAACCAACCCACCGGAGACTGACACAGTCTATCATATAAAGCCTCATACGGATCCATATGAATGCTCGATTGGTAGCTGTTTTTATAGGCAAACTCTGTAAGCGGCAGAAACTGATCCCAAGAACCCCTGAAATCTATAACACAAGCACGTAGCATATCTTCCAATATCTGAATAGTGCGCTCGGACTGTCCGTCCATCTGAGGGTGAAATGCTGTACTCAACTGAACCCGTGTGCCTAATTCTCACTGCTCTGCTCTCCAAAACTGTGATGTAAACTGTGCGCCCTGATCTAAAATGATGGACACCGATACACCGTGAAGGTGAACTATCTTGCGGATATAGATCTCAACCAACCGCTCCGAAGAATAAGTAGTACCGACTTGAATAAAATGCGCGGACTTGGTTAACCGATCCACAATCACCCAAACAGAATCAAACTTCCTTAAAGTCCGCGGGAGTCCAACTACAAAGTCCATGGTAATACGATCCCACTTCCACTCCAGAATTTCAAGTCTCTGAAGTAATTCGCCCGGTCTCTGATGCTCGTACTTCACATACTGATAATTTAAACACCAAATTACAAAACCCACTATATAATTCTTCATCCTTCTCCACCAATTGTGTTGTCTCACATCCTGATACAGCTTTGCGGCACCCGGATGAATGGAATACCGCGAACTATGGGCCTCCTCAAGAATAAACTCCCGCAGTCTATCTACATTTGGCAATAGTAACATCTTTGGCATCACCGTGCTGAACTATGTCCTTCAGGACAAGAAAACGGGGATCATCATACTGGCGCTCTCTGATGCGGTCATATAAGGAAGACCGAGAAACCACACAATCTAGAACCCGACTGGGCTCCGAAACATCTAATATGACAAACTGATTGGCTGAGGTTGGAATTTATCAACTGCAAGAGGCCTCTCACCAACAGGAATAAATGCAAGGCTACCCATACTCATTGTCTTTCTACTCAAGGCATCGGCCACCACATTGGCCTTCCCGAGATGATACAGAATAGTAATATCATAGTCCTTTAGCAGCTCCAACCATCTCCGCTACCTCAAATTTAAATCCTTATGTTTGAGTAAGTGTTGAAGGCTCCGATGATCTGTAAATACCTTACAAGACACACCGTAGAGATAGTACCTCCAAATCTTTAATGCATGAACAATGACTGCCAACTCTAAATCATGAACAAGGTAGTTCTTTACATGTGGCTTTAACTGACTCGAAGCATAAGCAATCACTCTACCCTCCTGCATTAAGATACACCCAATACCGATCCGAGAAGCATCTCAATACAATGTATAAGAGCCTGAAGCAGAAGGCAAAACTAGAACTTGAGCTATGGTCAAGGTGGTCTTAAGCTTCTAAAAGATCTCTTCACACTCATCCGACCACCTAAATGGAGAATCTTTCTGGGTCAATTTAGTCAAGGGCGATGTAATAGATGAGAAGCCCTCCACAAAGCGATGATAGTACCTAGCCAAGAAAACTCCGAATCTCAGTAGCTAAAGATGGCATGTGCCAACTCCAAAATGCCTCTATCTTCTTCAGATCTACCTGAATTCCCTCACTGGACACCACGTGCCCTAAGAACGCCACCGAATTAAGCCAACGCCACCGAACTAAGCCAAAACTCACACTTGGAGAACATGGCATAAAGTTTCTCTTCCATCAACCTCTGAAATATAATACTTAAGTGATGTGCATGCTCCTCCTGGCTACGTGAGTACACCAGGATATCATCAATAAATACTATGACGAATGAATCAAGATATGGCTAGAATATATTGTTTATCAAGTTCATGAACATTGCTGGGGCATTGGTCAGCCCAAAAGACATCACGAGAAATTCATAATGACCATAGCGGGTCCTGAATATCGTCTTTAAAATATCCTAATCCCGAATCTTTAACTGGTGATACCCAGACCTCAAATCAATCTTAGAGAACACCCTCGCTTTCTGAATCTGGTCAAATAAATCATCAATACGTGGTAAAAGGGTGTTTGTTCTTGACTGCAACTTTGTTCAACTTCTTGTAATCGATGCACATCCGCATAGTACCGTATTTCTTTTTCACAAATAGAACTGGTGCACCCCAAGGCGACATACTAGGCCTAATAAACCCTTATCAAGAAGTTCCTGTAGTTGTTCTTTCAATTCTTTCAACTCATCTGGTGCCATACGATACATAGGAATAGAAATAGGCTGAGTGCCCGGCATCAAGTCAATACCAAAGTCAATATCCCTATCGGGTGGCATACTGACAGGTCTACAGAAAATACATCCGAAAAGTCTCGTACTACTGGTACATAATTAATAGTAGGAGTTTCTGCATCAACATCTCTCACAAAGGCCAAATATGACAAACACCCCTTCTCAACCATCCGTTGGGCCTTCAAATAAGAAATTACCCTCCTGGGAACATAATCTAGAGAACTTCTCCACTCGACCCTTGGCAACCCCGACATCGCCAATGTCACAGATTTTGCGTGACAATCCAGAATAGCATGACATTGAGACAACCAATCCATACCCAAGATTATATCGAAATCAACCATACTAAGCAATAAGAGATAAAATCTAGTATTTAGTCGCCCAATAGTCACTACACATGACCGATATATATGCTCCACAACAATAGTATCGCCCACCAGTGTAGATACATAAACAAGTGAAACTAAGGACTCACGGGGCATATCCAGATAACGAGCAAAATATGATGATACATACAAATATGTGGAACCAGGGTCAAATAATATAGAGGCTTACTTGTGGCACACTGAGACAATACCTGTGATCACTGCATCGGAAGAAATGATATCTGGCCTGGCAGGAATAGCATAGAATCAGTCCTGACCACCACCTGATCGGCCTCCCCCTCTTGGGAGACCCTTAGTTGCCTAAGCCCCTCCCAGTGCTGGATGGGTTGGTGGTAGAACTGCTGGTGCTGGTTTCATCGGCCTAAAACTCTGCTATGGAGTCCCACTCAACAATCTAGGGCAATCTCTCTTAATATGACCCAAGTCCCCACACTCGAAATAACCCCTCATCTGATAGAGCTGTTGGTCCTGATAACCCAAGGCATTGCCTGTAGAAACTTGAGCAGATAAGTCATGGTGACAACTCTACACTAGTAGTGCACTAAATGAGGACTGGCCTGAGCGAGCACTGTAAGAACCGTGGCTATCTGATACACCACGCTGGGCTGAACGAGTCATCTGAGTGGGCCAATAAGGACGACCCCTGCTATGATAGGTTTGTCCCCCAGAATGAACACCGCTGGAATTACCCGGACCACGAGACCTTTTGGCCTCCCTCTCCTCACGCTCCTAAATACGGACTATCTCTAGCCGTCGACAACTATCAACCACCTCGTCGAATTTAGCACCTGCTACATTTCCCAAAGTCATAACATAACGAAACTGCTGGTTGAGGCAATTAATAAACCTCATGATCTTCTCCCTCTCAGTGGGAACCAACCAAACTGCATGACGAGCCAATTCTTAAAACAGCATCTCATACTGAGTTATAGACAGGTCCTCCTGACGTAAATGCTCGAACTGCCTGCGCAGTTCCTCTCTGCAGGTCTGTGTCACAAACTTCTCCATGAATAATACGGAGAACTCATGCCATGATAGTGGTGCTGCACCAACTGGTCTGCTCCTCTCATAAGTCTCCCACCATCTGAAGGCTGCTCCTATCAACTGAAAAGTAGTAAATGAGACCCCACTGGTCTCTAGAATACCTGTTGTACGCAGAATCCGCTGGCATCTATCTAAGGAATCCTGAGCATCCTCTGACTCAGTTCCACTGAATGATGGAGGATGGAGTCTCTCAAACCTCTCTAGTCTCTTCTGCTCCTCGTCATTCTTAATAGGGCTCACCTAGGCCTGAGCAACTACAACCGGCTGCACTAGTAATGCCCCCGGTATCTGAAGTCCCTGCACTACCTGCTCTGGAGTATGGGCGACTGGGGTATAAGTACCTCCCCCGACCTGAGAAGTGGCTGGTGCGGCTTGAGCCGAAACAACCTGAGCAAGGCCAGTGCAAACAGTCAATATCTGGGCTAAAGCCTCATGAAAGCCTGGAATCACAATAGGTATAGCTGGTGCCTGAGATAGTCCCGCCACCTCAACTATATTTGGAACCCGCTCCTGAGCTGGAGCAACTGGTGGTTCTACAGGTGCTGCTCTAACTGCTAGGCGAGCTACATCGCATCCTCTACCATGGCCCCGGCCTCTCGTGGACCTAACTGGTTGTACTAGTGGCTGACCGTCCGGTCCGGTAGTATGTGTCCTCACCATCTGTGAAAGAATAGAATAACATAATTTTAGTTTTCGGAATCAACAAATTCGCACGATAGAATACAAGAAGGTGAAAATATCCTAAGTGTTCGCAGCCTCTCGAAGATAAGTACAGACGTCTCCGTACTAATGCCAACTTCTCTCCCACCATGTAAGCAACACCGTGAACCTTCCAGTCGGCATAACTCTTCTGTCTAGACTGCGTCGTGCGAAGTCTATCCTCAATCAATTTAACCTTTTCCAAAGCATCCTGAACTAAATTAGTACCCAATAGCCTAGCCTCACCCGGTTCAAACTAACCCACCAGAGACCGACATCGTCTCCCATACAAAGCCTCATACAAGGACATCTGAATGCTTGATTGGTAGCTGCTATTGTAGGCAAACTCTGCAAGCAGCAAAAATTGATACCAAGAACCCCCAAAATCTATAACACAAGTGGGTAACATATCTTCTAATATCTGAATAGTGTGCTCGGATTATCTGTCCATCTGAGGGTGAAATGATGTACTCAACTGAACATGTGTGCCTAACTCTCGCTGCACTGCTCTCCTAAACTGTGATATGAACTGCGTGCCTAATCTGAAATAATGGAAACCGGCACACCATGAAGGCGAACAATCTCGCACATATAAATCTTGGCCAACCGCTCCGATGAATAAGTAGTCCCAACTGGAATGAAGTATGCGGACTTGGTCAACTGATCCACAATTACCCAAATAGCATCAAACTTCCTCGAAGTCCGTGGGAGCCCAACTACAAAATCCATGGTGTATGCTCCCATTTCCACTCTGGAATCTCTAGCCTCTGAAGCAATCCACCCGGTCTCTGGTGCTCATACTTCACTAGCTGACAGTTAAAGCACCGAGCTACAAACTCCACTATATCTTTTTTCATTTTCCTCCATCAATAATGCTGCCTCAAGTCCTGGTATATCTTCGCGGCACTTGGATGAATGGAAACCGCGAACTCTGGGCCTCCTCAAAAATCAACTCACGCAGTCCATCTGTATTTGGCACATAAATCTGACCCTGCATCCTCAACATCCCATCATCTCCAATAGTAACATCTTTGGCATCACCGTGCTGAACTATGTTCTTCAGGACAGGCAAATGGGGATCATCAGACTGGCGCTCTCTGATGCGGTCATATAAGGAAGACCGAGAAACCACACAAGCTAGAACCCGAATAGGCTCCGAAATATCTAATCTCACGAACTGGTTGACCAAGGCCTGAACATCAACTGCAAGAGGTCTCTCACCAACAAGAATGAATTCAAGGCTACCCATACTCACTGCCTTTCTACTCAAGGCATCGACCACCATATTAGCCTTCTGTTACGATCCAAAATCCTAACCTGTCGTGATGATGCCTATCTCAATACTAGGCAAACCGACAACCTCAATAAGCCATAATTTCTATTAAGTTTGAAAACATAATATTTGAACTCCATAGAAAATCTCACAAACTACTGGCATAAAATACATTCCCAAAATACGGTGTCACTGAGTACATGAGTATCTAAATGATAACAAAGTCTGACTGATAAAAACACTGTCTAAAAATATAGAACAGTACAATAACTGAAAGGAAGAGAGTCAAGGTCAGCTGACGCCAAATAACTACCTTGATAGTCTCCAACTGATAACACTCTGAGATCTAACAGTCGCCGTATCTGGAAGCGCCTGGATCTGCACACGAGGTGCAGAGTGTAGTATGAGTACAACCAACTCAATAAGTAACAAGACTAACCTTTGGGATGAAAGTAGTGACGAGCTTAGTAGGTACAGTCCTGTTTAGAAATAACAGTATAGAAATGTAGGCATGCTTTCAAGTTCAACAGTTAACCTTACTACAAGTAAAATAGATCAATACTGAACGATATGAGGAATATGACATCTCAGTGGGAAAACCTCGTGTACTCACGATCACAAGTTACTCGGTCACTCAGTACTGTATATGGCCCATCCAACCTAGGAAAATTCTATCCCGTATATATATGCATCAACTGACAGTCAGTGATTCAGTACCGTATAAGGCCAAATCTAGCCCAAGGGTATATTTATCCCCAAATTATAATGATTCGGACAAAAATCCATATCCAGGGAAACTCATCACAAATATAAATAAGTAAGGCAAGTCCATGCCCTGGGAAGTCCATCCCGAATATAAATTATCTACGCTCACTATGGGGGGTGCAGACTCCAGAGAGGCTCCTTCAGCCCAAGCGTGATATATGCCTATATGGCCTGCTACAGGTGGGCACCCCGATCCATATAATAATAAAGCCTATAGTGCCTGCTGCAGGCGGGCAACCCCGTTCCATATAATAATAATATATATAAAGCCGATATGGCCTGCTGCAGGCGGGCAGCCCCGATCCCATAAATATCCTCACAATTGATGAACATGACTGAGTATGAAATGTACATTTTAAAATAATTAAATTCAATAGCAACACGACCATATGGGTCCCAAAATATCGGCACGTAGCCTAAACGTGATCTTTAATACGAGTCTCAGCTCAATTTCTCTAATACGTGGAGAATATTCGGATAATAACATGATTCTTTAATTTTACAACTCCACAGAATTTATTTAAGTCACAATTTCTATGGTGCACGCCCACATGCTCGTCACCTAGCATGTGCATCACCTCCAACAACTGATATAACACGAAATTTGGGTATTCATACCCTCAGAACCAAGTTTAGAAATATTACTTACCTCAAACCGTGTGATTCCTTACTCTGCTATGCCTTTGCCTCGCGAATTGGCCTTCGAAAGCCTTGAATTTAGTCATAATTAATTTGATTCAGTCAATACAAATCATAAAAGTTTATTCCATATGAAAATATAAATTTTCTAACAAAATCCGAAATTTAACTCAAAAATTGCTCGTGGAGCCCACATCTCGGAACCCGACAAAAGTTATAAAATATGAATGCACATTCCACCACGAGTCCAACCATACCAAATTTACCAAATTCTGACATCAACTCGACCTCCAAATCTTCAAATTAAACCGTGAGGGTTTTCTAAATTTTCCAATTTAATTCACCAATTAAATTAAAGAAACAACCATGGATTCAGGTAATTTGACCAATATTGAGTTAAGAACACTTACCCCGTTTTTTTTCTTGAAAATCTCTCAAAAATTGTCTCTTCCCGAGCTCCAATTCGTCAAAAATTTCCATTTTCAGAACTTAAACTTTCTGTCCAGACCTTTCTTCTTCGCGAATGCGGCAGGTCCCTCGCGTTCGCGAAGCAAAAAATTGTGCTATCCAAAAATTGCCCTCCGTGAACGCGAGTCATAGCTCGCGAATGCGATGCTTTACCAGGCGAACCTCCGCGAACGCAGCCTACACTTCGCAAACGAGAAGGCAAAAATCCTCACCAGCCAGTTTCCCCTTCGCGAACGTGATGCCCAATCGCGAGCGCGTAGCCTCACCTCCTTGACTTAAGCGAATGCGAGACCCAAATTACGAACGCGATGAACATCCTCGCCTGCTTCCAGTTCCTTTTCGCGAACGCGAGACCTCTATCGCGAACGTGAAGAAGGAAACCAGGTGCAGACATCGAAAAAATTCCAACAACATTCCAAGTCCAAAAATTTAACCGTTAATCATCTGAAACTCACCCAAGGCCCCCGGGACCTCAACCAAATACACCAACAAGTCCTAAATTTTTGACCGGATGTCAAACAACGCTAAAATCACGAATCATACTCCAATTCAAGCCTAATGAAACTAAGCATTTTCAACTTCTACATTCAACGCCAAAACCTATCAAATCAAGTCCGATCGACCTCAAAGTTTGCACACAAGTCATAAATGACATAACAGACCTATTTCAATTTTCAGAATCGGATTCCGACCCCGATATCAAAGAGTCAACTCCCCGATCAAACTTCCAAACTTAAATTTCTATTTTATCCATTTCAAACATAATTTAACTACGGACTTCCAAATAATTTTTTGGACATGCTCCTTAGTCCAAAATCACTATATGGAGCTATTGAAATCATCAAAATTCTATTCCGGGGTTGTTTACACATAGGTAAATATCCGGTCAACCTTTTTAACTTAAGTTTCATCTTGGAGACTAGTGTCTCAATTCATTTCAAAATCTCACCGGACCCGAACCAATTACCTCGGAAAGTCATATAACAACTTTAAAAAATAAATTGAGTAGTAAATGGGGGAACAAGACTGTAATACTCAAAATGACTCGTCGGGTCGTTACACCTTCCCGGGATGATACAGAATAGTAATATCATAGTCCTTTAGCAGCTCCAACCATCTCCACTACCTCAAATTTAGATAATTTTGTTTGAACAAGTGCCGGAGACTCCGATGATCTGTAAATACCTCACAAGACACACTATAGAGATAGTGCCTCCAAATCTTTAATGCATGAACGATGGCTGCTAACTTTAAATCATGAATATGGTAGTTCTTTTCATGTGTCTTCAACTGGCGTGAAGCATAAGCAATCACTCTACCCTCCTACATTAAGATACACCCAATACCTATCCGAGAAGCACCACAATACAGTGTATAAGAGCCTGAAGCTGAAGGCAAAACTAGAACTGGAGCTGTGGTCAAGGCAGTCTTGAGCTTCTGAAAGCTCTCTTCACACTCATCTGACCACCTGAATGGAGCACCTTTCTGGGTCAATTTAGTCATAGGCACCGCAATAGACGAGAAGCCCTCCACAAAGCGACGATAATACCCGGCCAAGCCACGGAAACTCTAAATCTCAATAGTTGAGGATGTCCTGGGCCAACTCTGAACTGCCTCTATCTTCGTCGGATCTAGCTGAATCCTCTCATTGAACACCACGTGCCCTAAGAACGCCATCAAACTAAGCCCAAACTCACACTTGGAGAACTTGGCATAAAGTTTCTCCTCCCTCAGCCTGTGTAATACAATACTCAAGTGTTGTGTATTCTCCTTCTGGCTACGTGAGTACACCAGGATATCATTAATAAATACTACGACAAATGAATCAAGATATGGCTGGAATGCATTGTTCATCAAGCGCATGAACGCTGTGAGCACCTAATTTTTGACCATGTTTGAATTTTTCACCACTTTTTAGTATGTAAATATATTTTAAGTTTAATCTACATATTTTAGCTCGTATTTCACCTTTTATAGGTGTTACTTAAGAAAATTATATCCCACTCATCTCACTAATACCTCACTTCGCACTTCTCCTAACTCCTTTACGTCACTTTACACTAGCACACCTTTACCCCTTTTCCCCCAACTCCCTCACGTCACTTTACACTAATACCACATGAAAACATCACTTTAAAATAACCCCAAAAATCTTCCCATAAAATAAGCAAAAACCCAGCCCAAAACTAAAATAGAAACAGCCTCAAAAACCAGTTGCGTTGCAACGTGAAACTACCACAAATATATCAAAATCAGCTCCTTAAATCTCTCCAAAACATCCACGAAGACTGGCCATTTTTGTACTTTTAACCACCAAAAATTAGCAGTGAATCCAGTCAAAAGAAGCAGCAAAAACCAGCTGCAAAATAGCCTAAACGCAGCTCCAAAAACAGTCCGTAAATCACCCTTTAACCACCTAAAAACCTCCTCTAACGTAGCTCCAACAGCCCAGCTACGCTACACAATTAAAACCAGCCACGAGCTCCACCTAAAATCAAGGAAGCGGCTCAAAAAGTAGAAAACATACTGTTGTCGAGTTCATCCAAAATAGTCTAGTTGAAGTCAAGCTCGAAGCTCTTGGTTTGAGAGGTCATTTGAGGTTTCCGTTGTAGAGTCAAGGTCCGTGGTCCAGAAATGAAGGCTCACTTTTCTATTTTGGAGAAATAAGTCAGTTTGAAGGTTCTGTTATAATAAAAATCAAATTATGGTGGATGTCTACTCTTCCTCCATGATCTTCTCAAATGCTTAATGACATATTCAATGATATATTTCTATACTTAATGACATATTCAATGACATATTTTTCTTCACTTTTTATGCCTAAATAAAGGCCTTGATAGATAGGAGAATACACACAATTGAAGAAGAAATAAGAATCTCTCCTCTCTTTCTCTCTCTATATCTCTTAGCTTGTGTTTCCTTGTTCTGAATTGTTACTTTGAGCGATATTTCATAACACGTTATCAGCACGAAGTCTCTAACCTCAAGGTTGAATTCCACTTCTGTATTACAGGCATGTCTTTCTGCTACAACAACTAGTCCGAGCTTTAAACCAGATAAGTTTATACCAATATTTGGAATAAGCAATGGTATGGTTATTAGAAAATTAGTATTTATGTGGCTGCTAAGGACGTCACCCTGTTAAATTTTCATGAACTAAATAATAGGTGGCATTCGGTATATTAAATAATCTACAAAATTAAAATTATACTTTATTATGTATGCTTATGGTTTTACCTTATAATACGATTTTAGTATGCCTAGTATAATGATTATACATTAGTTTAATGTCAAATATAATATAATAATAATATTACTAGTAACTATTTTATTTTAATAAGATAAAATATTAGTACAAGAAGTATGTACTACACCAAATTTTTCATTGAATAGTTCTTATCAAATTAATATGTTGAATCATTTATATATGAAAATCATATAGTAGTAGATAACAGACGAAAATTTGTCCCCTAATATTTTTTTGATTCCCTGATTAACCTAAAGGTTCTGCTATATCTCTTTATTTTTCTAGAGAGCATAATACTTAATTTTCACAAAAATGCATGGTAACTAGTAGTACTATATTATTCTATTTGATACATTATTTTTCTTTAATGTTCTGGTCATATTAATTTCATCTTGAAGTAAGCTTATTGCAGCAAAGACTACATGTGAATTTTTAATATTATTTTATATTTTCATATATCTGCTTGACACTAATTACTTAGTTGATTTGAGTAAATAAAAGTCTATTGTTGAGAATTATATCCAAATGACATTATAAAGAGTTTAACTCAAGAGGTAAGCATTTCCTTCATATTTGAAATTATTTTTGTCCTTTGCTATTAACGATATCAACTTCAATGAGTTCAAGTCGCAATGTACCATGAGGGTAAGACATCAGGATCAAGTCCTGATGCTCCATGATGATAAGAGTTGGGTTTGAGTCCCGATTCATGATGACCTAACATGCATTTATATTGGTAAGACATTGGGTTGAGTCCCACTATACCATATTGATGAAATAAAGATGACTAAAGAAAAATAATATATTTTTCATGAAAATGCATGAATATTGTCCCACTTGATTTGCTCCATTCTTGAAGTGAATGTGGTAGCGACGCATAATAAGTCTAAATGAAGACAAATGGTTGAATAATGAACGTGGACGTTCCAAAGATCAAAATAATAATAATCATCACTATGATTATAAAAAGAGAACAATAAGGGCTCTCAAGATAGTCTTTCAAAATGTGAAGGCAATGTTTACCATTAAATTGGTATGAAAAATAATAAAGCATACCGCTGATTATGATCCATTCCTTGAAGAGGATGTGACTTGTGATAAGTATTGAGAATGCAAATCTATTCTTAAAGGTGAATGTGAAAATATGTGATAAAAGTAATAAATAAAGACATGCAATGCATGATTAGATGAATACCACACAACTCACCTCTAAGGGAGGTTTGAGTGAAATAAAGAGAATAAATATTATTGCGTGGTTACATAAATATGTCATTGGTCACACCAAAAAAAAATATATATTTTGTTGTGCCTTATAAAAGGTTATTAAAGGCAAAATTAAAGCAAGAAATGATTTTGCTTATGATGATTTTGACAATGACAATCTATTATGATATAATTTTCTCCGTGAATGAGACATTTACCATATGAATGGTGTGACAAAAGATTTTGTAGTATAAAAGTTATTAAGAGCTCCGGAAAAATTAATTTGTTACTACTCGGATGAATAAAATTATTCACGGCATTGATATTGTAAAGTCTCAAAAGAAACTTTTTGAGTTTCAAATATATAAGTCAAAGTGGTTGGCATATTGAGACTACAAATGAAAGGAATATTGAATATCTTCATATTTCTATAATCATAACGAGTAAATATGAAAGGTTACCCGAATTGCTTTCTATTTGTACTACACAAATATAAGCATGATGATGGAATCATATGTCACAAGTAAACTAGAGGTTTACTGAAACAAATATTAGTTGGCATGACCGGTTGACCATCCCGATTCAATTATGATGCGAAAAATTAATTGAAAATTACATTGGCATATATTGAAGAAATAGAAGATTCTTCAAGAATTCTCTTGTGTTGCTTATTCTCGCGATATACCAGTTAAGGTTGGGATTGAATCCCTTGATTTCTGGAACAAATAAAAGGTGATAAATATATGGGGGCCAGTCACCTGCCATGTGGACCGTTTACTATTATATGATTTTAATAGATGCATCTATTCTATGGTCACATGTTCATTTGTTATCAACTTGCAGTTTGGCTTTTGCAAGATTGATTGCTCAAATTATTAGAGCACATTTCCAGAATATAAATTATGATGATATATCTTGATAATACTAGTTTAAATCCAAGTTGGTTTAGCAGAAATTGTATGCCTCAAATTATATCTAAACCTTTGGTTATGAGAACAAAACTGCCAAAATAAATTTTGGTATGTGATTTATTATTTAATATACAACTGCACTTGTACGCATCTAGCCAAGTTATGATAAGTTCTCCCTATCACAATCGGTTCAGGGTCAGGAACCAAATAATTTCCATATAGAAATATGAATATGCTATATGATTTAATTATTCCACCACAACGCATAAAGATGGATCCCCAAATAAGGCTAGGGATATGTGTTGGTGATCCCAACAATAAGGGGAGAAAATAGGCAGCTGAAAAAATAATGCATGTAATGAATTATTATGAGTACATCTAGATCCTCGTACGAAGAAATGTGAACTTGAAGTTCAAGTGATAATTCATTTGCAAAATATTGCCAGGCGTATTTGCTTACCCAAAACTAAATGTCATATTCAGCTACTAATGCTCCAAATAAAATAAAGTTCATAATGAGTAGAGTCTATGGAATGCATGAAGCATAATAGGCTAACTGGTTCCAAAGATAAAACTCATTGAAGAAGGAGAGGAAAAAATATTCAAGATGGTCATAATAAGGAGGCAAGTGCTCTAGAAGAGCACCACGGCATAACACTTCATAAGACCTCATGAGAGAGGATCGGGTACCTGAAAATAATAAGATAAAGAGATCTCAATAAGTTATATCTTTATTGGGTAATAGTAGAACCGATATTAAATGATCGTCGATGATGTTGTTAATATAATGTAGCGCTCCATATTATTAATATTGACGAGGATCTTGAGCTCAAATCTGTCATGAAATTTGGACAGATAAATAATTGGCCAAATGAAAAAGACGCAATGAAAATTGATTTCACCTGAAAAATATGAAGTTGGACGGATGGTCCCAACACCTGAAAGTATAAAGCCAGTGGAGGTATAAATGTGTTCTTGTGCAGAAAAAAAAGGTCAAGTCGATAGACATAAAGATGACTTATGTCACAAGAAGATTTGTAAATATCACAACATTGATTATATAGAGACATGTTATCCTGTGGTGGATGTCGTCATTTCAGGTTTTAATCTGGCAATATAAGAAAAACGTGATATGCGTATAGTGGAAATCATTTAAGGATTTAAATTGTTCTGAAGCATTCAAAAATCCTTATACAGGTTGAAATAATCAGGGCGCATGTGGTATAATCGCCTGAGTGAGTAACTGTTGAAAGAAGGGTACAAGAATGATTCAATTTGTCCTTGTGTCTTTATAAAAAGATCTGGATCTAAATTTGTTATAATCGGCGTGTATGTTGATAATTTAAATATCATTGAAACTTTTAGGGAGCTTCCTAAAGCAGTAGACTATTTAAAGAAAGAATTTGAAATGAAAGATCTTGGAAAGACAAAATTTTGTCTTGGTCTACAAAATGGGTATATGAAAGATGGAATTTTTGTCCATCAATCAGCATACACTAAAAAGATTTTAAAGCGATTCTATATGGATAAAGCACATCCATTGAGTACCCCGATAGTTGTGAGATCACTCGATATAAATAAATATCCATTCCGACCTCATAAAAATAATGAAGAGCTTCTTGGTCCCGAAGTACCATATCTTAGTGCAATTGGTACACTAATGTATCTTTCTAACATTACAAGGTGTCTTAACAAAATATAGCTCTGCTCCTGCAGGGAGACTTTGGAATGGAATCAAACACATATTGTTGTATCTAAAAGGGACTACCGATATGGGATTATTTTATGGCAATGATTGCAGTCCCGATCTTGTTGGTTATGCCGATACTGGGTATTTATCTTACCCACATAAGGCTCGATCTCAAACAGGCTGTGTGTTTACATATGAAGGCATTGCCATATCTTGGCGATCGACTAAGCAATCAATCGTGGCTACTTCATCTAATCATGTTGAGATAATTGCTATTCATGTAGCAAGTCGAGAATGTTTATGGTTGAGGTCTATAATACACCTTATTCGAAACAAATGTGGTTTGAAGTGTGATAAACTACCCACAATTTTGTATGAAGACAATGCAGCATGCATAGCCCAATTGAAAGGAGGATTCATAAAAGGGGATAGGACAAAACACATTTCACCAAAGTTATTTTTCACACATGATCTTCAAAAGAATGCTGATATCAATGTGCAACAGATCCGTTCAAGTGATAATATGGCTGATTTGTTCACCAAATCTCTACCGACGTCAACTTTCAAGAAACTAATGTACAAGATTGGGATGCGAATGCTCAAGGATGTGAATTGATGCTCTCACCAGAGGGAGTTAATATACGTTGTACTCTTTTTTCCTTACAAAGTTTTGTCCCACTGGGTTTTCCTTGCAAGGATTTTAATGAGGCAGCCAAAAGGCGTATTTCTAAATATGTGTACTCTTTTTCCTTCACTAGGAGTTTTTTCCATTGGGGTTTTTCCTAATAAGGTTTTAACGAGGCACATTATCTATGGACATCCAAGGGGGAGTGTTTTAAGAAAAATCAAATTATGGTGGATGTCTATTCTTCCTCCATGATCTTCTCAAATGCTTAATGACATATTCAATGACATATTTCTATGCTTAATGACATATTC